>NC_134139.1:83872500-85122500 GCF_033958435.1 Carettochelys insculpta | reverse complement strand
TGGAATCCAACAGAACGTAGCTCATCTGTATACCTGATCACTTAAAAGTGGACTTCTTGTGTGGCAAACTTCCCAAAGTCTGTACTGCCTTTTACTGGGGCATAGATGGCTTCCTAACCAGACCCCAGCTGATAATGCTGCTGATTCCAGAATGCTCACAGTTGCAATTTTTCATTCTGTGTTTTAGCTTGACTCCTGTAACGTGCCAAATGGTCTGTATGTCAGAGCTCGGTCGGAGTCAAGCCAGATTGCCGTAAAGTAGGCAGGAGTGGTCTGGAGATGCCACCTTATTGCATGTCATGCCCATCTACAAAAAGAAGGAGGTTCCGCTACTGTCTACCTTGGAATGCTGATTTTTAAATGACCTCTACCAGTGAAATGCTTGACATTATAGAGTACTGTTTGTTTCTTTGAAAGATATATAAGGGTGCTCATTGCAGTTGCCTTTGTAAGCTGGGTTGGTTGAATTATCCCTTTCACCAGCAGCAAAGCCTGATACTGCATAAAGAATTCTAGGAAGAGAGTAAATTCAGGCAAAGCCCTGACATGGGGAAATGAGAAGCGAAATAGTCTGGAGGGACCCAAACTTGTCTGATGCACACACAAGGATTCTGCTTTCAAGGAACCTTTTGTGAATAGAGCTGTTTAAAATGCTCCCAGGAATTCTAAGCGTGAGGAATTCATTTAAGAAACCTCCACTTTATTACAGAATGCATAAACATTAAGTGGAGCAGGGCAATCAGTTTTTCATAGCATGATCGTTGCTGTAATTTCTCCCAGGAGAGGACAGAAATTTGTTTATTCTTGCCCTTTATGCTGTGATATTCCTACTAGATCAGGTGTTAATAATTTCCTATCCATCTTTTCTTGCATTTATGAAAGACCTGATTTACTACTCTGCTACTCCACTTTAATGCCAGTGTAATTCCACTGATATCTGTTAAGTTACACCAGTATTACTCTGGTGTGACACTGTGGTGAATCAGCACTAAGATTTTAAGGCAGGACTATTTTCTGTTCAGTTTATTGACGGCACATTTCAGAAGTTACAAATCCTTGTTATAAACAACATGGATAACCAGCGAGTTTCTCCCTATTAGAAAACATCAACTGGTCCTTGTCAGTGTGCGCCGAACTCTATGTTATGTGGCCCTGCCATATAATATTAGCATCTACCTGTCTCGTAAAACATTCTCAGAATAGCAGCTTCTGGTTGTTTTACTGTGCCTGGCTAGACAAATTCTGAAGCAGTAAAGTGTAACAAAACTCACTGCAAACATTTATTAATTACTTTCCATCACTCAAGGCACAACACAGCTCTGCGCGCTCTAACACAGCAGCATCTAAAGATGTCAGTCAGAGAAGAGCATGATCTAGTACTGCATGTTTCTGCTCTACAACAAGGTGCATTATTAGTGCTTGTAATGTGATACTAGGTTCTAGGTACATTTCTGTATCTGCTAGGTTCCTGGTTCCAGTATCCAACAGTCTAATGACAGTGCATAACATCACTATAAGGGGATCAGGGGCTTCCAATTAGTTTCTGGCCTTCAGGTGGAGTCTGTGGGATGGAAAAGACTGTGTGCACTGTGGATTCCAATTCACACTGGTGCAGATGAGGACTACGTCTACTGGTGCAAATGAGGAGTACCTCTACTGAAGTCAATAGAGTTGCATGGGTTTAAAACCAGGGTAAGAGGTAATGATGTAGGATTTGTTCCTGTATAGGAAGGGAGCATGCCATTAGCCAGTGACACACTGTTAGTATTGCCGACACCAAATGTTCAAAAGTTAAGGAGTCAAACTCACCAAAAATCATGAGATTGTCTTTATAATAATGAGATTGTGTAAAAAAAAAAAAAGATTAGGGATTCTTTTTATTTACCTTCTCCTTTTTCAACCTTTTGGGCAGATGGGGGTGACATTTTCATGCTTTTTCCACAATCACTTGGGTTAGAAATTTACTGAATGCAGAAGTCATCACATGTCACTTGATTCCAGGAGCTGGGGCTTTCAGGAAAACAATAATTACCATGATATGCATGACAAAGACAGGGCAGATGTCTGTGTAGCCAATGTGCCTTATATAGCAGCATAGAATTTTGTCTCTGTTAAAGAGAGAGAGAGAGAGAGACTGGGGCAGCATATACTCAAACGAGGGTTTGTGAATTCTTGCCTGAATTAGCTGGGTGTATGGGGAGAAGATAAAATCCAGGAATGGCTATGGTGTATGCTGATCCCAAGCTCTGTGCCACTTTGGAGACAGGCTGCAGACTTCTCTTTCACCAGCAACTGAGAGGACCAGTCAGCTGATAACCTAAGGCCTGGACTGCTGTTAGCTTTGGAGATCCCCAGCCTGTTTTTTTTTGCTGACTGGATTCTGATGTGTTTGAAAGGGACTGAGACTCTGCCTTGCACACAAAACGTATACTGTGGTCACACAGTAAAGGCTGAGACATTAACTCTGAGTGGAGATCAGAAGGGAATGTGCCCTGATATATGTGCTCAAGTGTAGAAAATGTTATGTTGAAAGCTGTACGCAGTGGAGTTGTAGCCATGTCAGCCCTACGACATTAAAGACACAAGGTGTGTGGGATAATGTCTTTTATTGGACCAGCTTTGGTTGGTGAGAGAGGCAAGCTTTTGAGCCACACAGAAAGCTTCTTCAGCTCTGGGAAAGGTGCGCCAAGTGTCACCACTAAATGCAACGTGGAAGGGATTGCTTAGCACAAATAGTACATGGTCTAAGGAACCACTTAAACTGGAGGGGTCCGTTAACACCGCTACAGTCACAGGACAAATAAGGGGGAATTGGTGAATTGTGGATTGTTGTAATAAGCATAGGCGCCGACTCTGGGTGCTTGGAGAGCAGCCATGGGGAAAAAAGTAAGGGATGTTCAATATTTAGCAGCCAGAGCTGCAGTGGACAGCTCGGTAAGGATGTTGGGAGAGGGCAGAGAGCAGCAGGTGGGTGGGTGGGGGGTCTGGGAAGGAGTGGAGTGAGGATGTAAGAAGCGGGGCATCAGATGAAGGGGCAGAGTGAAGGCAGTGGGGCAGAGCAGGTGTGGAGTATCCCTAAAGAAAACCAGAAGTCAGTACCAAGGGGCATCCCCAGGGGGACATGGGGCCAAGGTCACCCTTCCTGCCTAGGACTCCAGGTTGAGCTCATCCACCATTTGTCTCTAATCATGAAAGCTTACATTTGCCAATAAATAACAGAAACCAAAGTGGCCAAGTCTGTATAAGAAATGTCAGTATATTTGCTGTCTAATAGCTTGTGTTTAAAAATTATTCATTGTATTCCAAATACTATTTACAGTTTTATCCTATTAATACTATCTCTTGTGTTCATTAAAAATGTTTATTTTCCTTTACTTTTTGTGTACAACAGGCCTGAGGCTTAACACAGTGTAATGCTTTCTGAAGAGTCTAAAAAGACACTGGACTCTGTCCCCCAAAGAGCTAAGCAGAGGTACAGGAAGAAGAGAAGCATAACAGAAGTGACATCACCTGAGCATTCTCTGTCCCCAGTAACACACAGAATAATATCAGTGAGCTCTGAAGGAAAGAGTGAAAGGTGGAGCCGTTAGAAAAGGAGAGGTGAAAACACTGGCAACTGAGGTCCGCTACAGACATGGAGAACTCCCCTCAATGCTGATGTTGGAGGTCCAATTTCAATTCCTTTTGCTGATTTCTTCTGTTGAGAGTTTCACAGTCTGCCTGAGCTGCCTGAAAAGGGACAGCTAATGGGAGAACAAAGACTTCCTTTCTCTCCCAAAGTGAGGCATGGGTCAGGGTTACAAATAAGCAAATAAATAACTGGAAGAAAAGCTGTTTGGGGAAAAAGGATCCATATACACCCATTGTTTACCAGCTCTGCCAAAATGAGTTTCTTCTCACAGGAAAGAATAAATCTGCTGGACTAATGTTTCATTTATTAGGTTCCCAGGGAAAATAAGGGATGCAATGTAGAAAGAGGAAGTTGGCAGCCGGGATAGTGGATAACAACTTGAATGAGTCCTTTCGATTCTGTACGGAATATGCAAATGCCTCTAAGAGGGCTGTGTCATCTTCACTGGAAGCTGTTTAAACAGGAGTAACATTTTGAATGCTGGATTGTATGACTATGGCTCAGTGAGATGTTAATAGTGGCTGTAGTAGGTCAGGTGCTTGAAAATAATTACCAGCTGAGCTCAGGGTGTTTCACTGGGGTTTCCAAACTCTTTAGTCAATTAACTAACTACTTCCCTGACATAATGATGAACGGGCATTTGATTTTCCTTATGTTGCCACTGCACTGCTTTCATGTGGGGAGGAATTTAGCATTATGCTCCTGTCAGTTCCAAACCTTTGTTCCATATCTGTCTTGCTCCCTGTCCATGTTAACAGACCCTCTCCAACCTCCTCCATCTCTCTGCCTTTCCCTATCAGCTTCCCCACCCCTTCCCAGACCCTGTACTTGGCTAAGCCTGCAGGCCCTCCAAGAACTTGATTGGCAAGCTGGAAGCTTGACTGTGTCAAGTCCACATCTCATTGTGCTGTCAGTATTCTTCCCCAGAGTTCCGTGTAAGCTGAGTGCTTGGGCAGCTGCCCAGGAGGGATTCAGGTGCTGTCCGACTGATTAGCAGAGTGCCAACAGCCACGCACAGTGGGCAGCATATTTTTCTGTTGGTGGTGCACATCCACACATGCGTTGGAGCACAAAACGAAATGTATTGCACCCATAAATGTAAAAAATTAGAGGGAATGCTGTTCCTCTCCAGGCTGTTTTTGTACAACAAGGCCCAAACAATAATGATGAATCTTTAAATTTTGAGTTTACGAGTATAGAATGATGGTCACTGTTCTTTTCTTTCTCGCCTATAACCATGTTGCCTACATTACTACTTGTTTCATCTGATATTCTGTCTCAAATTTTGCTTGCTTGTGGTATTGGCTAAGTTAATAGGCTGTGCTAATTGTGTTAACTTAAAGCGTGGGTGTATTTTATTGCTTCAGGCTGTGCACATTGCTCAGTGCATGGAGCATTCTCTAAGTGTCCATTATTTTTTCAGTATTCCTGTAGGAATAAGGAAATGGAGCATTTAAAAAGAACAGAGAGAGAAGATGCTACATCTCAGCCAGGCTGTGTTGGAAGCTTGTATATGTTGAAGTAAGTTATCACTTAATGGAAACGGTAATACTTAATCCAAATTTATATTTAATTCTTCAAAGTAGGGTGCATTCATCTGTCCGTCTATATGGTTCTTGTTAGCATTGGAGCACCTGACAAAGTCCCAACTCTGACGTAAGTTTGGTTTATGAAAATATTTCCAGATTTCCTGTTAGATATGCCCAATAGCTAATGTCTTTCAGGGGTTGTCTTTCCTATAGGTTTTCTTCTTTGTGCAGCTCTTTGCCTTTAATGCCACTAACATCCAATAGTTGCAACTCTTTGACTGATTTTCCCATCTCAGCTTTGTCTGACATTCATTTTTGCCTATTTTCCAGCAGTGCTGAGAGAAATTGGAGAAATAGAAGAGAGATGGTATTTCTCAGGGAAGGGACAGCTCTCGTTTTTTGCCCGGTGTGAAGAGAGGCATATGTACTTCAAGTATCTATGGGAGACTTGATTTATCAAGCAGTCTAGTGGGCAGATGTTGATGTTGCCACAGATGAGCAGATCTGAATGTTGATTCCAAGCTGTCCTCCTTTCTGGGACCAAGACTGAGACACCAGTCCTGAAACTGACCTGATTTTTTGAGGTGCTGATCATCAAAAGCTCTTATTGATTTTACTTGGCATTGGGGTGCTCAGAACCTCTGAAAACCGGCACAGATGGTTTAGATGCCTACACATGGATTGATGTGGCTAATTCGTAGAATACTAGAACTGGAAGGGACCTCGAGAGATCAAGTCCAGTCCCCTGCCCTCACAGCAGGACCAGGCACCACCTAGATCATCCCAGATACATATTTATACAACCTGCTCCTAAATATCAGAAATGACTGAGATTTGAGACTCTCCCTAGGCAATTGATTCCAGTCTTTATCCACCCTGACAGTTAGGAAGTTTTGCCTAATGTCCAACCTAAACCTCCCATGCTTCAATTTAAGCTCCTTGCTTCTTATTCTAAAAGGCTTTTTCTTTTTTTGAAGGCCATGACAACCAACAACAGAGGAGAGACTTAAACCCATGGCATTTAAACTCATGCTTTCCGGGGAGGCTGGAAACTGAATGCAGAGCCTTGAACCGCTCTGTCGCCCTGCTAGCCTCCCTCATCTAGTTCTTTGAAATTTTGGCCCTGATGTTTCATGTTCCTGGTGAAGCTTCCCCAACTGACCAATAACTCTTTACTGGAAAGAGGGCAGAAATGAACTTGCTCATTCATGCTATTCTCAAATCATCTGTCTTCACTGAAATGAGAATTGCTCTACTGAAATTCTTGTTTAAATATTTTATAATTTTCATAAAACCAAACCCCCCTGCTAAAGAAAGAAAAAAAACCATAACAAATAATATTGAATATTTGTACAAACTGATATATAAATGTATATACTACACAATAAAACAGGGGGAAAGCCTCCTAACATAATAAGGAGAAATGAAAACAAAGGAAAGGAAAAAGGGAGGAAATGAGGACAAATGTAAACAGCAATTAATGAAATGTTATGGTCATATGAGTGTCAAAGCAGCACAAATATTATGGTGACAAACTGGATGATTCTCTACATTGATGTGAAATTATTACCCCTGTAATCCTTCTGAAATTGGGCCAAAATTAACTATATGTAAAAGAGGCCAGAAATCTGGAACACACAGTTAGAATGTTTTAAAAGATCACATCGATGTAAACTGAAACAAACAGAACAAAAACCAGCCACAAAAAAGGACCACTTCCTTACAGTAATGGTGGTTCTTAAAAAATGTCAGCTGCATAGATTACTCTCTTGGTGTTCATGTGCCCCTGGTGTGCAAGACTGGATTCTTTTGGACAGCAGTGTCTATGTGGGCTGCACCTTTGCCCTAAATGTCCCCCCACCAAGCCCATAAAAGTTGGGGCTGTCCCTCAGTTCCTTCACCAAAACAAAGTCCGAGAAGTGTGAGACTCCACAAGTACTGAGGAAGGAGGATGGCAAATCTTCAGGTATTTCTGTCTATGGTTCCCACTCTTGAGGACTTTCTCAACAGATTTCTGTTTGCTTAGAAGTGAGTGCTACTTGTCATGCGTGCTTAACCAGGGACTGTAGGACAGCCCTTCCAAATTTAGTTTCCACTAAAGAATAATGTGATAGTGTTGCTTGCACTCCATATAGCTGCCTTACAAAATCCATAACAAGGGACATTTTTCAAACCGGCAGCTTAGATTGCCTGAGCTGTAGTGGAATTCGTCATAAAGAGACTTGCTAGCTTGTAACGTGCCCCAGAGAGACCCTTTTTTGATAATCACCTTTGTGAGGATATTGCTTGGTTCTTAACCTTATCAGCTAAAACCATGAGCAGTCTTGGTGTGTTTCTGGAAGGCTTTTCCTCTGGTACGGTATTATGATAATTCCCTTACTACATCATATATATGATATCTAGCTTCCTTGGGGAAGGACAGTGACAGGTCAGTGGATTCATTCACAAGGAGTTCTGACCCAACTTTGGGCAGCAATCATAAGGTCGGAGGTGACCCCATCCTTATGAAACACTGTATAAGGCGGACCTGCCCTGATAGCCTGGATCTCCCATCCTCTTTGAGCGGATGTAATGGCTACTGAACAAGCAGCCTTCATCAATAAATAGCACAGGGAACAGGTTGTTTCGGTCCCTCAGTGAGGATCCATCAAACCTCTTAGTACTGTATTATTATGTTCAAGAGGGAGTGGGTTCCTGAAATGGTAAGGGGGAGGGAATATGGATGAAAGCCCCCCCCCCAAGGAATCTTGCACATTTAGAATAGGAAAATACTGTATGACTCGAGATAGGAAGATGGTGTGCCAGCATTACTGCTATAGGACCCTTTACTGAACTGAAGGAAAGTCTGTATTTTTTTTTTCAAGTTTTTTAAATAGTACAATATTGCTAGAACGGGCGCTCACATGGAAAACAGTTGGTACTAAAATCCTCAAACATAAAACCTCTTCCACTAAGGTTTATAACATAGCCTCCCTGAGGTATCCTTGGTTTGAAACACAATATCCTGAACTTCAGTTGATCAGTTTCATTCAGCGGATGTCAACCTACCAGCATCCAGGCTGTTAGTCATAATTCAGCTGGGTCCATATGTAGGATCTAAAAGGCGGTCTATGAAACTATCTGAGCTAGAACAGTGTGCAGGGGTTCACCACATCCAAATTCCAGAATTGTCTGGCCCACCCACAGGCTATCATGATCATTAGTCCACCACTTGTACCTTCAGATTCCTCAGGACCTAATTCAGCCCTAACCTGCACAGCCACACAGCATCCCATTAAACCCCATGCAAGGGCTCAGGGCTTCAGGAGGGAGAGATCTCTCTCCAAGCCCTGAAACTGCTGGGGCCAGCAGGGAGGAGCCTCTGTCTGCCAATCCCAGTGTGGATCTTCCACAGCTGGTGAAAGAGAGCTCCTCCCTAATGGGCCTAACCAGGAGGTGCTGCAGCCAGGGAAAACGGGCCCCTCCTTGCCATCCCTAGCAGGGAACTGTCCAGGTAATTCCAAGCCCCAGCTCCCTGCCCCACTTTAAGCTCCCCCAGCCCTGAGCTCCCTCCTACCCCCCAAAGCCATCATCCCTGACCCCCCACAATGCCCACACTCCAGAGCCTGTACCCTATCCTGCACACCAACACCCAGCCCTGAGTCCCTCCCCAAACCTGGATCCCTTCTCCTGCACCCCAATGCCCTCATCACCAGCCCCACACAAGGGCCTGCTCCCACAGCCAGAGTCTTTGCACTGCAACCCTCTGTCCCATCCCTGAGCTTGCTCCTAGTCTCAGAACCCCTTGTCCCTACTCCTACCAAATGAATTTTGTTACATGTACCACTATGAAAACGATACACATACGCAAGTAGCCAGAACACTGCTCAGGACAATCTATATCATGGGAATCATGGGGAAGACACAAGAGTCCAGCTGTCCACGGGATGCGCAAGGCAGCGATTTCAGAGTGTCGCCGCCTCTGAAACAGACTGTTAGGCATTAGTTGTGCTGTATTGTGGAAGACAGGTCTATTGATGGTTATTGTACTTCTGAATATCCTGCGTAAAACTTAGTCTTTGATCAGCCACTTGTGGTTGTCTGAGGTCTGGCTGCAGAAGTGATCCGCAAGCTAATTTTGAGTGCCTGGAAGATGCAGAGCCAGCAGAGTGTTTTGGTGGCAAATGTGCCAAGTTCAAAGATGAATGATCTCTTGACAGAGTGAAGATGCAATGGCTCTTCCTTGTCAGTTGACGTAATGCTTAACTATGGTGTCTGTCCATGCTGGAAGGTGGATCTCTGTTGGAGAAGTAAAAATGCTTTGCCTGCTAGATGGATGATTCTGAGCTCTGAGATGTTTATGTGCCTCTGTACTTCCTGACAGAACCACATATCCTGATTTTGATGGTTATCCAAATTAGCCCCCATCTTCGAATGTCATCCGTGGCCAAGCTTCTGGTATATAGGGCAACAGAGAAGGGTAAACTGTGGCATACCTGAGGTGGGTATTTCCATTAGTTTAACAAGGAGAGGGTCTCGTGGAAGACCATGCCCAGAACGTCCATGCAGTATTGCCTGGGTAGATATACTGACCACTTTCAACCACCCTTGCGTGGATCGTCAGTGAAATCTGGCAAGCCGTGTCGCAGAGGAACATGAGGCCGTATGTGCCGGAAGTCTAAAGCCATGCTTTTATTGGTTGTGTGTGAGTTTGGCTGATGAGCTTCACTAGACTTTGAAGCCTTTCTTGTGGAAGATAAGCGCCCCCTCATGCAGCATCTGACGTAGCTTCTGGGACCTCTGTTTTGAATCAGAATGCTGCTGATAAAGCAATCCCTGCTCTTGCCTGCCCCGAAGGCAGGTTTCTTTTATTTAAGAAGTAGAAGGTGCGGTGCTCTCCTGCCCCTCCCATCCCAGTTTCTGATGCCCCTGGCATGGGGCTTGCCTCTCCCAGCATTGAGAGGGCATCATGCAGGGAAGCCACCATGTCAATTGGGAGGACCAAGTAAGAGAGCAACTCCCCTCTCTCTGCCAACACAATCCAGCTGCCAGGAAAAGGCAGGGCTTGAGGATGATATTTTGCGGCAAGATGTATAATTCAGCCCACCCCCTTGGCAGAAGGGTTCCACGTGCAGTGCGCTGCAATGGCTGCAGCCTTGTAGCCAGTTCAAAGAAGCAGCCCATATAACCTGCCCCAGCTTCAGTCAGCACTCCTCTCTGCCACAGGTGCATTTCTTCTTCGGGCTCGAGGAGTGGCAGAGCCTGTGCAGATGTCAGGAGGCCGCTAGCCCCATAACTGTGGTCCCACCCCCTTCTCTTCCTTTGACTCTGAGGATTTGATGCCTGGCCAGGCTAGAGGTCAGCCAGGGTTAGGGTGACCATCCGTCTTGTATTGGGCGGGACAGTGCCATATTTAGGGAGCCAAAAAAGCATTTTGACTTATTTTTCTAATGGGACTAATTGTCCTGCATTTGGCCCTCCCGCTTCCTGTGCTGGCCGGAGAGTTGCAGGGCTTTTTTTCTGGCCACCACCAATTTTAAAATGTAGTTTTCCCACCTGCTGCGCCACTGGGATGCCACTACCAGCCCCAGCCTTGCTCCGGTGCCTGGGTGGGCTGGGGACAGAATTGGGGGTGGGTGGGAAAGTGGGGGCTGGAGCAGGGGAGCCAAGGCCATTACAGTGCAGGGCTGGGGCCATCACCGGAGCCCCCTCCACCCCTAGTCCCTGCTGTGGGCCTGGGCTGGAGCCCGAGCCCTACTAAGGCTGGAGCCCTGCACAGAGTGGGGGCAGAGTCCCCCGCCCTGAGCCCCCACCACATCACAGGGCCAGAGCTGAAGCCCTGTATGGTGTGGGCCCGAGGCCCTCCAGACCTCCCGCCAGGCTGGAGATCCCCTCCCAGAGTCCTGCCACAGGGCTGGGGTGGAGCTGGGGCTGGCGCTCTACCAGGATGGTTCCTGCTGTGGACCTGGGGCCAGAGCCCTGCATGGCACAAGAGTGGAGCCACCCTTCCCCCAGCCCTCGCCATATCACAGGGCCAGGGCCAGAGCCTTGTACTGCCTGGGGCTGAGGCCTCCCCAGATGTTCTGCAGAGCCAGAGCCCCTCTGGGGTCCACAGCACCAAGCCCTGAAGAAGCTACTGCAGGCTTGTTCTCTTCTCAGCCCCTGTGGGCGGGTTCTGGCTGGGAGGGAGGGTGCAGGAGTGGGCTGGGGTTGGGTGGGAAGTAAAGTGCAGGAGTGTGTGGGGGGTGGGGTTCAGGAGCAGGCTGGAGCTGAGAGGTCTGGGTGGGAAGAAGGGTGCAGCCATTGCCTGACACGAGGTGACCGTATGTCCTGTTTTAGCTGGGACACCCCCCACACCCTGCCCCGCCAGGATGTCCTGTGTTTAGCCTAGGGGAATATGGTCACCTTAGCTAGGGTAAAAGCCACCCAGGGAGCTTGGGTTGCTGTGAGATGCACCAGCCTCTCCACCTGCTGTGGGCAGAGGGACAAAGTGCCAAAAAGTAGGCACCCGCCCCAGATTACGCTACCCTGCTTAGAGCAGTGGCTTGTGGGCTGGCCAGGAGGCAGGTCCTTGCAAGAAGAGGAGCAGTAGGGCTCCGTGGTGAGGAGGGCTGTCTGAGGCCCAAATGGTCTTTGTGTCCAGCACCCCAATACATTTTAATCCGCCTCTGATTATCAATTTGGGGTGTCTTCCCTATTTCTCACTGTCTGCCCTGAGGTCGCCACTCATGGTGGCGAGCCACTGCAGGCAGTGTGACACTTCCTGTTTCAGCATTATCTCGTGAGAGGGGTCACTAAAAAGGGATGGGAGCAGTGGGAGTGGAGAGGACGGTCCTGTAACTGAATGCAGTACTCCTCGCTGGCAATCTCCAAGACTCAGTGGTCTGAGGTAGTCCCATTTCTGGATTCCTGAAAAAAGAGAGGTAGTTTGTCAAAAGGTGGGGATGGATGGAAAAAGGGTCCTTGGGAGGTTCTGCTGGGCTTGCAAAAATAGCATCATATTTGCGGCCAGGAGAAATGTGCTGAGTATGCCATGGCTGAGAAAGCAGCAAAGGATTGTCGGTGAGGCCTCATCCATCTTTGAATTTAAAAGTTCATTGCCCTCAAAGGGAAGGTTGTAATTTGGACCTCTCTGGATAACCCTGATCTCCACAAGTCCATAGATTTGCCTGTGGTAAGTACTGTTGTGTCCGATACACCGAATTCTACTTTTTCAGCAATGTGGGCTATCAACTGTCTGCAACTCATTACTGATTTTCATTCTGCCTTTTGTTCACAAGGAAGCCTGTCCATAAACTGAAATCTCTTGTCATAGTTTAAATAACTATATTCCCAAAGATCATTTTAGCAGAATGTAATTAATAATATCCACAACAAATTTGCATGAGAGAAATGGAGAAACGGAAGTTTTAGAAGTGACTACTCTAAAATATACCTATCAGAAGCTGCCTCAGAGAATCATTTTCACTGCCTCTGATTTTTCCTGGACACAGTTCAGCAGCCTTTCAAATCTAGATTTTGGCATTCTGCCTTCATAAATGCTTTTTTCCTAAGATTTTTATCCAATTGAAACATTTTGGATTAAGTCACTGAGTTGGTTCAAATTAGTTGATGCATCCCTTCTTCCCAAACACAGTCTCCAAAGTGATTAGAACTTCTGAGTGTTGTGAGCCCTTAAATGATAAAGCAGCCTCCTGGCTGAGGAAGAAAGAAGTGATGGTGGACACTTACTGGGAAAAGAACAGTGCTGTGCTAGGGGTTGCAGCATAAGCCGGTTACAAACATACATTGCCATGAGGCAGGTTCAACCTTTCAGTAGAGTTGACCAAAAATCAGAATTACTGTCCTACAGGAAAATCTGATGCTCCCACATTTATCTTTGTTCTGAACAGGGACAAAAAGTTAAAATATGAAACTGCAGAAAAAATTTAATTCAGAAATGTCAAGGTATTTGCTTTCAGTTCTAGCATTAAATTCTGGGTGTGCCTGATTTGTCATGGGTCTCTCATGACTTCAGATACCTAATGCTCTCATTCCTCTCTGTTGGCCGCACTCCCTTAGTGGGCTACATGTATGTGAAGAAAGAACCTTTTAGTTTTTGCCTGCAGTGTCAACATGAGAAAGTGCCAATGGAGCACTTGTTGTTCGTACTCCACAGTTTCAACCGGCCCATTATTATTTCAACCAGCCCATTTTTTATTTCCATCTATTGCACTGGCAAAACACCCCCCAGGCAGAATAGAACCTGGGACCATGGGAGCTAAATGCATGAGGCTCTAATGTGTGAGCTAAAAGCTCCATGCCTTAGTTAAAGCTGTAGCAGACTCATTAACTGCTTAGTGGTCTTGGTGCCACTAGAAGGGGACGAATTACCACATGTGTGAAGTGTATTGACTATATAGGCAAAATTTGTAGGTGGTCCTCTGGCAAATTCAGGAAAGACCAGACTTAACATTCCTGATATTTCTATAGGAAAAGCCCCAGAGGAAAAACAAAGCTTACAAAAAAAGCTTAGGAGCACAAGCACTATTAAAAGGAAATCTCTCGTTGGGTGTGTCACAGTTCAGGACAATTGCCCCTGCATTTCCCCCAGTGGTCCAGTAAGAGCACCTACTCTTGGGCTTCTGGCTCCCTTTTTGTTGCCTTGCTTGGGTGAAGACCTGCATCTTACTACCTTTCCGACTGGGATATTTCCAAGCTCTACAGGTTCCTCCTTTCACTGTCCATTTCCAAGCAAAGACAGGCTGCCTGAACAGACCAGCTTGCTTTCTCTTCCCAAACCAGTAACAGAAAGATTGTTGCAGTTACCTTACAGCTCTTTCTATGCAGCTTTTTATTCAAGGTTAAAAAGTATGAAGAACACATGTTAAAAACAATAAAAGAACCTACATGCATTCTAATAATATTGCCAGAATTCAACATAGCTTGGACTGTGATAGGCCCCGTCCTTCCAACCTTATCCAAAGGATTGGGGCCTTCCATGGACTCGGGGTCCTGGTCATTTGCTGGATTAGGACGAACGGCTTGAGTCAGTTTAGACCGAGTTGTTTATCTAAAAGCCCTTTCTTAGTTTGTTGTTCTGTGGAGAATTCAGTTCGAACTAGTCTATGTGTATCCCTCCAGGGGGTGACTTTAAAGGGTTGATAACAGAGGAAGTACATTAGTATTCTTCTCTCCCTACTAGAGAAGGTACATACAATAACACCGACACAGTTGCATTTTTAATACAATGTACCCCAGAGGTATTAACCTAATTCAATAAGGTTTAGCTTAATTCAATAAAGGCTCTCTTAATTCTGTACGGTGTGTCCAGGGTATTAAAGGATATTGTTAGTCTGTCACAGTGTGGTCAAAAGGCCTTGAGTGTACAGTCTGCTCAGGAGTGAATTTTGCCCTGAGAGCATAACTCATCGGGTGGTGCTGTGAGTGGCAGTGATACTGGGGGAGGCTGTGTTGTCTCTCTTCCCCTCAGGCTTGGCTTTACTGACTCTATCATGCTGTAAAATTCTAAGAGGTGACAAGGCACTTGTAGTGTCTACCATGAGGTAGCCAGGCAAGGTTAGCTGAATACCTCCTGCCAGCTGCCCGCAGTTGACCTTGCTTAGTGTTTCTTGCAGTGAAACGACAGTGTTTTGTCTCCTGTATGTACTGACAGAAGGGGAGCTAATGAGCACAGTAAACTAAGAGGATCAATCTTCAGCAAGGGTGATTTAGGTTAGACATTAAGAAAAACTTTCTAATGTCAAAGACAGCCTCTGCAATAAGCATCCAAAGGAGCCAGTTGAATCCCCATCACTGGCTTAAAAAACAAAACAAAACAAAAAAAGCCAATCAGGGAGGGTCTAGGTTTACATGGCCAGGAAGTTTCTTCCAGCTCTACATTTCTATGACTGACTTGACTTAAACCCTCATACTTTTGAGTGGAGCACGGGTCATCAACAAGTCTCCTCCACTGCACTGTCTCAGGACAAAACTTCTAGCTGACTCCAGGAGTACCCAAGGTGTTGTCCTTCAGTTTCAGTAGATCTTCTCCACGTTGTCTGAGGTCTTCCTCTTTTGCGTTTCCCTTGCAGGTTCAATCTGAGAGCTTGATGGACCATGCTGGATGATGGTTTTCTAGGACAACCACCCAGTTTGGTATGTGGAACGTTCAGACCACATGTCAGGCGGGGAAGTCAGCACAGATTGCTACATTTCTATAAGTCTAAAAAAAGTCACTCTTTTTTCTTCTTTAGGGAAGACATGGTTCCAGTGCAGAAAGAATGTCACAATTAGAGTAGAGGACAGAAACGATTAACATGGAATGTGTAAGCAGCATGTATGTTTGTGGTGTTTAGCATGCTGATGGCCAACCTGCCCACTCCCATACAGCATAGACTCAGTGTATGACAAATCACTCAATCTCAATACTCTGTATGAACACTAGAATTTTGCCTCAGGACTGGCTTAGCCTGGCTTCCTGAACTGGCCATAGGAATGCCCTCTATTTCTCAGAATCCTGGAAGAAAATGTGGCATTTCTTTGTGGAGGGAGAGCAAGCTGGTGATTGGGATGAAAGCTGCACTGCATCACGAACAGAAGAAACAACAGGATAAAGGGTTGCCCCTCCCTCCTCGTCCCTGACTGTGTGCAGCCGTTTTTCACACTCATGCTCCTCTGGGCTCAGTGCTGAAGCCTTCACTTTGACAGCACAGAACCCTGAGAATGTGGGATCTCCTGGGAAGTATGTTAGCTTGTTTTATAATCATTTGCTAGCTGCCAGGATCCAAAGTGTTTAGTGGCACCCCTCCTCCCTCCCTTATTCTTTGGGGGAAGGGGGACAAAGGGAGGTGAGCAAACACAGAAAAGCCTTTGACAACTTTTTATAAACTATGTAATTAGGTAAGATTTGCCAAAGCACGGCTGTGTTCTTTCTGGCTTAGCTAAGAACGTTGCTCTGATTCTTGTGTAGGCCCTCAGAAGTGCCGAACCTTTCAAAAGTGTAACATGTGAAGGATTACAAATTTGTTTTTCAAAAGGCCCCCAAATACCTGCTGGGTTTGTCCATCCTCCTCTAACTCCAAGCCCACTCCTCCCCCAACAGGGCTCCTCTTTCCATTCCCAGCTCTAAATCCAAGCTGCCTCAAACTGTCACTCTCTCTCTTGCTCCTCAAATATGGGACTCTCTCACTGTCTCTTCTCTTTAGCCCTCTGCCCTCTTTTCTCTATGCAAAGTATTGAAAAGCATTGCCATGGCAACAGTGTCACAGTGGGCCATTGGATGTGGTGGGCATTCTAAACTTTTTAAATGTTCGCCCCACAAGAACAGGAAGGGGCCAGAGAGAGAGAGAGAGAGAGAGAGAGAGAGAGAGAGAGAGAGCAAAAGCAAAGCGGGACAAAAACATTGGAAATGCATTCAGGCTGACATCATCACCCTTTTCCACAGTGGTCATTCACTGTGAGGCTCTAGTGTTGATTCACTGTCTTAAAGCTAGCTTTCTAGGGCCTGGGGAGACCATCTTTCCCTGCCTGAATGCCTTTTTTGTTGGGAAACAGTGGACTGTTTCTGAAGCCGGGCACAAAGGGCTGAGTAATTCACTTCAGTTGCCAGGAAGTCTGAGCCACTTGTGAGCTAACAATAGTTAACTTCATCTCTCACCCCAAGCTGAAAGTTCCAGCTGTAGATCCCGAATTCTAATAAGGGCTTCACTCATGCCTCTGAGGTTATGGTAATATTTTATACATCTTTTTTTATTAAGACACAGCCATAGCTACTGTTGAGGCACCGGAGGCAAGTAATGTCGATTGACAGGAAAAAAAAAAAAAAGGCAAGCAAGAAATAGCTTTTGTGTCATGCAGGCAGACTTGCTGTTTAACGCTTGAATTCTTAACTGATTGGAGGGAAGAAAAAGAACTTAAATTTAACCAATTGTGTTATACAATTCCAAGTCAAAGTCCTTCTGATTGCTTTAGATTTGTAAAATAGCCTCAGTTTTTAGAATCTGGGGTGGTTGTTTTTTCCTCTGCTCCTATGCAGGAGGGATGATTGGTGATAAGGAGCACAGTGAGTCATGAGGAATGTAAATGAATTTGTTTGGGTTTCCCTTTTCATCCAGCTTTGGATTTCATCCTGCACAATGACAGCACAGCTGAATGCGTGTGATGACACACAAGCGTGATTCATGCGGCAGACCTTCAAAGCCAATAACCAGGGTATATTTTTGAAGGCAGATGGAGAACATCAATTTGCTTCTGTACATTCCAGACTAGCTTCCTCCCTGATAATAAAACCAAATTCAATGTGGAAACAACCTCAGATAACATTCTATGCCTCTCATAATTAGTAATTAAAAATTACTTCCTTATTTCCCACTTTCAAGTGAATAGTCAGCAGGGCTGCACTTTATTTCAGTGCCCCTCTTCACATTTTCTTGTTGGGTATAAAACACAGCACTATTCAAACAGCTCTGCCATGTCTTTGGCTCATGCTTCTTCCCCACTGTGCCTTGAGAAATGGCTATAGGGAGGCCTGGTTGAAAATAAAAACACAGTCCTTTAACCACCAACTCATACATTATTAATGTAAAAAATTGATTGACGGACACCTGCAATATTTGTGAAATAAAACAGTACATCTGTTTAGGGCATCAGTGCGTCTTCGAGCTGTACAAAGGATTCCAGCTGATGCCGTAGACAGATTTGTGTGTGGTAGATCAGGGGGTCCGAAAGCCAATGCATTGTAAATAAATTGCTTGTTATTTTGGTTAAGGTTAAATGCAGTATGGTTGGGGAGCCCTCTGCCCATTTATTATATGTATTTTGTAGATTTATCGATTGTTATATTTTATGGGCAATGCCCCCCATCGAAAAGTTTGTAGATTTTTATATAAAACATCTTTTATATGTATCTGGGATAAGATGGGTTACGTTCTTTGGACTTTCTTGTTTTAAATTATATTTGACTTAATCTTTGTTTGTTTTGTTTTGATTTAAACGTGTTTATGTTAACTTATCCTTGATTACCAGATTTTAGATGTTTTATCTTATTGAACGTACTGTTGTTGTTGTTTGTTGGAAATGTTAGCTGTAATAAAATAGCATCAACAAGAGGCTATGATAGGTTACGTATGTTTCCACAGAAGACCCACAAGCCATGGATGGACAAAGCGATGGACTCCTCCCATGTGGCTATGTGCTTTACCACTGACAGACACCTTGGGAGGTCACCCAGTCCAGTCCCCTGCCTTCTTGGCAGGACTAAGCACCATCCCTGACTTTTTTTTTTAAATCTATTTGCCTCAGACCCCTGAATGGCCTCCTCAAGGACAGAGCTCACAACACTGGATTTAGCAGACTCATGCTCAAACCACTGAGCTATCCCTTCCCATCAGTGACTCTGTATCCTCTGTGGCATGCCCAAGAACACATATTCACTGACACTTACCAAATTCATCCACCTTAATCTGGGACAATGCCCGTTATGCTAGCTATGTATCGCGTTAATGGTATTAATTGACCTTGGATGTACAGTGTCTTCCATCTTAACTTGTATCTTGTAACCTTGTTTGAAACATTAGCCTTAATACATTTTTTCACTTTAATATCTGGTATCAGTAATGATCCCTATCTGGGAGAACCACCTGCCTTTTCTGAGGGACAAACTGAACCAGTTACACTGATCTTTTTCCTCCCTCCCAGATGTGCTTTCTGATCTTCACTGTGTGTTTGCTTTGACTAGGATGAAAAACCGGTTTTTGGACTGTGCCAGCTGAAGTTTAAAGAAAGCCGCCTAAACCCACCTTTTATCTTAGTCAAGACAAATCCTGAAAGAGGCTCATCAGACTCCACAGTTGTATAAACCACGGAAGACAGACAGGAAGTTTGGTGGGAAGTCATTTCATGTAAGATGTTAATCAAGAAATAATTTTAAAGCCCTTGAATTTACTTCAATGGTTGTAATGGAAAACTCTCCTGGCAGGGCAGCTCTCAAAACGCTCACTGAATGGACTGTCACCACACATGAGCTGAAACTGACAGAGGATGTATTCAGTCTCACATCCTTCTGAATAAAAGGAGGTAAAGAGATAATTCCCAGTTGTAAAAATAAAATGGCCGATGTGCATATGATGAATGAAAAGCATGCATGCCTCTGCATTGCAAAAGACTTCAAAAATAAGGGTGGGGGGGTGTTTACTGTCCTCAAAAGAAAAAAAAAAGCGCATTACCAAAAATGAATTGTTCCTTCTGGCTTCTCCCATGAAGAAGTCAGCTAGCATTAGACCCTCTTTACAGAAAGGAAAACTGAGGCTGAAAGGTTGAAGAAACTTAAGTGCGCCTACAGAGACAGATCACATCTTGCCCAAGGATGAATGAAAACTCAGCAGTTTTGGATTCAGTTAGGCCATGTGTTTCTCTATAAGGGCCTAATCCCTCAAAATGTGGAGCATTCTTGCTTTACCTCAGTGGCTGCTTCATACCCCCGACCCTGAGGAAAAATCCTTCAGCCCAGACTTTCAAAAGAGCTCAGCATTTTGAATCCTTTGAAAAGGTGACTGCCGATTTAGGGACCTAAATGGGAGCTGAGTCTTCTGAGTTCTTTTGAAAATGTGGTATTTAATTGAGATATATATTTTTCAGGTCCAGTAAAGCCTCAATTTAACAGACCCTAATATAATGGACTTCAGAAATAATGGATGCTGTCTGCCAGCCCCCCCTGTGTGCCCCCGCCCCCAACAAATAAATGCCAGAGACTCACTAGAGCTGTTGCTGGGGCTGGAGATGCTGCCAGAGTGGCTGGGGTTGCTGGAATTGGAGGGGCTACCGCAGTGGCTGGGGCCGCTAAGGCCAGAGGAGAAGGATGGGTGGGAGGGGGCTGTGGCAGGGTGCAGGAGCTCTCCTCCCCCATCCCCGTGTGCATGGAGCATGTCAGCGCCTGGCTGCCACTGCCTGCAGTGGCCCTGAGCAGCAGCCATGGTGTTAGAGACTGCTGCCCACTGCAGGATGGGGGCAGCCACGCTCTACCTTGGCACAGCCGGCTCAGAGCTGGGGGCTGGAGGAGCCACAGCACTGGGAGATGCAGGAGGTGGAAGGAACCAGGCCAGCATTCAGCTCGTCTCCTGGTAACTGGGAGAGGGAGATGGAGGTGTGAGGGGAAGAATGGGGCAGGAGTGGGGAAGGGAAGAAGGGGCAGAGGACAGGCATGAGCGATGGGCTGGGAAGGTCAGTGCATCATCACATTGTATAACCATTCGGCTATAAAGGACTTTCGGCATTAGTGGACACCCCTTCCCCAATTAGTCCCTGAAATCGAGGCTTTACCGTATAAACATTTTATTAAAGCAAATGTTGGACATCAAGTTCATGTTACACGAGTTAAAGAGGAAAGCATTGTATATCTGGGGGTCCCAATTACAAGTACTGGTTACAAGGTTCACAGGATACATAGTGTGCCCAACAGCATTGACCCAGATTGGTGGGGGGGGTGAGTTTTTAACCATTGGAGAACAAGTGTTCTCAGGTACTCCACATGCAGAGTCAGAGGCAGTGAGGTGGATAAGTACCTGGATGGAGTGTGTCCCTTGGTTCATAGGTGTCTGGTGGGTCTTCTGTGGAAGATGTAGTTTGTCAGAGAAGGAATTGGTTTATTTCCCCGTGTCCCTTCTTGGTGGTCTTGTTCATACGTCCTGGTACTGTTGGTGTCCTGTGATGTGCTCTGTGTAAACATCTCTGGATCACTTGATGCTGTCGGACACCATGAGCTGCCTCATGCACCAGGCATAGCACTGACAGACTCTGTATGCTCTCAGCACTGACACATTTGAGGGGTGCCATGTGCCCAGGGCTCCCACAATCAGGGAATGGGTCTGGACCTCATAGCCCTGGGCTATCAGGGTGTCGGCCAGCAGGGCATATTTTTCTGTCTTCCGAGAATGGGGTCCATGGAAGGCTGAGGTCCTGTTCTCAAAGGACACTGTGACATCTACCATGATGACCCTCTTCTGCTCCTTGTTGGTCACAAAGTCGGGTCATAGCAGGCTGTCCATTCCAGGGGTGGTGGAGTTGATGGTAATCCTCCGCAGGGAGAGTGGGATGGCTTTAACCAGCCTGTCCTGGATGGTGGTGTGGTGTAGTTGTCAGAGTCCAGAATGGGTTTGGCAACAGCATAGGATGTGAGGCAGCATCTCGTTGGCAGTGCTTGTTCCTGCTCCCATGATTGACAGATCAGGTGAGGGGAATGCACTTGAGACAGACCTTGAGGGAGGAACTGCCACTCAGTGAGCCAGGTGAAGCTGCCACTGGAGAGGACGTGGCTGCTGGTGCCCCCAAACACCTTGCCCTGGTGCAGCTTCCACTTAAGGTTTGCATGTGCATGGCACCAGGATTCCTGGCTCCCAGCACTCCTTGCACCATGTGCATTGGCAGCTGATCTGAGGTGTGGTAGGTGTGGGACTGGAGTGAGTCAGGGCAAGCCCCTGTCTCCCAAACTCAGCCACCCACAAAGCCACGGGGAGAAGTGATGACACCCTGCTCAGAGGGGATCCTGGTGATACGCTTTCGGACCATGTCTTGCACAGGGCTTTCGGCAATGCTCTTCGTTGTCAGGCCCAGGCACATCAGGGGACAAAAGAAATGCATGGTCATCACTGTGTGGCACAGGTTGCCCATCCAGGGTATGTTGGTGCTGCCCTGTCTCTGAGAGATGTATTTGATGTCACTACTGGCCCTCTGGGGAAGGAAAAGCCATTTCCTTACCAGCTGTCTGATGGTGCTGTGTGCCGTGTTCAGGGGTTCCTTGACCCTGAGGTTGAAGGAGGTCCAGAGGAGGGGGATTGGGAAGGTGTTGAAAACCTTGATCTTTTGCTGGGGTTGGGCTGGGAAGAATCAAAGCTGGCCACATCCCACAGGATCTTTGCTACAGCGTCTCCATGGGTCTGCTGGATGCAGACTCCCGTGGACATGGCCAGTTTCTGGTATACCTATTATGACATATTGAATGTGTCCATAATACCCTTTTAATCAACTCCTACTTCCCAAGCCACAGTACACACTGCAAGCGATTACATGCCTTGACTTTAAACAGTGTGACTCTTTTAAATACAATAAATATTTTGTGGAATAAAAACATATATATACTGTAAACATTGGGATTTTTCTGGAAAATGTTTGAGGAAATCAAGATCATTTTTAAGCTGAGGTATTTTATCTTGTTTTGTGAGAAATAAAAATCTCAGCAACTACGCTGGGAGTCAATCGCTCCATGACACATATTTTCACTTTTGCATTTTCTTACTACTTCTGCAAAGCACTCCATTTGATCTCAGGGCTCTACCCTTCCCCTCTCTGCTTCGAATGTTTTGCCCTTTGCTTTTAGCGATTTCTCTTTCCATGCCTGCTCTCTTGGTCTTTCTGTGAATCTCTCTCTCAATGAGTTTCCATTATTTAAGTCATTTTTATTCCTGCTCTGCCACCTGGGTTCTGCCTCTTGCTCTCAGTCGTTTTTCTTCAAAAGCTCCATTTTTCTCTTTCCAGGCCTTTGCTATTGGAGCCAATCGGTTTTAGCTCCGTTAAAAGTCTCCTGCCCCAAGTATGAGCCATGCCTCTCAGGACTGGCAGACTGTCAGGGACCAGTTTGGCCCTGGCATACATTATAGCTGCCCTATGAGCAATTCTAACTTACAACCTGGCTTTTACTGTCCTCAGGGGACTATCTGGGAGCCCAAAATAGCTAAAGCACAGTTCATTCAAACCATACCCACTTCCTTTCCTAATAGGCTCCTGGAAAATCCCTTAATTAGTGATGCAAGGTTGGGATGTTAAAATGCTTAACCAGTTAAATGATAGCACTTAACCAGTTAACCATTTTACCTTCGGTCCTGCCACTCTGCCTCCTGCCCACCCCTGCTGTGGTCACAGGATTCTGCTGCAGCCATGAGGTCCCACCAACCTGCCCACTGTGCTCCAGCCCAGTGCAGCTAGCCACTGGCCTTTGTCAGTGACCTGGTTAACCAGTAAGCCTCATGTTTAGGGGTCCGCTTACCAATGAACTGTTCAACATCCCTACCCCAAAGTGAATGATACTGTAGGGTCACTGTGCTGGTCCTACACCAACCAGCAAACCATGGATTCTTAGATGGGAAGAGCTGGCTGCTGCCCGTCCCTTTTATGTCTCAGGCATGGTGAAAAGTTATCAGAATGCAACCCGAGAGAGCAGCTTCTAACTTCATGAGTCTAAGTAGCTTTTCAGAACTGGAAGGGACATCAAGGCTATGTCCGCATGGAGAGCTGTTTTAGAAATAATTTAGGCAATTTGCACTATGAAAATTGCCTACATTATTTTGTAATTCCTTATTCCCGACTTGGTGCCATCCAAATGGCACCAGAGTTCCGAACGAGTGGCTATTCCTGAAGTTCCCTTGCCCCTCATACAAAGAGGGTTACCAGAACCAGAGTACCGCACTCGAAATGGCACTGCTATTTCAAGAGTGGGGAAAAGCCATGGTGGTGTTATTTCAGGGTACAAATGTATCCCAAAATAGCAATCTCCGTGTAGACATAGCCCAAGAGATCCTCAACTTAAGTCTCCTGCACTCATAGCAGAACTAAGTATTATGTAGACTATCCCTGACAGGTGTTTGTCTAACCTGCTCTTAAAAATCTTCCATGATGGAGATCTCCCCGGGCAATATATTACCATGCTTAACCACCCTGACAGAAAGATTTCCTAATGTCCAGCCTAAACTGCCCTTGCTGCCATTTAAGCTAATTGCTTCTTGTCATGCCCTCAGAGATTAAGGAGAACAATTTTAAAATCAGACTCATCTTCTAAATAAAACCCCAACAGATAATGGGACTGAGGCAAGCCTCAGTTATGTCTGGATTAATTCCACTGATGGCAGTAGCATGAACCCAGCTTGTAAAGTTTTCCAGTTCATTCCCTGGGTTTGATTCTGATCACGCACTAGTTTTACACTAGGCTAACTCCCTTGCACTCAAACTATGCAAAGCCAGTTCTGGTAACTGTAAATGTTTCTTTCAGAGGGGCAGGCAACCAAAGTAAAGTGAAAGCTGCTGGTGAGTGAAAGGAATGAAAAACACAATAAGAGAGTGTGATATTTCTCAGAACCAGCCTGTGAACACTTCAGGAAATGGAAGGAACACAGCCACGATGAGATTGCAAGAAAAAGTTTGTGGCTGTAGTGGGTGCAAATAACTGCGGTGAAAATACTAAGAACAGGTTTGTCTTTGAATGAGTCAGGCCAGGGTATCAGGTTTTTATTTTTTGTTTTAAATGCTCATCTATCTGTGTAACACAACCAGAAAACTTCTCTGTGTTGGGAGAGGTCACTTAGAATCAAGCCCCGGTCCCTCATTCAAAAACCTGATGTTGATCATGTTATTTCTCTCAAGTTGTCTTTCACAATGGAATCTAATTTTAACCACATCTCCTTTATCCTTCTGAAGAAGAAAATATTAGTCACTAAGTCTGATTGGTTTCACTCTAATGCTTACCACAGGGCAGTTGGCTTGTCTTATGAAATGCAGTGTAAGTTGACACATGGCTGGATGATGCAGAGGAAAAGCCTAGCTGTGTCCATTTTAACTAGACAGCAAAGTGCAGGAGCTGATCAATGCTGAGGTAGGACAGATTTCCCCAGTGATGTTTTACAGAGCAAAGGGGTTTCATTAGTTTCATGCCTACTGCATTGCTTGTTCTGACACAGTCTGTGCCACTGCTTGTTATGATTTTTATTAACAGATTTTTTTGTCACAAGAACTGCCAAATATGGGGCAGCTTAATGGTATGTCTGTCCCTCTGCTTACAGTTCTGTCCTTGCTCCTATTCAAACATTCTCCCTTCATTTAGTGGAGAAGCTGTTAGCTTGAGTGAAACTGAAAAAAAAAATTACAATATGATGGTTTGTCATTTTTTAGCCCAATTCATATTATTATTTATTATTATGTATGCAGGGTAAGTGGCATGCTAAGTGCTGTACCGCTGTGCCTGAAGACAAGGTCTCTCTCTCCATAGGATTAGAGTCAAAGGGCCAGTCACCCCAATGATGCATTCGAAAGCAAGGATGGCTTTCTGACTAAGGCACTGGCCTATGTTTCAGGGCATCAGTATTCAATACTCACCTCTGTCACAAATGATCTGTGTGACTTGGTGAGTTCGGCCAGTTGGGCTTGTCAGAGATGCTCAGCACCAGGGCTTTTGAACTTGTCTTAATAGTTCTCTTTTGAACAGTGTTAAACTGGCTGTGCTGTAGCTTCCACACCAATAAAATGGGGGTGACAGTGTCTCACTTGCCTGGCTTTTCTGTTTAGAGGGGAAGGTCTCTAGAGGAAGGGACATGTCTTATGTTTTAGACCGCGCTTAGCACAATGGGACCTGATCTTGTCTGAGGACTCTCTCAGCACCACATTCATGATGAAAGGAATAAATGCGTTTATTAGTCTGTCAGACCTCCCAGTAATTTCATGGATTGGGTCTTAAATAAACATAGGAATAGGGGAATGGAACTTTTCTGGTCCAAGGCACTGAATTTCCCTTTTCTGTGTGGAAGGCGCAGGGTCTGTCACCTCCATAGTGTTATTGCCACAGCCTTATGCTCCTCAGAAGGGGTATGGGCAGGGTGGAAGGTCAACAGAGAAACAGTGGATTAAGCATGTCAGCTGAGGCAAAGAGAGAGGAGACAGTTGTTTCACAGTCCCCTTACCAACTTGTGTGTTAAAGCTAATACATCCTCAGGCTGTCATACCACTGAAGGGAAACTTCTCCATGCTGGAATATGCTACTTCAGGGTGATTCAAAGGCCCGCCAAAGCCAGGGAGGCCGGGGCTATACAAGTGCTGGAGGCTGAACCCAGGAGAAACAAATGCTGCCACTTCCCCCGTCAGTGAAACGACTGGGCGAAAATTCGGTGAGGTTTATTTTGTGCCATTTTCGTCCCCTCTTTCCTGTATTGCAGGGGGCAACCCGGCCCTCAGGTAGCAGGAGATGCTGAGGCGGCTTGATTCCAGAACAGTCCTTCTCTTGTATTTTTAAACAAATCAAAATTTTTACTGCAGC
This sequence comes from Carettochelys insculpta, assembly GCF_033958435.1. Classification (NCBI taxonomy): domain Eukaryota; kingdom Metazoa; phylum Chordata; order Testudines; family Carettochelyidae; genus Carettochelys; species Carettochelys insculpta. The sequence continues at coordinate 85,096,312 of NC_134139.1, read as the reverse complement.
TATTGCCAGGGGCACCCCCCCACCACCACAGAGCTAAATCAGCAACAGCCGCACACCTCCCATTCAGCAGTTCTCGCTGGCGCGTGCTGGAGTGAGCATAGCTTCTTCTAAACCAGCCCTGAGCTCCCCAGGAAGCAAAACGGAGACAATAGAGCGAGCAGGACTCTAACCCCGCCCACCTTCTGCAACCTTCTCACAGCAGAGCTGATGCACTAGGCAGAACAGCCTGTTCCCGACTCGGAGCCCAGTGGATGGAGCAGATTGCACACCCACTCCGTGCACTGAGCCATTCCAGGAAAGGCTGTGCCTAGCTGAGACGGTTTCTGTGCTGCTCCTAGAGCAGTGCAGCTGCATGCTCCCTTCTACCCCCAGCCACAACATAGCATTTAGACCAGTGGTGTGCAATAGAAATTAAAGGATTGCCCCAGCCCGTCCCCACTCCACTGCTCAAAATGAATTCTTCCCCCAACTGCTGGTGACTCACAAGAGCCGCCGCTGCCCCTGGAGCTGCTCCAGGCCCTGAGTGTGGCCCCATGCTGGGAGCCATGCAGAGCCCCAGGCCAGGAGCTGCACTGGGCCCTATGCCTGGAACTGCACCAGGAGCTGTACCGGGCCCTGTGTTTGGAGCCCCGTGGCTCTAGGCTGGAGCTACAGGCAGAGCCACTGCTGGGGCCACACACTTGTCCCACCAAGTGGTGGGTGCGTACATGGAGCAGGCAGAGGGCGCTCCACACGTGTGGCTCTAAGGAGCTGCATTTTGCCCCACTGTGGTGTCCAGTTCACCACATGTGGCGACCGACAAGCGTATTGGACATGGCTGATTTAGATTAACACCACTCAGCAGTCAGGGACTCCTGGGTCGCTGGACCCTGACCTGAGGTACGAGCGGTGAATTTCCTCACAGCTTAGCACAGCGTGTTGCGATTTGGGGGTTTGGTTTGGCGTATTTAAAAATGGGGCCCATCTACAACATTTGGTTTGGAGCTCATCTGCTCCACAGTTCACAAGTAGTGACATCTGAAGTTTTGATCTGAGCTGATCTCCATCCTTAATGAAAATACAATAGCACTCCGAGTCCCCCTCCACACTTCCTCCAGGCCTAGCACTCCTGGAGAAGATAAGCAGTAGAGTGAGAGAGCTGGAATTGCTCTGGCTTAGCCAGCTTCTGCTTTGTGAAGAAATAAAAGTGTTTAATTTCTCTAAGCTGTCCGTCACCTAACCTTCAAATGCGTTAATGTTTCCCTCCTATGGTCTATGCAATGGGGAAGAAACCAGCTTCTCCTACATTTTTTGAGCGACAAGCAACCCAGTTAGTGCCACAAATAAGATCATAATTTGACAGGCAAAGTGCCAGGGAAAATACAAACAGATTTCTCCTTCCCAGGCCCAGAATAGTTTAATGATTCTTTTCTTGTTCTTCAAATTATATTTCCTTTTTGCTTAATTGCAGGGGCAGGTCAAGCCCAGCTGTAGCTGTCCTGCACCATCCATATGGTTTGTTTGTTTTTTTTTCAATTTTGAGGCTGCCAGTTTTTTTCCATTTTGCCAGCCAGATGAACACAGATCAAGAATGCTCATCAGTACCCATAAAAACAATGAGAAGTCCCAGGGCACCTTATCGACTAACAGATTTTTGGAGCATAAGATTTCATGGCCAAAAAAACTTTTGGAGCTTATGCTCCAAAAAAATCTGCAAGTCTTTTAGGTGCCACAGGACTTCTCATTGTTTTTGTGGATACAGACTAACATGGCTAGCCCTCTGAGACTTGTCATGACAGCCATGGAGTTAAGCTTATTTTTAAGTGACTGAGGCTAGGTCTACATTAGACATTAAAATTGATTGTAGATACACAATTTCAGCTACAGCAATTGTGTAGCTGGAATCGACTTATCTACAATTGACTTATCTGGCCGTCCTCAGAGAGGGAGGTCAGTGGGAGCAACTCTCACATCAATCTCTCTTATTCCTTGCAAGACTGAGGAGTACAGGGGTTGACTGCCAACCCCAGAGAGTCTGATTGTGTGCATCCTTACTAAGCGGATTGATCTTCCAGTTAGTGAAGACGTACACTTAAAGATGGATGAGCCCCACTTTTCTGTTATGCAAGAAATCAACAGCCATATGGTTGAAATAACAAGTATTAAGGATGCAGTATTTTGTAAGAAACGTATCAAAAAAGACAAAGCTATAGTAAGTGAACAATAACTTTATATGGCAGGGCTACTAAAAAAAAAAAACAGGCTGATAAAGGCAAACCGGTAATTACCATATTAGTGCTGCATGCATACTGAATTTCTAAACTCTTTTCAAATGAAATCACGCGCTGTCTTTCCACAATGCTTTCCAGCCAATGAGCTCAACAGGCTTTGCAACTGGAGCCTCATCACTTAGGCCAGAGCTCCCATGGAATAAACTGTGCGAGCAGCCTTCAGAGGTGGAATTTGTTCAAGCTTGCACTTCTCGCATGGTTCTGTCAGGGTGAGGTTGTCCCTTTGACAGGTAGGCTCTGGGGCCTTCTTCCACCAAATTTGGCCATCCAGTTCTGCCAACTCCTTGTGCTTCTGCCTTCACTTGGTCACCCCAGCATGCTTTGCTTCCTCTGTGTGTATGGTGGGGGAAGGAATCCCTAAGGGAAAAATACTACAGCCCTAGCCTTTCTTCTTGCTTCTGTGCCACCTCCATGGAATGGGGAGGGGAGCTGAGATGCTTCCTTACTTGCCCGGGCCCAATCTTGCTCTCCAGCCACCTAGTTTACACCCCAGGCTTCCCAATGTGGACCCTGGTCTTGACTCCTTAGGACACACCTCCTGTACATCCATATGCAGCCCATGTGTTATACATATTTATGAGGAGGCCTCACACCTGAGAGGTGTGTATTAAGCCCATTTTACAGATGGCTACATTGATGCATTGAGAGTTATGTGATTTGCTCAAGATCACCCCATACATCATCAGCAGAACTGCGAATACAACATGAGATTTAACACCAAGTGCCTTATAACTAGCAAGCAGCACTTTCTTGCGTTCTGTGGCGAGCATATTTGATTAATTTGTTCCCAAGCTAAAATGTCAGCTGTGATTAGTCCATTTAGATTTTCAAATACTAATTTCAAATGACAAGATGTTAAAAATTGGTATTTTAGTCCCAATCAACTTGAAGGGGGAAGAATCCTATATTTCATTTTGCTTGGTGTTCATATTGGAGGAAAGGGACTCCAGCCTTCTTTTTTTAATATTTAATACAAATGTTATTAATTTTTTAAAAATAAGATTTCATTTCTGATTGACACCTACCTACTGAATCTCTGTGATCTTGTCTTGCGCTCTCCTATTTTGCAATGAGGTCTGCATGTGGTCCGGGCATCTTTTGAAAAATTATTTTATTTTGTTTATATATATTTTTTAAATCTCTGAACTGGCTGTAATGGAAACAAAGCCTCTCCAAGAAGTTGTCCAGCACTGCAGTACAGACTGGTCATTTCAGCAGGAATGGCCAGAGTGATTTTTTAGATACAAATAACGTAACATCATACATGTGTGCCATTGAGGCCTCATTCCACCAAAGTCAATGGCAAAGCTCTCCATAGGAGTGGGAGCCACCAAGCTGTAAGTAGACCGAAAAATCAGACCAGGCTAGTGCAGTGACTGCCCAGTGACTCTATAGTGTGGCAAGGTAATTGCCAGCAATTAATTTTGTGGTGCTGTGGTCCCTGATGCAGGCCAGGGCCACAGGGATGGCTCAGAGTGCGGTGCGTAAATAAAAACAACCTGCTGCTCCAGTGCAGCAGGGAATGGACTTCTCCAGCTAAAAGGTCATTGACTCCTACAGCAAAATCACTGTTCTCTTTAATTACACAGTCGGCGGCCTGGAAATGGCACCGTGGTGCCTCCCATTTCAGTTTAGAGCCTTTTGCTAAAGCCCAACTGCTACGTGGGCGATTTGTGTGCCAGACACTTATTTCACATCTCGCCCCCTCAATGGGAAGAATTTAGGTGGAAGGAATTAGCACCCACGACAGTCTTGTTTGTGGGAGGCTGGCTGAGCTTTGGGCCTGAAGCAGGGACTCAGAGCTCACACAGAACATCACAGTTAACGTTCTCAAACAGCTTTGGGTGAAAGAGGAGCACTTGTTTATTGCTGCTGCTACAGGTGACAAGAGTCCTTTACATCCAGCCCTGGGCATAAAAATAATGAGCTGGTGAGTTTGTTAATGTGCTGCTTGCTCTTAGTGGTCTAAATGGATTTGGGTTAATATAATGAATCATTGGAAATGCAGGTTTGTTTCCTGGATCGCTATTGTTCATGTGTGATATTCCAGTGTCACCTCTCAGCCCCAGTCAGGTTGAGGGGGGCCCTTTACGCCAGCTAGGTGCTATACAAATGCTTAAACTACAGTGCTTAAGCCACGTTCCCTTGAACCTGGGGAATTAGGCAACATACATAACTCAACATCACCTGCAGGCAGCTTTACTGTGCCCACAGTCCACTAGCAGCCAGTATGACAGATAGGCATAAGCAGGGCATAAGGATGCCTCAGACATGACCCTTTGCCTTAGCTCTGACCCAACAGAAGGAACAGTGGTATGGAAGCCATAATGCTGGTTCAAGAAGATGCCTTGTGCTAGGGTGATCCTTGTGGGCTTGTGCTATGTTGTCATTAAGGCCAATTTGCACAAGCAGTGAGTTCAAAGCAGCTGCACTGCAGCAAAGTGATGGCTTCATTCTCTTCTTTGAGGACATGTTGGGAGTGCAGAGTATTTGGAAATTTGCTAACTGTGTAGAAGCATTTCTATTTCAATGAAATGTTGCTTCTGAAAGAAAATGGACCTCCCAAACAAAGCAGTTAAATAAGATTTTTCAGTTTCAAAGCAACTCTTGGTTTCAATTTTTAAACTTTTACAAGAGAAACATTTTTTAAAAGCCAAAGTTGAAACATTCCTGTGTACCCCCAAACTATTTTTGCCCCCAGAATTTCATTTTGTGGGAAATTTCTAGATGTTTTGGACTTGTTCTGTTTTAAATGGGAATGTTTTTCTGAAACTTGCAGCATTTCCCATGAAGTGGGCAACCCAGCTCCTGTCCTGGGGCACACATCAGAGATAAGCTGTTAGACTTCTGAAAACAGTCACCCACATAATTTTCCTCCTTTAGCTTGTAGCAATTGCCATGTACCAGGCCTGCCATGCTCCTGAGAAGAAAGGCTTCAGTGGAATGACCTTAGAATTATACTAATGTAATTAGACGAATCTGGCCCAGGAGCATGAACTATAACAAACACAATCACAAATTAATTGGGAGGGTGATTGTGGCATTTTAGCATGTGTGAAAGCTGAAGTATGGGCCCATTTTGCATCCTGACGGATAGGACTAACTGCCTTTGACTTAATCACATTATGGTGGGGGCAGAAACAGGGCACTATAGTAGAAAGCCAAACATTTTCTCTAATCCTGGATTTCCCTCACTGTGAGTCACTGCGCTGCCTAGAGTATAATATTCATGTTCATGTATCTATTTTTCTGCTGTGGGCAATAAACATTTTCCTGCAGCACGTAGTGGGGAAAATAGGTAGTCAAGTGAAGGCCCTGTCAGTTTTGAAGGTGAAGTAGCAAGTCTGTATTTGAGATGATATTAATAGCTCAAGGTAAGGTCTTGATGAAACAAACAAATCCCTAATAAAGAAGAAAACAGGTTTTCTATAGAGGGAATTGCCTGAACTGTTATTTCGAGCTTGCCAAGTCTGTGTGTAATCTGTCATAGAGGATAAAAAGGATATAATATTTCTGGATACAGCACTACCCTACGCATTTAAATATTGCATGGGAAAGCAATGGGGTTCTTTTCTCAAATCGTCATCATGTGTCTGTCTCCTGTGCGTCCCTGGATTCTGCTTGATCTATAAATGGATGCTCTCCCTCAAGGACTGAATGTCCTTGTTTCTTGTGTTGAGGGGTGAATGGGGGGTTTCATTCATGGGACAAGAGGAAGCACAACAGTGGGCTTGGCTATACTTACTGCCAGGTTGATGCACTTATGGTCAATCTTCCGGTGTTTGATTCAGCACACCTTGCAGGGCTGCACTAAATCAAATGCTCAGGATATGCTGTTGAGCCCACTATTCCTCACAGTCTTGAGGAATAAGGGAAATCGATTGGAAGAATGCTGTGGAGATGGTGCATAACATCACTCCAAGGTATGTTGACTCCAGCTATACAATTCACACAGCCAGAGTTGTGTATTTTACGTTGACTTTGTCCCCTAGGGTAGTCCTGGCTTCTGTTGGCCAAAGTAGGCTGCTATTGTAATGGAGATTATTTTTAGTTTCTATGCTGTTTTCCTCTTGTCTTAAGGTCTAACTAGGCTGCATGAAGAGCTAATGCAGAGAACCTTCTCAGTTCAGGCCAGTGCAACCTGGAATTAAAAAAGTAGTAGTAAAATGCATCTGCTTTTCTTTGTTTGTTCAACCCAATCACATGGTGATGGCTGGAAAACAGAAGGCCCTGCACTTCACTAACATTGGAACTGAAACCCAAGAATGAGGCAATTCAAAGTTCAGGCTGATGAGCAGCCCTTAAACTGGCCAGTTGTGACTAGATTATTGAGCCAATCAACACTAACAGCTCTTTTGGAACCATTACAGTCTCTTACCTAAATGCATACTTAAGACCTTTCTTTAAAACCCTCAGTTATTGACCTGGCAGCCTGTAACAGCTCCCTTGGATCTCTTACCATGTAACTGTCAGTGCTGTGGCTGCTGCCCATATACATTAAGTTTGTGTGTGAAAACCACCTTGTTCTACAAATGTTATCACAGAGCTGGAGTATTTCTTCTTCCAGGTGAAATCACTCTGGATATATTTTGTTGTCCTCTCTATCCCCAGCCCAGATGCTGGATCAGATTAAGCACGCCACAGAAGAAGGGCCTGCAGAGCCCAGTTTGAAAACTAAGCTAAGATTCTGCCCTCAGCCCCAGAGCACACCCTGTGGGAGGGTGGAAACTTCAGCCTGAGCTTGCTTAGGGTTGTTCTTTATGGGCAGTACTGCACTCAAAAAAGGAATGGACAACAGTTCTGCCCCCAGGAATCCCAGATATTTCAGACCCAGCAAGAGCTCTGTTCCTCAGAGCTGCTCTGAAATCTCCCCTAATACTCCACCCTAGTTTAGTTCTGTTGGGGCTATGCTGCCAGTGGTCACTACCCCCATAACCTCCTTTAGAGAAGGGCTTTCTCCAGTGCAGAGGGTTGGCAGAATCACTAAGGCAGTCCAGGGTGCATTAATTCTTTGCCATCTTTTCCAAGCGGCTTGGAGGGGGTCACTACGCAGTCTCCATCCCTGCTCCCTCTGCCGCTCCTTTCTGCCTTCTCCTCAGCTGCGGCTCTCCAGTTCCACAGCTGGCATTCTGGGAGGTCTGTGGCAGCAAGGGCAAGTTTGCAGAGATGCCTTGTGGGGGCGGGGGGGAGGGAGACCTGTTCACTGGATCTGTGCACCCTCCTGGTACATTGTCTTCCATGTACGCCAGGATAAATCCAGAGTAATCTCACTGATGTCAGTGAAGTTGGCCTGTATTTCTAGCGGCATGACAGCAACATTTGGTCAGAAATAATTTTTTTTAAAGTAAAAGAGTGTTGCACACATCTGAAATACCCGCATTTCCTTCTGCCTTGTGAAAAGCACAAACACCCACCCCCCAAACCGCTCTGAAAACAAAATGGGCTCCCAGGCTCACCCCTTCCAGCCACATTTTTCAGGTTGAGACAGCCTCTGAAAATAGAGTCTCACCTGGCATTGGATGACTTCAGGGCTTTAGAAGGCGATATAGAATCTTTCCTTTGTAGGGTGGCTGGATTGCATGTGTCCCTGCACGGGCGTGCTGGAAAGCTGCTGCCATCTGATGGCGGTTTGTTCTCCTATGCAAAATGTGGAGCCTGGGCTTGTCCCCAGGGGGCAGATGCCTGTAAATGAAAAGCCACCATTCCTGTTTGGCATTAATTGACGGTCTTCCTGGAATGCCCAACAGAAAAACCAAGAATTGAAAAGGCGCAAGATTGAAATCTTCTTCTACCCCTCAGAGATGATCGCTCTAATTTGAGGAAAAGATCTATTAAGCAAACAAGAGTATGGTCAACTTGCACATCCTCTGCCCTGGGCTGGTGGAACAATTTCCACAGCTCAAAACAAAAAGCAGTCAAGTAGCACTTTAAAGACTAGCAAAATAGTACATTAGGTGAGCTTTCGTGGGACAGACCCACTTCTTCAGACCATAGCCAGACCAGAACAGACTCAATATTTAAGGCAGAGAGAACCAAAAACAGTAAGCGAGGAGGACAAATCAGAAAAAGATAATCAAGGTGAGCAAATCAAAGAGTGGAGGGGTGGGGGGGAAGGTCAAGAATTAGATTGAGCCCAGTATGCAGACAAGCCCCTATAGAGCCATTGAACCAAATTGTATATAATGGAAACCACTTCAAGCCTGGGGATGTGCCAGCACCCCTAATTCCAGCAGCTGCTGCCCCTGTTAGCCCTGCCCTGCAGATTGAAGAAGTCAGGTTACACAGCTACCAACCTGGCACCACTCACAAACACAGCAACTCACTGTAGAAAGAGGGCTTCAGACAGAAGCTCTGATGGGCGAGTGGTGCAACCAGCAACATCGTCAAGAAGGGCAGAATATTAAGGTGCCTACAAAGAGCCTTTGAAAAGCATCACTCCTCCTTACCAGGCCAGGGCTATATGTGTTCAGCTGCATCGTGTGTCACAAATAGCAGGGTTGCATGTACAATAGCGTCTGCTCCTGCTGCCTGTTCTGTATCATTTTTCTTGTTCCATGTTGTTTGTTTTACGTTGATGCTGGCTATGTGCTTAAAGAGATTATATATTTTTCCCATGGCATAAACAAAATGACTTGCGTTTCACAAGGAGAGGGATGGTGATGAGAAGTCGGGCTTAGAGGGGAGTGATGTAAGTTTTATAGCAAGGAGAAATAAATCTTTTGTCTTTGACTTGGTCTAGCTACGTCACTTACTTACAAAATCTTCATTGCTCTTGCTTTACTGGAGGTGACTGGGCCTGTGTGGGAGAGTGGATAATTTTTCAGTGGGCAGCTTTTCCTTCCAAGCTGATGGCAGGAGTTTCTAATCAATTTAATACAAGACGCTTGTGCAGGGCAGTTTAGTGCTCTTCAGAGACTGATGTCAAAAGCCACCCTGAAACTTGAAACAACCACAGTGCAGCAAGAAGCTGAAACAATTCTTACGAATCCAGCCAAGATGGAAAAGTCAGTGTGGGGGAACAGCTCTGTTTCCTCTCCCTACCCTGCTGCTCCCTGAAAGGTGATGTGCGTTCGTTGCCTTTTGTTGTCAAGGAACAGCATGCGGTAGGTTGCAGCCCTGTATTTATTTGCCACCCAAATACAGAACAGTGGCAGCTGAACCATGGCATGAGAATAGCATTAAGGTATGTAACGCACCATAAATAAACAGAAATAGACAGCCAGGAAGCTGTGGTAATCACTGCTTTGATGTAACATGAATTATGGCATGCATGTGTGTGGCGGTAGGGTCTTTGAAAAGGCGGGTTGTGCTTGTTTTGACTCTGCTGCTCTTGCTCTGGGAAGAGGCTCTGTCCAGTTTTTCATGTGCGTATCTCCACCCTCACACTGACAGCTGTTGGCCCTTAATTCAGAGGAAAGCAATCTCTGTCCCGTGTGCCCTTTATAGGCCTCTCCTCCTCTGCCCTGCAGTAGCAGTTGGGAGACTGGAATCTTGGCCGTCTCCCAGGAGCAGAATTGAGACGCTTGTCCTGCCAGCTACCTAGTGTTCCTGTAAGGACACAGAGGATACATCATACCCTTCAAGGAGCAGCTTATTTAAATCCCCTGGGGTCTCATCTGCACTGCCTTGCTTCTACTGCCTCCCCACGGCTGCAATAGCACTGGTGGCACTAGTGTAGACAAGGATCCTGCATGATTGTTTATAACATGTCATACAATTCCACCCAAAATATTTCATGCATTTGGTAGCTGCCTTCAGGCAGGCTTGAATCAGGGACCTTTGTGCAGGCACCTCTATAGCTTGGGCTGAAGACTAGCTGCCTCTCAGCTTAGGCTGTAAAGGACACTCATCATTTCTCTGTGAAGTGGTCTAGGTACCACTACATGGGACGGTTAACGACCCATAGGTGTGTGGGTTACACACAGGTGGCTGTTGAACCCTAATACTCCCACCATTGCTTGCCCTGGCACAGCTGCACCTGTGCAAGAGCAACAGTGGGAAGTCATCAGAAAAATGGCAGGGCAGACAACAGCTTGCAGCTTGGCTTCTATTAACTTCTCAGAGCTGTTCTTTTGCTGGCACAGCAAACTGCTTGTTTGAAGCAACCGACCGTCTGATCTAGATACACTAGCAAGGCAGCTAATTAAAGCAGCCTCCAATTTGGTGGGCCTTGTGTTATCATTGTACCTAGCACTGACAGTTGTTTTAAAGAAAGGCCGGGTCTGGATGGCCACAAACAAATCTAAAAGTACACACATGCTGCAAAAGCTCAATGAATTCTCTGACCTTATGATAATTTAGGTGTTGCAAGGCACCACTCTATGCCAAAAAACTGCCTTTCTGGCTGCACCTTCACATGTAATAAGCACTGCAGAAGGTGGGCATGTTCAGCCTGCCTTCTGCTAGTTCTTTTAAGAAGCTGCGTACAGCCATTCTTTAGACCTGTGTCCAGGAGCGCCCTCATGTGGTTAGCAGTGCAGCCACATTTTCAGAGGCCGAGCATCTGATTTGTCTCATTCAGCTCAGGGTGCTTCCCTAAGCCCTAGAGTTAAAACTTCTCCAAATGGTACATCTGTGTAATGGCAGAGACCTCATTTATTAACAGTGAGGGAGAGCAAATGAAGCTGGTCCTTTTGTCTCTCTTTTTCAACACTTGTCTCATAAGAAAAGGAGCACACGTAAGAAACCATAATTTGGACTAGTTAAAGTGAAACACTGGTGAATCTTCAGTTCATCTACAATGATAATGACTGTTGTAGATGGCAATCACAATTAATTATTGAATAAAGGTGAAAACACTTCCTGAGACCGATTATATTTCCATAAGCAAATGCTCGGCACCATAAGCCCGACGAAAGGGACGATTTTAAATAGATGACAATGTTTTTTACTGCGGTTATCACTGGAGACAGTGACTACTTGTTTTACTATCAGTTTGGTGGAGCTGTGAGGGTTATGCACTGAAGTCTTTATATACATAAGGATAGCAATACATTAAAACAGCTCCCCTGGGAGGGAGCTAGCCAAGCTGTTTCCTGGCTTCTTTTTCTGGCTGGAGAAGCTGATCTGTTAGCAGCCTGTGTTCCTACTGGGAAAGCTGGCCTTGATTGACTGGGAGGGAAATAGCGGTTTGATCCCTCTCACTATCGCCACAAACTGATGTGTTAGCATTGAGCAAAGGGTGTGCTCTTTTCCCAAATAACAGTTGTAATTATTAGTACATACAAAGTGACTCCTGAGCTATTTGCCCCTACTTTTAGAAATCAGTTGTGCTTTTATGTACTATAGCGATTAGCATAGTCACACATATGTAAGAATGAGAAAGCAAAAGGCAGGTGGTGACTTTAATTACGTCCGCAACAAAGCATGAATTGATCTCTAAGTCCTTAAAATTTGCCCATCTGTTAAGCTTAAAAGAAGGTGAGCAATCCCTTTTCTATTCAGCAATACCTGAGAAGGTGTTTAATTTTAAGTATATGTGTGAATGATTTGCCAGAGAGGGAACATTTTACATTTGTACTCTTATTTCTGCATTGGCTTACAGGGTGTACCTTCACTGAAAGACAGCTGAACCCAACTCAGTTACCACTTTAGGTGCCTGAATTCCAGAACCAGGTCCAGCAGTATGTACAAAACCTCAGCAGGGCTGCTACCTAAACTTGTAGGCATCTAAACTTACTCAGCAGTGAGATTTTTGTAGTAACATTTTCCCAGGCCTCTCTGTTTGTGCCTCTGACCATGTGTGATGTGGCCCCACACTGGGTCTCTGGATGTGTAAGCCTCAGAACAATTCATAATTCACTGGTGGGATGATAGATGTTTCTCAGCCCAACTCACCTGCAGGGCCCAATCCAGTAAATGTGGTCAACCCCATCCGATGAATGGTGAGCCTCCGCACAGGGGAAGCTTTATAATGTTTGGCCCTATCTTTTGGGTAGCCACCTGGAATGTGGGCATTCCATGGGCGGGAAAATGGTAGTATGGGCATGAAAGAATTTGAACTGGGATTGCTTCTCTCAAGTGAGTACCCTAAGCACAGGGCTCTGGGGCATATGCTCATGTGGGGCTTACTCGTCTTGCCTGTGCAGTTGAAAGGGACTAAATGGGCCAGAGTGAGAGAGAGTGCAGCGTAAAAAAGTAAGGGAATGCCTATGATCTTCTGCTTTGCACATGCAACTGGGTGGTAGCTGCCCCTTGCCCCAGTATTGCAGCTCCCATCCATGTAGAACAGCTTCAACATGCTCTACCTACCCTAATGGTTACAGCACTCCCCAGTTCAAATCTCTCCTCTCCATCAAGTGGAGTTGAACTGGGGGGGTCTCCTGAATCCCAGTTAGGTATGCTAGATGTGGGGCTAAAGTTATGAGGTAAGACCTGCTCTGTCACCGTCTTAGCCCTCTCCTAAGAGAGAGGGGTTGCAGTCACACACAGGCTGCTGGCTGTGGGCTCTCTGCTAATCAGGTAGTCAGCACCTGACTTTCTCCTGGGTGGCTGCCCAATCGCTCATCTTACAGGGAGTGCTGAAGCTAGCCCATATGTGAACTAGCAGCAAAGTAACGGAGGTATCAAAAAGCTGCGTCACAGGGTATGTGTAGTGCCAGGCAAGGTAATGACTGAAATGTGTGGGACTGATCAGTCTGTCTGCCATTAAAATATAGAAGTAGCTGATTTATGTGGGTTTCTTGACTGGTAGAGCGAGCCTATATTTCAGCCATAATGGGTCCAATTTGTTATTGTAATGTGCCCCTCAATTTGCCTCCAGAGGCACAAAGGCCCTGAATGAAACAACAATGGCGCTGGGGAATACTTACCAACAAAAGAATGGTTCAGCACTAGCTCACACCAGCTTGGTCACAACCATCACCAAAGAGCACTCTCTGGGAATGGGCAGAGGGTAGCACACTGGCTCCTTTCACCATGCTCGTGGCCTGTAGAGGCCACTGCAGCCAAAATATAAATTAAAGCCACTCTCCATCCAGTATTGCTATCCTTGAGCATTAACAAAGGATGCCAGGGCCTCGCCCTCCTCCCACCATGTCATGACAGTGACTTAAATTCGTGAGATGTTTTTTATTTATCATGAGGTGTTTTATCTATATGTCCACGCACGCACGCACGCACGCACGCACACAGGGTGTCTGTAGCAGCTTTCTGGTTTTTGATCTTTTGTGATATGAATTTTCAAGGGGTTTCTCGGCAGAGCTGAGCTGCTCACATATTAACAGGCCTCTAGATGCTGTGCCTTTAGGAAAACTATCAGACATTGTGAGTCCCTGAGCCACAGCTAACACTGCCATACACATGGTACTATACGTTTAAGTGCCCCAAACCTCATTAACGTACCTTTAAGGTTGCCTAGTGCCCTTCTAGCACGTCAGCTGCAGCCACACTCAAACCCCTGAGAACAATGAGGCCAGGAGTTGAGTCCACATGCCCTTAACTACCTGAAAAGTGAGAAATACTCATGAAGGTACATCCACCCTCCTGTTAACCCTGTCTGCAGGGACTGGCAAGAGCCACTAAGCATGATTCAAGGATGTGGGGCAAAATAAGGCAGTTCTAAGAGCATGTACCACTGTTTGGGCTGCATGCCACAGATTTGAATGCCAACATTTGTTGTATTAGCTGTAGCTGGTTTGCATGGGAGAGGGACTAGTTGGCATAAAATACTGTAACATAAGGAGAGGTGCATGTGTACGCCAAAGGATGAAATACGCCTCCTTTTACTCCTGAGTTCTGTAGTCAGTGTCATTCGTAGGCGTGGAGCTTATCAGCAATGCAGTGGTATGATCCTGGGCTTAAGGTGGGGCACATGATGACAGTGTAGCAGAAGGCATCTTCAGGGCAAGGAAAAGGGAAATGATAAATATTTAGCAAGCCTGGGGTGGTTTGTGTGGAGTAGGCTTGTCTGGGTGTAATCCAGGCAAAGCTGGCCTGGCCCATATGCACAATATGCAGTTGTGTAGGGTACCTGGAAATTTGGGGTACCCCTGTGTCTTAGTATATGTACACAATGCAAATTTTGAAACAGTGGTTGGCTTGTTTTGAAATAGGTAACCCTCGTTCCATGAGGAATAGCACCTACAAAGCCAGTATTGACCTGACCTATTCCACTAGCAGGACTGATGTGTTCCTTCTCAACCTTTCCAGTGGGTCTGCCCATAACCTGCCCCCCCACCCCCACCTCCAGACCTGAACTGTGCTGTAAAATGGGGTGATCACAGCCTATCCCATGTGTGGTTCTGCTTACAGTTTCTGGGTGTTTATAGCTGCATCTTACTTCCCTGCAGCTGCCGAGCAGACACTCCTTCCCAAAAGGACCCAGCCATTTCCTGAGTCAGGAGCTGCCTTCTGGCCTGGCTGGGGAAAAGGCAAGCATAGCACACATCCCTGTTCAGCAGCTCCATCACAAGGACCAAAAATGGAGGGACTGAGCAGAAGCTCAATCTACATTCCCTACTGAACAGGTCTGAGTATGGGTGCTATTGATGCTGCTGGCATAGTTTGGAAATCTCACCCTTTGAAATCCAGCTATTATTTTTGGAATGTTTCTTATGACAACACTTAGTAAATCTCTGTGTTAATTGCCTCTCAAAACCACACCCGTCATATGCAAAACCACAACCCTGATCCCACTGGTGGGCTTTCCAACCCAAAAGTGGTATGCAAGAGACCCATAGTTGTCTGGTGTAGCCACCTTCTACAGGGCACCAGCAACTCACTTGTGAATCAGAATGGCGTCCATGACTCAAGTGTTCTGGAGCAGAAGGGTTGGTGCAAGCTCCCTCCACAGCTTCATGAAGATCCATCTTCTCATCTGGAGATGCTGCTTCCGTTGCTAGCCAGCCCAGGTTTCCAAAACAATGTGATCCCATCACATCATGGTGGTTTTCCTGGGCCAGAAGCAACAGGCAACAAAATGGCACACTGTGACAATACTGGCATTCCCCACATCTAGCCAGTGTGAACTGAATAAATTGTCCTTGATTCACCATCTTTAGTGTGTTGGAAAATGCTGCCAAAATTCCACCCAGTATCTTGCTGACCACCTACTCTGCTGCATAACTCTTTGTCCTGCAATAAGGAGCAGTAGCAGAATTGTAGCAACATTATCCAGTTGATTCATGTCTTCCAGACAGTTTTTCAGGGGAAAACGTGGAAGGGCAACCAGATCAGAAGCTGCCATTAGCAAATGTGTGAAGGCAGGGGAGAATACCACCACCATATAGCCAAGTGTTTCTTACAATATCTCTGAGTGATGCACAGAATCCTGAAATATCACCCCTGAAAATGTAGCAGTAATGTCACATATGTCTAGCAGTTGTATGTATGTGGGTATATGCATGTACGTATTGTTATACCTGTCTCCAACCCAGCAGATGTGTACTCTAGAACGGTGTTTCTTAAATTATATTCCAAGGAACACAGATGTTCCATGAACAACTCACAGGAGTTCTGTGAGTGTTTGGAAAAAATATGCTGCTGGTATATATTTTGTGTTATTAAAGCCAGATGCAATATTACTTCTTCATTGCTATCAGACCTGATTAAATTACTTGATTTTGTTTTTGTTGCATATGTTGCTGGTTTTTTGTTCGTTTGTTTGGTCTGACAACAATTTTTTTGAAGAAAATTTTCATAGGTGTTTCGCATAAAAATATTATTGTTTGGAGATCTCTCATCTCAAATGGAACACTGGAAAATGCCACTGATCTAGAACATGGATTTGGGAAGTGCACAGGAGCACTGCAAAAGCCACTATTCCGGTATATAGGAAAATGTAGACAATTCAAGAATACTAGTTCTAAGTATGTAAACACTCAATGATTCAAGGAGAGTAAAATCCTAGGATATTTAAGAATATATAAAGATGTAAAGTGTGACTGAATCAGACCATACATTTTTCAAAATCCCAGTAGAAAAAGTTCTAGAATGTTATTGACATAATTTTATAAATGTTAAATTCTTCTTGGACTGATCCATTGATCAATGGAGCTCATTTTCTATGACACCGTTGGTGAGTGACTAAGCAAATCCTTGACTGGCAGAGGCGATTACAGATGTCACATAAAAAAGCCATGGACAGCAAGCGTTGTATGTTCTTTTGGGAGCCTATGATTTTCCTCTAGTGCCTGGATATGCTGCCTCTCAAAGCAATTAAGAACCTGTACAGTAATTTGCCAACAGGACAATCTATCCTGAACTAGAGTTTCAAGATCATTGGAAGATATGCCACATGACTTCACATTGGCCTTTAAGGTGTCTTTACAGTGCTTATATTAGCCACAGCTAGGGCGTGTGCCGTGAGCAAGCTGGCCATAGAAGGCCATCGTTGGTATCTGTGTATCATCCATCCTCGTAATGTGACCAATCCAGGAAAACTGTTTCTTCATAAGCATTGCTTCTACGCCCATGACACCACACAATTTAAGAACCTCTATGTTAAGAGTTTTATCCTACCAAATCACATGGGTGATCTTCCTCAGACAGCACATATGGAACTGATTGAGTTTCGAAATATGGTAGTGATATATTGTCCATGACTCTGAGCCATACAGTAGGATACTCAAGACAGGTACCTGATAAACTGCTACCTTGGTATGGAGTTTATTACCATGCTCATTCCACAGGCATTTGGTTAATTTTCCAAAGGCAGCGCTTTGGCCAATTGAGCAGATACATCATGATCCACATTTATGCTACAGGACAGTACATTTCCAAAGTAGCA
This sequence comes from Carettochelys insculpta, assembly GCF_033958435.1. Lineage (NCBI taxonomy): Eukaryota > Metazoa > Chordata > Testudines > Carettochelyidae > Carettochelys > Carettochelys insculpta. The sequence goes on along the minus strand of NC_134139.1, from coordinate 85,079,314 downwards.
GAACTTGTCAACAGCGTTAAGGTCTGTACCAACAGCAGTGATCACTGGAGTGCTGGGTTCTTTCCAAACAGGATGAGACATAACCTCTGTCTTCTTGAGGCTCACTGTGAGTCCAAAATCGTGAGCAGAAGTAACAAAGCAATCAAAAAGCTCCTGTGTGTCCTTCACTGAATAAGCTAACAAGGCACAGTCACCAGTAAACAGAAGGTCATGGATACTTGTAGTAACCACTTTAATGCAAGCCTCAAGGCTCCAGAGATTGAAAATACTGCCATCTGGTTGTAACTGAATAAGTGTGCCCAATGGGCAGTCCTTAAAAGCAACTAACAGCATCATTGGAAAGTAGATGTTGAGTAAGATAGTAGCAAGGACACATCCTTGCTTTGTATCGTTTGAGATTTCAAAAAGTGCTCACGTCTCTCCATTGTTCAGGGTGCGACCAAGCATGCCATCATGAAAAGACTGAACAATGTTGATTAAATTTGCAGGGCAGCCAATTCATAAAGTGTTTTGCAGAGCCCTTTTCTGTTGACCAGGTCGAACACCTTGTTCAAGTCAATGAAGAGCACATAGAGGTCCTGATGCTGCTCTGTACACTTGTCTTGAATCTGTCTGGCTGCAAATATCATATCAGCAGTGCCTCAACCAGCACAAAATCTGCACTGGCTTTCAGGAATGATGCTTATTTTTGAACATACAGTGAAAGCCAGTTGTAAAGGATGTGGGTCAGGATCTTACCAGCTAGAGAGAGCAGAGAAATGCCCTGACAGTCATCACAACATGCATGGTCATCTTTACCCTTGTGTATGTGTACAACCAAGGCATCTGTGAAGTTCTTAGGGGCTAGGTCCTTCTTCCAAATGACACCTAATAAATGAATGAGATGGTACATCAACTGGCCACCCGCAGCTTTTTAAATTTCTGATGGAATTTCATCACTGCCAGGTGCCTTTCCAGATTTCATCTGGTTAACAGCTTGTTGTACCTCATCAAGAGTTGGTGGTATGACCAGCTGTAAATCATTAGTCCACTGAGGAACTCTTTAAGAACACTTCTGTCAAAATTTGAAGTCTGGTTCAATGCTTTGTGAAAATATTCATCCAAGTGATCAAGGATTTGAGCACTATCTGTGATCAAAGTGAGGCTGTCAGCAGAGTGCCCTGGTGTACAGCCAACAACGTGTGGCCCATAGACTGCGTTCAGCCTGTCATAGAATGCTGGGCTACCCCTTGCACTCCGGCGCTATAGCATTGGGGTGCATCCTCAGGGTGTCGGATTGAGGAAGCCCTCCATGGAGCAATCTCGAGGGGTTACACCGAATAATACAGAATAAGGTGCCATGGACCAACAGTACTTAGGAGAAGGGAAACTCTGATGCCAAACCAGGACAGTCTGAGCTTGCTGAGCCCTTTTAGGCGCATCAGTCTAGGAGAAGGAAACTAGTCTCAAACCTGCACTGTCTGCCTCCAGTGCATGTCGCAGGTCTTGTGCCTGTGCATGATGGCTGGTATGAGAATAGAGAGTGGAGCTGGAACTCACAAGCCAAATGTTAATTATTCCCCATCTACACTGTAACGTGGAATTTAGCTTTCTGTAATCTTGAAGTCTTTTGAATTCTTGTCCTTTGTAGTAAGAGAGGAGGTTCTTGGGCTGAAGGTAATAGAATTTTTTCCAATCAGGCTTTTATCCTCCTTTAGTCCTACTTTATGACATAAAGTTGTCAAACTATCAGTTTGCTGTTTGCTTGTTAACTGGCTTTTTAAATTTATATTTAAGTTAGGTAAATTTGTCCAGTGATTTATTCTCCTTTGCAATTAATTACAGTGAGGATATATTTTATATTACACTGGGGTTTCCACATAAGTGCTGAGATAGCTAAATTTTCATTTTCTCTCTGTTTGGGAGCTTTGCATTAATACAAAAGGTTTAAACATATCAGTTTATCGTTGGTCGTAAGTTCTGTGCTCTAGTTCCATAGGTCTTTGGCATTCAGCCTGTGATTTTGTTGTCTAGGGCCTTACATTTGATGGCATTTTTCCCTTCTTGTAAAGCTTCTGACACACTATTGCTAAAATGTCAGGCAAATTCAGTATTAGAGCACATTGTTTTCCTCCCTCTTTGCTGTTTTATATTTTCAAAGCATAGCAAGAATAAAAATATACATAAAAGCATGGCACATCATAAAACACACCAAATTTACAAGAAAAATATTAGTGGAAGAATATTAGTAGTCATAAATTCTGACAAAAATTATTATATTTCTCTGTATTAATCCAGCTGTTCATTACATGGCAAGATACTTTCTCTAAATTGGCTACATTTTAAGCACGTGTATTAGTTTTTGATATCTCAATCTTTGGATACCTACTATTTGTGAGGAAACATTCTTCTGGCTGCTAAGCTAGCTCTCAGCAGAATCATTTTAGTGTGAAATTCACCACTACACAGAAAGCCAAAACAAAGCCTATTCCCTGCTCCTTCTTAAGACCTAGCCTCACGTCCTGAAGAAACCACAGAGTCTGGAGATAGCCTGATGGGTCAAACTTTGATTTTTAGTATCCCGATTACTCCAATGTAAACCTGATTGAAAGCCACTGAGCTAGAGAACTGAGGTGCAGAGACATTAAATGACTTGTAAAGGTCATAAAGGAAAATCGCTGAGGTAGCCATGAATAAAGCCTAGAGCTCTCCAGTCTCAGTCCCACACCTGACCCTTAAGATCAAGCTTCCTCTCAAGGAGCGATTTCTGGCTTCATTTAACTCTTGTACATTGGAGTAGTGTGGACTTAAAGGACATGGTCGGAGTGCCCAGATGAAACAGGAGAGCATAAGACAAGAATATTAACATTGCTGAATCTTGGGGCAGTGGGATGTGACTTCAGTTCAACACTGACATGAAGTGTCCCTACTGAAACACTTCCTACATGCTTTTCCCCATCAGGTCAACGGTATCCAGATTTCAATGGCCTGCAGAACAGAATTTCATGTGAAATCAGTGGACCTGTTCATGAACAGATTTTAACAGTATTGGGAAGATCTCAAAGATTTTAAACTCATGTAAGCTGTGTAAGTGGAAAACCTCATTATGTTTGGGCTTTGGCAGTCCTATGCAATAATCAAACTGTAAAATCTGCATTTTAAACTTCAAGGACATGACAAGCATCCTCTCAATATTTAGTAAAAATGTGAGTGAGACACATTACACTTTTTGAAAGTGTGACTAATATTTACGCAGGGTGCAAATTACCACTTAACAGTTTTAAATTGATCACATAAAACAACTGATAAACTTATCAAGAACTCTATGTAATAGGATTATTTTGTTAATGTAAATTTTTACTCCATAGGAAATTCAGGTCTGCAAAATAATTACACAATTCTTATTGTTGACATTTGCGGAGCCTTAAATGAATTAATTCTGCAACTTCCATAAAATAACTCACAGTCTCCTGAAGTAGTTTATACCTCTCTAATAGAATTTTTTTCGTTTTCATATGAAATCCATAATGAGTTCACCAAAATGCTGATATACAGAAAACATTGTATCTAATAATTTGACTACAAAGACACAACTCTTTTATCCAAAAGGAGGCAAAAAAAAAAAAAAAAAGAAAGAAAAGAGAAAGAAAGAAAAGATGAAATCAGAGAACATAATGCACATTGTGCAAAAATTCCAGGACTTCTAGGCTATGGGAGACAAAGAAAGGAACTTTTGTATATTAAAGCTGCTTCTACAATGTGATTGCAATTCAGGCTTGACTATTATGTTAAATAAAGTCTTGTTGTGTTATACAAATTAGATGCCAAATTTTTCAGTACACCCTAGCTGCTTTGCTCTATTTTGGTTACCAAAAGCAGCCACAACACTGTTTAACTGTTTGGTTTGCAGGGATTCTCGGAACAATTTTTTGGTGGCTTCAGAGTAAAGCTATTTCAAAATAACACAGATATACACAAAATACATTTCAAAATAGCATTCCAGGCTCATAGTGCCAATTTCAAAATAGTGCCATTGGACAACATTGTGGCTTATTTTGAAATAGCGCTCTTCTGTGTCTTAACAGCACCTGAAAGAGGCATTATTCCTCTTGCAATGAGGTTTATATTTCAAAATAACGCATCCGCTATTTTGAATGTATTTCAAAATAGCGTGTGCGTAGTGTAGATGCTTGCAAAGGTAGAGTCCAAATAACAGCAAATGAGGGCTGTTATTTTGAAGTAACTCTGTAGAGTAGACATAACCATACTGTCTCTTAACTGTGCCCGGGAGAAATGATCCCCCATAGGTCTGAGTGCATAGCTCAGACTCAGGCACTCATTCACTCTGTGATCTGAAAACGCACAGTCACATTAAGCAGCCTTGTTCATGCGAACCTTCCGAGTGACTTAAATGGGACTATTCAAAGAAAGATGGTTGTTTGGTTGCTATGTGATATGGACACCTGACCATCAGGAGCTGAGTAGAGCCCCCATCCCATTTCATAGACTCCATCAAATGTGCTTTGGTGAAACAGTGAGTGCACACACAATACAACTGTCCGAGAGGGAGCTTCTTTACAGAAGTAAAGGGGGCAATGAATACGGGTGGCCTATTTTTTATAAACAAAATTATGCATTATTCATTGTTTCTTATTTTATTACCAGCAGATGATGAGATGAAATAAATGAGACAGCTCACGTCACCTTATAGCTGCAATTCTTTTGGGGCAGAGTATTGATATAATTTATACTAGTTTTGCCGTTTATCACATCGACTCCATACCAGTGTTTAGTCTATATGCTCCTGATTAATTATGACATCTGAAAATAATACAAGGAGAATGTTTGTAAAATAAATTATTACAGGGGATGGGTTGGCATGAAAATGAAGAGTTTTGGTAGGATTATGATTTTGCTGGCAATGGGGAGATCTACATTTTATTTCAATCCAGTCACCAACTGGCAAAATTCCCTCATATCACTGAATAGTCACAGAAATGAATATTGGGGTTACTTTATCAGTCATGCAAAAAGCTAACTCTGATGATAAATATGACACAAAGGCAAGTTTTCTCACCATGAAAAATCAGACTTTCTCTTCAGCCAAAGATGTGCTGAGGAACAGGTATTAAAACAAAAAACTAAAGTTCCCACCACACAGAAACAGAGCTTCCATACAGGGGCTTGTCGCTCTGCTCAGCTCTTCACGAATGAGTGCTGATGCTGAAGATGATCACAATGGACTTTTCTGACCTAAAAAAAAAAAAAAATGGAACCAGCTCCATAGACTTCTGGAAAACTACAAAGCAGCGTCTCTTGGCCAGCTAATGCCACATATGAAAACATTAAACTCCTGCAGGAAACCCTGAGCACTTTCTGGAGAACAGTGATGGAGTTCTAGCTGCCCTGAAGAAAAAGGGAGTTGTGCTACTGAGAAACTATTGGTGATCAGGATGGGCTGTTGTAGATGATCCAAAGGTTGTGTTTATTATAAGAAATGTTTCTCCTATACATGCTGGCAAGGACCTATGGGGCCTTATTTAAGATTTTATCTGTACAGAGAGTGAATTGTTGTCTCTGGACAATTTTGTGTTTATTCATATTTGTCTTTGAACTTGCAATGAAAATCGGTAAACTAACATATATTCTTAGATTCAGGCAGGTAGACAAATAGACATGAACCTTCAGCATGGTGTGCACTGCCAGCTACCTGCCCGCTCTTGGGACCCATGTAGTTCATTCCTCATAGGTTTCCAGAACCAGGAGCTGGCTAACTACTTTCTCTACTTTCTCCTGAGAGACCACAGAGCCAAAAGCACTATTTAGAAAACAAAGGTGTCGGGGGGGGGGGTGTCAGACTGTCCTGGCTGTGACTGCACCCCAGGCAATGCCCAGCATGCACCATTTTACTAATGCTGAGCTCATTGTAGACCTGCTCCCTGCTTTCTGGATCTAGGAGATGAACATGGGAGCTGCGTTAAATGCATTGGTTTATTAAGGGTGAATTAACTCATGTTAAGATATAGTGCACTTCGTTTATTCACTGTCACAGTTAATTGTGGGTGATTAAGGGTGTGAGGATGTTCAGTTTTCTTGATAATAAGTAATATCACTGTCTCTATGTTTTCATTTAATATTTTAAATTGGTAATTTGCATATCTACGAAAACAAAGAAGTATCTACTATTGAGCAACGCACTATTTTTAAGCTCCTCTTCCCAACTAGATTGACTAAGGCACTGGAGAGCCCAGTAAATTGGTTTCTCAAGGTGGCATGTAGTAAATTACAGGCTGAACCTCTCTAATCTGGAACACTCTTGTCTGGCCACATCCATAGTCTGGCATGATTTTAGTTAGCTAGATATCCACTTATTGGAGCTGTGGCCGAGTTTCCCGTGGTTCCATAAAGTTCGTTTCCAGCCAGCAGTCCTGGCTCTCAGTATTCTGCACTGTTATTTAGCAGTAATGTACCTGCAAATGTCTTCTAAGAGCCCTATAAGCAGTGGAAGTGTTAGTAATGTGCTAGACAATATTGACCTCCCATTGTTTGGCAAATTCTCTCATTTGGCACCAGGTGAGTCCCTCGGGTGCCAGACTACAGAGGTTCAACCTGCAATAGCTTGGCTGGATTAACATTAGGCTCTTCAGTGCCCTAAAGTGAAATCCAGGCTCCAAAGAACTTAATGACAAAACACCCATTGGTTCACAAGAAGCTAAGCTGCCCTGCCACCTCTCTCCAAGTATGTTTTGTTACACCCTTAGGTTATGTAGCTTCTTTTAGCAGAGGGCATCATTTTAATAGAGGCTGCATGGCTCAGTTCTTTGTCCTTTATGACCAACACGTAATTAGCATGGTGACTCTGTTGAGATTGCCTAAATAGGTGGATGGTTTTCCAAGGCAGGGAATGAGAATCCCACATCACTTATTTTCCACATGGAGTCATTCTAGAGCTCTTAGTTCTGCATACAGCCAGCTAAAATTGACTATATACTATTACACATTGCCAAAAGAAACTCTCTGTTAAGACTGAGTTTAAAATAGATAATTACCATTGGAATCTGCAATAACTAAAATGTATCTAATGTCATGTCTACAGTATGGACCTATATTGGTATAATTGTATTGCTCAGGTGCAGGAAAAAATGCCTGCGCAATGTATGTATGCCAGCCTAAGCCTTCTGGGTAGACAGTAGGGTGTTAATGGGAAAGCTTAACCAGTCCACATAGCTGACACTTCTCAGGGAGGTAACTTAACTGTGCTGCTGGGAGAAGCTGATTTTCCTGCATTGAACCTAAATACGAGTCAACAGTATAGCACTGGTACAAAAAAAGCAAATGTAAGTCTGGGAGGTCTGAGCAAGAGTATTGTAAGCAAGACGTGAAGTAATGCTCCTGCTCTACTCCATGCTATTTAGGTCTCAACTGGAGTATTGTGTTCAGCTCTGATTGCTAAATTTGAAGAACAATGTGGACAAATTAGAGAAGGTGAGGAGAAGAGGAACAAAAATGATGAAAGGACTAGAAAACATAAGCTATCGGGGAGCCTGAAAAAATGGATTAGTTTAGTCTGGTGATGAGAAGACTCAGTGGGGACATGGTCATAGGTTTCAAGTATGTAAAAAATTGTTGCGAGGAGGAGGGAGTAAAATTGTTCTCCTTAACCTCTGAGGAAAGCAAAGCATCAAGGGAGGCTTAGGCTGGACATTAGGATAAAAATTCCAAACACTCAGGATGGTTAAACACTGGAACACATCTGTCAGGAATGGTTAAGATGGTGCTCGGTCTTGCCATGAGTGCAGGGACTGGACTTAATGACCTCTTAAGATTCCTTCCTGTTCTATTATTCTATGAGTCTTACCTTCATTGCAGTTACCTTCTTGGTCTCAGGCCATGTTCTTTCTCTTTTTCCTGATTTCCAGAGCTTTTTGTATACCCAAGCCTCCTTGGGTGTTACAGGCCAGATTTCCTATCTGATCCTAGACCTTGTGATGCCAGCAGTATCACAGAGTTTACAATGTATGCATGAAACTTGGCAAAGGTCTCCGATGTTCACCAAATGCATATCAGGTATATTAAAAAGGACATTGAACCATTCCTAGGATAGTTAGACACCAGTCTTCCATGAGGACAAAGGAAGAAAGCAAAATGTGGAGCTGGTAGGCTCAGCTGTTTGAGAGCTATGACTAAATAAAATCACTGATGTTCCCTGATTTTTCCCAATTGTAGTTCATAAACAATTTAATTAGCCTCAGATAGCACCCCCCAAAAAATTCTCCTTTGAGATAAGACCACACAGAAAATGTAACATAGATTGGTTTAGTTTTGGCTGAGTTATAAGCAAAATGGATGGTATTTTACGTGTAGGAACAGATTAGACAAACGCCTGTAAGGTATGGTCTAGCTAATACTTTTTTTTTTTTTTTTTTTTGCCAAGAGTGCAGGGCTGTGAACTAGATGACCTTTAGAAGTCCCTTCCACACCTACAATTCTACGATATAACAGGAAACTTGTCACAACCATAACACCTGATTTATTGATGATTTGTAGAGCTGTTTAATGGTGCTTGAATTAAAACAACAACATTCTCAAACCCAGTTTCAGGTATTGCCTTAGTTTGGGGGGAGTCCTGGAGGAAAGAGACCATCTGCATTAGCATGTGTGCTACCATGTTCTTCCTCACTGTGAGAGAACATCAACATTTCATCTTTAAAATTGTTACGCTGCCATTAAATGAGATGTTGTTTTAAAATGTATCTTTCAGATAAACAGCACCATTACTGTTGCATATGATGATCATAACTCTGTGCTAAGAAGCTGTTCGTAAAGTGTATTGATGTTACATAGGGCTATATTTCCAAACTTTGTTCTTGCTTAACAGCCATTTGGGGGCATTGGGGCTCGCATTATTATGCAATTTGCACTTCCAAGTGGCTGCATCACACTCAAACAGCAATGCACTTGTATAAGAAATGCAAATATTTAACTTCCATTGAAATTACATATGAATTACAGGTATATAAACCTTAGTATGAGTATTATAAAACACAGCATGCGTTGTACAACTGCCTTGGGTAGCCTGGCTCAGAAAATGTTTATAGAGTTATGAGCAAATTTATATAAGAGTAATTAGTGATATTTCTAACGACATAACATAGCACATTGAATGAAAGTTGTTCTGAAAATCACCTCATCCAGACAACAAAATCTGCTCACTCTTTCTTACCATGATGATGGCATTTATGAAACAAGTGAAATTAATATTTGCACACACACATAAATAATTGCTCACATGGGTGAGTAGAATTTAGCAAGGGTAGAATATAAAAATAGTCAATAATGACAACACCCTTTAACTTCTGATGGTTTACTGACTATGCCTAAGAGCTTCTGGGAGAGCTAGCAAAAAGTAACTCAGGCAAAGATTTTTTTTAAAAAGATCAGTTAGTGATTTTGGGTCTTCAGTGTTTCGTTCCCAGCTTGACACACCTTCAAGGGCCCTGATTTTTCAAAGGATGGCTATTCAGATTGTTTTGGAAATCAGATATCTTTGGGTTATCTCAATTTGGGCACCCAAAACTTGAGGCACTCCCAGTCACTAATCAATTTTAGTCTCACCAAAATAGACATTGGGTCCAAATAAATCAGACAGGGAACCAAGTTTGAAAAAAATAAGAAAAACAAATGTGACCAATAGAGTGGGGAAGTACCTAACTCTGAACTATACTGCCAAAAAGATTCGGAATGTGTTGAAGGGGAATGAATTCCACAGCTGCAGCCCCTCATGGGAGACAACCCCCCCTCTCTATATTGCACTCTGGGATGTTGAGTAGCTGCCATACTACATGTCATATATGTGCCAACCCAATTGCTTGAAAAAGCTCAGACACCTGGCGTGGGAGTGATGTGATAATTCACAAAAACCCTACAAGGCTCAGAGACAGCGTCTTCGTCTGCTATGCTGTGGGGTGCGTATGTTAGGGGAGCATTCTGTAATGTGTACAACTCCTGCTGTTGCAAGTGGTTTGGTTAAGTGTGTTAAAATGATACAAATGGTGAATGAAATTCAGGGGTTTTTTGCCCTTTGTGTTTCACTTGTCTCTGTGCCACAGCATTTTTCTTTTTCATTTTTCTGACTTTCCCCGGGAATCAAATGAGCACCGGAAAGTGCTGACACTGGGGGATCATTTGGGTTGCCTTAGCAACAGCTGGCCGGAAAAGACAGGATGTAATTGCTCTGGTTTAATGTGAAAGGCCTTCTGAGGTTTGTTGAGGAAAGCAGCGTCTACAGCCAATCAGGACCAGAGGAGGGCCTTATACGAGGAGTTGTTCTAAACCTGGGGGAAGAAGGCGGGACAATTCAATTGGTGGAAGTGGGAGCCTTCTGCACCCAACTGCTGTAACAAAACCTCTGTGGAATGTGGGCTGTAAAACCCTGTCTGGAAAATCTGAGTTCTGACTTTGTGATGTTTTCTCTGGAGCCACAAAGAAACTTAGTTGGGCAACACCTAGCTTTTAGGTGGTTAGATAATGCCCAGAAGAATGGAATCCACAAATCCTGATTTAAGTGTCTTTCCCGCTCCCCCTAGGACAATGACTTAAGAGACGTGGGGAGAGAGGCAGCTAAAATAGGCCGTACAAAAACCATCATGCTAGGGAGGCTGCTGCCTCAGCTAGGCAACGGGAAATGACAATGAAAGAGTTGTGTCCCAAGCCCTGAGTACGCTATCTACAAGTCTGGGCCGGAGGGAGTTGCTTATCTTTGCTCGTGATCCCTGCTCAAGAACCCCTCTCCTGTTATTTAGGTGCCTAATGTATTTGTTGAGACAATGAGTTAGGCAGGCGCCCAACTCCATCCAAAAGAAACTGAAAAGGAGGTTGTGCCCACCCCCACCCCCATTACTACTTTTACCCCGGGAATAGAGTACTTAGTTTGTATGTGGGCTGCCTATGTGTGTAAGTCCCCTCTCTGCCTGAGACATTTCAACAGGGGATTCCCAGACCTTGCAGGAAAGTTCCCTAGTAGCCTGGAACCAATTGTAATTCCACAAGTCCATTGACTTCAGTAGACCTATCCCAATTTAAACTTTCTGAAAAGTGAGGCTAGTGTGCATATGATGTAGCTCCTCTGATCTGTGAGTGGTTTACATTGACTTTGTGGACAACACAAATGCCATGTAGCTTGAAAGCTTTTCCCTGTCATCCACAGGCATTGGTACAATAAAAGATACTCCCTCGTTAACTTTGTCCATCTAACACAAGTGTAGGGCAGTGGAGAATAAGGCCCAACAGCCTCGGTTCTTCTCTTCCTGACCCTACTTGTGTGCAGATCCAGTAGCATTACTCCTGATTTACATGTGCATGAAAAGAGAACTAGGTCAAGAGGCTCAACTCTGTTCCTGGCATATTTCCACTAAAATCAAAGGAATGGTATCCTCTTACACCAGTACTGAATTTAGCTCATTGTTCCTTTGTGTCTTTCTCAAGGCAGAAGGTCACTTTGGCAGCACAGCTAGAAGATGTATGTCTCATAAGTTCAATAGTGGGTATATTGACTTTTTAAGAGACTGGAAAACTCTGAAAGTTACTGAAGTGGATGTCTTACAACAATGCCATTATGTTGATAAATCCTTCACATTTTACCAGCCTTTGCTTCATATCAGTGTTAGTTACTCTCACATTGCATCACTACAAACAAAGCTTGCTATAGGAAAATAAGAGCAGACCCTTTACTTTGCAGAAAACAGCTTGTACTTACAGTCGACAGTATCACTTCAAAATGGAGAGTGGCCTCTCTGTATGTGGGATATGGTAGTTTGTATTAAAGGCAGCCGCTGTTCCTGCAATTATAAAATTGTAAAGTAGAATATAAAAGGTCAAAAAGTGCAAAAATTTAGGATTGCTACAGCAATATTAAATTGGCTGCATTCCACAGATGGAGTATTTTTTATGACTCTTATTTTTTCTGTTAAATGTGTCCTGTAATATATTCCTGTCTGATGTTAAGTGTGTATGATAAAAAGTACAGGATGTGAAACTTGGCAGAGCTATTGCTGCCATAGGAAGCTTTACATATAAATCTCCCAGCTTCTAAGTTTTTATAACCCTTAGGAGTGTACTAATACAGAGTCAGCCCTCACCCTTCCATGGCATAGCTCTCTCCATTGCTCTAGGCTTTTTGTTCTGGCAACACACCCCCGCTTATATCTGACATGCTTACAGACATGTTGCTATAAGGGACCACTGGGGTGGAGGTGGATAACAGCATTGAGTAGAGGAGGGCACACTCTGGGCCACAAAGAGAAAATCTGCCAACAAGGCATATTTTTGGAGTGTGGAGGGTGATGAAAAGGAAATATTCTTATTTTTTCAGATACTGTATGTGCATGCGTGCCTCAGTTTCCCCAATGTATCAAGGGGTGAGATAAGGATGGGTGATCATTGCAGAGATCCCTACAGGGCATATGTGATAGCCAGCTGGCTACCTGGGCACAGAGACTTGGGTAGCCTGGCTCTGAAAATATTTGTAGAGTTATGAACAAATTTGTACAAGAATAATTAGTGATATTTCTAAAGAAATAACATAGCACATTGACTGAAAGTTGTTGGGAAAAATCACCTCATCCAGACAACAAAATCTGCTTACCCATTCTTACCATGATGATGGCATTTACTAAATGAGTGAAATTAATATTGCCAACACACTATATCCTGGCAACTGGTGGCTTGGTCCCCTCCTCTGCAAGAATCAGCTGATGCTGATGATGAACAAAAAGACCAGGGGGCACTGTTTGCCTGGAAAAGAGACGAAGCCCAGAGTGGGGACAAGGGGAGTGACTGAGGCTGGGCTGATGGAAACACCTCAATCTCCTGATTTGGGACTCTGGATCCCACCCCCCAAAATTTCCTGATTTCTGTGTTAGCAAGATCTGTTTTATGCTGTGTTCCTGTCAACTAATAAATCCTTCTGTTTTACAGGTGCTGGCTGAGAGTTGATGCTGTGAAGTTGGGGTGCATGGTCCCTTTGGGGATGTGCGAGGCTTCCCCAGGTGTTCCTTCCAGGTGGGCTCACTATGGGGAGCTCATGCTGTGAACAAGAGGTGGAATTCTCTGAGGCCAGACCTAGGAAATGCTGAAACCAAGGAGTCTTCTTGCTCTGGTGGCCCTGATGGGAGACAAATTACCCCAGTGTCCTGGCTGATGGAATTCAGAATGGTTTCTGAGCACTGTGACTGTGACAGGGAGCACAACAGCCATTTGTGAATTGAGGTTGAGTTTGGCAAACAGTGTCAGCTGAAAAAAGAAAGAGGATTTTCTTTTTTTAATTTTCTTAAAAATGTCAAAACATTTTGTTTCAACAGTTCACCTCAAAATGACGTTTTAACAACAAAATGTCAAATTAAATCATCATTTGGGTTGGAAAGCATCAAATCAAAACAAAGTTCAAAACGTTTTGGTCAATTCCAAATTTTCAGTTCAGAACTGCCCTTTTTGCCCAGATTTTTCACTTCTGACCCCAAACTGAAAAAAAATCAGTTTGTCATGCAACTATAGCAGAGAGTCATTTCTGCTGCTCTTGTGCCAGGGGAATTCCAACAGGCCCATTGTAAACCCATGTCTAAAGGTTCATGGGCTCAGTAGCCAGCCCCTTATTTAAGAATGTGCACTACCTTGCAAACCTGAGCTTCCGATGGCTGGACCCACAGCTCAGGGCTGTGCTAATATGTCCACATTGTGCCAGCCAGACCTTATGACTTGGGTCTGCAGCGTCACCTGCAGCCACAGTTCAAAAATGACAGGGCTTGAAGCCAAGTTACAGAGGGACTCACTCTCTGGCCCCTCACACCAGCAGGGCCGTAGCACACCGATTATGAGTGCTTGCTACTCAAGTCAGGATGGGGCTGTGCTTACAGTAGCATGTCCATTACAGACAATTCACACCCACTTATCATGGGTATAAATTGCAGTGTTAAAGGTGAGGCACTGCTGAGGTGCGTGATCTGCAAGCCTGAACCCCCCAAGGTACCTACCATACATACATACATACATCTGACTGCTTCCCCACTGCCACCATCATTCCCTAGTGCAGGGCTGGTCTACCGCAGCAGAATGTTGACAGAGCTTTTCCCTGCCATAGTGAAAGATTGTGACACTGGGGAAGGCTCCAGCAGGCTGTAGGGAACAGTGAAAAGACCTGCAACTGGGGAGAAGGCAGTGGTGACAGGCACTAGCAGGTCCCCATGGTCAGAGCTGTTCCCCACCGCCTACCTCCTGTCAGAGCCTTGCACTGTGGCCTGAAGCCATGAAGCACAGTCAGCACGGACATATGCTGCCTTTCACGCTGCAAGGACAGACAAGGCCTCATGCTGTTTTAGGTGTGGACGGAAGGGGCACAAACTTGAGTCAGAGGCTACATGCAGGCTGTGGCCACAGAAGCCCCCTCCTTTTGGTGGGGCTATGGTCATGAGGCACTGCCATGAATATGCAGTGCCTCATTTGCATAACGATGGCCACATGCGCTTCTAAACTGACACTTTTGAAGCACATGCAGCTGTGTAACCAGGGACCTTTTTGAAACGACCCCCCCCCCCCCCCCCCGGATTTTGAAAGCCCCTTTTTCCCAAAACTTTTGAATCATGTGAAGCGGCTATTATGCTAATGAGGCACTGCATATTCATGGCAGTGCCTCATTAGCATCTACTGAAGTGCCTCATCGCCATAGACCCTCTGAAAGGAGAGGCTAGTGTGGCCACAGCCTCAGTGTTTATCATGTTCGGTCCTTTTTTGGGCCTTCATACCGCCAGCTCAGCCTACAGGTACTGCAACAGGGAGAAGAATCTGGCCTCTGTAGCTGTGGCTTGTTCAAGCACCAAATGCTTAGTGTCACCTCCCTCTTGCTTAGAAATGCTTGAGACATTGTTTTTCTTTTGGCCACTGACAGCTACATCAATGAAAGATGAGCCACGGTATACGAACAGCATTCTCCCACATTCAGTCCTTAAAGGGAACAAAAAACAATCTGTCCATTTTTATGCTAATGAACACCAAAAATGTTTACTGTTAATAGTGGTGCTGTGTCCCAGTCAGCATTAGGGCCCCCCCGTTGTCCTAGAAGCTGTATAAACACTAGGTCAGCAGTGAGTAAACCGAGTGATGTTTGGAATGGCCCGTCTGCAGGGAAGTCGATTATTTCAGCAGTTGCTTTGGTCCCAAGGTGAAAGGAACTGCTGAACACTCGACACTTTTCACAGCATAACATTTTTCAAAAACAAAAATAACAGAAACGGGGAAATATTCATTTCAAGTCTGTTCCGTATTAAACTGCGTTTCTCCATGGGTGGGGGGGTGCCTTGCCTTATGGGAGGTGCAGTTCAGTTCTGAGGCCTTTCTTTTCCTCTGTGAGCTAGATTCTTTGCCATACTATAATTCCCATGAGGCACCGTGCTGGTCAAATGGGAGACTGTTGCCTCATGGAAGATATAGTCTGGCCGGGGAGCTCAGATAACAAGGGCATTTGTCCTCAACTATACCTGTGAGGCGACGTGCCACCATGCAGACATGCAGCTGGAGATTTGAGTTGACTCAAACCAAGATTATTTTTTCCTGAATGAAAAAATAGAAAATTTTGGCAAATTTGTCATGAACTCTTTGAACCAAGCAGATGGTTTGTTCTAGTTCCAGGCGGCAGACAGGTGTCCATAACCCCTCCTCGCACTTGTCAATAATTCATGCTCTGGTGGGCAGCCTCAGGAGCGAAGCCAATATCAGCCTAGGTCCAGAGACTGACTATGCTCCACACAGCTCTAGCCCATGGCTGAGGGCAGAGTGGCAGGGCATTCTGGGGAGGCACATATTTTTACAGCCTGTTTTGTGACTCCTTTGAGGATAAAAGAGTTCATTCTCAAAGATTGTCAATCCAGCACCTTTCCCCAGCAATAAATTCATTTTCCCCTACCTACAACTGCCTCTTCTTCTGACCCTCCTCCCCTCACAAAAAAAGGAAAAAAAAACCCATACACAGGAAAGAATGATGTCATGCAACAGAATTAAAAGGCAGCTCCATGACCAGAAGCCTTGTGTCCCATGGCTTGATGAACAAAGCAGTTGTTCTTTCTCTCTTAAGATGATCACCCATGCCAAATATTCTGGCACATTTCAGAGCTTGCCTCCCAAACTTATTCACTTAATAAGAGGAGCATTTGTCTTTGGGCAATGCTAAGTTGTACCATTCGGGTTTCCAGGGCATGAGAATTTTCAGTCCTGGAAAAGAAATAAAAGACCATCTCCTTTCTCTGCAGGCAAGTGGAGACTGTGAATTCCTTCAGTGTAGCCTCCTCTTTGTTTTAAGTCCAAAGATTGTCTTAGATCCAAGCCAACCAAACAAAAGCTGATTATCTCACCTTTAAATAGAGGGATTACAGAAGACAAGTTGAAGCTGTGGGGGGAACTGTGAGCTCCACTTGAACAACTCAGGGCAGAACATTTTGTATGAAACAAAAATGAAGTGAGTGAGAAAAAAGAGCCCTACTGAAGATTTACACAGAGTTATAGCTGCAGGAATCATTGCTGACACTTGAGACATTGTTCATAGCTCCTTGTACTTACATAAATAGGGCATGTAAATAGGCAGCAATATTAATTCCTTCAGCAATAAGAGACCAGCTCTTAAGCTACGAAAGTTCACTATAAAAGCAATCTTGGTGAGTTGTGTTTAATAGAAGAAAGATGCCAATGTCATCACATACTGATTATCTGGCTTCTCTTCCCATTCCACAGTAATGTATCATGTTTAGAACATGCATACTGCTTGCTACTCATGGGGGCTAGCATGCAAATAACAGTACTACAAGACAAGTCCTTGAACCTGCTTTGGAACTAAGCCATTCAGGCAACAAGGTGAAAAATAATCAGGTCCCAAAATAATAGCTCACTGTGGCTAGGAAATGCTCACAGCTACGGAAGGAAGGTGGTTTTCAAACATTTTTTTTTGCACCCCCCCCCCCCCAATCTTGGACTCCTCTGTATTTGAGACGTCCTCTGGCACAAGTTAGACAAGCCTGGCGACAGCTTTCATCTTTGCCAACAGATCTGAGCAGCCATTATAGTAGCCTGTGCTTGCAAAGGGGTTGGTGGGGGGGGGGTATGGGCAGGTGTCGCTGAGGCCAAGGAATACCTTAGCCTTGCTTCAGCTACCTGGCCCATGTCACCTGGACCAGCTGTAAAGGTTTTGGTGCTGCGAGTCACTGTGGCAGAGCTATTCCAAACAAGGCACCTTCTAAACTGGAGTAATACAAACACTGAGCAAGCGCAGTTAGGTGGAACCTAAGCTTTTTCCCTAGCCTCAGCTCACCTCTCTCCACTACAGTACTGCTTTTTGGCAGCTGTGCTTGCAGAAGAATGAGGCTGATCAATAGAAGTCGCCCCAGAAATCAGATTTCTATCAAGGCTAAATTAACATGAACTGATTTGAACCAATTTTCAAGAGACCAAACATCTTCTTGGCAGTTGGAAACAAAGCTTCATGTACACTATGAAATAAAGTCAAATTTACTAAGGTTGACTTTGTAACACTAAATATTATAAATGTGAAACTGAGCATCTGCACCTGCACATAAAGCCAACTTAAGTGTATTCCCCACTAAATCGCCAGTTTGACTGTTTCTTCAATGCACTGTGGAAACCTATCCCACAGTTCCCTCAGCCCCATGACATTCTTGGGTTTTCTTACTGGTGCATTATGGAAAACATGCCCTGCAGGTAGTTGTGGATGTTTGATGGCATCTTCCCAGAATGCATTGTCCTTATTACCCTCACACTAAAAACAAATGACCATTTTTCTGAAGGCGTTTTCCCTGATGAGAGAAATTGTTTGAGTTGCCTGCCTTATGTCCCCCCCACGCCCAAGCCATTTCTAAGTCTCCATTGTAGGCACTGTTCATCATTTTGTCCCTTTTTGAAAGAACAGTGACTTTAAAAATAACTTGACTATAGCATGTCAACAGGTCACTCAAGTACCCCCTGCCCAGCCCCAGTGAAAAAACACCTGTACAATGTACCTCTGATGCCCAAGTGCAAAACAGCTTCCATGCAGCTAGGGAAAGATTTCATATTATTCTCAAGGAAAGAAGGAACAGTAGGAAATCCAAGGACAGCCCAAAAACCAAACTGTGGGTGGGCATCAGAAGCTGAAGCACCCTTAGCGAATGAGCTCTGGGAGCATACACCTGACTGTGTCATGTCAACAGATCACTCAGCTACTTTTCCCCCAGTGAAAACAGACCAAACAGTTCACTGCTGGGCCTGTGGCGTCCCTGAGCCACATGGTTGGGAAGGGTGTGTTGTCTCTGGGGGCGGGGGGGGGGGGGGGGCAGCCCCTGAAAAATATAATTTACCAGAGGCCAACACTCTGGGATATGTTGGTCTCAGGGGCCAGGCCCCCCGCCCCCCCCCCCAAAAAAAAAATCAGCTAGCAGGTTGACATGGTTCAATCAGTTGTGTGTCTAGGTTGGCCGGGGTGGGGGGGCAGGCCCAAAATATCTGCTGCCCTCTGAGTGGCCAGCTCCCAAAAATATTTCCTGCGGGGAGGGAGGAGGGGCAGTCCCCGGCACCAGGTGAGCCTCGCCTGGAAAATGTGAAGTGGAGAAAACTAGTTTCTCACAGGGAAGAAGCCATCACCCCACACAGGGCAGGACATGCTGCTCTGTGGAAGCATGGGCTGCACTGCGCAGCTGGCGTGTGGTGGGGAAGAGGCGAGCACCTACATGTGTGCAGGGTGGGGTGCTGCCCTGTACAACTGTGAACCACAGAAAAGAAATTTCTCAGCCTCTCCTGGTAAATCCTGTACAGGGAGAAAAGCATCAGCCCATGCAGGGCAGGACAAGCCACTGTCTGCAAGCACAATCCCCTCATGGTGTGGTGGGGCAGGGCCTGGCCTGCCAGCCACATGGCACCCGAAGGAGGCTAGCTAACATGTGGTGTGGTGGGGGCTAGCCCAGTGGCTGCGTGGTGCCTGGAGGGGTTTGCTGCCCTGTACAACGGTGAAGCACGGAAGTTCATTGGCCTTGCCTACTAAATCCTCTGCAGGGAAGAAGCCTTCACTTCACTCCATGACTGCTGTGCCACTGTTTCGTCCCCACAGCCAAGGTGCTGCTTGGTGTGGTGAAAACGGGAGGCTAGCTTGCCAGTCAAAATGAAATCATGGCTGGCCTCATGGCTCCATGCTGGGGCTCTCTTTCATGGCTAGCAGTGATCACCATGTTGGCCAGAAAGAAAACGAATTCAAATTGCCAGGCTTCCTGGTTCCTACTTCCTGCACACCTGGGCTAAGTCTACACTAGCAAGTTTGTTCTTTAAAAAAAAGGCCTTTTCGAAAACAACCTGTGGAATTCTTTCCCAAATTGAAAGAATGCAGCACTTCTTCTGGACGCCCTCTTCCTCTTTGAGATGAGGAAGAATGCCTTTTCTGGGAGAGTCTGTTGGAAAAAAAATATGTGTAGGTGCCCTGGAGGGCCGGGCCAGGGGAGGGTGGGAGAGGGGGTTTTGAAAGAGAAGTACTCATGGTGCTGGAGTTTTCTATCCCTGGCTCTGTCTTTCAGAAAGGCAGAGGCTGTGTGGATGCTGTCTATCAGAAAAGCAGATTGATGTTTTAATCTGCTTTTTTAAGTATGGACGTGCTCTTTTGAAATAAGTTTTTTGAGATGAGCTCTTCTGGGAGAACTTCTTTTGAAAATTCGCTGTAGGGTGGACATAGCCCTGGAGATTAGCGGAGGTAAAAGTGGCCAGAACAGACACATTTGGAGCACTGTGGGATACTTCCAGAGGCTGATAAAAATCAATTTAAAGTAACACTGTTTCCACACTGGCATTAATTAATTCGATGGTTTAAATTCGAACTTGGTGTTATGCCACTTTGGAGGGTCAAAGCAAGAAAGTCAATCTTAGTTCCCCTTAAAATCAACCAAGTGGTATTTGCAGTGAAGACAGTCATTGTAAAATTCAACTAAGTGCCTTAAAATTGATTTTATGTGGTAGTGTAGCTATAGCCCAAGTTAGAAGAAGGGCACTGCTACTACCATCAAGCTGACCCCCAATATTTCATATCTTTCAATTAACTAAAGCCAAGTGAGGGAAAAAAACACTGCAGCAATATGAAACTGTCATTGCTCCTGCTCCTTATTTAAGTAAGTGTGATTTCAATGATGATAATCCTTATTTAAAGCAAGGTAACTGAAAGGAAGAATCAGGACCAGATTAGCTATGAGAGCAGCCATGCTCAGAAAGGGTTAGCGGTTTAAGCTGTGATCTTAGGCAAGACAAAGTTGATTTTCCTGCCACCCACCCACACACCTTGCATCCCATGATGTCTCAGAGCTATCAGATATAGGTTTATGAACTCAAGCAGGGTGAGAACCAAGTTATGAGAACTCTGTGAAGCATTGGTTCTGCATTTCAGCTTTTCCTCTGGTTTTGCTTTCAACACCCTACTCTAGATCTGCCACCGTGGTGCACTGCATGAATAGAATTTGATATCATGAAGGCTTTTTGAAAAATGTTGAGATATCGTCTGGTTCAAGTGGCAGACAGGCACTGGTAGTGATAACTTACAGCAGAATCAGAAATCTGTGTGTGTCTAAAGTAGGCTTGTCCCCCCCAGAAAAAGTGTAGTATAAATATTGATATGATATACATTGATGAACGAGGAAACCATTTTCATTTTACTTTAAGGAGCATGGATGGCCTTAGATACTAATATTAAGAAAAATTAAGTAAGAATATCTTACATGGGTTTTCCATGCATGTGTAAGACCATTTTTAAAAAAGCTCGGGGTAGGGGGGATTAGGATTTATACCTGCATAACTAAAAGAGAAGGCTCTGATGTATGCAATAAGTAGCAAGATAAGAGAGCTCACTCTGCAGAATACAGGCAAAGATTCTGAATCAGGCATTGCTGGCAAAGTGAAATGTTTCTCGAATGTAAAGCAATGGGGAACAGCAATCAAAATTGATTGTTCCAGTTAAAAGACTGTATCATGATGTTACCAAAAAGTATGATGATGAACTCAGCTCTTTTGATAATATGGTGCAATAAATATAGATGGGAACCAGTTTAACAATTCTTTGGCACTGGTACATTCTCTCGTTTCACTGTGAATCATTAAACATCTTTTTATGATGCTTTGTTTATTTTAGCTAGTTCAGTGCTCGCCGTGGGACTATCTCATTCTCAGGGTTTGTGTTTCTAACGCAGATGAGTTGGTCCAACTTTGATAGCAGATCAAGGAGATTAGGTGAGATCAAAAACATTCAGATCCAAGGTACTGTTGACATTACCTATTCTACTGCTACTTTTTTGGTAAAGAATCTGCACAATATTTATGTAGCGATGTACAACAAGGTGATAAAAATGATAAATAGTCCTTTTTTCTGTCCCCTGCAAACATAATTTAATACATTATTACTGATTACCACGACATTGAGTAGTCAGTAAAATATGTATGCGAATCACACAGTGTGTAAACCGTGTTTCAAATTCCCGTCTAAAACGCATAAAAATATTCAGTGGCATAGAATCTAAAATTATCCCTCCCTCTCACCTGCACCCACTCCCTTTCCCCTTATTCCTTTGCCAGTCATGAATTTTAAGAGTAAAAGGCTAAAGCTGTATAATCACATGCATTATACAGACATGGAAAGGCTTTATTTGCCATTAATTTGAAAAGAAATTGTCACTGTCTCTGTCTGTCTCTCTCTCTCTCGCCTGTTTCATCTAAAGATAAAATGCTACTTTTGTAGAATTTAATAAAGTGCAAAGGGCGAGTACACAGTTGAAGGACTCAGGGCAGCACTTGGGTGGTGCCCGTCCTCCTGTGCCACTGACAATATTCTAGTCATTAAGTCTATGTCTACACTTGCATTCCTTTTTTGAAAGAGGAATGCAAATGAGGCAAATAAAAATGCAAACGAGGCACTGATTTACATATCATATGCTTTATTTGCATAATCTCTTTTCAGAAGAGCATCTTTTGAAAGAAGAAAGCAGAATAGATGCCTCTCTTTCCAAACTAAACCCCCATCTTTGAAAGAAACCTTCTTCCTATTTTATTTCAGGAAGAAGGGGTTTGTTTTTTTTTTTATTTTTGAAAGAGCCATGTCCACACTGCCTTCTTTCTTTCTAAAAACTCTCTTTCGAAAATAGATTATGCAAATGAAGCATGATATGTAAATCAGCACCTCATTTGCATTTTCAAAGCCCCTCATTTGCATTCCTCTTTCGAAAGAGGAATGCAAATATAGGCATAGCTTAAATGGCTTGCCTGCTCATGCACTGCCCTACTGTCCCTCTGGGTGTCCTCCTTTGCGGGCACCAGTTGCCTGTGGAAGGAATTTGTACAATTGTCAAAGTCTCCTAAATGTGACCACCAGTTTTCTTAAACTGTTTCTGGCTCTCCTAGCCCCTCCCCACTCCTGACCTAAAGATTCATCTGCAACACATTAAATTAGGCAACTGTCATGGTGAAAGAACACAAAGTGCATGTCTAGCTCAAAACAGAAAGGCTGTCTTTCTTGCCGATAATAGAGATTCAGGCTTGAGTAATTTCAAACTGTTTCTTGTTTTTAGGAAACCAGTGGAAAATTCTCTATGATTCACGGACAGTCTTTCTCACCTTTGGAAATACATGTGTTTGTCACCTCCTGCATTATAGTTTGCTATTTATGGCCCCAGTCAAGCATAATGTTGAGGCCCCTCGACTACTGTGGGAATTGAAGGTGCTCAAGCACCTTGGAGGGGGATGTGGCACACATCTCACAACATTTTCTGCGGATCAAATACAAACCATCAATGCTGAGATGACTTTCCAGATAATTCATGGATTTCTTGGCACTTGCCCGTCATTTTTATTTATTATAATGCTTTGCTGTTTGCTAAAATGCTAACAAGATGCTGTATTATAAAGGTCGGTCTTTCTCCAAGGTTGCACTGTATTTTTGGGTCACAGCACAGGAGCATGTGCAAGGGTGTGCTCCAAGACACATCTCTGTGTTGTAGAGGCTTTGCAGTTTTCTAATTACTGCATTTGATACCTACCCAACCGCTAGGCTGTGATCCTGGGCAAGCCACGTAAGAGAAAAAGAGAAGGCCCTGCTGGACAATGCTACAGTTCACTCTGTTCCTGGTGCTGGAATCTTTGGAAGGACTCATCCAGAAAACTTGATAATCATGCACTGAAAAAATGCAAGCTTCCGACCCCTTCTGGAGTAATTTGTGGAATATGTGAGTAATTCCCCGCACTCCAGCAAAGGAACTTAGTAGACCAGTTCATTGTGGTGCCCTTCCCCCCCCATTCCCATTTTGTTTCAGAAATTGCTGAATGTTTCAGCTTCACTCGTACAAATATCATGGCTGCTTATTGCTTTCTCAACCATGACATACATCATTGCATTGAACTTTATGGCTACATCTATATGGCACCCTAAACTTGAAATAAGATACACAATTTGCACTATGCAAATTGTGTATGTTATTTCAAGTTTATTTTGCAATAGGCTATTTCAGCCTTTGGTGCTCTCTAAACAGCACCAAATGTCAAAATAATGTGCTGTTTTGAAGCATACCTTACTCTAGCAACAAGGACTACAGGGATGACAAAATAGCACACCCATTATTTTGGAGACTATTTCCAATTGGATTAGCTAATTTGGGTTATAAAGGTAGCCCACAATAACTCTGCCATGCAGACACAGGCTATCAGAACTGTCAATAGGAGGTGGGGTGGTTTATTAGAAACACTGTGAGGACTAACAGCCTCAGCAACAGCAATAAAAAAGAAACTCAAACACTGAATTTGCATCCTTTCTTTAGCCTTCATTTCCTACCGTATGCATTTGCCTTTATATAGGCCTTTCTGAGAGCTGCTTCAATGCATCCTCCCTTAGAACAGAAGGAAAAGGTGTGCACTAAGTAGAAACCACCTAGTGCAGCTGCGCTCAAGGCAGGACTGCATTACAGTGAAGGCTTCTTCAACCTTTTCATTCCAACAATGCCCTTTGCTTGCATGGTTAACTTTACCTTCATTGACATGGGGAGGAGATCTCAGTCTCACTGGGATTTTTGCCATTAATGCCAAAGGAGCCAGGATTTCACCCTAGGTTTATAACCTCTTGAGTTTTCTCCAACACCCAGAATCCCCTTCCTTCTTCATTGACAAACCACTTGAACCCAAGTTGACTTGTGTAATAATATTTGTATAACACTTTGGCTACGTCTACACGTGCACCCAACTTCGAAATAGCTTATTTCGATGTTGCGACATCGAAATAGGCTATTTCGATGAATAACGTCTACACGTCCTCCAGGGCTGGCAACGTCGATGTTCAACTTCGACGTTGCTCAGCCCAACATCGAAATAGGCACAGCGAGGGAACGTCTACACGCCAAAGTAGCACACATCGAAATAAGGGAGCCAGGCACAGCTGCAGACAGGGTCACGGGGCGGACTCAACAGCAAGTCGCTCCCTTAAAGGGCCCCTCCCAGACACACTTTCATTAAACAGTGCAAGATACACAGAGCCAACAACTAGTTGCAGACCCTGTATATGCAGCACGGACCCCCAGCTGCAGCAGCAGCAGCCAGAAGCCCTGGGCTAAGGGCTGCTGCCCACGGTGACCACAGAGCCCCGCAAGGGCTGGAGAGAGAGTATCTCTCAACCCCCCAGCTGATGGCCGCCATGGAGGACCCCGCTACTTCGATGTTGCGGGACGCGGATCGTCTACACGTCCCTACCTCGATGTTGAACGTCGAAGTAGGGCGCTATTCCCATCCCCTCATGGGGTTAGCGACTTCGACGTCTCGCCGCCTAACGTCGATTTCAACTTCGAAATAGCGCCCAACACGTGTAGACGTGACGGGCGCTATTTCGAAGTTACTGCCGCTACTTCGAAGTAGCGTGCACGTGTAGACGCAGCTTTTATGTAATATTATTAAGTGGAGGTGATAGTACTTCCCATCAAGCTTTCTGTCTCCAAAAATTCTCAAGCAGGTCAGAGACAGGGCTTAGGTAAGCAATGAGGCTAGATGCCAAACTGCCACCTCTAGACAGGGGCATTTGGTTTTCTATATTTAGAAAGCTGGCAACCTTTAACAAAGCCCCATGTCCAAGACCACCACAGCAGGTGTGTGTCACATGGAGGAGACTCCACCTGTGCATGAATCCATGAGGAGTAAGAAAGAAACAGCTTGGAGTGGGGAAACAGGGATCATGGAAATTGGCCAAATGCAGCTAGCTGCACATCACCACCCACCCAGGGACTCAGACCTGGGACTTCTAGAGCTCAGTACAGGCATCTACCATTTGAACTCACAGCCAGTTGGCTCTCAGCTAAAGTTGTAGAGGAGACATCTTCTTTCTGTCTGAGAGGGATATAAGTGCCGCTGCATGGGACCAGCTCTCCTACACACCACTTCCTGTGGACCTCCCCCCCCCCCCGTCCCACACCAAGCCAGAATAGACACTGCACTGCTGTAACCACGAATTCTTCAGTTCTGGATGGCACCAAAGGTGACTGAGTACTGTAACTGAGTAGCGCACTCTTTAGTTCTGCTGAGCTCCCCACCACCACTCCACAAAAATATTTGCACTTGCTGCTTATGCCCTTAGTTTGCTGGCTTTTGTGAATCCCATGATTAGGTACCCCAATGCTTGTTATGTGGTGCATAGGGCACCAGGGCTGCGGAATCCACTAGGAAGCAGGGTGCCTAGGTGGTAGGTTTTGTGGCTCCTCCCTTGTGGGTCTAGTTCTGAGCACTTTCAATTTAAATTTGCATTTTTTTTAAATAAGAATCATTGAGGCCCAGCTCCTTAGCGGGTGTAAATCTGTGTAGCGCCATTCATTCTGAACTCAAACACTGAACTTTCATATTGCTGTTGTCACACATTGTATCATTTTGTAGCATTGTAAGGGCGTCCATCAGAGTGATCCACTCCACTCCAAAAAAGGAGAAGGAAAAAAAAAAACAGTTCCAGAACAACTGACAGTTTGATACGTAGTGCAAATTTCTCACGGTGTGAATCTGAAGACTCTTCCACCCAGCTAAAAATAGCTATCTTAGGCTGATAGAAAAGGGTTGTGTACTACACTCCCTTCATATCAAACTTCTCTAGAGACCACCCTGCTGGTAAAGGTTCCCATATGTAATGCCTTAATCCCCCAGCAAATAAAGGGAGAGCTTAATTCTGTTAATCACAAACTTGGTGGACTGCCTATCTTCCACTTAACAAACAAGGCTGACATCATGTGGTTAACTCATCTGAATACGGCTTTCAGTGGAAGAGCAGAGCTTGTAATAAACAAGAGACTCTCAGCAGGGTGGCTGCTGGCATTCGGTCTCTCCTCAGTGGTGGGGAGACAGGAAACCAGTGCTTTATCTCTGCATCTGTTTTGTTCAATGGTGGGATGAACTGAGAGCTCAGTGCTTTTCACACAGCTATTTGTGCTTGGGTGACAGTATTTATAGCCAAATATGAGTCTTATGACAGTTTTAAAAATTGTTCTTTTCCACTGCCAACAGATCTGCATAGGTGTTATTTACCTTATTAGCCTCTACCCTCCAAATAACCCAAACCTCTATGAGGAACTTGTGCTCTGCTGAGATCTGCCCTGTGGCTGAAGGCCAGACTGAATTGCTCCAGTGGCCAACTGCAGCATTCCATGACTAGCCTGGAGGGGATCACAATTTCATTTCCCACCTGAACTACATAAGTGTGTCTGATAAGGAAGTCAGGGTGTACTGGGAGTAATACTGCACCATGCACTATTTACAGGCTGCCAGTTTCTCCAACCCTCTCTGGGGCCTGTGCTCTAGCATCAGCAGGAGTTTTACTTTAGTAAGGATTGTGGGTGAGAATCACAGGAACTTTGGTTGTTGCAACATCTAACTCTGACAGGCCCTGCCACCCAGTGGAAGTCATTGTCCTGAGAAAGGCACCCAGGCTCCTGGTACAAACTATGGGGAGTGTTAGGTGCCTGAGAAAGACATTCTCAGCTGCAAGCAGACTGAGTGGTGGGAGATCTGAGCTGCTGCAGCAAACAGAGAGGAAAGGGACAGGGTGCAGGACCCAGATTCAAAGAGTTACACAAGCACTTTGTGGGCTCCAATAGGCAAAGTAGGGCTTGGACCCTGCCTGTCTCACTGGCTGGGGGTACTCTAGCCACACCCACCAGTCTCAGGAGTTGCTTAGCAAGGCTCTGAGAGCATCCAGTAGCTCAGCCCCTGCAGGGGAGCCACCTAGGGAACACCTTCTCTGAGATTCCCTTTTGGGTGCAAGCTAAGCAAGGTCCCTCAGCTGCTTGTTAGCTGTGGGGCAGCATCAGGGCTTAGCTTTGTGCATTTCTACTGGGGGAGATTTAAGCAATTAGGAGACTATAGATCAGGGTGGCCAACCTCTGTCTCTCAACCCGCGTGCGGCTCTTTGAGCAATGCAATGTGGCTCCTGCTTGGGGCCAGGAGCGCTAGCTGCCATGCTGTCCACATGCCCCAGCACTTGAAGAGAGAAGCGCTTGGCAGTGGCAGTGGTAGTGGTGGCAGCTCTAGCGAGTCACTAGCATTGGGTTAGAGTGTCGGGGGGGAAGCTGGGGGTGCCTGGCTCTGGGGGGAGGGGGAGGACATTGGGTTAGAGCAGGGAGGCTGTAGGTGCTCTTTTCTGGGGAAGTAAGGGAAATTAAGTTAGAGTGGGAGAGGTTGGGATGCCTGGCTATGGGGGCAGTAAGGGGGATTGGGTTAGAAAGTGGGGAGAGAGCTGAGGGTGCCTGGCCCTAGTGGTGGGGGGGTATTGGATTGGCTTAGGAGGAGAGGGAGGCTGTGAGTACCTGGCTCTGGGGGAGGAGGAGGAGGCTATTGAGCCATGTATTATGTAATTATTTATCTCGCTCTCTCTCTATATAAATATATATAGATAGATACAGTAAAGTCTTTCATACCCAGCAGCCCTGGGGACTAGGAGCCAGGAGGTTGCTGGATTTTCAAATAGTCTGGCTAATGGAGAGGTACACCTAGCAATGCATAACACTAAAGATAAACAGAATCAGATATTAAGAAACAAACAAAAACCTATGCAGAGTACTTTATAGGCCTACAACAATAGCATTGTACACTGTAAACTTGTGCTGTATTTGCTGTATTTATTTGTATTTATGTTAACTATACTGTACTTATGGAAAAAGTAACTAAAATTTACTTATGATTAAATGCCAGTTGTTTGAGAGTTTCGGATGATAGAATGCCAGATATGAAAGAGTTTATTGTAGATATAGTATATATTTATAATATGGGGCTCTTTGCACTCTCTCCACAGCTATTTTGGCACTTAAACTAGTTGGCCACCCAAGCTTTAGATGCTTCAGGGATAGGTTGCAGCTGAGCAGAGGTTTCAAGGAGCTCAATGGTGACTAAAAGTTGGATTTAGGTACCTAAAGAGTCAGCTAGGTGCCTCAGTACTTTTGTGAATTTGGTCCTGTAAGATCTGGCTCACCCCTTCTGATAATGCTAGAAGCTTCCAGTGGAAGCTGAGGTCACTCAGCATCAGGCAGGATTGGTCTCATAGCTTTTAATATTCATTAATACTTTGAAATCTTCAGATGAAAGCTTTTGTGTTGGGCCTTTATTCGGTGAAGAACTAATGTTAAGCAGATGAGTTGTCTACTGAGTTCAGTAAGACTAGTTACATGCAATCTTATGTGAAGATAAGTTTGCTGAATCAGACTGTTATTAGCAATTTTAAAATGGTGATTGTAATTCTGAGTGAAAGAAGACCGATGTACTCGCAAAACAACAAATATTATCTACAGTGTATATTCAGTGTGCTGGTCATAAAGGCTGTCGGGTCAGCGTGTATTTTGAGAGCAACCACCCCCCCACCCTGGCCTCCAGGTGTCTGGCAGTCAGTTTAGAAAGTATTTTTTAATCAGCATTGAACAATGAAGTTGGCTTATAGACCATGCAATTATTTGTTTGTTTGTGTGTTTTCTAATAAGACCGCAGTTGTTTCCAGGGATTGTGACCTTATTCCATGCTGAATGTCTCTGACTACTGCCACCATGAGGTATGTGCTGTAGTTCTGATTGGACACTCACTTAAATGTCGGTGATAAAGCCAGACAGTTTGCTGTATTTTTTACACTTAGGAAAAGGGCTGTGATATTTGCCATCTCTTTAGGTTACTATTGTTTCAGTCTTAAGATATTCTTGTCATCTTATGCTTTTATGTAAACAAAATACATGCTTTTAAAGGCTAGGTTAGGGTACTAGGTTTTTTATGTCCAATAATTGACCACATCAATAATATTGCCATTCAATTTTTGCTCCCTTCTGTTCTTTCCTCTTTCTTTAGTATCTCTGGCCTGACTCCCCCTTGATGCCCCTGGTTTAATGCCATCAACTGTCAGGGAGCAACCGTGGCATTAAATGGGCTTCACTGACTAAAAAATTGGCCCCATCCTTTTTAAAAGTTTATCTGGCCCCTTCTTACCTTCACAGTACTACTACTAGCCTACATGCCTTCTGAGGCCAATATCATGGTATAGGTATCATAGCAATAGCACCACACATCAGAGAAACTTGTCTGAGAAGTCTGAATGGCTTGTCTCTTGCTGTAGGATTCCCCACAGTTTTAATTATCTTTTTGTAGCACCCAGAATGTTCATCTTTTTTATGACTGCCAGTTAGTTAAAAATGAGCTTTGTTCAATTCATTGGGCTTTCAAAAATGGTATTTTTATACTAGAGTGTTTTACACTATTTATATTATGACATAAATATTTTTGCAAGTACACCATCAACCAGATTGTGTCTCCCCCTCACTGTGACTTCGGTGAAAGTTTTCTACATTCCTGTGAATTTAGTGGTGCCTTTCTATTGCTTCCTAGGTCTTCCGCAACAAACATACAGATACACATTGGTAGACAAACACATGCCCCACAGCTCTCAGGGTAACGTGGAATAATCTATGCTCAGCAATTTAGCTGCAATTGTCTGTTGAGGGAGCTCACACCCCAAACAAAACAGGAGGAATGATTAATGCAGACAAGCCTTGGCCCTGATTCAAGAAACAATCCCTATTCAGGAAAACACTTGTTCATGTGCTTAAGTACTGTCCAGAATCAGGCCTTCTGTCAATAACAGGAAAAATATGACCACTTTTCTGCACCAGTGCAACTCAATCTGTGCTGCTAACAATGCAAGCTGCTGTGTAGACAGGATACAAGCATCTTTACCATTGTGTCATCTGGCCCTATTTTTCAATTTGTAACTGTGATGACTTGGCGGCTCTGTTATAAATTACACATTTTAGCTGATATTGCAAATTTATTCTGAAGTTATCCGGAAATTCCTGAATCATGGAAAATCTATGTATGCATCAGCGATCCTCAGTTCAAGGATGATCACTACCATAGATTTACATGTGTCCTGAGATGACTCATTCAGGAGTCCATTTCTGGAACTGAAACTTGGCCCACAGTAGATATGGACATTTCCTGGCAGGTCAACCATCTCCTGGGAGAAAGTTCTTCTTCCTTCCTCCTCTCCCTCATTTCATCTTCAATGACAAGGCATTTCCCCTCCAAATAGGAAGAAGAGGCTTTCGAAATGAGGGAGGTCCTTTCGAAAGGCCCCTGTCTCCACAGGCAGCATGCAGTCTGAAAGCGGCACTTTTGAATCACGTGTGGCCGCCATTATGCTAATGAGGCACTGCATGTTCATGTCAGCACCTCATTGGTATCTTCCATACTGCCTTCTTAACATACCCCTCCGAAAGGAGTGGACAAGTGCAGACATGGCCGTAGTGACTTGCTCCTCCCAGCCTGTGATAGTCACATTAGTTTTCTTGAGATACACTTTCTATGCATCGTTGTAGCAGTCCCTCAGACCAGGGTTCAGCAACTCCTGGCACTTATGCCAAGAGTGGCGTGTGAGCCAATAATCACCAATATGTGAGGTGGGAGGCCAGACTTGCCCCTCCTCCCCCATGCAGCCATGAGTTTGCTTAAAGTCATGCTGCCTGTGGGTTAACAAAAGACCAGCTAATGCTGCTAACCACCACCTCAATGGGGAAGTTCTGCATCTTCATTTATTTATCAGTGACGCCGTTGTAAGTAGGATGATTACTGACTTTAAAAAGTACTCAGACCATACATAGAGTTCAAAATGTCAAAGTTCAGCACTCCACCTTAGAAAGGTTGCTGACCCCTGCTTCAAACCACCACAGGATCTCTGAATATGGGTGAATTGAAAATAGAGGATTTGTTTTGGGAGGTGAGTCTGGCATTCACCTGCAATAACTGGCGCAGAGAACTTGGTGCATAAGGATCATAGTTGCCATGTGCATGACGCTGGCTTCAGCAAGGATGCTGGTATTAGTGCAGCCATCTTCGCATTGGATGCAAAGGATATTCTGGAAGCAACACTAAGGTATTTTCAATAGGTCACCTGGGTTTTGCATCCATAAAGGAGCACAGGAATAACAACTGTCTTGTAGACTTGGATCCTGGTGTCCTGCTGTGGGTCTGTGAAAATGTGTTGGAGCAATTTCCCAAAGGAAGCGCTTGTGCCCTGGGTCCTGTGCTGGATCTCTCCATTAGCTTTTGAGTTTTGTCTCCGCAGTCTGTCCCTTGATGGTAATTTGTGAGGGTCATGTGTAAGGCCTGAAGCTGGCTGATAGAACACTTTAGTCTTCTCACTATTGAGTCCTGAGCTTCAATAATCTAGTGCCAAAAATCCAGTGTAGACTGAAGGTCATTCTCAGCATGTGAAAGGATGACACAGTCATCAGCTTATTGATGGTCAGCAGTGGACACCCTGTATACTTTACAGTTGAGGGGAGATGTCAAAGATTAAAAAGCTACTTAGCCATGCTGGGTTGAATGTCTTCTCCACAGGCGAGGCAGTCTTTAATGAATGACTGCTAAGTAGATGAAGAACTGGCTTGGGTCAATAATGCACCCTTGCTTAACCCCAGTTCTGGTGACAACGTGGTCCACATGCATGCCACCATGGTGGAGGGGAACAACAGCAGGTACACACCAGACGGAGGACAATAAATAGTGGTTAACTTTAACAGTTATGCTTTGACCACATAATAGTTATGCTGAAGAGTAACTGCATCATAGGGGAAGCCCATTGTACTGTACCTCTCTGTGGGAACAGGTATTCCTGAGAAGTGAAAATTCACCAAAATACAGAACAAAGAATACCAGCTGCTTGTAAGAAAAGATATGTAAGCAAACACACTGAGCCTCACAGTACAGCCAGGGGTATGATTGCAGGAAGCTGGGGCAGGAGGAAGATAGGACATGGATCAAGGTCAGATGGGAAGAACTGAGGGAAGAAAACATGTTTCAGTACATAAACCATGTTCTGTAACTGAAGGACCTCAACAGCCCAGAGGATCATGACTTCAGCCTGAAGAGTGAGTGGTGAAGAAACAGACATGGAAATACATTTAAGTTTATTGTTTGGTACAGCTCTGTATGGCTGTGTCTACACGTGCCCCAAACTTCGAAATGGCCATTTGCATGGCCATTTCGAAGTTTGGGGCACGTGTAGACACAGCCTAAGTATCTCATGCTACTAAGGAGTAATAGCATGTTAATCTCTGGGCAAACTGTGAGCACTGCACACTTTACATTTACATAAGCCATTTCGTGAGGTAAACTGTAAACCACACCTTAAAGAGCAGTTCTAAGATGTGGAGAGGGTGAAATTAAGTAACTGTGAAGCCTGAATCATCAACACTGAGTTCTTGGGTTAGGCAATTGGACAGCTCTTAGGAAAGGGTGCTACACAGTGGCTCAGTTTTGGTCAGCACTCACGGCATAACACATGCTGTGCCCTGTGGCTAGGTCCCTTTATAGCATGCTAGAGATTGGATGAGGGGGAGCTGCTTGACAGGGCCATTGGACAGTACCCAAAGCATTTACACTTGAGGAGAAGTCACCTTTGGCAAACACTTGATGCAGGAAAAGGTGCTATACAAAGTACTGCATTGAAGAGGTGTCCCACGTCCAGTACAGGTTGAGCACCCTTCCTTTACATGACTGGCTTGTGTCAGCCAGGGTCTCAAGAGGTGTGATCCATAATCACCAGAGCAGCGGCAGCCAAAGACACAGTTATACCAGCAAAACTACATTTTTACTAAAATGGTTTATTTCAGCTGTGGGAGAGAAAGGCATGGAACTAGATCAATCAAAATGTTCTTTCGTTGGTACACTTGGAGAGCTGACAGCATAGTTTGTTGGCATTCCTAGACAAGTACTCCCACTGTTGGTATTGTAGAGCTATATTTGTAGAAAAAGAATTTAGGGAGACTTCTTCTTAAGGGACAATATTATGAATGTTAGAGTTTGGAATCCTGGAGGAGGGGGTTGGAAATGCAGCATGGCTGTATATAGCATTCATTGGGGATGCTCGCCATGTTTTTTATTATCATTTTGTTCCTTTCTCATTCACAGGTTTGTCATTTAATGAAGCCCAAGATCCTGACGTGGTGTCAGAAGTCCTGAAAGAGAAGGAAACTGCAGTGATTTTGAATTTTGCAACTGAAAGAAGAGGCAAAAGCAGGCACCAGAGCAGCATTAATGTACCAAGGACAGGGGCTTTTGCATGTAGCTGGGGAGCACAACTGTAACTTAACTAGCTTGAGAAGTGAGGGGAAATGGCTGTATTACAACCACCATTCAGCCTGCAATTGTGAGGCACTGTTGCAGACAACTGAGGAAAAAGCAGACAGAAATCTGAATTGTACCAAGTAGCCAAAGGGACAGAAGAGAAAAATGGTAGGGTGCAATCTGTAATTGTTTTGCATGTTGTTGAGGAGAAAGCATTGACTATAACACTTCTAAATTTGAAGATGAAAGCATGAAATTAAGTAAAATACTAACTACATTTGAAGAACACTGCATGCCAAAAAAAAGGTGTAAAACCTTTGAGAAAGACAATTTTTTACTTGCATTCCAAAAACTGATGATGCCATAAACCAACATGTCATGGAATTTAGGAAAATGATTTAGGTTTGCTGACAGAGCCTCTGGTCAGAAGTAGACATCATTTGTGGCCTTAAAGACCGTTTGTGAAGGTGACTACAACAGCAGTTCCCAACCTTTTCCAGACAGGGACACATTCTGACAATTCAGGAAGACTTGGTGGCCCAAGGCAATTCAGAAACAGAGGAGGGCAGTAACTAGCTAATTTTGCACCGGAGGCAAGAATATAAAATTGCGCCCCCTCATGTTTATATACTGATAACAGTTATTTCACAGAAAAAGGGAAATACCTTAATAAAATAATAATAATAATAATAATAATAATAATATGTTTATTATAGTTATTTTATTATGATAGGTGATCTGATTGTTGGTGAGAGAAAGACCCTTATTCCCCAAACTGCTCCCTGAGCACGCCTCCAGATTAAACCCCACACTCAGAGGATGGAGAGGCTGGAAGAGTCACACTCAAGGGCTGGGGGTATTGGGGAACTGGGGGGGTTGCACTCAGAGACTGGGAGTCACAGTCAAACTGGGGGAGTCACACTCCGGGGCTGGAGGAGCTGGGAGGGTCACATTCAGAGGCTGTCAGGACCAGGAGGGTCACACTCAGAGGCTGGGGGAGAGACAAACAAAAAATGAAAAGTGACATATCGGCTACATAGAACAGAAGGGGGGCAAAAAGTGAGAAGCGGGGGGGCAAAATTTGCTTATTCCAAGAGTCGATGAAGTGGCTTGCCTGAGATGGCTATGAATATCAAAGGTGGAGAAGCTGTCTTTGTAATGTGTAACTGCTTCTCTTTTGACAGAGATAGCTGCTGGATGTGGCGGAGTTAAGGAGCTGCAAATGGCTTCTTTAAGAGCCACATGCAGCTCTGAAGTGCTGGCAACCCTCAATAAATCTAATCATGACCCATGTTTGGGTCCCAACCCATAGATTGGGAATCCCTGGTTTAGAAAAAGCTCTCCAAATATGTGGGGCTGCAGAAACCGTGAAAGCACAAGATAAAGAGCTGAATTCACCAGAAAGGGTTAGTCATGTCCAAAAGAATATAGCCATAATAGATCAAATCACAGAGCGGGACCACTCACTCTGAAAATTACTGCTAAAGGAAAGACTGGGTACAGATGGTCATGTGGAAGGTGTGGATCACAGCACGGCCTCAAGCAATGTGTTACCTATGGGGAGCTCTGTCATAAATGTGGGGGAAATAATCATTTTGCCAAATGCTGTAAATCCCAAATGCTGAAGAGTGAAGTGCATTCAGTTAAAGGCCAGATTGTCTTTGTGTTTGTAGAAGATGATGATTTAGAGATGCCCGCTCATAGAGGACAGTCCCATTAAAAAACAGGAATCTGAAGATGTGTCATGGAAGTGTGGGTTCGGAACACCACATGGTTGAGCGAAGCACTTCACTGATGGTGCTCGCCAGCTAGTTTTATAAAAATTTACTCCTGTCTCATTCACTGGTTTGTTATCTAACGAACCCCAGGAGTGCTACAGCCATGCCCTTCGGCTACGCGTATACTAGCCCAAAAGAGCGATCCACTCAGGGTCAATTTTCCAGGGGTTAGATTTTTTCTTATCTAGCAGGGATATGTGAAATCGACCTCTCGGGGGCAAGCAGTCACGGCCTGTCCTCCTCCCAAGACATGAGCAGTAAGGAAAGTCAATGGGAGACACTGTCCAGTCAACCTTGTTCAGTAGGGACAGACAAGTAAGCTGAACGCAGCTACTCTGATTCCAGCTACACAACTGCTATAGCTAGAATTGTGTACCGGTGTTTAACTTGCTTTGTCTAGTGCAGACATAGCCTTAGAGTGCAGCATCAGTGGGAAAATGTGCAAGTGTTTTTTTTTTTGTACCTATGCTGCTCCTTTGGTGTTGATAGTGGTGGATCTTATTTAAATCTGCTGCAAGCAGGTATGGTGATACACAGTAAAACTGCCAACAGCTGCTCAACACGGTTACACCATCCTTGCTGGCATCAGTGTCAGGGTACTGGTGTTGTAGCACTGGTGGGAAATTTATAAAATAAAGCCCTATGCGGGCAAGGCCCATGCTTTCTTTCTGCCTGATTCACCCCGATTGCACCAGGCCCTTGTGCTAGTGTAATGCTGTTGATTTCAATGGATTAAACACACTAATCAATCAGGCTTTTGGATTTGAGGTAAGCATTTGTGTTCCAGCGTCTGATGAAATCTGTCTTTCAAATGAATGCAAATTGGCCTGTGCCTGAAGACTGACATGTCGATTAAAAATTGGCTAAAGAGTAATGAGAACAATGGGTAAATAATTAATAGCAACGTATTGAACTGAAGGGAAAAGTCTAGTTGGAAACAGAGGTGTGTGGTAGGCTGGGTTTTATGACCCAACCTTGCAAAGAGGTCTACAGGTGTGGGGCCTTATTTCGGCTCTTCATTAAAGCTGTAGAAAAGGGAGTAAGTGAAACACATTAATGGAATATTGCAGAAGATAACATAAATTAGAAGGAGCTCTCAACCCCGGATAGGATAGATGAATAATGCAAAAGAGCCTAGAGATCAAAAACGCGAGCAGGAAATAAAATCTGATTTATCTTGAGCCAACACAGGGTAGCAGATATGGACAAAAAAGCCCCAAACACGGTTGCTCAGTGGCAGGGAAAAGACGGGGAAGCACTGAGCTGGACTTGGTTCCTTTCTGTGTAGAATTCTTTCTTCTTCCACAAATTTGTAGACAAAGCCAGAGCTGGCTGTCCTGGCTTGGTATTTAATGGCTTTTGCTGCTGCTACTTGGGAGCACGAGTTCAAGGAACAGTTTTTCTGTGCAATATCTATTTAAAAGGATGTACCAGTTGCCTTGGAGAAGTAAATTTGATAGATGTAATTAACACACAATTCTGCAACTTTAACTGAAATAGTATATTAGTAGCCATTAGGCTTAGAAAGTAGCACACATGTGAATATGAATGAAGTTAGCACCTGTCTTGGGGCCTGAACCAAAATCCACTGAAGTAAGGAGGTATTTTCCCATATAGTATAGTAGGGTTTGGGTCAAGCATTCAACGTTTTTGTTTCCGTCTGCTTGGCGATAGACTCAGGCAAATGGCCTTTATATCAATGGTATTGGGTAGCTTATTCTTACATCCAGAAGTGCTAAAATCTCTATTAAAACACCTGTAGTAAAGAATAGAATCTGCAACTTCCATGGAATTTTCTGTCATTCCTATTTTATTTTCCGTTTGTTACAGAGACAAATCTCCAACATTTTATAGAGAGCTGGAAACAAACCTTGCCCCAGTTTTCCAGAATCTGTTGCTTTAGTTCTACTCTTGGAAAAATTGGTTGTGTATGAAGAGTGGGCCCAAGACCCCCTTTTTTTTTTGGTGAGATGAGGGCATAAATTAGTTGCCATGTACAGCTTCAGAGATGCTATTGGAAGATGTGGCTATCCCAAGAAAGAGAATCAAGCAGAGATAATATATACTAATTGCTATGAGATCTGGTGGACATTACCTTGAAATTTCTCTGTAACGCCATTTTGTTCCATCAAATAAAATAGTCATAATGAAATCTTATGGCAAACTATCATATTTTCGATGATGACTGTGCAGCAATGCTGTATTTCCACTGCTTGTCAGAAAGACAATAATTATCATCCTGCTTCAAAGGTAGTGGAATACATTGGAGGCTTTCCATCAGTTTTAGTGGGAGTTAGGATGCACCCTACATGAGGTGAAGTGAGAAAAGGAGGCTTCCTAGAATAGGTATGGTTGTTTATTTATTTAGATTTGCAAAAGTTTCTCTCAGAAAGAAAACTGAGTAGGAGTGTCATAGAGTGGCAGGCCTCATTAAGGATAGACGAACCCAATGCCACCTCTGATACATTCAAGTCATCTCCCCATTGGAGAGAATGAAACGTGCCATGTGATATGTGGGTCATGTGACAAAAATCAGGCCTTGAAGTTTACACAAGTGAGGCAATATGAGGCAGAGGAGACATTGAAGTCTCTTCCTTGCAGGAAGGAAGATCTCGGGAAGCTGTTGCTCAATAGAAGAGAATACATGAATGTAGTATTGCATCATGAACAACAAGAAGTCCTGTGGCACCTTATAGACTAATGGATATTTTGGAGCATAAGCTTTCATGGGCGAAGACCCGCTGGCATCTGATGAAGCGGGTCTTTGCCCACAAAAGCTTATGCTCCAAAATATATGTTAGTCTATAAGATGCCACAGGACTTCTTGTTCTCGAAGCTACAGACTAACACGGCTACCTCTCTGATACTTGTCACCTTGCAGCATAGTATTGCATGACTGTTCAGGAATCTGAGTGGGCTTCCCAACTTTGACCCAGCAAAAAACATGATGCCCCATCCCCCCACAGGGCAAACCTCTCCCAACCACAAGGCAAGTCCACAATCTCCCCTTCAAGAGCCACTAATAGTATCTAGTATCAGAGGGGTAGCCGTGTTAGTCTGGATCTGTAGAGCAACGAAGGGTCCTGTGGCACCTTATAGACTAACAGAAAAGTTTAGAGCATGAGCTTTCGTGAGTTAACTCACTTCTTCAGATGCTGGAGCATCTGAAGTGAGTTAACTCACGAAAGCTCATGCTCTAAACTTTTCTGTTAGTCTATAAGGTGCCACAGGACTAATAGTATCTAGAAAGAGAACACATACTGAAAAGATTGATAACGTTTTTTCCCTTTGGTCATGTTTCCCAGGAACTTTCTGAGTCACTATAGGGGCTCGTCTGCATACTTGACTCAATCTAATTCTTGACCTTCCCCCCCACCCCTCCACTCTCTGATTTGCTCACCTTGATTATCTTTTTCTGATTTGTCCTCCTTGCTTACTGTTTTTGGTTCCCTGTGCCTTAAATATTGAGTCTGTTCTGGTCTGGCTATGGTCTGAAGAAGTGGGTCTGTCCCATGAAAGCTCACCTAATAAACTATTTTGCTAGTCTTTAAAGTGTTACTTCACTGCTTTTTGTTTTGATAGTGTATAGACTAGCATGGCTTCCTCTCTGTTACTAAGTTCTTCTCTGTGTTACAAAGGGCAGTTGCAGCCCGACAGCAAGCAGCACTGATTGCCATTTTGCCAAATCTTCCTTTGCTCTCTGTCAACCCACCAAAATTACCTCAGTAGAGTGTGGATCAATTTGCAGCGAACTAGCTCTCAACCAAGCCTTGAGTTTATCTAATTTTGAGACTCAGTAAATCATCCCACTGGTCCAGCAAGGTGATATCAGCTTAATGAATAAATCACAGCTGCTATCTCTTTGCTCACTATTCCAAGGTCCTATATGCATATTTAGCAGGATGAATGACTCTAAAGACCGCCATCATATATATATAAGGAAAGGCCTAGGATCATGGAATCAAGTGCCAGTAACAGCTAAGGTATGAGAGATCTCAAAGAAACACAATGACCATTCCCTCTCAGTCTTCTGCTGGCAGGAGATAATCAAATATTACAACCACTTTCTGTCCCATATCCAGTTTCTATCTAGAACCAACTGACAAGGCTCCCAGAAACCTATGGAGTCAAGAAGTTATGAGTGGCCCCAGCAACAATCTGAATGGGCACCTCCAGAAATAGAAGATTGCTTTCAAGGCATCAGGTAGCTAAACGGGGAACCTGAAGAGTTGGTTTCTCAGGCATCGGCCTCATGAAAACTTCCTTGGCATCCTTTCTCCAAAACGTGTACACCAGGAATGGAAGGTCAAGATAGGGGAGGTCAACAGAACATGCCCATTCAGATATGCTCATTGGTCTTTCAATGTTGTATGACACTTGGATACTGCAGTGATAAAGTATGGATGAATGAAGATAATCCTAATATTTATCAATGCATAGGACTGAAGCATCTCTCTCTCTTCATTCATTCATATTTTCATGTTAATATTCCAAATTTCTCTCTATGCATAAAGTGACTGGTCTAAGTGTTCAAGTTACGACTGAACACTCTTTGGAAAACAACTGTGATCTCATTTGTGGTACTAGTAATCATACAGTTGCAAAAGGCAGAGCAGGAAGATGACTGTTAAAATGAAATGAGTATAGAACATGACAACTGGCTAGTTTTTTAAGCTGCCACTGAACCAATATTAAATGTTTTTGAAGAAACATACCTCACTATTATACATGAAAATAAAACTTGTCACATCTGCTCAGCTAATTGAGCAGTTTAGCCTCATATCCTGACTGCAGAGGTCACCAATATTGGAATCTTCAGAAGATGAAAACCTCCTGTACTTCACCTAACCTCTCATTCAATGCTATATAAAGGTGAAAAAGTTGCCTTCCTGATTACCTGCTATAATCAGTTCATGTCCTGAAGCATGAGATTAGACAGTCTTTAACACTATCTTAAGTCAGAAAAAAATTATGTAGAAGGGAACTCTAAGGGTGTCTGTACAAGACTTTTCTCTCCTGAGAGAGTAATGCAAATGAGGGAACTCAGAAATGCAAATAAAACTCTGATTTACAAATCTCACTCTTCATTTGCATAATCTCACGTGATCATGTTCTCAGAAGAGACTTTATTGACAGCAAAAACAGCTGTGTAGCTGGGGTTCTTGTGAAAAAAAGTCCCATTGGCAACAGAACTTTTATTCCTGGAAAAATTGAGGAATAAGGATGCTGTTGACAACTTTTTTTCTTTTTTCCCTCCACAACCTCATCTACACAGCTGTTTTTTGTTGTCAGTGAAGTATCTTCCTGGAACACGATCATGTGATATTAGGCAAATGAAGTGCAAGATTTGTAAATCAGCTCTTCATCTGCATTTCCAAGTTCCCTCATGTGCATTCCTCTCATGGGAGAGGAATGTCGTGTAGATGTAGCCTAAAGTTCTTACCCTGCAATGCTCATTCAAAGTTTGTTCACAGATGATACCAAAACTCACAAACAGCAATTTGGACAGTCTCAGAGGCAAGAGTAATTACGTTTTAAAGGTATACCTTTTTAGTCAAATAAAAAATAGCTGATGTTTACATTAACATACCAATAAAAGAGGTTTTTTATAATCATCCTCTGAATTGTTGTAGCAGTAAAATACCACCCATACCGATGACTGAACACAGCAGTTAAGAGTTTTAACAAGTTTTTTTCCCCTCTGTCTTGTTCTCAACCCAGATAACCTGAGACCTCCTACGTGGCATATTTTAAGAAACAGAATTAGGCAGATACATCATGGATCATGGGGTCTGAACCCACTGTCATCAGGAAAAGAGCTGCTCATAATGGATGAAGATGTCAAACTCTGTTACAGGAGTATCCATGACCGCATATTTATCACCATGTCACAGGGTCCCTCAAAAACTGAAATATTTCACTGTTTATTCACAGTGAAGACACAATTAATGACTAGGCCTAATCCGGCTGTTTTATTATTTACAGGGATTCCAGCATGGCTTAGCACAACTGATATGCAAACAAACCATCCTCAGCCAGACTTAATTAACAATTCTGAGCCAGGCTCAGAGAATGGCACTGTCAAGTAGCTCTTTGGTGATTTACAACACCTCCGCTGCCATGTCCACATCCCATGCATGCAAATGAGCAACCACCCCTGCAAATCCATCATTTTAAAATCCAATGCGCCGTCTTGTTGATTACAGGAATGCCCTTATCTTTGCACATGACTTAATGGAGATAAATGCCTAAGCCGGGCAGGTTCCTGGGGTCTTTCAGGGACACAGACCTACAAGGGGCATAATTTCAGAAACATTCAAGGGGTGGGGAAAGAGAGAGAGAGCAGGGACAAGCCTTTGATCGCCTATAGCACACTGGTGTTTCCAAATCCTTCCATCTTACACTGTGCTGCCAGCTCCAAAAATAGAGCTGATTGACTCAACACTTTGCCCATTGCTGTGCTCATTGACACCTGTAGTAGGGAGCTGAATGAGTGTAAAATGCTACCAAGCCAGCAGGTGCAAATAATGACCTATGGCACCAGCCTGGAAAGAAGTCAGTCCCAAGCCAATTAAAGGGAGGTAAGGAGCACAGATTCTTCCTTACTGGGTGGACGTGCAGAAAGTTGCAAATGGGACTGACCAAAGCCGTTAGCATTTCTGAAGTGTGGTCACTGGGAGGCTGAGGAGGCAGTGCCTGCGGGCAGCAGTGCAAGGGGACCCCCTGGTCCCTCCTGCCCTGCCTCGGGGAAGTGCTGAATACCCCACCCCCTTCACCACCTGACACAGCCCAAACCCCCACCCGGAGACTACACCTCCTCCCTATCCCTCCTCTGCCATCCAAATTCCCTCTGCACCCTCACTCCCCTGCACCGTCCCCTGTCCCGGCTCAGAGCCTGCACCCAGCAGCCCAAAGTCCCTCCCATAACCTGCACCCCACCCCTTGAGCCTGAGGCAAGTGTGATTGTAGGGGAGGGGTAGAATTCAGGCTCCAGGCATTCTGGAGACCACCACCGTTTCCTCAAGTTGGAAGGGAAAGGAAGGAGGACAAAACCACCTCTAAACATCTGATCTTATTTTTATTTAGCCATGCAGAAATAATTTTCCCAGCAGAACATGTGCAGTGTTAGGGGACACAGCATTTTAATGGCTTTTTCCATCAGACTGCAGTTAAGGGCCAGGTTGTCTAGATTCGGAAATTACACAAAGCGTAACTGGATAAAGCAGACAGCCAAATGGACAATTTATCAACATATTAGCTATGCAGCGAGGTGAAAATTATTAATTTGTAACTGGGTTATTAAGAACTGTCAAGCCTTGAGTCAGGCTTGTAATTCTGAAGTTTGAAAATTCAATTTGTGGACTTCAACTTTAAATTAAAAGTCTCCTTTTGCATCACTTTTCACTGGTTTTTGTAGGTATAATGGAGAATTCTGGTTTCGGTAAGCCTAGGTCACAAATACTCCATTCCTGTGCTTGAAAGAAGGCTAAAGTTGAAGAGGACATGACCAAAGGTAGTATAATTGACCTTTGTTGGCCTTATATTCTGAGTCTGCCTAATGCCCAGGGAATTTGGGAAAGCAGAGAATAGGAGTTGTACTCTATACTCCAACCAGCCTTCCAGAATGGTTCTTCTCCTGTGGTCTTCGAGGACGGACAATACAGAAGCTTGACTGGCCATGCAAGTATTTGGCATTAGTGTTGGTATGGCCAACATTTTTTCTTTGAAAACTTTTAAAATCAATAGATGGCACTTCTTTGAAAATAACATTTTTCATTTTGAACGTGGGGCAACATTTCCAGTTTTTCCTCAGCAATTTTCTTCCTGTCATCTCTTTCAAAGTAGAAAAGGAAAAAGAAATGGTTTAAAAATGCAAGAAAACAGTCACATTCACCTTTCCCAGTGGTAGATGGAAAAAGCGAGAGAAGGTCAGGGAAAGGAGATGGAAATAGTGAGTATTTCTTCACCTCAAAGTGAAATTAAAACAGCGTAGTTAATGTGGCTATGCTGCATCTCTGGTGCATGTACATCCCTGTTGTCTGACGAGTGAAATTACCAATGGTTGATGTCTCTAACACAGGCAGAGTTTATGTTAAATACCTACCTAATAAAACTCTGAATAGTTTACAGAGGCACTAATTAGACACTAAATTATTTGTAGTGTTAGAGATAACCCGGTCAAAGCAAGGTGATTGTAAGCAACAGAGTTGACTTTGCAAAGAGTAGTACATATTTGTAGGGCTGATGAAAACTGTGCCTACTGAAAAATACTCTAATATGCCTGGGCAATGTCTCACAGAGCTCCTGAGAGGATGCAGTAACTATATTAACTCTATGGGATTTAAGTATCAGAGGGGTAGCTGTGTTAGTTTGTATCCTCAAAAATGAGAAGTCCTGGGGAGGCTTATAGACTAACAGATACCCTGGAGCATCTGGAAACCTGGAAATCCCATAATCTCAGGCATTGGCACTCTCACTTCACTACTGTCTAGATATGTAGACTCTCTTCTCAGATCCTATGCTGCCAGCACTTCTAGCTATTGCCGTGACATCACCGACTTCCTGAGGCAACTACAATGAATTGGTGATCTTCCTGAAAATATCATCCTGGACGTAGCGGCTTTCTATACCAACATCACACATGAAAAAAAAATAATGCGCCAATAAATCAGTTAGTCTATAAGGTACCACAGGGCTTCTCATTGTTTCTTTGGGATTTGTCTTTACTAGGAAGCTTAATCCTCTTTAACAAAGACGCTAGGCAATACAATACATGCTAATTGACTGGACAACATGCACCATTGAGTCAGCAAATCACAGAAGAACCCTCCTGAGCCCAGCCCAGTCACTGTGATACTGAACAATCGTGCCTTGCTTATATTGACCTTTCCACGTAAGGCCAGCTAACTTCACTGCAAAAACTTCAGTTTAAACAAAATTACATTTCCTAGGTAAGATAAAACTGAGAAGAGAGGTGCAGACTCTGCTCTCCCCAGCCTGTGAAGTCCAATGGCTATTGTGAAGGAGAGGGAGTGCTCTGGTTTTTTCTTTCATTACTACTTCCAGATAGGCAAGTGTTGACAAGGGTCTTAATCCAGAGTAGAAAAATAGTGCTTCAATTTTAGCAGCAGCAGCATCCTGGGTGCTGAAACAAGGAGCCCACAAAGGAAGAAAAGGCACCTTGCCCTCCTATACATCCACATGGCATCCACCCTCAATCTGACCAATAGCTTGCACAAAGCATTAAGTACCTTGATGAAGTCATTGAGCACCTCTGCTTTGCCGCATGGCCTGGTTAGCCACAGGCATGCAGAGCGTGCTGTGTTACACAATAATGATCTTGCTCTCCTGTTTGCAAGCTATAGAATCAGGCTGTAAAATGTTTAGGGCCCTTCCTGTGTGTAATTACAAAGTTAACTTGTGTGTAATTTTTAAAAGGAGCAATTTCTTTTTGGACATTAAAAACAAATCAAACAAGCAAACCCAAGTGTGGCATTTGTCAAGGCAACAAAAGA
Source organism: Carettochelys insculpta (assembly GCF_033958435.1). NCBI lineage: Eukaryota > Metazoa > Chordata > Testudines > Carettochelyidae > Carettochelys > Carettochelys insculpta. The sequence continues at coordinate 85,034,388 of NC_134139.1, read as the reverse complement.
GAGGAGCTGAGAGACTTTACCCTGGATCCTGTTGTTGCTGCTCTGGGAGCTCATCTTGCCATCGCCCGGAGAGATTCTTTAATGCATATTTTAAACAGGGAGAACAAAGTTTTTGTTGCTGAGGCCAGGCCAACTGCCTTGATGACCGGCACCTGATGTTTAGCCAGATAGCAAGGACAGTAAAAACAGCTGTAAAGGAAGCTGACCTGCACACATGCCTCAGTCCCAGCCTGGAGGCACTACATATATAGCTATTAGGGCAGCCCAATTTTTGTGTCTCTTTTTGTCCTTGGTCTGTCAGCTGACTGCCTTGAAGGTGACCAGCCGTGAAGACCACAATCCATCAATTTGCTTCACAAAGACCATGTGAACAGCCATGGAAGCATGTTAGCTGAATCCCAACGATGGGGGAGTGTGTGAGACAAGAGAGGGCACCAGGATCTTCCAGCACCTTCTAACAATGTGGAGAAGCTGGGAAACCAGAAATCTTCGTGCTTGGGGATTGCAAAGACATGACCAAGCTAATGCCACTGTCAGACTAACCTTTGCAAAGGCATCAGGGAAGGACGGACAGGTGATGCGGCCATAGGCCCCTCACCACTCCACAGGAGGTGGCCACCCATGGAGGTCAAATTATGCTGCACTCTTCTAACTGGCATATAATCAGCTGCGTCCTCCACGACTCTGAAGCGCTGAGGGTGTTTGAACTCTGAACAGGATTCTGGAACTAAATATGTGCTTATCTCACTGATCTCTTGCAATGAGTAGGAAAAAGTCCTGGCGTTAAATGCTTTTTTCTGCTGAGCCCTGACAAGCGAGTTGTGATTACTTCTTATATTAAGGTGAATAAAATGATCAAACACCTGCATTGCCAAAGAAGGAAGGTAGCCAATTTTCAGTGATTTTTGCTGAAACCTAGAAATTTATAGCAGCATTTTAAAGAAAAGACTCACTTAAAATAAGTACAGTAGTACAAAAATCCCACAACTTTTTAAGTTTTCTACTTCCCTTTGTCCTTTTGTATAGTGAAAATCATGAGTTCATTGGTGTAGTGTTAGGCAAAGGGTTTTTTAATTGCCTAGTTGAAGGTCCGGATACAGAAATAATAGTCATGTTATTTTAGCATCCCTGTACTCTACTGTGTAGACAGCGCCAAATGTTGAAATAGCTTATTTCGAACTATACTCGAAATAAGTTATGCAATTTGCATAGCACAAATGGCATAGTTTATTTCCAGCTTAGGCTGTCGTTTAGATGTAGCTGAAGAGATTTTCCAGAATAGCTTCTTTCTTTGCTGTGCAGATATATCCTTACTTTGAACTCTGTAGGGTAGACCAGGCCTACAGGTCTATTGCTGAGGCTGAATATATTGGTTTAGCTGACATGGAGATGATTAGGGGTATTTGTGACAATGGATTCATTAAAATGGGGAATAAAAAGTAAAGAACATCTTCTGAATTGGGTGTGGAATGTGGAGAAAGAAAGCTAAGAATGAAATAATGGAAGCTAAGCAAAGGCAAAGCACAGGGCACATGTATGTCTGATTCCCTTGCTCCCCTGAAATCAGTGGGATTATGGCCACTCACACCAGTGGAGGCAGGATTTCACCACCTCCCACTTTTTTTTTTTTTTTTGCATAGTATATCTTAGTTGTCATTTAATTCTTGATGCCAGCTTTATGGTCAGAGCTTCTGGGGCTGGCTCCTTATTGCACCTCTTTCAGCTCAGGAGCACCAAAGCTAAAGAAACACAAATCCTATATCAATCTAAAGGCACAGAAGTCGCTACAGAGCTCAACAGGGACTCATTTGAAATAGCTGACTGTTGAACACTATTCAAGCAGCTGTTCAGACTGACATTCGGTACAATAGCTAACATTGGCAGAGCACCTTCCTTCCCAAAGAATCTGACACAAACACCATACAGAGATGAACGAAAAGCTTCACCCAAACACAGTCACTTCTAGGGAACCAGCAGTAGCTGTTTAACATGGCTAAGCAACTCTACACAGCTGGTCAGGACAGGAAGTGAAGATGAGCATAACCATTTGACATTGTAGGAGCAGTTAGTACATCAGCAGCATTTGGCCAGGTCTCCTTATTTGCTATGCAACATGCCAGACTTTCCATAGCTCAGCACATCATTTCAGGCATCTTTTTGTGGTGTCTCTTTCATGTGGGTGGTAGCAACTAGCATAGCATAAGGGTTATTATAAACATTATGGCTCCATGTGAAAAAGAGCACTCACCCGCTAATGTTCCAAAGCATGTCAAATTAATACAACACTTAAATTCTGTCAAATGCCTCTCCAGCATCCCACAAGAGAACCAAGAAATTAATTTGCCTCATTTTGTAGCATTTGTCATACTCATGGGTCTGCAGGCATTTCACTGGAAACCTCTCTGTAAATATTGGTAGGTCTGAATGAACACATCGTGGAGGCAGGGTTTCCACAGACCGCAGCATGAAATCCACTGAGTTCAGCTCACACTAGTTCTCTGAATTAGAACCAGTGAATCTGGTTTCTAGGGGTTCGTGCTTATGTCCTTCAGCTCCAAGTCACTCTCAGGCAAACCCATCAAAATGCTTTGGTTTTGGAATAAAAAAGCATCCAATTTTGCTTCTCATGCCGTCTTTATAGCATTGCTCTCACCTCACCTCGCTGACACTGATTCCTCCACTTTACCTCTAGGTCTGATGGCCTTCTCTCCCCCTCATCTCCTCATATCTTCAGAAAATAACTAGGACCTTCATATTTATTTATTTATGGGAACAGTTAGCTGATCTGTTCCCTCCCCCTATTGTGAATTTCTTGGTGGGCAAGCAGTAGACTTCCTCTCTTAAATCCATGGCTGAATCATTTTCCGCCTCCGCTTCCCATTTTCTGCAGCGAAACCAAACATGGTTCTTTGGCACCTGCTGCAGAGCTTGCTGCATCATCAGTGGTCCTTTATCTCCATACGAGGGATGGGATTTTCTCTTAGTCTGTCTCTTCTGGCTCTGGGTCACCTTGGCCCTTGAATTCTGGGGAAGACATGTTGCTGTATAATCAAGTTTTCCAGGAAGCCAACCCTGGCTGGGCAGCTCATCCCACTCAGCTGGGCCTTGCCAGGGGGAGAGTGGTGGGGGCGGGGACAGCCCTGCTAACACTGGCCCCAGGCAGGAGCGCTGGTTAACAGAGCATGCCGGTTAACCCAGTGCTGAATAATACGGCTTTCACTATGCCCATATTCAGCATCACGGCCCCCTTCTGCTAGCTGCCATGAAAACACTCACAAAGACAGTCCTGGCGCTGCATTTGGCTGTCAATTTTATGGAACTCTGAGATGAAAGGCAAGATGAGCTGGAGGCATAAGCGACTGATGCCTGTGGGTGGAGGGCTTGCAGGGAGGGCCACCCAGAGGAACTGGGAGTGGGCATCCTATTTATCAATTAAAATTTTGGTGGGGCTACAGGGGGGCAGCGCACCTCCCAACAGCTACCAGATGTCACCTATGGCTGGAGGGACTTTCTTCTTCCTGACAAGGAGGAAAAGATTCTTTTCAGAGTGTAAGTTTCTGGGCTAGATTCTATCCTAGGAGCCCAGAGGTGCTTTCATCTGATATGGGGGAGAGGGGGTTCACAAAGCTGCTGGTGCCTCCTGGAGGAATTCCAGCTCAATAAGCCAGTGTTTCTCCTACCAGCTCACAGATGCAGCATACTGCCTGGGCAGCTGGACCATGCTTGAAGAGGTTGCCTCATACCCCACCTTTCTAACTGTCCTGGGCAAAGGTGACCAGAGCAGAGCCTTGCTCTGGTGCCCTCCCCACCACCTCTACTGCCTTTTAAATCCCCAGTACACCTGCGGAGAGGAAGAGGCAAAGGGATTTGATATCCATCCACAAGATTCTACTGTGGCTCTGCACAGAGGCATGTGATGAGACACCAGAGAAATTTGCTCTGGGCAGAATCTTCAATCTTCACCCCACACCCCCATGTGCACTGCAAGTTCCAGACACTAATTGGCTCCCTGTTTGCTGTTTTACTCATATTTCCTTTAATAAGGCATCAAATCTGGTCTCGGGTGTTTATTATGTACCTTGTCACCTCTCCCAAAATGTCTTAGCACTTTTTGAAGGCATGATAATGAAGGGACTGACAGATGCTCATAGATCATTACACATATTCCATTCTCTTCCCTGATTGCGCCCCCCCCCACCACTCTATATGATAGTGGTTTATTTGCTGACTTGATCACATTCTCTGATTACTTTCTTTTCTACTCCATCTCCCATAATCTACCACCAGCTGCTCTTAGCAAAATCCCACTTTATGAGCAAGGAAAACTGACCAGAACTTCAAGTCCATCGACAAAACTCAACTCATCAGCTGGACAATTCTTTGATGGGAGATATAAAGAACCATCTGTCAGGAGTCAAACATGCAGCATCCACAAGCTCCCTTCTTCCCTCCGTCTGCCCCCAGGTCCCACACAAAATCCAGGAAATAAGAGATCAAGAAGCAAATTCAGCACCATGTGACTTTATTTCCCTGGCAGTGCACAGGGTGCGTGTCTAGACTGAATTTGCCCTGAGGAATCTGAATTACAGATCCTTTTGCCAACTTTCCCACTGTTTTCTAATGTCGATGCAGCTACAGTGACACACAATGACATGCAAAATGTCATCTGATTCTAATTCTGCTACAGGCTTCACCTTGATCATCAGCAGGGTTACAATATGTCTTGTAGCTTGTTACCTGTTTGGTTATGCAGGAAAATGCTTTACACGGCAGAGAGAGCAGGGCAACTATCACATAAGGTGTGCTTTTTTACCAGCTGTGGAATAAATGGCAAACTATTAGATAAACAGACCTCTTGCTGCAGCTGTCAGTGCCACTAATCTCTATCCATGCCAGGACAGTGGCCCGGAAACAAATTTGTTAATGTGACAAGGAGTGAGCAAGAAAAGCCCAAAGAGACTGAAACACCAGGAAAACCTAACTAATGTAGGACATAAACAAAATATGTTATGATTACTGTTCTAATCCCATTTTATTACTACTGGCTTAGGAAAACCAGAGTTACGCACTCATAGCAGTACAACTTTACACCATACCTTCTAGATTTAATCACTTCGCACAGTATGCATGTCTTGATCAGAGTTCAGCAACCCCCTGGCAGAAGTGCCGACAGTGGCACGCGAGCCAATTTTCATCATCACGCTAGGCGGGGGCTCAGCCCCACCCCGCCACCCCTGTGCAGCCTGGAGCTTGCTCAAAGCCATGCTGCCTGTGAATTAACAAAAGATTAGCTAATCTTACCAACCACCCCCTAAACAGTAAAGCTCTGCATCTTAATTTATTGATTAACGAAGCTGTTGTAAGTAGGAACAGTAGTGACTTTAAAAAGTATCACCAGCACTTGAACCTTCAGAAAGGTTGCAGATCCCTGCTCTTGACTGTAACTTGCTCTGAGATGATCTGCAGTTGTTTGGAGGGATAGAGGACAAAGTGCCTTCCCCGTGTCCACCCTCCCATTTGCTTTGTGTCCCTGCTTTTGGGTAGGGTCCTTCTAAATTCACAGCCGTCACGGACCATGAAATCTGATATTCTGTGTACTCTTATGCTATACTACACAGATTTCAGGGGGGAGACAAGTATTTCTCAAATTGACGGCCCTGATCCAAAAGGGAGTTGCGGGGGGGGGGGGGCATCACAAGGTTATTTTCGGGGGGAGTGACAGTATCGCCACTCCTTACTTCTGCACTGACTTCAGAGCTGGGCAACTGGAGAGTGGCAGCTGTTGGCCAGGCGCCAGGCTCTGAGGGCATCACCCCACCAACAGAAGCATAGAAGTACGGGTGGCACTACCATCCCATGCCACCTTTACTTCTGCACGGCTGCCTTTCAGCGCTGGGTGGCCAACTGGCTTTTTGCTAAGGCTGTAGAGAAGACATCACGCTCCTGTCTCAGTGGTGTCTTCTTCTGGGTTACACTCATGTGTGTGCTGATGTGGGCGGCAGCTCTGCCTTCAGAATTGGGCTCCCGGCCAGCAGCCACTGCTTTCCAGTGGCCTAGTTCTCAAGGCAGTGCCACCAGCAGTGCAAAAGGGGAGCAATGACTCTACCCCCTCACAATAACATTGCAAGTCCTGCCCGCACTCACAACCCTTTTGAGGGGGGTCAGGATACCTACAATTCTCACACCATGGAATTCCAGACTGAAATAGCTGAAATCAGGAAATTTATTATTTTAAAAAATCTTCTGATTATGAAATTGATCAAAATGGCTTGCGACTTTGGTGGGGTCCAATCACGGGCCATCCACAAACTAAGCAGGCAACACTGGTTCAAGTCTATGATAGTGTTGATAGCAGCAGAAGCTCCCCCTGACCCCAAGCTATTGTAAGCTCTTCTGCCATCCCCAAAGGAAATCTGGCTAGGTGAGCAATCATTAGCTCCAGGATGAAGACTTTTACTGGCAGCTTTGCTCCTCAGGCACAGTGGAACTGTCTACAACAAGGGCAAAGCTCTTCTGTGGAGGATACTGCACTTTCTCAGGGGCTGGTCGTGCGCTATGGAATACACCTCTCACCACCTTGCACCGCTCCAAGGGCAAAGTGCACTTTGTTGACTTGGCCTCCCCGATATATAGCAAAAAGCCCCCCAAAGCAAGATACTCCATGGCATATACATTGCCCAGTTCTCCACTGAGGAGGAGATTAGACAACAAACACCCTGGGAGAGAGGTTAATGATGTCACTCAATATACTACCAGAAGGCGCTCAGGTACTACAGGCATGAGCACAGTATAAAAACCTAAATAGCATTGAAAGCATCAAGGAAGTAAAATCTGAGCCCCTGATGGAGGAGCGAGTTTAATTCAGAATCCTGAAAGTGATTGATTTAGTGTTCCTTTGGTTACTTCCTATTTAACTCAAATAGCTGACAAATGGTTGGGCAAGAATTCTCTTTGTAAAAGGTGTGTTTCCCCTCTACCTGTAGTGATGTGTCTTATCTGGTCCAAAATAAGCAGTAAAAACACAGATGATAAGATTTGACATTTCTGATAGTTCTAATATAAAATTAAAGCAGGAAGAGAAATAATACAAAGCCCTTTCAGGACATTTATACACGCTATAAATAAAACAAAGGACACAAATTCAATTGATTTCCCCTTGGCAGGTCACTTTTAAAGCCACATTCTGGCCCTTACAGCTAGACACATTGCTTGTGTAAATCGATTTAAGTCAACGGAGTTACACCAGGGAGAACATTGGCTCATCTTCTAAAGCTGTTATTAAGCCAAAGGTCAGATCAACGTCTGTTTACTCTCCTGCACTGGCTCCCTGCAGTGTGAGAGGGAGAATAATCACTGGGGGACTGCTGCATTCATCTTGCGTCATTTGGGAGCCAGCCAAGATTTGGTTCTCTCCTCTCCTCCACCAGTGCTCCAGCCATAACACCGCCTCTGCTGGCTCAGCTGAAATAATCTGTATGGGGTCAGGGGCACTTTGCTTCCTTCTTGAGACCAGCAGGACCTGGGGACTAGGTTGAGCTTCTGAGTCACTGCCTGATTCTGGGGCCACATAACTGCACATGACCTGTTGGTTCAGGCTCATGGCAAAGCCATAATTCAGCCCAAAGGAAGTTGGTTTTAGTCCCATATGTTTAGTCTCTTGTAGTGAGAGGCAGCTTGTATGAGATGAAAGACTGATGGATGCAATATTTTATTTCTAAGCACTTGAAGAATCCTATTTCAGGAATCTTCAGCTCAGAGTCTTACTGGTCAGCATTTTCTTGCATGATGGAGTTGTTATGAACTCAGACCACAGGATGGAGTAATATTAGCTGTTGCCCCACTGCATAATATAGTCTCTGTTCCTGTCTTCAAGAATATTTGTGACTGTCTTAAGATTGATTGACAGACAAACCTGAGTCTGATCTTTAAGAAAAGGATCAAGAAGCAAAGTAAGAAATTTAATTTTCTATGTGAATGAAATTCTGTGCATATTTGTTTCTATCACAGCTCCAGAGACATTGGCTGTGGCATACTGCTTGAAATAAGTAGAAGAGGCAGCAGAATAAAAGTGAATTTTCAGCTCCTAAGATTTATGCATAAAAAATGTCTCAGTCTTAGAACATGTTTTATGAGAATTAAACTAGAAGGTACAGTCCTTCTTGTCATCTCGGGTGGTGAACAGGCTATAGATCTACAAGATGTAGCTTTCCATGTACATTCCTGAAATTCCTTAAACCTCCACTGTCGTGAATGATTGCTCCAAAGGGGAGTAATCCTAATGCAGGATCCCAAACCTAGTTCCAATCACGGTCTCTAATCACAACGGAATGTTTGGTTCCCAACAGATGAAAAAATATTATGCGAAAACTCACTTGTATTTCATAGCATAATTATTCAATAAACCTATTTCTCCCATGAGAAAGGCTGAGAGGCTCTTCAACTGTATTAAGCCTGTCTCTACCATTGGCCCGTTGTGGCTTGGTGTATACATGTGTGACTTAGCAGGTCACACATGATGATCCTGCCCACCTGATGAGGGCCAGTTCCCACCAGCAGCAACCAGAATTCATGAATTGATGAATAATACTTAATCACTTGTGGTGTAAAGTGCTGTAGGTGTAAGTCACAGAATCTTGACCCACACAATGAGTGCAGTTTGGAAATGGTTCGCTTATGCAGGAGTAACTCAGGAGGAGTAAAACAACTGGCTTTGTGGAATCTTCCCCCTTCTGTCTTTCAAACAAGCTGTTTGAGGAAGCCAACTGCTTGCTGGCTGCAGAGCCTAAAGAGTCACGCTTGTAAAACACCCATATGCCACGCTCAGCACGGGCACAGTGAACAGCCAAGCTTCAGCCATGTGAAGTCCATCCAGTCATGAAAAGCCTCAGATCTGTAGCAGCCCTGCTGGCTGGCAGCTGTTCCCTGAGAGATGTGCCTAAGTTCTGTCTGCAGCACAAAGGAGGGATGGGAAATATACCCTTTTAGTAAGCCCTGACCTGCTGTCCTGTCCTCCCATCTATGGCAAACACTGATGGGGTAAATAGAAAACATTCCTACAGAATTTCAGAGTAATGTCCAAAGAACTATAGTGGTTTAATACCTATTACATTCTATAGCACTTTCCCACAGAGACCCACCTTCCCAGTCTCAAAACATGTGCTGAGCCTCCTAAGCAAGGGAGCTGGAGAAGCCTAGCTCAGTGGTGCTGACCCTGAAGAAGACAACAAGAGTGCTGCCTTGACAGAGTGAGCTGAGCTCCAGTCTCAGGAGTTTCACTAAACAGACCACTTGTGGCTGAGTGTTGCCCACAGACAGGTTCAGTTGGTCAGAGTGAGAATTCGGGGTCATTCAGGAGCAGCAAAGAGCAGGGAAAATGAGTTAGCTCCCATAATCCTCTAGAAGGATATATAAGATTCAGTTCTGGGTCCAGTTTTGTTCAACATATTTATCAATGAACGGGATGAGGGGTTGGATTGCACCCTCAGCAAGTTTGCGGATGACACGAAGCTAGTGGGAGAGTTAGATACGCTGGAGGGTAGGGATAGGGTCCAGAGTGACTTAGACAAATTGGAAGACTGGGCCACAAGAAATCTGATGAGGTTCAATAAGGACAAGTGCAGAGTCCTGCACTTGGGCTGGAAGAATCCCAAGCATTGTTACAGGCTGGGGTCCAACTGGCTTAGTGGTATTTCTGCAGAAAAGGACCTGGGAGTTGTAGTGGACGAGAAGTTGGACATGACTCATCAGTGTGCCATTGTAGCCAAGAAGGCTAATGGCATATTAGTTGCACCAAGAGAAGCGTTGCCAGTAGATCCAGAGAAGTGATTATTCATCTTTATTCAGTTTCGGTGAGGCCGCATCTGGAGTACTGTGTCAAGTTCTCGGCCCCCAATTATAGGAAGGATGTGGATACACTGGAGAGGGTCCAGTGGCGGGTGACCAAAATAATTAGGGGGCTGGAGCATATAACCTATGAAGAAAGGTTGAGGGAATTGGGACTGTTTAGTCTGCAGAAGAGAAGAATGAGGTGGGATTTGATAACAGCCTTCAACTTACTGAAGGGAGGTTGCAAAGAGGCTGGAGAGAGGCTGTTCACAGTGGTCACAGATGACAGAACACAGAACAATGGTCTCAAGTTGCAGTTGGGAAGGTCCAGGTTGAACATTAGGAAAAACTTTTTCACTAGAAGGGTGGTGAAGCATTGGAATGGTCTACCCAGGGAAGTAGTGGAGTCTCCATCCCTGGAGGTATTTAAGTCTCAGCTCAACAAGGCCCTGGCTGGGCTGATCTGATGGGGTTTTGTCCTGCCTGGGGCAGGGGGCTGGACTTGCTGGCTTCTTAGGTCTCTTCCAGCTCTATTGTTCTATGATTCTATGATTCTAAAAAGGCAAAGCTGGTGTCACCTCTGGAGTCACAAAGGGAGAAGCAGTGAAGATACCCCTCCCCCTTTCTCACGCTATGGAAAGACAAAAAGCCAGGCTAGGATCACTCCTGCAGCAAGCAGTTATTTAATGCATGACTTGGTCATGTGATCTGCACATTGTGTTTCCATTGCTACAGCCCCTTCCCCATCAATGGTATTTTGAGAGCACTGTTTCCTGGAATGACTTCACAACTGCAGGGGCTACTTGGTTGTTTGTAAGAGGTGAGCTCAAAGGAACTGCCTCATCTATAAGCAGCCAAGTGCCCTGTGCATTCAGAGGCATGGTCAGCTTGTGGCCCCCTTTCTGACGAAGATTATGACTGGGGCAGGGGAGGGGAAAGGCAAGGAATGGGTAATTTTTCAATTTAAAAGTTAGGTCACTCTTATATTCAAGGGGATAGTAGGTTCCCTTAATATTCTAGGAGCAAACACTGCTACAATCATTATGAATCACTACCGTTGATGAGTCTAATTCTTTTTACTGCCATTACAGCAGATGCTCACATTTCTATCCTCAGTGGCCAAATCAATCTTCCCCAACTCCTCATAAATACAGCAATATGAATGCAGATAGATGTATGTAGTGCTGTTGTAGCCACATTGGTCCCCAGATACCGGATATTATTTCAGTCTATCGTCCTTAGCAGTAGATGATAGAACCACATCCTCAGGTCAATTTTCTAGACCACATGTTTGGTAAGCTGAAGGGGATATAGTTTAGTATTTTTTTTCTATGGCTGCAATTCCTCTTTCAGTACCATCCATCTTCCAGCACTTAAGCCATTTTGCAGTCAATTAGAAACCTTTGGGGATTTCCTTCCCCAGTCCCATTGGAAGTTTCTCAGAAACCAACCAACCATAAGCCCACCACAGCCTGTAAAACCACAACACAAAATCTAGCTAAAAATCAATGCACTAGGATGCAAGCAAAAGTAAATTATAAATGTCAGATTCACGGTCTCCTGAACTAGATGGAATACTCCTCTGTAATGACCTGCTGCTTTGGTAAGCATGTGGATTATGCTGCATCTGCCCATCCCTTTCTACCAGGCTTCCACTTTTCACTCTCCAGTTTCTCATGCAGGCACAGTGGAATTACTACTACTGCTACATACAGCTTTTCCAAAATGTTTTGAAATATTTGAAGTTTCAGTAACACCTCTACTCATCTATAAGTTGGTTTAAAAATGATGGCCTGGAGGGTACGTGAAAAGTTTGTCATCAAAATTTTAAAAATTTGCATCCAGAGATACTAGTTTCACTCGGCATACTATGCAAAGATTAAGAGGTGGTCCTTACTCCTCATGAGCTTATGGTCTGAACGGACAAAGGAGACAGTGGGTTGAAGGCTAAACGAGCATAGAGAGAAGTGATTACCCCAAGGTCCCAAGGCAGACCCATGGAAGACACATGCCATACTTAGCAACAAAGGGTCCTGTGGCACCTTATAGACTAACAGAAAAGTTTTGAGCATGAGCTTTCATGAGCACAGACTCACTTGCAGCACCTCATTAGCATCTTTCGAACCCTCTCTTTAACATGCCCCTTTTGAAAGGAAGGGGCACATGTAGACCCAGCCTAATAGAGCAGAGCTTTACCATTTAGGTGGGGGTTGGTAGCATTAGCTGGGCTTTTGTTAATCCACAAGTGGAAGGGCCTTGCGTAAATTCCCAGCTGCATGGAGGTGCAGGGGCAGGGCAGAGCTCCCACCTCAAGCTGATAAAATTGGCTCACATACGAAGTGCTGGGGGTTGCTGACCCCTGGACTAGACATTTGGGGGCAAGGCAGGTGGCGGGGGCGGAACTGAAAACACTAGCCAACAACATTTCTCAGATTTCAGCACTTGTTTTTCTTTCCATACTGATACAAATTATGAGGTTTTTGATTCATTAGCACCCCAGTGTATGGCGGCTCAGGGTCTTTGCCCTTGTTTTTTTGTGAGCTTGCTGCTGATTTGTATTTCTGAGTGTGTGGACTATTGGCAGAGACAGCACTAAAATGATGTTTGGAGGCTGGATTCTGTTCTCAGTTACAATCATATAAATCTGGAATAACTCTACTGAAGTCAGTGGAATCATGCCAGATGTCCAGGTTTGATTGAGATCTGAATCTGGCCGCAAGTCTGCAAGATTTCTTTTCCACACCATCTTGTTGATGAGGGAGATAAAATATTCATCAAAATGTCCCGACTAAATAAAGGATTAAATGAAAAAAGCTGCAATAACCATATATCTATTTTTTTAAAGCCAGGTTTCTTACTGGCTTCAAAATTATTTCCCTCAGTTATTCATTGCTAAAGAACGCTTCTTAATAAAGTTCGGAGCAGGCAAACAGAAGGCTGGAAGTAATGGGTATCTAAGAAAGCTCTGTTAAAAACAAGTACACCTGTGCGGAGGAATTGGCAGACGGTTGGGACTTTATGGGTAATTACATTACATGGGCTCTCATAATGTCAGACGTAATATAATAAATAGGCTGCTCATTCTGGTGTTCCCTATAGTCATCTAGAGCTACTGCAGAGACAACACCTCATTTTTCCAATTTGTCTGTAAATTATGCCTTTTAGGTTAAGTCTTTTTTACTCAACAGACTACCACATACCCCAACATTTCTTTTCTCTCTTCAGTCATAATTTGATTATATCATTCCAGTGTGGGTGCCAGTGCTGTCTCAGTTATTTTTGGACTGTCTTCAAACGGTTTAATTTGTCACAGTGACCTCTACGGATGGAAGCAGAGATACTCAGAGGTAGTGAGGTAAAGTACAATCCTAAGAGGTTCTGAACAACCTCTCGCAAGGTGCTGAGCCCACTTCACCCTTTACAGGTGCTGTACGAATGTGAGGGTGAGCAGCACCAAGCAGGAAGTCCTCATTGTCTTGCAAGATAGTGTTCCTAAAGTTGTTCTTTTCCTCAGGGAAACCATAAGCTCCTGTAGTGCTGTGGTTCTCACTCAGGGGCCATGTCTACACTAGCCCCAAACTTCGAAATTGCCATGCAAATGGCTATTTCGAAGTTTACTAATGAAGTGCTGAAATGCATATTCAGCGCTTCATTAGCACGCGGGCGGCCGCAGCACTTCGAAATTGACGCGGCTCGCCGCCGTGCGGCTCGTCCCAATGGGGCTCTTTTTCGAAAGGACCCTGCCTACTTCGAAGTCCCCTTATTCCTATGAGCAGATGGGAATAAGGGGACTTTGAAGTAGGCGGGGTCCTTTTGAGAAGGAGCCCCGTCGGGATGAGCCGTGCGGCGGCGAGGCGCATCAATTTCGAAGCGCCGCAGCCGCCCGCATGCTAATGAAGCGCTGAATATGCATTTCAGCACTTCATTAGTAAACTTCGAAATGGCCATTTCGAAGTTTAGGGCTAGTGTAGACACGGCCAGGGATACATGTACTACCCCTGAGGGAATACACAGAGGTCTCCCAGGGTACATCATCTTCTCTAGGGTATGTCTGCACATCAGCCTCATTCTGAAATAAGCTATTCTGGAAGAGCTATTTCAAAATAGCTTACTTTGAAATATTGCTGCCACACAAAAATGCTTTTTGAAGTAGCACTTAGTTATTTCAAAATACATTGTCTAAACATGTAAGCTAGGTCTATACTTGCATTCCTTTTTCGAAAGAGGCATGCAAATGAAGGAAGCTGAAAATGCAAATGAGGCATTGATCTACATATCTGGCAGCTCATTTAAATATTCTCCTTTCAAAAGAGCTTCTTTCAGAAGAAAAAAAGCAGTGTAGCTGGGGTTCTTCGGAAAATAAACCCCATCTGCGAAAGAATACCTTTTCTTCTTTCGTTTGCTGACACACAGGTAAATAGAGTGTCTGGCTGCCCATTGGAGGCTAACGCTGGCAAACAGCATCCAGCCTACAGTCTGCTTATTGTCCAACCTTGCCTTACACTGAAATAAATATTATACTAATAATAATAACAATAAAAGAAACCCATTCAAATTTAAATGTAATTATATGGTAAAAATTAGAAAGTAAGCAATTTTTTCAGTTCCAGTGTGCTGTGACACTCTTGCCTTTTCATGCCTGTTTTTGTAAGCACGTTGTTTTTAAGCAAGGTGTAACTTGGGGTAGACAAGCCAGAACAGAGACTTGAATGACATACTTCAGTATTGCAAGGTTGAGAATGATGTCTCTAATGGGTTTGTATTAGCTAGAGTAAGGTTGTAAGGGAAAAACTTGGCAGCTGCCTAGGGCAAAAGTACCAAACCTGAGTGGCCCTCTGAAACCACATGGTAGGCCACACCACCACTCCCTCAGCTATGGCCTGGCTGTCTCGCTACACCTCTCATGGCAACAAGGCCAAACCTCAATTAGTTGCATTGCAACCTGGGCCTTGGCCTTCCCATTTCTAGCAGAAGCCCTACACCATCAGAAGACTTGTCATGCCCTCCCAAAAGCCTCATGTGCACCCACCTGTATCCTAGGAAGGGGAAGAAAAATTAAGCTTTGCCTAGGGTTAGCAGGTTGACTTGAGCGTCCTCTGCCTCTTTTCAGTTCCCTGGCACCCAATCCTATGTGCAGACCAGTGGAGCATACTGCTCAAGGGAACAGGTAGGGGAGAAGTAAAGGTCTCAAATTCTGGCTGCTACTTAACATAAAACTAGTTGAACGTGGATGACTCAGACCCAAACTTCTCTCCTTCTGATTGGTGCAAGAATGAGTTGTCGGGAACAGAAAACTTGTTGCTCAGACAGCAACAAACAGCTAGCTGTCTTCTGAGCTGAGTGCTGAAGAGCAGTTGCTGGAGCATGGATAATTAAATGTGCAAGGCATTTTCCTACAGTGACTGGTTTGCGTTTCCACTTACACTACTGCTCAGCCACAGGAGGGAAAAAAAACAGGTAGTGCTGTGGAACAGAGAGTGGAATAGACGGTAGTGTGGGCCCTTGATTTAATATGGAAATGTTGGCAACATGTCCAACAGCAGCTTCAAATTAACATGCCTGTCCTTCTTTACCTGAGGCAAAATATTCACAATATTTAGTGAGAGGGAAATCAGCTCGTTCCAGTCAGGCTCAGCTGAATTTCAGGCCTCTTTGGAATGAGGCCATTGTGCATCAAGCTGGATTCTTGTACACCAGGAATGGCTTTTACTGAGAGGGCTTGAAGGCACAGGAGTCTGTTTTTCAAACTACCTCTAAAAGTCAGGTGCCTTTGAACATTGTAGACCCATAGAAACAACAGGTCCTCATTTCATCATGCATTAATTAGAAATAGACACTTGCTTCAGGCATTGATGAGTGCTGTATAAGGGAAGGAATGAAAAAAATAAACATCTTTCAGAGTGTGTTTTAAGAGCCAGCTCGCTTTTCTTTATGGTGTGATGACACATGCATTTAATAAAGATACACAGGATTCTGAGCAAAGTAAATCTATACCCTTATCTTACAGAGACTTAGGATGATGCTGTCATTTAATTGAGGCAGACTGCTGTGCACAGTTTACCCAAATGGAGTAAACGGCTATTGAACTGTAACATCTTAAGATGTCTAAGTGCTTAGATAATTTGTGTCTTATTGTGAAGAGTGTGGTAATACACTAGATAAAAGAGAAGGAAAAGCTGACAGAGGTGCCCTGAGACAGGAAAAAAACAAGAAGAGGGTGTCATGAAGTATGGGGTTATGTCTTGCATTATCCCCAGAGTGGGTAGGTATTATTTAACTATTTCACATATAAGTTAATTGAGCTTCACAGAGCCATAGGTGTGCATTGGGCTCTACAAGTCAATAAGATGACTGCTATTTACCTCAAAAAATGGCAATCTAGATTATTCTCAGAAGGATAGCCCTGTTCATCTGTATCTGTAAAAGGAACAAGGAGTTCTGTAGCAACTTAGAAACTAATGGATCTATTGGGGTATGAGCTTTCATGGGTCCATCTGATGAAGTGGGTTTTCCCAATGAAGTTTTATACCCTAATAAATTCATTTATCTCTAAAGTGCTACAGGACTCCTGCTCTTGACTATACACACAGCAACTTGCTGAGTGCAGGGACCGTCTTACATCACCGAGTATACTAGGCTCCCTCAGTTCTACCATAGTAATTCACTCAGCATGGGATGGCAATAAAACAAGGGGAGAAAGGAAAGGTAGATAAGAGACAATGAAAGTCCAATAGGGTATCTTCATCTTTAGCACATAGTTCTTGGCCAGCTCCTCACTCAGCATCAGGTAAGCAGCTTGGTCTTCTCCCAACAGATAAAGGGCTAACTGTAGGCCCCCAAAACCCTTTATCCCAGGCCACACTGACTTTCAGGAGTCAGTAAGAATGCATCGATCTTCCACAGGACCCACTTAACAGAATCCCAATCCACACCCCAAACTTCCATTCCCCACAGCAGGACATGCCTCATTTTGTACTAAGTGCTGATGTACCTTGACTTGTTCCCTCACACGCTCCTGAAACAGTGCTGCTGCTCTGCCTGTCAGCCCTCCTGGTCATGCTATCTGTTGGGAGTGCCTGCAGCATCCTTCCACTGGTCCAGCAGCCACGGCAGCAGCTTCTCCAGTTTTTTTTTTTTTTTTCTTCCCCAGTTCATACAGTCTTCTCACAGGCTACCACTCAACACTCTTGGCTCTAGCTGAGAGGTGACTCCCAGACAAATGCCTCCTTGTGAACCGGCTCCTCCTTCAGCTCCCGGAATCCCTGGCTATTAAACCCTCTTTGTGACTTAAGCGGAATGCCTTACCCGGGAGGGTCTCTCCATGAAGTGTCATCATTGCTGTTTATATTCCAACTCCATCCCAAAATAACAGCAGTTACAGGGAAGCACCCTGGCACAGCATTTTATTCTCTCTGGCTACAGTTACACTACAGCAATCTGCCAACAGAAGTCACTGTCAGAAGAAATTTCCCAACAACGCGTCTGTCAACAGAGCGCAGACACGCACAAAAGCCAATCGGGAGAGTGCTCTGCTCTGTCGACAGAGGACTGGACTGCCCGGCGGCTCTGTCAACAAAACAAGTGCCAGGAAGCACAGCAGAGAGGGCTGCCTGTTGTTCGAGATGCCTGTCTGTTGAGAGCAGAACCCCAGGAGCGTCCACATGGCTTTTTTCTTCACCGAACCTGTTGACATCAGTGTTATGCCTCACGGGTGAGAGACAGAACGCTGCCCGAGAAAATGCTCCGCTTTGTCAACAAAAGACACGTTAGTGGCGGCTACACTAGCCAGTTCTTTTGAAGGAGCAAACCGCAATTCGAAGCAGCACGCGGCCCGTCTACACACACCGCGTGCTCTTTTGGACATAAAATCATCGTTAGGGGCTGCAGGAATCAAAACCACTTTTCCAAATACAAAATCGGAAGCGGGAACTCATTCGATGGCTTTTTTCGAAAAAGGACAGGTGTAGCCGCTCTGCGTCCCGCTTTTTCAAAAGAGCGGGGCCCGTCCTGGTAGCAATCAACTTTTAGGCAGAGATGTGCGGCCCAGCCCCTGCAGAGCTCTATGGTCTGTGCATGCAGCAGCTCTTAAAGCCGCACAGACCAGGAAACCCCATTGCAGGAAGCTGAGAGCATGCAGGGAGCAGCTGTCACACGTACTGCTCCTGCACACCTCAGGGGCACCCCGAGCAGCTGCCAGATGGCCATGGCAAGCACCCAGGCAGGTCAGGAGCCCCAGGTCCCCTGCTCCGAGTGCACCCAAGGCTCCCAAGGGTCCAGCTGGGGTGGAGGGGAGCACGCCCACTTCTGGATGGAGCATGAGCTCCAGGACCTGCTGGGGCTCTGGCAGGAGGAGGAGGTGCTCCGGGTGATTGGGAGCAAGCGGTGGAATGTAGCTGCGTTTCCCCAGATGGCCGAGGGTCTCAGTACCCAGGGTGAACATGCCTGCATGCTTGACCGAGTTAGGAGTAAAGTTAAGGAGCTGCAGCAGAGTTACTCCTGGGCTCGGGACTCAGCCTCAGCTGGTTGGGGGGTCGCCCCTGCTTTGTGCCCCTACTACAGGGAGCTCAAGACCCACCTGGGCCTCGAGGACACCTTCTCCCCACTGGCCCTCCTGGACACCTTGGCTGAGAAGCCTCAGCTGGGTGAAGAGCAGGAGCCGGGACCATCAGCCAGTCCTGCACCACCACAGCCAGAGATGAAGCTGGGCACAGCAGAAGACTGGTCCGATGAGGAGGGGGACCTGGTCATAGATCTCCCCTCCTGCACCTCCAGCCGGGCATCGGCAGATGGCCATCCACTGACCTTTGCGGTGGCCCCTCAGGTACGTACCCAATAGGATAGACACCCTGGATCACAGGGTGGGGGCACCATACATGGGTGAGGGCCCCCCACACCCTTGGCAGGCCCCAGCCAACCAGGGCCCAGCCGGATCATGGCCCCGGGATGACAGCATGGCTGCTAGTGTCCATCAGCACCTGCTCCTGTGGCCAGTGCCATGCTCCTGACCCCAGGAGAAGGGGTGGACCGCACAAAGCGGCAGCCCAAAGGGCCCCGCACCCACACATGGGAGACAGGAGATGAGGACCCGACATTCACAGGGGTGCGGGGTGGGACAGGTGGCATGGGCCATGGGGCAGTGGTTGGTAGTCATGGCCTGTTTCTTTCTTCCCCTATGTTTCTGTAGCCGCACCATCTGAGGGCTGGGAGAGCCTTGCCCCATCGGGGGTCCCAGACAGCCCCCCCCCCACAGAGATGAGGGACAGTGACCGGCCAGAGCCACCACCAGTGCCAGGACAGGCCTAGTCACAGCAGAGACAGAGGCAGCCAGCGGAGGACCCCCCCACAACCTTGCCACCTCCATCTGGTGCCATGTGGAGCTGGCTTAGCTCCAGCTCCATTTTGAGGAGGTGGAGGCCACCTGGTGCCAGGTGGCCTGGGGGGAGTTCCTCCCCACCTTCTGCATTGTGGTGGCCATGTACAAGAAGCTCCTGGCCTGGCTGGTCCCTCCTGCCCCCCCCGCCCCGATGCCCCCCCTGCTCCCCTCCCACTATGACCCCACTGGCCTGAGGCCAATCCCTGGTCCTACCTCTCTGTACTGCCCACTGGGGACCCTGGACAAGATGAGGCAGGGGACCTGGGGCTGGTGCAGGTCACACCCCTCCACCCCTGCCCCAGTGTGATGACCCATCAGGTGGACCACCTAGGTCCCCCCACCTGTAAATAGTTAGCCACTACCTGTAAATAGTTGGATGCTCACATATGTTTAGCAAGAAGTATTACCCACACAGTTTTTGTTCTTAAGAATACAGCCTTTTATTTTCCCCAAATCCCTCTTACTCTCCACAATGGTGTGGAGCGTGCAGCAGGCGCCCATTATCTAGGGGACATTGAGGACACCCCAACTCCAGGCAGGTGAGGAGGCAGTGCCACCTCCAGTTCAAGCAGCCAAAGGTGCGCTCAACCACCTGGTGGACATGGTTGAGCTGGCCATAGAAGCACTCCTGGCTGGGGGTGGAGTGGCCTGTAAGGGGCTGCATAAGCCAGGGCTGGAGTGAGTATGCCGCATTGGCCACCAGGCAGAGGGACACAGTGGTGTCCCCCCGCAGGATCTCCCTCTGGGGATGTAGGACCCTGCCTCCAGCTGGTGGCACAGGCCCAAGTTCTGGAACACCTGCATGTTCCAGCCCATAAATATTTCCTGAAACCGGCCCCAGCTGTCCACTATGGCCTGCAGGACCATGGAATGGTAGCCCTTCCTGTTTATGAACTATCCACACCCCAGAGCAAGGTGGAGGACAGGGAGGAGAAGGAACATTGGAACCCAAGAGGTTGTGCAGGGTGTGCCTGGCCCCCACACCCCCCCTGGCCTCCAATGAGACCCCCCCCGACCCCATCCCCCTAGTGGGTGTGTGCCCGGGACTCCTTACCTCCATCACAATGGCCCCAACTGTGGCCTTTCCCACACCAAATTGGCATCCCATGGAGTGATAGCTGTCTGGAGTGGCCAGCTTCCAGACAGATACCACGACCCTCTTCTCCACAGGGAGGGCACGCTACATCCAGGTGTCGTGGTTTCTCAGGGCTGGGTACAGCCACTGGCACAGATCCAGGAAGGTCTGCCACCACATCTGGAGATTCTGGAGCCACCGGTTGTCATCTCACTCTCCCATGACCAGTTGGTCCCACCACTCGGAGCTGGTGGGGTAGCTCCAGAGATGGTGGAGCACCTGGGGAGGGGCAGAGGACCCCAGGGTCTGGGGCATCCTCTTGCGTGGCGGGGGGGTGGGGGGGCTGCCAGGGGCTGTAGGGTGGCCACCAGTGCTGCGGCCAGCAGGGCACCCATTCCTCTGGTGGCAGCCAGAAGGATTTCCAGCTGCTTCAGGTCCATGCTCGTTCCTGTGGGCATGATATCTGTGGGGCCTGTGGGAGTTCTGCAGGCATTGCACTGTGCAGGCTGAGGGGGTCGGGGAAGGACCCTTTAAAGAAGTGGCTTGCTGTGACCCCAGAGGGGCTTGGCCGCCCTGCAGCCCTGTCCACATTTCCTATCCAGTTCCTTCCAAAGAGGTGTGGGTATGTGTGGACACTCTCTTTCAATGTCCTGGAAGGCCCTTTTCGACGTGGTGTGTGGCCCTTTTGATGGCACTCATTGACAGCGCCAGCCCCAGCCTGTGTGTAGATGCTCCCCTTCAAAAGGGTGTCTTTCGACCACTCTCTTTCAAAAGGTGCCCTTTCAAAAGGCCACTCTAGTGTAGACGTAGCTATTGTGTGTGGACATTCTACCAGTTTTGTTGACAAAACCAGGGTTGGCAAAACTCGTTAGTGTAACCACAGCTAAATGGACTGATGAAGACCTGGCATTCATCCCAGCTTCTCCTGACCGTAACCTCCAGATTCTCAAGGCCTGGGTTACATTCGTCAGTCTTCCTGTTGAGAAGTACAAGATAAAAGGACCCCCTAAGAGTCACTCATGCACTTACTGACAGTGCATTGCACATAGTTAAGACTTCTGGACTGTACTATGCAAGATACCTCTGAAATACAACTAGAGAGTACACACTTCTGCGGGACCATAAAGGGATCAGTACTCAGTGATTTTCAAATCCATGGGGCATTGAAAGGGCTAATTACCAGCAGGATAGGTGCTGAATGATGGAGACATCTTTCACAGAGACGATAAATGAGGTACTCCCTGCACCCACCAGGTCACTGGCATGAAGAATTGAGAGCCAAAATCTGATATATAATAATGTAAATTCCCATTCCTAGGCCAGTAATCTACTCTGTTCATGGACTCCTGGGTACTGTTTATCAAGTGTACTATATTGAAACATGGTGCTAAGACTGTGTATCATTCCTATTAAAAAGATGTATACTCCACCTCTCAGAGATTAAAAAAGTAAAGTTCATGGATATTATTAGCTTCCAATATGTGCAGTTGGAAAATTACACACTGAAAGTTATTTGACATTCATGCAAATTACATTGAATGGAAAAATATCTAATTATCTCACCATGATAACAAATATACATGTAAATGTTTTAATCTAACCATAAAAAACATGTCTAGGGAGGGATATTACAACTTGAAATGTAGAAATGTAGAGTAATCACAAAAAGTTGAACTGTGATTGCATGAACTTCCCAGGTAAGGGCTCTGAACACTTGTTTGTTGAAAAAAATAAAAGCTGTAGGGTTTTACTGTGTTCACATGCTTATTTGTTTGCTCCATTTAGCATTCAAAGATAAATGGTAGTGTTCAGAGGCAAAAAAAAGAGAAATAAAAAGTCATTATGTAATAAGAGCACAATTCCCTTTTTAATCATGTCTTGGGGGCTCAGGTAAGACAGAACTACTTACTTCTTTTCCTTCACAGCGGAGTTACTAGTGATGTCAATTTCCCCCGCCCCCCACCGCTTCCCTTTCTTTGGAAGCTCATTGTATACATTTTTCTCCCCAAGGAAAGGATGGCTTTCATACCCCTCCCACTTTTATTACAAAAGTGAAAAAGTACAAATGGGAAAACAACTAAAAATAAATGAGCAGAATGATTTAGCTGAAAAAATATTGTGAATGTTATGTGAAATTTGTCAACATTTCACAAGGCCTATGGAATAGTACCCTATGTGTGTGCATGCACAGGCATAACAATGTACAATTATATGCTGATTTTTAAAGCCCCTTTTTCAAAAAAGTTTGAACTTCATTTACCTGTCAAAACCTGAGCTCAAGATTTGCTTTTTTCCATTGTGTTGTTAAGTAGATGACTCTAATCAACTGCAGGAACAAAGCAGAAAAGGAAGGAAAATGGCTCTCCTCTGTTTCTTTGTGAACTTATTGCATTTTTAGTGCAGATAAAAGACAGTAGATTGACATCCCTGGAAACAAAAACCCTTTATGAACACAATAGGTACAGTGGAAGCTTTCACATAGGGTCTTGGCAATGAACCACGGCTCTGATTTGGAGGAACTGCCTCTCTAAATGACAAAGTAGTTCCATTCTCCCCAATTCATTCAGTCCCTGGCTTCTTTCAAATGCCAGAAGTTTCTAATCTGTGCCAGTTGTGGTGCTAGTATAGACAGCTGCCACTGGAACCTTAAAGAACCCACCCTACTGGTACCACACACAACCCCAAATAGCTATCAAATGCTGACAACCTTCAGTCACCAATTAATAGGAGCAAATCTGGAACAGCTTCCTAGAAAGAAAAAGCTCTGTACACTACCACAGCATAGATTTGGGTAATAATTGTCCAAAAACAACATTCTGATTTGCTCTTTGGGTCTTTTTGGCTGCGTCTACACGTGCACGCTACTTCGAAGTAGCGGCAGTAACTTCGAAATAGCACCCGTCACGTCTACACGTGTTGGGCGCTATTTCGAAGTTGAAATCGACGTTAGGCGGCGAGACGTCGAAGTCGCTAACCCCATGAGCGGATGGGAATAGCGCCCTACTTCGACGTTCAACATCGAAGTAGGGACGTGTAGACGATCCGCTTCCCGCAACATCGAAATAGCGGGGTCCTCCATGGCGGCCATCAGCTGGGGGGTTGAGAGATACTCTCTCTCCAGCCCTTGCGGGGCTCTGTGGTCACCGTGGGCAGCAGCCCTTAGCCCAGGGCTTCTGGCTGCTGCTGCTGCAGCTGGGGGTCCGTGCTGCGTATACAGGGTCTGCAACTAGTTGTTGGCTCTGTGTATCTTGCACTGTTTAATGAAAGTGTGTCTGGGAGGGGCCCTTTAAGGGAGCGACTTGCTGTTGAGTCCGCCCCGTGACCCTGTCTGCAGCTGTGCCTGGCTCCCTTATTTCGATGTGTGCTACTTTGCCGTGTAGACATTCCCTCGCTGTGCCTATTTCGATGTTGGGCTGAGCAACGTCGAAGTTGAACATCGACGTTGCCAGCCCTGGAGGACGTGTAGATGTTATTCATCGAAATAGCCTATTTCGATGTCGCAACATCGAAATAAGCTATTTCGAAGTTGGGTGCACGTGTAGACGTAGCCTTTGTGTGGTATTATGACATTTTACCTGCTCCCACCAACGCAAAGCGCGAGAAGTAGCAGCATAGTCAAGGGTAAACTTGGATAAATGGAATTTAGCCTTACCTCAACTGGTGATGGGGGATTTCAGTCCAGAGTAGTTTAACCCACACTTTTTCTAAACCACACCACCACTGTGAAGTAGCCTGTTCATTAGCAGTTTGTGGACTTCCAGACAGCAGTAGCTCACTTTATATAAAAAATGAGGGCCCTGATCTAGCAAAGGAGTTCTATGTGGGGTTTTGAAGAGGAGGAGGAGGAGGTGTTAAAAAGGGGACCCTAAAAAAAGCAAACTGATTAGAGGAAACATATGTTCAAAACTGAAGGCAAAGGATGGTTTAGAGTGAATAGTGGAATGCAGTGTAGGTCTAATACCACAAACCAGTGTTTACAAAAACAAGCTCGGTTTCCAAGTGTTTAGTTCAGTTTAAACATGATTATGCCCCTTTTACATTCACTTGAGCTGTGTCTACACTAGCAAGTTCTTTTGAAAAAAACAGGCCTTTTCCAAAAAAACTCATGGAGTGTCTACACACAAAATGTGCTCTTTCTATCTGAAACCAAAAAATGCAGCACTTTTTCCAGCAGTTCTCTTCCTCTTCCAGGTGAAGAAGAGTGCCTTTTTCTGAAAGATTCTTTCAGGAAAAAAAAAAGTGTGTGTAGATGCTCTGAAGGCCCTGTTTTTGCAAAAGCAGTCCTCATGGAGCCATATTTTTCTATCCCTGGCCCATTCTTTCAAAAAACCAGGGACTGTGTGGATACTGTCTATCAGAAGTGCGGACTGAGTTTTTGATCCACTCGTTTGTGTGTGTAAACGCACTCTATTGAAAGAAGTATTTTCAGAAGAGATCATCTTGTAGAACTTCTTTTGAAAGATTGCTGTAGTGTAAATGTAGCCGTGGTGTTTGGAAACTGGCTACCTTTTTACAATATCAATTCAGGTTGAACCTCTCTAATCCAGACTCTCTTGTCTGGCAACATCCGTACTCAGGCATGATTTTAGTAACATGGATTAGCACTTATCCTGGCTGTGGCCAAGTTTCCCATACAGTTTCTTTCCAGCCACCAGTCCTGGCTCTCAGTGTTCTTAGCTGTTATTTAACTGTAATTTACCCCTAAATATCTTCTAAGTGCCCAGTAAGCAATGGAAGTGTTGGTAATACTTCTAGACAATATTGACCTCCTGTGGTTTGGCAAATTCTCTTATCTGGCACTGCTCAGCACCTGAGGGTGCTGTACTAGAGAGGTTCAACCTGTACCTGCATATGCACATGGGCAAAGGTAATGGTGAAGAACCAGAGGTGACATTCTGGCCCCGCTGGAATGTGTGGGAGTTATGTTGTTGATTTCAAGAGATCCAGATTTTCACCCCAGGCATATTCAGTAGACATCATTAATTATTCTGCTGTTGAAATATTTTTCAGTCTTCTATTGAACAAAATCTATACTTGCATCACCAAATCCCATAAGTATTAATGAAGAGTGGAAAGGGAACAACTCCCTGCCAGGAATATGTTCAGTTAAGAATTATGAAAAAAAAACTGGAAAAAAAAGAAATCTGCTCATAATCGCTATGTGTTCAGAAAAAAAATTAAAATGATGAACTTCACTGGATAATCTATTTGCCACAAATAATTAAACCAGAGGATACATTGAAAAATTCCACCACCTTGTCCATTAAAAACCCAAAACCATACAGAACTCCAAAGTAGTAATTCACGCAATGCCAGCATGTGCACAGGCAATTTTTATACTTCTTGAAAGGCTGACATGATGAGGCAGACAAACTCAGACCATGTACGAATAGCCTTCTAAGTCAAGACATTTTGTGCCTCATAACTGTATTGCTAGTCCCTTGAGCCATCAGCCTATCCTTCCTACTCCTTATGACATCAACTGTTGCTGGTGAATTAAACAGAGCCTGAAGATCAAGTCTCAGCAAATAACTGCAAAACAATTTGCTTCCCCCTCCAAAATTGTTTCAAAGGTATTTAAATTTTGATAGATACAGCTACACATTTTCCAATGGCTTTGAAGGTGTTTTTTATTTTTCTCTCCTTTCTTTCTTGGCTTCACAAATATTTTGGACATATCATCATCATCAACAACCATGGGCTCAGAGCCCATTGGTGTCCGATGCCTCCCTCACTATTTCCTTTCACCTTTCCCTGTCCAGTGCGAAGTGGCTTAGTTTCTGCAGACTAGTTCTGCACCAATCTATTATGTCATCAACGCATTCTCTGTGGGGTCTGCCTCTCCTATTTGAACCGTCCATTATGCCGAATACCAGGGTCTTGATTTTTCATTCATCATTCATTCTGCAGATATGTTTAAATGGCTGTAACTTCCATTGCATAACCTTCTGTTGTAGGGTTTCTTCCTACTGTAACTTCCTACGTAATTCCACTTTGGTGACTTTCTGCATCCATCCTATTCTCAGGATCTTTCTATAACAACTCCTCTCGAATGCCAGTATCCTTCTCTTCGAATCTTTTATCATCACCCATGTCTCACATCTGCACAACATGCTGTTGAATACATGTTTTCACGACACTCAACTTCATTCCTAAGCTAATTGCTTTGCTTTTCTAGATCTTATATATCACCTTCAAACTCACTCTTGTTTTCGCTATTCTAGTCACTATTTCCTTAAAATCCCAGATGCATAAACTTCTCTACGTTGTCTAGTTTGAACCAGTCTACACTGACCTTTCTTCCTGTTTCCTTATCTTCAAATACCATTGTTTTTGTTCTATCAATGTTCATAATCAGTCCATACTACTTCCCTTCTTTACTTAGCACCTGTACCCTTCTCACTAGCTTCTCTTCATCTTCCTCAGTGATAACTATATCTTCCATGAAACCCAAGGTGTTGATTCTCATCACATGCACAGATATCCCTTCTACCTT
The DNA here is from genome assembly GCF_033958435.1 of Carettochelys insculpta. Lineage (NCBI taxonomy): Eukaryota > Metazoa > Chordata > Testudines > Carettochelyidae > Carettochelys > Carettochelys insculpta. The sequence goes on along the minus strand of NC_134139.1, from coordinate 85,007,619 downwards.
TTACTTGATCTGGTCCATTGCTTTCTCAACGTGCATGATGAAGATACTCAGTGATATCGGACCTCCTTGTCTTGTGCCTCTACTCACTCTAAATTAACTTCCCAACTCTCTGCACGTTCTCAGCACTGCCTCTGTGTTGTCTTTGATATCCATCAATAACCAAGTCAGTCTGCTATCCAGTCTGTATGGCTCCAACACTGCCTAAGTCACTTTCTGATCTATACTGTCATATGCCTTCTGAAAAACCGAGGAAGCAATTGTAGATGTGCTTGTTCTTTTGTTGAGTTTTCTCTGCTATCAATCTTAGTGCCAATATCTGCGGTATGGTACTTCTATCTTTCCTGAATCCTGCTTGCTCATCCATTAGATGTTCTTCTATCGGTGATCTCAGGCTCTCCATCAGTATCATCATCAGCACCTTGCCTAGATCACTTGTTAGGGCAATCATTCTACTGTGCAAATGGGAGAGTTTTCTTCTTCTCCTCTTTTCTTCCGTAGAATATGAAATCCATGTTAAATCGATAGCTTTAAAAGGAGATGCTTCTCCATTGCCTTTAAAAGTTGGCCTGTGGCTATGATTACAGTACAGCACTTGATCAACCGAAGTCACTTTGGAAGAGATTTTTCCAACAAAATTTCTGCTGACAGAGTGTGGCCACACACAAAAGAAACTTGGGAGAGTGCTCCACTCTGACAGCACAGCCAGATTGCATGGCTGCTCTCTTGACAAAAGAGGCACCCAGAAGACAGAGCTGCCCATTATTGTGGCTGCCCTGTCTGTCGAGAAAGGCCCCCCAGAGGCATTTACACAGCTTTTTTTGTTGACAGACTCTGTCAACAGTAGCGTTCTGCCTTAAAGCTTTGAGGCAGAATGCTGCCAGCAGAAGTGGACTGTTTTGTTGAGCTACTGTTGACAAATCCCATTGTATGTGTGCACACTCCATGAGTTTTGTTGACAAAACTGGGGTTTTGCCATCAAAACTTGTTAGTGTAACCATAGCCCATGTGTATAATGAATGTGCTGTTGGAGCTGTGCTGGTCCCAGGACAGTAGAGAAAGAAGGGCTGCATCTACACTACGAGATAAAAATCAGATTTAAGGCACTTAGCTCAATTGTACCAAGTGCCTGTCTTCACTGTAAATACCATTAGCTCGATTCATGGAACACTAAAATTGATACATCAATATCATTGGAACATTCAGCATTCAGGTCGAATCTAAAATTCTGAATGAAGGCTAGTGTGGCAGCACCATGGCTTTAAACTGAATTCATTAGCCTCCCGTATGTGCCCCACAATGCTCAACAGTTCTCTGCTCTGGCCTCTTCCATCTCCACTGCTCTCAGTTGTGCAGTTCAACACCTGGAAGCCTGTGAATGTACCAACATGCTTGTATGAGGCTGAAACATTTTTTTCTTTCTTTGCTGTTAGTACAGCTGTGGAGGTCTGTGGTTCTGTGTCTACCTCTGGTAGCTGGTCCCCCTTCCCCCCCACATGTGGCTGCCTGGCACCAGCCACTGTACTCCTCTCTCAACCCCCCCGCCCCCCAACCCCACACACCACGTGGCAGCTAGGCTGGGGGTGGGGATTGTGTTTGTATGAGAGGCCAAGAAACTTCTTTTCAGCCATTTACATTTTGTCCAGACCCCCTCAGCTCCCCTTCCCTCCCCGACAGACACCACACAGTCTGGAACCTTGGCATAGCCTTCATTCAGAATTTTAGGTTCAACCTGAATGCTGAACATTCCAATGATATTATATCGAATTTAGTGTTCGATGAATCGAGCTAATGGTATTTATAGTGAAGACAGGCACTTGGTACAATTGAGCTAAATGTCTTGAATTTGATTTTTATCTTGTAGCATAGACGCAGCCCTTCACAGCCACATCACGTGGTTTGACCCCAAAGCAATAACAGGATGTGCTGAACATGCTGCCAGGCAGCTTGCACGTGGTGAGGGTCCTGGAGCTGCCCGGGGGAAGTCTCACTTGGTGGCTAAGATATTCGGGGGCCAGCAGCTGTTTGAGGGCCTTGCAGTTGAGAAGGGGGAAGTCTCCCTCAGTGGATAAGATACTTGAGGCCTTGCAGCTGTCCAGGAATGGTCTACCTTGGCAGCTAAGATATACAGGGGCTGGCAGCTATTCAAAGGTCCAAGAATTTCACCTCTAGCAGCACAATACGAATGCCCCTGGCCGTCGCTCTTAATCATCACTCCAGTTCTGAAAACCAACAAAATAGAAGAAGAGCCCTATTCTAATTATTCGTAGCTGGAGTATTCCGGGAACTGGTCTGCTTTTTTCAAAGAAAACACTTAAGAGCATCCAGGGAGCTCTGAGAGGCAGGGGCTGGGACAGGTTGTAGCTCCCCTCACGGTGGTCCACCTGCTTGATCCTAAGATCCAAACTACAAGCTTTTTAACTGCAGCAACTTTAATATATGCAATTGGAGCTGGAATTGCTGCAGTTGCTGGCACCAGACTTGCCCTCCAATGGATCCTCGTTAAAGGATTTAAAGTGTACTCTTTCCAGTTACAGGGCCTCGAAAGAGTCCTGTATCTTTATTTTTCATCACTATCTCTCCTGGTCAGGAGTCAGTAATTTGTGTGCCTGCTGCCTTCCTGGGATGTGGTAAGCTTTTTCCTCAGTCCCCCTCTCCAGAATCAAACTTTGATTCCCCGTTACCCATAGCCACTATGGTAGGCACAGGAAGTGCCACTGAAAGTTGATAGGGCAGACGTTCAGTGTAATACCCGGGTGTACTTAGACGTACATTTCTAGGTTATGGAGCATCAAGAAAATAAATGTGACAGAGCAATACTTCGGTATGGGCTTGATCCAAAGGCCATTGAAGTCAATGGATTAGCTCTAGAACTACCTCAATATGGGTTTGATCCGAAGGCCATTGAAGTCAATGAAAAGAGTCTCATTATTTTCAATGGACTTTGGCTCATGCCTTCAGTGACACAGAATTTCTTTTCAGAATTATGGATTAATCCACTCCAGATCAATGATCTGGAGTGGGAAGACTCTTCGTATGAAAAGCGTTGAAAATACTCTCTCAAGGGAAGGAAAAAAAAGACTTTGTCACTAGAATGTCTTGCCTTTGAGAGCAAATCCTTGTTCTGCGGATATTCTTTGCCAGGAGGTCTAAACCCAAATCCAGGCCTTAATCTTACAGCTGTTGTTTAGATCTGCCCTAAGTCACTGTTTGTTCTCCAAGTTGCTTGTTGAGTGGAAAAGCTATGAGCTACCTCCTATTCAGGACAGACTGCAAAGCTGCAGTAGAGCCACATGAATTTCTATCCTTGGCCCCTCCACTTGCTTTTGCATCCTGTTGTCAGTTGGGAAGCCTGAAATCTGTTTTCTAACCCTTCCAATACACTTTTCTCATGCTTTGGCCATTGAGTCCAGCTCCCTGCACTCACAGAAGGACCTATCATCATCTCAGAAAAATTTTTGTTTAAATCTATTTGCCCCCTATTGAGCTCACAGCCCTGGGTTCAGCAGGTGAATGCACCAACCTCTTTGCTACCCCTTCCCTTCCTTCCCCGCACTTATAAAAAGCAAATCACTTAGACAAGCAAGATTCTGCCTGGCAAAAGGGACTGCTGCTTAACACAGCAGGGGAATGAGGGAAATGAAACAGGGGAAGATGTCGTCAGATACCTGCAGCCACTTGCGGGGCATTTTTTTCCCATTTTGCACCAGTGAAAATACCCAGAATGCTACAGGGCTAAGGAAACTGTGAAATAGGCTCCCACAATACACCGCTGCAACAGTCAATGTTTGGTGACTTGTGTGCAGCAGCAATAAGTTGAATTTGTGGGAAGCCTGTGGGAAGGTGAGGATGCTCAAATTCCAATTTATAAAACCCAGAGTTAAAATCAATTTTAATAACATCTATTTTAGTTCACAGCCTAGACACGGCCATGGTGGGTGAAGCAATATTCGTTGGACTAACTTTTGTTGGTTAGAGACAAGCTTTTGAGCTAGAGAGAGCTGGGGAATATTGGCTGTAGATGTGTTCCATGACCTGAAAGTATTATTTTCTGTGCCTGTCTTATAATGAATCTGTTGCCCTCAATTATTCTCATACAAGTCCTTTAGACTGCAATGGAAGTTACATGCATATACCTGGGAACAGAGGGCCTAAGTCAAAACCCATTGCTTTCCATTTAATTAAATGGGCCTTGAATCAGACCCAAAATAAGGCCTCGTGTGTTGTAGGCATGTGTACTCCACTTTAGTTAGAGGACAGTTCTTGGCTCCCTCTGAAGAGCATAACAGGGGCAAAGAGTTCTAGAAAGGCCTCGTAAAAGAAGTCTGAAGAAGGAACAGTTCCTTCTTTACCTTACTGCATTGTATCCATTTCTACACAGGCCACTTCCTTCTGAAGTGGCATGCTAATACACAGTGTGAAAGATGCTAATGAGGCAGGGATGCAAATTCCCCACACCTCATTAGCATAATGTCACGTGATTTGGGGTCCGGAAGACCGTTCTTCCGGACTCCAAAACACCATGTAGAAGCATGGCCCTGGGAGGGGCTTCTGGAAGGAAGTCCTTCTTCTGGAGGCTCCTTCTTCCCAAAAATTTTTGGGACACTATGTTCATGTGACAGCCCTTATTTGTTGGGAATACACCAAAGCAACAAGAGATGTCTGCGGGAGAAGCTCTCCCATTAACATAAACACTCTGGCATATAGGCCGTGTCTACACTAGCCCCAAACTTCGAAATGGCCATACAAATGGCCATTTCGAAGTTTACTAATGAAGCGCTGAAATACATATTCAGTGCTTCATTAGCATGCAGGTGGCCGTGGCACTTCAAAATTGACGTGGCTCGCCGCTGCATGGCTCTTCCCAACAGGGCTCCTTTTTGAAAGGACCCCGGCTACTTCGAAGTCCCCTTATTCCTATGAGGAGATGAGAATAAGGGGACTTCGAAGTAGCCGGGGTCCTTTCGAAAAGAAGCCCTGTCGAGACGAGCCACGCAGCGGCGAGCCACGTCAATTTCGAGGTGACGTGGCCACCCACATGATAATGAAGCGCTGAATATGTATTTCAGCGCTTCATTAGTAAACTTCGAAATGGCCATTTGCATGGCCATTTCGAAGTTTGGGGCTAGTGTAGACACGGCCGTAGTGTTATATCAGTGAAACTTACATCATCCCTCTGAGCAATGTAAGTTTTGCCAGCATAGACTGGAGTGTAGACATAGCCTAAGTTAAGCATATGTCAGTATGGTGTGCCTAGGTGGGATGGACAAGAGCAATAGAATGTTGTAGAGAGGAGAAAGAAAAATTTGGATACCTTTGACCCTATTGAGAAAGCCAATAGCTGAGCACCCACAGCTGTATTCCTCACCATCTCTTGAATGAGTAGTCCCTTCTGTTGAGGGTGGAAACATATTAAGCCCATCCTTCTAAACTAGAATGAATGAAACTCAGTGTGGGGACGAGGGGTTAAATTTTAGTGCATATTTACAGGATGTAGGAAATCAAGTAATTCTTCAATGCACCTTGAGGTTTTTGAACCTTTGACATGATCTTATGAAGTGGAGCAAAAACACCAATCATTTGTGAGCCCTGCCCATGATAACCTCATGGTTTCTTCTCAGAGTCATAAGCAAAAATTCACTGGATTCCAACAGAGCCCTTGTGAATCCATATGGAAAGTTCTAATCCATGTGACTCATTTGGAATTGTTAGTCCTCATTCTTTTGAAACTGCAATCAGCTGGTAATGTTTTAAAAAAGTGCCACAATTTATATTTCGCTGTATTTGAATACGCTTTAGAAGAAACTATTATTTTTATCACAAATTTGTTTTAACGCCATTACTGAATTCATATGTAAAGATTTCATTCTCTGAGAAATTTTGTGACCTTATTCTGTATTAAAAGATAAAATTATGCTGTTGGTCCACAGATAAAATATGTCTATGACTTGTTTCCCAAATCTTTGTTGTTCAATACAAAAATATGTGAAATATAAAAGTTATTCTTAGAGAAAGAAAATTGGCAATAGACCCAAGTTAATGGTCAGTTTTCAGGAAGAATTATTAACTAAGTGCTCGTGAATTCCCTGATAAATATCAACATGCTTATGAAAGTGAAAATTATAAAACATGTTTATGGGTAGTTCTAATGTAATTAACCAAGAATTACCAGCCACACTTTTAAAATCCAGGTGTTAAATATACAAAATGCAAACAGAACATTTAAATACTAAAAGTAATTCAAACTGATTTATGAATTTCCAGTTCCAAGTACAACAAAATCCCAAGTGGTCCAAAACTTAAAATTGTACCGTAGCAAAAGTGAATGAGGTTTGTTCCACTTTTTTTTCTACTGTAACTTGTGGTTATAATGCAGAGCAGAACCGTTTTTATCCACTTAGAAATAGTACTCATACCTCACAACATATGCTGTGCTACAGAAAATATCAGTTAGTTTCATCCATCAACTGCATGGTAGTATTTAAAAAATACATAGAATACATCAGAAATGGCTACTATTATTTTAAGTATGCTTGTATGTACAAGGAGCACTAAAGCAGGTTGTGGTGTCCTTTTCATTGTGATAAAAAAAAACTGATGCCGCCTACTTTTATTTTGCTCTTTTGTTAATCTGAGCATACTTCATTCTTTGTATGGGAGCATAATGTAGCAAAATCTCATTTGGGGGCAAGTTGGTGGCAGAAAGGTAAGGAAGATGTCATTTGGTTTGTAAAAAAATTCCACGATCATAACTTCAAAGGCACCCCCTTTTTCAGTTTAGCAAAGGGGAGCAACTTGCTGCTCCTCCCAGCTCCAGACCCCACAGTTGGTGAAAATGTTGGTAATACAATGTTGCTGGCAATGGTCCTAGTTGAGAGTCAATCAAAAGTCACTTCTCCTAGGAGAAGAATGGTGCCAAACATTAGAAACCTAGAACAAGTATGTATCAAATTGAAAAAAAAGTTCAGCAATTAATTTGAAATGGTACTTTTCTAAGGGGATGCTCTGCTTTCCATGAAAAGGACATGGATCTACAGTTATTCTTGGGAATTCACATGTAGGACCGAAACCACTTATTCAAAGTCATTGTCAGTGTCATGTCCATCTAAAAGACCCCTGCCAGCCATGTTATCACACTGATCCTCATCTGCACATCTCTGAACAGGGCAGGCTTGTGAGCATGTGGTCTTCACAGTCAAGCATTTTGTTTGCTGATGGACTGATTAGGAAGTGTATGGTATTTCATATATAAGTGGGGAGGTCAGTCCATCTTCCAAGATCAAACCAAGCCCAGTAAGGAGGGTAGCTTTGGATGAGCTTAATCATCCTGGAGCCATTCCACTGCCTGACTATCTGCTCCCTTGTTAGCAGGAATCAATGTGTGCCTGTCTGTGGCAATTTCTCTGTTTGTATGCTTCTGGGAAAATATCCACCAACATAGTGCTTCAAGTGCCATCACACTGGTTTTCAACTGGCAAACTCAGCATTAGGACACCTCCCATCCTCTTCATGGCCTAATCAGAGCCTGTCTCAGCCTTTCCCAGCACTTTTTAAAGGAGGACAGAATCTCCAGAGGCTGAATCAAATGCCTCCCTGTGAAACAACTTGGTCTTTCCTGTCAACGTTCCAGCAATGTCATATCCTGAAAGGGGATGAAGACTTGGCAGTTGGGCAACATTTCATGGTGAAAGTGACAGGAACACCACTTTGATTCTGTTCCCCAGGAGCAGTCACCAAAATAGAATCATGTGGAAGCCTTGGGTTGCATATCTAAGTAAGCACAGGAGCATCTGTTCTTTTGCAAAAAACTCAAGTTTATTAGCACCTCTCTGTGATCCTGATGGCATGCAAGATAATTTTAGTGTCAGCCTCCTCACGGGAGCTACCAAGAAATTCCACCAGACACAGTCAGGCAGCAACTTTAGTATGCCATGGAATGACACAATACTTCAAGCAACTCTTCACATGCTGGAGCATTTTCTCTGCAAGGTATGCTATTAACACAGCCTTTGGAAAGTAGGAGACAATAGCTTCTTTACTTTGTTGCTAGAAAGGATGATGGAGTCAATGATTTTATATTGGACAAGTGAAATAGCTTAGGCTCACTTTTTATTAAATATTCAAACTGATTCCTCTGCACGCATGTCAAACACAATGTGGACTTCATCACAGGTCAGATATTCTTTTGGTAGCCTCATAAAGTGTTTAGCTAAATTGCAGCAGGTGGTAATTTTTGATTTGTCAAGTGCTTGTACCTCACCCGCATCCTCTGATTTTTACACTGAAAGGCTTGGGTTGGCATAGGGTGCTGGTCACATTAGCCGTGTCTACACGTGCACGCTACTTCGAAGTAGCGGCACTAACTTCGAAATAGCGCTCGTTATGGCTACATGCGTCGGGCGCTATTTCAAAGTTAACTTCGACGTTAGGCGGCGAGACTTCGAAGTCGCTAACCCCATGAGGGGATAGGAATAGTGCCCTACTTCGATGTTCAACGTCGAAGTAGGGACCGTGTAGTTGTTGCGCGTCCCGCAACGTCGAAATTGCAGGGTCCTCCGTGGCAGCCATCAGCCGAGGGGTTGAGAGACGCTCTCCAGCCCCTCAGCTCAATGGTGGCCACATGGAGCGGCCCCTTAAAGGTCCCCTCCCCCTCCCTTCCTGTGCAGGAAGCTGAGGGAACGTGCAGGCGGCAGCCCAGACACGCGGCCAGCCTGCACGTCCCTCAGCCATCCAAACCAGCCACCCCACCTGTGATGGCTGCCCGGCAGCCCCCCAGCGCCCCCAGGGGACACCCCCAAGGGGAGCCAGGGCAGCCAGCCCGGCAGCCAGGCTGGCAAGCAGCAGCGGGGCCCCTCCTGGACGGAGGCCGAGCTGCGGGACCTGCTGGGGCTCTGGAGCGAGGAGGAGGTGCTCCAGGTAATGGGGAGCAAGAGGCGGAACGCGGATGCGTTCGCTCGGCTGGCCGACGGCCTGGCTGCCCGGGGTCACCCTGCCCGCACTCCTGATCACGTCAGGAGTAAGGTGAAGGAGCTGCGGCAGGGTTACTCCCGGGCCCGGGATGCAGCCAGCCGATCTGAGGCCACCCCCGTCACTTGCCCCTTTTACAGGGAGCTCAGGGACATCCTGGGTCCCCGGCACACCTCCTCCCCTCCGGCCACCCTTGATACTTCGGCCGACGAGCCCCAGCAGGCCCAGCAGCCGGAGTCCACCCCGGAGGTAAGCCCCGCACCCTGGGGGCCCCCCCCGGAGCCCACCCCCGGGACATCGCGGCAGGAGGAGGAGGAGGAGGAGTAGGGGGGCTCCTCCTCCACAGAATCTGGGCTGCAGATCCTCCTCCTGCCATCCCGGAGCAGCAGCCGGGCCTCCACCCCCCCGGGGATCTCCAGACCATGGGAGTGGACCGACAGGTGTGTACCCCCCTCTGGTGTACACCCCTGGGCTTGAGGGGCAGGGGGTAATAGATATGTGTCCAGGGCCCCCCACATGCTCACATGACCATGGCCCCAAGGACAGCAGGGCCACGTCCCTCACAGCAGTGAATCAGCCCCTGCCCCCGCCCACCCCGCATGACAATGCCATGCCCCATCCCCGGGGCAGGGGGGAGCGGAACCTCGAGGGGCCCCCGGGAGGAGGGGGTGGGACACCCCGCAGCAGCAGCAGCATGTGATGGAGTGGGGGGAGTGCAAAAGGGAGACTCAGGCTAGATATGAGCAACAAGAGCCGAATAGCTCCCAGGGGCAAAGGATGATCCTGGGGCTACAGCTGGCAGGTGACACCTCTGCCCTGAACAAAGAGGAGGGAGGAGCCGAGCTGGCTTGGAATTGGGGGGGGGGGAAGGCGGGGGCCACAGGTAGAGGCTAGGGGAAGGGAGAGCTGGAAGGCACCCAGCCTGAGGAGGGGGAAAGCTGCATCCCAGAGGGGCACCCCTTGGGGTCTTCTCCCCAGGACGGGTTGGAAGGACTGTCTCTTCCGACAGCTGGTGCTGTCACTCCTGGGAGAAACTGGGCAGCTGTGGCCTAAGAAACCTCTCCTGTCAGACCCTGCGGAGTGAAGTGAGAGTCGCTCCCACCAGGGGACGGGGTGCAGTGCAGGGGGACCCCTGAACCCTATCCATCACAGCAGCATCTCCCGGGGACGGGGATGGGGAACCTGCAGCACAGGGCTGGGGGGACAAAGGCCACGGCTCAGAGCCCACACTAACACCTGCCTCCATTCTTCTTCCCCCCCTCCTCTCCTGTGTCCCACACCTGCACCATCAGAAGGACCGGAAGAGAGCGCCGGTGAGGCATCAGTGGTCCCGGAGAGCCCTCTGGGGCCATCGCTCCAGGCAAGCCCCTCGGCCGAGGACCGACCGGCCCCACGGCGGGCTAGACGGCGGACCCCACGCCACCACCAGCCGACGGCAACGGACCCCCAGCTGCTGGCCATCCACTGTCGGCAGCTGGAGGTCGCGGAGCAGCACCTGCAGCTGCAGGAGCGGGCGCTGGCCTGGCGCCAAGAGGCATGGGGGGCCTACATGGAGACTTTCAACCGCCTGGTGGACTACCTGGCCCCCCATGCCGCACTGGCCGCCGCAGCGCCCGACGTGCCTGCTCCACCCGCCGCACCACCAGCTGCTCCGCCCGTCGCCGTCCTATCCGCCATCGCCCCGCCACCCACCACCGAGGGCTGGAGCGCCGAGGGACCCCTGGCGCCAGCTGAGACTCGCTGGGCATATCTTCCGGTTCCGGCCCGCCCCCAGCCAGCCCTGGACAGGGCTGCGGCCGCGGCGGGGCTCCCGGCCGCCCACGCCCAGTGCTGGACTTTAGGGGTGAGGGGCCCGGGACGTGGCACCCCCCCTTGTGTATAGTTGGAACTTATTACTTTGTGCCCCCCGTTTGCCCCGTCCCCCCATGTAAATAGTTCTCCCCTTTATCCTCCCTGGTTTTCTTTTTATTACTGAGCACACTTTTTTCTTACTATTGTTTTATTTGTACATATTATTTTGGTTCCACACGTTGTATATAGTTTGTTCTTGTTTTATATATTTATAGTTAAAAAAAATTCTCAAAGAAAAAGCAGTTTAAGTTCAGCCACAAGTGCGTGCTGTCATTTGTCCAGGAAAAGTGGGAGGGGGGTGCGGTTGGGTGCTCCATGGTGTGGGCGTTGGGGCAGGAGTGTGGTGGAGGAAGGGGCGGGCAGTGGGGGGCCTGGCAGAGTTCACCCCTCGGCCTCATCATCGAAGTGGGCCCACAGGGCCTCCCAGACCTGGGTCCCCTCGGGGTCCACCTGCCGACTGGGGGCAGCGGGTGGCTGCACGTCGGCCCTGCCAGCCTCCACAGCCCAGCCCTGGAAAAAGGCCTCCCCCTTGCTCTCCACCAAATTGTGCAGGGCGCAGCAGGCACCCACAATCAGGGGGATGTTGTTGGGGCCCACATCCAGGCGGGTCAGGAGACATCTCCAGCGTCCTTTCAAGCGGCCAAATGAGCGCTCCACCACCTGGCGCACGTGGTTCAGGCGCTGGTTGAAGCGCTCCTGGCTAGCGGAGAGATGGCCCGTGTACGGGTGCATGAGCCAGGGCCGGAGGGGGTATGCCGCATCTGCGATGACGCAGAGGGGCATGGTGGTGTCCCCCAGAGGGATCTCCCGCTGGGGGATGTAGGTGCCCGCCTCCAGCCGGCGGCACAGGCCCGAGTTCCGGAAAACCCGGGTGTCGTGGGTGCTGCCAGGCCAGCCCACATAAATGTCCTGGAAACGTCCCCGGCTGTCCACCAAGGCCTGGAGGACCACAGAATGGTAGGCCTTGCGATTCAGGTATCATCCTCCACTGTGATGCGGGGCGCGGATGGGGATGTGAGTCCCATCCAGAGCCCCGAAGCAGTTGGGGAAGCCCAGGGTGGCAAAGGCCGCGATGGTGGCATCTGGGTCCCCCAGCCTCACGAGCCTGTGCAGGAGCATGGCGTTGATGGCACGTACAACCTGCAGGGAAAGCACATGGGACAGTACCAATGAGGGGTAAGCAGGGTGTGCGTGGCCCTGCCCTGCCCTCCCGCCCTCTGCCCTGGCCTGCCCTGCCCTGGCCTGCCCTCCTCTGCCCTGTCCTGCCCTCCTCTGCCCGGGCCCCCCTCCCCTGCCCTGCCCTTCCCCCGTGGGTTCTCTTACCTCCATGAGGACAGCCCCGACGGTGGCCTTGCCGACACCAAACTGCTGTCCCACGGATCGGTAGCTTTTGGGAGTGGCCAGCTTCCAGACAGCGATGCCGACCTGTTTCTCCACTGTGAGGGCACGCTGCATGGCGGTGTCCTGGTGCCTGAGTGCGGGGGTGAGCCTCTGGCACAGCTCCAGAAATGTCTGCCGGCTCATCCTGAAGTTCCTGAGCCAGCAGTCGTCGTCCCACTCCCCAAGCACCAGCCGCTCCCACCAGTCGGTGCTGGTGGGGTAGCTGCACAGCCGCCGGCGTGTGAGGCGGGGGTGGGCGGGGTGCTGCAGGGTTGGGGGTTGAGCCCTGCTGCCCTGGGGGCAGCTCCTCCTCCGGTGTAGCAAGGAGGTGCTCAGCTGCCTCCCGCATGGCATGGAGCAGGGCAAGCCCTGCTCCTGCCGGGAGGGCTGGGTGGACCTCGCTGCTGCTGCTGCTGCTGCTGCTGCTGCTGATGATGATGATGGGGGTCCATGACTGCGTCGCCCGGGGTCTGTGTGCCTATGGCTCCTCAGACCGCGTGCTGTGCAGGCTGAGTGTGTCTGGGAGGGGCCCTTTAAGGGAGCGGCTAGCTGTTGCCCCGGAAGCGCTAGTCCGCCCTGTGACCCTGTCTGCAGCTGTGCCTGGCATCCCTATTTCGATGTGTGCTACTTTGGCGTGTAGACGTTCCCTCGCTGCGCCTCTTTCGATGTTGGGCTGCGCAACGTCGAAGTTGAACATCGACGTTGCCAGCCCTGGAGGATGTGTAGACGTTATTCATTGAAATAGCCTATTTTGATGTCGCTACATCGAAATAAGCTATTTCGATGTAGGCTTCACGTGTAGACGTAGCCACTGTCAATAACTCCTGGCTTAGGTAAACCACACAACATGAACATTAGTTTGCTTGTCATGAGTGTATTGTTCCAACCTATTTGAACATTGATCGTGACACCATGGACAACTCATACTCTCCCAAAGTCTCACGTACATCAACATCATGCTGCAATCTGAACATAACTGGGTGATAGGCAAACAATGTCTGGTCTGTGATTAGGTTTGTCAAAGTTCCTGCTGTTCCATTCTGATTTTCTTCTTTGCTTTTGAGCATAGTTTGTCTGTTCTTCATTGGAGCCTCCACACTGATGAACCTTGGATTTTGAAGGCTTCATACCAGTCATGTCCCACAATATCCAGTCAAGTGATACCTTTAGCTCTCTTATCCCTGAGGACTGCTTTCATCATGATATTAATGAGCTCTGGTCGATCATACTAAAAGGGGTTGACAGTGCCAGCAAGCTTATCCCATAGCTTTAAAATGGCCCTTTCTTGGTGTTCAACACCTAGCGAGTCTAGATGACTGTTAGTCCTCTGTTCTCAGGTTCCAGGGCTTGTCCAAACCAATTCCAGTGCACGGAAGGCAACTAACAGTCTTTACACAAACTCCATTTCCTGTTAGAATTTTTTCCCCTGTGCCTCAGAGTTCCCCTCAGAGTTTTTTTACACATCTTATTTCAGCATGGTACCAGGCAATCACTGCACAGCTGTTGGTTAAATCTCAAGCAAAAACATATTTCTCAAAGTCGCCTAGTGCTGAAAGGTGCAAATGCCAATTAGCAAGCCTGACAGATCAAATAAAGAGCAGCAAAAACTCAACCTGCTTCTTGAATTGCTGCACAAATTATCTTGGGATTGGAATTAATTATGTTATATAATGTATATTATGTAAGTATGTGCACACTATTTGCAGATGGAGTCCAGTGATTTCTAGCCAGATACTGACATCTTAACTAGTGCCTTGTTAACACTCTTGGCAAAGTAAGCAAAGCTGATACAAACAGGGCTTTTTTTTTCTACACAAAAAGGTGCTGGAACGCAAGCCCCAAACCACCCACCTTATGCCCCGCCCCTGCCGCCAGCTCAACCCTTCCCACAGCCACAAACTGCACCCCTACAGCCCCACCCCTGCTCAACCTGCCCCCACAGCCCGGGTCAATGCACCCCCCTGGCAAAAGCCCCTGTGTGGGTGCACAGCCCTGGTTCAATGCCCCTCAACCTACCACCCCTCCTCAGTTCAGTTACTCCTCCCATGGCCCTGGCTCAGCCTACCTGCCACTCAACCCACCACCCCGCTCAACTCTCTGTATGGCCACGTGGCCCCAACTCAATACCCCCCACAGCTCACCCTCTTCCCTGGCTCAACTCAACCTTCTTTCCCGACCCACCCCTCAGCCCTAACCCACTGCCAGGCTTAAAACCCCACCCACCTGCTACGGCCCCAACCCACCAGCAGGCTTAACTCTCCCCAACCAAGAATTACATTTCAAAAGGAGCTCCATGTGCTCCTGCTGCTTCCCTGTCTCCCTCCCCCATACAGCCGCAGGAGCAGCTCCCTGACCTGCGCACTGAAAGAGCAGGAGTCAGTTTAACTGGTTTAAGGGTCTGGCTGGCTGTTAAGCCAATTAAATTGAGTCCTACTCTTTCCTCTGCAGGCAGGGAGCCAGAGACAGAATGGCACCTTTCAAAAATGGCACCAGGAAAAAAGGTGGATGCAAATACCTTTAAACCAATTATTTTGCTGTTGACAGCAAATCAAGTTGAAATGCTCCTTCCATTTACAGTAATATGAATTAATTCCATTAATATGAACTCAATCAGGTTGTGACCCAAGATGGGTAGATTAGACCAAACAGAAAGATGCCAAAGTCAGGGCAGACTGCAAAAAAGAGAGCAGATAACACTGCCATTAGATTCACCAACCAGTCACAAACTGTGCTTTGGACCACCCACCCCCAGTTACCAAGAAGCTTAAAAAAAATAATCCCACAGCCAACTTTTATTGCATTCCAGTTCTCTGTCTCCCAGTCAGCAAATAGGCCCAGTAAGGTGAGGAATTATTAAAACTTCTGCTCACTGTATAAAATCTGCTTATATCTCCAAAGAGCCAGCCACAGGACCAGATCAATATTTGTTTGGCTCTTACCCAAAATATCACCCTGTCAGCCAGTCCTTTAGTATCTAAAACTAAAAGCTTATAATAAGAGAGAAAAGAACAAGACAAGACCTGATAAATGGTTACAGCACTCAGATACATACATAAAACTTCGGAGTCCACATATCAGGTTTTGAGCAGTACTAGTGAGTTTGCTGGCTCGTAGAGTCCCTCTGGAACATCCAGTGCTTGGAGGAGTCTGTCAGTCCTTCGTTTAATGCTTCGGTTTTTAGACACATTACTCCAGAGGTAAGAAGCAGGACTGAAGACAAAAAGGAGAGGAAACAATTGGCCTTTTACATCTTTTGCCATGTGGCTTGAACATCCTTTGTCCCAAAGACAAGCTCAGAGGACGCGGCCATGAAAAAAAGTACTTGAGGTTCCTCTGTCCACAGAACGTCCCTGTATGTCTCGCAGGCATAGACCCTGGCTTCTTTCGTTGGGTTCATTATATAGTTGGTTTCCCATGATGGACCATCAAAGCAGGCTTAGCGCCGATTCTAATCTGTCTGGGCTTGTCACCCAGATGCACAGCACAAGTTTGAAATACAAAGATACCATGCATATTTATAACTCACAATACAATGATGATTCATTGCCTGGTTATCATACTTGGCAAATTATAACTTTTCCACTGATACCTTTCATGGCCTAGCTTATATAAGATTCATTGCCATTTAATAATATCACTGTAAGTAATAGTATAAATAGTCAGGCATATTTTCTTAGCATTAACAGACAACAGCCCTGGCTGTTGAGGGCCACAGTTTAACTCTGTGAAGGTTGCATGTTTGACCTGCTCATGTTAAAGTAGAATTTTAAAAAATGTTATTTAAAAAAAACCATATTATATAATTGTTATTTTGGAGGACCTGGAGGGCCAGTGAGCCTATTGTGCCACACCAAAGAGGATGACGATTATGCTGTCATTTTCTTTAATGAATCAAATGACACCTCCTTTGTCTGCCATTAACTTTGCCACAGAATTACACATGTTCACAAACTAGCTCTTTTGCGGAAAGGCTCTCTTTTCTGGCCACCTTTTTGTGGTTGTGGTTAATCTCTTGGCTTGCTGGGCATTGCTGATGATGTTTGAGTGAAATATGATTGAAATAGCAAAGCACTGCACTGACTGCCAAGTGCTGCCTGTAGCTCTCTGGGAATTAGGCAGACGGGGATATTTTTCTTTCAGACATCATTTACAACTTGCTGTTGTGATGTTAAAGTATCAGGCAGCTTCCAATGAGGTGGGGTGTTTTTTTTTTCCCTCAAGTATGGAATTTCAGAAGCTGTTCTGCCAGACCCCAATGAAAGATGAGAGCCTAACTTGCCAAACAAATAGAAAATACTAAATCTCATGTAGGGTTGAGATACATGTGGACTCTGCTGCTTTTTTTACAAACAGATTTCCTTAAATTAAATTTGGTGCTTGTGAAAGATGCTGATTCAAAGAGAATGAAACCCTTTACTCTCAAAAAGATGTGGCTTCAGTTTTGATCTGTTGGTATCAGGGACTGTATACTCTACAGACTCATCTAGTCCTTGGAGTCTATGCTGGGAAACCCCAGAAAAAAAGCATGTGAATTAACATTAGTGTCATCTATGAGGCAAACACCTTTGCAATATGAATTGCACTTGGACCACCAATGCATTTTATATAGGAAGTCTGATGGCTATCAGAATTGCAGTTCATCTCTAACAGGATGTATTAAAAACTGCAGTATTCCTTGGCTATTCTAAACTTTTTCAATATAAGCATTTCCTCAAAAAACCTATTATAATATACCTTATACTGAGATAACCATTGAAAGAGTGTGGGGGGGGGGTTGGAGTGGGGGAGAGAGGAATGGGAGGGTAGATGTTTCTAGCCAGAGAACTTCTGCTCTCCATGAGTGAGAGCGTAATCAGGCCTGATTTCTGCTGCTCAGTTGTCTGCCTAAACCAAGAGTTCATTTTCACTTTGACATGTGATGTGTGAGCTGCGTGCCCTACAATGTGCTAATTAACAGCCTCAGTCTGAGAATGCTCTGCGCCTTCAAGTCATGGGGGTTATGGATATGCCGATCTTTTCAGGATCAGATCCTATTCTTTTTCAAGTCATGGGGGTTGTGGATATGCCGATCTTTTCAGGATCAGATCCGATTCTTGGAGCTGGCCTGTATTCCTAGTTATTAGAATAATTCTTCACATACTAATTTTAAATTTGCTACACCTTGTTGTATGTGAATTAAACAGGTCTTGGAGGCTGTGTGTACACAGCAGTGTTATTTAATAGCTTATTTTGAAATCACACAGCTACAAACAAGGGCCGTGTCTACTCATGCCCCTCCCTTTCAGAAGGGCATGTTAACGAGGCATTTCGGAACAGGTTAATGAGGTGCTGACATGCATATTCGTCACCTCATTAGCATAATGGCTGCCGGGCACATTTCGAAAGTGCTGCTTTCGAAACGCAAACTGGCTGTATTGACACAGGACCTTCAAAATAAACCCCACGCTTTGAAACTCCCTTATTCCCAATTCACCGGGAGGAAGTGTGATTCAAAAATCAGGGTTTCCTTTTGAAAGAACCCCACCTACATGGCTGATTTGCAACTTGAAGGCAGCATCTTGATGCTCTGAGTGGCCACTATGATGCAAATGAGGCACTGAATATTCATATCAGCACCTTATTAACATGTTCAAACCACTTCATTTACATGCCCCTTCCGAAAGGCAGTGGCACGTGTAGACGTGGCCACAGTGCCTATTTCGAATTAGTGCCGTCGGACACGATTATGGCTTATTTCAAAACAGCGCTATTCCATGTCTTAACAGTGCCTATTTTGAAATAGCTATTTCAAAATAGGCATTATTCATCCTGCAGTGAGGTTTACGACATTCAAAATAACATGCCTGCTATTTCAAGTTCATTTCTAAACATGTGCATGTTTTAGATGCTCACAAAGCTATTTTGAAATAACAGCTGTTATCTCAAAATACCTTTGTGGTGTGGCTGTAGCCTGAGAGCAGCAAACTTAGACCTAATGGCAGTCCTTAATTCTGTCAATAGAGTGGCCTTGTGAAAAGGCCCATGTTATAGCAGCATTCCCGACATCCTGCTGAGGCTAATTCAAGATCTAAATAAGGACTCAGGAGCAAAGTTGTATTGGGGGACCCATAGGATTGACAAGTTTCACACTAAGTCTGGGTTGAAGCAAGGAAATGTCTTGGCCCCAGCCCTGTTCTGAGGTGCAATGGATTGGTTCCTTGGACGTATCCCCCCAAACATAGGTACAGGGGCTCCTCATTATAAGTCCAGATCATGTTGCTAAATAATGCAACTTATAGTGAAACAAGTCATAAAGGGGAATTAATATTCATAAGGAGTAACGTATTTAGCTTGAAATAGGTTCTCAACACATACAGTTCACAAACATGTGGTGCATATAATGTACCAATAACCCATAAAAACAATAAAATTGAAATAGAATAGAAATAAATAGAATAAATAGGTAATAAATATATAATAATAAAAATAGTAAGATAAATAAAAAGAAAAAGATAAGCCAGCTCTCCACCAGCCCCCACTGGCTCCCTGCCAGTCCATGCTGGCTCCCCATTGGCTCCCTGCAGTTCTCTGCTGGCTCCCCGCCAGCTCCCCACAGTCCCCCGCTGGTCCTTCGCTATCCCCCCACAGAACCCTGCCAGCTCCCCGCTGGCTTTCCACAGCTTGCTGACTCTGTGCCAGCTCCCTGCCTGTTCCCGCCAGCTCCCTGTGGCTCCCCGCCTATCACTGCAGATCTTGGTCTGTCCCTGCTGGATCCCTGCAGTTCCTCGCCAGTGTCCTGCTGGGTGCCTGCAGCACCTTGCCGGCTCCCTGCCAGCTCCCCACAGCTTGCTGGTTCCCTGCCAGTTCCTTGCCTGTCCCCACGGCTCCCTGCAGCTCCCAACCTATCCCTGCCGGCTCTATGCCAACTCCCTGCCCGTCCTTGCAGATCCTGCCAGATGGTCACCTCTCCCCACAACTCTCTGCCAGCTCCCCCACAACTCCTCCCAGCTCCCTGCAGCTTCTTACTGGTCCCCCATGGCTACAGGACTCACTTCCAAGGCCCCCACATTACAGCGCCTGCTAACCGGCCACCACAAAGCTCCACTGTGTTCTTGGCTTTTGACCCCTCGGCCCCTAAACGACGTAAGTGTGGATCAGTGCAATTTATAATGCATCTGCTTTCCTGAATTAATTAAGAACTTATATACAGAACGACTTATAGAGAGGTGACATAACGAGGACCGCCCCCCCCCAAATAACTGTCAGTTCAGCCTCATACAATCTGGACCATGGAGATGATGGCACCCTTTTTGTTCAGGATGCCATCAAACATTCTCAAAGCTGCATTAGGAAGCCTCCAGCACAAGGCACCTGCCGTTGGGCTAAAGGTTGCTTGGGCAAAAACAAAAACAAAGCACTGCCAGAAAAGTTGTAATACAAGAGATCTCTTCTTCCAGACAACCAGGGAAGTAGCTGATGACTTCCTTTAGCTAGGCAATATGCTGTCAAATGGATGCAGCAGGCAAACATCCTCAGGAGAACCAGTTTAGTATCCTCAGCCACGAGGGACATACATAGGGTCTGGAGCCAAAAGAAGGAGAAACTATATACTGAAGTACAGCTGTTTCAAACCTACATGCTTCTGATGCTCTTATATAGCGGTTTAAGCAGCCTCTTTATTTCACAAGACACCTGGAAATTGGAGTCATTGCACATGTTTTGCCAGGAGCAACTATTCAGCAGAAGATGATCTGATTTTTATCAGTAATAAGACTGGATCCCTGAGAATTGGCTTTGAGAGGTCTGACGTTCGTTACTGGCCACTGCCAGCTGGTCCTTTTTTGGTCCTATTGCCCATCTTGGGAACAAAGCACACCGAGCCCTGTAGATCCAGCTTAAAGTCATGAGGTGGTCATAGACTGGCAGCACTCATGCTGTCACCCGTAATTAACCTGGCTGCACCAAGTCAGTGATAGCTCTGTGTAGCTCTTTGTCTTCTAGAATAAAGCTGTGCAGTGTGGTAATGGATATTTGGTGCTAGGGGCCTTCACTGTCTTACTGTATTGGTGGCTGTGGTTATAGGCAGTATTGTGGATACTCTGGCATTTGGTCTGTGCTCATCTTTCCATCTTGCGTACATTTGTACCAAATCATAAAAAAAACATACAAAACAAGTCAGATAAATAGTATATGAATGCCCTCCTCAGGCATGTCTATCTCTCCATGTCAGGATTACCAGCTACTGTTCCTTTAGTATATTCACAGTCTCCCTATCTGCATAAGGTGACCATCTGTCCCATTTTGGGGCTAATTACCCTATATTCCATTTTTGTACTAGCTGCCCAACTTCACCTGGCTGGGGGAAGCCAGAGCCAGACCAGCATGGCAGTGCAGCTGCCACCTGACTTCCCCCCCAGTCTCAGGGGAGCCAGAGCCAGACCCACGTGGCAGCACAGCTGCTGCCCCACTTCCCCCAACTGCGTGGAGCTGGAGCCAGACCCATGGGGTGGCTCAGCTGCCTCCTGACTTCCCCTGGCTGTGAGGAGCCAGGAGCTTTGCTGGCCCAAGTCACCCCCAGCACAGGGCAGTCACAGCCTGAGTCCCAGGTAAGGTGACCCTCCATCCCATTTTGGCTGGGACGACGTCATATACCATGTCCCATATTTGCCCGGGAGAGATATGGTCACCCTATATCTACATTTCCCAAAAACCTGAGCAAAGATTTTGCTGCAGACCCTAAAAGTCAATGGATTTGGGTTCTGTTGGACCAATGGAAGATACAAGTTCTATCCTGAAGGGACCTTTATTGGTGAACTCCATTGAAATCAAGCTGAATCTCAGCTGCCCAGGAGACAAAGCCAGAGAAGGTTTCTCCGGTTGTCAGGCTTAAAACTAGTAGGGCTTTAAAGACATGAAGCAACGTCTTGACAGCATGTCCTGCCGGCTAACATGCTGTCCCAGGACTTTAAACCCTAGGGTCCTATTCCTAGTTCATTATGTGGCCTGTTGGGTGACTTAGAGGTGAAGTGACTGGCTCGGGTTCACCACCTATAAAACAAGACTGCTTCGCAAACCACTTTGTAACTGATGGATGAAGTGTGTGATGTAAGGGCTCAGCGTCAATTTTTGGACCTGAAAATGAAATTTTAGCCCATGTAGATCATGGAGGACATGTACAAAGTGTTCTCTGCTGTACAATGAGGATCACTGCATTCTGTATTATTTCCATTTCTGAATGGTCTTCAGGTGCAGCCTTATCTAGAGATTACAGGAAGTGTGTTTCAAGGCAATATGTCCATGATTCACATCCAAAAGAAAAGTTCACACTATTCTATCCAAATACAGATGAAAACATGCCTTCCTGGCTGCACCTGATCTTTCATCAAGTTATGCTGTAGCATCGGGCTGGGCGTGTGGGGAATCCAACAAGAGCACAAATTGTGAATCTGTATCAAAAATGGTAGATGAACTTCCCAATCAAATCAACTGTAATAAGCTCCATATTACTTAAATGGCTTCAACTTTGTCTCAGGCATTTGCACTCCCTCCAATGCCATCTCTCTCTTAGGCACTAAGTAAATTCACTCAACCACACAAAGTCAGATGAAAAAGACAGAAAACCATGTGTCATCTGCATACTGAAGATACTTCAATGAAACCTCACTAGCCCTCCTAATGGCCTTCGGCACCCATCCGACAGAAGGCATCACACAATGGATCCCTATTGAGCCCAGCATAAAAGAGTCTTTGAGGAGAATGACCAAGTACCCAATTCTACCCTCTGGGAGTTCTTGGAAAGAAAGGAATAGAAAAGCTCAACAGTAACTCTTTGACCCAGCTAGGATCTCCATGTGACTCAAGTAGCTGCTCAACAATGGCATTAAAAAACAGGTGACCAAAACATCTGGGACACATCACCTTCATCCATTACCAGAAGATAATATGGCCCTGATGTTTCATTAATGACTTAGCTTAGAATCATAGGGCTGGAAGGGACCTCAGCCAGCACAATTTAATTGTTATTTATCATTCGTATTGCAGCTTCACCCAAAAGGCCCAACCAAGATAAAGGCCCAGCCACGTTAGGTATTGCACAAGCCACAGCAAGTCACAATCACACTTCCTTAAATGCTGTTGTTGCAGCAGAAAAAAAAATACACTAGCTGCAGTTTTTATTGTCTGAAGATTGTTACTGTAAATTAAATAAGAGTGAACCCAAATTTTCATCTAACTGAAACCAATATTTCCATGAGGACCCCTTGGCTACATTTTTCACATGGTTGTAGGGAGGGAATGAAATCTCTGGGCAACACTTATTTTTGATTCTTATAGGTATTAGTTCTATACTCCAATAACAATCTGCCTTGAGCTTTCTGGTTATTGATCTGAGCCAAAAGGCAGATCTCACATCTTCAGCAAGTATTTCAGCCAATATATTTTCCTCCTAACATTAATACTCTCTTTAATTTCAACCTCAAGAAGCAGCAATAAATTGCCGAGTCTGTGGCTCTGGCTTGTAAAAGCAGAGCAGAAATTGTGAATGTGTGTTGGACAGCTTGTCACAGTCTGCTGCAGAATCCAATTAATTTTCTTACGTTGTTATGCCTTTCTTCATTATAGCCATTTTAATTTTAATTTTGGGGAAAAATAACTTTGGCTATCCACTACAGTCTTAGAAAATCCCTAATTCATATTAATGGTGATTCTATAACACAAGCGCAGATACGTCAAAAATGTGGTGGGAAGGTTTGATTTGCTACTTTAAATTTGTCAGCAGGAAACATTCAATCTCCTTCCTTGTATCTCAAAAGTAATTGATGAAAGTTACTGCAATAAACAAGTGGATACCTTTAAATTTATGAGGCAAAATCTTGGGTTCCATACTCATGGCAAGATTACAAGTCACACTGTCCCCCCATCCTTATAATAGGAAGCAGTATGGCACAGAGACCTACACCATCTCCTCCGGCTTAGTGGATAGGCTGGTACCAGGTGAACAGCGGCTTGGTCCTAACTCACTTGCCAGAATAGAGTGGAAAGTAATCTACACCAGACGGAAGTCTTGTGTGAACTAACCCCTGGATCAGGCAGGGAACCATAGATTGGAGTTGAGTGAAAAATGAGTATTTTTTGCTTTGGATACTGAATTGAAAATATTTTTTTTTAAAAAATCAGATTGATTCCAGCCAAGAAATTTTGTTTTCTATTTCTTTCACTGAATCAGAAAACTATTGAATAAACATTTTGAATCAACTGTAACATTTTGAGTTAACCCAAAATAATTTTTTATTTATCTTGCATCAACTGAAATATTTTGATCTACTCAGAACAACCCTGAGCTTTGCATATTGATGCTGTGTGGTTTTTTAATCTTATTTGTATATTTATAACAAACAAACAAAACCCCACACACAACTGGCCAAATTTAGAACTGAAAATTCTGTTTCAATTTGAGATATATTTAAGTGAAACAGCTGAAATAGGACATTGATCCTTTTCATTTTTTTTCCAGCCAAAACAATTCACCAACTTTGACCCAGATTCAACAATTAGCTGGGAACCCAGAAATGCATTTTTCTTGAAATAAAATGAAGAAAAAATGTGCCCAGCTTTACCAGGGACCACACTGTACCTCTGAGTGAAATTTTGGCTCTTGATCTTATCCAGAGACAGCGCTGCTCTGTTATCCTTCACTCAGGACTCCTGGCAAAGACACAGCTGGGCCCTCAGTTTTCACTCCATTGGAACTCTCCAATGAAATAAGATTTGTCTGAACAAGGAATGAGTAAAAATTAGACAAAGACTCCAGGATTTAGCCTATGCGTGTCTGAGAACAAGCTGAAGCAAGCTGTTTTTCATTTTCTACATACAGCTTTCATGAATTACTTCTGAGACTTGTGGAAGAATATTTAATGCTTCCTAGAGAAACAAGTATGTAACAAATCAGATTCCCAGCACATTTCTAATATATGATATATACGTGCATTGTGGAACTCTGGTTAATTAATTTGAATTAGTTGCTTATTGATGTTTCTTGTGGTTTTACAGAACACAGCTTAGATGAAAAACAAATTTTGACCTGTTAATTGTTTTATGAGGGTAGTTTAAGAACTCTCTTTGTATTTGTCTCCATATTTGCATATAGTTTAAATGGAGTTTCTCAGGCTATTGAAATAGATACAAATAAACATAACTTTCAGAACCCCCAAAGTAAGTATCAATCCCCCAGCCTTTAATGAGGTTAAAATGCTCTGTTAATTACATTAATACCTTGCAATTCTTCCCTACATTTCTATAGTACCTTCTAATGGTACTATTGGCTGGGCTGCTATATAAAAAGACAAACCAGAAGAAAATCTCTGTATAAGCTCAAAAGCTTGCCTCTTTCACTAGCAAAAGCTAGCCCAGTAAGACTGTGTCTACACTTGCATTCCTCTTTCAAAAGAGGTATGCAAATTGAAAATGCGAATGAGGTACAAATTTGCATATCTGACACCTCATTTACATATTCTTATTTTAAAATAGCTTCTTTTGAAAGAAAAAAAACAGTGTAGACACTGTGCTTTCGAAAGTAAACCCCATCTTTGAAAGAATCCTTCTTCCTCTTTTTTAATGGGAGGGATTCTTTTGGAGATGGGGTTTATTTCTGGAATAGCAGTGTCTACACCGGTTTTCTTCTTTCGAAAGAAGCTATTTTGAAATATAGATTTGCGAATGAGATGGCACATATGCAAATTTATACCTCATTTGCATACCTCTTTCAAAAGAGGAATGCAAGTGTAGACACAGCCTAAAAGATATTTTCCCATCCAGCTTCTCTCTCTCTTACAGCCATTATGAAACATTCATGGGTAATTGTCAGTAAGGGTGTTGGTTCTTGGTTGAGGTGAGGTCTTACAAGTCTGACTCCGGGCCTGGAAAAGGAGTTCAAGACACTCTACTCTGTAAATTGGGTCTAACACCACTAACCTTTGCCTAGCTTAATGTTCTCAGCTCATTCATGGCTGTGGAAGATCTTCCCGAAAGAGATGGGAAAATCCAGGTGAAAGGAATAAGACAAGGGGCCAACAACATTTCAAGTGACCTCTTCCCATTCAACTTTAGCTTTATATACTGTAGCATAATTATCACAAACCAATTGGGTTTATGGCCTGATCTCAAGCATATTGAAGCCACAGAAAGAAGCTCATGGAATTCAACACGTGCTGGATCAAACACATGGATATCTACCCACTCTTCCACATCTGTTTCTGTCAGTGTCTCCTATTGCTATGTCAACTGTTCAATGAATTTTCTTAATCCGCAGAAACTCTTCAATACCATATAACCAATGAACCACCTCGCAAAATTCCTTAAATATCAACTCCTTAAGTCTGTCCTAATGTTTTTCTGAATACCAAAGATATAAATACAAATGCAATAAACAGACTTCATGAAGATTCTCTTTCCTGTGGCTTCACGCTACCTTTTCTTTCCTCCTCCTCTCTCCTGCCCCCAGCTGCTAGAGTTTATTCTGAGCCTGCAGATATCCAAATGTGCGGCAACCTTTAAAAATGAGACACACGGGACAAATAATAGACCTGGAAGTTTATAATTTATGTGGAATCAAGATTTTTTTCAGTAAATATAACATTTTCTATAACCTAGGTCTCATCGTTCTGCACAGATGAGAGGAGCATTGTGCATCCAAAACTGCCACCCTCCCTGTTGTTGAGTAGCACTCAATTCACTACTAGTTCAGAGTCAGTAGTCACAATATCACTGACAGCAAGGATCTGGCCAATTTTGTGTACGAGACAGATAAATGCGGGTTTCAAATGAAAGCTATCCTTTGGAATGAAGGAGAGATGAAAGACATCTGAAATAAATGAGTAGATATGACTGGAAACATTCAGGTACCACTAAGCAGAAGGATGATGGGAAGCTGGCAGGTAAATGGTGTATTTTACTTCCAACTAAACAGTCCTCAACATCATAAACTGTCATATTACTTCATTCCTGACAAGTGGCAAAAGCGGAACTTGAAAGTTTGTTTCAATGTTGAATAATAAACAACTAACATTAATATTTTAAAATTCAAATATTACAACTATTATCAAAGTTTTTGTTGGATCAAGGACTCATTAGATGACACTTTATTTTTCTGTGATTAGAAATCATCTCACTTGTATGTTGGAATTTTAAATACAATAAACCTAAATCCTGGTTCATCTGCAGCATTGCCATCCACAGACGTTCAAAACTCTTTAGTTAGGCCCTTCCCCAGTTCTCAGATGAGTTTAAAATTTGTGGATTTTTGTAAATGACTTTTGGGAGGAGCAGGGTTGTTTGCCTTCTGGTATTTGAGCCCTTAGGGATTATGTTTTCAAGCCTTTCTGCTAGTGCCAGGAGGGCTAGAAACATGTATTTAAAAAAAAAAACAACAACAAAAGTTGAGAAAGATTCTTGTTATCACCTGACTCCAGGTGCTGTCTTTAAAATAAAAAAAAGACATTGCAAATACTGTGAGGCACCCAGCAAAACTGGAAGGTTTTGCAACTGAGAGAGCAATTTCAGTATCTTTGAGTATAACAGAAATTTGACTCCACAACCATACTTAAGAGTATCTTCTTACTTCAGTGGACATTTCTTTCCTCTGCAGAGTGGAGAGTGGTCAAGAGACCATCCAATAAATCTTTTATTCAATCCATAGTGACTTTTATTTTCCAAAAAAATACTTAACTGTTCATTATCCACTCCCCTTTGGCAGTGAAAGGTGCCTCTCGTGAGTTTGTGCTCACGAGAGCTCATGCTCAAAACTTTTCTGTTAGTCTATAAGGTGCCACAGGACCCTTCATTGCTGTCTCAAATGAGGGCATCCAG
This sequence comes from Carettochelys insculpta, assembly GCF_033958435.1. Taxonomy (NCBI): domain Eukaryota; kingdom Metazoa; phylum Chordata; order Testudines; family Carettochelyidae; genus Carettochelys; species Carettochelys insculpta. The sequence goes on along the minus strand of NC_134139.1, from coordinate 84,980,583 downwards.
CTGCCCCCGCCCAGTCTCTATGTAGCCTATGAGCACAGCTGAGTCACAACGGTGCCTTCCCTGACTGACCATTTGCTGAAGAAGTTGGCAAGCCTGAAGTCCAACAGCAGCAACTGCTTGGTGGCTTGTTAAATCTCATGCCTGCAGCTGTGATTTCTTCTATACCTTCCTTGCTTCAGTCCTCCTTGTGGAACGTTGCCGCAACCATGCCCCGACCACTCCAGACCAGCTCACTTCCTGACATTGTTTCTCATTCTTGGCTCCTTATGCTGACTTGCTATTCTGACCACTAGGCATGATTGCTACTGCTCCAACCATGGGCCTGACTGCCCACATGCTGATTCATGACATACTGCTGCTGGCGTATAGTGCTTAGAAGGCCCTTTCAGAGAAAAGGCCCATAAAAGTTTTAAGCTCACAGGCCTGAGAGAGAAAAACCTTTTGCCAGTGCTTACAAACTGAGAAAAGTTAAAAAAAACAAACAAACCCAAGCTACAATGCTAGACAAGAGGCATGGCTGCGGGACACCCTCCGGATTATGTGGCTCCTAGTCACTGTCAGCCCATAAATAACATAGGAGTAGATCAGAATAGCTGGGAGTAACCATCAGGAGCTCATTAGATACTGGAAGTACCTTCCATCAGTGATTAGGCAGGCTCTAACATGAGTCATGCATACTTACTTCTTAAAGAGAAAGGCAACCTCTCTGCTGAACTCATCAGTTCTAAAGAATCACAGTGAGGATTGCATTGGTCACACAGAAACTGGGTGTTTCTTTTTGTTTTTTTTTTGTGGGAGCAGGGAGCTTTTCATATTATTGTCTTCCTTTGAAGCCTCCTGCTCTTGGTGGACATCTTTTTGTAAACCAGCAGCATTTAAATATGTGAAAGTCCAGCCTCAGTTTTCATCCTGCTTGTATACTGGTTTCACAATGAGAAGAGTTTGAGAGCTTAATGTAGCCAAAAAGGTGGCACATAAAAGTTGCTTTTCATGGCATACTAGTTTCAGACAGAGGCCCGTGCAAGCTGACTTAACCATGACCTGGACCTACCACCTACATGAGTTAGAAGATAGTTCAGTCTGTTTACAGATGGGACGAGAGTTCTTGGTTTCTTGCTGAGCCTGATGGGCTTGGGGTGAGACATCACCTCATTTCACCGAGGTCACCAAACTGGTGTCAGGTTGTAATGATTGGCAGTCATTAGTGACCTCTCCAGATTCAAACCAGTGACCTGGCACTGGAAACCTGTAGCCCATTACCAGCCTCTTTGACAACTTTTACTTATGAACTTCAAGCTCTAGAACAGGAGAAAAACCTCAAAGGGTAGGAGATGAAGCAGACTTCATAATGAAATAGGTAGATGCAATAGGAAATCAGGACGGGCAAATACTGTGGGAAGCTGTAAACCCTGCGATTAGTTTCATAGGTGTCCATCATTGTTTATCACCTGTGCACCTCATAGTTTCAATATTAAGAGCCAATTTACACTGCTTTCAGATTTACAGTGTTTTTACTTTGCAGCTATTTGGTTCTATAACTTGCAAAGAGAAGGGTGCTTTTGGCTGGCAATTAGTGAAACTGTGGTGACTCAACCCTTCACAGAGGTGGCTCACTCACTGCATCCCACAAAGTTTTCTAAGAATAGCTGCTGCAGCAATACCTTTCCAATAGGAAAAACAGACCAAATTTAGGTTCTTATGGACCAAGTTCTTTCAGCTCTAGCTTGGCAGTTTGCATGTGGTTAGGAAAGAAAGCAGAAAAAAAGGAAGATGCATTCAAAAATGTGTTGTGTGCTCATTTACTTACCACACAGATATTCACTGGAAAGACACAAAGGAAGAATTTACTGGGAAATGATATTTTGCATATTTCTACTAGCTCTGAAGGACTTGTCATATTCTATAGCAAGTCAAAGGTCAATAAATTAGCACTGTTTACTTATAGTTAATGTATCATACCAGTTACAGAGGCAACACAGTTTTTCCTTCCTGACATGCCGGATTTTTCTTTTTTTAAGCCTGAAGCAAGATCAAGAAGTGGGGAGGGAAGCCTTGAATACATGAATAGGATGGATATGTTGTTTATAATGCACTGAATTCTGCCATCACTTATGCCATTGTTATGTTAGAAGAACTATTACATCCAGAGAATTACTTCAGATTTACAATGGTGTAATTGACAGCTAAATGTGGCCTAAAGATATCTGAACAATCCAGTGTTAATTTGGCTTTCTTATATAGAAGATATAAAGAAAATAAGTGCATGTGTGTGTTAAAACAGTGCTCTCTGAAGAACGAGACATGTTTCTTGTCTGAAGGATAATACTGGGAAGTACAGTGCAGCATGAATTGTAGTTACTGCTGATCATGAATCAACATGAGCGATCGGACAAGATCCATATGTTTTGTGATAGATGAAATCTCCAAAGGTCTGGCAGGAGCCCATTAGCTTACTTACCCCATGAAGGGGGCATCACAGTGGCTACAGGGTTTGCTTCCCTGAACTAAAGCAATGGTTTTGTACCTGTGGTCTGCAAACCCTTGGGGGCTTGCAAAATAAGATTTCCCAAGGGATCTGCACCTCCATTTGAAATTTAAGAGGTGAACAAATGAAAAACAGTTTGAAAGCCACCGATCTAGGTCACTGAGAACATAACTATTTTAAATATTTAAAGCACAGCCTGCAAAAGCACCCCAGATTTCTATGCCTCCTCATGCTTTGGGATCTGAATTCTGGAAGTAGTTATAAGTCAATGAATACAGAGTAAAAGAAACAGAACTTGGGCATGAGATGCTAAAATCTACTCAAGCTCAAGTGAAATTAATATTTAAGCAACAAAGTAGCAGGATGCCAAAAGGGAATTTCTTGGGCCAGAAGAGGTGTAGTGGTTGAATAGGCAAGTCTGCTCCCAGAAAGACACATTAAGTTTGTGGTAGCAGGAGGCTGCCCACCCCTGCTGTATGTGGCTAAGAAGGAATTAAGTCATGTCTAGAATGCATTTCTATCTCAAAATGATTTACGCAATTTGTGCAATGCGTAAATTATTTTGAGACACCTGATTTCAAACTTCCTGTCAAAACGGCACGTATTTGGGCTTATTTTGAAGGTTCCGTTACCCCTCTCGCGATAAGGGGTAGTTGCTATTGCGAGCGGGGGAAAAAAGGTCTGTGTCCTGAAATAGCACACACAGTCTAAACGTAGCCTAAATAACAAACAAAACAGCTACTTGCAGGCCATTCTACTGTCTTTGTCTCAGCATGGAATAGATGTTGGGATTTGGGGCTATGGTCAAACTGGCTGGCTGCATAAATATCAGTTGCTGTCTTCTCTCTCTCCAGCTCACTGACTCCAAGCTCTGCATCTCCCCTGATACCCACCGGATCCTATAATTGGCACCATCACACACCAGCGGTGCACAAATGGCATGGTTTGGGTATATAGACTGGAATAGAACTAATAGGAACATTCGAGTTGCACCTTTAGTCAACTCACTAGGGAAGACAAGCCCAACTATTGATAAAAATTCAACATACAAAAAAAATTGGAAATGAAAACTCTCACCTTGTTATCTTCTTGCCTTGAGCTCGGCACACTTGCCCACTATTAATTACTACCATGCTCAGCTCCAGGTTAGAACAGAGAGGGTGGGATGTATTCCAGCAGCAGATCTATACATCTTATGCAACAGCAGAGTTAAACAGATCTGCACTGCCACCAGTAATTTCAAGGCAAGTAACTGAATAAATAGCAAAGCTGTAACTCATGTTAACACAGTGGCATTTTGTGTGTGCCTCCTTTGTGCCTAAAAGTCATGAAGGCAATATGGAGGTGAATATAAATCCATCTGTGTGCATCTGTTTATGGATACAGAAAAGGTGTAGCTATCAGCTTCACTCTCTAGGAATCCTTCAGCCTTATAGAGTGAAATTCATCTGCCTGCAAAGAGGCCCATAAAAGGTCACGTGCACCACCTAAAGCCCACTTAATCCCAGTGTTAAGTGTTCAGATGCACTTAAATAGTGCAAAAGGCAAACTGTGGATAGCCTGCAATAATTTACTAGGATAAGATATTGTATGCTTGTGATATAATAAATGCATCGTGCAGGTCAAATCTCTCTAATCCAGAATTCTCTCGTCCAGCAAACTCCATAATTTGGTGTAATTTTAGTTAGCCTGATAACCACTTATCATGTGTGTAGCCAAGTTTTCTGTGGTCTCATGAAGCTTTTCTATACTCACCAGGCCTGGCTCCATGTTCTGTGCTGTTATTTAGCTGTAATTTAACCCTAAATGTTTTCTAAGTGCCCAGTAAGCAAGAGAAGTGTTGGTAGTGCTGCTTGACAATACGACCTCTCGCAGTCCAGCAAAATCTCTCATCTAGCATTGGTCAGGTCCTGAGGGGTGCCAGATTAGAGAGGTTCAGTCTATATATGTCGTCTCTGAGCTGAAGTTCAAACCAATAATAAAATGACACTGACGAAAGCTGTGATCTGTTTGTCTGAAAAAAAATAACACAATTTTCTACATTGGTTCAGATTTGTGATTGGCTCTGCTTGTACCTATTTTAGGTTTGCTTCCTTTGAAAATTGTACTAGAATTTTTTGCTGGCAGGAACAGTCAATATTGCTGATAGTGAACTTGAAATCCTGCATATATGTGTACCAAAAAGCTGTTTCTAAGAGATACAGCTAACCATCTTGAGAACAGAAATATGCCACTGGCCAATATATCAAATCCATGACATATTTCTAATTTTAATATTGAAAACACAGACCAAGCTATTCCCTAACAAACTGTGGTCTAGAAATCATTTGCACTCTAGGTCGAACCTCTCTAATCTCCAACTCTCCTGTCCGGTAAACTCCGTAATCCAGCATGATTTTAGGAAGCTGGACAACCACTAATGGGTGTGGTCAAATTTCCCATTGCCCCATAAACTTTGTTTCCAGCCATCAGTCCGGGCTCTCTGTTCTGTGCTGTTATTTAGCTGTAATTTACCTCTAAACATTTTCTAAGGGCCCAGTAAGCCATGGAAGTGTTGGTAAATGTGCTAGACAATGTTGATCTCCTGTCCTCCAGCAAATTCTCTCACCTAGCACTGGTCAGGTCCCAAGGGTGCCAGATGAGAGAGGTTCAACCCGTAGAAAAATTTCAAATAAAAGAATAAACTAGAAAATATCCGCATGAGTAATGAAGTTCACAAACAGAAAAAGATGCTAATGGATTGATTAAAGCATTGTTGGGAAGTCATTCACCCTGGGCTACTAGCAACTGTGCCTCTGGGTAATATTCAATTCCTAATTCAGTGGTTGTTTCAAAGTTGTTTTTCTTCAGGTTGAACAGTAAGAGTTCCTACAAAGAGCTATTTGAATGAATGGTGTATAGACCATATTTTGGTCTGTTTGTACAGCACCAAGATACTGGTCCATGGTCAGTGTTCTCTCTAATTTTTTCTATCCCATGGGCAGAATAAATTTTGTTATGTGTGGAAGTGCACCACTAAGACACACATCCATTTTGAGCAGTCTGCTAATCAGCTGGGTGGCACCTGAATCTCCCCTAGGTAGCCACCCATGTGCTAGGCTTACAGGGAACACTATCTATGACTAGGGATCCTAAGCACTCTAAATAAGTAATAGTAAAACAAAGACAATTAAATGGAGATAAATATCAATGGAAAATAATTATCAGGCATATGTGAATGTGAGATCTTGTCCACGCTTGTATCAGTGTGTTGGGTATGTGTAACTAGTCCCATCATGACAGCTTCTGGCAGCAGGAAAGCCTTCTGCAGTGGGGAGCTCCTGGTGCCCTTGCCAGCTACCTCCCTTCTGCCACTGCTGCAGCCTCTCTCTGAGGCTGGGAAATACTCCGGCACCAGAGAGGCGGTGGGATGCTACACTAAAAGTAGCAGCACAGACATGGGACACACTGTTTAGCTGTGTAGAGAACTGGGCAGAATACATAGCCCACGTTTTAGGCATGCTACTCACCCAAGCAGTACTTACTTATCTACACTGCTATTTACACCTGTACTAGCTGGGCACAGAGTACCTGTATTCTACACATCCCAGTAAGTGCAGAAACCTACCATGAGAGGTACTTTGGGTCTCAGAGGTACCTGTCAAACAGAAAATGCCAGAGGGCTGGTGGGTTTTTTTTTTTTTTTTACATGATACAGAAAATATTTATGTAGCTACAATAAGCAACGTGCATTATGTAATCTCCCAGTACTAGGTTAAACATGACCTATGAAAAGCTGTACAAACACAACCAGCTGTATGAGAAAAGCAGACAACCTGCATCTTAAGAAAACATATTTGAGATTGCCAATTTCAAAAGATATATTAAGATTTGAAAAATATTAGCCCTAGCTGCAAACACCCACATACTAAATCATACATACTGCACACTGCTTTCCTGGCAATTAAGCTGGGATTTAAAATAATGAGTGTATTTGCAGATTATATTAGACAATACATTATATGTATACGCTTTGACTGAATATTAAAATTTGTTACTCATCTGATCAAAGGTAGCCAATTAATATGCGAACTACCTTTGCCCAACAAAAACAGACATGTAGTTTTGAACACCCTCCCATCTGACTCTGACCTTTCTTGAAGTGATGTAATAGAATTTTGGGCGCAATACATAATTAGCCAGTCAGTGATGGCTGACATTGTGACTTCCTTCCCCAAAGTGTCATTGACTAAAGTCCTGATGGCATTTTTTTTTCCCTAGCAAATTGTGGTATATCATGCAGTCCTGGCCAAATTCCCCTTGGGGAACTGCATCCTATTTAATTCATTCCCCAGTGCGCAACCTAAATATATTGTCTAAAGGCTGTTTAGAGACTCTTCCAAACACCCAGAGAAGCAGGGGTGCCACACCACAAAAGCTGCCTGTCATCCCACTCACATGATACAAACACAGAAGAATTCACAAGGGAGCATCCTCTGACCCCGCACTCCCTCTTCATCCAGCTTACCAGGATTTCTTCTTGGCCCACATACATGCAATTGCACAGGGAACCTCTGCAGAGTTTGACAATACCTCACACTTCTTGCTCAATCTCCCTTACTTTTGTGTTGGTTCTGTTGCAAGAAGGCAGCTAGCACCAGGGCTGCCCAGAAAACAAGAATTCCGCGCCATGAAACATTTGTAGGTTTCAGCCTTGGGTTTGCTTTCTCTCAAGATCTTTCCAGTGTTTTTCATGAAATACCACCCAGGGAGACACATACCAAAACAGCCAATAAGGTGATGATTAGGGTACTTATCTGGAATGAGTTTGTTCCCTGACCACTTTCTGTCCTTAAGACTCACTGACTCATTTTCACCAGAAATTCCATCCTGGATTTCAGAAACCCTTCTGATGAAAGATTTGACTCAACTGACACATGCACACTAAACGTTTGGTTTTGACAAATCAACCCCTTCCGACAAAATGTCTAACCATTGTGATTATCCCCAACATTGTGGCATTAAGAGTTCCAAATTGCCATCCTGCACTGTTGTGTAGCTTTGAGGTATGCTGTTTAGAAGACTACTGCAGTCTACCCCCAACTGTGGTTATGTTGCCTGATGGGTGAAGTGGTCCCTGTGCGCATCAATCCTGAGACACTGAAGTCAATGGAAATGTAGCCATTGAACTGTATGGGAACAGGAACAGACCCATAATTAGTAGTCAAGTGTTGGAATAACTGCATGATTGACGGACAAAAGTTGCTAACTAGTTGCTGTGGTGCTGACAGCTGCTGCAAGCTTTGGAAAAGGTGGGAGGGAGGGGCCTAACTCCGTGTTCCAGAAGGCGTAGGGCTAGTTATGGAAGGGGTAAAGTCAAAGGCAGTCCGCTCTCAGCACCACCCAGACTATGGCACTGGGCCCCTCTCCACTCTCTCAGTCGCTCAGCTGGAATGGCACTGCTGGGGCCTTCAAAGGGGCCCAATGCTCCAGAGTAGCAGCAACCGTAGCTGGAGCTCTGGCCCCTTTGAAATGCCAGACCTGGGTACAACTGCCCCCTTTGCCTCTCCCTGTCCGCAGGCCTGTCTATTGTCACTTATTGTCTGGTAAGCTGTATGTGACTAAAACACACAGGGCCAACTTCACCACTAAGGTGATGCCACTGAAATCAATTAATCTATTCCTGGAATAACAGACCATATAGGGTGAGAAAGGGTGGCAGAATGTGGCCTGAAGAAAATTAAAACAAAAGGAGAAAAGCTACATGTAAATATATCAGGCGATGTGACTGTCTAATGCTGGCTCTGTACTCTGCTGCTACAGCTTCAGGAACACCGGTGTCACTCAGAAGCCTAAATTCATCCTGGTCAGCAGCCCCACGATGATCATCAGTGCTGCTTTGGCTACAGCTCTTGCTGGACCACCACCTGCCTGCACCACCTCTGCCTAGTAACAGATTGCCTTAGCTACGCTCTTAGCAAAGCCTGACTGAAAATTCATCTGAACCAAATGGATGTTCATTTTCCGAATCCTCTCCAGCAGCAGTACAGCACGACTCCTGGACTAAATATTATTTGACTTTAATCAACATCGCTGACCTTAGACAAAGCGGTCTGCATTGCAGCTTTTCACATGTATCCAGTGAGGAGGTACTGCTATATCACTGGCTGCATCTCAGTATCAGGAACATACTACATAAGCCCTGTCAGCTTCTTTCTCCAAGATTGTGCTTCATAGGATTGCAAGCATTGGCATGTATCTAACTGTGGCCCACACAGCTTCATTTTCTCCTCAGGCCTCATCTGTGTGCCTGAGTCACCAAGTGTGGGAGTTAACTGTACCAATTATTAATCTTTTCGATTTTTTTCAGTGATTAAGGGAGTACAGTATGTAGGCAATTAGCTCCATGTGTTGTACCCAATGAGCAGCTTTTGAGCAGATTTGTTGGTTCCTTCAGCCAAATTGCTCTTTTCCTGGTAACTGAAGTACACATCAATGTAAGCGAGGAGTCAACTTCCATTTTTTTTTTAAAAAAAAGATGTACTTTGTCAATATTTGTGACAAACCACAGAAATATGCTGTGTCATGAAAATGGTCTGAGGTAAACAGGATGAAGTTTAATAAGGACAAATGCAAAGTGCTCCACTTGGGAAGGAACAATCAGTTTCACACATACAGAATGGGGAGAGACTGTCTAGGAATGACTACAGCAGACAGGGATCTAGGGGTTATAGTGGACCACAAGCTAAATTTGAGTCAACAGTGCAATGCTGTTGCAAAAACAAAAAGAAAAAGCAAACATGATTCTGGGATGCATTAACAGGTGTGTTGTGAACAAGACATGAGAAGTCTTTCTTCCGCTCTACTCTGTGCTGGTTAGGCCTCAGCTGGAGTATTGTGTCCAGTTCTGGGCACCGCAGTTCAAGAAAGATGTGAAGAAATTAGAGAGGGTCCAGAAAAGAGCGACAAGAATGATTAAAGGTCTAGAGAATGTGACCTATGAAGAAAGGCTGAAAGAACTGGGCTTGTTTAGTTTGGAAAAGAGGAGATTGAGGGGAGACATGATAGTGGTTTTCAGGTATCTAACAGGGCGTCATAAGGAGGAGAGAGAAAACTTGTTCTTTTTGGCCTCTGAGGATAGAACAAGAGGCAATGGGCTTAAACTGCAGCAAGGGAGGTTTAGGTTGGACATTAGGAAAAAGTTCCTAACTGTCAGGGTGGTCAAACAGTGGAATCAATTACCAAGGGAGGCTGTGGAATCTCCATTGTTGGAGATATTTAAGAGCAGGTTAGATAAAAGTCTATCAGGGATGGTCTAGACAGTACTTGGTCCTGCCATTGGGGCAGGGGGCTGGACTTGATGGCCTCTCGAGGTCTTCCAGTCCTAGTGTTCTATGATCCTATGTAACCAGTAACATCTCCGGTGCACAAGTGCCGTCTGATAAGATGCATGGTCTTAGCTGGAAAAAATGAATTAGTGTCACACAAGGATTTTAAAAAGGGAAACATACTGAACTACTCATATTCATGTGAATGCACAAACCTTTTCTGTAATGGCTTTGAAAATCAGAACAGCTCTTTTATTTTTCCTGGGATCTAGGCACCTAAGGCTATGGCTACACTGCCTAGTTATTTCAAAATAACAGCAGTTATTTTGAAATAACTGAACTGTCATCTACACTATACACATGCTTTTTTGAAGTAATTTCAAAATAGTGGATGCATTATTCCAAAATCAGTCACCCTCAAACCGAGAGGAATATTGCCTCTTTCAAAATTGCTATTTCGAAGTAGGTGCTATTAAGACACAGAATAGAGCTATTTTGAAATAAGCCAAAATGGGCTCCAATACCACTATTTTGAAATAGCACTATGGATCAAGAAATATGGCAAGGATAAACATCATCATGGAATCATAGGGACCACTAATTTGTCACACTGTGTTGTATTTGAAAAAGAAAATTTGAGATTCCATGCTTTGCTTAACTGCAGCCTTTTGGGGGCTGAATTTGAGGTTTTGGGGTACTCTGGAATTTACTCAGGCAGTTCTGGCTTATCTAAATATTTTATTGTCTGATATTGTGCCTTATTTACTTTGTTATTGTAGAAAGTCCCTTATTAAGCAATACAACACACAAACCAAATCAAGCTCCCACCCACTATCAATGAAATAAAAATTACAACACCTCCTGGGTATCTCTGTGAGGCAAATTTTCCACTCTCGTAAGCACTAGTTCTGTGTGGAGAAAATAAACCTTTATTTTTTAAAAGAACAGTTATACAGCATTAATTTGGATAAAAATACCACAACCATGATTCATAAGGAGAACACCACGAGCGAGCAAACACCCACACCCAGAGCACGCTGGCCGTGTTCTTTGCCTCAGTTCTCACCTTGTGGTGAGAATGTCCAACAAAGACAAAAGTTGCATTAATGTGGCTCTCCCTGCTCCCTTCACCACACCCCACTCAAAATAGTTGCCTTTGTCACCGGAGACCCAAGCCATGCCAACACTAGCAAGTCCTTTTGGAAAATCAGGCCCTTTTCCAAAAGAACAAGCACACACAAAATGCACTCTTTAGAACTCCTTTCAAAAGAATTCAGCACTTCTTCCAGAGGTCCTCTCCCTCTCCCAAATGAGGAAGAGAGCCTTTTTCCAAAAGATTCTTTCAGAAAAAAGCATGTGTAGTTGCTCCGGGGGCCCTTTGCTCAAAAGAGCAGTCCTCGTGGTGACAGATCTTTGGAGCCCTGGCCCATTCCTCAAAAAAGCAGGGGCTGTGCGGACATGCTCTTTCAAGAGAGCAGATTGCTCTCTTGATCTGCTGTTTTGTGTGTGGACATGATCTTTTGGAAGAAAAAAGTTCACTGTAGCATAGATGTGGCCTCACAGTTCAGCTGTGCTTTTGCAGAAGAGCCCTTCCCATCCTCAGAGGGGCAGGGAGAGAGACAGAAGGCAGCTTGCTTGCTCCACCAGCATCTCTGCTGAGAAGTCTTGAGGCCCCATCACTTAATACAATTTTCAGAGCTTTCAGTTTTTCATGCAGGACCTTCACTGCTAGTGCAGGCTAGGCAGCCTCATGGAGATAATGCCCCATAGTAGGCTTAATACTGAAACTTGATTTTCACTGATTTCAGTTCTATGGATAACTATCAAAAAACTTCCAATTGAGTCTGAATTAGTTCTACCATTGCACAGTAGAAAATGGGAGTTTCCAAAGGTGTCTAGGACACTTACGCACAGCCCACACCACCAAGTGCAAACACCTGTCACCGTACTCTCCTCTCTGCTAGGCACATTGGCAACGCTCTCTCGCAAGCACAGTTCATTTGACAGTGAACTCAGTCAGGGCATGCCAAGCACAGCTGGGCTCTCCTAGTTGCGTCAATCAAGGGTCACAAACATTTGTTCCCTCTGCACCCAATGACAAAATGGCTTTTAATCCAACGCCCACCAAAAAAAAGATCACTGAGGCAAAGCAGCTCCAGGTGCTCTCGCCTAGGCAGAGTGGGTGTGCCCATAAAAACTAGGTTGGCATCGGAAGTCCTCTTCCCCAGCTTCTTACCAGATGTCAGGGGAGAGTTCATTCAGCCCCTGCTTAGATTACTGTCTAGCAGAAAGTGACTGCATACAAGAACAGTAAGAATAGATACACACAAGCAAAGGAGAGAATGACAAGATGAATCGAACTCTAGCTCTGTCTGAGGGCCAGTCCCACAGGAAAACTAAAACGGTGAAAAAAACAGGTTCCGAACAAATGCAAGTAGGGGGCAAAAAAAAGGAGAGAAATAAACTGGAAGCAGATTTTCAAGAAGATTTGGAGCTCAATATCTTTCTCTCATGATTATTCTTAGCTTAGACAACCTCCAGCAATGCTTTAAATTGCCAGTTTTGTCCCATTAGGTAATTAATGTTGCATTTATGTACAAGTTTCTCCTGCGTCATTGCATTCAGTTTATCTCCTGTGGTCATCACTTCAGCTTCTACCGCACTGAAGCACTTTTTGCCTGTTTAATTGGGAATACTTCTTCTCTGGCTTGTTCCATCTGTGCAGAGCCCTGTATTAGCACATTTATATCTGGGGAAGAGTATTCAGCTCCAGTGCCTCAGCAAGGCCTTTTAAACTCAGTTCTTCAATGTGTGAAGACAGCCAGCTCACCTGCGTGGTGACAAAGACCCAAGAGAAGTGGTGCGACCATTTGCTGTTTTGATTTCAGGCAAATTAGGTGTATCACGCACATCCCACAGCCTCTCTCTGCCTCAGCGTCCCTATCCATCACATAATTATAACATTTTGGACCAGATGATGATGTTTGCACATAAGCAAAGGACAGAGTAACAAGACGAATTGAGTTCTAGCCCTCTCTGAGGGCCAGTCCTGCAAGAAAACCAATATGCCAAAAAACAGGGGGCAATGAAGAGAGATGGGACCCCTGAAAGAGCTCTGGGTAGGAATTTAACTCAAAAGGCCAATTTTCTCTCAGAGGCTGTGTCCACACTAGAGTTTTGTCAACAAACTCACAGAGCACCCGCGCTACAAATGCTTTCTGGTCGAGAAACTGTCGACAGAATGCAGCAGTGCTCTCGGGAGAGTTAAGTCACTCCCATACGAGGCCTAATGCCTGTCAACAGATTCTGTTTACAAATAAAGCAGGGTGGACACTCTGGGAAGCCCTCAGTTGACAGAGGGGGCTTCCAGTTTACTGGACAGCCCCATTTGCAGAGCTTCCAGTTTGGAGTTCTATAGACAGAGGGCTGAGCAGTCGGGCCTTTCTCTGTCAACAGAGGGTGTTGACAGGGGAAGCCTCTATTAGGTGCGGATGGGTTCTGCAGACAGAGGTTCTGTCAGGAAATATGTCCGACTGTAACTTCTGTTGACAAAACTCTGTGTTGTAGACCCAGCCAGAGTGTCCTGTCACACAGAGGAAGAGTGCTTGCTGCAACAGTTCTGTGATAGTACCCCACATGCTCCTCTCCTCCCATTGCCAACTCTGCTGGCACGGCAATGCCTTTGCTTTCTCTGAGGTGATTTACCCCCCAGGTGAGACAGCAGAAAGCAGTCTTTAGTGGCAGGCTTTGGCCTTTGCATGTAGGGCGAAGTTCATGGTGGGAGAAGGCAGGCTGCTGAGGCCTCTTCTTCCTTCACCAACACAGGAAGTGAGAACAACCTAGCCCTTTATATGGGGCTTGTAAGGTGCATTGAAACCTTTGGATGAAAAGCAGACTACTACTACACAAGTAAAATGACCTTAAAATAGCATGGTGGTAGTAAAGTGTTCTCTTGCGCACTACTATCACATGATCCCTTCCTAACGATGATATTTTATAGAATGGTAGCACCCAGCAGCCCCGCTCAGGATCACAAATCTATTGTGCTGGGTTCTGTGCAGACTTCTTCAAACAATGAATTTTCTGTGCATGAGGACAGACCTCTTGGGAGAGTATCCTATGCTCAGAAGCAAGAAAATAAAGTTTCCACAAGCAAAAAAAGTTAAAACATGGCAAGAAATAAAGTAGAAGTAACAAAGTACAGAACGAGAAAAGATAATCAGTCTTCTAGAAATGAGCTGTATCATCAATCACAGGGAAACATTTAATAAGAGCCACTAGAATGAAAAGCTAAGAGAGAAATTCAAACTACCTAAACGGAGAACATTACAGAAAGAAGATGCTTCTCATATGTGATTTCTGAATTGCTATGCGATGTCCGTAAAGCCTTTTCTGATATTAGAGATTAATATGGGCAGTAGATAACATAACCCAAACCAACTGCTTGTGCTCAGTCTTCCACTAACTTAGTTAGGACTTCCATGACTAACTGGCATGACTAATGATTTTATAGCTGCTCCTGTCTGCAGAAGACCCAACTGCAATGAAATTGTCTTCTTCCCCTCGAGAAGCACAAAATTTAACTTGCATCCATCAAAGATGCTGCCCACAGAGAGGCCGGAAACAGTGAGCCATATTAGCACTGAGAGCAGGGAGGAACGCAACAAACAATTTGTGCTTCATGTAATTTAAATCCATTTATAATTATTATACCTGCATTAGCTTGAAAGTGCCATTTGTTAATCTCTTTTATGTTGCTTAAAAGAATTAGAAACATTTTTCATAATTAAAAAAATTGTTTGATTTATTGTCATGAACCCCTTACAAGCCTGAAATGAAAATCTGCTCCTGTACCAGACAGAAGACGGTTTCTAATTTCATTTACCCCAGTGTAACTCAAGATTAACTCCATCTGCTTCAAAGGAATTACAATACATTTACATCACGGCTAAGTTCTGATGCAATCTCCCTCTAGAGCTCGCATGTATATCCATTTCTGGGGTTGATCATGGGCTCACAGTGACTGATACTTCCTTACTGTGGGTGCATCAACACTGCAATCAGCAGTGAATTTGAGGCATGTGTAAATATACTAGAGCTAGCTTTCATTGGAGTAGCTTGCTAAAAATAGCAACGTAGCCAAGGCAGCATGGGTTAGCTGCCTGAGCACAATCTTGCTCAGGATCCTGTGCAGAGGTGGGAAAAAGTACCCCCAAAGTTAAATGCAGCTGATTTCTCTTTTGGGTACTTGAGTACAATAAAGATGTGATGTGTGTCTGTGCACTTTTACTCAAGTAGTTTTCCAGAGGGGACACCGGTGCCTTGTACTTGAGTACACAGACATCCCCAGCAAGCAGCTGCAGTTTTACTCAAGTAGCTTCTGGGGTACTTTTTCCACCTCTGATCCTGTGTATGTACTGGGTTGGCTACCAAAGCTGCCATGACTACACTGGTGTTTTTAGCAAGCCAGTTCAATCAAAGCTAGCTTGGGTAGGCCCGCACATACTTCAAAACACACCTCTCTGTTGCAATCAAGACATAACCGTAGGGTTAGATTCTTCCACCCTTATTCCTATTTAGTAGTGCCATGCACCGAACATTCCCAATGCACTAAAAAAGCTAATTATAAGCTCTTTGGGTTGAAGTCTGTCACTTGTTATATGTTTGTACAGCACCTAGCATGACAGGACAGAAGCCTGGTTGAGTCTGCTAGGGACTATCACAACATAAATGTTAAATAGTAATGATTGCACAGGAAGGTGCTACATAAGGTAGGTTAACAGGGTGGAATCTGGCCCAATATGCTGAAAACATTGGGGCACTTTGTGTCCTTGTGGAGTTTGCAGAATCAAAGAGCTGAAAGAAAAAAGTCAAATTGTATATAACCAGCTTTGAAAATGGTCGTATAGGCTCATTTTCTATCTATAACAAAAACTGAAAAATTTCTCACACAAGAAAGATCTTCCAAATACAGAAGCTCGCCTTAATCTGTAATGCCATCTCTTTCAGTCTCTCCAGTTACATATTAGTCACATTTCTCATCAAGGCACAGAATAATCATGTACATTAATAACACAATATGCCAGAAATATCATACATAGCTTAAGATGTTGCATAATAATGGGTCACTGGATTTTTCAAAGCTACCTAAAGCTCATTTTTAGATGCTAAATATTTCTTCGATTACCGATTTGAGATTTTGTTTCAATATGAATGCAACTGTGAGGGAGAATTGAGACTGGAAATGGGGAAAATTTGTCATTTTTTTGGACAGCTAACCCTAGTCAACTACTGAAAAAAACCATCTTAAAACTATTGTAACTACGTATTTATCAAAACTGAAAGAAAAAAAATTACTGCATCTCTGACAGCCAGCCACCTTCAACATTAGTCACCCGGAAAGAGATGTGCAAAATCAGTTTGTCTCTCATTCGTTTCAAGACATCTTTGTGACTATATCATAAATTCTATCCTGTGCATCTCAAAAGCACCCTTTCGCATTAGGAGGAAGTGAAAACGCATTTTGTTCTTTAAATTAAAACAAAAAATAAAAAGCTTCCATCTTCTTATGGCAGCAAACAGCTACTTTAATTGGAGACGTGCTGGGGAAGTGGTCTGCTTCCAGAAATATGATAAAGTCATAATATTCAGGCAGATTTTAATCAACACAAGTACCAACACTGCAATTTATGAGAGTTGGCACTTGTGCAAGGAGTCCTGCTAAGGAATAAATGGTGTGGACATGGACACCCCTGCATAAATGGTTCAGGCATGTCAACCGTAAAGCATATTGGAAGGACAGAGCAAAGAAATTCTCAGGTTGCCACTTTGGCTATGTCTACACTAGCCCCTCCCTTTCGAAAGGGGGATGGTAATGAGACACTTCGGGATATGCTAATGAGGCACTTCAGTGAATATGCAGCACCTTATTAGCGTAATGGTGGCCACAGCACTTCGAAAGTGCTGCTTTTGATCATCCACAGCTCGTCTACCAGTGGTCCTTTACGAAAGGCCCACACACTTTGAAATCCCCTTATTCCTATTATAAGGGGATTTCAAAGCGTGCTGGGTCCTTTCCAAAAGCACCCTGTGTAGACAACCTGCACACAACTGAAAGCGGCACTTTCGAAGTGCTGCAGCCGCTATTATGCTAATGAGGCACTGCATATACATTGTAGCACCTCATTAGCATAGCCCAAAGTGTCTCATTAGCACCCTCCTTTCGAAACAGGGGGGCTAGTGTAGACATAGCCTTTGTGTTTTAAGGCTCAGTCCTAGCTAGCCCTGAATGCCTCCCATCCCCTTGGAGTCAAGTAATTGTGGGACTGTGTTCACATGTAGCTCTGCATGGGAGTGGAACTGCTGGCTACCTGGAGAATAAACAGGGCTGTGGCCTTGCTGCACCTGTGAGGCTAGGTCAAGGCAGAGGAACTAGACCTGAGCAGCCCCACATTCAGAAAAGTGCTGCCATTTTGATCATCCCTGGTGGGGCCGTCCCAGAAGAGGCAAACTTGCGTGCCCTGAATTCCTGACCTCTTTGCACCCCTGTACCCAGCTTCATGCTGCATAGGACCTGCCTGGCCAAAAAGGACAGCAGAAATGAAAGGGATCTATATTTGATCCATTATTAAGTTCTGTACTTTAATTGAGTCATTTAGTAAGTATGCAGCTGTTTCTAGGGAAGGGGAAGAGACTTAATTTAAACCCTTCCAGCGGTTAATGACCACACTTCTAATGTACAAAAAATGTTGCAGAAAGGATTTAAATAATATTGAGCTGAGGCCTGCCTTGCAAATGTTATTCCTGGACCATTGGTATATTCCCATGCTATGTGGTTTTCCTGAGGTCTCTTGCTGTTTCATACAGAGTTGTATGGGAAATAGTTATCCCTATACATTCATCGGGTCTCTAACCTACATTAGGCAATTCCTATTCTGTATTTGAATTATAACATTTATCAAAGTCCTAGTGTCGTTTCACAAGGCATAAATACACTATGAAGCCAGACACTAGTATTGAAGTGTTTGATATTATTTGCATGCGTTTATGTGGGACAGAAGAAAGTGTTATTTTAGATCTACCTGAGGAGTTTTGAGAGAGAACATACTTGTTGCTGCAGTTCGGCAAATATAAACAATGTAGGTGGCCACAGATGAGTTGTCAGCAGCTTGGTTGGAACCTACGTCTAGACTGCAAGGATCTGTTGGCATAAATTTGTGTCAGAAGATCTCTTGCAACAAAACTTCTGTTGATCAATCACATCCAGACCTCAGGGTGGATCGAAAGAGTGATCCACTCTGTCGATAGAGCAGCCAGACTGCCTCGCTGCTCTACTGGCAAAAACAGCCACTCAGAACCACAGCAGATAGGGCACAGGTCACCAGTTCCTTCTGGGAGCCCTGGTGAGACACATCCTTAAAGGGACCCTACCTTCTACCCCAACATCCATTCCCTGCCTTTGCTGTAGATGTGCCTACCTCCTCGAGGCACAGTGCAGCTAGACCAGAGCTTCACATCTTTGTGGGCAACACAGCTGATTTTAAGGAGCCATGCTGCCGGAGCTAGCCCCGGGCTTGCACCAGCCCCACAGAGATGCTGCAGCAGCTTCTGAACCTCCTGATGGACATCCTTCTCTTCCCAATGGAGGGCAAGCGCAAGATCACCCATGAGGACCTCTCCATGGCTGCAGGATGATCACAGCTGCACGCACCTACTTCCCCACCAGTGCACAGGCAGCTCTGGAGGCACTGCACCAGTTCCAACTGGTAGAACCAGCTGGTCATGGGGCAGTGGGAAAATCAGCTCCAGAACTTCCAAATGCAGATGACCACCTTCCTGGAGCTCTGTGCCTGGCTTGCCCCTGCCCTGTGGAGACAGGACACCAAGCTGAGGCCTGCCAGCCCCATGGAAAAGCAGGTTGCAGTTGCCCTCTGGAAGCTTGCCACCCCCAACAGCTACTGCTTGATGGGCAACCAGCTGGGCATGGGGAAGTCCACCATCAGGGCGTGTGCAGAGAGAGATTAGAGGGGCAGAAAAGGGATGGGGACCCCCCAGGGCCTAGGGACTCCGCTTCTCAGTCCCTGTGCTTGGGGTTCCTGAACTGTGTCGAGGCCATGGATGAGAGTCACATCCCAATAAGTGTCCCGGAGCATAACGTGGCCAAGTACATCAACCGCAAGGGATACTTTGATGGTGCTACAGGCCCCGGTCAACCACCATGGACAGTTCATGGATATTTACTTTGGGTAGTTGGGCCAGGCACATGATGCCCACAAGTTCTGCAACTCTGGCCTGTGTCAGAGGCGGGCACATTCATCCCCCACTCTGAGGTGGTGGTCAGACCTATTCAGATGCCACTCTGCATCAGCCTACCCCCTCATGCCCTGGCCCATGAAACCTTACACTGGGCAGCTGAACCCCAGCTGGGAACTGTTCAACATTTGCCTCAACCAGGTGAGGATGCAGGCAAGTGGGCCTTCCGCTCCCTCAAGGCATGCTTCAGGTGCCTGCTCACCCACCTGGATGTGGGGGATCACAAGGTGCGCTAAGTTGTGGCAATGCATTGTGCCTTTCACAACATAGTGGACGGGTTGTGGGAGGCCTTCCCCCTGCAGGTGGGGGGTGGATGCTTGCCATGAGGGCCATGTGTATGAACAGCTGGGCATAGATGCCATTTGGCAGGCCCATCAGGAATAGGTGTGGATGTGTGAGGTCGTGAGGGAGAGAGACTCCCATGGGCCTCAATATCCCTCCCCAGGGCACCCCCAGCACAGCCCTTGGGCCCACAGCCCTACCCTTTCCCCAATCCCCACTCAGTAAAGAGGGATGGGATGTGGTGAACAAATAACTATTTTACTGAAAAAAGGAAAAATGTGTTAAAAATGGTTTAATAACAAACTATTTACAAACAGTGCAGTGCAAGCAACTATGTAGTGGGGGGCCTCAGAACTTGGGTGGGTGGCTTTGGAGCCATGAACCTGAGTCTGAGGGGGACTGAGCTGCAGCCTCCATCGGGTCCCCTCCCACTGTGGGTTCAGGGCCCCCATCAGGGCTGGGATAGGGCCAAGAGGAGGAGGAGATATGGGTAGGGAGGGGCTGTGGTGGGGTCAGATAGGGCAGTGAGTGCAGGGGGGTTGTCTTGGCCGTTACCTATTGCAGTAGGTCCAGGATGCCCTGCAGGAGGGCCAGCAGTGGCGGGGCAGGATGGCAGATGGCTGGGCCATCATGTCCCACCAGGTCTCAGTGATGGCATCAAAGTGGGACATGAGTTGGTCCCAGGCCCATGACTGCCACTTCATGTCAGCCTTCAGCTACTGCTCCATGATCCATGTCATGGGCCACTGGGCTGCATTGTGGGCCAATGGAGGTGGTAAGGTGGGGGAGACTCGGCCCTTGGACAGCGTGGGTCCAACTGCAAGGAAGACAGGGAGGAGAAACGGTGAGTCATTCCTGTGATGCAGCCCTGAGGCCATGCCCCCCACCATGAGAACCAATCAACCAACACCCGCTCTGCCAAGGGACAGGGATGTCCCAGGAACAGAGCCATATGTGGCTTGCACAGTGAGCCCTGCCACATGGGGGCTGTGTGCTGTCTCTGGGACTATGCCGAACATAGCACCCCACCCCCTGCACTTGAAGGTCAAGTGGGGGGGGCGCCTGCCAGAAAGGGGTCCACTCACAAGTGGCAGGTGAGCCAGGAGAAGTCTCACCCTCCCCGGGGCCCACATACATCCCTGGGGCTCACAGCACTATCCATAGGAGTGGGTACTGCATCTTGCCTGTGGGCAATTCCATGTGCCAGGTGTTGGTGTGTTTGGGGGTCTGGCTGGTGCCCTTGTGGCTAGACCACCTCTAGGCAAGCCATGTGCTGGGAGGGCACATCTGGCACCTCCCCGCTCCCCAGGATGCTGCCTGTGCCTGAGAACTGTCTGCTTGGTCTGGGTGGGACACACTCCTGCTGCACATAGCTCTAGGTGCTGGCACTGCAGTGCAAGGTCCCACCCAGGCCAGCCAAATGATGCTCACAGCACATTGCGTGCACCCACCTTGCATGCCCAGGGTGTGTAACAGCTGGGGTGCTCACCAGAGGGTCCCTCACCCAGCTCTAAGGATGCCCAGGATATGTTCTGGCTGCTGGGGACCGGGTCCAGCACTTAGATGAGGCTTCAGGCCTTGGAGTCCAGCTTCAGTGGGGGTTGGGGCTGGGATGCCTCCTCCTTCTCAGACTGGGGGGTGCCGCTGTGGTGGGAGGGCCTCCAACACCATGTCTATGCTCAGGTGTGGGGGAATGTGGTTCCCCCCCGCCGCCAATGGTGTTGAACTCCCTGGAGTAGGGACAAGTGGCAGATCCTGTCCCAGAGAGACAGGCAGCATCCTGGGCCCAGACGAAGCCCTGCCTCAGCTCCTTGAGTTTCACCTGGACCTGCTCCAAGGTGCAGGGTGTGTGGCAGGGGGAGGTGGTGGGGGAAGGAAGCATGATGGCCCTGTCTTGCCAGAGTGGTGGCCATCCTGCTATATAGCGGTGCTTTCCAGCACCTGGCCTTGGGGTCCTGGAGGGTCTCCTCCTTCCCCCTACAGGTCCAGAAATGCCTTGACCTTGGCCCCACTCCAGGACAGGGTCCACCTCTTATAGCCTCAGGGTGGCTCCTGGGACCCCTTAGGCTTGTCTCTCAAGGGCCTGGGGGGTTCTTGGGTGGCCTCTGCCATTGTGGCTGGAGAGAAAGGGTGGCTCTGAGGGCATTTAGGGAGCATCATGTTGCTCCGCTGCTTGCAGGCGCTCAGCTTCCTGCCATGGGGTTTCCCAGGCTCCCTGTGGTTTTAAAAATTTGCAGAGGCAACCATAGAGTACTGCTTGCTGTGGACAGGGTGTCCATCAGGGTGCCCCAGAGGCCTTTTCTATTGACAGAAGGTCCTCTGGAATATCCAGACTGGCAATTTGTCAATAGATCTGACAGCAGCATCCTTCCTTGTGGCAAGCGCGGTACGGCTGTAGAGCAAAGCCCTTGGCAAGCTGGATGCTCTACAGGTTGTTGACAAAATGGCCACTTTGTTGACACAAAACCCTTGAATCTAGACATAGCCTAGGGCCCCTGGATATCAACATATGAGCTCCTCCTGTCTGAGCTAACAGACCTTGTTCTTTTAGCCCAGGGTACCTATAGCTACACTAGGAGTGGGATTCCTCAGCTTTGGTGAAAGTACTTGAGCTAGCTCTCACGGATCTAGCAGGAGTGTAAAGAACACTGTTACCAGGCTAGCACTGCTAGCAGTAGCAGAGCCATGACTGATCTGCCTCTAAACCAGAGGGTGTGTACTGAGCCCAGCACAGCTATGCCACCACTATCTGTACTAGTGCAGCTCCAGTGCTGTTCATTACTTATGTTAGGTTGCCAAGAACTAGTATGAGTACACATACATAAAGCCCAGAAACGATACCTCCAGCTTTTATTGCTGACAAAGCCTAAGATAAGAAAATAGCTAGTAATAAGTAAGACACAGCATGTACTTGCAGAACATTTTGTGCTTGTGGTAAGTTGTACATCTATGAGTTGGATTAATGTTAAACTTTTCCCAGGATTCTTTTTAATTTATTCTGAATTGTTCAATCAAGGGAAAATGTGAAGTGTTGTAATTTCAGTGCTAGGTACAGACAAATGTTTATATAAAAAACAGGAGAAAATGGAAGATGCGCTTGATACTACGAACACTCACTCGGTACAAAGTGTGGCTAGTGCAGATGTCACTAAACTTTGCTGACTTCTGAATTAATCTTGGTTCATTGTCTCTTCCTTAG
Source organism: Carettochelys insculpta (assembly GCF_033958435.1). Taxonomy (NCBI): domain Eukaryota; kingdom Metazoa; phylum Chordata; order Testudines; family Carettochelyidae; genus Carettochelys; species Carettochelys insculpta. The sequence continues at coordinate 84,957,998 of NC_134139.1, read as the reverse complement.
TTAGGATCAGTGATTTTTATAGCTTTCCCCCCCAAAAACTCATGATTGTACACCTGGCTTTCATGCTAACTGGTTCTTTAAAGCCCAATGGTATCTGGACCACAGCCAATGTTTGGCCCCCTTTTGTTATCTTCTGTCCACGACCATTGCAAGGGCCATCCTACCCCTATAACTCTCTACTGTAGTGGTTCACGTTAGTTGAGCCTAGCCTCCCATAACTTGTCTTCAACTGGGGCAAGCCACACTGGGCCCTCTGACAGCCCTGTTGTGTTTTTGATCATGGAGTGACCAACCATTTGACCATCTCATCATCTTCATTTCTGAAATGCAGAGCACACTGATTTCTAGTTTTCTGGCAGACCTAGATCCTACTCTGTACATCAGGCTGGGTTGAAGTACAGTTTGATACACTATTGCTTTTAATTTTACTGGCTTTCTTTTATCACAAGGAATTCGGGTCAGCTCCCACCGCTTGCACCAAGAAGCTTCAGTAAGAGGCTGGACATCACTAACGAGGGCACCACTGTTAGCAATGACAGATCTGATGCATTGAAATTTTCTTATTCTAAGCTTTTTTCCTGCAATGCCCTTTATCGTAGGTTATCCTCTTCCCTTAGCTATCAAAGCCTCAGTTCCAGAAACATTTACCTAAATCTTGCTGGAACAAAAAACTGTTTACCACTGTTCAGTCTTCCATGCATGCCACAAAGTCATCAGTAAACAGTATGCTCCAGTGTGACTTCCTTCCTATATTTTCACTTGTCACTTCCATGACAACTTCAAACGAAAATGGTCTCAGTGCTGGCTTCTGAAAAGCTGTATTCAAAATAAGATCTGCAACAAGAAAGAATGGGTGTTTAAATCTTGGGTAGCATGGAGTAGCATTGAGTTTACACTTTGGGACAAACTGAAAGATATAAGTGCTGCAAAAGTATTCTCCAGATTGGTTGGTGATGTATTGACCTTTCTGTATTGTGCTTATCAGTAAAATGATGCAAACCTAAAACAAACATTTTCTGTATTACACAGAGCAAAGTCAGTCGGAAATTTTGCTCGGGTTTATCAGGATGACAAACTAGTAACATGACTACAAGTGTTCTCACTTTTTTTTTTTCATTCCTTATTTACAATAAACTTCATTACTTTTCTCTCTCTCGGTCTCTCTCATCAGTTTTCTTCCTCCTGCTCCCTCTGTTCTGTTTTCCTAACAGATAGCAGACTTCTTCATTTACAAGTGTCACTCTTCAAAGACAAACTATTTCAATAGGGGGCATTTAGCCAGAAAAATGTGGACTCATTTGTGCTCCTTTCTATCAACTTGGCTTGGCTGACAAAGACTTCACAAAGGTTCCCTTCCTTTCTCCACTTTCCCCTCCCGCCACCCTCCAGCAAATCAAAATCCCCCTGGATTATGGATCAGCTACACAGTTCAGACTTGACTTTCCAGATGCTGCTTCCAGCAAGAGGACAGTCAAGGGGGAGTAGACTTTTGGACCGGTGCTCTGCCCCACTGTTTCCCAGCAGTTTGGTGGGCCTGGTCACTAGGTAGGGAACAGAATATTCAGCCACAGCCATTGCCATTTTAGCCTTTGGGCTTTTTTACTCTTTTGCTGCACAAATGCAATACAATGTATACGAAAGTAATAGAAGTGATAGAGGGTCATGGTCCCTGAGCTCTTAGGCTTGCAGGATGAAGGGGTTAGTCAGAAAGTGGCCAGTGGTCCTGGCTGCCACTAGTGACCAGCAGGTGTGCTGCTGGTAGGGAAGCCCAGAAATACCCATTCCACCAGGTTCTGACCCCCGGCCCTTTGGGACTACAAAAATGATTAAGGGTCTGGAGCACATGACGTATGAGGAGAGGCTGAGGCATTTGAGTTTATTTAGAATCATAGGGCTAGAAGGGACCTCAGGAGGTCATCTAGTCCAGCCCCCTGCTTCAAGCAGGATCAACCCCAACTAACTCATCCCAGCCAGTTTGCAGAAGAGAAGAGTGAGGGGCAATTCACCTTCCTGAAGGAGCACTCTAGAGAGGATGGAGAGAGGCTGTTCTCAGTAGTGAGTGATGGCAGAACAAGGAGTAATGGTCTAAAGTTACAGAGGGGGAGGTGTAGGTTGGATATTAGGAAAAACTATTTCACCAGGAGGGTGGTGAAGCACTGGAACGTGTTACCAAGAGAGGTGCTGGAATCTCCATCCCTAGAACTTTTTAAGTCCCAGTTTGAGAAAGTCCTGGCTGGGATGATTTAGTTTGGTTTGGTCCTGCTTTAGGCAGGGAGATGGACCCAGTGACCTCCTGAGATTCCCTCCAGCCCTATAATTCTATGGTACTACTTCCTGGCAACAAGACTGCCCCACCTGGGCCACTTTCTATATTCCCTCAAGCCAGCTCAGTCTAAGACTATGTCTATATTTAGAGTTTTTTCACTGACCGTTTTACTGGTGATAGAAATATGCTAAAATGAAAGTTCTGGTTTGTGTGCTCCTTGTTTTCCACGGGTATCAGAGTGCGTTTGCATCTGCAGCACTTGCATTGCCAATGAGAGGAGTGTCCTGTGACAACTATCCCACTGTGCACTGCTCTGGGACACACAGCAAAGTATTATTGCGGCAGGGTGGATGTGGGGGCGGGGGCGACAGCTGCCAGAAGCAACTTGTCCTGCAGCAGGAGGAAGGGGGAGACTAACCTCAGCTCCCACCTCCCTCCTTGACTACACAGAGTACTCTGAGAGCCTCTGTTGGCTTTGTGGGAGGCAGCAGGAGCATTCCACAATGATGATTTACACCGGCCATCAGACTAGAGCTAAAGGAGAGGGGCACGTGCCTGGAGGCAGGACTGCTTAGTTTCAAAGAGTAGCCACTCCCGCTCTGCCTTGTGAGATGGCACCAGCGGGTGATTAGATAGGGAAAAAGCAACCAAGAGTCTTTACTGGCACATCAGCACAAACAGCCTGTCATTGGGGTTCTCAAGGCTCCTTCCCCACTGGCACTCTGAGTGCAGAAAGTGCGGGGCGGGGGGTCTGCTAAAACTTAACACCCTGCCTACACACAGACTTTACTTTATAACTGTCCTGGGTCACAGATTCCCTGGTGGGTATGCTACCACCACCCCACTACTTGGAGGCCCACTTTAATCAGGCAGGCACACTGGGGATCTTCCCCTGTAAGGGGTGAGGGAAAGACCCAACACTTGAGAAAGAGAGCTGTAAACTGGCCAAAAGGTACATAGGCCTCACAGACAACACAGGGAACAGGTCAGCCTCCAAATCCAAAAGGGTACTTTATTCAGAAAGCAAGAGAAGAGTTGAAAGTCTCGGCTTCAGTCAAGTGAATCGTGGAGAGGGAATCTCTCTAAAACTTCCAGGGGAAAAGAACCAAGTCAATAACCAGAATCATGGAGAGAAAAGTGGAGCCAGTCCAAACCACATTTAAGAGTAACCATAACCCGATTGCATCTAACTAGCATTCCCCTTCTACTTACATCTCTATGGCTGATTTGGAGATGATCAGGATATGTATGGGTTTAAATTCCAATTGCCTGGGGAATTCGTCCTCTCTGATGCCTCATCAGGCAAAGGAGCCCTAATACCGCAATTGTTCAGAGCTGAAAAAAGTCACTGCACTCTCATTGACTCACTTGGGCCCAAGTTACCTCAGGAAGAGATTAACCCCTTCCCCGCATTCATTCATGACAGGGGTAGTTTTATATTTGCGCCGAAACTCAGCAGTTTCAGCCCAAAATGTGGATTTCCACTGAAGAGGTTAGCATGTTTTTCTAGGCAAAAAACCTGACATTTTGAACAAAAACTGGCACGTGTACACACAGCCTAAGGTTCTCACCCTGTTTTGTTAGTCCAAACCAAGAAAACAACAAGGCATTACCATTGGTCAGGTTCCATAGGCAGGAGAGAAAGGAATGCTTCCCTTTGACCCTTTCTGGATGGGTCTTCCCTTCCCCACAGGAGGGCCTATGTGGGAGTAGTTATCTTATCTCATTTTAGCTGTCTCTAGCTACGTCTATACGGGGATGCTACATCAAAATAGCTTATTTTGATGTAGCGAAATCAAAATAAGCTATTTCGATGAATAGCGTCTACACATCCTCCAGGGCTGGTGCCGTCGATGTTCAACGTCGACATTGGGCAGCACTACATCGAAGTAGGCGCTGCAGGGGAGCGTCTACACACCAAAGCGGCCCACATCGAAATCAGGGTGCCAGGAACAGCTGCAGACAGGGTCACAGGGCGGACTAGCACTTCTGGGGCAACAGCAAGCTGCTCCCTTAAAGGGCCCCTCCCAGACACACTTGCACTAAACAGCACAAGATCCACAGAGCCGACAACTGGTCTAAGGGCTGCTGCACACGGTGACCATACAGCCCCGCAGGGGCTGGAGATAGAGTGTCTCTCAACCCCTCAGTTGATGGCCGCCATGGCGGACCCCGCTATTTCGATGCTGCGGGACGCGGATTGTCTACACGTGCCCTACTTCGACATACAACGTCGAAGTAGGGCGCTATTCGCATCTCCTGTTGGGGATAGCGACTTCGACGTCTTGCTGCCTAAGGTCGATTTCAACTTCGAAATAGCGCTTGCCACATGTAGACGTGGCAGGCGCTATTTCAAAGTTGGCGCCGCTACTTGGAAGTAGCCGGCTCATGTAGACGCAGCTTCTCTGCCTGCTGAAGCCCAGATTGTAGGTCTGCTCTCAGGTGTGTCAAGATGTGAGCTGTTTCCCCCTCTTTTAATTCCTCTGCCAGGTGAAGCATTTGGTGCAATGTGCCAGGGTGGAGCTGGCAAAGTATCGCTGTAACCCTTTGCGACCCACAGCAGAGTTTGTGCAGCCCATCCCAATGGGTTACTTGCCACATTGCAGCATGGTCTCAACGCTGCTCAGGGATGTGCTTGTCACTCCTGTCTCTTCCTGACAGAGCTGAGTCCTCCCTATATCTTACATCTCAGGGTCACAGCCAATTCTTAGCTGCTGCTTAACTGGATCATGGTGTTCCCAACCCTACCAGCTGGCTTATCCTTAGCTCTGGGTTTGCTGCTCCCTAGTCCTATAGTCTCTGAAAAGTGCAGACTGCTCTATTGCGCTTCCATGTCATTGGGGAGAGCAGCTTGCTAGACACAGCAGGCCAGCATGCTTAACCTTTTCAAAACCCCAGGAGCTCAGTCTGTGTAGTTCAACAAAGAGGCAGTTAAGGGATGACTTGAGTACTGATTAGCAGAACCTACACAGAGAACAAATATTTAATAATAGGCTCTTCAGTCTCGCAGAGACAGGTGTGACTTGATCCAATGGCTGAAAGCTGAAGCCACAGAAATTAAGACTGTGAATAAGGTGTTAATTATTCTCACGGATAAAAATTAACTATAGGAACTATATACCAAGGGTGAAGGTGATTTCTCCACCACTGTCCATTTTTAAATCAAGCTTGGATGCTTCTCTGGAAGATATGCTCTGGGAAGGATTTTGGAGAAGTTCTACAACCTGTGACAGAGGTCAGTCTGGATGATCACAATGGACACATCTGGTCTTGGAACGCATGATTAAGGGCTGGAGTAACGTTCTTCCGTCTGGGAGAAGAGACAATGGGATCAATTGCAAGACATTTCTTCCCAACCAGGAAAATAACAGAACACCACTAGTCATCACCAACAGCCCCAGCGTAAACTCCTCCTGCACATCATTGACAACCTAAAACCTATCCTAGAAAATGTTACCTCACTATCTCCAACCTTGTGTGACAGGCTAACCCACACTTACAGACAGCCCACCCCAAATCTCAAAAAAGTACTCACCTGCAGCCACGCACACCACCACTGAAATACTAACTCAGGGACTATCCCTGCTACAAACCCTGTTACCAACTCTGTCCACATATCTACTCAATTGGCCTTCACAGGACTTAACCACATAAGCCACAACATCAGGGGCTCAAATACCTGCACTGCCACTAATGTGGTATGTGCCATCAAGTGCCAGCAATGCTCCTTTGCCATGTATATTGGTCAAACCCAAGGGTCAGGAACCAAAACAGCAGGAAGAGCAATATTTCCAATTTGGTAAAAAAACTCAAGAATTCAAAAGCTGCAATGCACGTGAATACGAGCCAGTCCTTAGCAAATAACGTCAAACCACATTTTATGAAACCCTGCTTTAAAAACAGCGCACACACACACTGATTTGTAATGCAACACATGCTTATTGCAGGACATTCACAAAATATTTTACATGTTCTATTTCCACACACTTTCCATGTGTGTTTGTACCACTGTCTTCCTGACTTTCACTCTCAACCTTCTCTGCCTCTGGGGAATGCTGGGGGAGTTAGCCAATGTTTTGGGATCATATATTGTTGGTTATTTAGATGTGAGTTTTTCATTTCTGGGCTTTTAGACATTCATCATTTATTGAAAATAATTAGGAGGGTTTTTAAAAAAAAGCTTTGCAATTACAGCATCAGGGGCCACAAAGAAGTCCTTAAAGAGACACATGCAGCTCAGGAGCCACAGGTTGCAGATCTTTGGCCAAACTGGACAGTTTGTACACCAAATGTTGAGTGACCATAAACCCAACATCAGGTATGGTAACACACAAACCTATAGCAGAACGTTTTAACCTTTCTGAACATTCAGTAATGGTTTTAAATTCTTTTATAGAATAATGCCTACTTTTATCACTGGATTACAGTGGGAGACACCTGAACTGGAATTTGTTTACAAATTTAACGCCATCAACCTAGGCTTGAATAAAGATCTCAGTTGGTTAATACGTTACAAGGGCAATTTTCCCTGCCTTTGATATTCACATTTGTATATCACATGCTGGGAATGAGACACATCCAGCTTAATTTGCTTCACTAACTGGTTCTACTAATGACAGGTAACTTTGTTTTTTGCTGCTATATACACCCTCGGAGTCTGTAATTTTCACTCCAATGCATCTGAGGAAGTGGATCTTACCCATGAAAACCCATGACCTTGGCTAGAGCAAAAAGTCAATTTTAAGGCACTTAACTCAAATGTAACCATCTTTACTTGAAATACCCTTAAAGTTGATTTAATGAACTCTAAGACTGACTTTCCCACCCTTCCCCTTGGATAAAATATAATGCCGAGTTCGAATTTACAAGGGTGAATTAATGGTAGTGTGGAAACAGCATTACTTTAAATCAATTTTTATCCACCTTCAAAGGTATCCCACAATGCCCCACACGTGTCCATTCTGTCCACTTTCACCTCTACTGGTCTCCAGGTGTGCAGGAAATAGAAAACAGGAAACCTGGCAATTTGAATTAATTTTCTTTCTGGCCAGGATGGTGATCTCATCAAGTCATGATTTTCAGGGTTGCAAAAGAGCCCCAGCATGGAGCCATCAGGAGAGCCAGGATTTCTTTGCTGTGTGGGTGGATTAATCCATGTGGCGTAAACACCAGGGTGCTAAACAGTGCCAAGTGAAAATTAAGCTCCCCCACACGGCTGCTGGGCTGTTCAGACCATGCCTACAGACAGCAGTAGGCCCTGTCTTGTATGGGGTTTAAGTGCTTGAGAGTGCTTCTTCCCTGCACAGGATTTAGCAGGAGAGACCAATAAACTTGTTTTTTCTGCTTTAAATTTTACAGTGGTACCTACCGCGCCCACAAGCTGCCATGCAACAGTTAAATTTTTAAATGGTCACTGCTGGGACTGCAATGAAGGGTCCTGTGGCACCGTATAGATTAACAGAAAACTGCCGGAACTGTGCTTCGTTCTGTCCCTTTTTAAAAAATAGTGACTTTTGGGAAAAAAATAACCTTGCTATCACATGTATTTCACCTTCTTTGGGCAGTTCTGGGAGCACCCAACAGTTGCCATACAGCCAGTCATATCCTCTATATGATCATAATCATTGGGTCGGCAGCAGAATGTGACTGGGGAGACATGCTGTGACCATACAGCCAGCCTGGCTCAAGATTCGTTAGGATGGCACCCGAATGTGACGAGGGGACATAGAGCGTATGGGTGGCCCAAGGGAGGATTTCACAGGAAGGAATGGGGCTCGCTTTTTAAAGCGGAACCATAACCTTGTTACCAAATGAGCTCTGGGAGCACCCAGCTGACTGGACCATTTCAACAGGTTGCTCAACTTGTTTTCTGTGCCTCTCATTTATACGGGGCAGCCCCTCTGCAAGGCACCATGCAGCTAACGGGCTAGCCCCTACCCCAGCACATCACGTGGCGGCTGGGCTGTGCGTACCATGATTCTGGACAGTGGCATATCCTGTCCAGTGTAGGTTGAAGGCTTCTCCCCTCCATAGGATTTAGCAGAAGAGGCTGAGAAGCTTCTCTTTGCCTCACATTTGTAGGGGGCAGACTCTGCCCCCAGAACCATGTGCCTTGTGGGCTAACCACAAGACAGGGATGAGGGGGCTAGCCCACTCCCCCCCTCCACCACATAGCTAGCTCCTGCCCCACCACACCATGGGTGGCCAGGCAGTGCATATTATGTGTGCAGACTGCACCATGTCCTGTCCTGCGCATGGCTTCACTGCTTGAGGTGGCCTAACCTCACTGAGACGGAAGCAGAAAGTGACTGGGGGACATACAGAGTACCCTCCCTTCCCGTACAGGGCACGTGGTCCCAAATCATGTGGCTCGGGGGAGCATTTCCGATGATGGAATGGAGCTTGTGGGCTCTCAATCCTTTCCTGCAGAGGCAGCTGCTGGCACTAGGGCTTCTTTACTAGACGAGGCAAGGGAATCCCTTCATTCTTTCCTCAACTTTTCTATCTTCTAATGCTTCCTTAATTTTTCCTTCTCTTCTCGAGCCACTACTACTTCTGACGGGGTAATGGCTCCTTCCAGCAGCCGCTAGACACCAATGCCCTCCGGGCTTCTTTTCTTTTCTTTTCGAAACCCCAAAACTAATGAGTCTGGAGCTACTACTTCTAACAGTCTACTTCAGCCAGATATAATGAAAAAGTGGCAGTGTATCTTTACTTGCACATATGAAGTCTTTCCCTTTGACTTTATAAAAGCTTGTGTTACAAAGTTGACTTCAATAAATTCAACTTTATTTCACATTGTTAGGGCACCATCTACACAAGTGTTAGTCTCTAAGGAGCTAAAAGGACTACCCCCGCGTTATTCATGCAGTGACACAGGTTGCCCAGTGCTGTTGCTGAAGGAACTGTCTAGCCTGATGTAGTGTGGTTGTATCTGTGTTGGTCCCAGGATTTTAGAAAGACAAGGTGAGTATGGTAATATCTTTTATTGGCTTCTCTCTCTCATCAACAGAAATTAGTCCAATCAAAAGATAGTACTTCATCTATTTTAGTCACTCTAATCTAGCGCTTATCACTCTAATCTTGCCCTATTGTCATTTAGCACCATCATCAGCCCTCACTTATGTTCTCTCTTCTTGTCCTTTCCTGGTCCCTTTCTTTTTCTCCATATGCTCTTTTCTGAATCTGTCTCCTCAGTACAGCTCAGCATTGGAGGGTGTGTGTGTGTGTGTAGGGGGCTGGGGGAACAGGGCAGCCTGGCGCTGGCCTCTGAATATATTACACACTAGCAACTCAGTGAGCTGGAAAATTGTAACTCTGCAATTTTATTAAAAATAGGCGGTCACCCTAATGTTTGGAGATAGGTTTGGAGACAGCAGGATAATTAATGGACCCTCATGCAACCCAGAGGCAAAACCAGCAAATTTTAACAAAAGTCAGTAAGTTGAGATTTTTACCTCTAAGAAAGAGACTTTCCATGTCTGATTTGTTCATTGGTATCAGAAGAAAGGGGAGATAAAATGGGCTTCCTGTGCAAAACCTGGAGAGGCACATCATTATATTAATTTGAAATAAAAAGAAAAAAAAGTTACCTAGCTGTTTTTCTTTCCTCTGAACTAAATTGAAGCAGGCAACTGCCGCTAAAACTGGAAGAATATTATAATAGCTTACCACAAGAGGGAAGATAGGGATGTTTTAGATAACTTCCTGGCTCTTCATGTGACAATATTTCAATTCTAACAAGCAGATTTCCCTGTCAACATTTTATTTATAAAGCACACCCCTGCATGCAGTGCTCTTATGGAAGCTCAGCTATATAAACAGTGGCAAATACACCTTTCAAAGACATGTACAACAGGCCAGAAAAAAAAAGATTGACATATTAAAAAAAGGGATAGGGGCTCAAGGTCTTAAATAGGAAAGAAGCAAATAATTAGAATAGAAGACACTTCAAAACCACAACAATGTCTGTATTTAATTGGAGTGGGGCGAGTGAGCTTGAGATGCAGCACAGTGAGTTGTGTGCAATGGACCCCTGCAAAGCCTTAGCCAAGGATAAAACAAAGGGGCAGAAGTTACTACAGCTCCTGATCAGGAAGTCACTGGTACAGCTGAAATGAAAGATGGTTGCAGGAGGGGACCAAAGAGGGCCAGAAAGATGAAGCAGAAAGGTCTTAAATATGCAGAAGATGGGGCGGGGGAAGCGAAAGTGAGAGAAATAGGGCACAGAGTAAAAGAGATTTCACTGGAATAGCTGTAGAACATACCTTGAGTTGGCAGGATAACATGCATCTGCCTCCCTCCCCACCCCCTCAAAAACAACTTCCCTAATGAAAGATGCTTGCATGAGCAGAAATCAGATTCTGAACATTGTGTGCTCTTGGCAGGAGATATGCAGTAAGGAGACTAATAAAATGCCAAGTCAGAAGAAAAAACCCAACAACACAGAACACTTCTCACACCATTAGTTTTCTGACTCTGCCTGCTCTTCCCTTCCCAATGCTCCCCAATTCACTCTCAGCAGCACACCAATCCTTCTGGACCTAAACATCATGCTCTGGGCTCTAGACTTTTCCCATCCCCCTTTCCACACGTGAACATTACTCATAACTAGGAAAAAGTTAACCAAAGGTATATGTCCATAGTCATCATCAGTACAGTACCATGAAGTTTAAAACAAAATTTGAGAGCAAGTGCAGGTTGTCTCCCCCTAAACCAGGACTCACTGGTTCAGCAACATCCCTGGAGTGCCAGCTACAGGAGCCTAGTGACAGGAGGGGTGGAGTCCAGCAGCCAGGTCAGGGTCAGAGCCTGTGGCAGCGAGGAAGGGGCCTGTGGTAGGGAGGCAGCCAAGGCTGGAAGCAGAGCCTGCAGTGAGGAAGGGCAGTTGGCTGAGGGCCAGTGGCAGAGGTCGCCCCCAGCAAATTCCATCTAGGGAGGTCCAACCTGGAAATATACTTTCTCACTTATATTGGACTCAATTAGTACCAGGTCAGCCTTGAAACTGGAAGTGTCATTTCTTTGGGGTGATTAGGTTAAATAAAAAGAGGGATTATATGAAACCCTAATTCACTTCAGAAGTCTGAAAGCCTGAGAAACATGTCAAATGGCCTTTAGCTTTGATTAGTGTGAGCCTGTAATAACTAAACTCTTTCAATTAGATACTTTGGCTTATTAAGAGCCACTGAAACGCCAGTGAAGCCAAAGATGTCAGACAGGCTGTACATCAGTGCTGAGTTCAGAAAAAATATTCGTCACCTGCTGCAACACATTTGCTAATTTTAAGCAAAAAGTCATTGCACTTCAACTGTAGTAAGTACATCTATTGTCAAGGGTAGGCCCACTCTTCAATCTGAGGGGCAGCTGCAACACTGGTAGACATACCCACACAAGCACAAGCTAAAAAGTGCAGTTTAGATGTGCTGGTAGGATTCAGCCCAGGCTGCCCAAGGAGACCCAGGGCACTGTATTCGTATTGCTAACCCATGCGGCCGACACTACACCGCTATTTTTAGCCATGATAGCTAGCTTACTGCTCGCATGGGTATGTCACCTGTGATGCAACAGGCCAACTATACTCCTGTTACTTACAGGCATTTCAGAGTGGAAATCGTCAGATGAAAAATTCTAAATACACATTAAGTAGAATTACTCATGTCATACCCGGTGATCTTTTTAAGAACATCATTCTTTGTGGGAGCCCTACTGCTGGTGTCCAATTTCCCTTTTGTGCACAACTGCTAACTCCGCTTCAAAACAGGTTAAATTTCTCTCTCAAAATTTCAAACTATACCAGAACAGAAGGAAAAAGCATGGCTATACTGTACAGATCTGGTTTCCGGGTAAGTAACTCACAAGGTTCCTGGCACTAGGGTAGCTAGCATTTTATGTAATCATCTAGCACATTTGCTGATTCAACAGCACTATTTACATTACTGCTGTTTTAATGAATTAATTAGTGCTGCATAATAGCTTCAGACAAATACTATGATTTTTTTAAAGGAATCCCTCTGCAATTAGCCTCAAAGTCCTTACATTCTTACCCTCTTTGTTCTTCCCCGCTTGTGCACAATTACAATAAAAACAGGCCTCATGCTGCACAGGTGATTTTATACTTGTTTCCATAGTCCAGCACAGTTGTCTGTTACAGAAGTCAGTGAGGCATACAGCCTGTAATAAGCAGAGTTCCAATGATTCGGAACCTCTTGCTTCAACAGATATTTGGCCTTTTTTTTTCCCCTCTGCTGCAGCTCTTTACTGATTTTCCTACCTTTAACAGAATGATGAAGACAGTCCCTGGGTTTATGTTTCCTCCAACCCCAAATGCTTTCCATATTCCAATAAACAGACAGAAAACTGGGGAAGATAGTGATGCCAAGGATGTGAATAGAGTCTAGCACAGAAACAGAGGACACACTCAAGTGTCAGAGACACTGCTGTGTACTACAATTAAAATATGCAAATAAATTAGAGTTGCACTCATGATGAATGCCCACCTGTTGCTATTGCCCATACAATGGTTTTTTTCAGGTTCATTCTTTTCTCTGTTCTTATAACCAGGACTACTAATGGCTTTTGCAGAATACTGGCTCAACAAATATTGAAACCTTTAAAGTCATTCCGATGACTTCCTGTGTGTGTGTGTGTGTGTGTGTGTAAATCACGTATCACATACAGTTAGTAGGCAACATACCCGATGAAATGCCAGGGTTGAGCTAGCATTGAACTAAGGCTGAAAACTCTGCAAACACACCCCCTCACACTATAAATAACTGTAGAGAAAAAACAGACAAACTAGTCTGATGCCTAGACCTCTCCCCAACCCGTGATATCTTGTAGGGAGATATTTCCACAACTGTGGACCCGCATCAGATAAGGGCCAATAAGTCTACCACTGCTGAACCTAATGCACTTAGATGCAAAGAACACTTGTCCCCAGTTGTCCTGAAGAAGGGAAGTTTTTCAGACATAATATAAAAGGGCTTAGCATAGAAGAAGAGTCCCAATGAGAGTCCAAATTAAGGTTGATCTGTAGAAAATTAAATGTTTCCACTGAAAATCAAACCCCCCTCATTTTGATCAAGGCCAAATATTGGGGGGTGTGAAAGCTTCAGTAACACCTAATGGGAGTTGCATTTTGGATGTCTCGTGATCTCATTCTCCTCTATGGGCCCGATTCCACAGTCAGATTCTGTCCAAGGTGCACTAGGGCCATAAGACTGAGATGATGCAACTCCACACCACACCAAGAGGGGAGAGTGTGATAAATCACAGAAAAATCCAGTATGACCAAAGTGGCCTATCATGGAACCTGGGAGCCCTGAATTGAAACTTCCATAAAGCACCACAGCTGCATTTTCAAATTGAAATATTCTGGTTAACTGTCAAAATATTTCAGATTTTAAATTTTTTTCCCCAGAAAAATCTGTTTTCAGGATGGGTGGGGAGGAGTGGTCAGTACAAACAACCCCTTCCCACAATATTTTCCAAATAGCTTCTGTAGGAATAGAGGATATTTTGCAAGTTGGTGATGTCAAAACTGGGAAATTGTACGTTATATTTTACTCAGTTAATCGCTAGTGTATTGTGAAGATGTTAAGGTTATATATAACCAGGTATGAAGCACTTACTGGCTGTGTCTACACTACAAACTAACTTTGAAGTAGAGAGTTCACACACAAAATGCACCCTCCCTTACTTTGAAGTAGGCTCTCCCCTTCTTCGAAGTTAAATGTCACAGTTAGTCCCTACTTTGAAGTCGGGGACAGAAATGATGCAGGCATGGGGGTCACAGTCAACAAGCGCTTCTGGGCTCACAGCCAGCTGACCCCTTAAAGGGCCCCTCCCAACACCCACAGACCACACATGTTCAAGGCTGACCGGCTGAAGACAGCAGCAGCACATGCAGAGGGGAACAGCCGGAGACCACGCCAGCTCCCTCCCTCGCCAAGGATGATGCCCTCATGATCCTGGTCAGCCTGCTGGACGTGCTGCTCACCATGTAGCACCAGCAGCTCGCTCAGCTACAACCCAGCCTTGAGGCCCTTGCCACCCTCATGCTGCCGGAGGGCCTATACCATCGGCACTGAATAGTGGGACTGGCTGGTGCTGGAGGACTGGGATGACAAGCAGTGGCTGAGGAATTTCAGGATGACCTGGCAGACATTCGAGAACCTCTGCCACTGGCTCAACCCAGTCCTCCAGCACCAGGACACCTGTGTTCAGCCAGCGCTCCTGCTGAGGAAGAGGGTGGCCATTGCACTATGGTGGCTGGCCATCCCTGACAGCCACAGATCCGTCGGCCACCATCGGAGCAGTGCCGAAGGAGGTATGGCCAGCCCCCAGCATGGACCCACCCCCAGGGAGGGGGCGACTGGGAAGGGGGCAGGGGCTCCTGGTGAGGGGCCTCCCAGTCCAGTAGTCATGGACATCCCCTCTTCCCCTCTACAGGTTGTCCAAGCCATCAACACAGTGCTCCTGCTACATCTTGTGACCCTGGAGGACCTGGACCCGCCCTTGCTGGGTTCGCAGACCTGGGCTTCCCCAACTGTTTTGGAGCCCTGGATGGGACTCATGTTGCAATCCAGGCTCTGGACCATGGGGGGGGGTGCCTCTACATAAACAGGAAAGGGTACTCAGTGGTACTCCAGGCCCTGATGGATGCAAGGGACTATTTCCTGGACATGTGTGTGGGGTGGCCAAGCAGGTCCCATGACACCCAGGTCTTCTGAAATTCGTGGCTGGGATGCCAGAGGGCACATATGTCCTGTCACCAGAGCCCTCATCGGCTACGTCTACACTAGCCCCAAACTTTGAAATGGCCACGCAAATGACCATGTTGAAGTTTACCAATGAAGCACTGAAATGCATATTCAGCACTTCATTAGCATGCGGGCGGCCACAGTATTTCGAAATTGACGTGCCCCACTGCCGCGCGTCTCGTCCCAATGGGGCTCCTTTTCGAAAGGACCCCACCTACTTCGAAGTCCCCTTATTCCCATGAGCAGATGGGAATAAGGGGACTTCGAAGTAGGCGGGGTCCTTTCAAAAAGGAGCCCCGTTGGGACGAGACGCGCAGCAGTGGGGCATGTCAATTTCGAAGTACCGTGGCTGGCTGCATGCTAATGAAGCGCTGAATATGCATTTCAGCACTTCATTAGTAAACTTCGAGATGGCCATTTGCGTGGCCATTTTGAAGTTTGGGGCTAGTGTAGACATGGCCATCATCACCCTTGGTCTTGGTGGGCCAGTCTCCATGCAGGGGGGCTGGGGCGGCTGGAGGGGCCCGCCTCCTCTCCACTGTCCACAGGTGTGGGAAACCGGCAGCATCCACCACATGCTCCGAGCTAGCTGCCTCCCTCCGCCCCAGAAGCCTGTGTAGCTCCTGGTAGCAGGGGCAGCGCACAGGCTGTGCCCCCGTCCAGCTAGCAGCGTCACAGGCCTTGATATACAGCAGGTGCAGCTCCTTCACCTTGATATGGATGCTGCTACCGGGGCAGTAAGGGTGTCCTTGGGCAGCAAGGCCGCTGGCCAGCTGGTCAAAGGCCTCTGCCTTGTGCTGGCGTGTGCCGGTTTGCTGAAGGACCTCCTCCTCCCCTCGCAGAGCGAGGTCCTTCAGTTCTGCCTCTGTGCAGGAGGGTCCCCTCCTGGTGCGGCCCCTGCCTGGGCCCCGCAAGTCCTCAGACCCCTCCTCTGGAGCCCCCCAGAGGGGGATCCTTCCATGCCACCATGGTAGGTATGGGCTGCAACGGCTGGCAGGTGATTCGGGCAGGGGCAGTCTACAGCAGAGCTCACGCTTCCCCTGCTTGTGGCACACTCTCAGCTTCCTGCCTGGCATTGCCAGGGAGCTGCTTCCTTTAAGGCAGCTGTCAGGGACCATAAAGTCCTGCCTGGGCGAGCCAGACTGTCTCCATCCTCTGGTGGTGGGGCCCTCCTTGGAGGACTCCTTACTTTGAGTAAGGAGTGCAGAGATTTTACACACACTTAACTTTGAAGTAAGAGAGGCTAACGTTGAAGTCACTACTCCATTCCAGGGAATGGAGTAATGGCTTACTTCAAAGTTAACTTTGAAGTAAGGGAAAGTACGTGTAGATGTTCTGCAGGCTACTTCGAAGTTAACTTCAAAGTTAGTTTGTAGTGTAGACGCACCCACTGTTCCTTTTCTGTTGCCAATGACTACTACCCTATGCCATAAGGACTCTGCGGTACTATGCTGCATTTCCTTTCTGCAGATCCTACCTAAGGTATGTAGGTATGCCAAAACTTAAGCAAAAGCATCACCAGCCAATCTACATTCTCCAATACTGTATCATCTCCTGCAGCACTGAGCTGGTAAAGTTTGTCATCAATCCATGGAAAAAAATGGCAAAAATTAACAGAACAGCTGAGACAGAAAATGAACAAAGAACCAAAACAATATAAGGGTCCCTGTTCTGCACACAGCCAGAGAACTTAAGAACAGAAGAATGGCCACACTGGGTCAGACCAAATGTCCATCTAGCTCAGTATCATGACTTATGACAGAGGCCAATACCAAATGCTCCAGTGGGAGTGAACAGAACAGGTAATCATGAAAGTGATCCCTCACCTGACATCCATTTCCAACAAGCACAGGTTAGGGGCACCGTTCCTACCCATCCTGGCTAGTAGCCATTGGATGGACCTAACCTGCATGTATTTATCAATTTTTTGAACCCTGTTAAAATCTTGGTCTTTACAACTTCCTCTGTCAAGGAATTCCACAGGCCTACTATGTGCTGTAGGAAGAAAATCTTCCTTTTGTTAGGTTTAGGCCTGTTTCCTGCTAATTTCATTTGGTGACCCTTGTTATGGGAACAAGTAAATAACTTTTCCTTAGTCACTTTTTTCCCCCACACCAGTTGTATATACCTCTTTCATATTCCCTCTTAGTCTCCTTTCTCTAAGCTGGAAAGTCCCAGTCTCTTTAATATTTCTTCATATGGCACCTGTTCCAAACCCCTAATTGTTTGTTATTCCTTTCCGAATCTTTTCCGATGCCAATATATCTTGTTTGAGATCAGGTGACCACATCTGTCCACAATAGTCAAGATATGGGAATACCCTAGATTTATGTAGGGGCAATACGATATTCTCTGTTTTATTCTCTATCCCTTTTTTAATGATTCCTAGCATTCTGTTTGTCTTTGAGTGCTGCAGCATGCAGAGTAGATGTTTTCAGAAAACTATTGACAATGACTCCAAAATCTCTCTCGGGTGGTTATAGCTAACATATCTCTCTGGAGGAGAACATGAAATTGGATGGAACTTGAAAGAAGGTATTCACAGGGACATTGAAGGCTGAATATGCCTTTGGGATGGTTATGAATAAAATTTAAGCTATGCCTCCTTATACTGCCCTCATCACAATAGCTTCTATGCACTTCAAAGTCATTAATGGACTTTATTCTCCACATACTGTATTATTCTTATTTTAGAGCTGGGAGTTGCAGCACACGGTGCCTTAAGTAACTTACCCAAGGTAGCACAGGAACACTGGAGGCTGTCAGACATTGAACAGTTGACTTGAGTTCCAGTCCACTACCCTATCCCATATGTTAAGTTTGTAGAAAGGCTTAGCATAAGCTCAGGAAAGGTCTCTGCTGGCTATTGCCCAGAAATTGACCATCACTAATTTGTAACAAATCCTTGGGGCAGCTCATGTATATACTGGTCAATAAATGTACATTTTTATAAAATGCTCCCTTACCTGGCTGACTTGCTTCAGTGGAGTCTGCTTCTATTTTTGCATGGGTTTGCAACTTCCCCCTTCTTTCTCCCCTAACAGTTTAGTTCACTTTAAGCCTCTGTTACTAAAGGTGGTTGAAAATAAAAAAGGAGGAGAAAGTGTGAGCAATTAGGGAAACTCAGAGGACAAGTGCTATGGAGCCATTCAGTCTAGTCACCTGTAATGGAAATTTTATCATCCAAGTGATTAGAGGGCTGGAGCACATGACTTATGAGGCAAAGATGAAGGGGTTTAGGTTTTTTTTTTAATCTACAGAACAGAAGGTGGGGGTGGGAACTGGGTAGCAGCCTTTAATTACCTGAACGGGGGTTCCAAAGAGGATGGAGAGAGGTTGTTTTCAGTGGTGACAGATGACAGAAAAAGGAGCAACAGTCTCTACTTACAGGGGGAGAGGTCAAGGTTGGATATTATGAAAAAACTGGGATGATTTAGTTGTGACTGGCCCGGCTTTGAGTGTGGAGCTGGACCTGATGACCTCTTGAGGTCTCTTCCAAGCCTGTGAGTCTATGCCTGAGCTGAAAGAGGCCACAGAGCACCAGTCAAAAATGACTAGTGGGCCAGCTGAGGCAGAAAGAATGACAAGACCTCTGCTCTGGAGTAGGGATATCTCTGGTGAAGAGCTGGTCATCTATGATCAGAGAAAACAGGATGCCATGCTGCAAGCTGGTGGCCAGGATAAGAAATGTGACCAAAAGGGCAGTGTGTCATGACCCCTGAGGAATTCACACTTGCTTTCACTCACATGAGAGGAAATGACATGCGGAGACAAAGAAGTGATCATCTTCAGCCTTGTTACACAGCCAAACACAATTGCAGAGAGAAGAGGGTGGAACTCAACTGCTGAATGTATCAATTACTGTGCAGAGAGGAGTAGTTTAAATTACTAGGGCCGAGCTCTCAGCTGACTTCAGTGGAATGATGTCAGTTTATAGGAGTTGAGAATCTGGTCCCTCGAGTAATATCTGAGATGAGAAGACATTTGGATAGACTCTACTTAGGCAGAAGGGGCACCAACCTCCAGGCATCAAAACTGACAAGGCTTTTTCAGGGGAATTTAAAATACATAAGCAAAAGTTCCCTGCACTCCCTATATCAAGTAATGTGACAAGTACTTGTAAAATGCAATGTAAAACAAACAGGGATTCTTCTGAAGCAAGATATAGAATAAGGGGATTAATGCACTGAAGTGTCTATATACAAACAGACTATCAGAAATAATGATGAAGAACTAGACATTACTCACAGGCAGCTGTTATGAATGACTGGGCACCACTGAAACCTGTTGCAATAACTGGAGTATGTCAGCGTAATCTATGTCAGAGATGAAAAGAGATGGAAATCTTAGGAGAACAGTTTCACGACAAAAAAAATAAGTTATTTTGTTAGTCTTTAAAGTGCTACTTGACTGCTTTTTTGTTTTGATAGTATATAAACTAGCACAGCTGCCTCTCTGTAGGTAGTTTCATGGTATTTCTAGAACTTCTATATCTAGATGGAGCCAAAAATCAAAAAGTGCAGATACACATAGGAACATCTTTACTTCTCCAAGTGTTGTACATGTGTTTTCGAACCCCGGAAAAGGTTTGATTTCAGCTCAGTTTGAGGAGCAGGCCAAGGTTCAGATCAATATTTATCTAATAGTCATTTACTCATCTCTACAAACAAGAGAAGTTAAATGTTCTGCTGATCAGAAAAGGACATACCAAGCAGGGTTGCCAAGTTAAACCAGAAAGCATACCTATAAAAAAATTACACTCTTTGCCTATTCCTTTGCCTAATGCCCCATCTGGCATAGCTCAGAAGGGGTTTATTGAGCAGGACTATATAAGGTGACCTGTGGGACAGCAAGTACAGAAGAACTTCTGCACCTGAAAAGAATACCTGTGGTGGGAGGGGTTGTGGATTTTCTGGCCAGCCTTTGAAACAAGCTGATTAAACCCCATTGAGCCTAGGAGTACTGCTGGGTCCATCAGCTGAGGAGACAGGGTTGCCTTATGCCCATAGATCCTTTCCCAAGTGGGTACATATGGCTATAACATTGCTCACCAGTGAGTGCTCCAAAGAGCTACAGGTGGACCCACTCTAAACCCTGGGAGTCTCTGGTCTGGCAACATTGGTGGTTCTCCTGGACCACTGCTGTTCCTGGACCAGACAGTCCTGGTGGAGGGCTGGTAACTGGGAGCCCCAGGGGGCTGGGACCCAGGCCAGGCTGGAGGCATGGGAGCCAGCTGCTGAACTGCTGACCAGACTGGCAGCACAGGGGCCAACAGGTGGGAGCCTGGCTCATCAGTGGGACTGGGGCTACACTAGGAGCTGGTAGCCTGGCAGTTACAGCATGAAGGCAGGACTGGGAGCCCTGCTGTGGCCGGGATCCTAGCTGGGCTGATAATGTGGGGAGAGCCAGCCAGGAACTGAACTAGGGGCTGGTGGCAGGGGAGGCCAGAACTGACCTCCCCTAGTCCAGCAAACTCCCTTGTTTGGGCCCAGTGAGGTCTCAAGGATGCTAGACCAGAGAAGTCCAACCTGTATTGTGAAAGCCAAGAGAGTTATGCTTGAGCTGCATGGGAAATGTCCCCCCACCCCATCTCTCACTGGGACAAAAGCAAAACCTTCCCCAAGGTTTAAAGGTTGGGGAGAGAGAAAGAAAGCCCAGACTAGCTTAGTGCCCTGGTGGTGGTCAGGTCCCTTATGTGGTATGTGAGAGGTACTCCCTGAATGAAGTAGTGCTGGAACCTGAACTTTGGTTTTCTACCTCCAGATGCATCACCTGACTATCAAATTTCTTGGGAGTGGGAAACTCTCCCCTCCCATCCCCCCTTGCTCCCAACCAGAAATTCTATCCTGAACCTGAAAACCATTCTTGATTAAACGTTCTCAGAACTGGCATGAGCCCAAAAAGTTTGAGTTTTGATTTTTTTTTTTTTATTCCAAAAAATGTCCAACCAGCAATAAGTTACCCTGGTGCAAAGCTGACAAGATTGAAATCACACTCAAGCTCTTTATCAAGCGTACACAGAAATGGTGCGGCTTCATTCACATAGTGAAGGTTAAAAATATTTCGGTATTATGTGCAGTTGTAAAGAATCTTTAAATAATCCTTTTGAAGTAAGGCATTGAAATCTGGTTCCTGACTGCAACACATTTTTCTTCATTGGCCACACAGTTTGTTACTGTGGGGTTGCTCACCAATGGTCTGCAGCTGACACAGATTTTATTTTACTTTAAAAAGTAAAAAGGAACAGCTAATCATTTTGTGGCTATTTTTGTAATTATAAAAAAGGAAAAAGGCTGCTCAAACTTGCAAATGGTTCCTGGTAAACGACCTTTAATAAAACATTTTGCATCTAACAGTTTTGTGGGTATGCTCTTCCTATAATTTATTTGTATTTTACGGGATCATTACACATTTAGAAAGGCACTAATTACATCCCCTGTAACAGAAAGACATGGAACAGTTCAATTCCGCATTCTTGATGTGGGGCTGATAAGAGTTGGCTGCACTGATGTCAAAAAACTGCTCTTCAGGCTGCAGATAATTAGAGCTAGATAACCCAAGTCAATCAAAGCTTTTCAAACATTCCTGTCCAAGACTCCCAGCCTCATCAAGCTCCCAAACTACGAGTTCAAACAAAGAGACTGCTGCTTCACTGATTTGTACAAAATTATAGATTTAACACGGCTGGACATGTGTACTCCAGTTCTGCACTCCTTCAATAATGGCTATGCAGAAAGCAGCTGGAACAGCAACAAAGTGTCCAGAATCATGGGGAAGGGAAAGAAACAGCTCTGCATGATACTGTGATTATTTACAATGCTAAGCCATGGGCCAGTATGGTCTGCTTGGCTGCCACCTGTTGTGTTCTAGCATGATGAGAATATCCACTAGTTCAGGTGCCAAGCCAGGGCTGCTGCTGCTGCGAGCTTTGATCAGCTGAACTTTATATTTCAAATGATATGAAAATGTGAATGTTGGCAGGTGTTTTAAATTGCAGTCTCCAGTTTTACACACACACACACACACACACACTTGTTCATAATATCATTTTAGAACTGCTACAATAAAAGATGCCAGTCTTTGTTTCTCCTGTGAATCGCAGATTACTGTGTCACGGCTACATATGAATGCACAAGATATATACAGGACCTTTCCAGGTTTGAATGTCAGGGATCATATGGTGATATTCAGAAGGGGCTTCTTGATAATGCTAAGATTGCAAACTCCACCTCTTCAGATTTGCTTGCAGCCCGAGGTGTTGGCTGATATGGCACTGAATGTTCCAAATCAGAGGCGCTTGTCTTAGGCTGAGAGGTAGGAGGTTGGACCAGGAGTCCTATCAGTAGGTTTAAAGGATGTTGATTAAATGCCAGAAAACAAGAATTCATGTTGGTAGGGGAGGGAAAGAGCAAGGCTTCAATGTGATTTTTGGGCAAAAACTAAGACTGATTTTTTTTTCCTGGGGGATAGGGAGGGTAGAAAACAGAGTGAGAACCCCACACGCAAGGAGTCCAGTGGTTAGGGCACTCACCTGGGATTTGAGACACCAGATTTGTCATTTCTCTGAACTAGACAAATTATTTCTCTGACATCTCAGGCAAATCCCTTTACCCTTGGCTGTCCCTCTTGTTGGACTGTACTATTTTGTGTAAATAATCTATTACTCATTGGTCCAGAAAAAGACTAATTCTAGCTTGATAGATAAGGGACTAACTATACACCATGCAGGCACTTGAACCTGGGTTTCCTATATCTTCAATCAATACCCTAAACTCTGGGCAATGCCTATTCTGGGCTGGGAAAGGCACAGGTAACACACATCCCCCTTTACCCTTCTCTTGACCTGCGAAACCCTCTCAAAGAGGTCATAACACAGATTTCCATACCAAGTTCTGATTCTGAGAAATCAATTTTCTAATGAAAAAGCAGCTAGTCTTCAGCAAAGGCCTTTGTTTTTCCAGCTGGTTCAACTCAGCCATAGAATTAAAATGCTTGCTTACACTACAAAAACTTTTGTTAAATGTTTACCACTGTTGCTCACAGTCCATTTTAACCCTACTATTGGTAGCAAGAGTAGAAGCTCTTGCATAGACAAGGTGCTGACAGCTGTTGGTATATAGAGTGGTCTGCATAGGCCTGGTCTGAGCATGATTAGCTGACCTAGTGTCTAGCATAGGAGGGCTATCTGATGCCCTGTCTAGATTAGCACTCACATTACTACGATCATTGGAGGATAGGAATGGCAGTGGTAGCACCAACAGGGACATCTTTCTTTGGAAAAAGAGAGAATAGAATAGCCACACACTAAATGGCCAGTTGGAGATCACAGTGCCTCTTAATGTTCCCTTCAAAACGAAGCCCCCAGATGCTCGTAGGAGCATCAGATCTGCCATATTGTGTCACTTTGCTCTGTAATCGATCTCTAATGGTTACCCATACCAGAGCTTCCTGGGGAGTGTACAAGGCAGGGGAACTATAGCATGATTCATGACTCTTGGTTTCTGTTAGTCAGAGGTCACTGTGAGAATGAGACTGCATGCCTGACCACCTTGGCTCCCAGACTCTGATGGCTCTATTGTTCCATGAGCTCAAGCTGTTCTTTGAAACTCAGTTAAACTTTTAGCCACCACAACATCCATGGCAATGAAGGCCACAGCTTAGCTGCATGGTGTATGGGGAAAAAAAAAAGGTGAGACACATGCTTCTCTCGTCACCTTTTTGAAAACAAACATTCTTGATTGCGTTGATATCCATCCTACCCACTTATCTTTCTCTTCTATAATCTCTCCACCTGTGGATGCCATTCCATGTGCTTGATCAACTGTTGCCCTTCTTTTCTAATCTTTGCCAGTTCCATTATAGCCTTTTTGTGGTGTCTGTTCTTGGTCACTCCACAATATTGAAGGTCCAGGCCTCCCATGGCTTTCTATAGAGACAGTATTTTTGACTTATCTAGCCTTTTCTTAATATGTTAGCTTTTTTTGACTGGCACTGCTGTATACTGAGCACAAGTTCTCAGAAGAATATCCATGGTGAATCCAAGATACAAGGTAATAGGTAGTTTAGAACCCATCATGCTATACAAGTCCTCTTGAATTCCATCCCTCTGGTCTAGCCATCAGTAAGCCATATGTCTCCTTCAGTGACTAGAGGTGGACTCTATATTACAGTTTGTGAAATGTTTAGTGTATATAGTACTTAAGTGTGCATGGAGCTTTGTAATAATTGATTAGACCATTTCCTATGCCTGCGATTGTTTCAAAAATCAACGTTGTACAAACTCCTGTTGGGTCTCCTTTGAAAGGCACCTCGTCTAAAGAAATGTAGGACATGCTTCTTAGGAAGAATGGTCACCAAGTCATTGGAGAGTGCAGCACTAGAGGACAAGGATGATAAACCTGGAATTAGACTCCCTATAAAAACCAGAACTTCTATGCGCGTACTCTGGCTTGAAAACATTTTGTTTTTCCATGGTCACGTTTACTCTGCTATAAAGGGATTAAAATCAAGCAGACAGCAGGGTAATGCATAGAGACTTCCCCCAGGGCACTTACAGCAAGGAAATATCACTTCTGAAACTGTGATTAGCAAATAGGAGTGCTAATGCAGATACCCCTACATATTGCTAGCACTACAGAAATCTTACGAACATGCTATAAAAACTGCAACATTCTCACCTCTCTCCAATATTTTCAAAGCTATCCGAGACAGACCGATGCTGGAGCTTTTGATGGTCCTCTCCCTTAAGGCATAAAAGAAACTCATTCAGCAGTTTCCCATTTCATTACATACATGCCCTGTACCCAGGCCATCCCCACTGAAGGGACTCAGAATATTTAATACAATTAGTTCAAATGAGGCAATACTGTTTCCCAATCATAAAGGATGCCTAAGAACAAATAAAGATGCAATAATCAATGCTGCTGTGTTATACAGTTCTAAAGGTTTGATTTTAATATTTTGTGAGGGGTGTTTGGTTGCTGTCTTGTACTGGCTAATTTAGTCTGTTGCATGCACTTTGAACTTCCCCCCCACACAAGAATCCACAATGTTTGCCATGACCCTGATGGTGGAAAAAGAAAAAGTGATTGTCTCTCTAGGCTCCTGGCTTGGTTGACTTATTTGTGTCCTGGTTCCAGCACAATCTAATATTCAAGCCAAAGGGAATAGAATATTACAGACCATTTGTTTCATGCCTTCTGGAGACAAATGCCAGCATAACTGAAATGTGAAAGTTTGCCCACTCCACACTACCAACAAAGAGGCAGACCCCCACCTGCTGCAGAGCAAGGATGTCTAAGAGATGAGAACATTGGTCGGTAAAGCCAGAGAGCTAGACTTGATTGCAGAGCTGGCAAATAAAATGTGTTTTACTATATCAAAGCTTCAAATATACATATATATAAAGGGTCTTAATAACATCTGCTATTCACAGACAAAGAAATATGCCATTGCATCACTGCTACAAGATGCATCACATTGCATAGTTGCCATTTCAAGGATTTATCCTGGACCCAGGACATTAGAGACATAAGGTGAAAGTATCTTACCCTGCATTATTTATTTTTGCCCCTCCAAAAATAGCCAGTCTCACCCAAAAACAGAAGTTGGTGCAAGAAAAGCTATTGCCTCACCCATCTTGTCTCTTTGTAGTTTTGATAGTGATTTGCTCATTATTGTATTGGAGGCTGAAGGATTTAATCAGGATCATTTCACCTATTGTAACAAGACATACCCATAGATTGGCCTCGGGACTGCCAAACTCTTTAAGATTCAATAAATATAAAAAAGTGTGTTTAAGAAAAATGGTGGCTTTTAGTCTGAACCTCTTCCATGGAAGTGTAAATAAGACGCTGTTGAATTTTCAAAAAAATCCACGAATGGTAGCACCATAATTTTTCCCCCTCACCTGGCTGTTAGAGACTTTGTGGCTTCAATGCAGTTCATTTATGATTTTATCCTATATGCTCAATGGCAAAGTTACCTTGACCTTAATGGGGCAGAATCTGGACTGTAGAAGACAGCAGTGCACCTTCCCCAAAAACCAACACTACTGGGGAGTATCTCCATAATCGCCTGTTCAATGGTATGTATGTGCAATGCCATAATGACTGTCCCCCAAAATTATAAACTGTTCACATGAGACATGTTTTTCTCTCTTCCCTCAACTGTATTTTTAGCTTGTTGGCTTCTGAGGTTTGTGCGGAGACTAGGTTGAAGTGGCAAGTTTGGGAATTTGTGTGTGGAAGAAATCATGAACTTCAGAGCAAAAATTCAACTGCTTGGAGCGGTTGCTGAGAACTTTGCCTTCAACACACACAAGTCTTTTTACCACAGTAGACAGTTCCACAGCACCACTGAAATACAGCTGTCGTGGGAGATCATCATGCAAGAAGAGTTCCGTCAGGAACTTTGAGCTAGTGAAGTGGATAGCTTTGCAGATGAAGACCACACACTCAAATCTGTCATGCTGTGCCATGGGAGACTAGAGAGAAAAGCAGAATACTGGAGTGATGTGCTTCTGGCAGTTTGTGTTGCTGATGAGATGAGCTATTGGTTGTATCTACAAATTTATTTTGAAATAACGACCATTATTTTGAAATAAATTTGAGCACGTCTACATGATGCCACTGCTATTTTGAAATTATTTCGATTTTGAAACAGCAGACAGCTTATTTCAAAATAGGCAAACCTCATTTTACTAGGAATAGCACCTATTTCAAAATACCTATGTATTTTGAAATAGGAGCTTTGTAGAATGGGAATAGTTGCTATTTCAAAATAAGCCATTATGTGTGCAATGGGCTGTTTTTCAAACTCATGTCCAGACACAATAGAGCCTATTTCAAAATAGGACTCAGCTATTTTGAAATGTATTTTGTGCATAGCAGTGTTATTTTGAAATAAGCTATTCTGGAAAATGTCTTCAGCCGCATCTACACTTGTAAGTTCTTTCAGAAAGATCAGGCAGTTTTCTGAAAGGGCACATGGAGCATCCACACACAAAATTCACTCCTTCAATCCAAAAAGGAAAAGATGTGCTGCTTCTTCCACTCCCGGATCAGGAATTGCACCTCCTTTTAAAAGGTTCTTTCAAAAAAAGCACTTGTAGATACTTTGCAGGCTTTTTTTTTTTTAAAAAAATAAATAGAAAGCAGTCCTTATGGTGCTGGATTTTTCAATCTGTGGTTTGCTCTTTCGAAAGAGCGGGGGATGCGTGGACACTCTCTACCAAAAGAGCCGATCAATCTTATGATCTCCTTTTCAGTGGGTGGATGCACTCTTTTGGAAGAAGATCTTCTTTTGAAGGATTACAGTAGTGTAGACGCAGCCTTCCAGAATATTTTATTTTGTAATAATGGCTATGTCTACACAGCAGCATTGTGTCCTAAACCAATTGTAGCTATTTTACAACTTTCATACTGATAAGCTGAGGGATACAATAATTTGACTGGGACACTTTAGTGGATAGTCAAATGATTGAATGGGCATAGTGACTAAGTGTAGCTGCGAGTCCTTTGAGCAAGAATGGGTTATGCTGTTGGGATTAAGGTACATCAGCAGGAGAATGGAGAGCAGCTCTGATTGCTTCAGCCACTGCAGTAACTTTGTGTAGTTAAAGACGGGTCCCAGTCTCAGTGAAACTAGTATAAACTAGGAATAATTCCATTGACTTCACTTCTTGGCCAGATTCACCCAAAGGCTTCAAGAGGCTACTGCAATTGTTTGCCATCAGTGATAAATATGGTCCCAGTGGAATACCAGATTAGTGTGAATTACCTTGGTTTTGCACCACTCCTGAATGACAAATTGTTAGAAGTTCTACTTGTTTCCCCAGATATGCCCTTTTCTAAACTAGCAATCAATAAGTGCATCTACACCAGGAACTAACTTCAAAGTTAACCTCAAAATTAGGCACCGCAGCAAAGTAGCCAGCAGAGTCTACACACATTTTCCTTTACTTCAAATTGGAGTCCATCTTCAAAGCTCTTACTCCATTCCCAGGAATGGGGTAGTGCCCTACTTCGAAGTTTAACTGGAAGTTGGGTGTATGTAGACACAATTTTGAAGTAAGCAACTTTGGAGTTATTTTTGTAGTGTAGACACAGCCAATATGTAACCAAAACCCAATATTTATACTATGTGCACATCCTTGCTGAATTTGGCTGGCCAGAAACCAGTCTCATGATCTATTGTGACGTACAATATGTTATAATCTAGATGGAGAACAGAATATTTTCTTTTGTTTCTTGAAAAAGGTGAGTGTCCTGTGACTGGAAATACAATAAGGATAATTTGTAGGCACAAAGCAAATGGCTTTGAACAACTATTGTCAAATATGTACTAATAAATCAGTCCACTACATGTAGATACACAGCAATCCCTTTCCCTTTTAAAACATTTAGGATTGCTTAGCACATAACATAAGATAAAGCTACCATTGGTCAAAGAATGAAGCACACAAACACTACCAAGCACTTTAAAGACTAACAAAATAATTTCAGGTAATGAGCTTTTGTCGGACAGACCCACTTCTTCAGATCTGGAAGTGGGTCTGCCCCACCAAAACTCATCACTGAATAATTTACTTTGTTAGTCTTTAAAGTGCTACTTGACCGCTTTTGTTTTGTGAAGCTACAGAAAGGTAGCTGTGTTAGTCTGTAACAAATACTACCATTAGTCTTCACATGAGAAAGTTTATAGAGCCAAAGTTTTAAATCTCTACAGGTTGACTGTCTTAGACCAGCCTCTGTCTTCTGGCAACATTCATAATCCAGCATGATTTTAGTTAAGTGGACAACCAGTTATGGGTGTGGCCAAGTTTCCACGCTCTTGTCGGTCTGCGACATTAGATTTGTCATATTTGCACATGTTTTGGAATTGATCTTTCACATAAGCAGCATTTCTATACAGAAGAAAAAAGCTTGAATCAATCAAGGAAATATCCGTTGTGTGGTTGGTTTTTTTTGTAGAAAGAAAGTCACCTCTTGCTTCAAGCAACTAAAACTGCAGAGGTCAAGGCATGTTCCTGGTTCCTTCTCACTTTATCTCTGGGACCAGTCACAAAACATCCTAGTTAAATGCTACTGACATCAGGCTGGTCCCTCTAGATCAGTGATACTCAGATCTCCCTTATCCCAGAACCAAATTAGCAATCAGCATTAGCCAAGAAACCCATACTTGTGTGAATTCATTGTTTCATTCACTATGGTATTATTCATAATTAATCGGTAGGACAGTGGTGTCTATATTAATCACAGCAAATAAATTAAGTGCAAGTTTATAGTTTCATTGGTTAATATCATAAAAGCATCCTGACTGGCTAATAACTTAGACTTGATTAATAATTAAATCAGTGTTTTAATCTCACATCCTGCAGGGACCCACAATAGAGCCACTTTGACTCAAAAAGTGCAATCCGAGTTCTACTGCTCTACAGTAAGATTGTTGCATATCATAGTTCAGCAGCGTAGGGAAGTTTACATTTGTCTCTCACTTCCCTAGCCTTCTACCTCCCTGCTGTACCTATTCTGTTAACTTCAGAGCTCACAAACCTGCCCCCTTTCATTAGAACTAACTTTTTTTAAAAAGGAAACAAGAATGAATGATGTCCTATCATCCAAGCCTCCAATTAATTATTGCCAACTTCCCTCAGTTCCTTAAACTGGATCTGTTTAGTTGAAAGTGTTTATAATTAATTTGCATTTATAATTTTACCATAGTACAGTATAAAATATTAATGTGTATTATTGTGTTCTGGAAGATGGTGTCTAAGGGGAAAGAGATTTATTGCTTTAAAGAAAAATCTACAAACAAACAATACCAATGTTGCCACATTGCTGTGCATTTCTTATATGGCTCAGCATCTGTGGACACAAGACATATGCCAAACCCATTTCTTTGTTACCGTAACTTTATAGATGCCAGAAGAAGACAGTGATCATCTAATCTGGCCTCCTGTAAAACAGAGCCACAGCACTTCCTTGAATTAATTCCCATTTATACTAGAGCACATTTCAAAAGGACAAACCAATAAAACAGCCCTCCAATTTGGATTTTAAAATTGCTGATGAAGATTCCAAGGCTCTGGGTAAGTTCTTCTAGTGGTTAATCGCCCTCACTGTTAAAAGTGTTTGCCCCCTTTATTTAAGCCCAGAAATCCAAACACAGAATGTTAGTTGATTAAATAGCTATGCCCTGTCCTCTCACATCTAGATTCCTTTTGGCAAGCTTACCTGCACAGCAGGTGTCTTCCAAGTGCATGGCATATGCTGATTGCAGTATCTCGTTAGTTTTGAGCCCAGACGGCATTCCAGCTATACTGTTAAGTTCTGAGGAGCTTAATGCTAACAATTCAAGACCACGTCTCCCACAATAGTCATGCTGCTTAAACTCTATACAGGTAAAATTATCCAAAAGGCCATGCTGGATACGCATCAGAGGTTGATTTCAGAAGTCTGAAAAACTAATGCTTTGACTGAAAAAACAAAATATGTTTGTATTTGCAGTTGTAAACAAGAAGGCATGCTGGGTAAGTAGCCTGAAGCTAGCAGAATTTTTTAAAAATCTGAGACTTGTGTTTACATTATTTATAGGCAGGAGAAGATTCATTGTTTTTGAAACAGGCAGCCCTTGTGCTACATCTATTGACATAGCAAAACCTTTTAGAATGAATTTGCTTTGATACCCTATAGAGATTTTCTCCTAAAGTCTGGATTTCTTAAATACACTGCATTCAAATAGCGCGCGCACACACACACGTCCCTACACCCCACTTTACATTGAACTAAACCTCATGTGGCAAGAGAATTATCAGTGGTGTTCTATGGGATTTTTAATGAGTAAATTAGTAAAACATTAGTCCTCATTAATCTGAATAAAAGCACATTTCATAAAGACATCAGCAAAGAGAGAAATAAAGGTTATTTAATATGAAGTCCATGTTCTCTGTAGAGCTCAGCATTACATTAGGATGCTACAGTCACTTTTAGGACAAATTAGGGGACAATCAAAGAAAAATCCTACTAAAAGATTAATTCCTGCCCCACGAGGGCACACTGTCCTCCTAAGAGAATTTCATAAACACTTCAGCTCTTGTCTTGTGTGCCCATCTGAGACAAGTACAAAGGCTCACAAAACCAAATTCTCACTTTACGCAAATCCACTGAGGTTAAAAAACCTACACTGGGAACTAATGTAACCCTTTGTTTCAAAACAGCGTTGCATTCTTTTATATAAACATTTTATCGTCCTGCACCACTGTCTAGTGTTCCAATTGGGATAAATGCTTTGCAGCGTGAGACACTGTACAAAAATAGCAAGACAGTTCCTGACTTGGGGATTTTAAAGTCTAATGCCAGGATGCTGTGACTAATTGAATCCACACTGATTTCAATGGGGCTTTACACAGGTGCTGTGGTCTGTTTCCACAAATCCTCTTTTGTAGTTGCCAAATAATCATTTGGGCCTGAAGAAGTGATGTGTAGCACCAGTTCTGCTGACAACAGGTGCAGCTATGCATAACTTTTCCAGCATAGACAAGTCTTAACTAGTTTGGCTTAAATGGTCGTTAGAATGGAGCAGTTCTATAATCTATGTGACAATCAGGGTCCAGATATCCGAGGGAGACAACAGATCTGAAACCTAAAGAATAAGCAATTGATACAGCTGTTTGTATAGCATCTTCTGAAAGTCCACTGAGGAAAGTCTTTTATGATAGCCAGTAACACATTTGTCCGTAATATATTTGCAAAATACATATAATTCCTAATACAGGGTTAATACGTGTATCTACTGCTGTTGCACTTTAAAGTGCATGACTAAACAAAGAAATAGCTACCTTTCCTTAAATCTGAGAGAAAACTGCTCTCTCTCACCCTAATGTAGGAGAAGCATTGTGGAGTTAAAACAATGGAACCCTGATTTACATATGAGTTAACAATGAGATGGGAAGCCAACTGGAAAAGAACAGAAGCAGGTCTTCCTGACTGCAGGCAAAACAATGAATTTTCAGAAACAAGGCGAACCAAGGAGGTATTTCGGCATCCATCAGTGAGGAAATAACTTTTTCCATCTATGCATGGTAGATCCACAGCTACATGATTTATTCACAGTAAACGTAACCATAAGTGACAAAACTGTTTTAGACAAAGTTTGGAATTTGCTAAGTTTTAGTCTCTAGAAAGCATGCTTAGATTTATTCTTTAACCATTTTCTGACTCTATTATTACAGCTCAGCATCCCTTAAACCTGTTCTTTATTAATAAATGTATTGTTTTGTTACCAGTTTAACATGGTTTGGATACATTTGAGTGAGGTGTGCACTCTCCGTACTGCCAGCTGGTTGGTATTTATTCTTTAGCATTGGAGAAAGCGGATATGGGAGTTTTGGGGAGTGCCCAATGATAGGAGACAGATTTCAGCAGAACACTCCTCCTGGGACTCCCGGACCTGGGGTTTGCAGAATGTTACTGTGAAGGCAAGGTTAAGTCTAGTAGAGTCACGAGGCATTTGATAATGAGGCACACAAGGGTGTGGCAAGGACTTCTCTTGTTGAGGAAGAAGGGTAGTGGGGGCTTATGGTTTTGGTTGCCCTGAGAAAGTGTCAGATCCTGCCCCAAAACTGTAAAAATATGGAAACTGACAGTGCAGGACTTTGAGCTGTCCAGAAAGCCATTGATGCTTTTTTAGAAGGAGCCAAATTTGTCTATTCTTAACTCAGAGTATAGACATTAAGAAAACAATAAGTAAAACAGAGTGATCCCAGAGTTCCTTCCCTTAAAAGTCTTAAATTGATGAAGCTGCTTTTTATTTGAGTGCCTACAAAGTCCTGATTTTATGGGGTTTTACTACGGCATCAAATTCTACATTATAGAGAAAATGTAGCTATTGCACTGCATGATATCTAAACAATGTGTAGGCCCTCAAAAGATCGCAAGTCATATTTTATTGCAATCCCAAAGTTCCTTACAGAAATGAGTAAAGTAAACTATAACATTTTTCTAAGAGCTTTAAAAACTATTTTACAAGCCAGAAATCATTGTAGCGCATAGAACTCCTGTAAGATGAGGGTATGGTCAATAAATTACTATGCAAGTTACATATTTAACGCTAACTGACCCAGGTTGTCATTAGGAGGGATTGAGCCTCTGACTTTAGGGGCTAAAGCCCCGTGCTCTACCACATCAGCTAAAAGTAAGCTGCCTTGCAACCAAGGCTGTAAAGCAGAGACTTCACTCCCCCTTCTCAGTGCCTCTGGGGTTGCACATCTATAGGAATCATTTTGTCTATCCTAGAGGTATAGGTGACACTGATATCACATAAACATTGCTTAATAGGTTGAGTCAGAAGGTACTGCTTAACTTACCCAACAGACAAGGAAAGAAGACTTATTTTCATATGACAGAATATAATTTTTCCAGTTGGTGTTGGGCTATAGGATTAACAATCCTAGTTTTGCATATACTGTCATGAGAAATTTGAGGTATCCAACTAGGTAGAACCTTTTTTTTCTATGTCATTCAAAAGACTGAGCTCCCTTTACACCACACAGGGGACATCGATCCTATTCTGTCTCTGCGGAATTGAGCCACTGAAGAACTACTAAACCTACTGGTTGCAGGTTATTCTTTGGTGGCCTCACTTGTCTGGTTTACTCTTGCCTACCAGTAGTCGAACTGGACTGTCTCTACAAAACAAACAAAATGGACAAAAATCAGACATTAAGAATGTTAAAATACAAAAACCAGTGGGGGAGCACTTTAACCTCCCTGGGAACACAGTTACTGGCTTGAAAGTTGCTATTCTTAGGCAAAGACACTTCAAAAACAGACTGCAATGCAAAACTGCAGAGCTGGAATTCATATGCCAATATGACACTGTCAGAAGAGGTTTAAATAGAAATATGTAATGGCTCTCTCATAACAATAAGTAATTCCCCTTCATCCTCACTGTTGGAGGTGAGCCACAGCCATTCAGATATAATTAGCCCTGATGTTAACCCCACATTTCTGTCATGGGTGCGGGAACAATTCTTATTGTTGGGATGCTGAGCACCATGGAACCAAAGTGTAAACCCTGGATAAAATGGAATAAGTACAATGGGCCCTGCAGCGCCCACTGCACCCCTAGTTCCAGCTCCTGCTTTTTCTCTCTCTTCAGGTAGCTGAAGAAGAAAGTTGTATCTCACAAAAGCTTATGCCTAATAAAATTTAGTCTTGCAATGCCAATGGAATCCTTGTTTTTCGCTGAAACAGACTACTACAGCTACTGCTCTCAAACCAGTCATGGATTTCACAGTTTGAGATGCTATAACCTGGTAACGGAGCACACTCCCTTCACTTGCTTTAAAGCCAGAATCTCTGAGTAAGATGGAAGTTCAGTTTGCCATATCTTTCCCTCAACAGCAATCCTAGAATAGCTGTTTATCCTCACAATAGACAGAGAATAAAGTAGTAATAAGAAGAAGAAATAAACATTGGAGAACAACTACCTAACGGACAGCTGTGGCAGGGCTTGAAGGTGCTGTCTGCTTATGCAATCTTTGCTCGAATGCTGATGATATGGTAACAGGCCTATTTACAAAAGAGCTGAGGCCTATCTTATAACATGCTCCCCCTTTCAGAGCAAGCTTTGCTTTTGCTGAGTCAGCTCACTCCCTGAGAATCCAGGGAAACAGTTTGCAGCAGGGTTAGTTGCTTTGTTTTAAACCTTCCATATGATAATAAAAGAACAGACCTTTCAACTTCTTCCCTGAGAAATCTATACAAGCCAAAGAGCCCTTTCTCCCATTACAGGAACTTCAGTAACTCCAAATTCCCTGGCTCTGACGTGAGGAACTCAGCAATAAAGGTCTTCAGATAGAGTACCTTCTATCCCTTTGTTTTCTGGAGCAACTTGTCACTACAGTAGCTTCAGTAGCAGTCCATTGGAAGCATGGCCCCTGAGCCCCCAGTGCTTTGCGGAACACCACACTCTCCTCCTCCAGCTCCTGCTGTCCTCTTTTATAAGGTCACCTAATTAAGTTCCAGGTCTTTGTCAGGTGCAGCACGTAGAGTTAATCAATCAGCCCAGCTACCTAGCTGCTGGCTTCTGGCCCCAGACGAATGGTATCCCTCATAGCTTCACATTACTATTAATACCTAAAGAGATAAAACAGACAGACCGTGAACAAGTTTTTCCCTACCTTTACATTTAGATCATTTAAAGGGTATATAAATGCGTGCTACTCCCACACTGAACTACAAACCTGATCACATGCTGCTCTAGGTGGCTACAAAAGCAGAATGATACACAAGTGCTCTTGTCCAGGTACTAGGCAAAACCCCAGTCCTTGAACTTCACCCTAATGCAAGAAATGCCCATCCTAAAGTGGTGGGGAGGAGCCATAGCATCATGCTCCCCTTCTTCTCCAGCCACCCACACTGCCTGGCTGTAGGAGGAGCATGCACTGCATCTTCCTAAGGGTTGGCAGTGTCCCACTCCTACCGCTACACTAAGGGACTTCCTGGATAATGTGGAGTTATGCAGCCCCACAACACAGATCATGGACTGTATAACAGTGTTTCTTAAACTGTGGGGAGTGACCACAAAGTGGATCATGGCCCCATTTTAAAGGGGTCACCAGGGCTGGCTTAGAGTTGCTGGGCTGTGGAGCTAAATCACTCTGAGCTGAAACCCAAGCAGTTCAACTCTGGGTGCCGGGGATAGGTTACAGGTTTGGGGCTGAAGCACTTGGACTTTGCCTCCCCCCCCCCACCACCTGGGGAGGTGGGGATGAGACTTTGGTCCCCTCTTCTTCCTTCGTATAGTAATTGTGGTCAGAAGAGGGTCGCGGCACTATGAAATTTGAGAGTTCCTGCTGTATAGCATTCAGTGTACCATGTTGCAGGTCTGTCAGGCATCAATTCTTCGCACAGAGCATGATTGTTTCTCTTTCTCTGAATGAGCTAGAATGTGTCGAAACAATCAGATTGCTGATGCACAGAAAATATTAATAGGCCTGACTAAAATATGAACCGAAACTGAAGTAAAAAATAAAAGCAGTTAAGTTGTGTTATTAATCATTCCAAGTGTCAATATCTGTAACAGGCAATATTAATAATAAGCCATGCTATTTTTGTTTACTCAGGAAATGGTACTCTGGAATGTTATTATTCATGAGTGCACTGTTCACTGTTGTACTAGGCATTTCATGCTGACTGTATGAAGCTAAAGTTTATGCTACACTGTAAGGATAAGGACTAGACTAACATCTTCCCTATGGTTATACTGTAGGGCTAGTGTCTTTTCACTCTTTAGTTAGAGTATGCTTTGGGCTATACCACTGCCTGCCATTGACAATGTAAGCTTTGCAGCAGCGGCAATGTATTTAATCAGGGGTATAGCAATATACTAACATCCAGGATTAGAAGGGCAGGGGGATCAAGGATTAGGCTTGTTGTCCTGGCAGTCTACAGTCAGAGAATTAGTGCGTCCCAGGCATGTGGATCCTCCTCCACTGAACTGGGTCTTGGGAAGCTGTGCTGGTAAAATGCAATAAATCCCAGGAGGTGCAAATAGAAAGCATTCTAGAAGATGGCCTTCTGATTTTAGGAGACTGGGGGATCTACACAAATTAGGGGCCAGCATCAGTTTGTTTTTGAAGAGAGATAATGCTCACCTTCCCATGGAAAAAATAGGAAGAAAATCCTATGATTTTGTGAAATTTTCCTCCCTCCTGACCTTCTTTGCATGTGTTTCTGCCTGTAAGAGCATAGCCTGGTCTTAACTCATTATTGCATATTAATAGTTGTCAAGCAGAAGCCAGGATGATATAGTTGCTCGTTTCTCTGCCCCCCCACTGGGTCTCCACATGTCTGGATCTTTAGTGGCAAAGCGCTCAATGAGAGCAACAGAAAATGCTGCCTTTGATGCATCCTGAAAACAACAGCCAGTCAAATAATACAGAAAAATGCCACAAACACTTTCCGAATTTTTGGGATTTGTCTGCCTTTTGTAGCTGGAGACAAAGTATAAGAACACCACATCCTACAAATATATTAGAAACAAAAACAAAACAAACAAACAAAAAAAAAAGACAAAGGGATGGGTAGGCCCATTACTGGTTGTTGGAGGGAAACAGTAACAGAAAATATGGAAATAGCAGAAGTGCTAAATGCCCCCCTTTTTTCATGTTTAACCAAAAAGCTATCGGACCTTTAAAAAAAATGAACATCAGAAAAAATGAGGTTGGATCTGAGACTGAGTTAAAGAAAGAAAAATTTAAAAGTCACTTGGGCAATTCAGATTTCTTCAAGTCAACAGGACCTGATGAAATATATCCTGAAATATTCAAAAAGCCATCTGAAGGAACTACCTGAGCTGTTATTCATTATTTTCAAAAAGTTATGGACAATGGGAAGAGATTCCAGAGGCCCTGAGGATGCCAAATATCATACCAATCTGTCAAAAGGGGAAAAGGAAAACCTGGGGAATTATAGACCAGTCAACTTCTCTTCCATACCTGGAAAGATAATGAAGCAAATAGTTAAAATGTCAGTTTGCAAACATCTACAAGAGAATAAGGTGATAAGTAACAGTCAACATAGATTTGTCAAGAACAAATCACGTCAAACCAACCTAACACCTTTCTTTGGCAGTGTAATAAGTGTTGCTGATGGAGGGAAGTGGTAAAGGTGGTATGCCTTGACATTAGTAAGGTGTTTGCCAATGTCTTGCAGGATCTTACCATAAACAGTCTAGGAAAATATAACTTAGATAGCATTACCGTAAGGTAGGTTCATAACTGTTGGGAAAACCTTTCCCAAGGAGTAGTTTACAGTCTGGCTAGAAGACCATATCAAGTGTGGTCCTGGGTTCAAGCTGTTCAATACCTGCATAAATTATTTTGATAACAACATAAGTACCATATCAAGCCAGAACAGTGGCAAGTGCTTGAGAGCACAGGATTTAAATTCAAAATGATGTGGACAAACTGAAGTAATCTGAAGTAAATAGTAATAAGTAAAAATAGTAATAAGTAAAAAATTGAAACTTCATTTTGGAAGGAAGACCTAGTTGTACACCTACAAAATGAGAAATGTCTGCTTAGGAGGGAGCACTGTGGAAAGGTATCTGAGGGTTGCAATGAATCACAAACTAAATATGAGTTAACAGCAAAATACTGTTGGGAAAAAAACACGAAACAACATTCTGGGCTGTGTTAGCAGGAATATTGTAAACTAGACATGAAAATTCTCCTACTTTACTCCAGGCTTTTAAAGCCTCAGCTGGAGTATTGTGTCCAGTTCTGGGCACCACATTTCAGAGACGATGTGGACAAATTAAAGAATGTCCAGAAGGGATCAACAAAGATTATTAACAGGTCGAGAAACTACGACCTATGGGGAAGAGGGAAAAAAAAAAGCTTTGTCTAGCCTGTGAAAAAAAAAACAGAGTGAGGGCACGGTAACAATTTTCAAGTACATAAAAGGTTATTACAAGTAGGTGGGCGAGAAATTGTTCTCCCTAACCTCTGACGACAGGACAAGAAGCAATGGGCTGAAATTGCAGCTGTGGAGGTTTGAGTTGGACATAAGGAAAAATTTCCTGTCAGAGTAGTTAAGCACTCTGAGACATAAATTGCCTACAGAGGTGGTGAAATTTCCATCACGAGGAATTTTTAAGAACAGGTTAGTTAACACAGGTGAAGAATGGTTTGATTACTACATAGTCTTGTCTTGAGAGCAGGGGACTGAACAAAATAACTTACAGAGGCTGTTTCCAGTCCTATGATTATATTCTAATCATCACAGTTTCACAGCGATTTAAATATGAGCGGAAATGAAGTAGATCGGGAAATGGCTTTTCCTTCTTACTGAGATTTGTAAGATTTTTTTATTAAAAATATCACATCCCAAAGAGGGATCACAAGTGAAAATTGTCAATTTTTTTGTGAACTCAATCATCTGAAATTATTTTCAAATGACATCAATTAAAAAGTTTCACTTCAATAGTTTTCCAACATTTTATTCTCTCTTGTTTTGACCATTTACTGTTTAAAACTTTTTTTTAAGTAGAAGTTAACCAACATTTCAAAATGAAAAGTTATTTTGAATTGAAAAATGACAACTCTTCTTTTGGAAATGTAGAAAAGGGACATTTGACAAATTTCAAGACTTTTTCATTTCAAACTATTTGGAATGAAGAGATTGACAGCTCTTCTTGATAACCGGTCTAGCTTACTCCCCTTCCTGTATGAGAGAGTAGCAGTATCGTCATAAAAGAGGTTTATACTGGTATAACTCTGTGCACAGTTGTGGGAGTTGTACAACTTTGTGTGTGTGGACAAGCACTAAGATATATTTAGTATCTCCTACTGAGCTGTGGCATCACAGCTTTCTACATATTGCAAGTCCTCCATGAAATAAGGGCATGCTTTTCTCCACGGCAAAATGAGTTACTCAACATTGTTAGGTTGGATGAAGGCAATATTGCAAGCAGTACATGTGGTGGGGGCTGGATAGCAGAGGATATCCTCGATAGAAAGTGGCAGGTTCATTTCTGACTTGCAGACGCTAAAGCAGTTTTGTGTTTTTCATAGATGGCATATTGAACTCTGTCAGCCTGTCACACGAAGTAAACTGGCTGTTAATAAGCACTACTGAAACTATTCATCTTCCCTTACTGAGTAACCAATAGAAATACTGAAAAGTTGTTTGTTTTTTGAAAAAATGAACAAACAAACTTGAACTTTAGCTTCTGGTATGAATCATCTCTTATTTTGCTAGAATTTATAAACTGTTGGGAATGCTGGCTATTCTGGTTCCTTTTTTTTTTCAATCGTTTAGGTTTGTATTTTGGATGCTGTGATTACATTATTCTGCAGGCTGTGGTTAAATTATTAATATTGTCTTGGCTCCTAATACCATCCTGGCTGCCCATGCTTTGGAATGCACGGATGGTTACAGTTTAGTGCCTTTAGTCTGTCTCGGGATAACATCTGTAGCTAATTATTAAGCCAGTTGTTGTTTTAGTTGTCATTGTTGCTGTTGCTAGTTATAAGGCAGTCTCTGCTGGCATTTTTTGTGATGTCGTAAAGATTTCATGCTTACGAAATGTGCTGGGTTGACAGTTGTGAAATGATTTTTTTTTTAATCTGCTGAACAGGAACATCACAGACTGCAGCATCACAGTCTCTTCCACTTCACGCTATCCAACCTCGGCTTCTCTGTTGACACTTGCCAGTGAGTGAATTAATGCTAATTATGGTGCAATCACCTCTTCACTAGAAACTAAACTGACAGCAAACAGCAGCATGAGGTTTGGTCACTCACAGCGTAAATGGACTGGATTTGAACCTTTTGTATCTCTTGTGAATTCATTGGACGATCAGCTGCCCTCTGCACAGACTGTTCTGGTGAAAGCCAGTCTGAAAGTAAATAAAATAGCAGCTAGAGCTGGTCAGAAACTGGACGTTTTTGAAGTTTTTGAAAAAAAACACACAGAATTGGAATAAGGCCAACATTTAAAAACATCATGCAAAATGAAAACTCTGGGACAAAAAGTTATTTGGTGCCATGGACATATTTTGGTTTGCTAATATCAGGATTTGTTTTGATTAATTTAATTTCAACTTGTATATTATGTAACAGGTTCCCCCCATGAAGCCACCTGGAACTGGAGTACCACAGAGTCCTCTGATCTACCAGCCTGGGCTGCTCTCACATTGTACTGCTGTGACAAGCTCAAATCCTCCAAGTTTTCACCTTCAGGACCATTCAAACAGTTAGGAACACACCCAGCTCTTGTTAGACATAGGCATTCTAACCTTCTGCCTCCCAGGCCAGGACTCCAGAGCCATGCCATCCTGCTCTGGTCAAATCTGGTCCGTATATGGGTTTAATACCTGGTTTGCCTCTCCTTCAATGTGATGATGCCCATGCACACCTGTGGTAACTAAGCTGATATTTTCCTCACACACCTTACTGAAATGCACACTGATTTGGATGAAAACAAAGTTAAGTTATTAACTACAAAAAGATTGATCTGTTTGCTATCACCTGAAATCTAAGCAGATACTAGATCGGTAGGATAAAAATTAACAGCTTCTCACCCTGAGGGATATACAGCCTGGCAGATTCATAAGCCAGAAACGACTTTGCATTACAACTTGCATACAGGTTAGAAATGCCTTTAGCTGGGGACCAACACATCTCCTGAGTTCAGTCTTTGTTTTTCTGGTGTTTCCAGGTGTGTTGTTGTAAGAAGAGTGAGATAACATCATGACGTCATTTCCCCCTTTTATATCCACAGCCTGGAATGCTCTTTTGCTGTGACCAGTCAAACAGTTCCCACTGTGTAGTGCTGTCTCTGAGAAGTTTTCTATTGTGCACAGCTCCTGGAATAATGCTTGTGCTTGTCTATATTTCCTCAATAAGCTATTAACATTACTTGGCCTTTCTATTTATTGTATATGAATGTCTGCTTGTGGGTGTTTGCAACCTCACAGCATATTTCAGTAACACAAACATAGACAGATTTCATAAGTTCACACACAATGACAGCGCATACAGTCCAACAAGAAACGAATGTATAGCAGATCAAGACGTTTAGAACTATACCTCACAAGGCATATGTAGCAGAAAACATATCCTGCTGACAGGAAAATTGTGAATAAGAGGGTGCCAGGATGGCATGTATTATGTTAAGTATAGCTGTACATTAGAGGCCCTGGTGCAAGCAGAAGTTGGACTGGAAGAAAGTTCAAGACAGATACCTGTTGTAATACACACCCAGGCTGAGGGAGGAGCTGGGGAAGGTAGGGTGTGGTGGGAGGGGAGTGAGGCTCCGTGGCAGAGCCTGGGCTGGCTCTGCACTGCCCTGGGGGACCGGGGGAGCAGGGCTGTGGCTGGCAAGGTTGAGGGGCTCCATCAGGGGTCCTGTGCTGGGGGGCAGGAGCATTGTATAACTTTGCCCAGACAGGTAGCTGGATGGACATGGCAAAAATAATATATACAAGAGGCCCTGTTGCAGCCCCAATTGCAAGTGGAAGTTGGGCTGGAAGAAAGTTCTAGACAGAAACCTGTTGTAAAACACACCCAAAGTGTATGGGCTGGGTCCCATGCTGTCCAAGGGAGGGGCTGGCAAGGTGCACGGGGCACCTCTGTTGGGGAGGGGCTGGCATGGTGTGGGGGAATCTTCACTGGGGGACTGGGCCGGATAAAATTTCAATTAATATAGACAAAAGTCAAAGTACAACATTTTCACATTATCCAAATCTGAAGCACCAACACTACTGAAACAAAAAAATGCTGATTTTTTTCCCCCAGCAAAAATTTCCTAAAAATTGACGTGTTACTGTTAAATGTTTTGCTAGTGATGAAGTTACAGAATGGAAGGAGCATTCATCTATAGAAATATTTTTGGCCACAACTACGAGGGAGTGCACTAAATATTAGCATGTTTGCTGTGTTATCAAACACACAAGAAGCATTTTTGGGGTTAAATGCTTTTGTACACACTATTAGGTTTGCAAAATGAGAGCCTGGGTCACTTATTTTCTGGTTTTGTGGCTCTTGCTACATTCACCTTGGCCGTTTCTACACAGGCCACTTCCTTTGGAAGTGGCTTGCTAATACAGGGAGCGAAAGATGCTAACGAGGCAGGGATGCAAATTCCCCATGCCTTATTAGCATAACATCACGTGATTTGGAGTTTTTGGGAAGAAGGGACCTCTGGAAGAAAAACTTCCTTCTGGAAGCCCCCCCGGCAGACGCGCTTCTACATGGTGTTTGGAGTCTGGAAGAATGGTCTTCCGGACTCCAAATCACATGACATTATGCTAATGAGGCACAGGGAATTTGCATCCATGCCTCATTAGCATCTTTTGCTCCCTATATTAGCATGCCACTTCCAAAGGAAGTGGCCTGTGTAGAAACGGCCCTTGTGTTTTGTCGTCTTCAGCAGTGACTAATCTCACACCCTGGAAACTTTATCTGATTGCTAGTTAGTAACAGGGCAGGAGCCATGAGAATACTGAAGTGATCATCAGTACAGATTTGCAAGCTTTGGAGCCCTGCCTACAGTGTGAAGTGGACCTTAGGAGATGAGGAGTGACAAATAGGGGATCCATAGTTTGTCTAATGCTGACACTCTCTTTATGTTTCACACAGCAGGATTTTCAAAGCAGGCCAGGGAATATGGATGCTGGCCATTAGCTTCTTCCCCAGTGGTGGTTGAGCAGCAGGATAGGTTGCTTCCACTCTGTGCCAGAAG
The DNA here is from genome assembly GCF_033958435.1 of Carettochelys insculpta. Lineage (NCBI taxonomy): Eukaryota > Metazoa > Chordata > Testudines > Carettochelyidae > Carettochelys > Carettochelys insculpta. The sequence continues at coordinate 84,914,714 of NC_134139.1, read as the reverse complement.
GGGTGCTTGCTTCATAGCCCCACCAAACCTGATTACTCAGGTTAGGGCTGGAGAGAATTTGGCGTGGAATGAATTCCCTATGGGGAAAAATATTTCCAATACATTTGCAGACAACTTCTCAGTCTCTGGATGGGAGCAGAGGATTGTTGTGAAATCCCCAACTTCTCCGAGTTCTATCCCTGCCCAGTGCTAATGTCATTCACTTGCAGTATTCACAAAAAATAAATTGCTACACTGGGCTAAAGTCCTGTTACATTTCATAAAATACATATTGTGCCAAAGAGGAGGATAGTCTCAGTTTTCCACAATAGGCAACACAGACTTTCTCAGGAACTCAACACATTGGTCCACACAGCCTGAGACGGTGATGACCCTATGCTTTATGTAAATGGAGATCAAGAGATTCATCTTTCAACAGCCCCACTGCAACCTCCTGAAGGCTCAGTTTCCAGAAATCAGGACTTTAAAGTTTAAGGGTGGAACCATTTGACTAATTTACCCTACATGTCAGAAACCATAAGCCTTACATACACCCTAAGTTAAGAAGTGCATCACAGCAAATTCATCAGTGAACACTTTTATATGAAATGGTTTGAAATGCATCAGGTGAGTCTACCTGCTCTGCTTACAGTTTCAGGACTACCCTGTAAATTAGCAAGAATGACAATTTACTAGTCATCAGGGAGATATCCAGGCACTATGAAATGTTCCTTTTTTGATGTCAAGATCCACAGGAAAAAGTCCCCTGCTTTAAGGGGTGACCACAGAAGTCAGACCTTCCTTGAATACAGACAAAACAAACAGGCCTATTTACTTAACTGCCTCATTTGGCTTAGAATCACTTCCTCTTCATATTCTCTCTGAAACAATCCACTGCTTTATAAAGGATGACAGCATCAGTAAGTCAAGAAGCTCTTTGCTTTGGCTTTCACTGTAGGGTGGTTGCCACATAAAACCTGTTACTTTATGCTGATTTGGCTGAAGAACCTTTGATGCTGTCAAAAGGACACGAGCAAGGGGAACCCCTCCCTGTAAAGAGGCAAGAAGAGGGATTCAGCTCAGAAGGAATGCCATGTTTGTCTACACTACAAAGGAGAATCATGCTGACACTGGTCGCTGAGAAGGATTATAGCTGAATTAGCTATTGGGACAATTCATTTTACTGGCAGGCAAGAGCATACAGCTAATATGAATTAGTTTAAATTATATAATATACCTTTTGCCCACAGCCATACTGGGCCAGAACAATGGTCCATCTAGCTCAATAGCCTATCGTCCAACATTTGTCAATGCCAGGTGCTTCTGAGGGAATGAACATAACAGGACACTCATTCAATGGCCCATCCCCTATCACTCACCTGAGATTCGGTCAGTGGCAAGGGACACTAAGGTTACCTCAGTTCTAGAGGGTTTTGTCCTACCATGCATCTACACACAAAGGCTACGTCTACACGTGCACCCAACTTCGAAATAGCTTATTTCGATGTTGCAACATCGAAATAGGCTATTTCGACGAATAACGTCTACACGTCCTCCAGGGCTGGCAACGTCGATGTTCAACTTCGACGTTGCTCAGCCCAACATCGAAATAGGCACAGCGAGGGAACGTCTACACACCAAAGTAGCACACATCGAAATAAGGGAGCCAGGCACAGCTGCAGACAGGGTCACGGGGTGGACTCAACAGCAAGTCGCTCCCTTAAAGGGCCCCTCCCAGACACACTTTCATTAAACAGTGCAAGATACACAGAGCCAACAACTAGTTGCAGACCCTGTATATGCAGCACGGACCCCCAGCTGCAGCAGCAGCAGCCAGAAGCCCTGGGCTAAGGGCTGCTGCCCACGGTGACCACAGAGCCCCGCAAGGGCTGGAGAGAGAGTATCTCTCAACCCCCCAGCTGATGGCCGCCATGGAGGACCCCGCTATTTCGATGTTGCGGGACGCGGATCGTCTACACGTCCCTACTTCGATGTTGAACGTCGAAGTAGGGCGCTATTCCCATCCGCTCATGGGGTTAGCGACTTCGACGTCTCGCCGCCTAACGTCGATTTCAACTTCGAAATAGCGCCCAACACGTGTAGACGTGACGGGCGCTATTTCGAAGTTACTGCCGCTACTTCGAAGTAGCGTGCACGTGTAGACGCAGCCAAAATGTGTTTTTTTGATAGTGTGTGTTGCACCCCAGACTGTCTTAGCTGATAACCTCTGATGGACTCATCCTTCATGAACTTACAGCTTCATGAACAATTTTGGCCTTTACAACATCTCCATAAGTTGACTGTGTGTTGTGTGAAGAAGTACACCCTATTGTGTATTTTAAATCAGTTGTTTATTATTTCTACTGGGAGACACTAGCTCTTGTACGATGTGAAGGAGTAAATATGTCCTTATCCTTTTCCTCCACAAGATTTTATAGACTTCTATCTTATCACCCTTAGTCATCTTTTTTTCCAATCTCAAAAATTCCAGCCTTTTAATCTTTCCTCATATTGAAGCCGTTTCATACCCCTAATCATTTTTGTTGCTCTTCTTTTTACCTTTTTCAATTCTATTACATATTTTTTTAGATGGAGCAGCCAGATCTGAACTCACTATTCAAGATGTTTTCAAGACGTGGTCATACCAATGATTTATATAGAGGCATAATGATATTTTCAGTGTTATTAGTGATCCATTTCTTAATGGCGCCTAAAATTTTTATAGCTTTTGACTGCCAGAGTGTAAGCTTCTGTTTTCTTAGGTACAATTTAACTTCCAGTTCTTAAACGATATCTTTGTACCTTAACTGCTTCTTTAAATTTGTTGTTTAGCCCAGGTATCACATTTTTGTCATTTTTTTTTAATTTGAGGGTATACAATTAATCTGAGCATCTAATAGTGTTTTTAAAATGTTTCCAAGCACCATGCAGGGATTTCACTTTTAACATAGTGTCTTTTAATTTTACTTAAATTTAAAGTACTCTTACACCTGAACTCCACACCACACTGGCTCAGATGCAACCATTATGTTTTTCAGTTGAGAGAAATACTTTACGGACCACTTGGTCTGACTCTCTATCGGCAAAAACAATGAGAAGTGCTACGGCACCTTATAGACTAACAGATTTATTGGAGCATAAGCTTTTGTGGATATAAGCTTTCCCTGCAGCTGGAGTCTTTTCCCTCTGATAGGGAAAGGCTCTGGCTATGGGATGCAACACTTCTAAAAATGTCAGTGTAGACATGGGAAGGACTTCCTGGGTACATACAGAGCCTTGTAGAGTACACATGCTAAGCTTGTGGCATACCCTAAGGTTTTCTCTGCTTGCCTAAGCAGTGCCTCACCATCTTCACAGCTATTTATACCTGTGTTGGATGTGTGCAGCATATGTTCTCTACACACTGCTGTGGCTATGCAGTGTAGGTGGCCTGAGACAGCATTCATGCTCACACAAAACACTTTAAGCTATAGCTTGAGCAAAGCCTTGGATCCCTGCGGACAATTTGCTAGGCTGTTAGCAGGGAGTTTGGTTTTTATGTGGGTTCTGTGAGTCTTGGCACATATGTGACATGAAATAAAACCAAAGCATTAATGGAAGTTCTGTCATTAACTTCAAACAGGCCCTGGAGTTTCTGATTACCAAAGTCATAAGTGAAAAGGGATGAAGCTTCTAGGACTCCAACAACCCCTCTAGCTTAGTGCAATTTTTGGTGTTTAAGGCCCATGTTTTCACAGATATAAGTCCAAGCCACTTCCTCTATCACAAAAAAACCTACTAATATTTAATCTAAATGACGAACTAAATATGTGCATAAATGTGAATATAAATCTCCAGACTCTGCTTTTATGGATATAAATGACTTTTCTTCCTTTTATGAGAAAGTATTGTCCATTGCTGAAAAGAAAACCTTCTCCTCTTCCTCCTGAGACCAACAAATCCAGGTAGACCTGGTGAGATTACTTTCTGTGGAACGATGAAGTGTCTGGTGAAAATGGAATTTCTTTAACAGCTATCAAGACAGGGTCTATGTGAAATTTTCTCCTCTAGCTCATCTGATCCACTAGATATCAAATCGTGTTCAAAGTGTTGAAGGTTTCTCTTTACTTTTTTTTTTTAAATTTGTGTTGGACACTGTCTGCTTTTTCTGGAGGCAAAGCTTTCTCTTAACCCATGAATTCTCACCATATTTTTATTCTTTGCTATATGTACCCAATGCACTTCTCATAAAAACAGCTGCACTTTGATAGTTTCTACTGTAAGATGTTGTTTTATGTATACCAGGTAAGTATGGCCTGAAGCTATGGAAGAAAACTCTGGATTAGTGAGGAAGATATTATAGACAAAGGCAAGAACTGATGATTTTTCTTGTTATGGGTATTGCACAAATTTCCAAAAATACAATACAGAAATTGCAACTCTTGGAATCAAGTATAAACACACCATAGCCGCGTCTACACGTGCCGGCTATTTCAAAGTAGCCGCACCAACTTTGAAATAGAGCTTGCCACGTCTACACATGGCGGACGCTATTTCGAAGTTGAAATCGACGTAAGGCGGCAAGATGTCGAAGTCGCTATCCCCATCAGGAGATGGGAATAGTGCCCTACTTCGACATTGAACACCGAAGTAGGGCATGTATAGCCGATCCATGTCCCACAACATCAAAAGAGCGGGGTCCACCATGGCGGCCATCAGCTGAGGGGTTGAGAGACGCTCTCTCCAGCAGCGTGCAGTGGCCCCTTAAAGCTCCCCGCCCCCTGCCTTCCTGTGCAGGAAGCTGAGAGAGCATGCAGGCGGCAGCATTGCCACGCGGCCAGCCTGCACACATCTGTACAGCCCCAGGCCACACCCCCCCACTGTGATGGCCGCCCGCCAGCCCCCCATGAGCCCTCCAGGGCACCCCCCTCAAGGGGAGCCAGGGCTCCCAGCCTGGCAGCCAGCCTGGGAAAAGGCAGCGGGGCCCCTCCTGGACGGAGGCTGAGATCCAGGACCTGCTGGGGCTCTGGAGCGAGGAGGAGGTCCTCCAGGTAATGGGGAGCAAGAGGCGGAACTCAGATGCGTTCGCTCGGCTGGCCGAGGGCCTGGCTGCCCGGGGTCACGCTGCCCACACTCCTGACCACATCAGGAGTAAGGTGAAGGAGCTGCGGCAGGGTTACGCCCGGGCCTGGGCTGTAGCCAGCCACTCTGGGGCCGCCCCTGCCACTTGCCCCTTGTACAGGGAGCTCAGGTCCATCCTGGACCCCCAGTACACCTCCTCCCCGCCGGCCACTCTTGACACATCGGCCGAAAAGCCCCAGCAGGCCCCGGAGGTGGAGTCCGCCCCAGAGGCAAGCCCCGCACCCCAGGGGCTCCCCTGGGAGCCCACCCCTGGGGCACTGGGGGAGGAGGAGGGGGGGATCCTCCTCCAGCGATGGGGGGCTCCAAATACTCCTACCGTCCTAGAGCTCCAGCAGGGCGTCCACCCAGAGGGTGTCCCCTGACCGTGGGAGCAGACCGTCAGGTATGTACCCCCCCGGTGCACACCCCCGGGGTTGAGGGGCAGGGACAAGAGACACGACCAGGGCCCTCCACATGCCCAGATGACCATGGCCCCAAGGACAGCAGCGGCATGTCCCTCAGAAGAGTGCATCATCCCCTGTCCCACAGCAGGACAGTGCCATGCCCCATCCCTGGGGATGGGGGGAGAGGAACCTAGGGTCCCCTGGGGGGAGGGGTGGGACACCCATCAGCAGCAGCAGCATCTCCCAGGGATGGGGAACCAGCAGCAGAGGGGTGGGGGGACAAGGGCCACAGCTCGGGGGCCACACACTAACGTCTGTCTCCACTCTTCTTCCCCCCCATGTTCCGCAGCTGCACCCTTAGAGGGCCCGGAGAGCACTGGCGAGGTCTCAGTGGTCCTGGACAGCCCACTGGGGCCATCACTGCAGGCCAGCCCCTAGGCGGAGCACCGACCAGCCCAAGGGCTGACGGCAGAGCCACCACCACCACAGGACGGTGACGGACCCCCAGCTGCTTGCAACCCTCCGGCATCAGCTGGAGGTGTCAGAGCAGCGGCTGCGGGTGGACGAGCGGCACCCGCAACTGCAGGAGTGGGCGCTGGCCTGGCGCCAGGAGGCATGGGGGGCCTTTATGCGCACTTTTGAGTGCATAGCAGACTACCTGGCCCCCCATGCCGCGCTGCTCGCCACTCTGCCCGCCCTGCCCACTCCACCCGCTGCTCCACCTGCCGTCCGCCACCGCGGGGCCTTCCGCCGAGGGGGACGTGGGGCCTGCTGACACCCACAGGCCGTATCTGCTGGTTCACCCGGCCCCCAACGAGCCTCGGCCAGGGCTGAGGCCAAGGTGAGGGTCACGCCCGCCAACCCCAAGCGCTGGACGGTAGGGGGTGCGGGACCCAGGACGTGCCCCCCCCTTTGTACATATCCCCATTATTGTGTATATAGTTTGTATTAGACCCCTGTTCTTTTATGATACCTGCCCCCCCTTGTAAATAGTTCTCCCCTTCCTTGTGTTCCACTGTTTATCATATATATATATGATACACTATATATTTGTAGTAATATTAAGAGTAGTAAGTAATATAGTAAGTAATATTAAGTAATATTTGTATATATTTGTAGTAATAATAAGAGAATTCACCGTTTTGTGGTTTCAAGAACAGGTCTATTTTTATTTGCAAGAAAAGTTGGGGGGGGTGTGCTTTTGGGTGCTCTATGGTGTGGGTGTAGGAGTAGTGAGTGTTGTGGAGGATGGGGGGTGCAGTGGTGGGGGCCTGCCAGCATTCACCCTGTGGCCTGGTCAAAATGGGCCCGCAGGGCCTCCCGGACCTGGGTCCCCTCGGGATCCACCTGGCGACTGGGGGCAGTGGGTGGCTGCACATCAGCCCTGCCAGCCTCCACAGCCCAGCCCTGAAAGAATGCCTCCCCCTTGCTCTCGACCAGGTTGTGGAGTGCGCTGCACGTGCCCACAACCTGGGGGATGTTGGTGGGGCCTGCATCAAGGCGGGTGAGGAGACACCTCCAGCACCCTTTGAGGTGGCCAAAAGTGTGCTCAACCACCTGGCGCGCATGGTTCAAGCGCGTGTTGAAGCGCTCCTGGCTGGCTGAGAGATGGCCCGTGTAAAGGTGCATGAGCCAGGGCCGGAAGAGTTACACCACGTCTGCGACGACGCAGAGGGGCATGGTCGTGTCCTCCACAGGGATCTCCCGCTGGGGGATGTAGGTCCCCGCCTCCAGCTGGCGGCACAGGCCCGAATTCCTGAATACCTGGGCGTCGTGGGTGCTGCCAGGCCAGCCAACATGAATGTCCAGGAAGCGGCCCCGGCTGTCCACCAAGGCCTGGAGGACCACAGAATGGTAGCCCTTCCTGTTCAGGAAGCATCCTCCACTGTGTTCCAGAGCTCGGATGGGGATATGGGTTCCATCCAGAGCCCCGAAGCAATTTGAGAAGCCCAGGGTGGCAAACCCCTCGATGGTGGCAGCTGGGTCCCGAAGCTGCACGAGCCTGTGGAGGAGGAGGGCATTGATGGCATGGACGACCTGCAGGGGAAGGACATGGGAGAGCACCAATGACGGGTGTGCAGGGTGTGTCTGGCCCTGCCCCCACAGGGCTCCTCTCCACCCCCAGGGCTGCCTCCCCCTCCCCGTGGGTCCTCTTACCTCCATGAGGACAGCCCCGACGGTGGCCTTGCCCATGCCAAACTGCTGCCCCACGGATCGGTAGCTGTCTGGAGTGGCCAGCTTCCAGACAGCAATGCCGACCCATTTCTCCACGCTTAGGGCACACCGCATGGCGGTGTCCTGGTGCCTCAGTGCAGGGGTGAGCCACTGGCAGAGCTCCAGGAATATCTGCCGGCTCATATGAAAGTTCTGGAGCCAGCGGTCGTCATCCCACTCGCCGAGCACCAGCCGCTCCCTCCAGTCAGTGCTCGTGGGGTAGCTCCACAGCCGGTGGCGTGTGCGGCGGGGGCAGGGTGCGGAGGACAGCAGGGTCTGGGGTTGCTTCCTCCTCCCCTGGGGGCAGCTCCTCTTCCATGAATAAAAGGTTATCAGCTGCCTCCTGCATGGCATTGAGCACGGCGAGCACTGCTCCTGCAGGGGCGGCTGGGTGGACCTCTGGCTGCTGCTGCTGGGGGTCCATAACTGCTTCGCTGAGGTTTGCATGCCTATGGCTCTGCAGACCGCATGCTGTGCAGGCTGCGTGTGTCTGGGAGGGGCCCTTTAAGGGAGCTGCTTGCTGTTGCCCCGGAGATGCTAGTTCACCCTGTGACCCTGTCTGCAGCTGTTCCTGGCACCCTTATTTCGATGTGTGCCGCTTGGGCATGTGGACACTCCCCTGCAGCGCCTACTTGGATGTGGTGCTGCCCAACGTCGATGGCACCAGCCCTGGAGGACGTGTAGATGCTATTCATCGAAATAGCTTATTTCGATGTAGCATTCACATGTAGACGTAGCTCATAGCTACATCTATCCAGGCAGCCTCTGGTGACAAACATGGGCTTTTGTTGACAAAACTAATTGAGTGTTTCCATGGTTAAAGTGCTCTGTGGAGCATCTGTTGTCAAAACTCAGATGTTCAGCCAGCAGCGTTATACTTCTTCCCAATTAGGTACAACTTCTCTATTGACAGTGTTTTGTCAACATAGTGCCCATGTAGAAAGTTCTGTCTATGGAGGGGGCTTCCAGTTTCCCAGACAGCCCTGTTTGCAGAGCTTCTGGTCAGCCGTTCTGTTGAGAGACAGCGGGGCAGCCCATTTGCTCTCTGCTGACAGAGGAGAATGCGCTTTTCAAGCTGCTTTTATGTATAGCTGCGATCTATCGACAGAGGTACTACCCCTGTCTATAAAGCCCTTTAGAAATATTTCAGCCTCAAAGGGTTTGTCATCTCAACTGTGCTTCTAGAAAGCCCATTCTGGTAGCCTCTGGGCTCTAGTTTACAGCAAACTGTTACACATGGTACTGGTATCCCAGGTAATATCTTTCCATTTAAACAGTCTGACATACACATAACCAGTTCAAACATTCCAGATTGATAAGGAACTTCCATTTTTTGACAATTTGCAGAAATCCCTCTTCCCCTCCCAAAAAACTGAATTGGCATGAAGGGCAGTAGCCATTCCTGTACTACTGAGTGATTTGAGAGCCAGTATTTTGCACTTTTTTTCTGGACACAAAGGCTACATCTGCACTACAGTGATCTTTCCAAAGCAGTTCTTCCGGATGATCTCATCCAGAAAAACTTCTTTCAAAAGAACACGTCTACACATAAAGAAGCAGGTGGAAAGCGTGATCTGCTCTTTTGATAGAGAGCATCGGACACAGCCCCCACTCTTTTGAAACAATAGGCGAGGGATCGAAAAATCTGGCATCACGAGGATTGCTCTTTTGGAAAAAGGGGGCCACCAGGGCATCTACGCACTTTTTTCCCCCAAAAAGACTCAGAAAAAGGTGCTCTTCCTCATCTGGTAGAGGCAGACACAGTGCTGCATTCTTTCGATTTCAGACCAAAAGAGTGCATTTTGTGTTTAGATTCTCCTCAGGTTCTTTTGGAAAGGCCCATTTTTTTCAAAAGAACTTGCAAGTGTAGACACAGCCAAAATGGTTCTAAGGTTTGTGTAATTCGTGCCTCTACAACAGGAAAGGCATTAGTAGCTCCTTTCCTCTCATTTTCCCCTTGTCCTCCTGTTACCAATAAGTGTAGGCAGTGGAGTATTCTGCTCTGTCCCTATACAGGCTGGGCTGGCTGAAGCTTTGAGCTAGCTTTTTCTTAGCACACTTCACTCACAAGTGTCCTGCTAAGAGGATGTTGTGGGCAATTTTAAATAACTGAACATGGAAGCACTGCAGCATGTGCAGTTGCAGTTGCTCAACCCCACCTCTGGATTTTACACTATATCAAAGCCCCTGTTCTCAATAGACCTTTTCCTGATTTCCCACATCTTCACCAGTAAATCCTGCTGAGCTCTGACTCAGTAGAGCCAGTGAAGGATCTGTGTGCTGAAGTCTCTTAAATTCACTATAGATGTCCTATGGTCTTGTGCCACTCTGGTCAGCCCCACTGTGTCATCCTCTCATTCCTAAAAATGTGGTCCTTCCTACTTTTAAGTCTCTCTTGTACTGGCTCCCCTTGAACTTGACCCATAAGGTATGATCTCTGGCTGTGACATCTTATTGCAGAGAACATATTTTCCCTCCAATGTGGATCATTCCCCAGTAATACTCCTACGCTGAATGCTCTTGCCACTCTCTTCTGCTGGGTTCTTTTTCTTCCATCCCAGCTCAAGTATAGCATGGTGAAGGAAAGTTGCTCCTTCTGTTCCGAATATGACCTTACTGTGGCACACAGCCCTGAAACACCTGCTCTGGGAAGATCATTTGGCTATTGGGAAATACTTGCTCTTGTGTCCCTCTACCCTGTTACCTCTTTTCCATAGTGGTTATTGAGCATATGAACCTATGAGAGTTCTCTGGACTAGAAATGTTAGTACATGTATAACCTTTTTTGTCCTATACCTTTAGGATCTGACTGGTGCCAAGCAAAAGAATTTGCCGGACCACAGGAAGTCAATATTGTCTAGCACATTACCAACACATCCACTGCTTACCGAGCTCTTACAAGACATTTTGGGGTAAATTAGAGCTAAATAACAGCACAGAACACTGACAGCCAGGATTGGTGGCTATAAACAAACTTTATGGGATGACAGAAAACATGGCCACACCCATAAGTGGTTATAAAGCTAACTAAAACCATGCTGGATTAAGGATATTGCCGGATGAGAGCGTTGCAGATTAGAGAGGTTCAACCTGCAGAATTAACAATGTTGAGTTGTGGTTGTTGGTGTTATTGCTTCCATTTCCTTCATTTCCAGCTAGGGCAATCACAATGGAAATGTTGTACCTCCTGACATTTCCATAACTTTTTAACTCTGTATTTATCTTTCACCTTCCTCATGAGAAAAGACTGGCTAATGTTACTCTTCTCTGACACAATTGCCTTTTTACCTTCTGCTGGTGTTGTGTCTTATTAGCCCCCGTGGTAACAAGGCAAACTCTCCTCCTACCGTTTTACTGTTTAAATTCCACCTGTTACTCGTGTACTGAATAGACAACTCAGCTGCCCTTCTACCAGTAATTAGGGTGTGATACTTCAACCACACCTTTAGATTCTCTGTGCAAACTCTTAGGAATTGGCCTAGAGGGCCAACTCCCTCACTTCCTTTACTGTGTGTGGCTCTGCCACTTTCATCCATACTTCTAATATAGATGGGAGGGATCCCCACAATTCCATGTGATTATCCCTTTTTTAACAGAACTTCCAGCAGTACACTTCCATCATCAGTTTATAACATTTTAACAAGGCCAATTTCAGCTGTTTGTAATCATGTCTGACTGAAATGTCCATTCATGCAAATACTTCTACAGCTCAATCTGATAGAAGTACAGTTAACTGGAGAACCCACATGTCCTCATACAATTAATAGTCTGATTTTTTTTTCAAGTGCAGTTAGAAAAGCATCGATAATTTCCTCTTTTTTTTATAAATGGAAAGCAATTCAGATCCCACTGTCATGCTGCTTATATCCTCTGCCCTGGTACTTTAACCGGGCCATTGCTAATTCATGTTGATGTTCTTTCTGTCTCCTCTGACTCATGCTAACATTGTCTCCTCAGTCTAGCTCCCATGCCATAATGTTCGCATGTCCTGCCAATGTTGTCTAGTCCTCATTTTCTACTACATCAGAAATCTGACTTTTTCTGGCCTGCCTGCTCATACCTCTTCAGAACTTTGATGAGCAGTTTCCTGTCATGATCTCTATAAGTGGTACCTCTGTGTCAACACAAGCACTTCATTTATTCCATATTAACCCTGGTGTAGTTCACTGGACTTTTGCAATCCCTGCCTTGCAAATAAACTTCACAATATAATCTTCTTTCCACGTTCTTTTAGATTTTATTTCGGTTCTTTTTGTAATAGGTTAAAAACTTCTGTGAGACAGCTCTGCTTTGTTCCCTGTGCCTACCCCTTTGGTGTGGTTGGTTTCTCCTCCAGACAAGTCGGTAAGTTCCAGCTTCCCTTATGACTTTGGACCAAGTGGTCCCTTCCACCCTTTTTCTGTCCAATAGGAAAGTCTCATTTGTGTGCCTAGAATCACAGGGGTCAAACCAACCTATTGGTTACCTAGTAACCTGGCCTCAACTCACTGCCCAACTGTCACTACCTCTTGTAAGTCCAGTCAACTGTCCTTTCCCAACTGCTACTGGCCAAGTCAAGTCAAGCCAACAGCTCTCCCAAGAATTTGGCTGATGCACCTATTGAGAGTTCCTCCCTTAAAATCACTTCAGACCAATATTTAATTTTGCTAAAAACTGATTTTTTCACAAAAACCTGAGGAAAATAATTGCGGAAAAAACTTCTGTATTATCAAAAAGCATATTTCACTCAACCAAGTTTTCATGAAAAAATTATGATTTCTCTGTTGATTAACTAGTACATGTCCACTAGCTGCATTTCCAATAGCCTGACAAAGAACTTTTAGACTACATCTTTATTTAATCAAAATTTATCTGTATTGTGTTTGAACTGTTAACCTAGAGATGAAAGACTTTAGTCCATATTCAAGTAGCAGCCACCTAAGTTGTTCAGTCCCTGAAGAACATGATCAACTAATTGAGCTGCTCTTTTGCTGAGTGCCTCTTGGAGTTTCATAACCTGCAAACAATTGCAATATTTTTCCCTATTCTTTCTGCATTTGTGTCAGACACTTAACACATTTCCCACTATTTTACTAGCTAGCCTCATAGGACCTGCATAAATGGCATTATCAAAATTGCATCTCCCTGATTCATTATTTCCAATTTTATAAAATAGCTGAGTTTGTGAAGACACTATCAAAAATATTTTAAAATAAACATATTTAATCTTCAGGAGATTAAAAGAAATAGTATGGGAGACATTATGATCATTGTGCCCCAAAGCTATCAAAAATATAAGGTACAAGGAAAACACATCAAACAAATAGGCACAATAGAGAGCATTTCAATGAGGAAATAATCACACTGAAGGATTTGCTACAACGCAGTGGCCTAAATATTGCCCCATATGTAAAGTGAAAGGAGCTAGGAATAATAATAAAAAAAAAGAAGATTAACACCCCACGGTGTATTTAAAAAAAAACAGTACGGCAGCTAATATCCAGTCTCATTTATTTTTAAATTACTACCTGAGATTTAATCTTGTCCAGCTGACACAAAAATTAAAATAATTTAAGAAAACAGGAAGAATGAAGCAAAGATGATCCATTTCTTGCATGACAATTGTTTTATTGATAGAATGACAAATTTTTTATTGATGAGAATGAATTGTTTAGGCAAACTGTTTTCCACAGGATAGCAAGAAAACACCACTTCATGTGTGATCAGCTCAAATTTTCCGCTGAAAAATTTATGACATGTAGGAAGATTGCAGGGATGGTCAGGACATAAATTTATGGGAAGTAATATGGATTCAATTTGATAGAAAAAGAAATTTATTCCATGACTTAGAATCTCTTCTGCTAGCCATTCTGGATGAGAAGGGACAATTTATACAAAATAATGCCCAGTGTTCACACAAGAAAATAGATGCACAGGCATTTGTAGGTACCAGCCCACCTCTGGCATGGGTATAAATCAGCACACATCCAGTGAAGTCAATTGAGCTATGCTGATTTACATCATGTAGGGATTTGTTTTGTTATTTGGCGGCAGCTAGTAGAATGCAGATATTTATTTGTAACAATAAATAAATAAATAAATAAACAAATTACTACAACAGATTGAAACTCTCTCATCGGACAACATTTGTGGTTAATCTGCTGGACCAGAGAACCCCAGTTGCATGGAGCCAGTCTGGCCAGGGGGCTGTTTCCACTGGTGACAGGGAGTCTCACTGACAGCCCTGTGGCAGCAGGAAGGCATCGGGGGAGCCAAGTTAGGGTCAGGAAAAACAAACACAAACATCATCTGAAAATATGATCTCACCAAAAAATTTTGATTCAGGCCTATTTCTACACATAAGCAACTGAACAGCATTGAAAGGCAAGTAGGCTGTATTCAAACCAGAGGAAAACAGTGGCTAAACAGGAGGGAGAGTTCACTGAATCAGTCAACATGAGGGGAAATGGAATTGTGGGAAGAATGCTACTCATTCAAAGCAGTGAAAAGAGGGAGTTAGTCTTCCTCTCTTCTTAGCAAAGAAGTAGGGTCTTGCAATGTCCATTGCTCTCCTTTATTTTAATCCCCAGAAAAAAGGATCCATATGTTCTTTCCATATGATGAATTTAGTTTAATGTTAAATCATGGGATTAACATTCTTTGCACAAGTTAGGCAGTTCAGTTCAGGTAAGTACTTACATTGATGGGCTAGAAATCCCAGGAGGCCAGGTTCAGTCACAGGATTTCAGTCAACCTCTTTGACATCTCTGTGAAGGTTCAGCCAAAGTTTAATCTCCCGACCAGAAGTGTTCCCTATCACCTCCAGGTATGTTTTATTTTTGTTTGTTTGTTGATTTGTTTTCAATTGTTTTTTATTTTTTGGAATCTCTGTGGACAACACTAATATCTTCCCTGTCACTAAGACACAACCTCAGTGACCTCTTTGACTCAGACCTTTCACTAGGGCCTCACATCCAACCTAGGTTGAAGCGTTGCTGATTCTTTCTGCATAACTTCTCCAAGATACAGCCTTTCCTTTCTAGCCACACAGCTGGAATTCTCCCCTAAGATCTCATCTTCTTGTGTCTAGAATGCTGTTGCAAATATCAGTCTCTCAGTCCATCATTTGCTTCTCCCCACTGGCTTCCTCTTTTCCATCTCATCAATCACAAGTTACTTGTCTTCACTTTTAAGGCCTTTCACAACTGATCCCCATCCTGCCATTTGTCAAATTTTTCAACAAACACCTTTGTGCTTTTCCACACGTAACCCACAAACCAGGTGGGTGTGGTTCACTGTCTCATGTTGTGGCACTTAGACCACTTATGGACAGAAAGAACAAGTCTCCTCTATAGCCTTAGTTGAGAGCCAGCTGGATCTTAGCTGAAAGTGAAAAGGTTTGTGCACTGAGCTCCCGGGGTCCCAGGTACAGTTCTGCCTGTTGGCAGTCACACACACACTTGGGAAAAGCCCCCATCAAACACCACAAAGGTATGTTATTACCGATCTTCAAATCCATCCTAAAACTCTCCTTTGTCATGATGCCAACAAAACAAAGCACAACCTGACAATGGGCAGCTGCTGAACTGAGAACGCTGCCCATTGTGTTGGCCAATGTCATTTCATTGTTTATCTGTAGTCCACACCATATATGTCCGTGTGTTCATGTTTCATACTTACATAGATGTCTGGGGCTAGGATTATCTTTTTTGGTCTGTGTTTGTACATCTAACATAATGGGGTTCTCATCCATAACTACCTCTCCTAAAAAGCTACAACAATACAAGGAAATAATGACAACATGTCATCATCATCGTCATCCAATACCCATTCAAGTCAAAGGAAGGAAACTGTCTGAGCACAGTGGGCACTGGATATGGCCTGAAGATGTCCAAAATTTCCAGCTTCTGATTAGCCTACAAATTCCAAAATAATAATATGTCATGGTATCCAACCACCTTTTGTTCCAGTACCAACTACAAACCAGAGACACAGAACTGAAAAGTGGTCATCACAAATGTGAACTGAACTTTCATTCCCTTCAGGTTCTATTGAGGCAAATGCTTGTGTCTGATTTTATCTGAGATGATTTGACTGTCCCTATAATGTACCATTTTGAAAACATGAAGCCAGATTCTGCTACTCATGCTGAGGAGACCCTTCGTTCATAAATAGTCCTACTGAAGTCAATGGGTTTATTCACAATATCGCTATGTGTAAGGGTGGCTAGGCCTGATGCTGAGCTGTTACTATCTTAGTTGAATTTTCCTGCTGCTACTGTGTCGCAGTAGCAACATTTTTCACAAGCAGTAAAATAATTCTAGTTGGTTCCAAGAAAACACAATACCTGTTGCTCGATATTCAAATATAACAATCACTTATTTGCAATGATATGAATGAGAAAATCTTCTCATTCATTCCAATGGGCACTTCCATGAAAAAAAGATCTAAAGGGCTCTTTTCTCTCTCAAAAAAAAAAAAAAACACCAAACAAACAAGCAAAAAACTTCCTCTAAGGCACTTCTGTGCTTTTTAAACTTATCAGTATGTATGCCAACGTTTTACTTTTATGTTTAACATTTTTTTTTATAAAGGACATATGATAGGGTTTTAAGGATGTTATTTGCAACTAGATTTCTATAGAGGAGACAAATGCACATGGGGCAGAATGCTTCCAAAAGCTCACATGAAGGAACAAGGCTGGAAAGATGATCTCTGTTTGATCCGTGGCACATCCCATGCTGCAACTCAATGCGTCATATAGCAGCTGGTTCACTGTTTATTACATCCTTTTCAGGTGCCAGGTAGTCCCCTGGACCAAACTGGATTTCAATTACCAGGGCTGTATGTCTTTCCAAGCCTGTTCAGTGAATTGCCAACTATCAAAAGATAAAGGCTTGGATTCTGATTTTTCCTTTAGCAAATATTTAAGTTAGCAAATCCCACCTTTTAATCAGGCACCAGTTCTTTTTTTTTTTTTTTAACTAAAGCTTTACCCCTAGGAGAGAATGAGCACCTGCAGAACAGAGTATTTCTATGTGATTTTAATTAAAGAAGGACAGTTTTATTCTTGATTTTAAACAAAATGTTGATAATATGGTAGTGTAACCTCCTTTCAAATTAGACTGCTCAAAATGATACTACTTTTATCTCTTTGGGTCTTTGGTAGGCAGTTTCAGGCTTAGAATATGATTAACAATTTGTACAGAAAACTTTAAAGTAGGCTGTAAGAAGCAATTAGGATTACATTCAGGTACGTGTAACCACTTGCTACAAGTTGAGAGTTTAGAACAAATTATATAACTCAAGAATACTGCATACTAGCACTCCCCTTGGGAACCACCACTTCATCTCCCGGTCCTTATTTCTAATTAAGTCTTGAATCTTTTTTAAGTTAATATAATTTACAACAGGTATGAGCTTCCCATGCTGTTAAATCAATAGGCTTTGCATAACTAAATGTTTTTCACTTTTGCCAGCAGGACTCCCAGAAATCTCTGCTCCCTCTGAACTGGGCAAGTCTCATAATATTAATACCTTTATTTAATAAATTAATACTCAAATATTTAATCTGCTGTTAATTGCACTTGGGTTAGCAAAATGAATATGCGCTTAATTTAGTACTTATACAAGCAAAGCAGACATTTTTCTCTCTGTGATAATAATACAATATACTCAATCAATGTGTTTGGAAACCTTCCTCTTAAGCTACAGGCTGAATCTCTCTAGTCCGGCACCCTTGTGACCTCACCAGTGCCGAATGAGAGAATTTGCTGAACCAACGGAGGTCAATATTTTTCTGGCAGGATTACCAACACTTCCTCTGCTTACTGGGCTCTTAGAAGACATTTTGGGGTAAATTACAGCTAAACAATAGCACAGAACACTGAAACCCAGGACTGGTGGCTGTAAACAAACATTATGGGATTGTGGGAAACTTGGCCATAATATGAAACGTGGACATCCAGCTAAGTAAAATCATGATGGACCATGTATGCTGCCAGACAAGAGAGGTTCAACCTGTAGCTTTCTATTATAGTGTGGTTATTCATAATGAACACTCTCCTTCTGTACAATTTAAAGGTTGGAATAGTTGTGTGATGCTTAACTTTAGGTTTACAGAATACAACATATGAGCACATCCAATGTTTTCCCACAGACAAATAAAATATAATACTTGCTCATTGAAATTCATGTATTTACATATATGCTGTAATTTACAATTCCAGCCCACACAGGCAGAACTGAAACTTCCTATCATGACCCACTACCACCCGGCCCCCTTTCTGCCCCATCAGGTATAACCTACAACATAACGGACAACACATTAACACTAACATCTAGTAGTGGAGATGATATCTACACTGGCCTTTATAATAAGGAAAAGGGTTCCATGAAGTAAGAGACACTTCAGCATAAAGCACTTATTTCTCTTTTCTCCCCTTCTCAAATTACTCAACCATCTACAATTTAACCTACATTATGGTGGGAGATCAACCCGCTCAGGGTTGATCTTCTGCGGTTTGATTTTGCACATGCATGAAGTCAAGTTCTCACCAGTCAAAATCAAACTCCAGTGCTCCTTGCAAGAGGTGAGGAATAAGGAATGCCGAAGGGAGAAATGCTCCCATTGACTTCCCCTGCGTAGACAGACATGGAAGTTGACTGCAAACACATCGATTTTAGCTATGTAATTGGTGTAGCTAAAAATCATGTCTCTGTGGTCAACTTCCATGTCTACTATATGCCATCATGTACCAACAATGCCCACACACCAGGTATATAGGACATACTGCAAATGCTCTTCCTCAAAGAATGCATGGACATAGAACAGACATCCAAAAACTCCAAATACCCAAACCTGTCAGCCAGCACTTTAATGGAGTGGGCCATTCTGCTAAAGACCTGAAAGTTCGCGTTCTGCTGAAAAGGGACTTTAACAACTGTCTACAGAGGGAATGCTCAGAACTAACATTCATATTCAAATTCGACACATTAACACATGGTTTGAACAGGGACAGCAATTATCTGACCCATTATAAGGACTCTTTTACATACTTCGATGTTTTATCTAACTCTTAACTTCCCCACCCTGCACACATGCACACCCTGCCATCCCTCAGCTGTTCTGATTTGCCAACCTTGATAACAATTTTTCTGATTTGCCACCCTTGATAACAATTTTTGGACTTCTGTGCTTTATATATTGAGTCTGTTCTGGTAAGGCTATGATCTGAAGAAGTGGGTCTGTCCCACGAAATTTCATCACCTAAAAAATCATTGTTAGTTTTAAAGTGCTACATGTCTGCTTTTTTGGTTTGATAGTATAGACATAATCTACCTAGAGAACAGTGCATGGCTCTAGCTCCTCAGCATCTATCTTGCTGGATTTTTAGTTTTGTTACTTTAGGGTTCCTGGAATCCCTCTCATCCCACCTAATCACTATGGTTACATCTATACTACAGAGATCTTTTGAAACAAGTCCTTCCAGAAGATCTCTTCTGAAAGAACTTCTTTCAAAAGACAGCGGCCACAAAGTCCCCGCTCTTTTGAAAGAATGGGCCAGGGATTGAAAAATCAGGCACCATGAGGTTTGCGTTTTCAGGGAAAAAAGGGCCTGCAGAGCATCTACACACGTTTTCTTCCAAAAGAAGCTTTCAAAAGAAGGTGCTCTTCATGAAACAGGATTGGAAGAGTGCTTTTGAAAGGAGCACAACATTCTTTCAATTTAATTTTGAATGTACGCTTATTGTGTGTAGAAGCTCCGCTATATTTGAAAAAATATTTCAAACAAACTTGCTAGTGTAGACACTGCCTAACAGAACAGCTACTCTTCAACATCTCCAATGTTCCTCCTTTCTTCACCATCACAGGTAGGCATGTATACTTGCTTTGGGTCCTCTTCACTTTCTTCCTTCCTTGCTTTCCTGAACAACTGTATTTTCTTTGCTCTTGTAGGATTTCTCATCTGCTGTCAGTGATTTTAATGTGATTCTGGAGGTTCCTCACATATGAATCGCAAGGGGCAAGAGTGACTGACAATAGTGGCCCTATTCTCCAGTGTCATACCTGCTTCACCACCACAGAAGATCTGTTTCAGCTTTCACTTAATCTTTGGCACTTAAATGTTTCTTGGATCATTGCCTTAGCCCTCTGGGTACATGCAAGCTTTACTTCCATGTGAGAATTTCCCTTATATATGGCTGAACAAAAGACTAAAAAATGTGGCTAGAGGCAAAATGGCATCCTTTAAAAATTGTAAGTCAAACCCTACTGGGGAAAAAAGAAAGGACTGTAAACCCTGGCAAGTCAAGTGTAAAAATATAATTAGGTAGGCAGGCAAAGAAAGAATATGAAGCATAACCAGCAAATGAAACAAAAACTAACCAACAATTTTTTTTGTTTCAAGTACATCAGAAACAAGAAGCCTGCCAAACAATTAGTGGGGTTGTTGGACAATTGAGTTGCAAAAGGAGCACTCACAGACAACAAGGCCATTGCAGAGAATTTAAGTGAATTCCTTGCATCTATATGCAATGTAAAGGATGTGTGGGAGATTCACACACTTGAGCTGTTCTTTTTAGCCACGTCTACACATGCTGGCTACTTTGAATTAGCCGCGCCAACTTTGAAATAGCGCCCGCCATGTCTGCACATGGCGGGAGCTATTTCGAAGTTGAAATTGATGTAAGGCGGCGAGACGTCGAAGTCGCTGTCCCCATCAGGAGATGGAAATAGCGCCCTACTTCAACGTTGAATGTCAAAGTAGGGCACGTGTAGCCGATCCGCGTCCCGCAATATCGAAAGAGCAGGGTCCGCCATGGCGGCCATCAGCTGAGGGGTTGAGAGATGCTCTCCCCAGCCCCTGAGCTCTATGGTCACAGCGAGCAGCTGCCCCTTAAAGCTCCCCACCCCCTGCCTTCCTGTGCAGGAAGCTGAGAGCGCGTGCAGGCGGCAGTACTGACACGCGGCCAGCCTGCATGCACCCCTGCAGCCCCAAGCCACCACCCCTGTTGCGATGGCCACCCGCCAGCCCACGAAACGCCCCCAGGGCACCCCCCACCCAAGGGGAGCCAGGGCTCCCAGGCATCCAGCCAGCCTGGGAAAAGGCAGCGGGGCCTCTCCTGGATGGAGGCCAAGATCCGGGACCTGCTGGGGCTCTGGAGCGAGGAGGAGGTGCTCCAGGTAATGGGGAGCAAGAGGCGGAACGCGGATGCGTTTGCTCGGCTGGCCGAGGGCCTGGCTGCCTGGGGTCACCCTGCCCACACTCCTGACCATGTCAGGAGTAAGGTTAAGGAGCTGTGGCAGGGTTATGCCTGGGCCCGGGATGCAGCCAGCCAATCTGGGGCCGCCACTGCCACTTGCCCCTTGTACAGGGAGCTCAGGTCCATCCTGGGCCCCTGGTACACCTCCTCCCCGCCGGCCACTCTTGACACATCGGCCGAAAAGCCCCAGCAGGCCCCGAAGGTGGAGTCCACCCCGGAGGCAAGCCCCGCACCCCAGGGGCCCCCTCAGGAGCCCACCCCTGGGATGCCAGAGGAGGAGGAGAAGGGGGAATCCTCCTCCAGCAACGGGGGGGCTCCACATCGCCATGCGATCCTAGAGCTCCAGCAGGGTGTCTGCCCAGAGGGTGTCCCCCGACCATGGGAGCGGACCGTCAGGTATGTACCCCCCCAGTGCACACCCCCGGGGTTAAGGGGAGGCGACAAGAGACATGCCCAGGGCCCTCCACATGCCCAGATGACCATGGCCCCAAGGACAGAAGTGGCATGTCCCTCAGAAGAGTGCAGAAGCCCCTGCACCCCAGCAGGACAGCACCATGCCCTATCCCTGGGGATGGGGGGAGCAGAACCTAGGGTCCCCCGGGGGGGAGGAAGTGGAACACCCATCAGCAGCAGCAGCAGCAGCAGCAGCAGCAGCATCATCTCCCAGGGACGGGGATGGGGAACCAGCAGCCGAAGGGTGGGGGGACAAGGGCCACGGCTCGGGGCCCACACTAATGGCTGTCTCCACTCTTCTTCCCCCCCGTGTTCCGCAGCTGCACCATTGGAGGGCCTGGAGAGCGCCGGCAAGGTCTCAGTGGTCCTGGAGAGCCCACCAGGACCATTGCTGCAGGCCAGCCCCTCGGCAGAGCACTGACCAGCCCCAGGATGGGGCCGATGGCGGAGCCACCACCCGAGGATGGCAACGGACCCCCAGCTGCTTGTGACCCTCCAGCGTCACCTGGAGGTGTCAGAGCGGCACCTGCGGGTGGAGAAGCAGTGGCTGGAGCTCCAGGAGTGAGGGCTGGCCTGGTGCCAGGAGGCATGGGGGGGCCTTCATGCGCACATTCGAGCGCATAGTGGAATACCTGGCCCCCCATGCCGCACTGCCCTCCGCTCCACCTGCTGCTCCGACTGCCATCCACCACCCTGGGGCCATCCAGCAGCCTGGGGACTTCCGCCAAGGCGGGCCTGGGGCCTGCTGACACCCGCCGGTTCACCCGGCCCCCACCCAGCCTCGGCCAGGGTTCAGGCCGAGGCAAGGCTCAGGCCCGCCAACCCCAGGCGCTGGACAGTAGAGGGGTGCGGGGCCCAGGACGTGGCCCCCCATCCCCCTTTGTACATATCCCCCATCATATTTTTGTGTATATAGTTTGTGTTACACCCCTGTTCTTTTATATGGTACCTGTCCCCCCATGTAAATAGTCCCCCCCTTTTGTTCTGCTCTCTCTCTATATATTTGTAGTATTAATAATAAGAGAAATCACCGGTTTTTGGTTTAAAAAACAACAGGTCCATTTTTATTTGCAAGAAAAGTGAGGGGGGTGTGCTCTTGGGTGCTCTGTGGTGTGGGCATGGGGGCAGGGAGTGTTGTGGAGGATGGGGGGGTGCAGTGGGGGGCCTGCCAGCGTTCACCCCGCGGCCTGGTCAAAATGGGCCTGCAGGGCCTCCCGGACCTGGATCCCCTCGGGGTCCACCTGGCGACTGGGGGCAGCGGGTGGCTGCACGTCAGCCCTGCCAGCCTCCACAGCCCAGCCCTGGAAGAATGCCTCCCCCTTGCTCTCAACCAGGTTGTGGAGTACGCTGCACATGCCCACAACCTGGGGGATGTTGGTGGGGCCTGCATCAAGGCGGGTGAGGAGACACCTCCAGCGCCCTTTGAGGCGGCCAAAAGTGTGCTCAACCACCTGGCGCGCATGGTTCAAGCGCGTGTTGAAGTGCTCCTGGCTGGCTGAGAGATGGCCTGTGTAAAGGTGCATGAGCCAGGGCCGGAAGGGGTACGCCGCATCTGCGACGATGCAGAGGGGCATGATGGTGTCCCCCCACAGGGATCTCCCTCTGGGGGATGTAGGTCCCCACCTCCAGTCGGAGGCTCAGGCCCGAATTCCTGAACATCCGGGCATCGTGGGTGCTGCCAGGCCAGCCAACATAAATGTCCAGGAAGCGGCCCCGGCTATCCACCAAGGCCTGGAGGACCACAGAATGGTAGCCCTTCCTGTTCAGGAAGCATCCTCCACTGTGCTCCGGAGCATGAATGGGGATATGGGTCCCATCCAGAGCCCCAAAGCAATTTGGGAAGCCCAGGGTGGCAAACCCCGCGATGGCAGCATCCGGGTCCCCAAGCCTCATGAGCCTGTGGAGGAGCAGGGCATTGATGGCATGGACGACCTGCGGGGGAAGGACATGGGAGAGCACCAGTGAGGGGTGTGCAGGGTGTGTCTGGACCTCCACCCCAGGGCTTCCTCCCCCAGGGCTTCCCTCCACCCCAGGGCTGACCTCCCCCCGCAGGGCCCCTCCTGGGTCCTCTTACCTCCATGAGGACAGCCCTGACGGTGGCCTTGCCCATGCCAAACTGCTGCCCCATGGATCTGTAGCTGTCTGGAGTGGCCAGCTTCCAGACAGCAATGCTGACCCATTTCTCGACTGTGAGGGCACGCCACATGGAGGTGTCCTGGTGCCTCAGTGCGGGGGTGAGCCACTGGCAGAGCTCCAGGAATGTCTGCCAGCTCATGCAAAAGTTCTGGAGCCAGCGCTCGTTGTCCCACTCGCCGAGCACCAGCCACTCTCACCAGTCAGTGCTCGTGGGGTAGCTCCACAGCCGGCGGCGTGTGCGGTGGGGGCGGGGCGGAGGGCAGCAAGGTCTGGGGCTGCTTCCTCCTCCCCTGGGGGCAGCTCCTCTTCTGCAAATAAAAGGTGGTCAGCTGCCTCCTGCATAGCATTGAGCAGGGCAAGCACTGCTCCTGCAGGGGCAGCTGTGTGGACCTCTGGCTGCTGCTGCTGCTGCTGGGGGTCCATGACTGCGCCACTCGAGGTGTGCGTGCCTATGGCTCTGCAGACCACGTGCTGTGCAGGCTGAGTGTGTCTGGGAGGGGCCCTTTAAGGGAGCAGCTAGCTGTTGCCCTGGAAGTGCTAGTCCACCCTGTGACCCTGTCTGCAGCTGTTCCTGGCACCCTTATTTTGATGTGGGCCACTTTGGCATGTAGACGCTCCCCTGCAGCGCCTACTTCGATGTGGTGCTGCCCAACGTCAACGTTGAACGTCGACGGCACCAGCCCTGGAGGACGTGTAGACGCTATTCATCGAAATAAGCTATTTCGATGTAGCATACACGTGTAGACGTAGCTTTTAGGTGACAGATGTGAAGAACTGTCCCCAACTAATGTGTCAATAAGGATAGTTTTGGAGTAAATTACTTAATTAAACAGCAGTAAGTAGGACCCTGCCAAATTCATGGTAATTGAAAACGTGTCATGGAAATCTGGTCTCCCTCTTTGAAATATGATGGCAATACCACACCATGACATTTCCAGCTGTGCTGCTGTTGGCAGCAGCTTTACCTCCAGAACTGAGTTTCTGGCCAGCAGTTCCAGATAATCAGCTCTGCAGGCTATGCAAATGCCAGCAGCAGAGCAGAAGAGAGAATAACAGTTCTGTGAACCCACCAAACACCCAACATCTTGTGACACTACATCCAATTCCCTTTTGGCTCAGGACCCCTGCAATTATGACTCCATAACATTTCAGATTTAAAATGGCTAAAATCATGAAAATTACAATAATAAAAATCCTCTAACCAGGAAATTTACCAAAATGGATGGTGAAGGTGGTAGGGCCCTACAAATATGTCATTAGAACCAGATGGAATTCACCCAAGAGTTCTGAAGAAACTCAAATACCAAACTGCAGAATTACTGACTGTGGTAGCTAACTAAATTCAAAGCCTATAAGTGCACAGTGATTAAAACTGAAAAAAATATAATCCCCACAGTACATACAAATTGAGGGGGTCTAAATTAGCTGTTACTACTGAAGAAAGAGATCATGAAATCTTTGTGGATAGTTCTCTGAAAATATAAGCTTAGTGTGCAGCAGCAGTCAAAAAAGCAATCAGGATATTAGGAAGTCTTATGAAAGGAATAGATCCTGAGATAGAAAATATTATATTGCCATTATATAAATCCATTATATGCCCCACTGTGTTAACTGCCTGCACTTCTGGTCATACCCTCTCAAACAGACATATTAAAAATGGAAAAGGTAGAAAACAGGGAATAAAAATTATTAGAGGCATATGAAAAGGTTATTCACCTTGTGCCACAACAGAGAATCTTCAAGAGGAGTCTCCCTGTGGCTTTTGTACTCTGTTGTTGGTGTGCCCCTTTGCTTTCGCTTGGAGAATTTTACAGCAGTGCCTGCACAGGTCATTGCCTGCTCCAGGAGCTGTTAGTGGTTGAAGCTCGCAACCCCTTTCTTGTTGGTGCTTTCTGCTCTTCAGAAGTTTGTCTCACATAACATCAACAGGTTAAGGAGTAACTTTTATGTGTATTTATACAAAATATGGGACTATACGATGGAAAATATAAATAACATTTTGTATTAGTACTGTAGCGTCTGATGTTAGTCGGGCAGTGACCAGAAGTCATCATTGTTCTTTAGTCTGATTGTTCCAGTCCATAACTGTTCACGACTAATGGTTTTAGGTTTTTTTTTTTTTTTAAAGAAGTTTTCTCTCTCAATTATGGTATTATCAGGACACCGCTGAAACACACTTTCAACTTGAACAGCTTTTTATTGTGATTTTTTAAACTCCTGTGAATGAAGCCTCTAGGATATATTGAAAAGTTGTAACAACTGATTTTCCAAGGAGGCTAACGAGCCACCAGACTAACTAAAATAAATATGAAAACTTCTTAAATATAGACATTGGGAAGGAAAACCACTGGGCAAGATTTACAAGAGATTAGTATGTTTTGATGTCTAACCTGAGACACATTAAAGGCACCTGATTTTCAGAAAATGCAAAGCAGCTGACTTTTGAAAAACAGCCCTGCCACTCATATTATGATAGGCATTGTGAGCTTGCACTTGTTCTGTCTCATCAAAACAATAATTTCTTTGCCTATTCCTGCTGTGTCACACCTTTCAGAGTTTTCTGAGTTATAGATGTCACTTTTGCATGTCTGCTGATCTATAGTCTCTTAAAAAAATTAGGAACAGAGTTCTTGTTTCTCTTAGATATCCTCTGGAGTTATTGAAATGACATCTTAAAACATGTTGTTCATTATCTCTTTACTGCACAAACCATATGATCTTTTCAAATTAGAAGGCAATAAGAACTAAATCAAACCCAAACCAAAATAATGCAGCAATGTCTCAGAATAAAATCAGAGAGCAGTAATAAAAGACACATAAAGTGTACCTACAATAAGCCACCCTAAAGTCATAGACTGTAACATAAGCATTATGCAAATATGGTTTAGAAAGACATACAGGACCTTACAGCAAAGTAGGCCATAAGCCTAAAGGCTGATCAAGAATTTATTGCATTAAAATATATAGCATTAAATTAAATGGCTGCCAAATCACATCAAACATGTCTACAGGCCTTAGTTGATATTTGAAACATAGAGTGCTCAGAGATGAGGGAAGAACAGACCCAATTAATTCTTTCATTTTGTATACTCAGTGAATGTTTTTGAACCAGCCATTCAAACTAATCTCTGCTCAGAACAGAACTTTCAGTCTGTTTAGATACTTATCTCGCCCCTTCACTAAATTATCACCGACATTAATCACTTTATTTTTGCAATACTATTGCTCTATTGTTTATGTGTTTGACATTAACACGAGTTTAAATATATATGTACATTTTATTTGAGAAATAAAGTTTTTATTAATTTCGTGTTTTAAGAGCCAATTAACACTAATCCACAACGTAAGGAACATTTCATTGTTTAACTATCTTTAAATGCAATTGTGTTTGAATACTGCTTGGTATGTGGGGACCTGGTGCTATTTTACTGACTTAGGATTGCTGGTTAGATAATTAATAGAACAACATAAAAGCCTTTTGAGTGTACTGCCTCTAAGAAAAAGAGATTAAAAATTGGACAATGGTAAATTGATTAGAGGCAGCAGGTTTCTCTAAGAATAGGAGTAGCAGGAGGGTAACCATTTGCCACCCACCACTTGCCTAATGCTGTAAAGCCTCCAAAGCCAACATATCATTATCCTGTTGATGGGGCGTAAATGATCGTTACATGTTTTGGATCAAGCAGAAGGCATATGGTGGACTCTACAATGGAAAAAATATTCTCTGGTTCTGAAGGAGACATTATTCCTTTCTCATCATATGTCAGGTTAGTGAATAGGCAATTCAAAACAGGCTAATTGCTCATGCAATCGAGAGTCAAATACTTTCTGAGTCTGAACTTGTTTCTCTTCACATGAAACATAATTCTGCACATTTTCCTAGATTTGATAAAGCTGTAATTTCTTACGCTTCCCAAGCCTGATGTATCAATCTTTAAAATGAGTTGTGAGGGGCAAAAAGAAAAAGAAAACCTCCATTGATTTGTAATGTGTAGCTCTGGTTCCTGTCTGCTTGCTCTTTGCTAAATTGCTCATTGTGTGTACTGGGAAAAAGTGGGGTAACTGGTTGTGAAAGAAGGCAACAATCTAGATATTTTGGACTGTGCAGTTAGCACAGTAATATAGTTGGGCACCTACAGTGGAGAAATAAACACTTCAAGCCATTATGTCTATGTTTTTTTTTTAATTTTATGCCTTTCAAAATTTTCCTTTAGGTTTTTTCTTAAGTGATATTGTGACAAATAACCCACCACCCACATGCAAGTCTGAGTGCTATTTTTTTTACAAAAAGTCAAGTGATAGCTGCTAGATAGATAGCTGGCAGCCACTTCAAATATTTATCATGTTCAACCACTATTAATAGCTTATAACCTTGACACACCAAGAGAGAAATTCAACTACATGTATAGCTGGCTTATATTTAACATATGTTCCCATTTCTGTTTTCCTCAACCATCCACCTTCCTGGTTAATTATACCTTCTGTTGGATCTTGGCTCAGAATTTGACTTCTTAAAGGCATGACCTATTCTTCTGCTGTCTGAGTGAAATTTACCCCTGTGAAGACATCTCCCACAAAGCGTGGGCACCATCAAACCCTACTTTGAAGGCTTAAAGTGGGACTTAAATTCAACTCTGTGCCATTTTTTCCAGATTGCGGCATATGAGAATTGGATAAACAGCATAATTAACATGCATATAATTTCTACCATGAAAATATCCCTCTGTTTTGACAAAGATGCGTACTAGAATGCTATTTATAATGATCTCTCAACAGTATAGATGGAGTAGAGTTTGATCCTGCAAACACTTATCAGGCCCAACAGGCAGTATTAGAGCGAACGGACTTTTAGGCCTAGATCCTCAAAAGGCATTTATATGCAGGTAGGCATATACACTTTTAGGGCTCTGAACCATAATCCTTCATATCAAACTAGTTCTAGCAAAGTGACCAGAATAATACAGGATCCCAAGTGTGTCTAGTTTCCAGGCTTTGGGTATTATTTGAGTTGCCTGATCAATCTGCTTTGAGGCAGATAAGATAAATTACATTGAAACATCCAATTAACTGCTTTTCAGTCAACGGCCCTTCTTCAAGTCTTATTGTACTGCTCATTAATTGACCATAATTTCTAGTAGACTTTACTTTCCAAATTACTCTCCGTTAAGTGCAATTATCCTTAATTTGAACCTAGTCCTCCTCTCCCTAGTATAACATTCCAGTATGGGAAAAAAGCATTTGTCATTAGTCTGTCTTTTTGGCATTTCTTTTTTTATTTATTTTTTTTTGTGATGTGGTCATGTGTATTAGAAGTTGAAATACACGTGTATACCAATCTCTCTCTCATACAAGTGTACATCTATTTAGAATGAACAAGTAAGATTAGTAAGATCTGCCTTTCTCTTCTTCCAATTCCTTTGGGAATATTAACATATGACCTACAGGTGAAATATAATATCATTTCCCCTGATGAAAGGAGAAGAAATATTTGAAATACCAAAATCATTTGACAAAATTAATGTAGTTTGTACAGCTCAGTGAGATCATTAAAATAGAATTAGTCGCTGAGTGATGCATAAATGTGGCACTCTTAACGGACTTTACATTTCTGGACTTTATCTCATATTCTGCTGTAGCTCATTAACTTATCTACATTGCAAGTTATGACTTTGAAGAGGCTAAAATTAAGATTTCGCATGGATATTTACATGCAGATTATTACAAAGAAATTGAATTAACTACCAGTTGTTCCAAGAAATTTAATTTAGCCATTTGTTCATTTGTAAGATAAGTAACTAAATCTTTGGTGGATTCTATGCAAAACAAGGACATTTTGTATCATCCACTGGTGAAATTTTGAGGCAGGGCAATTTCATGCGTCATCTGATACCATAACTCCCAACATTAAAGTTAAGTCAGGAGGTTCTCAGAGCCTTTTTCCAGGGGTGGTATCATTACAAACTGGAGCCAATGTGCATCATCTTTCTGTCCTTTCCCAAACCCAGCACACAACTCTGTGCTCCATGCTAAGAGAGAGCAAACCAAGAGTTGATGACAAGGGCATTGAAAGAATAGTTTTGTGAGTCATTTTTCAAAGCCAAAGTGGTTGTAGTTCTCATTAAAATGTACCCACTTTTTCCTTCTGCAGTTTGGATTTCTTCTCACAACGGCTACGTCTACACTAGCCAAAAACTTTGAAATGGCCATGCAAAGGGCCATTTCGAAGTTTACTAATGAAGTAACTTCAAGTATTCCTATCTCCTTCGAAGTTTTTGGCTAGTGTAGACGCAGCCGTTGTGAGAAGAAATCCAAACTGCAGAAGGAAAAAGTGGGTACATTTTAATGAGAACTACCACCCATAAAACCACTCTGGCTTTGAAAAATGACTCACAAAACTATTCTTTCAATTCCTATCTCCTCATAGGAATAAGGGGATTTAGAAGTTGCTGCGGTCCTTTAGAAAAGGAGCTCCATCTGGACGAGGCGTGCGGCGGTGAGCCATGTCAATTTTGAAGTGTCGTGGCCACCCACATGCTAATGAGGTGCTGAATATGTATTTCAGTGCTTAACTAGTAAACTTCGAAATGGCCGTTTGCATGGCCGTTTCGAAGTTTTTGGCTAGTGTAGACATGGCCAATGGGTTTCCAAGGGCCCTGTCTATTAAATGTGTCTCTTAACAGCATAGCTCCAGTTATGTACTCCATCTATTATAGTAATAACTAGCAACCCCAAGGGAAATTGGGACTCCATTGTACTAGGCACTGTATACACAGAGGCTGTGTCTACACTTGCCAAAAACTTCAAAATGGCCATGAGCTCATAGGTATAAGGCAATTTTGATGTTGATGGGGTCGTTTTGAAAAGAACTCCCTGTGTAGACAAGCCACGTGGGAGCAAAATGCAGCAATTTTGAAGTACTGCAGCTGGCAGCATGCTAATGAGGCACTGAATATGCATTTTAGTGCCTCATTAGTATTCTTCAATCTGGCCATTAGCATGGACATTTCGAACTTTTTGGTAAGTGTAGACATAGCCAGAAAGAGACAGTTTCAGCTCTGAACAGTTAGCAATTACTGAAAGGCACAGAGTGGGAGAAAGGAAGTTCAGGTTGAACCTTTCTTATCCCGAACTCCCTCATCCAGCAATATCGGTAATCCAGCATGTTTTTAGTTAGCCAGATGACCACAGATTGTGGGTGGGGCCAAGTTTCCCATGGTTCCATAAAGTTTATTTACAGCCACCAGTCCTGGCTCTCAATATTCTGTGCTGTTATTTAGCTGTAATTTATCCCTAAATGTCTTCTAAGAGCCCAGTAAGCAGTGGAATATTGACCTCCCATGATTCAGCAAATTCTCTCATGTGGCACCAGTCAGACCCTGAGGGCGCTGGACTAGAGAGGTTCAACCTGTATTGCTGTCCCCATCTTTCAGGTGGGGAACTGAGATAAACTGACTTGTACAAGGTGACATAAGAAGTGTGTTGCACAGCTAGGAACTGAACCCACTTCTTCTTGTCTTTGTTGGAAAGCCCTTTATTAAAAAAATGTTTGGGTTTAGAATTTTTACCAGTGTTAGTTTCTAGTGCCTTAGAAAGGGGACTGGGATTCCATTCCCATTCAATGCACTACATGGTCCCAGGCAAGTTGCTTAGCAATAGATTGCAAATTATGATGTGCCCTGAGGAAACTGCAGCGCACAAACCCCTGGAGCAAATCAGAAAAACTGCAAATCAAAAGCCAAAATCTTTGGTTCCTCCCTTGCTGCAGGGTACGGGAGTAAGCCCTTTCCCAGGCTTTCCTCAGGGAAGGTCTGAGTCAAATTCCCTCCCTTTAGCTGGTGCACCCTTTATGTCCCTCTCTACCACCCAACACTCTCTATGGGAGAATACTCCCAGTGACCTAGCACTGTCTGCAGTGGGGTTTGGGTCAGGTTAGAGGTATTGCTCATGGCTGTGGATTTTTCACAGCCCTGAGTGACTGAGTTATGATACCTGATGAATTTTCTAACATAGATCTGGCTTCAACCAGCAACTGGAACACATGTTAACTAGGAACCTGGCCCCTCCACCCACCAGAATTGCATTTATGTCCCTAGATGAGGCAGATTATGAAAAAGGAAGGCAGTCATACTTAGCCATACTGATCTCCCATTAAAAATAGTACAAACTGTTGACTAATGAAAGAGATGAAAACTAGTAGATAATGAAACAACAGTTTCAAGCTTCTAATAGGGCATTGCAAAACAGTGGAGAATAAACTATAAAGATAAATGTCTGACATGGTTGCATTAAGCATGACAATTATCTACAACACTAAATGGCTACATCTACACGTGAACGCTACATCAAAATAGCTTATTTCGATGTCTAGGCTATTTCGATGAGTAATGTCTACACGTCCTCCAGGGCTGGCAACGTCGATGTTCAACTTCGACGCTGCACAGCACCACATTGAAATAGGCGCTGCGAGGGAACGTCTACACACCAAAGTAGCACACATCAAAATAAGGGTGCCAGGCACAGCTGCAGACAGGGTCACAGGGCGGACTCAACAGCAAACCGCTCCCTTAAAGGGCCCCTCCCAGACACAGTTGCACTAAACAACACAAGATACACAGAGCCGACAACTGGTTGCAGACCCTGTGCCTGCAGCATGGATCCCCAGCTGCTGCAGCAGCAGCCAGAAGCCCTGGGCTAAGGGCTGCTGCCCACGGTGACCATAGAGCCCCGCAGGGGCTCGAGAGAGAGCGTCTCTCAACCCCTCAGCTGATGGCCGCCATGGAGGACCCCGCTATTTAGAAGTTGCGGGACGTGCAATGACTACACGGTCCCTACTTCGACGTTGAACATCGAAGTAGGGCGCTATTCCTATCCCCTCATGGGGTTAGCGACTTCGACGTCTTGCCGCCTAACGTCGAAGTTAACTTCGAAATAGCGCCCGACGCGTGTAGCCGTGACAGGCGCTATTTTGAAGTTAGTGCCACTACTTCAAAGTAGCATGCATGTGTAGACATGGCTAATAACTCCACAGGTAGCCTTCATCAGTGTAAAACTGGAATGTCACATGACACTGGGTACATTTTCACTTAAAGGAAAAAAAAGCATTTTTACAATATAAAAGAAATTGCTGTAGTGACCCAGAGAAGCTGCCAATGTTTCCTTGATAAGGATAATTAACCAAAACAATATTGCTAATTTTGGTACAGATTTTAAGTGACTAGAACAAAAGAGAAATAAACAAGAATCTGCAACAGAAGGACATTTTAGTAACAACACTTTTGTTTCTTCTTCTTTTTTAGCAGTCCTGGGTACAAACAAAACACCTCTGCCACTCACAAGAACAAATGTGTGTGAATCTTGAAAAAGTAAATGAACACATATTATTTGCATGCTGGTGGGGATACTACAAAACAACTTTGCAATTTACTTTGAAGGATGGTTGTGTTATAAACGGATCTGTCAATGGTTCATATTAATATAGTGAAACCTT
Organism: Carettochelys insculpta; assembly: GCF_033958435.1. Classification (NCBI taxonomy): domain Eukaryota; kingdom Metazoa; phylum Chordata; order Testudines; family Carettochelyidae; genus Carettochelys; species Carettochelys insculpta. Next base: position 84,881,696 of record NC_134139.1, on the reverse strand, counting down.
GAGTTACACAGGGGGTTGTTTCCTGCAACTCATGCATAATTCAAATTTCTACACAAGCTGTGGGGAGACAGGAACTAGATGGGAACAGAACTGGTGAGTTTTCTGGCTCCCAGAGTGGAGGGGAGCCAGGAACCAGGCTGCCACCTCGTTCGCTGGTGCCCACCTCTCTGGGAGCCAGGTGCCCCTTCTCCCTGACTTCTGGGAGAACCTGGCAGACAGCCAGCCACAGAGCAGCTTCAAGTTGTGCTTAACTCACTTTAAAGGAAGTTAAGCACAATTTGAAGCTGCGTATTTTGGTGGTTTACTGTAATTTACATATAGGAAACCTTTTATTCAAAGTGATTATAACAAATAGATCTGCTTCAATAGGCATTTTTATGAGGCAAGTATTGTTCCCATTTTACTGATGGGACAATGAAGGTCACAGAGCTTTTATAGTATTTGCCTGTGTTCACAGAGCAAGTCAGTGGTAGATCTAGAGGCCAAGAGAGTAACCTACAATCCCAGCTTTCAGTCAACCATTCTTTACTCTTCTCCAGAAGTAAAAGCTTGTGGGAACTTGAACATCACAAGTGTTGAAGGTTGTAGGGAACAGAACTCCACCCATCTGTCCCCATGCTAAGCATGCCATGTTTTTCAAGAAAAGATTTTCATATAAAAATATATGAAAAGTAACAAAAATTTAAAGCTATAGCCACATAGGCACTTCATAGGTGTAACTGTGTCCACATCCCACTGTTCCTGACACTACTTGTTCAGATGATGGAGAATCATCTTTTTTTTCATTTGCAGTAATTGTCCCATAACATATTTGAGCACTTCTGATCAATCCAGTAAAGAGAGCAGTATTCACATGTACTAGCTACTTACAATTATAGTATGTTACCTAAATTATTTATTACACACCCACTACCGCGCATGGTCTCTGGACATGACTGCTACCTGCTGCTACCATGTCGAATACTGGGATGTGGGGTGGGGGGTAAATCATCTAAACTTAATTAATTCCCTATCTAGAAGATTTCAAAAAAATGCTCTAAACAGCACTTTGAAGTACTACACCAACAAACAGCACTTTTAAGAGCCTTAATTTTTGTCAGGAACAGTTCTTCTTCTCTCCTTTTTAACTAGATGACAGGGACCAATTAAAGTAATGAGCCTCACAAAGTATTTCCCTTGGCTAATGGCAGTCTGCATTAATGTTTGCAGAAGTGCAGCATTTGAGCCTTGAGCTTCCTTGTTAGAAGTTAACTCTTTGAAAGACACCTCAATATTCTGTTAATTTTTCTGCTTAACACACTAGCTCCTTTGTCTGGGACATCTCCTTTCCCACTTACTGCAGTAGGTTATTCATTAACAGTCCCATACATGTGATGTCCCAGACAGTCACTCCAACTGAGCAATAACAACTGTGCAGGTGCTAGTGTCTTTGTAGATCCCATTGCTGGATCAGGGCCTAATTTTGTAACCTTCCAATTTTGTTGTGTTGTTCCATGCTTTCCAGGTATAATGGGAAATGTGTTTGGCAGTGGGGCTGGGGGAAGAGAAAGTATATATTCTCTCTTGTCTGATTTCCCTCATTTCAATAAGACTTTTGGAAAGCATCTCACAAGTTTAATTTTTTTTCTAAAGTTTGTTTTTATAATTACTGCAATAAATAATGATAAAGAAAATTTCTCTGCTGAACTTGACAAGCTTGTGCTTTAAAAAAAAAGTAGTAGCTACTGACTTTGGCTCAGATGCTTCCAGCATGTTCTAATTACAACCCTTATTATACTCTTGTAAAATGCCAACATTTCAAATGTGCTGTAAATGCAAACACTGTAAAAAGATTAAATATGGCAATGGAACCAAAACATAAAGGTTTTAAGTTCAAATTCCTTTTTCAGTGCTGGATCAGGTAGATGAAAACTGGAGATGGACCCAAATCCCACAGTTTGGATTCAAATCTAAATGTCCCCCATATTTAGAGCTATTTCAGTCTATGATTTTGATTCTGGTTCATCTCCACTAAGAACTAAACCAAAGATACTACTTTCATCTGAGTCTTGTCTTACATACTTCTAAGGCTAATTTTATTCAAACTTGGGTGGCTTCAAGTTGTTAGGCATATGGAGTGAAATCTTGTCACCATTGACTTCAATGGGAACACAACAGGGTGGGATAAGTCAGAATCATAGAACTGGAAGGGATCTCAGGAGTTCATCAAGTCCAGTTCCCTGCCCTCATGACAGAACCATGAACCATCTAGACCATCCCCGACAGACGTCTATCTAACCTGCTCTTAAATATGTCCAATGATGGAGATTTTACAACCACCCTAGGCAATTTATTCAAGTAATTAACCACCCTGATAGATAGGAAATTTTTCCTAACATCCAATCTAAACTTTCATTGCTGCAATTTAAGACCATTTATTTTTGTCCTATTTTCAGAGACTAAGGAGAATATTTTTCTCCCTCTTCCTTTTAACACCCTTATAGGTACTTGAAAATCACTATCATGTCCCCTCACAGCCTTCTCTTTTCCAAACTAAACAAATGCAATTCTTTTAATCTTTTCTCATAGGTCATATTTTCTAGACCTTTAATCATTTTAGTTGCTCTTCTCTGGACCCTTTCCAATTTCTCCATATCTTTCCTAAAATGAGGGGCCCTGAACTGGTCACAGTACTCCAGAGTCAAATTGCAAACTCCATTTTCTGTTGTTAACATTTATTTTGTATGAGGAACATCTACTGTGTTTTCTGTGATAAGCTCATGATTAATCTTACCCAAGCCAAAGTTACTAGGATGTATTCTCTTTTGCTTCGGATGAAACTGGACAGCACTTTTCAGGGGTTCTTCTTATTCCACAATAAGACTGAGTGAATGAGTAAGCATACATCATCTGATCACCTTAAACCTGTCAGTTGAAAGCACCTGAAAAAGTCAAGGAAAAAACAAAAGGAATCAAATGTCGTATCTGAGCTGAACTGTCTTTGATATGTAAATTACAGTCATATGTGGATCAGATCATTTCTCCTGTAGGTAAAATCATATGTGTGGAATGAAGGGAGAGGAAACCTTTGTGGGAAAAATCTTATCCAACTCCCACACAAAATTCAGGATGGAAGCATGCCCCTTGCCCCCATATTCTTCCCACCACCACCACCACCACCACCATCATCAATCAAATGAGCTCACAAACTCTGGTGATTTCTAAGGATTCATAAGATACAAGAATTAATTGAACATAGGACAGTGCCTCTTCACCATTTTTGGGCATTCTAATCTCTAATCCTTTCACCAAATATTTGAACATACTTACATATTAATCTCTAAATCCTCGTACCATCCCTGTGAAGTAGATAAGTATTGCCCATATTTTTTCAGACAAATATAAGTACTGGGAGTTTAAAGGGACAGTACTGATTGAAAAAAACATTGTAATGATCCATGCTTCCTTTTCAAAAGGGAAGGTTTAGAGGCCTCACCAAAAGGGAAAGGGTTTCATTCTTCACTGCACCAGCCAACAGGGACAGTCAAGAATAGAGTACAAGAATTCTGGCTCACAGTTCCCACTTGATCATACTCATTTTTTAAGAATGACACTTTAATTTATAAGGATGACTTGCATTTATGTAGCATTCCCATCACAAAGCATTTGAAACATCAATTGATTTAGCCTCCCCACATTCCCCAGAGGGAAATTAGGATTATTATCTCTATGTTACAGATGGGGAAATTGGCATGGAGCCTAATCCTGTAAGCAGATGCTAAGAAACATGAACTTCCTCTGATACCAGTAAAATGTGATGTAATTCAGCATTTAGAAGGATCAGACCCTAATTGATTTGCACTAGCCACAAATAGAATCAATGGCCAAGCCAAGAGCTCTACTAATAAATACATCTCTATTCAAGAAAGCATTTAATCACATGCTTAAGGTTCAAAGACCAAACACAGGAATACTGATCATGGGACCCTTTATTCAAAGCATTGTAATTTTGTGGTCAATAATGTAATAATCGCTGTACAAAATATGCCATGTGAGGTATCATCTGGAAACTAATATCTAACTGGTCAATAATATCATAGTAAAATGTGTTCAGCAACATTATATGTAAAGTTATGAAATCCCTCTCTACAATGGTCTTAGTACATACTCAAAACTATATAGTCCTGTCCAGGCAGACGTATCCAGAATGAAAAAAAAAAGTGTACTTATCTCAATTTATGTGAAAGTAGTAAATAGGGTCCTTGAGACAACAAGGAGAAGAGATAGAAACAGAAAATTTTCATCAGTAAAGACAAGTGACAAGGAAAAACATGGAGCCTCCTTCACCACCAAACTCCATGTTCCTATCTGTACAATTAAAATAAACTTGGAAAGTTAATCATCAGAGGAATCCACTTCAAAAGTTAATTGGACTATCAATAAAAGGGGATTTTCTGGTCCTTACCTTTCTGTATTACCTTTCTGTTTTGCCCTTTCACTTTGTGAGGAGATCCTGATGTGAGAATCCAGTCAGCAATGTTGCTGGGTAAGGATTCAACTTTGAACAAAGTCTGGCATGTTAAGTTTTAGCTGCTAGGAAGTATCATCTTTATATTGTAACCACTTCTGACTTTGATACCTTATACTTATCCTCTCTTAAAATCCCTCACTTTATAGTTAAAGAAAGTTGTATTTTTAATCTAGGTCAGGGTTTTCATTGCACCATGACCTCCTTCTGATAGCCAAGCTACCATATGACCGTGGGTAAGGAGAATGCAGAGCCAAAACTCCACTGCCCTTGGTGGGGTGGAGCATGGGCTTTAGAATCATAAGTCATAAAATATTAGAGCCAGAAGAAACCTCAAGAGATCATCTAATACAGTCCCCTGCCCTCATGGCAGGCCCAAGCACCATCTATGTCATTGATGTTAATATTTTTCCAACTTGTTCCTAAATATCTCCAAAGATGGAGATTCTACACTCTAGGCAATTTATTCCAATACTCAAACACCCTGACAGTTAGGAAACTTTTCCTAATGTTCAACCTAAACCTCCCTTGCTGTAATTTAAACCCACTGCTTCTTGTCCTTGACTCATACTCAGCATGTGGTCCGCTATGACCCCTACATCTCATTCTGCAGTACTCCATTCTAGGGAGTCACTTCCCATTTTGTACATATGAAACATTGTTCCTCCCTAAAAGGAGTCCTTATTGAACTTGATCATATTTTCCTCAGACCACTTCTCCAGTCTGTCCAGATCATTTTGAATTCTAACCCTATCATCCAAAGCGATTGCAACCCCTCCTAGCGTTGTATCATCTGCAAACTTGATAAGTGTACTTGCTCTATGCAGTTATCTAAATTACTGATGAAGATATTGAACACAACTGGCTCCAAAGCTGACCCCTGTGGAACCCCACATGTCCTGCACTTCCACATGACTATGACCCATCAATAGCTATTCTGTGGCTATGTCTACACGTGCACGCTACATCGAAATAGCTAATTTCGAAGTAGCGACATCGAAATAGCCTATTTCGATGAATAACGTCTACACGTCCTCCAGGGCTGGCAACGTCGATGTTCAACTTCGACGTTGCTCAGCACCACATCGAAATAGGCACAGCGAGGGAACGTCTACACGCCAAAGTAGCACACATCGAAATAAGGGAGCCAGGCACAGCTGCAGACAGGGTCACGGGGCGGACTCAACAGCAAGTCGCTCCCTTAAAGGGCCCCTCCCAGACACACTTTCATTAAACAGTGCAAGATACACAGAGCCAACAACTAGTTGCAGACCCTGTATATGCAGCACGGACCCCCAGCTGCAGCAGCAGCAGCCAGAAGCCCTGGGCTAAGGGCTGCTGCACACGGTGACCACAGAGCCCCGCAAGGGCTGGAGAGAGAGTATCTCTCAACCCCCCAGCTGATGGCCGCCATGGAGGACCCCGCTATTTCGATGTTGCGGGACGCGGATCGTCTACACGTCCCTACTTCGATGTTGAACGTCGAAGTAGGGCGCTATTCCCATCCCCTCATGGGGTTAGCGACTTCGACGTCTCGCCGCCTAACGTCGATTTCAACTTCGAAATAGCGCCCGATGCGTGTAGCCGCGACGGGCGCTATTTCGAAGTTACTGCCGCTACTTCGAAGTAGCGTGCACGTGTAGACGCAGCTTGTATGAACAGTTATCCAACCAATTATGCACCCACCTGACAGCAGCCCCCTCTAGGTTGTATTTCCCCAGTTCACAGATAAGAAGGTCATGCAGTACTGTGTCAAATGCCTTACCAAAGTCCAGATAAACCAGATCCACCACCTCCCCTTTATCCACAAGGCTGATTACAACTCCCCATTAAAAAGGATGCTCAAAGAGGATCTTTGCTCACGAAAGCTTATGCTGCAAATCATCTATTAATCTATAAGGTGCCACAGGACTTCCTGCTGTTTTCAAAGCAATGGTTGTCTTGGAGCAAACTCAAATGTAATTGAAGATCAGTTGTCCCCATTAAACTCAGTGCAAGTCTTACTATTAATTTCAATGGGCTCAGAATGAGCCACTTCATGTACATAATCTTTTCTTGAGAAGATAGAAAAAGAATTAGTCTTTTCTTTTTCACCCACCTGAAATTTTTAAAAAACAATACTTTTCATTTTACTTCAGTGATTGCCAGCTGTCTTGTACTGCCTGTGTTTCTCAGTCTTTTAACTAAAAATACTAATACTAATAATAAAGTCTCTGAAGACATTTGCTAAGTTTGGGAGAGTCCTTTTAGCAGACAGTTGGTAACAGCTGCAAGTTACTAGCAACATTCTGAAAGTAGTTATAGGCAATGATTGCTTTTATTGAACAAAATAAAATGACCACAGTTACATTAAATTGCTTTTTCTTTTACTGAAATTTGAAATTGGAGCTGTGCTAAAAGGAACAGATAGCACACAGATGTTATTGTAATACAGAGTAATATCTGAAATTAAAAGCCACAATGACAGATGTCCTTACCTATAAAAGTAATAGTTGATCATTTTATTTACCAGAACTTACTGGCAGAAATTATCACATGGTGAACACTCTATCATTACCACAGTAGACCTACCTAAATCCCAATTTAGGCAAACTAAATAATTAGTTATGCCTTCAACTTACCCCGGATATTTTATTTGATACAGTATTTTCCTCATTTCATATGCTGCTGTGTAGTGTTCCCATGCACTGTGAAATACCTTGTGGTGATTATATATACACACATATATGTTTACATTAGTCAGATTCTCTGCTTGTGTAAATCGACATCATTCCACCACTGGCAGTGCAGCTATTACGATTTACACCTAACTGAAAATTGTTTAAATATACAGAAAATCTAATGAACGTAGCATTAAGGTCTATGAATGTAAATGAACAAATGTCGCAAAAATAAAAATGTTTATGTTCTCATGGTAATGTTAACTCAGCCACACTGAACATGTCTATTGAGGGCACATATTTAACAGGATATTCCTTAAGGACTCAGTCTCGCTATTGACTCCAAGTGATCAAACCTTTCTTTCCCTCTGAAAAAAACTTAGCTTCCTGAATAAGTCGCAGGGAAAACAAACCAAAAATTACTGTACATAAAAGTATCTGCACAATATAATGTCAGGGTTGCCATTTTACCTGGGTGTGTCTCTGAAGCCTGAATGTCTGTTGAGTCAGTGTGAAGCAATGGAAGCAGAGACAAAGTGGTCTGAGAGACTTTTTTTTTGTTCAGAATCTCACAAGTTGAATCATCAGTGGTCTCTGGGACAGCCAGGTGGAGTGCTCGAGCTCCAAGAGGCCATTGCAGTTGCAATGTGACATCTGATCATAGAACATGGAAGTAGCAGCTACACAGAGAAACGCTGTTGTGGTTGTGCCTCCACCCAAGTGACAGTTCTGGGCTCAAACTTTGGGCAACAAGTACAAACAGCAGCAATGCTCACTGTACTATAAGAGCAACAAGAAGTCTTGTGGCACCTGAGTCTATAAGGTGCCACAAGATTTCTCGTTGTTCTCGAAGCTACAGGCTAACACGGCTACCTCTCTGATACACTGTACTACGGTGTATGGAAACAAGAACTTCCATTTTCTGCTTTTTAGTACATGGGATCTACAAATGACACCTGTACTGCAGCAAAGGTCTTCAGTTAGAAGTTAAACGCCTCAATTTTAGCTGTCTTCCTACAACCACTATAATATGGTCTTACTGAAGGATAATGTTCAGACTGAAATAAACTTTTTAGAGACCCCATAATCGTTCAAGTTGCTGAACATCCTTACCCTGACTTCTGAGGTGGCTGGAAATATGAATCACCTTACAGAATATGTCATAGACTAGCAAAGATGAGCCAGCTTTACAGCCCAGCTTTATTTTGGGTAACAGATGCTGTGCAATTATCTACGTTAAACCCTTCCACAACCTCTGCTCTCCTTATATTGTATTAGCTATTTATATATATTGATATAAGTAAAAGCACCTGCCCACTAATGAAACCACAGACCTACAATATATTGTTAACTTAATCCCTCTGTACCACAGTCATTAACCATCTACAGTACCTGACTTGCCTTTTCTGATTTTTTCCCTACATAACTTGGCTGTCTCTATGACTGACACAATTAAAAGTGCTCAGTTATTAGCATATTACTAAGCAAAAATGTTATTTAAAAATTACGATTGACAGAATGTTTCAAACAACAGCCAGTAAAAATGGTACTTTCTTTAGAACATTTTCCATTGCCTAAAAGCCCAAATTTTAAAGTGTTTGAAAATTAACAGCTGGAGAAACCACCCAATTCTCTACTTCCCCATCCCCCAATGCATCTTCTCTCAATCTTCCATCACTCCCGTTTTGGTCTCCCTTCTCTAACTAACCTCTAGCTAACTCCTTTCGTGTCTACTTTCACGTGGGGTATACTCAGCCCATCACAAGCTCCTTTTATATATCCATCCTTCTCCGAAGGCAGAAGACACTGAAATACATTGATCAATTGAGCAAATGTAACACGGAGATTGTAAATGAAGCCATTTTGAAGCTATGAAGTACAACCCCCGCCCCCCACTACCACCACCCAAAAAAAAAAAAAAAAAGTCAGCTAGAGGGACATTTTCCAACCATCATATCTGTGAAGCTCCTTTTCTGGTATTTTATATGACCTCCACTACAACAGCATCTGAATACCTATAATATATTTGTTCATCTTTTGAGTGCAGCTGACCTCCATGTTGTTTTTTCTATGATTTATTTATTCTCTCAACACCCTTGAGAGGGAGGCAGTGTTATTTGTCCCAGGGTACAGATGGGAACTGAGGCACTGAGAGGCTAAGTGACTTGCCCAAGGTCACATCGGAAGTTTGTGATAGAGCAGGGAATTGAACCTAGTTCCCTCAAGTTTTAGGTTAATACCCTAAATAATGGACCCTGTTGCCTTTCTAGTTTTCACTCTAATGACAGAATTCTACTGCTGCTCCATAAAGAAGTGACACACAGCTATATACAAGCCTTATCCTTTCCTGCCTGGTCCCATTGTTTTATCCCCGTATGTAGGGAAATATGTGGAAAAGATTGTAAACTCTTTTGTGCAGGGACCATATTTCATATTAGCTGTGAAGTGTTCTGCACACATTTGGCCATTATCAATCACCAGCTAAACACAGAAAGAGCTTGTGTGGTTACTGTCTAGAACAGCGGTTCTCAGACTGTGACATGGGGGCGGGTCTACAAGTCATGTCTGGGCCTCCAGTCCTACTGATCAATTCCACCCCCTCCCTCCCAGAGCCTCCAGTAGGCCCCAGAACAGCTGTTCAGTAGCGTGCAGGAGGTGCTGGAAGAGATGGTGAGAGAACATGATTGCAGGAAGACAGTGAAAAGAGGCAGGGTAGGAGAGAGGCGGAGGCAGAGTGGGAAGAGGTGGGCTGATGGGGCGGTGAGGCTTTGGAGGAAAGGATGGAGTTGGGGCAAGACAGGAGGCTCAGCAGGGAGGAAAGCACCCCTGAGTGGTCAGCTCGGGGTCTGCTAAAGTTTGAGAATTATTGGTCTAGAACATATACATAGGATCCCATCCTGCCCTTGACAGGCATGCACACCTTCCAACTAATGGAATAGAGAAACCTATTCTATAATTCCTTAAGTTAGTCACTGAATTTTTATACAGGGTTGCCCTACCTTTTCGAAGGCATTTTAGGAACAGCCATACAGAGTACCTTATCATGAAGCAAAAGACACATTTTCTCATCATCCTCTTAAACCTCCTATACCTCAGTGGCTTGTGACAGGCACTAGTAGCCACTGCTTGAAAAGACCAGTCTTTAAATGAGTTCACACTTTGTAGGAAACACTGGTTTATGTAATACAGATCCCTCTGATTTCCTACCGAATCCCTCAAATCCTACTCTTCAGAGAAATCATTTGTTATTGATCTCTGCTGTAAAGGAAAATATATCCTGATACACACCGAGAGAGATGAACATGATCGAGTTTTCAGTAGTATTATGAGAATATGGGTTCGCGTGGGCAGTCCTAGTGGACACCAAGTGCTGGGTGTGACACTGAGCAATCTGCTTTGGAAAAGAGGTTCCATTTACACACTTGAATATAAACTGCCATGATGTAGGCCAAATACTCTGCTTTCACATCCCAAAAACTAAACTGAATGAGTTTCATATTATAGACTGTCTCTCCTAGGCCAGGAGAAAGCGAGGAATTGCAGTTCCCATATCTGACAGAGAACAAAGGAAGAACTGCAGTTCCTGCTTGAAGTCCCAAGTGGGAAGAGAAATTGCAATTCCAGTCTTGCTCCCTTAGATATTTTGGAAGGAATTCTTTGGTTCAGATGAGAATGTCCACGGCAAGTTAGAATCACAACAGCATGTCCTGGAACCTGTGCTCCTTCCGAGAGCAGCAAGCATTCCGGAGGTCTTCTGTTTGCCGTTTGTTTGGGTCCGGCCCTTTTTTGAGTCTGTTGGCTGTGTTTTTATTAAAAGCTACCCACTTTCTCATGAGGACTTGCCTTGGGTTTAATGCATGCTTTACTAAGGGCTTGAAATCACTCAGTGTCACACAGACTCTTCTGTTTCATTTTCTGCTTACTGAGCACAGAGCAGAGATAGATGTTTTCACTGAATCTGTCACCTGAAAAGCCTTGGAGGGAGTGCCCAGAAATAAACATTGTGATTTTTCTTTCTTCCCTACTGATTCCAGGAGAAGTAAAGGGGTTCTAATGTTCTGAAGTTCTTCTGAGTTAAGGGAAATAGGATTCTCTTGGATTTCCATCATTTTCCCCATCCTGTCAAAAAGCCCACCTGATAGAAACAGTTCTTAGGGTTAATGCGGCTCTTTCCAATCTCTATCTCTGCCCGTTAGATACCATAGTCTGTCTCCATTGTGCTTCTACCTCTACATCCTACTGCATTCAGGGCCAGAGTCCAGATTGCCCACATCGCAATCAAGCATACGCTCCATTTACCTTCCTAGCTTTTTCATTGGGCTTCTTTGCCTCTGTTATTTTGCTAAAGCTCTTGTCTTTTCCTTTAATTATTTTTCCTTTAAACTCGTATAAGGTAGGAGACCAAAACTTCTCTCCTCTCTCCCACACTTTTGGTAGCGATATTGGAGGAGTAAAGCTCTCAGATGCAGACAAAGGTGTTTTGAAAGACTCGAGTTAAAAATGGTTGGAATTCTATGCCACTTCCTCTACTCTCACCTCCCGTGAAGGAAGAATTCAGAGGAACCTTCATGACAATGGGCTTAAATTGTAGCAAGGGAGGTTTAAGTTGGACAGTAGGAAAAAAAATCCTGTCAGGGTGGTTAAGCACTGGAATAAATTGCCTAGGGTGGTTGTAGAATCTCCATCATTGGACATATTTAAGAACAGGTTAGGTCTTACAGGAATGATAAAGATGGTGCTTGGTCCTTCTGTGAGGGCTTGGGACTGGATTTGGTGACCTCTTGACGTCCTTCTAGTTATAATATTTTATTACCTTATTCCTGGTTCTTCTATACCCATGAACTTAGCTTTGAATTAAACATTTTATTAGTAGCAGCAGTATATTACTATTTTGTGACAAGTAAAGGGGTCTGGGGGATGAATTCCAGTATAAGTATGAGGCTTCTCGAACTGCTTCACTAATATACCTCAACCTTGTCTTGAATTAAGGGTGAAAGCGTAATTAATACCATTGACTACTCTGTTTTTGATCTCCATCTCTACGGCTGTGTCTACACTAGACTCCTTCTTTGAAGGGGGCATGGAAATGACAGTCCAGGGAATATCAGTGAGGCGCTGACATGCATAGTCAGTGCTTCATTAGCATAACAACAGCCATGAGAATTTTGAAGCAGCTAACTTTGAAGTGCTGACAAGCAGCCTAGCCCTGGGCACTTTGAAATGTGCGCCCAACTTCAAAATTCCCTTAATTCAAATTCGTTTTGGGAGTAAGGTAATTTCGAAGTTGAGTGCATGCTGCCTTCAGGACTTCGAAGCTAGCCCCTTCAAAATTCAGATGGCTGCCTTTATGCGAATGAGACACTGCATATGCATGGCAGCACCTCATTGATATTCCCTGGTCTGTATCATTCCCATGCCCCTTCGAAGAAGCGGGGTAGTGTAAACATGGCCCCTATATACTAACAGCATGGGTGTTAGTCACTAGTCTTTCCCACAAAAGCTCGTCACCTAATAAATTATTTTGTTACTCTTTAAAGTGCTACATGACTGCTTTTTTGTTTTGATACTAATTGTTATGGTATTGTGTGTGAAGAGAACACCTTTCCGCTTGGACGCAGATGGAAACAATAACTTTCACATGTCATTGCATAGCCATCAGGTAATAGAGATTTCCAGTCACATCTGCCCTGAGATGGATTTAGGCTGGCAATTTAGAAGTGAAAAGGTCCTATATTTTTTTGCTACTACTCCGAGACAAACAGTCCCCAAAACCTTTTAGTTCAGAAACTCAGCGAACATTTGTCTTCATAGCCCCATTAACTACTGAGTTTTGCCAGCTAGGGATCAAACCCTTTGCTTATAAAACTTGCAGTTCACCTGTCAGCTTGACCCAGTAAAGAGAAAAGATCAAGGTCAAATGTGTGGAGTCAGCTGCTAATAAAAATCTTACTGAATGTTTTTAACCTATTAACCGTAGAAGCTCTTCCTGAATGAGAAGCAAAGAGCATCAAGGACCATTTTTCGCTGACAGACACATCTTTGCCAAATTCTGAAAACCTTCCAGTAAACAACGAAGTAGTGAATATAAAAAATGGCGTCACTGATTTGCGGGCTGAGTGACAAAGATGCAGAGGTCCAAGATGATTTATATACAAACATAAAAGAACTAACAAATACACACCCAATGGAAAAGGAATAAAACAGCTAGGCAGAGCGTTTGAACATAAGAATGGCCATATTGGCTCAGATCAAAGGCCCATCTAGCTCAGTATCCTGTCTTCCAGCAGTGACCAAGGCCAGATGTTTCAGGGACAATGTACGGAACTATATGGCTTCCCTCAATCTTCTCTTTCCAGGCTAAAAGCCATTTTATTTTCTATCTTACCTCATTAGTCATGTTTTTTAAGGAGCTTTAATCATTTATGTCATTCTCCTTTGGTCTTTCTCGAATGTGTCCACACCTTTTCCAAGGCGTGGTCCCCAAAACTAGACACAACACTCCAGTTTAGGCGATTCTTAGTGCTGAGTGGAGTGGAAGAATTGTACCTTAGTCTTGCTTACAACATTCCTACTAATACGTGCCAGAAGGATTTTTTTGTTTGTTTGTTTACTTCTTTGGCAACAGTATTACACTGATGATTTATATTTAGTTTATCATCTCTTATAAACCCCAGACCCTTCTCAGCAATATTCTTTTCAAAGCCCATATAGCACGTTTCAATAGATCTCAACATTGTTTACAAAGGTGGTCAGTATTCTATCCCCATTTTATAGGTGGGGTAATTGGCATGTGCAGTCTGCAGAATCTCATCTTTCATTTTTTTAAAAACAAATTTATTGTCCTTAAATAAACCTCCTAAAATGCTGCTTTCTTCTTGGTTTTGCAGGGAGCTCAAAACAATGACAGAGATGTGAACCCCTCAGTTTCCCCTGAATCTCAATGGTGCATTACAAGCTAATGACTAAAAATAAACACAATCCCTAAGCCTTTTAACTATTTAATCACTGAACATTTTAGTGGCTGTGATTGAGAGAGAAGAGGGCATTTAGTCCAATGGGTGACTGGGAGTTACTGCTGAGAAGGGAAGGTAGAGGGAAGAATAGAAGAGATGCAGAGATGATGAAGGGGACAAAAGAAACAGAAAAGAGTATGGTTAAGAATGGGCTCTGCACTTTTCATTCTTATTCACTATACAATAAATTCACTATAGAGAGACAACCACTGGTTAAATTCTATGTGGCTTATATGGGTTCAACAAAGTGCCGTGGATCCTCTCTCAACTCAGTCCCGTTACTCCCAACTGGAAGTCAAGCAGAATGCTGACCTAGGATTCCCTGAGCAGTAGGTGGAGACTCTGGCTATTGAGAAATCTTTGCTGTAGGGGTCTGAGGTCCTCCACAAGGCACAGTCAAGTACTACCTGTCATCAGCATCGTCAGAGGTGCTGGAACAATTTGTGCTCAGAGCCCTTGAACTAAACAGTGAACCTTTTATATAATGCAAACCACTTCAAATCAAGAGGTAGGTAATGACCCCACAGCATGTCTAGTTCTAGCATCTATGTGCATAATAGCTGCTGACATCTAGGATCCAGCACTGCAGGGAGCACACCCTGAAACTGCAGTAAGATCTGCTGCTGAGTGAGTTTGTGCTCCCTGGCTCCACCGACCCAGGCTGTTGGTCTCTTTCCTGTTTCCTTAGGCACTACAATGCTACTTCTGCATTCCATAACTCATGTGGCAAAAGAGATGAAGCATCAGAATTTGGCTAGTTTGGAGATCAGGCTTACTTCAAAAGTATCCTGGAGTGGAAGGATGAAGTTCTGGATTTTACGTCCATAGCTGCCACTGACCTTTGTATAGTCTTAGGTAGGCCAGATAAACACTGTGCCTCAGCTTCTCCATCTTTAAAATGAAGAACATTCTTACAGATTTTTGTAAAGCACTTTGGGACTTACAGCTAGAAAGTACTAAGTAAGCAGTAAGGATTAGTATCCAAAAGATCACCTGAACCACTGGTATTCTCAGAACTGAAGTTTCACAAGAAAAAGTTAACTCTGAGGATTTCTTATCCTGGCAAGTCCAGTCAGAAATGACATCGGAGCAGAATCCAATAGTTCCAATTCTGGTCCAGGACGTGCAAACCTGTGCAAAGTGGAAAATATTTCAGGATCTTAAAAAGGGTCATTCTGAATTGTTCCATGAAGGTTAACAGAAGGTGATGTTAGATAATCCAGTCCAGTTTCCCCTTTTCCAGTCAGCACGTTCACATATATTATAATTTCAAATTTGCACAGCTTCTGTACCTGCTGTGTTTAATTTCAATATCAAGAGCCATCATTTAAATAAATAAATTTAAAAAAACTTTGCTCTTTCATCTGTGCTCCATGCTACAAGTGTTTTCATTAGAAGGAGCAAAGATTTTCTTGGGAGACATCCCCTTTAATCCTGGAAATTAATTACTGATAGGAACTCTCCTGCTGTCAATTATCCTGGTTTTGCCTGCTTCCACCCTGAAAAAGACACTCTATTCTGATGGGTTTTTGCTAGCCACATTCTGAACCCTTCATCAGTGTGCATTGTTTATCCTTTTCTGCTTTCACTAATTCCTTAATATTTTTGAATACTTCTGAGGTCACCTTGAAGATTTCTCTTGTGCAATGATAATCAGCCCTGACTTTTTTTTTTGCACTTCCCCCCAAATCTTTTTTTTTTTATATGTTTGACTGCCTCTTCTAAGGTTGAAGACCATAGACTTTTGAATAAATGTTCAGAACAGAATAAATCATTTTGTATAAGCACTGGAGAAACAACAGAGCAATTTGCATTGCTATAGAGCTTTCCATGCAGGTATAACAAAGTATTTTATATATAATATTGAGTTTATTCTCACGTGCACACCTGTAAAGTAAGTCTGTATTACAGATGGCGAAACAAAGATCCAGTGAAGTTAAATTACATTTTCAAGATGACACAGGAAGCCAAGATGGGTGTAAACTCAGATTACCTGACTTTCACTCCTGTTTTAAGTCCACACTTCATACCTTGTGGTTTGTATTCTGTCCCATCAGCACCATAACTCAATCTCTTCTCATGTACCCACTGAGACGTGCCTACAAGAAATTTCCGACATTACCTCCTCCGTTCTTTCCTTGGGACCACTATCTCCCATCTTTTTTGCATAAATGTCAAGGTGAAAAGGGACAAGTGCTATCAACTTGTTAGTGTGCCCTCCTCTTCAATGAAGGCCACAAACCTTTCCCAAAATAATTGTTTTTCTTTTTTCTTAAATAGACTCTATTTCAAAAGGACACAAACTTGTTCTGAAAACCTTCAGTGATGGACAATCTGCACAAGCCTTGGTAAATTGTTCCTGGTAAATTGTTCCTTGGTAAATTGTTATCTGCATTGTTGAAATGTACTCCTTATTTCATCTTTAGTCAGAGGAGAGAGAAAAACCTAAGAGCGCAATTGAGGGAGAAAGGAGGGGGGACTTCTCCCCTTTGGGAACCAAATGGAAAAGGTTGTGGATGGAATGTGATGGAGTTATAGGAGACTGCCACAGCAGCCCATGAGAACACCACTTCTTCATAATGGCACTATAGCAGGCTGGGAATACTACCCTTCTGCACAGATAACCATGCAAATTTAGTGAATCTTGAGAGAGCTATGGAGATTTTTTGTGGGGAGGAGATGCTGAAGATCCTGCCAGTCTCATGAAAGGCAAATCCCACCCCGCATGAAGGATCCAATCAAGTAGAAACTGCAAGTTCAAATTTCAGAGCTTTCAGTGTCCTGTGGGGAAATAAACCAGGCAAAAGACAATTTACCTTCTCATTATGATGCTGCATGGCTGCTCTATTTAAACTTACTTGGTTTGCTGCCCAGAAGCTGGCACACATCCTCATGGTGGTTAGACTGTCCCACATTACCAGCAGGCTTTCAAATTTTAGTGTTGCTAGAAAATTAGACTTACTCTTCTTTGATATTTTCAGGCCCTCACAGATGTATAAAGAAAAGACGTGCGTATCTGGTGAACCTCAGAACACATAACTGGGAACCTCTTTACAGTATGATGCACGTCTTGTGACTTCATCCTTCTTCCCCTCACCTTTCCCAACTGCTTTTTCACCAGAAAAGTATTTAATTTCCCACGTCATGACTCTGAACCTTAACAAAATTAGTGCTTTGAGTTTGTTTGCTTTTTAAATCTAAGGTCCATATTGAGCCATGAATCCTCAGCAAACTCTGTAGGGAGTTCTGCTTCAAAACTGATGGCATAATACAGCTCTAAGCATTTAACATTCATTGCCCTAATATTCTTGAAATATTCCAGGTTAGTTAAAGCTCCTCTTTCATACATTGCATTTACTAAACAAATCATGGCTTCTCAATGGCAAAGTGTTCCCTCCCTAAGGCCATACAAATTGTTTCTAACATTACTATGACACTTAGGAAGACACTCTATAATTACTGGCTATGTATTGTGGTTCTCTTTTTCTAAACAATACTGGTGTAACATTGTTGGGCGCTAAGGATCCCACTCATTGTTGAAGAACATTCCGTTTAAAACTTCACTAGTTTCCAATCATCTCTTCTCTTAAAATTAGGGATCTTTTGTAAAATGTAACAAATAATCACCAAAACTTAAACTGAATTGGATGAGAGAAGAGGAGCAGGTTTGTATTTGGTATTTTTGTGCTTTTGGTGTGAGAAGGGGATGCCCTGTGACTATGTTACTACGCTGCAAACACACACATTCTACACTACTCTTGGCCTGTGGCAGGGAACAACTTCAGCAGATGGTGGCTACCAGAGTCTTTTCCTTCGGCAGGCAAAGGCTCTAGACCTAGGGAGCATTTTCCTGCCACCAGTATCCTTACCTAGAGTGGGGAAAGGCTCCAGCAACAGGGAGGCAGTGGGATGCTATAGAGCTAACAGTAGCAATTGGACAGAAGGCATAGCTTGGGCAAATAGAGACCCATGTGAGGACCCAGGTCCTTCAGGAGTTTCTATGCTCCTCTTGCCGAATCCACGCCCAGTCATCAAAATTAAACCCAAGCCTGGGAGCTACTTGAGTATGAAATGCTGCCAAAAGGTACATGCAGTATTGATATAGCTACAGGCAGAATGCATGCATTGCTCACCTGTTACCAACTACTTTGAACACAGGAACATGTTATTTCAAATACTGCTACTTGTTACTTTTGAATAACCAACATCTGTGTGCGCATGTGCACAACTAAACCATTATGCTGTTTGAAACAAGCACACGTCCAAAAGATCCACCATTCTGAATCTCCATGCAACTGGCTCTGGTAGGTTCTCTGTTCCTCTTGTCACAGATGACTTGTATGCTATAGGACACTCTTGCAAATGTGTTAGCTGATTTTTCACATGCCATCAACATTCAAACATACTTGTGAAAAGAAGTAACATAATTACTGGCTTTCTGAGTAGTCAGTCTTATATGTTATTTACCATACTTAGATAAATGTCTCCTACCTTGTTCAGAATAACCTCTGACTTTGTAGGCAGCAATTAAAACAATGGAATAAGAAAGCAGCCTTTCAAAAACTCCAGAAACATGTTACATTCTTTGATTTGTTCATAGCTGTTATCCTGATCAATGCCTGAGTCATTAAAATTCTGCATGATTGAAATTCTCACCTTACAAGCCTATTTTCTCTGTAAAGCCCTTTCCTGATGTACTTATCCTAACTGCCCTGGGGAGCCACAGCAGAATCCTACAGTAACCTGACTATAGGCACTGTCCTGAATTTCCACCAAGCTGTCTCCATTGTGGAAAGAGCCAAATTATGTATCTCATTTCACCTTGCAATCACCATCATATTCCTCCTCAGCAGAGGAGATCAGGTTTGGTTTTATATAGAACCTCTCACACTCAGGGTTTCTTAAAAGCACTTCACAATAATTAGTCAGATAATGACAGTAAGTGCAGGCAAATGAGGTTGCTTTTAAATGCTTAGAATTGGCTGACTGGGATCTTTGGAACTTCTAGCTAGAATCAATTTTATTCGTGGAGGATCTGTCAGCCAGAACAGTGCTGCTACCCCCTTACCCTTCTTTTTAAAAGGTGCTATGAGATTTTTAACTTCCCTCTGGTCAGCTACAAGAGAGAGAGAGTCTGAAATTAGATCAATTTAATGTCTTTTCTACTAGGTGTGACTTTTAAAACTGCAGACTTTGATCCCTCATTCACCCAATGCATTTTCTGGTCAATACTGTGAGAGAGCCCAAGTCCCTGTATGAGACAAATCCCCACACTTCTGGCTAAGGGACCTGAGAACCAATGACAAAGCACTACTTATGCCATTTCTTGCTCTCCTCCCCTTGAATCTGTCAATCCAATAGGATCCATAATTCCAGACAACTGAACTCTGCATCCTGCATATACATATAAAGACACACGATTCATATCTTAAAAAACAATCCAGCAAAGTTTCACTTTATATACACACCTAGCATGATTTTGTTACAAAAATGGCTTGGATTCCCTCTTTTGATTTTCCTTTGGTTTACCTCCAAATCAGTTCCTACAATTGCTAAGCAGTGAATACATGAACATTATCTTCATATCCCTAACTTACCTACAAATTCTTTCCTTCCCCCTTACCTATTTATATGCTTAATTAAAATCACATGAGGAAATCTTTGACTTCACTTCTTCTTGTCTAGATCAACATCTGTTGATAGAGGCATCTAGCAGAGAGTAAGTAGAATATTAAAAATCTAATCCTTCCCCCTTTATATATCTTTCATTTTTCTGAAGGATCAGGTTTCTAAAGGATCAACCCTTGTAGCCTTCCATATTCCTTTGAGCTTGCAGCATGCTTTGTTAAGCATGACATAGCAATACAATTTAAAAACCAAGAGTGGCCAACAAAGATGGTGTTTTTAGAAAATGATTAATCCATCATTTAGCCTGATTTCTCCTCTCTTACTGTAATTTTAAGTGGGCAAAGAACAACATGACTTAGGAGGTTTCTTCGATAAAAATTAAAACGACAAGGACACAGCTTGTTCTTATAGTTAAAATATTCAGTAGAATGCTTAAGCTGATTTGCATGTGCTCAACAAAAAGCTATTTCAGGGCTTGTGCACCACGGACAAAATTTAGTCCTGTCTTGCATAAGTACACTGGATGGTAAAGGGAGATGGTGCATTGTGACTCTTATCTACCACCAAAGGACACGATTTATCCTGGCCCTCCACCTTGTATAGCAATGTGTATTTTTTTTTACTGGGTGTGAAACACGACTCAGTCAGGATGACAGCAGTTCACACTCACTTTGCACAAGGTGTGAGGCAATGGTAACATGGGACTTTGTGGTCTGAATCTCTTTACATTTACACTGGCCAATGAAAGATTCGAAACGAAGAATATTGGCGTTCAAAGGGAGATGTTGTAGAAAGATTCTGAGAATAGGATGCATGCAGAAGGTCACCAGTGAGGAATTATATAGGAAGATACAGCCGAAAAAGAACCTGCTGCAGAAGGTTATAAAATGGAAGCTACAGCTATTTGGACATATTTGCAGAATGAATGACGAACGAAAAATCAAGACTCTGGTATTCGGCGTAATGGATGGTTTGAATAGGAGAGGCAGACCCCACAGAGAATAGATAGATGATGTAGTAGATTGGTGCGGACCTAGTCTACAGAAACTAAGCTACTCTGCACTGGATAGGGAAAGATGGAAGGAAATAGAGAGAGAGGCATCAGACACCAATGGGCGCTGAGCCCACAGTTATTGATGATGATGATGATGATGAAAATCAGAAGCATCTTCACTAAAGTCAATAGGCTCTACTGAAGTAATGGACATCATCATCTGGAGTAATTCAGAGTAGGTTTGGTCTGATGAAATTAAACCCGAGTAAAACTGATACAAGTGCAAAGAGAAATCTGTAGTGTTCCTTTGATCCCTGAAGCCTGGCTAACAAAACTAGTAGCGCTCCACAGTTTGAGAAGCACGGACAACTAGTTTGGGTGTATGGCAAGGCCTCCATCCCCCACCTTATTGTATGCATTGTGCTCTATTGGAGACAGCTCCATGGAGAGACAGCACCATGCACTCTTATGCAACACACATAAGGATCAATGATTGCAAACTGGAAAAATTCCTTTGAAGTCAATGGAGCTACATCCATTTACTGCATCAGAGTTAAGCTACAGCTTCCAGGCCCATTCTGAACCATCCAGCCTTATAAAAGTAGAACGGCACAGGAGCTCTCAATGCCTCCTCCTGGATTTTGCTAGCCACATAGCCCCAAATTTAGTCACGCCAGCTATTATGACTGACATCCCAGCACTATTGAAATCAATGACAAAACTAGTTTGACTTCAATAGCTTTGCCGCACTCTCATGCACACACACACACACACACACACACACAGGATACTAGAGTTGAACTAATAAATCATCAAAAACATATTCTGTGAATTTCACCTTTCCAGAGAGACTATTAATTTACTGAATGTAATACTTAGAAATCATATATTAATGCAAAATTCTTGGTGTGCGGATCATTTGAAAACAGTTGCAACTATTCAAAATGCACAGTTCACACTGTGACACTTAGTTACATCCATCTCTTGGCTTTATTTCTGGATGATTTACGTAACCTTTCGAAACCAGCAAAAAATATAAATAAACTCAATGCCCTATCCAAAAATACCCTTTTGGTGAATATTTGAGCACATCAGTTTGATATTTGCTTTATGCCGGTGTAGAAAACCTCAAGGCCCCAGATGTTTGCACCACCCTTTTGTGGTTGCACTTCACAAACAAAGAGGTCAAAGCCAAATTCACTTTTGAATGTGAATGACTATTCTCAGAACCCTTATTCCACTCTTCCCTCAGTAATATTTATTCATGACAAATGTGTGAGAACAGGATCATCTCTAATTAGGATTAAACAAAATGGCAGTTTGCTTAAGTCAGGATGTTTCTCCAGAAGGCCATTACCCCTTTGACTCCAGTTTCGTTGACAACTGACCATTAGTTCTTACCTTCTTCATAACTGCCTCCCCAAGCCCCACAATATAGGCTCCTAGTCCCATAATATAGGCCCTAGTATCTCCTGAAAGTGAGTCATAAACCCCACCGCACCCGCTCTGAACCCTTAGCTCTGCAACTATTTTCTGTGGCTTGACTGTGAACAGAGAAGCGGGAGCCATAGTCCCTCGTAAGCCTCTTATCTGTGTGCATCCCTTATAAACCTATTATCTGTGTGGATAGTTAAATATCCCATTCCCTAGGCACTCAAAGATGCTACTCTCTTCTAACCCCAAACTCTTCTATTTTCAACTTGAACACCTCTGTGGTGATTGCCATGACTATCTCATTAGGCAAAGTGTTTCATGGGCTGATTGTCCTTTCACGTCAGAATCCTTTTTCTAATTGCTAAGCTGAATTTGTCCTTTTGCTTTGCCAATTGCTCCCTATCTTGCTGTTTGTGTCTAATGTAGAGTAAATAATTTAATTCTCTCCCTAGCGTTAATAACCTTTAAGTATTTATATGGAATTATGTCCCTTTAGTCAAACATCTTTTCTTTAGGCTAAATAAATTCAATTCTCTTTACCATTCTGTTAACTCTTATTCCCAAGTCCCTTTATCCAGCACTTTATTGTATTTAACTCTACAACAGTACATTTTTTGGTGCCTTGCATTTGTGGCTTTTCTGGTTGCCAGCCAAAAACTGACTAACATTTTTACCGGTCAGTCATGCGAATTGATGAGTACTCCATTTGAAGTGCCCACAGTCCACCCTTTCTAACAAACTAAATGGAAGTTGAGAGCACTTAGATATTCTCGGGGCTGAATCCATTGTAAGAATTCTTCATTTCTGAGTTCACAGTTACCTTTTCCTCCCTTCCTTATACCATAGAAATTCTAGTTTAATCATTTGCTTTTCTTACTCCCAGATACAAATTGTGTTGCATTAGACTATGTACAGAGAAAAACACGTGTGCTTGTAAATTTTGATTACTTATTTGACACTACAGAAAATAATAATGAAATAAAATAATAGGTGCTTTTTAAATGAGTACTTAAAGTTGGTTTCCTAATTAAGCATAATGCTGACATCCCTGAGTGGGGGGTTAGCAGCAGGAATCAAACTCAGCTCTGGCTTTTCATGAAGGAAACTCTACTACCCAATTTAGAAGACACAGATCTCATCTAAGCCTATAGAGCAGGCTTATCGCTCGCTAGTTGTTGTAGCCACCAATATATGGTAACATAGTGCCCCATTGAATGGGAATGGTTTACATGAATTTGCCCACATTATCAAATGTGATGAGTGCCCACTTCTTCAGCTGGCTTTCATGAGAGTTGTTGAGTTTTCAGCATTAAGCAGAGTTGGACCACTTATCTAAAAGACACACTTCTGGCACCTAGCCTTGAAAATCTTGGCCAAAGCCTGTGTAAGACAGGATGCCAGAAAGTGCTCTGTCACACAAGGTAGCAGGCTGTGCATCTGCAATGATCAAAATGGAAGCTGTTTCATGATAGGAATGAAGACTCTACATGCAAAGATGGCTTGTTATTTGCAGAGTTCATCTACTTTCCACTACTTATATCCACATATAGCACTCGGGTTTCCTTTTTTTTTTTTTTTTTTTTTTTAATTCAGAGAGACGAGGTCTCCACAGATGTGCACAGAATTGGAGGCAAAGTTGGTTGTCTTGATGTGCAGTGAAGGTATCAGGACCAGTGAGGCCTATTGCCTTTTCTGCCACACCATCAACTCCTCCCCACATCCCAAATGAAAAAGGCCATAGCAGATAAAGAGGTGCTCCACACAGTGGTAGGTAAACCAGAAAGATTCAGTTATTGACTTCAAATTAACTAACTGTTTCTATGCTTACCTACATTCTCCACGCCCGGAGTTCTCAAACTGTGGATGGGGACCCCAAAGGGTTCACAACTCTTTTAATGGGGTTACCAGGGCTGGTGTTAAACTTACTAGGGCCTGGGGCCAAAGCCCAAGCCACACCACCTATGGACCAAAGACCGAACCTAATGGCTTCAGCCCTGGGCAGCTGAGCTCAGGTTACAGGTTCCTCCTGCCCAACGTGGTAAGATTCAAGCTTTAACTTCCTCCCTTCTTCACCCAAAGGAGGACTCAGGTCTGCCTACCTCCCCAGGTCATGTAGTAATTCTTTTTGTCAGAAGGGAGTCCTGGTGCAATCAGATCCCCTGAGCTAAACATCTGGGCTACACAAAACTGAACTGGAAATCTCAGAAGAATAGGCTTCTGATTTCATTGTCAAATATGATGTCTTTATTGACAGGATGCAGAAGTAAATGAAGACGCTCTTTGATTACACTTGGTTTAGGATCAGACAGACACATTAATTTCTGTTCCCATCTGGAACACCACACTGTAGATCTGAGCCATAGTAATGATTTAGGCGGGTTATATTGTTTGAACCAGATGATTCACCCCTCTCCTAGGTCAAAGAAGAATCAAAAGCCCCACACATTTGCTATATACATTATTTCTAGTATTCATGCAACTCCATCCCAGTCAAGCGGCCATTCAACTGTGGGAGAAACATGAAGGATCTCATAGCTTGCAATCCCATGATTTGTGTATAACATGCCTCAGTGCCTCTGCACAAATATCATTCCCCAGCAAAGGAGTACTTGACTTCCCCTGTGATAGCATTTCCCTCCTTCTCCCTGCCCCTACAGATCAGGCTCAAATAGAGAGCTAGTTATGTAAGAGACTATTGATGCTATCGTGTTATCTAAAATGCCTCATGAACTTAACAGCAAGTTGGACCTAAATTTAGTGACACTGGGTTCTGTTGGACTCCAGTTCATATCACTTGGTTCAGACTGTGTGCAGGCTCAGGCATTCAACACCACATCATCATACACTTGGATCAACATTCAGGGTCCCAAGCCCCACTGAACATAAGAGAAGATCTAGTGGCTATTCTGAAATGAACACTTAGACACCACTACACAATTCTGCCATTATGGATAGCATCTGTAGACACAGAATCATGGACAACATGAAGGCCTGTCTACATTTAATCTACGGGTTGACCCTATCTCATCCAGCACCTGTGGGACTTGACCAGTGCCAGATGAGAGAATTTGCCAGATCACAGTATCGAGGATGTGAGTGACGTATGAATAAATTTAAATATTAAGTGAGTTGAGTCAGTCACACCAGAGCACTGGACCGGACTATAACTGAGCTCTTACCAATGCTCCCAGGATTTTACCCCGCGACCCTGCTCGCCGTCTACAGTGGGTCTAATCACAACGGGGTTTCAGGGTGTGTGAACTGCGCTGCAATTGTGTGTTTGCCCAAGGAAGAACAACGGACAAGTTTTTAAGTTCAAACAGGAGAAAAGGGTTTATTAAACTGATTACTGGTTTGGATTGTAGTTAGCTAGGTGACACGAAAATATGGACCCTTGTCTTTCTAGAGTAAGCACAGGATTAGAATGCTATTTGGCTTATAGCCTTAAACAATAGGCAACTGCAATAACAGCACTGCTATCTAACCCCTTAGCTACTTAGGCTACGTCTACACATGAAGCCTACATCGAAATAGCTTATTTCGATGTAGCAACATTGAAATAGGCTATTTCGATGAATAACGTCTACACGTCCTCCTGGGCTGGCAATATCGATGTTCAACTTCGACGTTGCGCAGCACCACATCGAAATAGGCACTGCGAGGGAACGTCTACACGCCAAAGTAGCACACATCAAAATAAGGGTGCCAGGAACAGCTGCAGACAGGGTCACAGGGCGGACTCAACATCAAGCCACTCCCTTAAAGGGCCCCTCCCAGACACAGTTGCACTAAACAACACAAGATCCACAGAGCCGACAACTGGTTGCAGACCCTGTGTATGCAGCATGGATCCCCAGCTGCCGCAGCAGCAACCAGAAGCCCTGGGCTAAGGGCTGCTGCCATATAGCCCCGCAGGGGCTGGAGAGAGAGTGTCTCTCAACCCCTCAGCTGATGGCCGCCATGGCGGACCCCGCTATTTCGAAGTTGCGGGACACGCAATGACTACACGGTCCCTACTTCAACGTTGAACGTCGAAGTAGGGCGCTATTCCTATCCCCTCATGGGGTTAGCGACTTCGACGTCTCGCCACCTAACGTCGAAGTTAACTTCGAAATAGCGCCCAACGCGTGTAGCCGTGACGGGCGCTATTTTGAAGTTAGTGCCGCTATTTCGAAGTAGCGTGCACGTGTAGACACGGCTTTACTGTGCTTCCGGGGTGGACCATGTTAGTCTTCGTCACGTGCTGTAAAATGGAAATGATTACTTCAGAGCTATATATGTATATTGTTTTTATATATTCCTGGATCTTCCTTAGGTTCAACAGGTCGCTCAACCCTTGGCCAACTACCGCGGGGAGCAGATCTTATATATAGGAATTTGCCTGCACTAAGCTAGGTCGGTTTCCTTATTTAAGTGGGTTGCCCTGCCGGCCAAGCAGGGGAGAGCCCAGTATATACGGGGTTTTCCTTTTTAAAGGTTATCCCCTTAGTTATAATGGGGTTTTCCTAGTTAAAGGTTATCCCCTTCAAATTACGCAAATGGGTTTCAGAGAATACCAGGGTTTTCCCTTTATAGGGTTATCCCATACCACTCTACCCTCCTAAATAGGGGGGAGCTTATAGCTCTGGTGAAAAGACAAAAGCAGTCCTAGCTAATCTTCTGTTTGCATGTAATAGTTTTCAGGCTAGACCAACAGCATTGGCCTCCTGTGCCTTTTGCCAGAAAGCAAGGGGTACAAAATATAAGGCGCGAATAGTGGAATTGGGGAAGTCCCAATCCACTTTCTACAACAAAACTCTATAATGCTATTCCCAACTAACAGCATGAAAAACACAAGCAATGGAAAAGGAAAAAACCCCTGAGTGATTATAGTGGTGTTAAACCCGTACACCAAATACCTCCTTTTCCTGCTCTGTAATCCAGGCGCTGGGCCTGTAGGTCTCTTCGAGCTAGGAAGTTATGACCCTCACGGCGCGCGTGTACGGCAGCCGCGTCAGGTCAGATAGGAAAGAAGGAGGAAAAAGAAAGCCAGGAGGAAAAACCGGCTTGGTTAACAAAAACCTCCTGGATTTTTAGGAACGACCGTGATGTTTCAGACACCGGCCCGAGCTAAGGTCGGTGGCTGGAAGGGCAGGGTCGCTGCTGCGATTCACCCATGCAAGGCACCGTTGTTTAGGCGGTGCGATTTGCCGGGTGAATCCTCCCGATAAACGTACCGGAGCCTTACTAGTGATTTATGCTCTGTAAATGTTGGAGCTCTTCTGGTCTTCTGGCTGGAACTCTTCTGGTCTTCGACGGCCCACGGCGGCTAGTGAGCGATGACTGACATGCAGGCCAGCTTCGGTTCTTCCGCCAGCGATGTTTGGCTACAGGCTCAGTCCAGCTCTTAGCTCAGTCCCTCCTGAAGTCTTCTTTCTTCTTCGTCCGCTCTCCTCTGAGGTCGGGTCCGGAGTGCCCAAACCAGGGCTGCTCTCCTGAATATATGCAGCCTGGGTGGACCTGTTTGAAAGCCTGTCCCTGTCAGGTCCTCCCCAGTGCTACAATGTACCAAGGCGGCATTTGTTTATCACATATGTATGAGGATTCTAGCTGAACCAATGAATTTAAAGTATTTCAAATACTAACTTCATTAATATTTACCGCCCTATGAATATGCATACCAACTGTCATATACCAACTGTCATTTACCAGCGGCCATTTTGTGTGTCTAAACTAAAAAGTAAATGCATTTTATCATTTATTTAATTTTGATGCGGTTTGTGAGGGAAATATGTCACCACTGCTAACAAAGCAGATTTATTGAATTTAAATGCTTAGTTTGAAGGCTATTTGGTCAGGATGCAGAGTAACCATACAGACACCACAGCTCATGGACAGGGACATATAAATCACCTCAAAGGAGGATTTTTCTACACACAGGAGGTCAATGTTGCCTAGCACATTACCAACACTTCCACTGCTTACTGGGCTCTTAGAAGACATTTGGGGTAAATTACAGCTAAATAACAGCACAGAACACTGAGAGGCAGGACTGGTGGCCATAAACAAAACGTTATGGGACCATAGGAAACTTAGTCACACCCATGACAAGTTGGTGTCCAGCTAAGTGAAATCATGCTGGATTACGAAAGTTGCTGGATGAGTTAGAGAGGTTCAACCTGTACTAAGAAGTATAAGAGGACGATGTTACTAACATGCAGATACATGAAGATACACAGAAAACTGATTTCATGTTCCATTTTTCCTTATCCCACATAAGAAGAAAGAATTGTTAAATGAAACTGAAAAGCAAGCAAGAAGGAAAAAAAGAGTGATGAATTCATCTTCTAGTCAACTTGTGAAATTCATTTCTGCAGGAAATCTTTGGGGATAGATTTCAAAGTGGGATGCACTGGATGTGCTGTATTAAAGAGCTTTTTTTTTAAACCTTCTACTGACCACCCTCAGAGATTGTGGCAGAGTAGGTGGAATAATGGTGTAGCTGGACCCATTAATAAAAATTTAGACACTTTCTAAAAAGTGGATTTGACAGAATTGTATAAGCCTTTTTTAGCTCCTGGATCATTTAACAAGGAAAGGAGCAGTGACCTTCTGCTTTGTCAGGTTAGTGCCTGCACCCTGCATTTGTTTCACATGCTAAAAATCCCAAGGCCATTTTCACTGAGCACAATAAAAAGCAATGCAGCTGCTGCCCCTCATTTTATCCTTGAGAAAATTAAGGCAGCCACATTTCTAAAAACTTTACAAGAAGTTAAAACTTCTTAAAACTAATCATCCACCCCATTTGGTATCATCATTTACTGGATTATAGTACATCTCTTTCAAAAAATTCTATTTGACTATTTGAATCACTTAAGTCAAACTGACATTCTATTTGTGCTTATTTTTGTTGGAAATACAGTACAGCCTTATAGTTCAACATTTCAAAGCCAGGTCAGATCACCGGTAACCAAAGATCAGTGGATTCATAAACTTTGCACCTTTCCAGTAATGCGAGGAACAGAGAACTCTGCTAACAGGGCAGTTGCTCACACCTCTTCAATAGGGGATTTCCTCAATGGAACACAGCCATTTACTGTCTGTACTAGGCTGTCTGCTCATGGCCTCCCTGGCACAGTGAGTATGCCAAAGGCAGGAAGGTCTGACTGGGATATGGTAAAGACACACGGGGGTCCGATGTGTTTCGTTACACTTTCTGCCGTTACAAGGGGCTTTTAGACTACTCATTTTTGGTTTTGGTTTTTTTAAATGAGTTGGTTTTAAGAAATTCTTGATTTGGTAAGATCATTCCTAGAGACAATTTGTGCCTGCTGATAGTGGGGTGTGTGTGAGGGAAGCAGAGTGAGAATAGCTTCAACAGTGTTACTGAGCATGCTCAGGTTCAGTCCATGTAAGCATGCTCAGTACAAACCAAGCCGCAAATCTAGAGGTGACGGGGGTGGGGAGTGGGGTTGTGGTTGTGTGAAACTATGCCCTACATGTTCCTCCTGATCATTCCTGTTAAGTTTCAACTGTGGAGCTGAGTTGTATGGTGCAGGGAAAACCTGTTTGGGAAAAATATATGGAGAACAAATAAACAAAAAAAAAAATGATTGACTTGGAAACTTTTGTTTGACCCAAGAGTTTGGATGCAAATTTGGATGCAAATTTGTCATGAAGGTCACAGATTCCATGAGTTTCTGAGCCCTCCATGACTTCTACAGCTACTAGTGCAGCTGGCCTGGGAACTGTCTGGGTTGCTTGGACAGCCCCTGGGCCAGCTGCAATAGCCACTGTTAGGGCACTCTGGCCCCTGTCCTCCAACCCTCCCCCAGCAGCACCAGGAGTTTGGGTGTGGGAGGGCACTCAGGACTCAGAGGCTGGCATGGGAGAGAGTATGAGCTCCACACAGTGCTTACCTTGGGGAAGGGCAGTCAGGCAGCTCTATACACTGCATCTGCAGCTTCCACTGGCTGCAGTTTCCAGCCAGCAGGAGCTGTGGTGCTCAGGGTGGAGGCAGTGTGCAGAGTCCCCTGGCTGCAACTCAACCTTAAATGCTGAGAGGAAGATGTCATCACTTCCAAGGAGGTGTGGCGCCAGATAGGGATCCTGCAAGCCCCACTCTTCCTCTGTTCCAGCACCAGTGAGAGTCCCAGACCACAGGCTGCACCCTCTGGAGCACACAAACTGCCCCAGACCACCCCCATCGAAGATTTTATCGGGGGTATGTAGTACAAGTCATAGACAGGACAATTTTTGTTTACTACCCATGATCTGTCCAAGGATTTTACTAAAAATACCAGTGATTAAAAGTAGACTTAACCAAGAAGACATATCCTATCCATAAAATAAACAAAGAAGATAACTCTCAATTTTTCTGCAGTTCTGGAGGAAGCTGAACCCCCATTGGGAAGCTGACTTCAAAATCTGAGGAACACCAACGGCCTTTAAGCTATTTAAAGGCTGTTTTGGTCAGATCACCAACTCCTGTAGAGAGCGACATATGAGGGTAATTCTCAGAAATATGCGTGTCTGCTCAGAATTTTGGTATGGTATAGCTCAGAGCAGCAAGCACTTTGGTAGGTAGAAACATTTCCTCACCATGGCTGTGTGCACACCCTACTTTTTTCTCAGGATTAGTAAGTCGTGGGTTTTTCCTGTGTTAGCCGGCGGCCAGGTAATGTGCGGTGAGGTACTCCCCTGGGTCCTAAACAACCCAGTTTTTTACTGTTAGAGCAGGCAGCTCCTAGCACACTCACCCACGGCCAGGCTGTAGTAACCAAACGGTTGAAGTTCTTTTGTTGTGCCAGCTGTGTTGCAGTGACAAAAGGGTTAACAAAATGGTTAGGCTTGGATCTTAACTAGTTACAAGTTTATTAAGCTACAGTTATAAGCGTGCGGTTACAAAAGGCTATTGTTTACTTCTTATATGCTAGCAAAGTACAGGTGTTAACAAGTTACGTTACAATCCAATACAAAGATATCAGTTACCATCTAACACAATGATATCTTGATACTAGTTACAGAGCTCTAATTCTTTAGCTGTGCACAAAAAAAGTCAGAGACCTAGCATGGGTGTATCTTACCCTCTCTGCGTCTCTCGATACCAGCGTAGCCAAGCCGGATCGGTCACTCAATTCCGCGGAAAGACGAATACGAGGTTGGGCGTCCCCAGTAGTGGACCTCGGGAGGCAATCACCTGACCCGACCAGCAGGAAGTTGGTTGAATTGCACTCAAAGTTAGAGTTCTGCTGGACCCATCTTTTATACCCCTTTTGGGTTACGTATTCTCTTTCTTATCTATGGTGCCAGATCATACTGGTCTGTCTTTGTGACTCCAGTTTGTTACAAGGGCATTTCTACTTAGTTTGCACTTGTAAGACAAGAGATAAACAATTTAGGAGTACAGGACATTCTTTTGTGCGGGCGGGGCACGTCCCCTTCTGGGTGATTGTGTGTGTGCATCATATCCATCAATGCCAGCTGGGGTGATTTCTGAGGGTCCCCCCGCCTCCTCTCATGTTGACAGTCTGGGCTGTTAGCCTTCTAGCTGTACTTTCTGCTTCTCAGGGTCACGATAAGCTAGCATATCTGGGCCTCAATGAGGGCATCAAAGACTGTGCCGTCAGCAGCCATTTCCGTGCCCTGTGTGCTTCTCAGTGGGGGGCGGCAACAAGCAAGCTGGCTTGTAAGGGGGAGACTCTGTCTGGCTACATCCTGCTAACTTATATTCCATAAATCACCTGTAATGACTGATACGTTGAAAGCTACAGTTAGCATGCTAGATTAAAATTTAAACACTTCCTTTTTATTACTGCTTTTGGTTCACATTGACCATTCAAAAGGGACTTCTAGCAATTGCTCTCTTGTTGCATTTACCTCCTGATGAATTATTCATACTGTGTTATCAAGATAATTCTGTCTTTGAAAAGCTGACTAACCAGTGACTACATGCTAAACAATTAATCAAGCTGTAGCAAAACCTCTACTAACCCATATACTTAGAGACAACTACGTTGTGCATTTCTTGCCCGCAGCTGTCCTAACCTGATGATAGTCCAGTCTAGCTCTATTAACAACAGCAAGTGTCCTTTACATAACTGATTTCTTGGTTAATCTCTGTTCTTGCAGCATGCGGAAATCCTTCCTTAGGCTGCATCCTTATGTGGTCTTATGAAAACACTGCTTTGGATAACCCACTCCCTGATGTGATCAATGAGGAAACAAGACAAAGTTAGATAGATAAATTCAGGTTGTTACAGAGAGAAAAGTAGGCCGACTAAAGCACTCTTTCCTCTTTTATTGTGCATGAGAGAGGTTACTTAATATGTATCTATGTTTAAATACAATACCAATGTTGGCCTACTATTCAATACCATTTCAAACTTTAGAACAAGCTCTACATGTCCTTCCCAGTCAAAGTATTTCCATTACTGTGGTGCATAAGTATTTGATATCTACACGTGGGTGATGTAATAAAACCTCACAAGACCTACTGTACAGCCGATGAAAGAATGTGGTGGCAAAGAAACTATTTTGGTGATGCCATGGCTTTATATTTTCCCTTCAGTTTTAGAAACAGTCAACATCACCTGTGGAAAATATAGTTATGAAGGGCTGTGAATTGATTAAAAAGATGAATTGCAATTAATCACTTTGTTAATAATAGAATACCATTTATTTAAATATTTTGGATGTTTTCTAAATTTTTAAATGTATTGATTTCAATTACAACACAGCATGAGGAATACAGTGCTCAATTTTATTACATTTGCACTGTAAAAATAAATAGTATTGTTCAATTTACCTGTTACAAGTGCTGAAATTCAATCTCATCATGAAAGTTGAATTTACAAATGCAAAATTATGAACAAAAATACATTCAGAATAAAACAATCCAAAATTTTAGAGCCTGTAAGTCCACTCAGTCGTACTTCTTGTTCTATCAATTGCTCAGATAAACATTTTTTTAAAAACTTTTGCTGGACATAATGCTTCCTGATTCTTGTTTATAATGTTTATAACCTGAATATGAGAACAGGTGTTTGAGTTGCACTGTTTTAGCCATTGCCACAAGATATTTGTGCCAAATGCACTAAAGATTCATATGTCCCTATGTTTCAACCACCATTCCAGAGGCCTTGTGTCCATGCTGATGATGAGTTTTTCTCAATAGAGATCCACAGGTCTGTGAATCAATTCATGTTCATCATCTGAGTCAGATGCCACCAGCAGAAGGTTGATCTGGTGGTTTTTTTGGTGGTTCAAGTCCTGTAGTTACCACACTGGAGTGCTGTTATTTTAGGACTCCTGAAAACATGCTCAACACTTCATCCTTCACAGATTTTGGATGGCACTTCAGATTCCTAAACCTTGGGTCTGGTGCTGTCGCTATCTTTAGAAATCTCACATCAGTACCTCCTTTGAGTTTTGTCAAATGTGCAGTGAAAGTGTTCTTAAAATGAACATGCACTGAGCGGTCATCCAAGGTGGCTATAAGAAGAAATATATGCTAGAGTGCATGTAAAACAAAGAACCGGAGACATATAGTTTTTCCCCAAGGAGTACAATAACAAATTTAGTTAATGCTTTCATCTTTTAATAAGCATCATCAGTATGGAAACATGTCTTCTGGAACAGTGGCTGGAGCATGAAGGGGCATGTAAACATTTAGCATATCTGGCACCTAAATACATTGCAAAAGCAGCTGCAAAAGTACCATGTGAATGCCTGTTCTTGCTTACAGGCAACACTGTAAATAAGGAGCAGACTGCATTATTGCCTATATATGGAAATAGGCTTGTTTTTATCATTGGGTGAACAAGAAGTAGGACAGAGTGGACCTGCAGATGTTAAAGTATCACTGTTTATTTTTGAGTGCAGTTATGTAATAAAAAAGTTACATTTGCAAGTTGCACTTTCATGATAACCAAATTGCACTGCAATACTTGTATGAGATTAGCTAAAAGAACAGTCTCTTTCGTTTATAATTTTACAGTACAAAGACTCGTAATAAAAATATAGTGAGTGCTACATTCTCTAATGCTATGTTGTGACTGAAGTAAATATATTTCAAAACAGAAACATCCAAAATATTTGTAATAAATTTGAACTAGTATTCTATTATTGAGTGTGAGTAAATAATAATTAATCACGATTAAATTTTTGAGTTAATCACATGAGTTGCCTACAATTATTTGACAATCCTACTGTGAATGCATGTTTGTATATCTTCACAGGTTAATTTTCTCCAGGTGAAAGTTTTCTGTTTGCTGATGGCTAGTCAACAAAAGCAAAGGAATGCAGTAATGCTATTCAAGAGATACGTCTTCATTTTCTGAAATTTCCAGAATATAGGTACATCTACCAGATGGTGTGATATACAAGATTAAAGTCCAGAATAGCAAGTAGCTGTTACCCTTGACCTCTAACTTGGGGTGCCCTTTACAATGCTTTGCTGCTGCAGCCTCCAATTCAGACTGATCACAAAACAGCCTATAGCATGAAAGTCATTCCCAACTATGTCTGTGTATGTATTGTGGCAGACAGCCATACCTTTGCTCTTACCAGCCTTGGTTAGAATGGAGGGTAACACCAGCTCAATTCCAGTCTTACATTTTTTCCCCCAAAAAATGCATGTCCTATACTGACTAGTCCTCTCCTGGACAATAAAATTCATATAAAGTCCACAACGCTCTAACTGAAATTAATCTGTGCATAATTTGTTACTCCAAACACTTCCTGTTAAACACACTTGATTAGATGAAACAACAAGCTTCTTAACTACTCATTTAAATGAATATAAATAATGAAATATTAAAGTCAGAAATGGTTACAAGAAAAATAAAGAAAAACAATTAATGCCTAACATAAGCTAACACCTATTTAAAGTAAGTTCCTCTCCCCACATCCTTTCAGCAGTCTAAGTGACCACACTCCTCAGAGTTTAGACCAAGACCCCTTTACTAATTAAATTGGTGCTCTCTTTGCCACTTTTAGTGCAATATGTTCAATGGACACACAGACAGGAGAAGTGCTTTGGGGTGTTTCTCCTTCCGTTTTATATTATCTGTCTTTTTATATTATCCTTGGAAAACATTTTCAGCTGATATGCTGTAGAAAAAAGAAAAGCTTTGCAGGACATGTTTGTCAACATCTGCTGTGTTTTGGAACACGTATTAATAATATTACAAGGAAAATCATATAGCTTCACATACAATATTTTGTCAGGAGGATATCAATCAACATATTGCAAGTTTTCAGAGGAAACCTCACAAAACACACTTTTGACAAGGATTTTTACAATAGCATGTAGGGTGTGGACACAGGAGCACATTTCCAGAGATAGTATCCCTTGTTATAGATAGTGTACTCTGATGGGATTTATGATCTCGAGGCACAAAGCTTGACTCTGCCACAGACAGTATCTGAGGGGGTGACCACACATCTCATTTTTGGGTGAGAGAGTCCCTTTCTTGAGCTCTATCCTGGGTGTCTGATTCTATGTTCTAATTCCAAAATACTATTCTATTTCTCAGAAGAAACGATAACATACAGTCTTAAGGCCTGGTCCTGCATCTCTCATACTGGCAAAACTCCTGTTGTCCTCAATAGAAATTTGAGCTGAGTAAAGAATTCAGAATCAAATGCTTAGATTTGCTTAGTATGCACAAATAATAAAAAACAGTGACTTGTGGTGGGAAATATGGGTGGAAGCAGAACAACATTTTCAAACTCATTCCACAGTAACAGTGGAATTTTTTTATTTCTATTTTGCAGATTTCCCCTGGCTTCCCAAGCAGTTGCAGGAATACAGAAAATGTTCTCCCTTTGAGTGATAGAATCGGATGGAGGTCAACCAGAGCGCCCTAGCAATCTATGTCCTTTCTGAATCTGTCATTTGCTTTTCCAGCCATGCAGAATGGTATGTCCAGCACTGTTTGTTCATTCTCACTTTGGCACATATGACTGATTTAGCAAATGCTTTGTCTGGCAAATACCTCATTGCAAAGATTGGGTGAGTTCTTTCTTTACTTCTGAGACACACATGAAACATATACAGTAGAATATGCATGACTGTAAATAATGGGTTGTTAATGCTTTGTGACACTAGTCCTGACTATGTACGTTTTGTGTCAAAAGATGGATTATTTTAAACCTTTTTCATAAATCATTGGAATTTCTGCATCTGATTTATTTCATACACGTACAGAATTCTCTCTAGATTACACTACATTCAAAATTTTAAGCATATTTAACTCAGAACAAGAGATGTCAATGGAGGAAAATTCATTTAAAGTTGTTTTGGTGGTTCAGATAAAATAATGAAAATTAAGCACTTGGAAAATAATCAAAAAAGATTTATAAATTTACTACACGTCAATGTTTTAACACTTTCAACTTAAAAAAAAACTTTTGTGAAAAAGTAGGTAAAATATAAAGGACTTGAAACTATACATCTGCTCATCCATCTCTGGCCAACACTGGTCTCTAAATTGGCCCCTGGTATGTCAACTCAGTGCTTTGTCAAAGCTGTCTCTGTAAGTTGTATCTTTATGCATGCAGTAGCTTTTAAGTTTACAACAGTGTCCAAACAAACAGACAGTACTGCAGTCCCTTTGGTCCAGTTATCCTAATTGTCATTATAAAAAAAACTCCAGGACTTAGGTCAGAAAGCAAGGTCATCCATTCAAGCAACACTTGCCATACTAGAGCTCTCTCTGCTATCAAGGTACGGAAGCACAACCTTGTCATGGAAACAGCTAAACATTTTGTCATCTGTGGGAGAGTTTAGTGAAGGGATTTCCACTTTCTTTTAGAGCATGGACTATTTGGAAAAGTAACAAGGAAAAGTGTTAAAGCTGTCTTTAATACAAGAAAGTGAAATTTTTAGAACCAGAGGGAAATCAGGAGAGGCAGTACCACATAGTCTGCTGGGTCTTAGCAAACCACCACCAAGTGTACTGTCACTCAGATATTTCTATACCTGAGACAGCTGTTCTCCAAAGAGGACAATGCACCTGAAGGTGCAGAGGATGGATTATTGTTGGCAGCAGAATCCCACTTATAGAACGTCTTACTGGAAGGGATCAGTTTGAGCTCATGACACACACTGCCTCTATCAAAATTTGAAGTCTATGGCTGTGTCTACACGTGCCCCAAACTTCGAAATGGCCATGCAAATGGCCATTTCGAAGTTTACTAATGAAGCGCTGAAATGCATATTCAGCGCTTCATTAGCATGCGGGCGGCAGTGGCGCTTCGAAATTGACGAGCCTTGCCGCCGCGCGGCGCGTCCAGAAGGGGCTCCTTTTCGAAAGGACACCACCTTCTTCGAAGTCCCCTTATTCCCATGAGCTCATGGGAATAAGGGGACTTCGAAGCAGGCGGGGCCCTTTCGAAAAGGAGCCCCGTCTGGACGCTCCGCGCGGCGGCAAAGCTCATCAATTTCGAAGCGCCGCTGCCGCCCGCATGCTAATGAAGCGCTGAATATGCATTTCAGCGCTTCATTAGTAAACTTCGAAATGGCCATTTGCATGGCCATTTCGAAGTTTGGGGCACGTGTAGACACAGCCTTTGTGTTTAATTAAGCTTTCTACCAACACGAGCTCGCTCGCTCCCTCCCTCTAAAAAAAAATTTCCACTACAATTGGGTAAGAGAGAAAAGAAACACCTTTCATTCGTTGTTGTTGCAGTCATTTTGCCTCATTTGATGCTGATATTCCTAAGTGACAAATACCTCAATAGGGCCATCTATGGACAGGCAGCCAAACAAATAAATATTGCACTGGCAATAATTTGCTCCACAAAATGACAATAGCCATCAAGCACTTCATCACAAGTACTCTAATCAGACCTTCACCTTATCTAGATATGGTCATTGTTAATTATATTGAACATGGGCTGTCAATGGGCTTCCCTAATCTCCCCTTCACTTATCACAGAATCATAGAACAATAGAGCTGGAAGAGACCTAAAAAAGCCATCAAGTCTAGCCCCCCCCACCCTAGGCAGGACTAAACCCATCAGATCAGCACAGCCAGAGCTTTGTTGAGGCAAGAGTTAATCACCTCCAGGGATGGAGACTCCACTACTTCCCTGGGTAGACCATTCCAATGCTTCACCACCCTCCTAGTGAAGAAGCTTTTCCTAATGTTCTACCTGGACCTTCCCAACTGCAACTTGAGACCATTGTTCCATGTTCTGCCATCCGTGACCACTGTGAACAGCCTCTCTCCAGCCTCTTTGCCACCTCCCTTCAGTAAGTTGAAGGCTGTTATCAAGTTGCCCCTCAGTCTTCTTTTCTGCAGACTAAACAGTCCCAATTCTCTCAACCT
The DNA here is from genome assembly GCF_033958435.1 of Carettochelys insculpta. Lineage (NCBI taxonomy): Eukaryota > Metazoa > Chordata > Testudines > Carettochelyidae > Carettochelys > Carettochelys insculpta. Next base: position 84,843,144 of record NC_134139.1, on the reverse strand, counting down.
TTCTTCATAGGTCATATGCTCCAGCCCCCTAATTATTTTGGTCGCCCACCACTGGACCCCCTCCAGTGTATCCACATCCTTCCTATAATTGGGGGCCCAGAACTGGACACAGTACTCCACATACGGTCTCTCCAAAGCTGAATAAAGAGGAACAATCACTGCACTGAATCTAAAGGAGTTCATCAGTAAGTTCAAGTCTCTGAGAAGGGTTCAAGACTTATTTAGTTTTTCTAGTAAAAGGATCACCAGGCAGGACTACACACACACACAAACTTCTGCCCCCAAATTCACTTCTGAACAGGCTGGCCTTATGGTTTCTGCCTGCACGATCTCCTGTCCCTCACCTTCCTTCACCTGCCTGAAAAATGACTGCCTTTTTATAGTTCTTCGCTGAAATTGATTTGGCTATCAGTGTGAGTCAACAGATTAACTGCACCTCCACAAAATGTCCAACACCATGCTTATGTGGGCTCAGCAAAAATTGATATAATCTCTGCTGAGCCAGTTGTGATCCCAGTGACACGTATCAGACATAAATATCTAATTATTTTATTTAATCCAGTTTTGTGTACAAGAGAGAGGGATTTTTCCCTTCATTGAATAGGTCAGTGGAGACTGACTGATGCAGCTGCTAGTTATATCCCTTTGCTCATCCTTGTATCAAATTAAAGAGGACACTGACATGGATCAATATTATATATTTTTTCATTTTTCTTTTTAAAATAAACCACTTTAAAATTAAATTTGAAATTGTAACAACCTATGTTAAGACCTAAACTCACTATGGTCTATTAAAATAATTAAATGAAATAAAATGTATTCAAGCAGTCTATGTTTGCAGCCAAAATTTTAAAAGAATGTCAAATCACTGAAATGTTAGAAGTCACTGGCGGAGAACCTGGAAAGAGAGAGTTCGTTGAATGGCTAAACTAAGCTTTGATAGCAGTAGCATCTTCTGTGGGTGTACAGAAAATATTTTCTCCATTTCAGTTTATTTACCTAGTTCAGTTCAATGCCTACTTCTTTCAAAGTTGGGAAGCCAACTGGACACAGAAGAAGCAGGAAGCTTGTTTTGCTCCTTTTAACCTCAAGAATAAAAATATATATAAAAGGGGATGAGAACACTTAGTTTCAAAATCATAGAGGATACAGTGACCAGAAACAATCTGTATATTTCACTAACTACAGATAATTCTTCCACAGTTTAATAAACCATTTATTTTTAAACACAAGCTTTTATTAAAAATGTATCAACACATTTAACTAAATTTAAAAATTCTGTAACTTTAATTGAATCCCAATTTCCATCTAAATGCAGCTTGACCCTAAGATTTCTAGTAATAAAATGTGGTATTTACTATTTTCAAATATAATAAAAAGGAAAAATTAAAAATCAGAATAAATATATGCTAAGATACACAAATCCTGAAATAAACGTATAGAGCTATAATGTATATTCCTGGATAGCAAAAAGAAGTCTTTAGGAAATAACTAAAAAAGGACAAAAGCAAAACCAACTGAAAATTGATAACTTAAAACAAGGTTTTCTGCTTGTTCATTTAACTCACTTTGATTTAAAAATAATTATGGTGGCAGATGACCATTTATTATTAGACATCCAATAATAATCACTTTCTAACATGGAATCTCTCATAAATGAAAGGAAAGGCATGTTTTGAAAATATTCTATGTGCGCATTTGGCAATTTATCTTATCAAAAAGATGCATGCTATGTTGGGGAAATTCCACACATTCAGTTAGTGGACAAATACCTCTGAGGAGTGGCATTATTCTTGCAGGATATGATTCCCCTTTTGGGCTTCATGCTTAATATGCATGTTTTAAGTTTTAAGGTCATTTACATATAAGTAATTGTTTAATTACTATCAACTGCACTTTGTAATATTAGTGAAATAGCTAGCAATATTAACACAGGTACTTGCAAATAAAGTATTTGGAACGCTGTCCACTTCAGTTGATCAGATAAATTGTTTCCCCATCATGCAATATTTTCCCTGTGCTCATAAAGTGGGAAAATATTAAAAGGCACAAATGGCAGTGAAGTGCCTTACTTCCATTGAGAGTTAAAGTCTCTAATTGCTCTTATTTCATAATCATCATCAATAACCGTGGGCTTAGTGCCCATTGGTGTCTGATGCCTCTCTCGCTATTTCCTTCCATCTTTCCCTGTACAGTGAGGAATGGCTTACTTTCTGTAGACTAGCTCTACACCAATCTACTATATCGTCTACCGATTCTCTGTGGGGTTTGCCTCTCCTATTCAAGTCATCCATTATGCCGAATACCAGGGTCTTGATTTTTCATTCATCGTTCATTCTGCAAACATGCCCACACAGTTTTATTTTATAACCTTCTCAGCAGGTTCTCTTTTGGCTGGATCTTCCTATATAATTCCTCATTGGTGACCTTCTGCATCCATCCTATTCTCAGAATCTTTCTATAACAACTCCTTTTGAACACCAATATTCTTCTTTTCGAATCTTTCATTATCACCCATGTCTCACATCTGTGCAACATGCTGCTGAATACACACATTTGCAAGACGCTCAGCTTTGTTCCTAAGCTAACGGCTTTGCTTTTCCAGATCTTATCCAACGCCTTCAAAGTCACTCCTGCTTTCGCTATTTTAGTCGCTATTTCCTTCTTACACTCTAGGTCATACGTTATGTTGCTCCCCAGATATGTGAACTTCTCTACATTTTCTAGTTCAATACCATCCACACTGATCTTCCTTCCTATTTCCTTATCTCCAAATACCATTGTTTTTGTCCTACCAATGTTCATAATCAGTCCTTATTGCTTCCCTTCTTCATTTAACACCTGCACCATTTTTGCTAGCTTCGCCTCATCTTCCTCAGTGATACCTATATCATCCACAAACCTCAAGCTGTTAATTCTTTTCCCCTGCACAGATATCCCTGCTACCTCTTCCTTGATCTTGTCCATCGCTCTCTCCAGATGTGCAATGAAGATACTTGGCGATATTGGATCTCCTTGTCTCGTACCTCTACTAGTTTTAAATGAACTTCCCAACTCCAACTCCTTGTGTGTTCTCACCGCTGCCTCCGCATTGTCATTGATATCCTTCAACAACCGTATCAGTCTGCTATACACTCCGTATGACTCCAACACCTCCCAAGTCACTTTCTGATCTATACTCTCAAATGCCTTTTGAAAATCGACGAAGCAAGTGTATACATTCTTGTTCTTTCGTTGAGCTTTCTCCGCTATCAGTCTTAGTGCCAATATCTTCTGTATGGTTCTTCTATCTTTTCTGAACCCTGCTTGCTCGTCTGCTGTATGTCCTCCTATCTGAGATCTCAGTCTCTCTGTCAGTATCAGCAGCAGCAGTACTTTGCTTAGATGACTTGTTAGGGCAATCGTTCTGTAGTTCTTGCACTCCAATGTACTTCCTTTCTTGTGTATTGTCACTAGCACGGATCTTGTCCATTCTTTAGGTGCCTTCCCTTCTTTCCATGCTATATTACATAGTCGGTGTATTTCCTGAATCATGCTTTCTCTGCCGTATTTGAACATCTTTCCCGTGATCTTATCATTTCCAGAGCTCTTATTGTTCTTTAGTCGTTCCACTGCTTTTTCTACTTCCTCCTTCGAAATATCCTATTTGTTGGTCATGAATTTTTTTTTTGGGGGGGGGGGGGTGTCGGGAGGGAGGTGGTGGCATAGGTCAGGAAATCCCATTCCTTTTCTTACCAAACTGAATCTTGGGCTTAATAAAGATGTTGAAGTGACATCCCCAAAGGCTGTACTCTCACACCTGTGCACACCTGAGTCAAACTGAGCCCCCCACAGCCCTCCACCCCCCAACTCCCACCAGTGTCATGCTACCTGGAGTGGCTCAGGATCACGAGTGTCTGCATCAGGGCAAATTCAAAATCAGGTGAAACACCGTAAACTGGTGGTATGTTTCTTAATTAGATTCCATCACATCAGTAATAAATGTGAACTCCTAGATCACTCTACAAGCCTTACCATGGAGTCACAGACATTCTCCTTAAATTCTCCAGCCCTTCATGCAACCCAGACAAACTTGCCTTAGTGATAAACAATTCCTTACACCAAAAATCACACCACATTTAGGTTTCCATTTCCCGGAGACCAGTAACTCATCCCTGCCCCCTACCCCTGCCACCCCAATCAATTGGTGTGTTACATCTAACACCAAAGACAAACACCTAGAGCCAAATCTGTAATAAACTATCTAATATGTATTAGCTAGGGAAAATGAATAAGAGTTATTTACAGGTCAAAGAAAGCAAACACATACACCCAAATGGGTTGCAATCTAAAATCCTAAGAGTGACAAAGTTATAACAACCTGTCAGTTCAAAATGTTTTTCAGGGAGGACTCAAGGTAATCCTTAGGAACCTCTTGCTTCAGTTTAGTGTTTCTTGTTCTCTGACACTTCAAACAGCACCGAGGTGAAACATTCACATGTCCACTGTTTTTATTTCCCTCACCCAGCATTCAAACCAGTGGGACAAGACCTTCTGTGTATAGTTTATGGGTGGCTAGGGCAATTACCATAGCTTTAGTCTTATAAGGGCCCGTGTAATTTTGATAGTCCTCCTAGATAAGCAGAGGAGCAAACATTTTCAAAGTTGTATAGCCAAACTTGCAGATTTCCTGACTGCATGGAACACAGACATTACAGATGAGATGAATGAGTGCAACAACTAACAAGTGTGTCATTGAGTCTAAAACAGAGTTCTCAAACTTTATTATACTGCAACCCCCTTCTGACACCGAAATTGTGGTGTGTGACCCCGGGAAGAGATACCAAAGCACAACCTAAGCCTAGAAGACAAAGTCCACCCCCCCCACAGAGCCAATACCTATTTTGAACATAGTAGAGGTTGAGCGGGTTTGGCTTCCAGCTAGGAGACTGTTCATTCATAGCACCTACAGTCCTGGCCAGTGCTTATATTTGGTTTACAGCATCACCCCCAGATTGGAATTCCCTCTCCACCCCCACCCAAGGTTTAGACCCAAATCCAAATATTTGTTGTGTGAGCACATCTCAACCCCCATGCTTATTCTCTGTATAGAAACAGTAGCTACACCTTTCTTGAAGTAGATCTCTAAACAAGAGAGGGAAGGCGAATTCCTGATACATTGAGCTGTTGTGACATTTATGTATATGAGTAACAACCAACCAGTCACCATATATTACACATAATGTACATTACAGATTTTTTTCTCCCCCTTTTCTTGAGGAGTTAAAGTTGTTCAGGGGACGTGTGGAAAATGAGTAGTGCTTGGAATATGTGGGGCACATGGTTCTGAATAATGTTACTTTTTTTTTTTAATAACTTGTGTCTCACTGTGTCAGAGGAGCAATAGATATGTGAGAAAGTAGGAATAGGAACCACATGGAAATATCTCCTTAGTTACTGCTGGCTTTCATGTTTCTCCCCACAAATCTTTTTGAAGGATGATGCTGGCTCCAAGCTTTTTGTTGTTGTGAGTCATGTAGCACCAATCATCTACCCGAGCATAAGAGATTTCCAGGGAAGTGGCATGTGCAGGTGGGGAAAATTTCTGTAGGAAGGGAAATGTTAGCTTTGCTTATAATTATTTTTTCTCCAGCAAAGCAAGCACCGCCAGTAGTAAATTTCCTTTGAGCGGTCAGAATATAACTTTCTAGATGCTTGTCAAAAAAAAAAAATCTCACATTTATCTTCATGTAAAAAAAAGACTGCTTGGATGTTTATTGTTCAAATGAGCTGGTGCAATACCCTTCCTTTACAAAAACAAAATATAAACATATATGTATTAATGTTACAGCAAATCTATTGCCCGGGCAATGTAGTATGCAGTGCAAGGATTGCATTGCAAAAGGAGTTTACCTGTCCACTTCCACTCTAGACCACAGTAAATAATCAAAATATGGGGGTTATTTGGATCAGCCAGTGAATTAGAGAAGTTATTGTAAAGTAGGATAATGGCTTCTGCTAGCGTTAGATGATTTCCCCAGTCCCATATCTACCATTATTACCCCTGATATGCTATGTGATCTAAGGACTGTCATTTCCACACTCTGAGCCTATGTTTTCCTTCCCATTATTTGTCTGTTTAGATTGTACACTCTTATGGGCATGGCCTGTTTCTCGCTATAGCTACATAATAAAATAAATAGCTGCAAAATAAAGTCCAGTTGATTAGAGTTGACTTTTTACCACTAGATTTTACAAGTCAAAGTTGCAGCAGTGCATTGTGGGTATCTGTCCCACACTCCTTTATCCTCATTTTGGGTTGTTTTTTTTTGCTAATGCACTATGGGAAAGGAATGCCCCACAAGTGGTTGTTGGTGTGTGATGTCATTTTCCCCAGAGTGCATTGCCCTCATTCCCCTCACCACTGAAAATAGCCATTTTTCAGAAGCCTCTTCCCCCAGTGAGAGAAATTTTTTGAGTTGTCCGAATTACAGAAAGAGGCAGCTTTTACAAAAGACTTTTTACAAAAGAATTTAAACTGACATTAAATATAAGTGATAAGAGAGAGAGATTATGGCTGAAGGAAACAGGTTTGAACTAGAAAGACAGCGAGCGAGAGAGAGAACAAAAGAGGAATCTGAGAGCCGTCACCACACAGAAGTGAAGAACAGCCATGTTTCAGAAGTCTCTTCCCCCAGTGAAAATACACAAAACAGGAATGGTTCAGTAGTTGAAGCCGAATACCCAAGTGGAACAAAGAGGGTCTATGCAAGTAGGGAAAAACATATTATTCACAAGGAAAGATAGAGGCGGGAAAGAATGGAATCCCAGAGGGCACTGGTATCTAGTGGTTAGCATCTCTTCCCTCAGTGAAAATACTCAAAACAAGAATGGTTCTGTGCTGTTATTTGCCTGTAATTTACTCCTAAACATCTTCTAAGCACCCAGTAAACAGTGGAAGTGTTGGTAATACTGCAAGACAATACTGACCTCCCTTGGTTCCACAAATTCTCTTGTTCAGTACCGGTCAGGTCTCAAGGTTGCTGGACTAGAGAGGTTCAACCTGTACAATAAGATTGTATTCATTGTGCGAAGTGAAAGTCCATCCTCCTGCAGTGAAGGGAATTAGGATGGGCCTCAAGATATCTGGAAACAAATTTCTGGCTCTGCCATAGATTTCCTTCAGAACTTAGTGCCCTGTTCAGATTCATCGATGCCAGAACTCCAGCTGAAGTGAACAGGAACCATGGATGTTCAGCATCTCTGGAAAAAAAATCAGTCTCTGTCTGTGCCTCAGTTCTCATCTGAAAGATAAGCATAGTACTACTTCCCTACCTTGCAAGGCTGTTGCGAGGATAACCTCATTAATGTTTGAAAAGCATTCAGTTACTATAACAGCAGGGGCCAGATGAGTTCAGGGATTGCTAAAAGGAAAAACAAATTTTGTCAAAATAAAGTTATTTAGGCAGTTTCTGTCAAGGACCTTTTCTGACAGGCTAGGTTATAAGTGTTCAAAATATAATTTATTACATTTTACTCACCTCCTCAGGAGACACTGTCCTGTTGAGCAGGCTGAAATTTAACCTGCCTTCTATTTGTTTGAAAAGTTCACAAATGTTATATTTATGAGCGACAGAGCAGTGTAAGGGTGAATGATACTTTATCAAACATAGAAAAAGACAAAATCCCAGAAACCAAAAATATTCTAAAATGACTCAGCTACTACACACAGCACATCAGTTCAGTTGCAAGGTAGTGATGGGAGACCAATACATGCATTTTAATTAAAAAGACATTAATTTATCTTTTTCCTTTAAAACCATCCACAATTTTAAAAGATAAAGCAGTGCTGACAGTGTAGTATACATGAAAAAACCAACACTAACAAACTAGAATATGATCATAGCGGAAAGTATAAATTCTATTATGGAAATGGGTTTCATTTTAAGCTAAGCATAATTATAAATAATAAATTAGAGCAATTTATTATACTACTAATATATTTTATATTTAATTTATGCAGTAGGTGGCCACCTTTGTAGGTAACTGGGAAATGAACACTCTTCTTTCACTTTCCCCTCTTCTTTCATTTGTTTTTCCGCTGTACTTTATTGCTGCCTTTGGAATGATAGCCTCTTTTTCTTTAGCTTATGAGCAGCTGTAAAGAAGGCAGGAATGGCTCTTTGTGCAACAGTTTGCATTCTCTCACTGTCACATATGGTAGTTCCGTTTTGTCTTATTGTACTTACAGAAGAATTTCCAATACACCAAACATCATTCAGTCTTAGGGATCTGAAGCACTTTGCAAAACGTACACTCACCAACACCATAGTCCAATCCAGGGAAATGCATTTCTCTCTGTGGCTGCAGAAGGCACGGCAATATTCAGAACACGAAGGAGAAAATTTGTCCAGTGACAAAGAGGCAAACACCAACCCTTAGAAAAACATGAAATGGAATCTTTAGCTTTGAAAAAAATAATATGACAGAATATCAGCATCCTAAACACTTCTTGACAGCATAGTTTTTTGTGCTGTAAGTGAACCAAGAAGTAGCCAGGGGAGTGCCAGCTACCTCTTCCAAAATTGTTCTAATCCTTCAAAACAAAAAAGCAGTAAAGTCGCACTTTAAGTTTAAAATTTTAAAGTAGCAATTTAAATTTTAAAGTGCGACTTTACTGCTTTTTTGTTTTGATAGTATATAGACTAGCACAGCTCCCTCGCTGTTGTTATAACCCTTGTTTGCACGCATTTGAACTCCCCTGGAACCTAAAACTGTTCTCACCTGTGCCTCTGGAGCAGGCAATTTTAGACTTAAAAGTTAGTAGAACTTTTAGGAATTGCTTTTATTTATTTATTGGCCTTTATATCATATCCAAAGGCCAGGAGAATGTCATTCAAACCAATACTGGTCATTGTTAGAGAACAAGATTATGAAATAAACCTTTCATTGTCTCACAATCAGCCCTTTCCTCCTGACTGTTTGCAGTGCTTTTGCACTAGGGGCTGTATTTATTAATTATTTGTATGGGGACAAGATTCTGCTCATCAAAAGCAGCATCAATCCAGAAGAGCTCCACTGTAATAGAGTTAACCTGATTTCACGCTAGAGTGACCGGTAGAAAACTGGGCTCCATGGCCTTTATCTGTTCTTGCACTTTTTTATAGGCAGAAATTTATATATTGGACAAACTGAAGCAGAAAACAGAACTAGAAACTTCACAAATAGCCAGTTTTATTTCACACTTGGTAATTATTTTTGCTGTTAGCTATCACACAATATGCAATTAAATGAAGGCATAAGGATTTTGTTCTAGTCTTGGAAAAACACAGCACAGCTTGTGTGTAAATGAATCTGCACCTGTTTAGGGTGTCTCCTCCCATTTGATGCCATGGATGATAAATCATGAGGCTCACTGTTCTGAAGCTGTTGTAAAATGCAGTCTAGAACTCCAATGGGCCAGCATGTGTCATATTTTGTGCTTCTTTTAACATTACAAAAAATGCTCATTTCCTCTAGAAAATGGTGTGGGGGGGGAGGGGTGTTACTATGGCCAGCTCCAAATGAAAACAAAGCCGAGTTGTAGGAACAGAAACTTGAGCTGAGAATTTTATGCAACTTGTGTCTAATTTTTAAATAAACAATTAACATCCAAGTATGTAACTCACACAGTCTAACACACCTTTATTGCCTGAGGAACAAAAAAATCTCAAGCGGATGTACTCTAATACTGAATGAAGTATTATTGAAGAGGTGTGTGATGGCTGACCAAAATCAAAATAAACAATAAGATGATAAGCATGGGTCTTAATTTTTAAGTAAATAATTGGGGTGTGCATAACATTGGAGCCAACGGATGAGGTAATGGGAATTTGTGCAGTTATTTTATAATTTGCATACTGCAGACATTGGCATAAACGTGTAAATCATGTTCCATCTTGATGCATGTGCTTCACTAATAAAAGAGCCAGTTTCAGAAAAATAAGACCATGTTAGGAATTCCCGTTGGATTGAAATTATCCTGTCTTGAACACAGATCTTACGAGCTCCTGAGTCCTCGAGTGCTGATCAAAGCAAAGCATTTAAGCATGAGCTTAAATTTAAGTATTTAAATTGTCTCAATTAAGTCAAGGTCACTCTTCACGTGCTTAAAGTTAAGCATGGGGAGGATTGCTTTGTTGGATCAGAGCCAGTTACACTGGAAGCCAACTTTGCTCATCCAACACTCCAGACCAAAAAGCTAGCATGTGGCACACATTACGTAGAGTTTTAGATGAAAGATAATGACCCTTGTCTTCAGATCCTGCAGATCATGCTCAGCACTCCCCATGGGAGGTCTAGGTTGGCTATTAAGAAAAACTATTTCATGAGGATGGTGGTGAGGCACTGGAATACATTACGTAGAGAGGTGGTAGAATATCCATCCATAGAAGTTTTTAACTCCCAGCTTGACAAAGCCATGGTTGGGATGATTTAGTTAGGGTTGGTCCTGCTTTGGGCAGGGGGTTGGACTTGATGAATTTCTGAGGTCTCTTCCAGCCCTAGAATTTTATGATTCTGTATTTTGGAGACAAACCTCGTACGGAAGTGAGCTACTTGTAAAATGGACCATTTATCCCTGGCTCTATGTTTTCTGTCTGTTAGCTACAGTTAATCCGCAACACTAATTTCCCTTTCACATGAAAACTTTTTACTTTCTTTAATGGTCTAGTGAAGGGCTTTCCATCACCTGTTTTAAAACTCAAAGTTAAGATGATTAGATTATTTGGTCACAAATATTCATATTTCATACAGAATTTAAACAAATAGTGCTCACATTGGGCCCAATTTTGAGGTAATTTATGTGTGGGGATATTAAGTTAGGCATAACTCCAGTGAAATAAGAGTTAAAACTGATGCAAATGACGTAAGAATTGGGTCAAAGGAGATGTTTACTAGCTACAGAAATCATATGCTGAGCACAAACTTTCCTCTTAAGTTGACTTTTTGACCTTGTTCCACCTACTACTACATTTCAACCTGCCTGCAATTTTAATTCTTTTTACCAAGCCCGTGAATAGCAGAAGCTAATGGAAAGCTGGTGAATTTGGAGAATGTTAGGCATGTCAGAAATATCCCAATTAACCTAAAGCACAGAATGTGGGCTACTGGTTACCGGAAAAGGTCAGGACCGAAGGAGCTGCGGGCTTCAACTATGACCTGAACAACTCCCTCACTCAGTGACCTCCTTGAGCCTCAGCCAATCTAACTACAAAATTGGGTAAGAACAGCAAGATGTGGTTTATAAAACTCCACTGCCTTCATTCTCATAGTTAAGTTTTTAAAAGCATAAAAATGCCTCACTAGGATTCCATTCTCAAGCCTAGAGCTGTAATGAGAAAATCCAAACAAAAAACTTTTCTTATCTTAGACCTAAGATCTTACTTTAAAGATTAATTTCACCTTGAATGCTGAAGAGTGCTTAAAAATAGTTTTCCACGTGCCTTCAAAAGAATTAGTTAAGTTCTTAATATTAATCTTTTTTTAAATGAATGAGTTGTGCTTTCTACCTCAAATTCTTACACCTTATATTGCCACAAGTAGGTTCAAAAACAAGAAGCAGAGAATGTACCAGTATTTTTTCATTCCATTTTTAACATTTCACTCAAATCTCTTATTTCCCCTCTTAAAATGTCCTCAGAAGAGTTACCTAGTAACATAACTTCATAGCTACTGGTTATTTTAAATGCCATTTTTCCCTTTGCCCCCTTGATGGAAATAATAAGGTCAGTTTAGGGACTTAAATAGACTATTTAGGATGGAAGTATTCTCAGAGGCTTCCACATTAATTGTCCATCTCTATTCTGCTCTTGATATCCGTGAGTGATCAATATGCCTAGGGAGAGTATAATAGAGAAGCTGACTACAGCTGGGCAGGTTTTGCCCTAGATTTTCAGTTGGGTTTTACTATTTCTTCTTGGGTTTTAGAACAGCTTCAGTGTTTGAAGAAATAGAGATGGATGCTATGCGGGTCTTGTGAAGGTACAATTGGCTCAAGAGTGATGAAGGAATGTGTTACATGAACTATAGATTGTTAGATATGGTCATAGGGCTACCGTACTCATGATATAATACAAGCAATGGAGTGAAAAGAATTTCTATACTTTATTATTTTCATGTTTGGAAGAATTTAGAAACACCTGATTAAATGGGCTATTACCACTTCAGCACTGTGAGTGGTGCTTTTGCAAGTGCTTATTTCTGAAGTAGTATATTCCAGTATGACACCATTATGATAGCTGATTAACATACTCTCAGAGCACATGTCCGTGTCTTTCTCTAGGTTCTGACATAGCATGTAACACTATGGTCAATCAGAACATGAATTTAGCCCACTAAGCTCAGCCACTACTTTCCAATATCTTATGTAAGTAGGTGGGTTATTTAGTTTAAAGACTTTGAGAATAGAACAGTTTAATTATGTCACTTCATTTTCCAAATATGAAGTAACTCCAACTCAATACCAGCATTTATGAAGTACGAAAAAGATGGGGTATTTTCAACCTCCCCTCCGCTGAACTTCCCAACTGAGAGTCAAGAAATACTGGGAACATACTGGAAATACTGTGAATCTTCCCAATTCTCGTGATATTTCCATCTAAATTTTCAGAACCATATTCTAGATACGTACTGATGGGTTTGTGGAGACATGCTAGAGGATATTAGGTTTCTAAGTTTTTCAAGCCAGGAGCTTAAACCACTACCTAAGTCAACAAGTTGAAACATTGGAAAAGTTGACACAGCCCTTTGCATTTCTGAAACAGATCCATTTACTCCACTAGTAGGCTGTGCGGCTTTTAGGTCAGGAATTTTTTGAAATCTCAAACCTTTTCACCCAATGTTTTACTCAGGTACCAGTTATCATTCCTTTTCTCAAAAAGAAAAAAAAAGAAAAGTTCATTATTTGTTAAACACAGAAAAAATTTACCTTTCCCCCCATCAGCTGTACTTTCACAGAGTTAATCTGTCCTCATGTCACTTCTTTAACAGCCACATGCAGCTGGGAACAGTGGCCTAGCTGGTGACCTTTAACAAATCTAATCGGACCCATAGGCTGGGACTCCCTGATCTACATACATACACTACATACTATTTCTGGTGTCAAACTATTTAAGTACATCAGAAAAGTACCTAAATTCAACCGGTTTATGCCAAGTTGCAAGCACTTGGAAGCCGTGTCTACACGTGCACGCTACTTCGAAGTAGCGGCACTAACTTCGAAATAGCACCCGTCACGGCTACACGTGTTGGGCACTATTTCGATGTTAACATCGACGTTAGGCGGCGAGACGTCGAAGCCGCTAACCCCATGAGGGGATGGGAATAGCGCCCTACTTCGAAGTTGAACATCGAAGTAGGGCACGTGTAGACGATCCGCGTCCTGCAACATTGAAATAGCGGGGTCCACCATGGTGGCCATCAGCTGAGGGGTTGAGAGACGCTCTCTCTCCAGCCCCTGTGGGGCTCTATGGTCACCGTGTGCAGCAGCCCTTAGCCCAGGGCTTCTGGCTGCTGCTGCGGCAGCTGGGGATCCATGCTGCATACACAGGGTCTGCAACCAGTTGTTGGCTCTGTGGATCTTGTGTTGTTTAGTGCAACTGTGTCTGGGAGGGGCCCTTTAAGGGAGCGGCTTGATGTTGAGTCCGCCCTGTGATCCTGTCTGCAGCTGTGCCTGGCACCCTTATTTCGATGTGTGCTACTTTGGCGTGTAGACGTTCCCTCGCAGCGCCTATTTCGATGTGGTGCTGCGCAACGTCGATGTTGAACGTCGATGTTGCCAGAATTGGAGGACGTGTAGACGTTATGTCGCTACATCGAAATAAGCTACTTCGATGTAGGCTTCACGTGTAGACATAGCTGGAATGAACTAGAGACTTTTACATGTATTTTAATTGAAATTCAGTGTCGCTCTTATGAGTTTTCGCCTGAGCAGACATTTGGGAACCAATTTTGCTCGTATAGTGAGGGATGAGTGTATTTACTAAATATCTTCATGACTGCAGAAAGCCATACACTTGAATTGGTTGGGAATAGTCTGTTTCCAGTCAAAATGTGGTTGCAGATAAACCAAGACTTTTCAGTTTTGGGTCAATTTAATTCTTACCTCCATCTGCTTGAACTGCTACAGTACCTCACTGGAGTCACACTTCAGGTGCTTCATGTCCCCATTCCCTGCTACAGTCCAGGTTCTCCAGCTGGATTATTCCTCCCATGATCCACAATCCTTTCCCCTCTGCCTCACCCACCATGGTGCACCATGGGAGTCCTGTGACCACAGTGCATGATGGGAGATCTTACATTGTTTAACAGAACAATGTGGTGTTAAGTTTTTCTAAAACAACCAGTCCAACACATTATTGGAAAATGTAGCTATTGTGTGTGAGGCAAAGGCAATTTTCAAATGAGGTCATCTGTGGAGATGCATGTAAATGTGTTCACACTGTTATGCAAAGTCTCTAGTCTATTTATTTATTAATTATCATATTTCCCCGGGTGATAATTAGGAAGGCTAAAAACATTTCTTACAAAAGGTAAAAAGGTCATTCTGTTATCATTTCTGATATACTGTTCCCTTCCAAAGAAAGGCTCCCCAAGGACCCTGGGCCAATTAAGTGATCTGTTATCACTCTGCAACATAAAATTCCCAAACCAAGAATTCGGTATTACATAAATGTCTTTCTAGGTGTCCCCTATTTTAATATTACAGAATAGCTTTCCTACTACTGAAGTGACACTAGATATTGGTGAGAATTCAAGTACCTATTGTTTTACAGGAATGTCCCTTTGAATAAGCGCCTTTCCACTAATTATGTAATAAAACACCATGGCTCTGAATCTCTCTTACATAGTTTAGCCCAATGTAAGGGCTAAGGAAACAATGTGGTTGCATTCTCGGTGTTTCACTAGAATTCTTCCCCTTGTAGAGGGGGACAATATTTTGCTCCAAGACACAAGCATTAGAAGGTTCAGCACACTGAATTCACTGACATTAGAGGAATCCCTCTGAGGGCATGCTCCATGAGTCCCTCCGCTAGAAGATGCATTACAATCAGCAGCAAAGCAAACCAGAAATTTCTGCAGAGTTGACTGAAAAAAGGGCTGATACCACAGATAACGTTTGTCATCCCTTTTCACTGCTGATCCTTTTCCACTTATTAATACTAATTCCCAAGCAGAGAATTTCCAAAAGGCATGTTAGGGCAGGGGGTGAAGTGGGTAGAGCTGTTAAAAGTCCTCTGTCACAACTCTTTTCCTGAGTTTACAGAAACGGAGGGAACAATCTTACCCCTATACGAGGGAGAATGTAATTCACTCAGTTGGAGAAACTAGCTCTGGGTGATATTAATGACTGACACTTTTTTGACAAAAAACATATAGATCCAGCAATACCAAAACATTGCCAAATTGCTCATTGTGCATATTTGGTCTGAAGCGAGTTAATTTTTTCTAATTCAAAAATGTTTACAAAAGCTCAAAATTAAAAAAAAAATGTTTTTGTTTGTGGTCAAGCAAAATATTTGGTTGACCGAAACCAAATTGTTTTCCAGCGTTTCAAAACTGCAACCAAACTGTACAGTCCATAATTCTCCCAGCTCTTGAGCTGAGGCTGGCAGCACCAAGAGCACAAATCTGGGCACCTGATATTTGGTAAGTGGGGAGCTGTTTTTCAATATTTCACAAAGACATTCTTATTGAGGATTTCATTGTATATTGAAAACACCAAAGACAGCATGCTGAACAGATTATTTGCATACAAGTTTAGTGAGTTGCCCTCTACCCTATAGAGAGAACAGCAATTTATTCCACGCTGCTAAATTTTTCTGTACGATATTTTCTTGAACTGTAGTTTCTAATCTATTTTTAATTACCTACCCAGCTGCCTGCCATATTTCAGATCCAACAGAGCTGCCATTAGCTCAGCATTAGACAGTACATGGATAAGTCATTTGAACTGGCTTAGTACCTTTAGGGAGGCACTTCATCCATTTCTTCCAGAAAGTCAGAAATATGAGAGAGAGCCTATGAAGAAGGTCGATTGGAATACCCAGATATGAGAAGTGAATGGATTCTTAATTGTGACCACTAGTCATTGGGCATCTAGCAAAATATCATGACTGGAAATTTAGTCCTCATACTTTGCGCGTCCTTCACCAACCATCTTGGATGAGGGACACATGATCCCCACCTGAGAGCATCTTAAAGTCACAGGTAATCATGCAACAATATGACACTGTTTTCCTCAAATAAGTCTTTACACAAGCTCCCTAAAATTAACCCTTTTCTATTTCACACAGTTTTACTACAGAAAAGAATGCTACTCCGTGGGATTTTTGGGTTTTTGCAGTTTTGTTGGGGTGGGGAGGGGAAGAATTAATGATGTTCTTCGATTTTGTATAGGATCTTTTAACCCAACAATTTACAAGAATCACCAGAATGCAGCCATACCAAGGATGGAACATGGTTTCTATTTTAGCAGCACATGCCACAATTTAAGACAGCAAGTAAAGAATAATATAGTACAGGTTGGAGCTCTCTAATCTGAAACACTCTTGTCTGGCAACATCCATAATCCAGCATGATTTTAGCTCGCTGGATGACCACTTATCATGCAAGTGGCCAAGTTTCCTGTGACCTCATACAGTTTGTTTAGCACCACCAGTCTTGGCTCTCTGTGTTCTGTGCTGTTATTTAGCTGTAATTTGCCCCTAAATGTCTTCTATGAGCCAAGTAAGTAGTGCAAGTGTTGGTAATGTGCTAGACATTGCTGACCTGCCATAGCCTGGCAAATTCTCTCATCGGGCACCAGTCAGGTCCTGAAGTTTCTGGACAAGAGAAGTTCAACCTGTACATCTAACTGCAAGTGCCAGGTGAAATTAGGTGGTAGGAATGAAAGTTTCCAAATGAGAATTCAGGGAGGACATAGCTTGAGTTGGCTCCTGTACTGACTTTGGTGGGAAACGTGCCACCTATTGAATCACCAACATCATCTCTCTATGCAAATGTCTGAAGGTGGGTACCAAAGAGCTCGAGATAACTGAAGTGGCAGGAAATTGGGTTTGCTAATTGCCTAAATGGAGCAAGCAAAAGGAAAGTAGTTTCTGCCAGTTAGGATCTGTGCAAAAGCTATGGTGCTACTGAGGGAGTGCTAGAGGCAGGGGGCCCCCTGTCTGTGCCTGGGGGTGTGGTTTGTGTCACTCATTTTCAGGGTGGAACAGCATGTTGGTGGTGGAGGGGGGTAGGACAGCAGACAGGAGGGACTGAGCAATGGGTCTGCCTACTCTCTGCTCCCTCCCTTAGCATTCCTGCCCAGTTGCTCCTTGTGGAGAGTATCTGGGACACAGATATCCCATTCCCTTGAACACTGGCACTGCACTCCCAGTGTGATTCTACATGAGCCCTGTAAAAGGAAACAGGGTGAAGACGAGGGGAGGTTCTTACTTCCCCTACTGCTCTGCATGCCCATGTCAGGTGAGAGCACAATACAATCTAATCTTGGATGAGGTTTATCAATAAGTGGTGAGATATTTGTGATGAATGCTAATAAGAAAAGTGCCCCAGGATATTAATTGTCCTTGGTTCTGTGGTTCTTGTATAAGTCAAAGACACACCTCAGCATAAGAAATTCCTCAAGGCCTAATTTTAAAGATATTTAGGTACCTAAAGATGCAGGTAGATTGCTATTGGCATTTTGAGAAGTATCGATAGGTGCCCAGCTCCCTTTGATTTCAACAGGAGTGCCTAGACTTTTGAAAATCCCACCACATGTCTGTCTGTGTCCTTCCCCACCAATGTATGTGTCTCAATATCTGTAAAATATCTGGCCTTTGGTCCTTAGAGCAGCATTCTGGAAAAAACATACTGAGTTTTCCTCTCTCAGTCACTAAAGTCTCGAGGGAAAGCAGGATGCAAAATGTGACAAATTCCTCGACTGCAATCCCTAGACCTTCCCATTAATTCCCAACCAAACAGAATTTATGAGCTATCTAAATTGGAAATGAGATGTGTTTCTTAATGGCCTGTCCCTCCAGAAAGCAAATGAATAAATAAATAAATCACAACTCCTGTGGACCAAATGCAAAGTTACTTACATCTTTCCATTTAGGCTATAAACATTTGAAAAATCATTATGAGCACAATGAGAAGAAATGTGTTTTTTGCACATGATGCAGTCTACAAAAATATCCATTTGCTGATCCAAAGGAAGACAATAAGGACAGTTATGTGGATGAAGTACTCTGTCACTAGCAAAATAAGCATTCTAGAAAGAGCACTGCATTCTGCCCTGGTTTAATATGTAGCAAATATTACCCAGCAGGTGGGGAATTATGAATATTTTATACATTAAAAAAAAACAGTGCGACTCATGATTGCCATGGGGCTGTCAGATCAAAATGATTTGGACTTAGACTGTATTGTGAGAATACTATGTATATAGTATAAGCTGGAATCTTAGCACTGAAACCCCAAATGGGTTAACAAGAAGTGTTCAAGATGACCTAACCAGAGGAAATGAATTCAAGTATCAGAACAATGAGCAATGTTCCTTTTATTTCCATCCATGCGTGAAATAATTTTATGTCCACTGAGGCATGTGCCAATGTGTACCACCAGCAGAAACAAAGCCTAACTGTGGATGCTCTGCTAATCAACTGGGTGGCATCAGAATCTCTCCCGAATGGCCTTACAAGCACACAGACCACATCCCACACCTGACGGCAGCTGTTTTGCCATAAATTCTGCAATTCCAAGAGGCTTGTTACATCATTGTCCTAATGTTAGTTTTCCAGACCCATAGTCTTTCCTATTACAGCTGATCAAATGTAAATACGTTTCTATAACTAGATTGCTTGGAACTTGCTCAAGATTGACCTGCGACCTCCGCTTATGAAAACTGGACATGCTTGATTGCTCCACGCTGACACAGAGCATGTTCAATTAACGCTTACATTATAAAGATTGTGCAAACAACACAAATGGAAATTAAACCTTTTCACTAGCCATCTACATCAGAACATTCACAAATTGAAATAAGTGTGAAAGAGCTGCACTCAATCAATTTCAGCTCAAGTCGCTGACCTGATTATGTTATGCATGTCAATATAAGTTTCCTTAATTAAATGTGGTTCAGTGAACATTCATGGTAGGAAAAAGGGAGAATTTGGGTCTCTTATAACTATCCAGAATATTAACAGGGAAAACAACAGAAATTACATTAATAGAAAGAAGTTTCTGCGAGATTAAAAAAAAATGCCTACATTATCCTAATGATCTCCTACGACAGGTGGCTTCAAAACAGGGTACTAGAAGGCTCCCTATTTTTTTCTTAATCTACCTTGGGTGCTTAACATTTACAGAAAATGGCACAACATACACAACTTAGGGGGAAACTAAGTATTGTATAAACCCCATTTGTCTGCTAATTACGTAAGTGTCAATGCAGGCAACAGAAGGTGCCTCATGAAACACTGCAATTAAGCAGAGAGGGGGAAAAAATGACCTTAAAGTCATTCTTTACGCTTGCTCCATTTCACACGACCAGTAACATGGCTTCCCCAAACTAAGTGTTTATTGTTTTATTCTTATACTTTCCTTTTCATTGCCCCCACCCCCCGCCCCACGCCACCAGCCCCTTTTCTGCTGTTTCCAGCCACAGCGGCACCACTGGAACCCACTATGCTGCACATGTTACCAAATACCTTGCGTAAGTGGTGCTTCCCAGGGAGAGTTTTCATTGATATCACTTGGTAACGGAGGACCCCCACACCACAGCTGGGATTGCGGTGCTGTGAAGTGCTGATAATGATGTTGGAAGGTGTTAATTAAGTTTCTTGATTAAATTGCTTTTTACTCAAAATATCGTACTTCCTTGGAGGAAAAGAAGTGACAGACTGGAAAAGTCACAGAGCACTGTCATAGAGATTGATTCATGGGGGGAAGAAATCTTTCTGATGGCCGGCTTGTGTTACTTCTACGGTATCTCCTCTCCCCTCCTCAGAGGTAGACTGTGGATTACACCCCATGTATGATTCAGAAGTAATAAAAGGCCCTATAGCATACTAATGGGAGCATCCGGTTGTACAGATGGGTTTAGATGATCCATACATCTATGCACATCATAGCCAGAAGCATGTGGTGGGCAACTTCTCGTTTTTGCCCTACTGTAGAGAGCTGATCACTTCTGGACCTGGAAATAATATTCAATTAAGGACAGGCGAGGTCACCTTCATGCACAAAAAACAAATTAAAGCATTCAAGCCAAATATATTGGAACAGCCTACACTGGAATAGCCTGTTTGACTTCAACACCCTGCGGCAACTGCAATCACGTTTTCATATACAGAACATTGCAACAGTTTTCAATCTTCCCTTCTTGAGATTGTGCTAGATTCTGTTCTTTCTCCCCCTCCACCCTCAAGGGCTTTGCCAATCAATTATCCATCACTGATGTCCAAATAAGCTAGAAATATTTCTTCTTATCTGAGCCAAGTGCATCAACTACAGCAAATAAACTTGAAACATTTAGATCCTTTTCCAGTTTGTGGATTATTTTAGAGTATACTTCAACTGTCTTATTGAAAATTATATGCTAAATATTCACGAATACGTCTTGAGGTGCAGTTGTTCATGAGTAATTCAGTGTTAATAAGCAGCATCTGAGAACTGACAACTGAACCGTGCTGGTTGACTTGGATTAGATATGGGGATCACATGATGCTCTTTCTGTTCTCTGAATCAAAGAAACTAAGTCTTAGAATCAGCTGCCTGGTATTTATCCTTTCTTTTACGAGTTTAAAATTTGCTTTATGTATCTATTCTCCCATGCTCATTAAAAGTTTACAGCTTCCATTTAAGTTCCTTCTATATTTGCAAGAATAAGCATCGAGAGCAAAAGGTTGCTGCAAATTCCATTTTATAGGAACAAACATTCCTGAAAAATTGTTTGTATCATCACCCAACATTCTGACCCAGAGGTTTGTGAAAAACATGGAGACCTGGGAGAACCTGGGGTCAAGGGGAAAGGAGAGACAAACGGTTACAGCAGGGATAAGACAGAGAGAAGAGAGAACATATGGGGAAAGGGGAATCAAAATCAGTATCCTTGGTAGCAACTATCAGAGGGGTAGCCGTGTTAGTCTGGATCTGTAACAGCAACAAAGGGTTCTGTTGCACCTTATAGACTAACAGAAAAGTTTTGAGCATGAGCATTGACTCACTTCATCAGATGCTCATGAAGTGAGTCTGTGCTCACAAAAGCTCATGCTCAAAACTTTTCTGTTAGTCTGTAAGGTGCCACAGAACCCTTCGTTCTTGGTAGCAAAGGATATATTGCGTGCTTCGGAAGGACAGGCAGGTAAGAGGTATTGTTTTATATATTAATAATGTAAGAAATTGAGGTTAAGATGGAAATAGAAGAGAGTCTTGCTGAAAATCTCTGAGTAAGGAAAAAAGTGATGGGAGATGATATGATAGGATCCCACTACAGACCAACTAACCAGGAAGAAGGGGCAGATGAGGATTGAAAAACTAAACCTCCAAAGCACAGGACTTGGTAGTGATGATGATTTTAACTACCCAGACATCTGCTGGAAAAACAACAGTAGGGCAGAGATTGTCCAACAAGTTCTTGGAATGTAATCTGGAAAGGTTGAATCGCACTCATTCAAAAATCTCAGAGTACTTCAGGACCATGTTTCTCAACTGATGGCACATGTAGAGAGAAGTCGGCAGGTGCTGATTTTATTTTATTTTGTTTTATTTTTTTAAAAAGGGGAACTTTTTTTTTTTTAATAGAGAGGGAGAGAGAGAGAGAGAGAAACACTGGACTAGACGATCTCTCAAGTCTCCTTCCAGGCCTATGACGCCATGATTTTATGAAGTGCTGTCACAGAGTAACCTGACAACAAAGAATTTTTCAACCACACAATTTATTATAGTCCATTTTTGTTATTTTTTTTTGTTTAAATACAACATGAATTTAGTGCTTGCAAATATTCTTGGGTAGATAACCAGAAGATTCCCCCTGTCTGCGGAGTAGGTAGGGCATGGGCATCACCGAAGGAAGCTTTCCCACACAGCCTGATCAATGTGTCCCAGCCCTGATTTTGGGATTGTGGAAGACAAACTTGGAGAGCAGTCATTACCATCATCATCAGCCACCATAGGCTCAACACCTATCTGTGTTTGATGCTTCCCTCGCACTATTTCCTTCCATGTTGCAGAGCAGTACAAGATATTAAATTTGACTTTGTAGTTAGCATAGACAGAAAAGTCACACTTAACCCTATGTGACCTGCGACCAACTGGCACAATGTTAAACATGACCTGGCCCTGTCTACAGAGTTACATTAATTAATATGATTTCTATTCTAAACTGTATAAGGTTTTTATATCATCAGCAGAGTATCTGAGAACCTGCTTCTCACTGCTGTGTCCTAACATCATCCAATTCTCCATTTAAGACAAGCCTCTCCCAGGCCAGTCACTAAGGGCAGTGACACCATTTGACCTGTACGACTACTCAGTACCTGGAAGAGATCAAGTGAATGACCAACTTGATCAACATTTATTGCTGGTTTTTAAGTTCTCATATGTAAAAAGTCCTTGACACTTTCACCATTATTGCCAACAAAGATGTTAATTAAAGCTGATTGCTGCAGCAGGTTTTGTAATGTGGACATCTTGCCTCAGAAAACCCAGGTAAAATCCACTAGCCACTCTGAACCCCAAGTGGGTCTGCCCCATGAAAGCTCATCACCTAATAAATTATTTTGTTAGTCTTTAAGGTGCTCCGTGACTGCTTTTTTTCTTTTCATCAGCTCAGGCATTTTGAGTCCTCTGATGATGGTAAGTATGTTCCTAGAACATTAGGAGGTCACCGCTGGAGACATCTCCTCCAGTAACATTCCCTGCTCACTTTCAAAATCTCTGCAGTTACTCTGAGGACTTGTCTATACTAAGCGGAAGATCGACTCAGTCAGGGTCAATCTTGGAGTTTGATTTTGTACATCTGCTGAAGATACAGCAAAATCAATCTCTCTGGGTTCAACAGTCAACCCCTGTAGTCCTTGCAGTTGTGAGGAGTAAGGGAGGTCAGTGAAAGACAATAGAGGCTAGGTCTTCACTAGGAAATAAGTCAATTCCAATACATCAATTCTAGCTTCGCAAATGCCATAGCTAGAATTGCACATCTGAAATTGATTTATTTCCCTAATACAGACAGAGCCTGAATAAAATCAGTAACTACTCTGGCAACTGTAGAGCTACCGAAACAGGCACTGTTCATCCTACTATTTCCGTTAACAAATCGTAGAATTTTGCTTTTGTTTTGACCTTTCCATGCTTCACTAATTCAAATGATCCCTTGTAAGCACATCTGGAGTAAATTAAAAGGATTAACACAAACCCTTATAATCAGCTTTAGCTGGCACTTACACATAGCATACTTATTTCTCTATGTTTATATTCAAAGCTAGTGCCGCATAGCACCTCTATTGCTTCAAGGACCATAAAAGATATTACCCAAATCTGCAAAAAGAAATTTTACAATGAAACTAACAAGTAGGGTGTTGTCCAAACCTGCCTACTGAGGTATAGTGAAAGCCTGAGCAAAATAATTTATATATAGGACTTACAAGGCAATTTTTAAAAATCCCAAGAAGGGGCCAAGGCTACACAGCCCCACCCATACCCATCAGTTACTTTCATGCATATTCATGTGTTTCTACCCCTTCCACCATTAGTTCTCTCCCTCTTCATGTTTTCATTTGCCTGCTTGCCCTTATACATCAATTCTGTTTCCTACCAATTCAATCCACCCTCATGATCCAGCAGTCCTCCTTTCCATTCCGCTAATCCTCTCATTCCTCTAGTCCTTTCATCTCTCTCGTCTCCTTCTATAAATCCTTCACTCCCAGCTGCTCAGTCCTTCCCGAGGTATGTATTTTTTACTTGTCATAGTTAAAAGTTTTTAAAAATTAAATTATATAGTCCAATATTGACTACATACAGTAGACTTTCATATCCGGCAGCCCCGGGACTGGGAGGTTGCCAGACATTCAGATATTCTGGATAATAGAGAGGTATAGCCAACAATATATAACACTAAAGAAAAACAAGGTTAGATATTAAGAAGCAAACAAAAATGTATGCAGACTACTTCATTTACCAACAATAGTAGTATTGCACACTTTAAACTTATACTGTATTTGCTGTATTTATTTGTATTTACTTTCACAGTGCTGCAGTTACGGAAAACGTAACTCAAATTTACTTACTGTTAAAACACTGGGTATTTGAGAGTTCTGGATATGAACATTTATTGGATTGGTTCTTCCTGATTTTCTTCACCTATAGCACTGTTTTGTATAGATCAGTAAAATATCTCGTCCATCGCAGCAAACTTCTCCCTGTTCACGAGCGCTTCTTCGTTCTCATCTTTGATCGCCATCTGCTTCGGTTGCCATTTCCTATTAATATTCCTAATTGTCTTATACACCTCCCTGGTCTTATATTCGCCATAATACCTGTCAATATCTTCACATTGCTCCTCTAACCATTTCTCCTTATCCTTTCTGGCTGCTTTCCTTACCTCATTGCACATCATCCTATATTGCTGTTCTGGCATCTCAGAAACATCTCTTCTGATCTTCAACACTCTTTTCTCTTGAACCAACTTCAGTGTCTTCTGGGCAATCCGTTTCTTATTGATCTTTTCTTCTTCTGGAACAGTCTGCTCAATTGCCTCTTCTATAGCAATTGCTATCCCTGTGACTCTCTTACCTAGGTCTTTCTCTGTGGCAATATTCTTAATCTTCTCTTCGAGCGCTGTTCTGTTTGCTTTCCCTGTTTCTTCCTCACATAGCTTCACCACATCTCTTATTTTCTTAAACTGTGTCTTACATTTTCTTTTGAGTTTTATCATGATGTTTGAGATCACTAGAGTGTGGTCTGAGTCTATATCAGCTCCTTGGAAAGTTTGGCACTGCTGTACTGATGTTATCCATCTTCTTCTTATGAAAATCATATCTATCATGTTCTTGGACTTCCCGTCATTCAGTCGTCATGTCCACTTCCCACAGTCCTTTTGTTGGAATCTCGTGTTGCAAATCACCATCTCATGCTCTGTAGCAAACTCAAACAGTTTCTCACCTTGTTCGTTTTCTTCTCCATACCCAAACCTTCCCATGATTGTCAGACATCAATGGGCGCTGAGCCCACGGTTATTGATGATGATGATGATGATGACGACGGCATTGTGGATATGTGCATGCTTTAATAAGGATACTTTTGAAATGCGTGGCCCTGAGAAAGCCTACCATAGTATACAAATAGTCTAATAATAGTAATTAGTGCTAATAAAATACTTAATGTGCAATGCATTCATAGAATCATAGAACAATAGAGCTGGAAGAGACCTAATAAAGCCACCGAGTCCAGCCCCATGCTCTCAGCAGGACCAAACCCATCAGATCAGCCCTGCCAGGGCTTTGTCAAGCCAAGACTTAAACACCTCCAGGTACTCCACTCCTTCCCTGGGTAGACCATTCCAGTGCTTCACCACCCTCCTAGTGAAAAAGTTTTTCCTAATGTTCAGCCTGGACCTTCCCAACCACAACTTGAGACCATTGGTCCATGTTCTGCCATCCATGACCACTGTGAACAGCCTCTCTGCAGCCTCCCTTCAGTAAGTTGAAGGCTGTTATCAAGTACCCCCTCAGTCTTCTCTTCTGCAGACTAAACAGTGAATCAATGGATGTGATTTATCTTGACTTTAGCAAAGCTTTTGATACAGTCTCCCACAATATTCTTGTTGGCAAGTTAAAGGAATGTGGATTGGATAAATGGACACTAAGATGGCTAGAAAGATGGTTAGAAGGTTGGGGCTAGAGGGTAGTGATCAACAGCTCGATGACAGGATGGTGGTCAGTTTCTAGTGGAGTGCCCCAAGGTTCGGTCCTGTTCTGTTCAATGTATTTATCAATGACCTGGATGAGGGGTTGGATTGCACCCTCAGCAAGTTTGCGCATGACAGTAAGCTAGGGGGAGAGGTAGATACACTGGAGGGTAAGGACAGGGTCCAGACTGACTTAGACAAATCGGAAGACTGGGCTGCAAGAAATCCGATGAGGTTCAATAAGGACAAGTGCAGAGTCCTGCACTTGCGCCAGAAGAATCCCAAGCATTGTTACAGGCTGGGGTCCGACTGGCTTGATAGTAGTTTTGCAGAAAAGGACCTGGGAGTTGTAGTGGACGAGAAGATGGACATGAGTCAACAGTGTGCCATTGTGGCCAAGAAAGCTAATGGCATATTAGGCTGCATCAAGAGGAGCGTTGCCAGTAGATCCAATTCCCTCAACCTTTCTTCATAAGTCATATGCTCCAGCCCCCTAATTAGTTTGGTTGCCCTCCGCTGGACCCTCTCCAGTGTATCCACATCCTTCCTATAATTGGGGGCCCAGAACCGGACACAGTACTCCAGATGCAGCCTCACCAAAGCCAAATAAAGAGGAATAATCACTTCTCTGGATCTACTGGCAACGCTCCTCTTGATGCAGCCTAATATGCCATTAGCTTTCTTGGCTACAATGGCACACGGTTGACTCATGTCCATCTTCTCGTCCACTACAACTCCCAGGTCCTTTTCTGCAAAACTACTATCAAGCCAGTTGGACCCCAGCCTGTAACAATGCTTGGGATTCTTCCAGCGCAAGTGCAGGACTCTGCACTTGTCCTTATTGAACCTCATCGGATTTCTTGCAGCCCAGTCTTCTGATTTGTCTAAGTCAGTCTGGACCCTGTCCTTACCCTCCAGTGTATCTACCTCTCCCCCTAGCTTACTGTCATGCGCAAACTTGCTGAGGGTGCAATCCAACCCCTCATCCAGGTCATTGATAAATACATTGAACAGAACAGGACCGAACCTTGGGGCACTCCACTAGAAACTGACCACCATCCTGTCATCGAGCTGTTGATCACTACCCTCTAGCCCCGACCTTCTAACCAGCTTTCTAGCCATCTTAGTGTCCATTTATCCAATTCACATTCCTTTAACTTGCCAACAAGAATATTGTGGGAGACTGTATCAAAAGCTTTGCTAAAGTCAAGATAAATCACATCCATTGATTTTTCCCCTATCCACAGAGTCAGTTATCTCAACGTAGAAACTAATCAGATTGGTCAGGCATGACTTGCCCTTCATGAATCCATGCTGACTATTCCTGATCACTCTCCCCTCCTCCAAGTGCCTCAAAATGACTTCCTTGAGGAGCCCCTCCATGATTGAAGAATAGCTGTATTTTAAATGTTTTGTCTGAGAGCAGTGACTGTGGGTCTTACCCACAACGGCTCATTATTTAAAAAATGCATTAGTCTTTGATTTGTGACAAGACTGCTTCTGTTTTGTCTCGTTATTTAGACAACACAAAGTTGTCAGCCCTGAAAAAACAATTTGAATGTCTTGAATTGTGCATTAGAAGAGGTCTACCTGTCTCTTTCTTAGATTAGTACACCACCTATCATTGTTGTATCTAAGCAACGTTACTGGAGTGAATTTCCACAACGTTATATTATGGCTGATTAAGGACATCTCAGCATTATAATATTCTTATTGACAAGTGGATAGTTGAAATGTATTGCTACATATTTTGTCTTTAAAGGATTACTATATTGATTTAAAAGAAAGCTAGCTTTGCAGTTGTATTTCCACGGGGAAACCATGACATTTGGAGTACAAGTAGGTTAATTCTGCTGTTTGTTAGTACTCCCCTATGGACACCCACACAAAAATAAAACAGATCAATTACAGTTATGCATTTGCACTAAAAATCTTTAGAGGAGATTGTGCAGCCTGTTGACTAAAATCAAAAGATGCATTATATGTGATATGTGAATTTCAGAGGTCAGGTGGATAGGGCAGTTGTTTTGGTTCTCTTTCGCTTTACATAATTTGTTAAGACTGTGCACTTTTGCATTTTTAGTGTATTTGGGGCTCTCAGCAAAGCTGGTTATTGAGGTTGACAAGATCATCCTATAACAACACCCTGCTTTAATCACTGAAAACATTTCTAAATATTAACCATTTGAGCTGAAGTTGTCCATGTTGTGTGTCTGCCTCAGACTGAATTGTTCTAGAAAATCGCAGCGAATACAGTTCCCTTATTTCCAAGAATGAGGCTAGGGAAATACACATTGTTCTCTCCATGTAAAATTGTCAAGATCCTTTCTTTGAAAAGCTCTAATGCCTCACATTTTGAAGGGGGGACTGGAAATGTTGCCACAGAGGCAGTGTGTGGGAGTACGTGTTGTATGAGCCATGTGTCTTTTGCTATCTCACTGGAAATCTACCTAAATCTGGTCAAATTTGAGACCTTTTAAAGATTGCCGTTTCCATGTTCTCAGACTTGCTGAAAATTAACAGCTAAAATACCCAAAGATTCTGGCATCACCGAGCATTTTCCATTCCCTGGAAGCTCCCAGTACTGCTAGGGCATGTGGAAGGAAGAGAGTGTAATGATGTAATTAAAGACAGTAGCATTACGCATATACACAAAAATGGGGCAAATAAAGCTTACACAGGCAACTTTAGTATGGGTATTAGTACAAACTTCTGACTACTTCACTTTGGAGACTAACTAATATTCTTTTAACAGGTGTGTGTGTGTGTGTGGTGGGGGGGAGTTTGGAAATAGTTGTTATATAACACCACAGCTTTGCACTATACTTTACATGGGAACAAGAAATTGTTGTGTGGGTTCAAATCCATCAAATCAATTATTCTGTCACCAACAGCGACCAGCACCATGGAACAAAGGGTAAGAACCCTACTATTAGGTATGCTTAGGCTACTCTTCTCCTTAAAGAAGTCTCCTGCTAACTCATAAGGTTGAGTTAAACCCTGAGCATGAAGCTTAATACCATTTCCAAATTGTTTGTAGCATTAGCTATTAAAGCTCTGTATATTCTTATTATCCAGTTTCTCTTTAAATCTCACTAAGTTTCTGGCCCCAGTGACTTCCTGTGGTCATGAGTTTCACGGCGTAATTAAGACGTAAACCCTTGTACTCTGGGTGGAACATAGTCATCTACAATTCTCCTCCACTTCAGTCTGTCTCTGGACAAAACTTCAAGATGATCCCAGGAACACTGCAGTTGTCTTTCAAGCTCAGTAGATATTATGTTGTACGAGGTCTTCCTCTTTTGTGTTCTCCTTTTGGGTTCCATGTAGGAGTTTGACAGACTATGCTCGATGATGGTTTTCTGAGAGCTTGGCCTACCTAGCCCCACTTTCTTCTCTTTATTTGAGCATCAAGTGGTTCTTCTCCTGCTCTGTTCCAAAGTTCCTTGTTTGTGACTAAGTCTTGTTATTTGATGCAAAGAATGTACCTCAGGCATCTGTTTATGAACGTCTGTAGCTTGTGATTTGAAGACTTTTTAGTGTTCCAGGTCTTGCACCCATACAAGAGCACACTCTTCACATTTGTGTTGAAGATCCACAGTTCTGTGTTCACAGACGTTATTTGTGATCTCCATATGGAATGAAAAGCCTTGAATGCAGCTGCTTTCCCTACCCTGGTGTTGATATCCTTGTCTGATCCTCCACTGCTGCCCATAATACTCCCAAGTAGGTGAACTGCTCCACATCTTCCAGGTCATCCCCTCCCAGTGCGATGATGATGTTGTTGGACAGGCTGATCTTCATTGTCTTGGTCCTTCTTGTTGATGCTTAGTCCAGTCATTAAGGCAGTCTTGTCTGTGTTGCAACCTTTTCTTCCATGCCTTCATGTAAGGAGTCTAATTATAGGATAGATGAAATAGTATTTCCTTTAAATGGGAAGCATTAAATGGGAAGCTTCAAACTGGAAAGATTGCAGGGCTATTATAAGAAAGGCTTCAGTGAATCCTTAAGAAGATAAGAATGGCCAAATTGTGTCATCTCACTGGTCCATGTAGCCCGGTATCCCATCTTCCAAGAGTGGCTTGTGCAAGATGCCTCCAAGAGAATGAACAGAACAGGGCTCTTCTGTGAGCCATTCCCTGCCGTCCATTCTCAACTTCCAGCAGTTAGAGATTTATGGACACCCTGAGCATAGGGTTGCATATCTCGCTAGCTTGACTAATAGCCATTGATAGATAAGCTCATGGAGGATTGTCCAGTTGTTTTGGAATATAGCTACACTTCACATCCTGTGTCAAGGAGTTCCACAGGTTGACTATGAGTTATGTGAAGTACTATTTTCTTATGCTTGTTTTAAAACTTCTGCCTATAGATTTCATTTGGTGAACAGCGTTCCCTCTATTTTTTCCATCCATGGGCAGAATAAATTTTGTTATGTGCACCAAAGTATGTGTAGATGTGCATCGCCAATAAAAACACATGCTGCCCACTGTCAGTGACTATGAGTGCTCTGCTAATCAGCTGGGCAGCACCTGAATCTCCCCAGATGGCTGCCCAAGTGCTCAGCTTACAGTGAAACTGTTGGTGACCTCAGGTTGGTATGTTATGTGAAGGAGTAAATAGCATATTTCCCTATTCACTTTCTCCACACCCTTCATGATTTACAGACCTTTATCATATTCTGCTTTAGTCACCTTTTTTTTTAAATCTGTCTTTTTATTCTCGCCTCAGAGGGAAGCTATCCATAGCCCTAATAATTTTTGTTGCCCTTCTCTGTACTTGTGCCAATTACGATGTACCTCTTTGAGATGGAGAAGCCAGAACAGCATGCAATATTTCAAGTGTGGGAACACCATGGATTTTTAAGCTACGTCCACACGTGTATACTACATCGAAATAAGGTATTTCAATGAATAGTGTCTACACGTCCTCCAGGGCTGGTGCCGTCGACGTTGGACAGCACCACATCGAAGTAGGTGCTGCAGGGGAGCGTCTACATGCCAAAGTGGCACACATCGAAATAAGGGTGCCAGGAACAGCTGTAGACAGGGTCACAGGGTGGACCAGCACTTCCGGGGCAACAGCTAGCCGCTCCCTTAAAGGGCCCCTCCCAGACACACACAGCCTGCACAGCACGCGGTCTGCAGAGCCACAGGCATGCACACCTCGTCAAAGCAGTATGGACCCCCAGCAGCAGCAGCAGCCAGAGGTCCACACACCCGCCCCTGCAGGAGCAGTGCTTGCCCTGCTCAATGCTATGCAAGAGGCAGCTGACCACCTTTTATTCACAGAAGAGGAGCTGCCCCCAGGGGAGGAGGAAGCAGCCCCAGACCCTGCTGTCCTCTGCCCCCGCCCCCCACCGCACACGCCACCGGCTGTGGAGCTACCCCACGAGCACCGACTGGTGGGAGCACCTGGTGCTTGGAGAGTGGGACAACGAGAGCTGGCTCCAGAACTTTCGCATGAGCTGGCAGACATTCCTGGAGCTCTGCCAGTGGCTCACCCCCGCACTGAGGCACCAGGACACCTTTATGCGGCGTGCCCTCAGCGTCAAGAAACAGGTCGGCATCGCTGTCTGGAAGCTGGCCACTCCAGACAGCTACCGATCCGTGGGGCAGCAGTTTGGCGTGGGCAAGGCCACCGTTGGGGCTGTCCTCATGGAGGTCAGAGGACCCAAGGGGGGGGAGGGCCAGACACACCCTGCACACCCCTCACTGGTGCTCTGCCATGTCCTTCCCCTGCAGGTCGTCCGTGCCATCAATGCCCTGCTCCTCCACAGGCTCTTGTGGCTTGGGGACCCGGATGCTGCCATCGCGGGGTTTGCCAGCCTGGGCTTCCCAAATTGCTTTGGGGCTCTGGATGGGACCCATATCCCCATCCGTGCCCCGGAGGATGCTTCCTGAACAGGGAGGGCTACCATTCTGTGGTCCTCCAGGCCTTGGTGGACAGCCGGGGCCGCTTCCTGGACATTTATGTTGGCTGGCCTGGCAGCACCCACGACGCCCGGGTGTTCAGGAATTCGGGCCTGTGCCGCTGGCTGGAGATGGGGACCTACATCCCTCAGCGGGAGATCCCTGTCGGGGACACCACCATGCCCCTCTACGTCGTCGCAGATGCAGCATACCCCCTCCGGCCCTGGCTCATGCACCCTTACACGGGCCATCTGTCAGCCAGCCAGGAGCACTTCAACACGCGCCTGAACCATGTGGCCAGGTGGTTGAGCACACTTTTGGCTGCCTCAAAGGGCGCTGGAGGTGTCTCCTCACCCGCCTTGATGCAGGCCCCACCAGCATCCCACAGACTGTGGGTGCATGCAGCGCACTCCACAACCTGGTCGAGAGCAAGGTGGAGGCATTTTTTCAGGGCTGGGCTGTGGAGGCTGGCAGGGCTGACATGCAGCCACCCGCTGCCCCCAGTCGCCAGGTGGACTCCAAGGGGATCCGGGTCCAGGAGGCCCTACAGGCCCATTTTGACCAGGCTGTGGGGTGAACGCTGGCAGGCCCCCCACTGCACCCCCCCATCCTCCACAACACTCCCTGCCCCCACCACAGAGCACCCAAGAGCACAACCCCCCCACACTTTTCTTGCAAATAAAAATGGAGCTGTTGTTTTTGAAACCAAAAAAAAGCAGTGAATTCTCTTATATTAATACTAACAATATATATATATGGTAAGAACAAAAGGGGGGAACTATTTACATGGGGGGCAGGTACCATAAAAGAACAGGGGTGTAACACAAACTATATACAACAAATATATGATGGGGGATATGTACAAAGGGGGAGGGGGGGCCACATCCTGGGCCCCACACCCCTCTACTGTCCGGCACCAGGGGTTGGTGGGCGCGACCCTCGCCTCGGACTCAGCCCTGGCCGAGGCTGGCTGGGGGCTGGATGAACCGGCAGCTATGGCCGGCGGGTGTCAGCAGGCCCCAGGTCCCCCTCGGCAGAAGGTCCCGGGGTGGCGGACGGCAGTCGGAGCGGCAGGTGGAGCGGCGGGCAGGGCGGGCAGAGCGGTGGGCGGCGCGGCATGGGGGGCCAGGTAATCTGCTATGCACTCGAAAGTGCGCATAAAGACACCCCATGCCTCCTGGCGCCAGGCCAGCGCCCGCTCTTGCAGTTCCAGCCGCCGCTCGTCCACCCACAGCCGCTGCTCCAACACCTCCAGCTGACGCTGGAGGGTCGTGAGCAGCTGGGGGACTGTCGCCATCCTCAGATGGTGGTGGCTCCGCCATCGGCCCCGCCCTGGGGCTGGTTGGTGCTCCACTGAGGGGCTGGCCTGATGGGATGGCCCCAGTTGGCTCTCCGAGACCGCTGACACCTCGCCGGCGCTCTCCAGGCCCTCCGATGGTGCAGCTGTGGAACACAGAGGGGGAAGAAGAGTGGAGAAAGCTGTTAGTGTGGCCCCCGAGCTGTGGCCCTTGTCCCCCAACCCCTCTGCTACTGGTTCCCCATCCCTATCCCCGGGAGATGCTGCTGATGATGATGATGATGGGTGTCCCACCCCCTCCCTCCCGGGGGACCCTAGGTTCCGCTCCCCCTATCCCCAGGGATGGGGCATGGCACTGTCCTACTGGGGGTGCAGGGGCTGATCTTCTGAGGGACATGCCACTGCTGTCCTTGGGGCCATGGTCATCTGGGCATGTGGAGGGCCCTGGTCATGTCTCTTGTCCCCACCCCTCAACCTTGGGGGCGTGCACCGGGGGGGTACATACCTGACGGTCCGCTCCCATGGTCGGGGGACACCCTCTGGGCGGACGCCCTCCTGGAGCTCTAGGATGGCAGGATTATGTGCAGGCCCCCATCGCTGAAGGAGGATTCCCTCTCCTCCTCCTCCGGCATCCCAGGGGTGGGCTCCTGGTGGGGCCCCTGGGGTGCGGGGCTTGCCTCCAGGGTGGACTCCGTCTCCGGGGCCTGCTGGGGCTCGTCAGCCAATGTGTCAAGAGTGGCCGGTGTGGAGAAGGTGTACCGGGGGCCCAGGATGGACCTGAGCTCCCTGTAAAAGGGGCAAGTGGCGGGGGCGGTCCCAGATCGGGTGGCCACATCCCGGGCCCGGGCGTAACCCTGCCACAGCTCCTTAACCTTACTCCTGACATGGTCAGGAGTGCGGGCAGGGTGACCCCTGGTGGCCAGACCCTCGGCCAGCCAAGCGAACGCATCCGCGTTCTGCCCCTTGCTCCCCATTACCTGGAGAACGTCCTCCTCGCTCCAGAGCCCCAGCAGGTCCCAGATGTCGGCCTCTGTCCAGGAGGGGCCCCACTGCCTTTTCCCAGGCTGGCTGGATGCCTGGGAGCCCTGGCTTCCCTTGGGGGAGGTGCCCTGGGGGCGCTTGGGGTCTGGCAGGCAGCCATCGCAGCGGGGGGTGTCTTGGGGCTGCAGAGAGGCGTGCAGGCTAGCCGCGTGGCAATGCTGCTACCTGCACGCACTCTCAGCTTCCTGCACAGGAAGGCAGGGGGCGGGGAGCTTTAAGGGCCCACTGCACGCGGCGACCATAGAGCTCAGGGGCTGAAGAGAGTGTCTCTCAACCCCTCAGCTGATGGCTGCCATGGCGGACCCCGCTCTTTCGATGTTGTAGTGGATCGGCTACACGTGCCCTACTTCGACGTTCAACATCGAAGTAGGGCGCTATTCCCATCCCCTGATGGGGATAGCGACTTCGATGTCTCGCTGCCTTACGTCGATGTCAACTTCGAAATAGCGCTCGACCCGTGTAGACGTGGCGGGCGCTATTTCGAAGTTGGCACAGCTACTTCGAAGTAGCCAGCACGTGTAGACGTGGCTATAGAGTGCTATTTGTGACATTTTCTGTTTTATAATCTATCCTTTTCCTAGTGATTCCAAACATTCTGTTAATTCTTTTGACTGCTAATGCACACTGAATGGATATTTTTCAGAGAACTAACCACAGTGACTTTAAGATCTTTTTCTTGAATGGGTAACAGTTTACTTAAATCCCATCATTTTATATGTGTAGATGGGATTATATTTTCCAATGTGCATTATTTTCTATTTATGAAGACTGAATTTTATCTGCCATTTTCTTGGCCTGTCAACCATTTTTATGAGATCCCTTGGTAACTCTTCACGGTCTGCTTTGGATTTTACTCTTGACTTATTTTGCATTGTCTAGAAACATTGCCACCTCACTGTTTACCCCTTTGTCCAGGCCATTTATGACTGTATTGAACAGCACCAGTCTTCATACGAATCCCATTTCTTACCTCTCACCAGTGTGAAAACTCACCATTTATTCCTACCCTTTGTTGTTGTTTTTTTTTTTTCTTTTAACCAGTTACTAGTGCATGAGAAGTTCTTCCTCTTATCCCAGGTCTGTCCAGTTTGCATAAGAGCCTTGGGTGAGAGCCTTTGTCAAAAGGTTGTCTGACATTCCAGACATAATGTATCCAATGGATCACCCCTGTTCACAATGTGTTGGCCTCCTCAAAATATTCTAATAGAGTAGAGTCGCATGACTTCCTTTTGCAAAAGCTACATTGGCTTTTTCCCATGCTATGTTGACTCTTAACTTGCATGTAACGAATTATACAGTGGTACGAAAGTGGGAGTAGGAGAGTGCAAGTCCTCTCTGTCCTCTGCAGTAATCAGCTTACATAAGAAGCATCCTTCAGCTCCAAAGCTTGCAGAAATAAACACAGCAAATGGCTCTCCTGGTTTCCCGTTCACTCATTGTAAAGAAACTATCAAACTTTTTTACCCCACTGCTCCGAGATGCATTAAAATCTTCCAGCCGAGTGCAAAATGTGTCAAACACCATTGCTATTCCAGCTCTACTTAGAGGGGAAAATCCATTTTATACAAAATGTCAGTGAAAGACTTTCAGCTAAACATCAGTCAATGCTGGAGAATGGCCTTCCGTTTCATGCTTAATGAGTCCAAATTTAAAAAAGAACCTCTGTGTTTAGAGCTGGCACTAACACATGCTGACTGTCGACAAAGGCATCCTTAAACACCACTATTTCTGTTGGTACAGCAATCCAACCTAATCTGAAGTGGGTTAGACTATTTCTATTCAACTATGGGGTATAGGTAGACACTATTTGTCATACCACTGATCTCTTATAAGCACTGTGCTCTGTTTTTGGAAATAGCTAATTATCTGATATCCGAGACGTTGGCAATCCCCTGACATAGAAAAAATGCATCCATTCATGCAATGGCAAGTAGGGGGCAGGGGGGCGAGTCAGTCCTCTTTGTCCTCAGCAGAAATCAGCTTAAACCAGAAACGTGAGATTGAATTATTGTATTATGTGTAATTCACAGATGTTATCTCTGATCAAAAGTTATCTTCAGAAGCTTACACACTGCTGCTAACCAACATGAAGTTAACTCCTACGTACTCCAGTGGGGATCTATCTAAATCAAGCATCTCAAATAGCAGCCTGATCAAATTTTTTTGCAGCCCTGGAGCTTGGAACGGTCCAGGACATGGAGTCCCACTGGCAGCTCCAGGCTAAGAGCCCCATAGGCATCTCCAGCCCTAGGGGCCAGGCCAGGGTAGTGAAAACCCAGCAGTCCTGAGACTGAGAACCAGCCAGGGCATGAAGTACCTTAAATTTTATATTTAAATTAAAAAGTATTGTATATGAGCAAATAATTTTACACATCAAATGTTATGAACCTTTCATAAAATTATAAAATAAAATTCATATTAAGTATTAAATTCTCAAATAAAATTATTGTATTATATTCAAACAAGACCAGGAAATATTATAAAATATACCTAAAACATAATCTTTAAAAATAAATAATTACAACTTTCCAATAGAAGCACTTTTTTTTGGTGGCCAAAAAAGCTATCAGTTTTTGTTCATGCAGCCCTCAGTAGCTTTGAGTTTGACGTGCTTGATCTAAATTATATAATCTGTTTTTGTCATTTGGATCACAGATGGGCTAGGAAAGGAGCTTTTACTTATCCTACATCTTCTTTTTCTGCCTTCAGCTGAATGCTTCCGAGACAATGCTTGGTGCAAACACATGTACTAATGTTGAGTGAAATTCTGGAAATCAACATCTAATTAGAATTTTTATATTGGTACACTTATAAATCAGTCTATCAGCTCGCCTTTTACTAACTACAGGGGAATGGATGTTATGATTCCAGACTCTCTCCAGTCTACACGTTAATCAAGCTGTTACAGAAAGGGCCTTTCCA
Source organism: Carettochelys insculpta (assembly GCF_033958435.1). NCBI lineage: Eukaryota > Metazoa > Chordata > Testudines > Carettochelyidae > Carettochelys > Carettochelys insculpta. The sequence continues at coordinate 84,806,060 of NC_134139.1, read as the reverse complement.
CAACCATCAGTCTGACACAAAGCTAAAAAAATTAGCAGAGGTTAAGGAAATGAAAATTTATGACCTAGGAAGAGGCCAGCAAAATTACCCTTTTTGAGATTTTAATGAGAAATTAAATTTATAACCTTTTCTCCATGCTTGTTGCAGTCTAAATCAGAAGAATGGCCTCACACAGGCCATTTTCTCTCCCTGTTACAGCTTTTGTCTGGAAAATGAGGTTTCAGAACTTTTATGTCTCATAGATTGTGTTCATTATATAAACAGGCAAAAGGTGTTCTAACAGCTAACATAGGAGCTGCCAATGGCTTCTAATTAATAAACTACCTGACCTATTAAATATGGCTTACTTTAGTGTTCTCAAAAGCATAGCACTGGTAAACTCAAGCCTGTTTCAGGTTTCTATTCTCAATATTGACCTGAATTGCCCCTGCTACTCTGACCAAAATCAGTCTGCACCAGGGATGCCAAATTGCATGGTAGCAAAATTTCTAGGGCACAGGTAGAACACACCAGTATTTCATATCTAAATCCAGTGTTGCAGCCATCTTGTGATGGAAGGCATTACCAAAGGATCATCCAATGTTTTCTTACGTGGTTCTAACTCATCTTGTCCTGATAGTTTCCACATTCTCCCTCTTGCCCTGCATTCTCTTCTTGTGTCTTCCTGAACTCTTTCCTCTTATTCTTTCCCTTTCTTCCGTTATTTGGCTTCCAAGTTTTCCCTTGTTGCTTGCACTTTCCTGCTGACTCATCCTGTTTGCATGGAACAGGGGGCTCCTAGGCCCAAAACAAGGCACTTTTGCAGCCTTCCACCTTGGGAGTGAAAAGAAAAAGCTTGGGCTGGTGAACTGTGACTTCAGCTGGAACACTGTCTAGTCAAACCATTCCTATGACTGAACAAGAGCAAGAAGTCAGCTGTCAAGAAGCCACCACTTAACTGTATACGAACCCATGTCTTCATTTTAAAGCCTCTCATGGCCTATCCCTATCGTACCTATTCTCTCCTATTTCTGGATCAAGATGTCAAATCCCATCTTTCATCGTGCCAGCCTCCATTACTCAGGATTTAAATGTTCAAATAAGAACTTTTACGGTTTCTCCCATGTTGCCTTTCATGCTTGGGAGACCTGCCCAATAAATATGCACAAAACTCAGTGTAAATACCAAAGCTTGTCTCTCATCAACAGGAGCTGGTCTAATGAAAGTTATTGCCTCACCATCTTGCCCTGTAAGGCCCAAAAAAATGACACATTAATTCATTTTGAGGGCAAAAATCACAGCAAGAATGAGAGAAAACTTCAAAACTTTCAAGCTTCTAATTGGAGACTTTACAAGTGAAGTCTAAAATGATTTTTCTTCTTCAATTACTTTAACACACAAACCTCTAGTGCCAGGGCTGAAATAAACATGCCAAGGAGAAAGACAGGTGAAATAATGAAAACAGGACCAAAATAAAGTGAAACAAACAAGTTAGATGTTCAGTTGTAGAAATACAAAGGAAAAAAAACTTTGAAAAATCAAACATGGTCAAAAAATAACACCTTTAGTGAAGGAAAGGAAGAATCAAAGACATCGTAGCAAGAGTACACATGTATATAATAGCCCATAAACCTGCAGATCTGGTACATCTTCATATACAGAGTAATTCTGTGCCCCTTGACCATGCAGGGGAGCGCTTTAGCTAATTATGATGGTGGCAGATGACACTTTCCCCAAACAAAAGGAAGGACTGACATTCAAAAAGTATTGTCATGCCCCTCATGGTACAGAATACACAGGACATTATTACAAGGGACAGAGTCAAAGCCCATTGAAGTCGATAATAATGTAAAGCCTTATTGAGAATTGTCCTCTTTGAAAATATTATAAATTATCGTAGGCAAGAAACCAATAGGGTTGTATAGAAATGTTAAGAGTCTAAAAACCTAAAGAACATAAGAATTATATCCCTAATATTGAATTATGATCCACCTCAAGCATCCAATAAAGAATTGTAGCCTTGTTATAGAATTTCCGCATGAGCTATTAAACTATAGTCTATTGACTTTTATGATATTTTTCTATAAAATTGTGATGACGTATGACAGTATGCACAGTCATTAAATTTTGGCCTGGACTAAGTGCTCATTGAAAAAATTCAAATGTTAAATAAGTGCTGACATGGATTTTTAAAGAGTAAATCCTGCCAAACCAACTAATTTTCCTTCTTGAACAAGGAAAATGGCCTAGGGGATAGGAAGTTAGCAGCAGATGTGATGTAGTAGCACTTCAAGGCTTTTGATATAGTTTCACATGGCAACCTCACACTGAACTTAGGGCAATAGGCTCAAGATGAATATATTACAAGGTGGAGGAATAACTGGTTGAAAGACTATTCTCAAGCACTATATCTACATGAGAGCCTTTTCCTGGCAGAACTGGACTTTTGTTGGGAAAACCCATGAAGCATCTACATGCAAAATGTGTTTTGTCAACAGTCTGTCAACAAAACCCGGCACATCCGCTGGCAGCATTATACCTCTCCCTCTTCAGGTATAACACCTCTCTTGACTGACAAACCAGCCATGTAGATGCTCTGGGGCCCTTTTCTCAGCAGACAGGGCTTCTGATTCACCGGACAGCCCTGTTTGCAGAGCTGGCAGTCAGCCGTTCTGTTGAGATAGGGCAGGACAGTCTGGCTGTTTGATCTGCTTTTATGTGCAGATGCAATCTGTTCACAGAAGTTTTGCTAGGAAATCCCTTCTGGCAGTGACTTCTTCCACAGAGCCTTCTTGTGTAGACGTAGCCAAAGAGTAGCTACCAAGATTCACTGTCCAACTGGGAAGACGAAAAGTGGAGTCCCATAGAGGTCCCTCCATGGCCTGGTACTAATCAATATTTTCTTTAACCATTTGGATAATGGAGAGAATGCTTATCAAATCTGCCAATGAGACTAAGCAGAGAAGATTGCAAATACTTCAAAGGATTAAAATTGAAATGATCGTAATAAACTGGAGAGTCAGTTTGAAATCATTAAGATGAAATTCAATAAAGACAAGGACAAAGTACTTCACTTCAGGAGAAAAAAAAAATGCAGAAATACAAAATGGGGAATAACTAGCTAAGCTGCAGTACTCCTGAAAAGGGTCTCATAGCTCTGGCACATCACAACTCGAGTATGATGCTAAATACAATATTGCAATGTCATTGTGAAAAAGGCATGCTCCGGAAATTATTAATAGAGGTGTCATATATGAAGTATGGGTGCATAAATGTTCCAGTCTACTTGACACAGGAGAGATCTCTGCTGATGTACTGTGTCCAGTTTGGTGCAATATAGTTAAGGAAAGAGATGAAAAAGTTGGAGACAGGAAATAAGAGAGCAACAAAATCGACCACAGGTTTAGAAAACGTAACCTGTGAGAGAAGAGCAAAGGAATGGGCTCTGTTTAGTGTAGAGAAGTGAAGTCTAAGGGGATATATGTTGAGTCTACTCTCTGTGACAACCACTCATGAAATTGGATGGGATCAATTGTTCTACATATCCATGAAGGTTAAGACAAGCAGTTAATGCCTTTCTTTGCAGCAAGGGAGACTGGGATTAGACGTTAGGTTTTTTTTTTTTCCTAACTGCAAGGATACCTAAGCACTGGAAAAAGTTCTCTCTGCCCACCATTGGTGGTTTTTAAGAACAGGTAAGGGAAACATAGGTTGGGGATGACTCGGGTATACACGTGTCTACGTCAGCACAGGGGAACAGACTTGAAATCCTTCTGACGTAATTTCCAGCCCTATGTTTCTAAGATTCTATTAGAGGTATGACATGAGGGGAATCTGAAGCTGGTTCTTTATATATAGTACTTACGTTTACTAGCTTGCGTTCCACTGGGCCTTCTTTCTTCCCTTCCTCAGAGAGGCTTGAGGTGCTCAGACACCTATTAATATATGTAAGATACATTAGATAGCTGAAAAGATATCAACAGCTAGGATCAAAACTTTCAAAAATGAATGCAGGTCTGCAGACAGTGTTGGAGGAGGGAGCTTAAAGGGGGCAATTACCCTGAGGCCCGGCATTTCAATGGGGCCCAGAGGTATGGCTGCCACCACTGCTGCTTTGACAATGGCAGTGGCCAGAGCTCTGGCCCAGCACTGTGGCCTGGTTGGTCTTAAGGGCTGAGTGCCCGAGGTTCCATGAACTTTCCACCCTTGGCTCTACCTCCCTCGGGGGGCACAGTGCAGAGGCCCCCTCCCATCTCTCCTTGAGGCCCCCAGTGATTGTCAGCCCTGCTGAATGGGTGAAAAATTGAACCATTTTCTGCAACAAAAGCCCTAATTCATTCAGATCACACTAAAATATTCAATTTAATTATGCAGGTCCGTTTTAGTTATGTATGTTTTGAACAGCACTGCTCCATTGCCACAGGCATATTGATCTGGAACTTTCTCTTCTTAAAGGATTTAATAAATTGCAATGCAGAAAGGCCTCTAGTTTGTAAAAAAGACATCTCATGGCAGCTGTACCCTGACTGAAGGCTTTATTAGTAGTATATGGTCCTTCAAAACCCTAGTTGGTCTGAAAATATATATCAAAATGCCTACATTTTCAGGTTGATGCATATAAACTCACATTGTGGTCTCATCCACCCACAGAGCCCATTGCCTCAGGAATCATTGCTTAATTAATTCCTGTCATGCTTCATCATATTCAGAGACAGCTTTGACAAGAATCAATAGAGAAGTTTGTTCATTTAACTTGGCTGACTCCCTTAACTCATTCCAATTTATCATTTTGAATGAACATGCTTTATTAACAGGTTAATTCCCTGAGCAAGTACCATACATATTTGTAGGGAGAAAATTTAGAATTGGTAGATAAACTGTAAGAGCTAATACATTACAATAAATATAATTAGCAGTATCTAGCAATCCAGTGTCATCAATCATATCAATTCTAGCTTTCATACTATTCTTAATGTTGGGGGTGGGAAAGGAAAAAAAATAAGAATCTGAACTCTATCACTGCAACTGGATAGAATGAGTTAATTTCTAGAGGGATCTTGCACCAAGTGTGAGTGAAGAAAGAAGACAAATAACATCCATACTGATATTTGGAGACAGAGTGTTGCCTGGATCCTAGGCAACTACTTGCTTGAATTTCCTGAAAAAAATCTTAAAAGATATTCTCTGAGGTGGAAAAACCAGTAAAAACACAACAGATGAGTACCCGGTGAACCAAACTGCTTGAGAAAGCTTGACCATTATACACCAATGAAAACAGCAATGAAGGATGAAAAGAAAGAACATCAGACCCAAAATAAATGTGAAACATACTTCAGTCTGAGATGGTATGAATTCTAAGGCTTGGTGCGAACATTTTTTAAATGATTGGCATGGACGCCAGACAGAAGAAGCACAAACAGTAGCCAGAAAGAGAGTAGTGCAGTCTCTGAAAATGTCAAGTTTCAGACTAAAAGGAGTATAGCCTTTAATGTCAGTGATTTATTCTCACAACGTCCATTAACATTTTAAAGGCATGACTGTATGCTCTTTACTTCCCATGCAACAAGAATGACAAAACTGTATCTCAAAATTGGCTGTATTCTCTCTGCAAAATAGAAGATTATGAGCTAAATACAAGAAGCTTCAAACTACAGGATCAGCAAAAGAAGGCTTTTTTTTACTCCAACAGACTCACCGGTCAGCAATAGGATGGACATAGTGCTAATAAAACAAATCAATCGTTAAACATATATCTGAACTGCAAGCTGATGGTTTGCATTCTAGTTCTGTAGTCTCTGGCTGTTTCCACACTCAAGTTTATAAATCATAGAATACTGGAACTGGAAAGGACCTCAAGAGGTCCTCAAGTCTAGCCCCCTGCTCTCATGGCAGAACCAAGCACCACATAGAGTCTCTAGACCATCCCTGATTTTAACAGAGGGAGTCCAACTATGCAGCTTGTAGCCTACTCTTAAAAATAAGTGGGACATCTTTTGCAATCCAAGGTTGTGCCAGATAGCATGATGCTTACATGAACAGGGTTATAAAGTGTAGGTCTGGATAAAGCCTGAATGTTTAAACCTGTTTGTGGTTTAACAGGTCATAGAATCATAGAACACTAGGACTGGAAGGGACCTCAAAAGGCCATCGAGTCCAGCCCCCTGCCCCAATGGCAGGACTATCTAAACCATCCCTGATAGACATCTATCTAACCTGTTCTTAAATATCTCCAGCGATAGAGATTCCACAACCTCCCTTGGCAATTTATTCCACTGTTTGACCGCCCTGACAGTTAGGAACTTTTTCCTAATGTCCAATCTAAACCTCCCTTGCGGCAGTTTAAGCCCATTGCCTCTTGTTCTATCCTCAGAGACCAAGAAGAACAAGTTCTCTCCTTCCTCCTTATGACTCCCTTCTATATACCTGAAAACCGTTACCATGTCTCCCCTCAATCTTCTCTTTTCCAAACTAAACAAGCCCAATTCTTTCAACCTTTTTTCATAGGTCACATTCTCCAGACCTTTAATCATCCTTGTTGCTCTTTTCTGGACCCTCTCTAGTTTCTCCACATCTTTTTTGAACTTTGGTGCCCAGAACTGGACACAACACTCCAGCTGAGGCCTAACCAGCACAGAGTAGAGCGGAAAAATAACTTCTCATGTCTTGTTCACAACACACCTGTTAATGCATCCCATATCATGTTTGCTTTTTTTGCAACAGCCTCACACTGTTGACTCATATTTAGCTTGTGGTCCACTATAATCCTGAGATCCCTTTCTGCTGTAGTCATTCCTAGACAGTCTCTCCCCATTCTGTGTGTGTGAAACTGACTCTTCCTTCCCAAGTGGAGCACTTTGCATTTGTCCTTATAAACTTCATCCTGTTTACCTCAGACCATTTCTCCAATTTATCCAGATCATTTTGAATTATGACCCTATCCTCCAAACCAGTTGCAACCCCTCCCAACTTGGTATCATCTGCAAACTTAATAAGTGGACTTTCTATGCCAATACCTAAATCATTGATGAAGACATTGAACAGAACCAGTCCTAACACAGACCCCTGTGGAACCCCACTTGTTCTACTTTTCCAGCAGGATTGAGAACCATTAAGAACTACTCTCTGGGTACAGTTATCCAGCCAGTTATGCACCCATCTTATAGTAGCCTCATCTAAATTGTATTTGCCTCGTTTTTTGATAAGAATATCATGAGAGACCATATTAAATGCTTTACTAAAGTCTAGGTATACCACATCTACCGCTTCTATCCACAAGGCTCGTTATCCTATCAAAGAAAGCTATCAGATTAGTTTGACAAGATTTATTCTTTACAAACCCATGCTGGCTGTTTCCTATTACCTTATCACCTTTCAAGTGCTTGCAGATGATTTCTTTAATTACCTGCTCCATTATCTTTCCTGGCACTGAAGTTAAGCTGACTGACCTGTAGTTTCCTGGGTTATTCTTATTCCCCTTTTTATAGATGGGCACTATATTTGCCCTTTTCCAGTCTTCTGGAATCTCTCCTGTCTCCCACAATTTTCCAAAGATGATAGCTAAAGTCTCAGCTACCTCCTCTTTCAGCTCCTTGAGTATTCTAGGATGCATTCCATCAGGCCATAGTGACTTGCAGACATCTAATTTTCCTTAGTGATTTTTAACTTGTTCTTTTTTTATTTCAACTTCCAATCCTACCCCTTTCCCACTAGCATTCACTATGTTGGGAATTCCTTCATCAGACTTCTCAGTGAAGACCGAAACAAAGAAGTCATTAAGCATCTCTGCCATTTCCCAGTTCCCTGTTACTGTTTCTCCCTCCTCACTGAGCAATGGCCCTACACTCTCCCTGGTCTTCCTCTTGTTTCTAATATATTTATAAAAAGCCTTCTTGTTTCCCTTTATGCCTGTAGCTAGTTTGAGCTCATTTTGTGCCTTAGCCTTTCTAATCTTTCTCCTGCATTCTTGTATTGTTTGCCTATATTCATCCTTTGTAATTTTTCCTTGTTTCCATTTTTTATACAATTCCTTTTTTATTTTGAGATCGTGCAAGATCTCCTGGTTAAGCCAAGGCGATCTTTTTCCATATTTTCTATCTTTCCTACACAGCAGGATAGCTTGCTTTTGGGCCCTTAATAATATCCATTTGAAAAACTGCCAACTCTCCTCAGCTGTTTTTCCCCTCAGTTTTGCTTCCCATGGGACCTTACCTACCAGCTCTCTGAGTTTACCAAAATCTGCCCTCCTGAAATCCATTATCTCTATTTTGCTGTTTTCTGTTCTACCCTTCCTTAGGATTGTGAACTCTATGATTTCATGATCCCTTTCACCCAAGCTGCCTTCCACTTTCAAGTTCTCTACCAATTCCTCCCTATTTGTTAAAATCAAATCTAAAACAGCTTCTCCCCGGTAGCTTTTTCAACTTTTTGGAATAAAAAATTGTCTCCAATGCAATCCAAGAACTTACTGGAAAGTCTGTGCCCCGCTGTATTAGTTTCCCAACATATATCTGGATAGTTGGTGTCCCCCATCACCACCAAATCTGGGGCCCTGCTTGACTTTGTTAGTTGTTTAAAAAAGCCTCATCCACCTCTTCCACCTGGCTAGGCGGCCTGTAGTAGATGCCTAGCAGGATATCACCCTTGTTTTTTACCCCTCTTAGTCTAACCCAGAGACTCTCAACACATCCATCTCCTACGTGCATCTCCACCTCAGTCCAAGTGTGTACATTTTTAATATATAAGGCAACACCTCCCCCCTTTCTTCCCTGTCTATCCTTCCTAAGCAGGCTGTACCCTTCAATATCAACATTCCAATCATGTGTATTATCCCACCAAGTTTCTGTGATGCTAACGATGTCATAGTTATAGTTATTTATTAGCACTTCCATTTCTTCCTGCTTATTACCCATACTTCTTGCATTTGTATATAGGCATCTAAGATATTGATTTGATCTTGCCTCCCTGTTTTGCCCTGACCCTCTTTTTACTCTGACATAGTTGCCCATGCTGCCTCCCATTTGTGACCCATCACCCGGGTTTCCATGTTCTCCACCTACCTGTGGGCTTTGCTCCCCTGCCCCCGTCAAACCTACTTTAAAGTCCTCCTCACTAGGTTAGCCAGTCTGTGTCATTTACTGCCAGTAGCCTGGATCACCATCCCCTCTTTTGAAACAGCAGCAGGAGGCACATGAGAGAAAGAAGGGAGAAGATGATGGGGGAGAACGGTTTACTAGGATTACTTCATGAGATGGGAACGGTCTCCTTCCTTCCCTTGCACTTCTCCTTCTTGACATAGTAAAGTATTTCTTCTGACTCCAAAGAAGATAGAAGCCCTCTGCCGCTTCACTAACTCACACTCCTTAGTCGAACATAGCACGGATTTGTTGTCTAGCTGAACATACTGCAAGACATAGGATTTTTTCCAGGCCTTCCAGGACAGGGTTGTTTGATTCAAGTATATGTTGGACTCATGACTTAGGAAACTTTTTTGAGCACTGACACTAACATTAAGGTTACTAGAGATTTCCCCATTATAGGACCCTGGTTTTGGCTGACTAGATTTTTCCCAATCACCATACAGGAGGAGGAGCCAGAAATATTACCTAGGAAAGAGTCTGGGATGAAGAGAGCTATGGGCAAGACAGGAAGTTGCAGGAACGCCTTGAAGGGGTTGAGACATCCCTAGTCAAGATTGTGAGTAACAGAAATAAAAATCAGTAACCACAATATAACACTTCTCTCCATCTCCTGTGCTATCTAAGTCTCATAGTTCCTCTGTGGTCATAAAATATGCATGAACCCCATTAGCTCCATGCCCCATTCCACTTCTGAAGAGGGTTCATGTACAGGATAATAACCTAGTACTGTTACCATTTACTCGGTCAGCTCAAGCAGTTGGCATGCTGGATCTGAAGGTTCCTATCCTGATAATGGTCCATGTGGGTATCAATATGCCACCACACAAAAGAGTTTGTTTTTTTAGTTTATTAAACACACACACACACACACACACACACAGGAAGTGAGGTACAAAAAGCTATGTTAAAAGAAATTAAGGTCACACAAAGTCAAGCACTCAGAAGTTAGGAACTATCTGAATAAAAGATGCCTACATAATATTAATCTGGACCCCATGTGCATATGCATCATGAAAATAGTCTTTAATTACATGATTATTATGTTCATGAAAATAAAGTACAACTAAACACTCCTTTATTCCTTGGACTTCAGACCACCACTATGCACCAACAAAACCAAAAAAAAAGCAAAACAAAGACTGCTCCCAAAACCAGAGTCTGCAATAGGGTATAAAATGCTGGGTTTTTATTTTTTTGTAAGAGAGTGCTGGTATAAAAAGCACATCTTGCTGGGCTTGATTAATGCACTACAGTGTCTTTCAAAATCTACCTCTTTTTATGGTCACCCCGACAGCAGCATCTTCGGCTTTACCCTCTCACTAGACACTTGCATCCAGGCTGTATCTAAATCTTGCAGATTCTTTCTGATAACATTTCTAAGGCTGTGTCTACACTATGAGATAAATTGAAATTTCAAGGCTTTCACTCAGTATTAATATGTGACTGTCTTCACACGTAATACTGTTAACTTGATTTATTGAGGTGCAATGCTGAACACAGAATATCAATATTACGGGATCGGTATTTCTAACTTAAAATTTCAACTCGAGGCTAGTGTGGAAGCACCATGTCCTTAATTCAAATTTGTTAGCCCACAGAAGTGTCCCATATGTATCCCACAAAGCTACACGGTGACCCTCCAAGTACGGCCACTTTGTTGTGCACTACCTATTGCAGTTTTGGAAGCCTATTGCCTCTGCTTCAGAATTCCAGACAGACAGGAAAGCCTCCTGCCTTGATTCACACGTGTTGTGCAAAATAGCACATGCTGTAATAACGGTGGGCATGTTAGCTTCAGAAACATCCAAATGGGTCAAGAAACATCTGAACCTCAGTTTCAAATGCCTGTGATCAACATTTTCCTTGCTGGGGTCCAAGGCTCCTGTGTTGGGTTTCATCAGGCAGGGAAGCAAAGGGTAAGCAGGGACACCCAATATAACAATGGGCATCTCCACATCACCAGCCTTGATTTTTTGATCAGGGAAAAATGTCCCACCCAGGATCTTTTGGTACAGTCCCAAATTTTGGAATATGAACACGTTGTGAACAGTCTCTGACCAGCCAACATTGATGTCGGTAAAACGACCTTTATATCTACCAATCCCTTCATGACCATTGAGAAGTACCCCTTTTGATTAATATACTTGGAGGCCAGGTGGGATGGGGCCATGATGGGGATGTGTGTGCCATCTATTGCCCCACCGCAGTTAGGAAGCTCCTGGGCAGCAAAGCCATCCGCTATTGCCGGTACATCTCCCAGGGTCACAGTCTTCCTGAGAAGACACCGAGCGATTGTATGGGCCACTTCCATCACCACGGACCCAACTGTAGATCTGCCTACCATGAACTGATTTGCCAGTGACCGGTAACTGCTGGGGGTTGCAAAGTCCACAGTGCAATTGCCACTCGCTTCTGTACCATTACAGGCGGCCTCATTTTGCTGTTGCTGTGCTATAGGGCGGTGTCACATCATTACAAAATTCCACAAGAGTGGACTTCCACATGCAGAAGTTCTCCACCCACTGCTGGTCATCCCAGGCCTCCAGAACGATGTGATCCCACCAGTGCGAGCTGGTCTCTTGAGTCCAAAACTGCCGCTTTTCTGTCAGCAATGCAGCCATGGCAGCCACCAGCTCTGAGTTCTTGGACTACAGTTGGCACAATTGCTGTTCCAAACCACCCTCCTTGTCATCGTCAACATCAACAGCAGCACCATCACCACCAGTAGGATAGTCAAGCGTCATTGAGCTTTGGAACTGAAGGACAAATTGTGCGGCAGATGCTGTGACTGCTGAAAGGATCTGTGCTAAGAGCTGGAGTGTTCATGGATCCATGCTTGCACTGGAATGCTGCAGCAGGTGCAACCTCCAGTTCTTTACTGTGTGGTTAGTGATACAGTGAATTCTGGGATAGTGCTTGGAATTCTGGGATTCCAACATGAAACACCCCCAAGCAATCGGAGCTAAGGAACTGTGGGATAGATGCCCACAATGCAGTGCTCATGCTGTCGAACTTGCACGGGACAATGGGGATGCAGAGATTCGACATGGAGAAAAGGTGGATCAAATTTCAAGAAGCTTTTTGGACACTTTATTCAAATTCATAATAGCAAGATTAAGTAGTCAAATGTATTACATATTGATTGTATCTCATTGCGTAGACGTGGCCTGAGATATGGCCTTTCCTCTTCATCCATAACAATTAGAACTCTCACACAGGCTCTCACCTCACCTCTTACCTACTGCAACATCCATGCATTTGAGACATTTTCCTAATGTGTCACACTGACATTCTCTTTGCATTCTTCCACTCTGGGCCACAGATTGTGGGAGGAGCGCAAAGGAGTGAATTAGTCCCAGACCCTAGCGATTTAACATGAGCCAAGACTCCATGCCCCGATGCCCCTACTGCAGCAGCAGAGCACAGTGCAGTCCATGTGGCGCTTAGGGTGGCTGTCCTTAGCTCCACATCTTCCTCCCAAAGCCCTGCCTCTTTTGGGGGGCTTAGAGCTGAACCCACTCCCCCCGTATTGCCCAGAGCCTGGCAAAGACTGTTGCCCACCCAACCTCCACTAGCTCCCAGTTATCAGACAGAATAATACTTTATGTAACCAAACATCTTAGACCTCTACTGCCTTGAGCAAGGCTTCCTCACTGGAGGCAAAGAATCTGCTCATTCCCAAATATCCCACATATGTGGTTCAGAAGAATAGATAATCACTTGCTGGACATATAGAATTTGCTTTACTTGGTCAGAGCATTGGTCCATCTGGCCTCAAGGCCTGACCATATCTGATGCTTCAAAGGATGGCAAACAACGTATTGTGAACTTGGACTCATGGGAAATGCTGTGTGTAGAAGTGAAAGATCTCACTCTCCACCAGCTATTGCTTTACACAGTGAAGCCTGAGTCATTATCTACACTTGCACAGCTGCAAAAGTAATAATGATCCTAACTTTACCAAATGCTTTGGAATGCAGCTACCAGAGTTGCCTTGACAGCTGCCTGAGATACTGTGTTACATGTGAACCTATGTTTTTTTTTTTTAAAGTATTAAAAAGTATTGTCTTTTATTGGATCTAAATATGCTGCCCTTTACTTCTATTCTGTGTGTCGTCCTACCCGTATTTTCGGAGAAGTTGAAAATAAGGGGTCATATGTTTTCATTAAACCCACCATAATAGCATTACTGAGGAGGTATACATACAGGGAATGTGTGGGAGAGAGACAGAGTACCTCCTGAACTAAACGCAGAGGAAGAGCTACGCTCTTCTGTCTAGGGCTTAGATAAGCCGCATTCTCTCTGCTCCAGTTTCAGTCTATATTAAACACCAGAAATACCTCAGTGATGATTCCTGTGTCTCTCCTCCTTTTCAAGCTAAAGCAGCCTAATTTTCAACCTGTACTCTTTGAACATTTGCAGCACTCTCTAAACGGGTAGCATGGAGCAGTTTCCTGTGCTCAGAAAAGCCTTTGGACTGACTGATAGACTGATTCAAACCACTTCCCTCTCTCATCATACAAGTCCTGTTCAAGGCAACAGCACCTATGAAAACACCTGTCTTATCTGCCCATTTACATGAACCTGAAGCTAACATTTGCCTTCATGCCACACACAGAATCACAGAGGTGGAAGGACTCTTGAGAGGTCATCAAGTCCAGCCCCCTGAACTCATGGCAGGATCAAGCACCATCCAGACCACTCCTGGCCGGTGTTTGTTTAACCTGTTTTTAAAAAATCTCTAATGATGGAGATTCCACACGCTCCCCAGGCAATTTATTCCACTTTATTATTTATTCCAATTTAACCACTCAGACAGGAAGTTCTTCTTAATGTCCAACCTAAATCTCCTTTGCAGCAATTTAAGCCCATTGCTTCTTGTGCTTTCAGGAGTAATGGAGGATAATTTTCTTCTTCTTCGTAAGAACAAACATTTAGGTTCTTGAAAGCTGTTATGTGCCCTCCCCTTTTTTTCTTTTCCAGACTAAACAAACCAGATTCTTTCAATCTTCCCTCATAGGTCATGTTCTTAGAACTTTTATTGTTTTATTGTTTTTGTTTCTCAACCCTTTCCCATTTGTCCACGTCTTTTCTGAAATGTGGCTCCTAGAACTGGACACAGTACTTCAGTTAAGGCCTAACCAACAAAGGGTAGAGTGGAAGAATTAGTTGCGTCTTGCTTGCAACACTCCTGTTAATACATTCCTGAATGCGGGTTGCTTCTTTTGCAACTGTGTCACACTGTTGACTCATATCTAGTCTTTGACCACTTTCTACAGTACTCCTTCCTAGACAGTCATTTCCCATTTTGTATGTATGAAACTGATTGTTCCTTCCTAACCAGAGTACTTTGCATTTGTTCTTGTTGAATTTCATCCAGTTTACATTAGACCATTTCTCTAGTTTGTTCATTTCATACTGAATTATAATCCAGTCCATCAAAGCACATGCACACCCTCACAGCTTGGTATCATCACCCACTTGGTGAAAATCGAAACTAAGTAACTCCTCAAGATGTACTGAAGGGATGATATACCTCTACATACGACTGCAGTTTGACCATAATAGTGTTACTGACATTAAGACAGCTAGTACCGAGATAAGTCATCTGAGAATGGAGTCTGGATGTGCTAGGTTTATGGGGTGGTGGGGAGAAGGGAACCATACACAGAGTCCCTGAGCTGAAGCTTTACAGACTAAATACACAAGGAAGATTAAGGCAGTATTACCAACTCCATATTAGGAACTTTAGTAACCAAGATCAAGGGACTCACCCAAGCTATTATAATAAATAAGGGACAAAATCAATATCAAAGCTGGAATTTCTGAGTCCCATCCCAGTGACTTAATCATAAAAGATTGGCCTTCCTCTCTAAATATATGGCGCCTCAATGAAGATAAGTAGCTTTGTGAAAAATCATTTGTTTGGTGCACTTAAGCTTCTACGGTACTGCAATCAATTATATTTAGAACATTTATGAATGCACAGAGCCTCCTTGGAGGAGAGAAACAAATCCATTCCTTGCCAAAGATTAGCCGCTGTTTTGGTGATGT
Organism: Carettochelys insculpta; assembly: GCF_033958435.1. Lineage (NCBI taxonomy): Eukaryota > Metazoa > Chordata > Testudines > Carettochelyidae > Carettochelys > Carettochelys insculpta. The sequence goes on along the minus strand of NC_134139.1, from coordinate 84,790,889 downwards.
CCTATCTACTTTAACTATGCCTGACTAGGAGCATCAACTTGTCCTTTTGTCTTTGAGAAGCTGGTTTATCCAAACTTGTTTGGTAAACAAGTTTCAGACCAAATTTAAGCTTATGGTAATAACTTCATGCATACAGCAACGAAGGGTCCTGTGGCACGTTATAGACTAACAGAAAAGTTTTGAGCATGAGCTTTCGTGAGCACAGACTCACTTCATCAGATGCTGGTCTTGGAAGTCTGCAGGGCCAGGTATAAATAAGCCAGAGCAAGGCTGGGGAGCTAACCTTGTTATCCCCAGCCTTGCTCTGGCTTATTTATACCTGGCCCTGCAGACTTCCAAGACCAGCATCTGATGAAGTGAGTCTGTGCTCACGAAAGCTCATGCTCAAAACTTTTCTGTTAGTCTGTAAGGTGCCAAAGGACCCTTCGTTGCTGTTACAGATCCATACTAACATGGCTACCCCTCTGATACTTGACTTCACTACACACATTTCACCATATTACTGAGCAGGTGGGATATTAGATTTCAAGTGATATCTCACGAGGCATATTTTGTTCAAGGTTATTACATTGGTGTGTAAGAATATAGAGACTCAGTCCCAGGGAAATAGGAAGACTAGCTGGCTATGTCTACATGAGAAGCCTCTGTCGACAGAAGCCACTGTCGGAAGGGATTTCCTGGCAGAACTTCTGTTGATAGGTTGCATCTACACATAAAAAGAGATTGAAAGAGCAATCTGCTCTGTCGACAGAGAGCAGCCATATTGCCCGGCTGCTCTCTCAACAGAATAGCTGACCAGAAGCTCTGCAAATAGGGCTGCCTGGTGAACCAGAACCCCTGTCTAGAGCTGGGGAGCACCTACATAGCTGTTTTGTCAACAGAACACTGTTGTGAGTGAGGCATTATACCTGAACAGGGAGGGGTATAATGCCGCCGACGGATATGCTGGATTTTGTCAAACTGTCGACAAAGTGCATTTTGCATGTAGACTCTCCGTGGTTTTTCATAACAAAAGCCATTTTGTCTAGAAAAGCCTCTTGTGTAGACACAGCCTCTGATTTTAAGAGATAAAATGAGGAGGGCTATGCCATCTTAAAGACTAACACATTTATTTGGGCATCAACTTTCATGGCGCAGAGCACACTTTATCAGCTGCATGAAGTGGAAACTTCAGTTTGGGCAGGATATATAAACATGCAACAATGAGGGTGTTACACTACTATGCAGAGGACCAGTACTAATGAGGCTAATTCATTCAGGACGGATGTGGCCCATTCCCACCCGTTGATAAAGTGAGAATAAGAAAGTGGGCAGGGGCTTAGAATAGCCTTTTATTTTTGCCTAATTCAAACCACTTCCCCCTCTCATCCTACATGTCCTGTTCAAGGAGACATCATCTGTGAATGCACCTGTCTCATCAGCCCATTTACACGAACCTGCAGCTAACACACTCCTTCATACCACACACGGAATCATAGAACTGGAAAGACTCTTGAGAGGTCATCAGGTCCAGTCCCCTGCAGTCATGGCAGGATCAAGCACCATCTAGACCACAAGCCCCATCCTTTTTCCTTAGATTGTTAGTTGTGTTGCTTATTTTCTGCCAAAGACACTTAACAGCTCTGAAATGAACTGAAATCTCCATTTCATTATGTGCGCTTGGAGATATCACAAACTTAACAAGTTTTAGCCATTACCAATCTGGGCCTTGTTTTGGAGGGCGAAGTCTCTGTTTTGTGTTAACAAATTCCAAGAAGCATCATTTCTACACAGTGAGCCAGCCCCTCCCAAGCTCCATTCAGACCCAGTCTGATGGTGTCAAGTTTGCTTATCACTTCCAAGTTTGTATATTCACACTGCAGTCTGTTTAAAAATAAACCAGTCAACTATGGCAATTTCCAAGTCTGTTACTGAGTTTCCATAGAGCTTGAAGTGTTCCCCGACTGGTTTTTGAATGTTACTTTTCTTGATGTCTGATTTGTGTCTTTTTATTCTTTTGCACATAGACAGTACAGTTTGTTCAGTGTATGTGGCCAGAGGGACATTGCTGGCACACGATGGCATATGTCATATTAGTAAATGTGCAGGTGACTGAGCCCCTGATGGCGTGGCTGATGTGGTTTGGTCCTGCGATGATGTTGCTGGAGTAGATATGACTTCAGAGCTGGCAACAGGGTTTGTTTCAGGGACTGGTTCCTCGGTTGGTGCTTCTGTGGTGTGTAGTTGCTGGTGAGTGTTGCTTCAGGTTGGATGGCTGTTTGTAAGCAAGGACTGGCCTGTCTCCAAAGGCCTGTGAGAATGAGGGTTCATCATCTAGGGTAAGTTGTTCATCCTCAATGTGCTGGAGTGGTTTTTGCTGGGGACTACTGGGGACTGGAGGTAATGGCCAATGGCATTCTGTTACTTTCTTTGTTGGGACTGTCCTATAGTAGGTGACTTCTGGCTACCTGCCTGGCTCTGTCGGCTTGTTCCTTCACTTCCCCAATGGGCACTGTAGTTTTAAGAATGCTTGAGCGAGACCCTGTAGGTGTTTGTGTCTGTCTCAGGGATTGGAGCAAATGCGGTTGTATTGTAGGGCTTGGCTGTAGACAGTGGATCGGGGGATGTGTTCTGCATGAAAGTTGGATGCATGTGAATAAGTATAGTGGTCAGTAAGAGAGCTCCTCAGCTTCCCAATCTCTCTGGAAACTCAGTAACGAACTTCATGTATCTGACAAAGTGGGCTCTAGCCCACAAATCTTATGCCCAGATAAATTTGCCACAGGACTCTTCATTGCTTTTTGCTGAACCAGACTAACACAGCTACTCCTCAAACTTGTCACCATGCAAGGCACTGATTTTAAGAGGGTAGAGTTCAAGCTAGCAGTCATGACCAGCCCCTAAAAGAACAAAGCCCTGCTTTACAGGCATCTGCTACGATTCCCTCCTGCCTCTCTTTAAAAGTAGCTTTTTTCATCGGCGTAACAGAAGACCAGCTAAAGGACTGCAATGGAATAGCCCCATACCTTTCAACCAGACTTCTCCTTGAAACAAAAGCTAGATGCGTAATATCACTGAACTAAATTTACATACTTCTCTTTTGGGAAGAAAAGCATTTTTGATTTATTGTCAAATGGACAAAGCCCTTATGATACCTGTTTGACTTATTCAGTAAGGAAAATCTTTCTTGTGAAATATCCATCTCATACATTTTTGCCACCTTGAAACATTTTGCACCATTAGAGACATATTTATAGCTACTTCTAAATGAACCATAACAAAAGATTCTATTTTCTGTTTTCTCCTGAAAGATTTTTATGTCTCTACTCTCTGAAATAAAATATATTGTTCTCATGCTTGCCTTACTATTACTTAATCTATCAAGTCATCCTGGGTGGTTAATGTTCTGCAAATCCATAGCTCTGTGAGATGTCAAATGAAGTAAAATAACCGGAAGCAGTAGGTTTTTTGTTGTTGCTGTTTGTGTTTTGTTTTGATCTTGCACTCTTCAATAACAAATTAGGAAGAGAGGAATTTGTGGAGGTTATGGAAACTAATAAGATACACATACAAGAAGGGATCAAAGGAAGAAATGAAAAATCTATCGCTCTAGACACAGAACTATGGTGTCAGGAAAGGTTCTTGAGAAATACAGATGGAGAACAATGTAATGTATTTATTGCAGATGCTTATGGATTGGTTGGATGGGGAGGTAATAGATTTATTTCTGCAGCAGCTTTGGGTGAGTCTTTTAGGTTGTTTAGTAGACACAGTTGGCTTTATCTGTTTATGGGCTGTATTTAACTTGTAGACAGGTTCAGGACTGGCACAGAGGGTCAGTTTACGTGAAGCTCTCTGGCTAGATAGCCATTGTCAGACACCTCACACACCCAACACACCCTGCAGTCCCAACTTCTGTCTTCTGTCAGGAAGCAAGGGGAAAACATGCCAACACTACACATTGCTAATCCCTGTGGTCTCCACTACTTTGTTTCAACCTGACTGGAGAAATCTATAGGAGACCACAGAGACAAGAATATGAGGCATGGGGGATGCTCAACATCTCCTCCATCATCACCCTCCATTTCCTGTGAGTATGCCTAAAACCCTCCGACCTCATGGATGCCTGAATCTTTCAGGATCACGGGAAGACAGGTCTAAACACCCTATTGGTTTGTTGAACATTCTTTATGCAGAATTAATGATTGAGGTTCCTGGATCAAACTCCCATTTGGAGCTCATGTTGGTGTATTTACAGTCTGGGGGCAAAACACGTCTTTGCCAAACACAGTGTCTGTGAAATACACGGTCAGATCTCCCCCCCCCCAAGATAATCAAAGGTTTTTTTCTTTTGAAAATTATGGTTTTCATCTGACTTGGAATGTTGCAACCTGACATCTTATGTCACCCTGGTTAAGTAGGTATTACTGTACCCATTGCACAGAGGAGAACACTGAGACAAAGTTTGAGGATCAGTATGTGACCGTGAGCTACAAACCTGAACTCAGGGTAGCTCTGAGGCATTCCACCTCCTCCATACAGCATCCCTCCGATGTCTTTTAACAGTGCTACATTTATTATATTATTTCAAACAATGAAGATGGACCCGGGAACTCCAAGGGATGTCAGAACAACACAGGCACAATGATGCTGCTTAACAGGAAGAAGTATGTGTTGCTTTTGGTGTGGAGAGAGGTGAGGAAGGGAACTAACAAAGCTGAGGACAGCTGACCTCCTTTCAGGCTAAGTCTGCTCAAGGAATCTATTTGGGCATCTGACTGCACATGCTACAGCAAGGATGGCCTTTGCTCCCTTTCCCCTGTTTGTTAACCACACAGGGCTGACCAGTCTGGCTGGCAGGGTTGCTTACTCAGCATCTCCAGTGAATATTTCAAGATGGGTTATTATCAGGAAGATCACAGCAGGGTCAGGAATAAAATCTGTATCTGGGACCTAGTTCTGTGTCTTAATCACAAACCCCACCCTTTTTTCTTTAAATTGTGCCAGGTATGATGATTGTGTTCCATCAAAGACATTTGGCACCTCTGAAATGCGCTGAAATCCCCATTTCATTACACTAAGAATACATCTATACTTACTGAAACATCAGGCTCAATCTTCCAGGGTTCAGTTTAGTGCACCTAGTGGGAATGCGTTAAATCAAACCATAAGGGCTCAGTCAACCCTGGTACTCCTCATTCTTCTAAGTATTTCTCTGGTAGACCTCCCTCTGTCAGGCTGGCCTGGTAAATCAATATTAGATACATCAATTCCAGCTACACAATGCTCTAACAGTGTAGGCATCCCATGTCAGATATAAATTCAATTTTCGTAGTGCACTAACTGTAGGTATAATTATCAGAAAAATATTAAATATTTAATCTTCCAAGTAAATATCTCCTTAAATAGTAACACCCCAAAGTGAATTACTAAATCACCATTAAAACAGGATATATATGACTTTAGTACAAATATCTGAGACTGGGATCCTAGTCTTCAGTTTTGGCAAGTGATGTTATTGTGCCACGAGAGAGCTGCCATCAACAGGAAGCCCATTTTTATTTCTAGTATTAAATTTCACATTAGGTTTACGTATCTAAAGACCTTCACTTCCCTCCACAAAATCTACACAGAACAAAATGAGTGCTGCTTTCATTGGCCACTGCAGAAGTGTTGCCCATGTATTTCAGAAAAGAAAAACTTTCCCGATACTCACAAAAGCATCCTTTGGCTATAAAGAACCTTGAAGAAGTGGCTTAAATGAAGAAGTCATCTCAAAGATTATAAGGCCTAAACCAAATTTCATAAGCTACAAGAATTCTCCACTAACTGTGACTGACTAATCTGACTTCAAGATCTGTCACCAGCAGATAATCATGTTTATACATGATGTAGGAGTTAATTTTTAGGGAACTTGTGCTGGTTGAAATGTAGGGACTAAACTGTATTGGGAACAGATTTGCAACACAATAGGTTTAATAATACATGGATTTGTCAGATCACTTCTGCCCTGGCTTTTATAAATTAAGCTATTAGTTTAGGATCACCTACATTTGAGGTCCATCCCTTCAGCAGGAAACAACTGTGTTATAGACACGTTCATGGCTTTAGCAGTTGAGTCACCTAAGGAGTTTGATTGCAAACTTCATAACATAAAATGTCGTGTCTGTCTCAGTGTGGGTGAGCTAATCAGAAGCCTCACCACGAATTAGTTCTGTGCACAGCAGTGGATGTCACTGCAAATATTCTTATTCCGTGGCTTTCAGAAATCACTTGCAACTTCAACAGATCTATGCTCAATCAAAGAGAACAGTTATGTTGTAGAAACCATGCTGTAAAAAGAATGGCACGCAAAATATGCAAGGGAATGGAAAACTTCTATAACAGAATGGTCACTCAGTAAGACCAAAACCTGCCACCTACAAGGGCATTGGTGTGTTCTGGCACAGTTCCTCTTAAAAATGAGAGGTAGGATTTGAGGATGGCACACCAAGGCTCCCAGTATTCCTTGCCATAAAATTCACAGAGAACTTTGGGGATCAGTCCAGTAATTCAAAACTATTACAGAGCTGTAACAAGGGTGAGGAGAGTGAGGCACCTGCTTTGGGTGCACAGTTGAGAAGGTGCATTTAAGACAGCTCCCTCACCACTTCTCTGCCCCCTCCTCACACTCAAATGAAGCTCTTTCAACTGGCTGGTAGAACCCCCTCCCATACCATTTATACCTCACTAAAACCAGCTGAACTGAGCTGGGTTTCCTTTTCTAGTCAGGCTCCTACTTCATTTCCCTGGCATATGGTGAATCCAGCCTACAGAGCCAGCAGCAGCACCATTTTTAAAAGCCGGCTGGGTGGCCCCATGCTGCATGTGGCACTTTAAGGAGCCATTTGTGGCTCTAGAACCTGCTGCCTGACTCCTAGTCCAGCTCCCTGCCCTGCCACACTGAAAGAGCATAACTCAATTTAACTGGTTTAACAGGAAGCAGAAGGGATCCAGCCATTAAACCTATTAAATTGAGTCCCATTATTTCAGTGTGGCAGGGCAGTGAACGGGATTAGGAGGACTGGGGGAGCAGTGCAGAGGAGGAGGAGGAAGCTGCAGCTGCCCAGCCAAGGAGCAGTGGAGGGCGCAGTGCGTGATGCTCATGTGAGGTAGTTGGGGGGCAGCTTGGGGCTGAGATGGGTTAAGCCTGGGACTGGGGCAGGGGGAAAATTTGAAATACTGTTGTTACTTTTTCACAATATGAAATATTAATTGAACAATGGTGCTTGAAAAATGGGCATGTGGAGAAAATTAGATCCACCCATGTTATTGCAAAGCGACTTGTTTGATGTTTTATGAACTTAAGCATGCGGGCAGGGGGCAGTTTGGAGCTATTTTGTGTTCGGCCCCTGGAACATGTAAAAAATTGCCATGTGGTTCCCAATAGAAAAAAAGGTTGGACACCCCTGTACTAAGCTATTTTCGCCCGTGCCTCATGCCACATCAACATGCCTGCCCATGCCGAGGATGACCAAAGTTGCTCACTTCGTAAGGGGCACATCTTTTTCAAACTGGTATAGTAAAATAACATGCTGGGCAACAAAGATTTTGTCCGACTTCTATAAAGATGTTTTCTTTTGGGTGATTCTTTTGTTTAAACTGTTACTGCTAATCTTCAAAAAGCTGCAGTAGCTTTAAGTTTTAAATATGACAGAGATTTGAATGCCTCAGAAATTTCATCAGATTCAGAGTTTTAAGCATCAGGCGCTAGTGCTGTTGCCAAAGGGTTCGTCTGCGACTAGTCTGGGCCATCTACGGTTAATTCATGAATATAATCTGGCCAAATCTCATGCAAATTTGGAAATCGCCCTGTGAATATTTTGTCTGCTTGCCAGTGACTGTGGCTTCTTGAAAAAGAAGTTTTAGTAAACTAAAATTAATTAAGAACTACCTTCAAGCATCCACATGTCAGGGGAGATTATCAAATATGTGCATTTTATCCACAGCACATAAGGTAGTGAATAATATTAATTTCAATATAATTATTGATGGGTTTGCCACGTTAAAAGCATGCAAAGTACAATTATAAACAAATACCTAATAGTACCTGACATGGTGATATTTTGTAATTATATGTATTAATATATAGATTATATGTATAGATTATTTTACAACTATATTTATTAAGATATATGTATTGATTATGCAAATCTTAGCTATAATTAATGAATGTGTTTTTATAAACATATTTTCACTTTTTGTACAAAATAGGTACAATGAACACACTAGGGATCACAATTTTAAATTCTTGCCTCAGGAGCAAAATTAGCTCATTACAGAACTGTATATCAATCTAACAGTCATTTTCTCTTGTGTATCTCCAGTATTGCTCTGCAGTCTGGGAGGTAGAAAATTCCTCCTCCACACAGCCCTCATGGGGAACCCCAGCACAAAACCACTTAGGCTGCAGGCTAGTTTCAGCATTTGGCCGTGTGGACTTTAATCAGCACATACGACAGCAAAAATGTACATAGGAATGACTGTCCTGAATTGTCTTCTGCTTCCATGCAAGTGCAGCCACCTATCAACAGTCAAAGACAGCCTATTTGAGGAAAATTTATCATTTTAAGAGCATAACCCATCTACCCCAGCAGGATGGACTTAAAGGAGTTCATTCTGCTGGTGCTTTTTTTCATCATTTGAGCCATTCAATCCCTGTTTAAGTTAGCTTTTGTGTTTACTCTTACAGACATTGAAACTTATGGTATTTTAACCTTAGTATTGCCACAAGAATAAAGAAAGATGGGTGACTCTGAATTGATGGTCACTGCAATGTGCAGTGAGGCTTTCCTGGTACTCCTTCCCTCACCAAAACATTCTGAAGCAGCCAAGAAATAGTCACTAAAATCAGTGAAGGAATTTGTGACTAGACAGTTCTAATATCAGAATTAAAGGGTGACCCAGAAATGTGAAAATCTGGAACTCCCTGATTCATTTTCTTTAAGTACTACAATGCTGAAGTGCAAAAATAAATCAAAGTTACTTTCCACCATGAAGGGGAGATCTAGAAGAAAACATGATTGTGTAAATCAGCAAGGAAGTCAAGTCCATCTTTAGGTGGGTGTAAATAACAAGAATACCAAGTCTTCCTATTTTATCAATGAATGGATCAAGAAAGCCAAGAAATACTAAATCCCTAAAGCAGACCTGGAGGGAAAAGCAGTACAGTATCGTACAAAATGCACTGGTAAAAGATGGATTATGATAAACCAGGGATCGGCAACCCTCAGCACAGTGGTACCAAGAGTGGCACGCAAGCTGATTTTCATTGCCACGTGAGATGGGAGCTCAGTCCTGCCCCTCCTCGTCCCAGGCAACTGGGAGCTTGCTCAAAGCCTTGCCACTGGTAGATTAACAAAAGATCACCTAATGCTACCAATCACCAACTAAATGGTGAAGCTCTGCATCTTCATTTATTTATTAATTAACCGTGTCTAAGTTGTTTATTAGTGACTTTAAAAAGTATCACTGGCACTCAAAGCAGACAGAGGCCAAAAGGTCAAATTTCGGCACTCCACCTCAGAAAATTTGCTGACCCCGTGAACCATATGCTTCTACTATTCATAAATACCTCATTCCCATCTGGACACAAATCAGCCCAGCTTGCACCCAGATTTAGTTATTTTTAAACTTTACGAGAAACCCCGTGCTGTTGATCTCTCCACTGCTTACCCGCATTCATTATTTTGTCCAACCAAGCCACTACAACTGGTAATCATCACTGTATTTATTCATGGGGCTGATTTAGTGAAATTTCTTGATCTTAAACATTTGAATAAACAAAACTTCAGCAAAATTTCCTTTTATATAATTATTCATTTCCTAGCAGTGCACGTCTGTCAAATGGTACTTTCTGGTTAAGTGTTCGTCTAGATGCAGTTTATTCCCTTACCCCCACCCCTGCCAATAAAAGAAATCATATTTTTGGATCTATGTACAAAACCCATCATTCGTTCCACAAGGAATTCGCAAATGCCAATGCTTTCAGGGTGCCTTTTGGAACATGTAATTGAATTAGTTTGTTTTACTTGGTATGCTACCCTTGATCATGCATAAATTTCTACTTCATTTCTGCTGGAGCTCATCCAGATACTGTTTTAAATACTATAAATCCCCATAGAGATTGAGAAAATTATATTTTCAGGAGTATTAAATAAGATACAAAAAAACCTAAAAATATTTGGCATTTACATAAGTTTTTAATCAAAGGATCTCAAAGCACCCTACAAAGATCTATTAAGCAAGTTCCACAGCATGAGTAAGCTAAACATATTTTATTAAACTTACTTACAAAAGGGTTAGCTGAGGCCATGGTTGTCTGTAGCTAAATATCTTGCTGAAGGATAAACAAGGAGTAAGTGGAAGCATCAGGGATAGAACACAAGAATCTTGATTCTTTTATTGCTGCTCTAACCACAACTATACTGTACTCTACCCTCTTTTGAAATGAGGAATACTAAAAGCAGATTGATTGTGTAAGCTAACCTCATAGCCACTACCACACATTTATCGAAACCTTGGGGCTCATTCTTTTAGGCGTATGTTTGATGTTATTCCTCGCCAATAATGGAGCAAGACACTCCCAACCTGGAATTTCTCTGTGATGCAATGCAGAGATCAGCTATGGTAACCCCCATAGCTGACTGTGCTTTGTTCATAAAATGTCACTGAAAAAAACAGCAGTATACCATTGAAAAGTTACACTCATAGCAACCCATTTTTTAAAAACTAACTATTCATGGCTACATGGTCTCAAATTACCTAATAAATAGGGCATTTAAAAACATTGCTACTTTTCCTTAAATGTACCACAATACCAAGTGAGATGTTTTAAAATTTTAACCTCCCAATTTACAGATCATTTCTGACATACGATTTATGTTCAAAGATTTTAAGGTCCACAGTTAGGGAGCCTGTTGATGAAAGACTCACATCACCTTGAGCTTGGAGGCAAAAAACCACAGTGAATGAAAATCTCCAGCAGCATGAACACAAACAATGCAGAGAAATGAAATGTTTAGAGGCTAATAAGGTTTGCCATTGAACGTTACAGATTTATTTATAATACCCTTGTGTGTAAAGGCTTCTACTGAGCTCAAAGTTGCATTGTGTTAGGAACTTGACACGCATAATAAGAGACAGTGCCCACCCCAAAGAATTTACATTCTCAGTGAACAAGAAACAAGGGTGGGGGAAACGGGTATAATCCAAAAGATGAGGAAATGAGGCAGAGAGACTGAAGCCTAGTCTACACCAGAAAGTTTTGCTTCTAGAGTTGGGTTGGTTAGGAGTATGTCAAAAAGCACTCTCACCCTCAGCCAACATAGCTATGCCAGCATAAGCCCAACTGTAGAAGCAATTATACTTATGAAAGAGTGCTAAAGTCAGCTGAGCTAACATCTTCCGGGGTGTTGATGCTACTATACTGGCAGAGCTCCTGTCACATAAACTGAGTTTACACTGAAGGTTCTGCCAGGGAAGCTATATTGGACTCTGTAATGTAAGGCTCTGTAAGGTACACATAGTCTAAGGGATGTGCCCAAAATCACTCAGGAAATCTGACACAGTCCCAGGTCTCCTGAGTTTTAGGACTCCTCTACACAGGAACATGTTACCAGTTATAGCAGTCTAATTATACACCAGAGTTAAACTACTACATTTATACCAGTATACTCCCAATGGGGACATACCCACCCCAAATAAAAGTGACTTTTGTGATTTAGATTTGTCCCCTTGCAGAATATGAGCAAAACTGGAAAAGGCACTCTACTACAATTACTACCAAGGAGAGTTATTCTAGTTTTCCTGGAGTGATTTCAATTCACACTTTAGCAAGTATGAGTACCACATTTCCTGTGTAGATGATCTCTCATTGCTTCATCCCTAAAGCCATCCCTGTAAGGGGATTCCTGGAAAAATGCCAAATGTTTTAAACAACAGTGAAGTACCAATGAGAACAATATTGAGTCTGTTCTGGTCTGGCTGTGGTCAGAAGCAGTGGGTCTGTCCCACGAAAGCTCACCCAAACAATTATTTTGGTAGTCTTTAAAGTGCTACTTGACTGCTTTTTTGTTTTGATAGTGTATAGACGAGCACAGCTCCCTCTGTTACTGAGAACAAAAGTGTTTCTTGTGCTCTGTACAGTAGTGTGCCCTGGAAGAGGCGTTGGTAGGAAAACCAGGTTCAATGACATTAAGCACAGAACTCCATTTTCCATTTAGTTTATCTGAAGTTTAGCTTGAAGTTGTACGCTAATCCTCATGAGGTCTCAGAAGGCTGAGCGACAAGGACTCATGAGATCACAGACTTGTACACTGTAAGACCAGAGGGACCGTAATGATCATCTACTCTGACCTCTTTCACATTGCAGGCCACAGAACTCTCTCTCACTCAGGACCTCTGGCTGAATTACTGAAATCCTCAAATTGTGATGTTAGGGACTCCAAGTTACAGAGAATCCACTATTTGCTCCAGCTCAAACCAGCAAACGACCCACACTCCGTGCAACAAAGGCAACACACATCCAGGGTCTCTTCTGAACGACCCAGGGACAAATCTCCTTCCCGCAAAATATGCCAACCAGTTGGGCCCACAATACATGGAAGAGACACTAGCCAGATACCTGGGAAAGATGCCTCAGAGATCCTTTAGAGCCCTTCCCATCCCGAGTCCCATCTCCATCCTTCAGAAATGTTTGCTAGCAACAGTCATAGATGGAACCTTATGTCATTGCCAGAAGTATCATTTCACCATGCCCTCAGCAGCCATTTAGATCCTACCTCTACTTGATCTGGGACAAGTCGCTTAAATGCTGTCTGCCACATCTTCCAGAGAGCAAGAAATATTTGAAGGTCTTTTTTTAAAGTTGACTCAAACTGGAAAATGACATTGAGGGAATTAACATTGGCTGATATAGGGAGGAAACTAGTACAAATTAAACCTGATGAACTCCATGCCAGCCAGGTGAGTAGCTGCTCACCAATGTGAGTAAGGAATTTGCAATCTGATCCTTACGGTAGGAGAAACCTACTATACAAATTGTTGCCATCCTGCCACTACCTACAGTGCCCTGACCACGACAGCTCATATTTTAAGCCTGTTATATCCATTAGAAGTGATCTGAAGTATGAACAGTCAAATTATTTCCCAGCTAAGACGACCCAGAAATATCAATACAATCCAACTGTGAAACGGGGTTTAGAGCGCATTGCCTGATTAAACACCAGGATGCCAGTGGTTTTAGCCTCCACGCTTGTTCCCTCATTTCCAAAGAATGCTGAAGTCCATGGCACACAAGCTCTTCCCCAAGTGAAGTAGTGCTTGGTGTCTGTCTCCGAGAAACTCAACATCCTGAGCCGTTATTCCTCTTCCACCTCCCTGCCTCATCTGTCAGGAGTCCCCATTCCTATCTTTCACCCCCATGCACACTCAAGAGACAGGAAAGAGCCTCCTGGAAGATATTATGGCTCCCACTTCACCAGCAGAACTGCATTAGTGTTCTTTCTAGCAGGGTGGGAGATTTGCATCAGACAAAACAACAAAGGTGGCAGGTATGAGACAAAAGGGAGGCAATGCCTCCCTTGGGTCTTAGTGCTCTTCGTCTCCCCATTCTGACAGTTCCTAAAGGTTCCTACAACAAGTTGTTGCAGCTTGCAGACAGGTGACTCTTCCCGACAGGGGAAGGAGGGAACAAGCAGCCCTGTAGCACCTTAAAGACAAAATTTATTTTTTAGGTAATGAGCTTTCATGGGTAAGACCCACCTCCTCAGTTTCTTCAACTCTAGAATATACAGAGGTAGGTCTTACCCATGAAATCTCTTTACCCAATCAATTGTCTCAGAGGGGTAGCTGGGGTGGTCTGTAGCTTTGCCCAGAGAAAAAGTCATGTAGGACCTTAAAGACTAATCTTATTTATGAGGTAATAAATAAATAGTTAATCTTCAAGGTGCTACAGGACTGCTTGTTTGGGGGTTTTTTTTTTTGGTTGATTGGTTGGTTTTTTTGTGAAGCTTCAGACTAACACGTCTTCTCCTCTGAGACTATTCTGAAAAGTGAAAAGCCTTTCAATTTGGCAGACCTATTAGCATAACATTAAACCTGTGAAAGAACCAGGAAGTAGTAATTAAAACCATTTAGCAGGCATGTGCCAACTGTGAATTTACTGACAAAAGCAGTTGTGTATTACTAGTCTACAGAACCATAGCTTAAAATTTGCTTTAAATATTTTGTTAGTTTGGAGCTGAATCTTTTAAAAATCACATCTCTAAGAAACCCTTGCATACATATTTAGATGCACTATCTGAATATTCAGCTATACCCTTAAATGCTTGGAGCTTCAGACAGTTTTTTAAAATAAATTCTTCAAAAGAACTACCTTATCTTAAATATATGTTTTGATTTTAATTACTATAATACAAAAACTTGTTTCCAAAGTCTTCATGTCTTCTCTATCCAGCCTTACTCTCATTTCACCTCCCTGTTGAAGATAGCCCTGAAACAGACAACATTCATTTTTTTCCAGACCGCTGGAAAAAATGAGTTTCCCTATTACTTCTGACTATCTGATGAACTGATTTTAAAGTAGCTGACAATGAAAACCAGTACCTTACAAAAATATAAAACCCCCTCTGATATGCCTAAAATCTTTGGAAACATATAGTGACATTTCATAAACATGTCTTGTAATGAAAAAAAATCACAAAATAAATTCATGTTCCCATTGTCTAAGAACAAGGTACTTTGTTGTGAATACACTAAAGAGCTCTGACTGTTTGTTTCAGTGAGTTTAGTAATCTGGAATGATAACTTATGAAGGCTTAAGAGTATATTTAAAGTATACAAACAACTTAGAAATATTGATGAAGAAAATGAAAAACAGAACAGCTGCACCATGTATTCCATAATATTTAAAGTTATATTCAGTAGGACAAGTGACTTGGTCTTACTGCAAAGTTTTTGCAAATAAATCTCTTAGAAAGTTCAGGGTATATCTAAAAGCTTGTGACTGACATTTTAATTCCCAAATTTAGTGCTTTTAATTCAATACCTTCTGCATGTCCAGTCTTTGCAGTCTGGCATGCAATGGCAAACATGCTCTATTTTCTTTAGAAGGAAATTTTAGAAAAGTGTGGGTTTTTTCCCAGATGTTATTTGCTACATTTGGGTTCAAGGATTTGGCTGGAATGGGTGAGCAGAGAGGACAGAGAAACAATGGGGAGTGTTCTGGGCCTAGAAGGAGCAGGCTTGGAGTATGGGCAGGGACACGTTGCAGCACTTTCCTCCCCAGGCAGCAGCTTCACCCCTCCCCATGCAAAACGAGATAATTTTTCAACATCTCCCCAATGTCAAGGTGAGCTGAAGTATAGTCCTTGTTAACCTACCGAAAGGCTGGAATTGAAGCCACTGTCCCTGTCTAAGCCCATCATGTAGGAGAATCCAATGTTGTCTGTTCTCTGTGCCTTAAATATTGAGTCTGTTCTGGTATGGCTATGATCTGAAGAAGTGGGTCTGTTCCATGAAAGCTCATCACCTAACAAATTATTTTGTTAGTCTTTGAAGTGCTACTGGACTGCTTGTTTGTTTTCACAATGAAGTGTGTGGGGTTCCACCTTGAACCTGAAAAGGGACATGACCTAGGGGAGAAAGGTCACTAATTCCTTCAGTTTCTACCCAGCACAAAGGTTGGAACTCCAGTCTCCCCTTCCCCTCTCACACCCCTAACCACAGGTTTGTGAAATCAGTAGCTTGATACTGACTTACTGTACCGGATAGAAATGTTGTTGGCTAATTAATGCTGGTAAGACTCTTTGACATCCTTAGATGTAAGTGTAAATATTCAAGTCAATATTCACGCTTAAGTGCAAAGCAGCAGGTAATGTTAATCATAGTAACTCAAGGTAAATTACTTCTGGTAAACTTGTTTCTGAAAGAATACTTTACCTACAATGATCTTGTTGAATAATATAAAAATATGATGTATGTTTATGATCTTTTAAGATTGCAATTTGTTTTGATTACCTCAAACAGCATCTGCTCTTTTCTTTCTTTACCCAAAGCACTAAGGAAAAAAAATGCATAACGACAAAATAGCACTGTGCATATTTTGAAATTTGCAAGCCCTTCTGCACATTTCATTAGAAAGGAGCTTTTCCAAGGCAAAACTTGAAAACATGTAAGACAAAGAAAAAATACCACATTTTGTTAAGAATATTCCATATTTGCATTCCTATTACTATTACTAGGGGCACTGAGATCTGAGTGAGACCTTTCTGTCACCTCAGATTACGCCTCAACTGCAGTGGACTCATAATCTTATGCTTATGGCATCCATGGGTGTAGTCAGACATATGCTCGGATCACCATAGTGTACAATTTTTAATTTCCTCAGGGCAACATTTTTTTATTGCATCTGGCAGGTTGTTGCTGTTGGAAGTTGCTTTTTGGCTGTTCATCGCCAAGCCTTTTATTAACTTACTACTAGATATCACTCTGACTGCACATTCTGTGTTAGTGATAATGTTGTCTGTAATGGCAGGTCTACCTTGGCAGATTATGAGTATAAAATGGGCAGGGAGCAATTGACTTGTCAGAATATTTACAAATTTCAAATTGCTAGTTACACCCCTAATGACTTTTGCAATTGAGGAGATTGAAGTGTCACTATATCAGCACTGCATGATGTAAGCTAATAGGGGAAGAAGGTGGGCTGAGACAAAGAAGACCCTTATTAAAAGCAAATAGTTTTGAGTGACATGGAAAACGGAAGGCTCATGGAAGATACATGGATTTATATCAAGGGTCGGCAACCTTTTCAAGGCGGACTGCTGAAATTTGACCCTTTGATCTCCGTGTATGGTCCAAGAGCCAGTGATACTTTCTAAAGTCACTAATAGTCCTACTTATAATAGCTTCATTAATACATAAATTAAGTTGCAGAGTTTTACCACTTAGTATGATCCTTGGCCTTGCTTTGCCTTGGTAAGTTCTTGAAGGGGCGGGGCAGATGGAAGGTGCGTGCGGAGAGCCTGTGGTATGGCTGTGTGAGCATGAAGCGGTGTAACAGTGGTGCAAGCTCCAGGCTGCATGGGAGGAAGAGGAGGGGTGGGGCTGAGCTCCCATCTCATGTGCCAATTCAAATTAGCTCATGTGCCACTCTTGGGCTGCTGGCTCCTGATTTATATATTTTATTGGACACATAGGACTCCAAGTAGCTTTAAGCAGGTTTTAGTGCAAAGACACATACTAACACAAGGACCAAGTTTACTAGCCAGGGTGAAAGAGACCTGTGCTATTTCCCTATCATCATGCCTGCCAAAAATCCACACATTCTGATACCATGCATCTCCTAAAGCTTCACATGTGCAGATAGGAGCATTTAATACTACAGATACGTGGAAACACTGTTAAGTTCTTCAGGTGAATTAGCCTAGTGCACTTCAGCACGGGCAGCTGAAAAGGCATGCAAGTGTAGAATCATTCATGGCTGAAGAGAGCCAGTGATGTGAACTCAGAATGGAAAGTTTAGCGCAAATCGTATTCATTCATTTAATGCTCTGAGGCAATAATTTTCAAACTATCCACCAATGTTCCGACCTATGAACCAATGTTCCTTCTAATCTTTTTCCATCTGTGGGTAGAATACATTTTGTTGTATGCACTGAGGCACAGGGAATGTGCACCACCAGGAAAATCACATACCTATCTGGGGGTGCTCATCTAACCACTGGGGGTCATTGCAATCTCTCCTGAGTGGCCACACAAGCACACCATTTATAGGGAACACTGCCATGAACCCCTGGGGCCCACACACTACATCTAAGATTTCAAGAGGGTTTGCAGCTCTATTTAATTTTTTTAGGGTTGTAAAAATGGAAAAAAGATTGAAAAACCACCACTCTAAGTTCTAGGCCACACTAGCCCGTCTTCTTACAGTCTCATATTTACAAGAGATTTTAGTAAAGTTCTCTTAGGATTGGGGTTTTCAAATTAAACATGCAAGTTACTGTTTGACAGAGATTGTAGGAATGTTAAAATCTCATGAAATCACAGAATTTTAAACAAACACCAATTTTACAAAGTTATTCAAAGTACTAAATAGGTAACATTTGGAGCATCTGGTTTATCATAAACTAGAATATATTCGCTAAAACTGAAAGATTTAGAAATATTTTACTGTTTCCATAGACATCAGAAATTTAAAAAAACAAAACAAAAACACCTTTACACCAGTGTTGTTAACTTAGAAATGATTGTATAGACCAATATAGTCTCAAAAGAATGGCAGGTGTTTGGGGTTTAAGTGACAGTGTTGGCAAAACGTGCCAGATAGACTATGCTGGAAATTGAAGATTTCTGCTGTAGAACAAATGGGTGAGCAAGCTTCTCTATGATGCTGCCACCAAAAGGCCACAGGAGTGCTTTGAAAGGGTTACTTCTCTTGAAGGAAGTAGTGTAGTCTCCTTATCCATCAACTGATCCTATAACTGGACTTAGGGCAGGTTTACACTACCCCAAAGAACAACCCATTCAGGGTCAATCATCCAGGGCTCAGTTTCACACACCTACTAGAGACACTGGAAATTGACCTCTCAGGGGTCACAGTTGACCCCTGTACTTCTCGTGAGACATAAGCAAGGGAGGTTGACAGGAGAATTTCTCCCATTGACCTTCCCCTGCTTAGATAGTCAAGTTAGCCAAGCACAGATATGTTGATTTTAGCTATGCAGTTGCTGTAGCTAAAATTGTGTGTCTACAGTCAACTTTCTTCACCTAGTGTCGCCATAGCCTTAGTTATGACAGATTTGGTGATGAGAACGACTGAGAGGCAGTTGGATTGAGGCCACTAAATTCATTACATACAGGCCATCAAATATCTATGAGACGGGAGCAATTTTGGTCCCTATCAACCTGGACTAGATTATTAACAATACGTTCTTTCTTTGGTCATGTGCAAATCTATTTTCTCTGTTTGCAAAGTCTCTCAGCTTTTCACAAGAACTTTTGGATTTGTCTAAGTATGCCAATTCACTATTTGCAGTTGCTTCTGGAAAAAGCAGCCAAAAATGTATTCAGTGCTTGGTTCTATTCCCTGTCCTTGCTCCCCATGATCAAGTTAAAAAGAAGAAGTGGGTCTTCTCCATGAAAGCTCATGACCTAATAAATGTGTTAGCTTTTAAGGTACTACAGAACTGCTTGTTACTTGTGAAGCTACAGACCAATGTGGCTACCCCTATGGGACTAGCTATCAGTAAATGAGCAAAGTTCCCCCCACATATATAAACAGTAAATTAAAACCTACCTCATCATCATCCATTATAGAAACCATGGGATTAAATTACTTTTGCAACAGTTTTTTTCTTTTCTATTTCTTCCCACATTCTCTTTTGTTAACTTGACAGATACTTAATA
Source organism: Carettochelys insculpta (assembly GCF_033958435.1). Lineage (NCBI taxonomy): Eukaryota > Metazoa > Chordata > Testudines > Carettochelyidae > Carettochelys > Carettochelys insculpta. Next base: position 84,771,461 of record NC_134139.1, on the reverse strand, counting down.
AATGACTTGCACTTAAGAGCTTAGAAAAAATTTATAACCCTTTAAAAAAGAAGCTAAGTGGCACACACTTAACTCTGTACATGGAGTTGTCCCATCAAAGTCAACAGAATTGTTTACATGCATGAAGCCTTGCCTGTCCATCAGGTCCATCCTGTGAGTCATTCTGTTCAGGTAACACCTTGTACTGTCACGGAAGCCCTTTGTAATTTCACATGGCTGCATTTGCACAGAGTGATTTATGGGACGGCAGCCTTTATGCTTGCAGGATGGGGTCGTGGCTCTGCTTTGCACTTATCCAAATTCATGGATCAAGTCACTTAGGCTCAAGCTTTCAATAGTGGCCTGTAATTATGGACATCCATTTTTATAACCATCTGTAGAACACCGAGGTCTATCATTTCAAAAGAACTCAGTGGGCACCCCACAAACCCAAACTTCAAAGAATAAGTCTACATATAGTTAGATACCAGACTATGCACGGCAGCTTCACCTTAGGCCAAGTTTGTGTCCTAAAACATGTGCACCAAAACTGGTGGTGTCCAGAAGTAGAGACTGCTTCTGAAGATCCCACCAGTCGCTGTACCTTAACTGCCAAACAAACTGACGACCACTTTTGTGAAAAGTTCCAAGAAATCAAGCACTTTCAAAATCCAAGTGGTATAATTAAAAAGATTTTAATAGTGTCACAACCTGATGCCACTCTCATTTCTCTTTGGAAAACAGAAATATCTACACGTTATTTTGAAAAATACTGGGTGCTCATAAGAGGCCTTGCCAACTGCAACAAAAAGACGGAAGGGATGAATCTACATAATAGTCCAAATTAAGGCTACATAAACTGTTCATATAATTAACTTATGAACAATTGCTAGAAGATAATTGAGTAAGAGGCATTCTAATGCTGTAAAATCTGCAGTAGTTTCTGTGTATTAGTATCTCAGCTCCCAAAAGTTAGGGAGTAAAAGGCATCATGCTGGACTTGGAATACTAGTCTTCAGTTCAGACTCACCTAAAAATCATCACAAATAAGCATTTTTAATTAACCCTTTGTTAATTTCAGCCTTAATGGAGTAGAGTACATAGACATACCACCTTAAATTGTTACCAACATTTATTCCATTACTGGGCTAATCAGGGCTTCTAAATCCAGGAATACTAGGTCCAAAGTCTGACGATGGCAATGTGAATGTATCACTTAGCTGTGGCAACCTGAGTATGTCCATGTCTATAGGGGTAGCTGAGGTTGCCACAGAGTGAAGGAATTCCTAGGGTCACAGTCACACTACCATCTTCCTATTTAAGGTCACAATAATTCTAGGACAGCTAGCTGCCTAGAATTCACAGATGTCTTCTCATACACACCTGTGCCAATTTCAAAGTAATACTGGACTAGCTTGTACAGCAAATACTCAAATTGAAGAACACTTAGAGAAACAGTCCTAGTGAAGCCAAAAGGTTGCAGGGACAAGTGTAAACACTCAGGCTACATCTATATTATGAAGTAAAGTTGACTTTTTAATGCTAGATTTTTATGAAGTCAAAGTTGACTCTCTGTCAGTGTTCAGAAAACCAACATAACACATCCCTGTTGCCTTACTTATGTTTGGTTATGTGAGCAATGCATTGAGGGTACCTATCCCACAGTGCCGTTGCCTGTTCATTCCGGGGTTTTGTGTCAGTAGCTTAAGGGAAACATGTGCCACAAGTGCTTGTGGGTGTCTGATGTCATCATACCAGAGCGCAATGCCCCACCCCACCCCTGTTGGAAAACAAATGGCCGGACCAAGTGATTTTGTGTCATTTTCCCAAAGCCTACCACTGGCTCATGCTGCAGCACCAACTGGCACTAGCATGAATCCTCAACAGCTTATGACAATTGCACAGTGTGTTATGGCCACTTCCCAAAGTGTTGTGGAGAATTTATTTAGACAAAGTCAGTGGAAGGATGAATTGGCTGAGGAGAAAGGGGATGATTCAGATGATGACACTGAAGAACTGGAGACCAGGAGTGCAGAGCTGCTGGCTGCCCTGGATGCATTGCTTACAAAGCTGTGCCATTTCTGGAGACATGAAACCAGCACACACTGATGGAACTACATCATTTTGGAAGTCTGGGACAACCAGCAATGGCTGCAGAATTTTCACATGAGCAATGCCTTTTACTTGAAACTTTGTGATTTGCTGTCCTCCACCCTCAAGTGCAGCGATACCAGAATGAAACCTGCTTTGACAGTTCACAAGTAAGCGGCAATTACTCTGCGGAAGTTTGCAATGCCCAACAGCTACCAGCCAGTGGGAAATCAATTCAGGGTAGACAGATCTACAGTGAAGGCCACAGTGATGGAGGTATCCAATGCAATCTGTCACCATGTGATGCAGAAGACCGTGACTCTGGGAAACATCCAGCATATAGTGGACAGCTTTATTGACATGGGGCTTCCTAACTCCAGTGGGGCAATAGATGGACTGCACATGCCCATCATGGCTCCAGACGACCTGTCCTCAGAATACATAAATGGCAAGGGGGTACTTCTCTATGGTGTTGCAGGTGTTGGAGGATCACAGAGGTCATTTCACCAACATCTATTTAGGATGGTCGAGAAAGGTGCACGACATGTGCATCTTTAGACATTCAGGTCTATACCAAATGATCCTAGAAGGGGCTTACTTCCCAGACCAGAAAATCAAGACTGGTGATGTGGAGATGCCTATAGTGGTACTGGGAGAACCTTTTTACCCTCTCATCCTTTGGTTAATGAAGCCATACATAGGCAGCCTGGACCGCAGCCAGGAGCGCTTCAACTAGAGGCTGAGCAAGTGCAAAATGGTGTTGAAATGTGCTAATGGTCATTTAAAAGTCAGATTCAGGTGTTTTTTGACCCGTTTGGACATTTCCCAAACCAACATCCCCATGATGGTTGCACTGTGCTGTATTCTCCATAACATATGTGAATCAAAGGGGAATAATTTGATGTCAGTCTGGGTGGTAGAGGCAGATGTCAAGAGAAGCGCTTATGCACAGCCAGATGCAAGGGCATTTACTAATGCTCATGCAGAAGCAACAGCAATCAGGGAGGCTTTGAAAAATAGCTTTATGAATGAGCAGGCAGACACATGATTCTGATGAATTTAACTATTGCGTTGCCAGCCATCCCCCCTCCCCAGAATGATATGTGATTGACCTTTATGAAAGCACCTCCAGTTTTCCTACACCTTGAAATGTCAAATGTGATTTAATACATAACAGTGGCCTCTTAGTAACTGCATGTAGTATTACCATTTTATTGCATAGCACCTGGCATAAGATAACCCTGAAACAGGTTGAGCCTTGGGGTTATGGGAATATGGCTGCGCTACCTTACCAATACTTTGGAATTACTAACAAGCAGAGCCAGAATCTGTATGACTAAAGTTCACCTTTCCCATTGCTCCCCAGCTGAAACTAAACTACTCGAGCACAATGCCTCATCAACCAACCTTCAGACATATCATTGCTTTAAAATCTACAGCACAAGGCAATGCATAAACACTCAGTGGGGCTGTTCTCCCCATGATATATTTGGCTAACGCTCACTAGCAATCATGGGATACTGTGCTTTCCTCTTATTTCAATCTGGTAAACTCAGAACACGTTGACTAAAATAAGCAGTTAAATATGTAGCCATATAGCTACTACCATGATGCTGCAGGTAACAAATATATGATCTTACACATCCTGATCATGGTTTCCAGAAGTCAATGACAAAACTCCCAGAGTGGACTTTCAGGGTGCAGGATTAAGGCTATAGCTGCAATAAGTGTCTGCAAAGAAAGTCAACAGTAGTTCTGTCACACTCATGGGTCTTCTGGAATCTTCTTCTGTCGCTCAGACTGTTGCCCTTATTAAATCGAAAATGCCCATACTTAGTGATTGAATTATCTAAGAGTACCTGTTTAAAGTGATCAAACTAAAAAGAGTAGAAGTTGGGCTGTCTCTTTCTAATATAAATGATTTGGCTCAAGAAAGGGTTTGATCTAATTAATTGGAAGATCTAATTAACTTGTCACTAAACTAAGTGGAAAGCACTATATATAGGCATAAATCCCATATACACTGAGAGGAAACTAATTGCGATACCCATATTTACAGACATAGCCAGAGGAAAGTAAGTAATAAATTCAAAGAAGAAAGAGATCTCAAAAGAAAGAAAACAAAACACAAAGGGACTGAAAGAAAGGAGATAAATACAGATACAGAGCCCAATTACTGTTGTAATAGGCCAAGTAAGGCTGGTAGACTGAAGTCTGTAAACAAATTGGAACCTGAAGAAAGTCTTTCAGATTACAAGTGATCTAAGGCCTTGACTGTGTTAACTGAAGTCAGTGGAATTTCATCATGCACAAGAGCAGCAAAATAAGTAAACTGCAGAGTAAGTGATCTGCCATTTACACCAGAGGGAAATAATAAGGTGTCACTCCGTAGGGGAACTTCCTATGGCCCTGCTCACACATAGTAGCTCCAACACTGTGAACAAGAATTTAGCTGAGAAGTAGTGACCAAACTCACCCAAAAGCATCTACTGACAGATCAGGGGCACAGCTAAATGCTCCTTTTTTGACAAGTTGGTACCTCGCTCCTTTTTGGTCTTTAGACAGGCTGTGGGTTTGCCCCCCAGGAGGACAGAAAATTCAATCTCATCCAGCCCACAGAGAGCTCTGTATGTGGCCTCCCTCTCTGCCATCAGTCCAACAAAGAAATGGTGGGGGTTGTAGTAGGAGTAAGGCCTCTCCCCCACTATGCAAACACTCCACATAACACACTGATGTGGTGGTAACAATGGAAGCTAGCAACCTCACACCACCTGCCCCCCACCCCACACACACTCCACAGAAAAGCCAGTTTCAGAGTAAACACCCCAGTGAGATGAACAAGGATGTGCACATCTCACAGAGAAATTGTTTCAGGCAGGCTGTGTAAGCGGAGAACAGCCACTGAATGAGTTACACTTTGGTCACCTTTCTAAAATGTCCTTCACAATCAAGTTAAATTACAACAGATTCTGACAATATAACTCCAAAAACCAGGGCCATAGGCATGTGCTCGTGCCTTAATGCAGTCCTATTGGCTGGCATTGTGAACACCCAGATAATCCTTACTTGCCATCCAAAGATGTGAATGCCATTTTAGTTTTAATTATTTTTAAATATACTGGTTATTTTTTTAAAAAATGGAATGAAATAACTGGCTGATTTAAGAATGATCATATTAGAGAGACTCATTTTCTGGCATGATCAAATGGCTACATTTCTGTCAGACACTTCAGGCACCAGATTAATAAAAAAACCTCTTACTTTTCTTCAGTTTAATGCAAGTCTGGCTTAGCCATCCCAGAACGAAATGCCAGAGAGGCAACTAAAAGCGTTTCCCTCACCTCTCCAAAGATGGCACACATTTGCCAGGGCTCAGAGTGGGTGATCAGGTTGGTCTAACTGCATTTGTGTCTTCCCAGCAGCAAGGCTGAAAATAAGAGAGTCAGCATCAGGGACAGAAGCTTTATGTTCTAGCTTTGCTGTTCTGTCCCCTTTGTGTGTTTGTCTAACTTCTTCTTGAAAGAATAGTAACAGAGGTAGTAGCAATGTTAGTCTGTATTCTGTCAAAACAAAACAGCACTCATGTAGCACTTTAAAGACTAACGAAATGATTTATTAGGAGATGAGCTTTCATTGGACAGACCCACTTCTTCAGATCTATAGCCTTACCCGAACGGACTCTATATATAAAGCACAGAGGTCCACAAATTATCATCAAGGTTGACAAATCAGAAAATTAATCTGATTTTAACAACAACAACAGCAGCAGCAACCTCAGACAGTTTTGTCTCCTCTCCCTACAAGGACAGTTACCACCATCTTTAACACTGTCTAATAAAGACTGTAATGAAGCAAGTTTTCCCTATAGAAATGTTTTACAGCTAACAGGAAATAGTTAAAATCAACTCCGTACTTAATACCCTACATTTCACGTTTGTGTGTTTTCCCTTTCGTTCCATACCTTAAATAAAAGTTACAAAGATTTTTGATGCTTGTGGCAGTCTTAGGAATAATCAGGCTGAAGTATCTGTACTCCAACCCCAATCCTTATTGAACTTTTTAACGAGGCACAATGACATGTTCGTGTTTAGAACTTTGATTCTCTAGTGCCATCCATTTAGTGCACCAAAATATATATACCATGCATCACATTGGCAGCCACGAGATACATTCCCTTCTCAGTCCTTTGGCTGTTGACTTGTTGAACCAATGCTCTGTGAAGTCACTTGAGGGCATATTTTCATACACAATAATTAATTCTGAATCTCTCAATATTTGGGGTCTCATCTTTCAATAGCTTGATTGCCATTTTCAGTATCCACAACTCTTACTGAAAGCAAAGCAATGTGCAGGTGCTCACTGTAGGGACCCAGAAAAAAAGGCCTCTTCTGAAATTATGGTCTGGACCATTTTGTACCTAGTGTACTTGTAAACTAGGGGTGTAGATTACCCGTTTCTTTGGTGATATCCATTGATGACATGCAATAATTAAGTGCTAAACATCAGTGTTTGCTTTTAAAATAATCTCTGTATCACTTCTAGTCCAATTCATCCATGCCTATACCAGATAAAAGCATCTCTGAACTTCCATTGCAAACATAGAGCAAGCTCCAACCTGAAATGTGAACGTCTGTGGTCTTCTGTCCCTCTGAATTTCCACATTCTGATTGGACAGAGAAATGACAGAATTCTCAGAGAAACCAAATCTCTTCTTGCAACATTTCTAGCAGTCTGACCACAATAAAAAAAAAAAAAACGGGATCTCTCAGAATATAAACTGTTATCAGATTACCTCTAAAAAGACATTCAGAAAATTCTGAGCAGTTCTGGATAAGCACCCAAACATATATGTGCTTATACATGCAAACTGACAAACACTTGGAGAGTTTTACACATTAAAATTAAACTGCTTTAAAGTGAGTCACATTTTCAAGTGTGCTGTTTAAAACAGGTTTCAGAACATAGATTTTCAAGAGAAGCTATTGATTTTGGGTCCTTCAATATTTGGATGCCCTCTAATTTGAGCTATGTTAAAAGGGGCTGATTTCTAGAAGGTTGATGCTCAGTGCTTTCTAAAACTCAGGCACTCTTAATGCATCCCAAAATATAGGTTCTGAACATTGCTAGCCAATTCTGAAAACTTAAACCAATGTTTTACATTCTATTATGCAGGTAATGCAGATTTTTGTGTGCACCAATCAGTTATATTATGTGCACAGCAATGATTTCTGTTCCATGGTAATTTCCAAAATAATCTCAAGCATCATTTTCTTTTCCATTCAGTTTTTTCCACCCACACAAAATAACCTTGCGTTTGCAATCAGTAGCTTGTCTGAAATATTGGGTTAGAAATCAGAGTGCATGATCAAAGTCTTAAATAGCAAAATGCTGTGTGTTCTTTCCTGAGTAGAACATCAGGATCTCTCTATTGTCTTTTTAATATCAACAGCTGTTGCCAGTCATTTTCATTAACAGGCCTGAATTACACATATGGTAGTTTTCAGCTACTCTATGTGACTGAAACAGTAAGTCAGTCCTACACCGAGCTGGCAACTCTGCAAAGAATTGTGTATCAAGGTCAATGCACCAATTTATTTTCTCTCTCTCTGAGAACATGTCTAACTCTGAAAGCTATTGAAATAAATTTACTATCTGAAAATATGATAAAATATCAGTGTTATTTTATACATAGTATAACTAATTCTTTTATACGTAGCATTGGTTAGTTTCTGCATGCAAGTGTGCACCTAACATTAGCAGAATTTGGCACGCGTGCCATGATATTTTCCCATCTCTTTCTTTGTTGGTTGGCCAAACATGTTGCCTTCCCAGTAACATCCTCAGTCTCCACTGATTGCTCTTATGGTTTCTTTCCCATAACCTTGTATTTCCCAGGAGAAATCGCTAGTTGCCTTGCTAACAGAATCAGGAACATTAGAAGTGCTCCAAAAAGACCTCCAGTTTTCCACCTCATTTCACATAATCATGGCTTCTGTGACCTTCATGACTCCTCACTACATGCCCTTGAACAAGGAGGATTACAAGTTAACTGACCAAGGGAAATAGCAAAACTAAACACATTATTTATCTGGACTCCTCTGACAGCCTGGGAGTAATGGACAAATCATTTCAGACAATTTCTCTTCTATTACTTTAACTTCAGTCCTCTGCTGCATCTGTGTGTTCTATTTTAACTCTTCAGTCTTCCGAAAGTTACCAGTTTGCTAACTTGTTTATTATTAGGAGAGCTGTAGAAACTCCTACAATCTTTTAACCCATGAGTGAGTCCTTACCGACACAAATGAAACTTTACTGACTCAAGTAGGAGCATATTCAGTGCACTGTCTTGTTGAAGCTGGGAAATCCTTTGAACTTTCCTTCTTATAATCATTTCCTGTCTTTTATACCATGCTACATCTGCAGCGAGTAATCAGTCCCTTATTCCACTACTTAATGTTATACATCCTCACAACTCTATTAGACTTCAATGCAAGTGATTTGGTGTTTATTCTACATGCAATTTTAACTTATCCTGCAGACTTTTAGTTGCCAGGTGCCTCCAAACAATTCTGCTTGCATCAGCAAGGTAATTGTATCCACCATTTTCTTTAATTTCTACAGCTATGGTATTATCTTTCAAAGAACCAGCTATAGGCACAGTTACCCTGTGACTAAATGGGAAGTAGGGTTTCCCTAACTCTGTCCCCCCACGTCCCCAATTTGGAGCTCATCAACTAATAAAAACAATCAGAGGCGCAGCAAATCTACATGTTTAATTCACCATTTTGGTGGACTCTTTCCTCCTCTAGTGAAGGATCTGCAGTCCTAGAAAAGAACATGCATGCTCTGTGTTAGATGCGCATCCAAATACCAGGCCATGAGATGAGAGAAACCTGGAGTGGGATGCTTCAGTCCTGTCAGGAAAGGTCTGGGATTAAATCAGAACCTGCCTGGTGGTCAAGTGGACAGCTTCAGGGGGTCTGGGAATCCGATCTGCCAGGACCAGCAGCTTGCTACGAAAATGATAGCGGTCTAATCCTGGTAACCATTTTAGAGAAAGTGAGACAGATAGGGAGTGGGAGAGGGTGGGTCCAAAGGTGACCTTGAGAGTTGCTGCCTACTAGTTCCCCTCACACAGTAACTAGGGAGCTCCCTTTTGATAAACAATGAAACTAACAGGCAGCAGGTTTAAAACAAACAAACACTTTTCCCACACAAAGCACAGTGAAGCTGTGGAACTCCTTGTGGGAGGATGTTGTGAAGGCCAAAAGTATAAGTTCAAGGAGGACAGTGCACATTATCCAAGATGAGCAGGGAGAAAACCCTGTGCTCTGTGTTCCCCTAAGTCTCTGTCCACCAGAAGCTGGCAGTGCATGGGAGAGGACAGATCACTGGATAATGGCCTTCTCTTTTTGGCCTCTGAAGCACCTGGCATTACCCACTTTTGGAAGACAGAATACGGGTTAAATAAACCGTAAGTCTGATCCACTGTGGTTGTTCTTATGAGGAACAAAACTGGAGGTTCTTCAAGTGATGTTCCCTATCTGTATCTCACATGTGGTTGTGCATGCATGCCATGTGCCTGAGTACAGAAGTTTTCTTCAAATAACATACATGACCTGCTCATGCTCAGTGTCTTCCATTGTGATGCTCTTTCAGGCTATAAGGGGTCATGTGAGTTGATGCTATTCCAAAGAACCCTCTTACAAACACAGGACCTGAGTTGGGACTGCTAATAATCATTGGGTTTTATCTCGCTAAGGGTTGTGGTGTAATTAGTTTGTTCATAGTTTCGTTGCAGTATAGCTTTTATTAAATATCCTTGGCCTGGGGGGCACAAAACCCCACTACCTAGGGACTATATCAAGGAACCCAGGTTTCAAGAATGGGGTCTCCTGCCCTTCTTCTTTTTCCATCAGTGACAAGAATGAATGGTGCATCTGCTGTCTAGAGGCGGCTCACATTTTGGTGAAATGTGACATCAGTAAGTCCTTCCCACCCAGAGCTAAAAAGGCTCACAAACTCTGACTCCACAAGTACCTGATGGATGAGGCAATGAGACATGGGAGACCACTTCCTTCCCATCTCCACTCAGTACAGTGGCCTCTGTCAGTCAGTAGTGCCCTCTGAGTACAAACCATGGTGCAGTGCGACTGGCGCCAAAGGACAAGGACAAGCCCCACCATAAGCGAAAAACACTTTTTTATGGGCATCACAGCAGGTGTCCACAGAGGACTGCTCATAAGAGACACGCTCCCTCCACAAGCTGTGCCAGGTGGGGTGGGATATTATGTACAAATCCCACAGAATAGGTCCTGAAACACACTCCCTCCCAGCTGAAGAATAAGGCAGAGAATAAGTTAGAAGTATTGGTACCACTGATGACCACAGTAACAGGACACACAGAGAGCCTGTCTATGAGGGTGTCTCCAGGTATCTTGTTGGTGCCACCTCACGAACTAAGCCAGCCAGCTCCAATAACCATTCCAGTTATCTTTGAAGTCTCCACAGGAATGGACTCTGAAATGTACAGAGATGTTCCAACCAGATCGTCCCATTGGAGGTGGCAGGGTAATGAGGCAATTCAAAGCAGGTTAATGAGGCACCAACATGCATATTCAGCGCCTCATTAGCATAATGGCAACCGCACAAATTTCAAAGTGCAGCCTTCAAATTGCAGATTGACAGTGAAGATGGGGGCAGCTTCAAAATAAGCGCCCCGCTTCAACATTCCCTTACTCCCACAGAAATAGATCGAAGTAGGGTGCTTTTTTCAAAGCTGAGCCCATCTACACTGTCAGTCTGCAATTTGAAGTCTGCCCTTTGAAATTTGTGTGGTCACCATTATGCTAATGAGGCGCTGAATATGTATGTTAGTACCTCATTAGCCTGCTTTGAATTGCCTTGTTACCATGCCATTTCGGACAGTAGGTGGCATGCGTAGATGCAGCCTGAATAATGCAGTCATCCATTTGCTGCTCTTCCTACCAGATAATCACAGGCACTACCAAGACCTTCTATAAAGAGTGGCTGTTGACTTGCAAATTGCACTGAGAAAGTCTAAAATTCCTATCATCTCCTCCTGGATATCCTTCAGTCATAGGGACTACCCTGGTTGGTCCCTTCTATAAATGTGGCCCTATTGGAACTAACCCAGATCCTCTGGCACACTCCAGCATCTTGTGTCCCCACCAAAAAGATGCTATTGCATGCTGGCCACAAAGACTGATTTTCTCTCTACGTACCAGACCACTAACTGCACTGGTTCAAATAACTGCAGACCGGCTTGTCAACTCCTACAGAAGTGCAACCCACCAGCTGAGGGTTCAAAAATGTTGGGCCTTCTGGGCAGGGAGGTCTCTTCCTCAGCAAGGCAACAGTTTTTCATGGCTAATTGTCAGCTGCTGCTGGCTATGTATGACTTCAGAATTTACAGCTGGCTCGCAAAATTTAAGAACATGCTCCCTGAGGATGACTAGGACCAATTCCAGGCCTAGGCAGATGAAGGGAAATTGACGCCTGAGGTGCTTGCTGACCCATTCCTTTCCCCACTCCCCACACTGTGATGGATGCAAGTGACAATGCGTCCTATTTGTGGCCAGCATAAAGTTTGGCACCCACAGAGTATACCAGATGTTCTCATACTTTTAATACAGGACAATGTGGTTGAGGGTTTGAGGCCATGGGCCTGCATCTTCCCTGCTTCTTTGCAAGGAGAAAATGCCTGCAGGGATACTAGATGGCCCAAGTCCTTCTACAGATTGCTTAGCACTTTTTATGGTATTTTATATGTTCCAAGTATTTCACAGGCCAGCTTAATTCTGAAATTTCCTCACTTTTAATTGATTAACTTTGCAGCCTTCATAATGCATCATTAACGGGCCTGCTTCAAATGTAATTCCTCAAGTTTAAAAAGGCAAAATTAAAACAACCAAAATTCTACTGTGTGGAGCCAAATTGACCACACACATATTTTATTAGTGAATCTGGACCTCTGCATCCATGATAACTTGTAACAGTAGCAGATGGTAATTCTCCATCAACCAACCACTGGAAGGGAATGAAACACACTTGGAAAGTCAGTTTGCAGATATTTGCTGGCAGCAGAGTAATGGGGAGACTCAAGTCACCTGAGTTCAATTCCAGGTTCTGGGGTGGAGAGTCTCTAGTAGTTACAGGTCCTTCTGCCCCATTCCTTTAACATTTTTCCGCAGTCAGCTCCCTTCTGTCCCAGGATATGTCTTCTCTACACAGAAGATCGACGTGCTCAGGGTTTGATTTTGTGTGTAGGGGGGGATGTGTGAAATTGAACTCTCTGGGGTCAACAGCTGACCCCAGTACTCCTCAATGTTGTGAGCACAGCCAGATAAGTCAATTGTAGATAAGTTGATTCTAGCTATGCAACTGCCATAGCTAGAATTGCATATCTACAATTGACTTTAATTCCTAGTGTAGACCTGGCCCCATTATACGCTCCTACACATTTGAGTCAGGAAGAAATTCTCTTTCTGCTCTTAGTTCTGAAGTCTGCCAGCACACAGCTCCTGGCAGTCAGAAAGAGTAAATGCATGGAAAGTGCTGCTCAGTTCTGACAGCCCTAGGGTGGGCGACATTCAAAACAAATACAACTTCTGCGGAATTCTGTTGCTAGCCTCTGAGAAACGTCTCCCGACCATGTGAAAACAAAGATTTTCTGGTGCTTATAATTGCCAGGTTTGACTGATTTACTGCCCCCCCCCCAGACAGCAATATACAGATCTCTCCCAGGCAACTGCTCTGCCAAACTTCAAGTCCCTGTGCCAAACAATGTAGGAATTAAAACAGCTGAAAGAGTTGAAATAATACTTTTTTCTTTATCTCTATCAAAACAACATATTTTTTCTCCCTCCTCTTTTTCAGAGCCACTTTTACTGATGATTTCCAAAAGCACTTAACCCAGAAACCTGGCATAAAATTATAGCCCAAATAGTTAAAGATTTGCAAAGGTATAACCAATAGAAAGAAGGGTCTTCTAATAGAAAATATTAGGCAAAGTTAACTGAAAGTCTCACTGCTGGCTCTGCTTAGCTATTAGAATACATCCAGCCTTTCTGCCAGGTAGAGTCAGCAGCTAGATTCAGTGTCCAAGGCTCTCTCAACAATTTAACACAGAACTGGCTCAAGCCACCATCCAATAATAGGGGAAAATTAAATGCCACGCCCGGACACATTTTAAAGGCAATACTTCCCTCACAAGCACTAGGTCTATATACAGCAGAGAAAAACTTAATAAAAAGAGGAAAGAAACCTGGGGCAATACCATAACCACGATTCAAATACTTCTGATCATGAGCAAAACTATGCTATAAGCTTACAATTCATTTAACGACATCATTCGGGGTGTAAAAATCCACATCCTTAAGTGATGCAGTTATAACAACCTAACCACTTCAGCGTAGACAGTGCTATGTTGAGAGGAGTGATTCTCCCATGGATATAGCCACAGCCTCTTGTGGAGTTGGATTAACTATGACAACGGGAGCAGGGCTCTCCAACTTCACAGCAGCATGTCCACCAGTGAAGCTGTGACCCGGCAGTGCATTAAGGGCAGAGCTGCCCTCAGTCTTATCAAAAGGCTGCAATTCTCTTCAACCCTGATGAAGGATCAGGAAGAAGTACAAAATGAAGACTCATCTCATCAGGTGATCTGATTGAACTAGTTGTAACATAATTCAGCATGCTGACTGCTTCACTGAAAGATCACCGTGGGAAGCAGAAACTTCCATGTAATGTTTGTAAAACACTTAACTACATAGGCAACAACTCTGGGGCTGGAGCATTTACAGGGAAAAATTAGCAGAGACTCAACACCCATCAGCAACTACATTCCCCCTCTTGATTGCTTCTCTCAGCATCTCTCATCCACTGCAGCTCCATTGCCCAACTCCCAGCACCCCCTGCTGCCAGGAAACAGCTGTTTCACAGCATTCTGAATGGTCAGGGCAGGTGAAGGTAGAGGAATGGGGATGCGGTGCACTCATGGGAGGAGGTGGGCTGGAGGCAGGGGCTTAGGGGAAAGAGCGGAGCATTCTCCTTGAGAGTGGAAGTTGACACTTACAATCTACTGTCCTCTTTTTAAGCAAAGTGCCGTACCTGAGACAGGTAGATATTCTCCCCTGGAACGACATCAAGGTAAAAAGAATCCTCCCCAGTTTTAAATTGATCCAGTGTGGCCTCATGTATCTGAGTTTAGCCCTTATATCAGTTCAACAACCCAGAGGACCTATGCTAAAATGATTCCCTTCCGCATCAGGACGTGTTCAGACTAGGATGCTGTTTTTACTCAGATAATATCATGAGAGCTGCTCTATAAAATACCTAAGAGACAGACTTCAGTCTCCCATTCTCCCATTACCCTCCCTTCTTCCCTTACAGAATCATGAGTTTTGATAGCTACTGCAGCAGCTTCCTCTAAGACTGCCATGTCCTTCCCCAACCCATTGCCACAGAGAGCACAGTCTGGGAAGAAAATTGTCATTGATATTTGCTGACTGACTCCTCCTCTTTGACAATGTCACAGTCACACTGGAGCCTCCTATAGCAACACTGTACCTCCTAAATCATCATCATAAGGGCCTGACAATGAAAACAATGAGCTCAGAGAAGATTAAACAGCAGTAAGAATGCCAAGAAATACACCCAGAGTTTGTCAATGGTAAGAAGCTGCAATGTGTTAAAATAAGTGTTAACATGATGTTAAACAAACCACAGCACTAGCAAAAACCAAGACTTGTATTTCACACCATGTCAGCTGGTTGTGACTAACTGTCCAGTGGTGCGGGAATGAAGGAAGTTAACCACAATCAGCTGACATGATGTGAAAGAGGATATGGTCTGCTGTTCACCTAAGGAGTTAGAAAACTTGCTAATGATGTAATTTCCTACTGAATGCACAGCCAAATAATCCCACAGACATATACATGCACTGGTATCTGCCTATGCATGTTCAGTAGTTGGACAGGAAACATATCCAAGTCAAATGTTCGCATGTGCAATTTTTAATAGGCAAATGCTGATGTGTGCTTTGGAGGCAGTGTCAAGGCACACAACTGCGTGGCACAGCAGAAACTTTGGCCCAAAGGCAGAAATTCTCTTCTATAGTCCCTTTACTGACCATGTCTAAATTTCACCATTTCTGCATTCTAAAACCAAAAATACAGACATCAGATTAAAGCCAACGAGATTAAAAATAGTTTCAACATCATAAAGTGCAATTTTTATATAACACAAAAGGTTAATATCACAGCAACTTATTAAAAGTATTTCTGTGAACTTCATCAAGAAAGTTAATAATTTAGATGCCACATAAACTATAAAAAAAATCCCTCTGACACACTTGCCTGTTTAATGCAACAGTTTTCAAGGTTATTTCTTTCATATGTCTTTATGGAAGTAACTGCTGTTAACTAGAAAATGACATACTTTGATATTTATTATTTCAGTAATTGCATTTCGGTTGCTAATTAAAAGCAGAGCCTAGATGACTATTTCAGAGGAATATGAAAGCGTGACATATTCTGAAATTGTGTGTGTACATACACACAAATCTTTCTTGCCTAGAACTCTCACACCCCCCAGTACAAGTTGCATACATATACACGCAGTATACACTGAAGACAAAGCGTTTCTGGAGAAGCCACAGAGTGTGACCAATAGGAATTGAAACCAGAGGCAAATCAGTTACAACGTGCAAGGATCCCACAGAAGTCTTCTAAAGGTGAAGAGAACAGAAAAGTTCAGGGTGATGTCAGAAAGAGAGCTAACCTTGGTAAGCCTATCACTGGTATGACCACTGGAATCTAAAAGCCTGGTGCAAAGTCCATGGAAATCAATGGAAAGATTCTATTGACTACAAGTAGCTGTGGATCAGGTCCTAAGATACGGACTACAATGAACCGTGTAACTTCTTTTGTCCCCTTTCCTTTTGCTCGCTGGCAATAATGCTCTTCTTGATAAACGGACGTTCTATAGGGAACATCTCATCTCTTACTGCCATTGTGTTTATAATTCACAAATGGTCTTGAACTAGGCACAGAGATGGAGGAGACAAGCCGGAGAGGGGGAGGCAAATGGCAAGGCTGAACAGTCCAGTGTGGTGAAAACCCTACTGATTACTTTTGTTCCTCTTTGCTGCAGATTAAACACACTAATTTTATTTTTTCCCCTCTCTGTTCAGAATTTTACAGCCTGTATAAACTAGTAGCAAATACAACAGAGGGCTGAGTTAAGAGCATTTTTTAAAGATTTGTCATCCAATTCCTGCAACCCTTCCTGAAGGTATGTAATCCTTGTGTGATGAATCTCATTGACTTGGATGGGACCACTTTCATAAGTAAGGATTCCTTCTCACTTAAAGACTGCAGGAACCTTACATAAGTATAGAGTGGCAAAGCATTACAAGCCTGAAGATTAAGAACACTGAACTCCCTCTGCATTTCCCCCACTTGCTTCACTTGCTTAACTTTTTTTTTAAACAAATATACACAAAATTGCCCCCTGTATGCAAGCCGACTGTAAACGTCTGTACAGGAACTTCTGTACGTCCATGTGCTGCACACACCTGGGAAAATACCATAATTGTGATTCAAATACTTCTGACCATGAGCGAAACTATACTATAAGCTTACAATTCATTTAACTATACCACTCAGGGGTGTAAAAATCCACATCCCTAATGCTATTGCTTTTTTTTGTCTCAGTACTAAATGACAAGCATGCATAGGGTGCTGCCAAACCAAAATGGCAACCTCTTACCAACTTTGCAAAGGAGTAGGAGACAAAGCATCAGAGAACTATGTCCAGTATTATCAAGGAATTCATGGCACTCATGGTGCAAGATTAAAACTGCCTCATGCTGCCACCACATGCCTTTCCAGAATGCAAAAGGAGGCCAAATGAATTTCTGAAAAATGTCAACCAATGTAAAGTGAAAGCCACACAACCAGAAGCCTCTGAAACCCAGGACTTAGAGTTAAAATAATCAGTGCCATCCTTAAGATTTATGGTGCCCTACACAGGGGAGAGGGAGCATTGCTTGTTGTTCTACAGGGGTGAGGCGGCACTCAGGGCTGCAGGGGCAGAAGGGTGGGCAGGCATAAGCATGGGAACTAGGGGGGGTGCTGCTGCAGCACCCCCCACATTTTACTTGGGGTCCCAGCTGCTGGCCCACATCCCATTCCCAGCCCCATTTCAACCTCCAACCTATGGCTTCAGCCTCAGTCCCCAACCCTGCCCAAGGCCCCCCTCCCAGAGATATGGCCCTGCTCTCGACCTCAGCAGGGGTCAGCCCACCTTACCTGTGGTGGTTGATGTCCTTTGGCCCTTGGAATATGCAGCATAGGCCATTTCTAAATGTGGGACATTCTGGAGCCCTAAATTTAGTGGTGATCTACATAGCTGAATATGCCTAAGACTAAATTTAAGTCTACACTAGCCCAGAAGTTAACCCACTCAGGGTCAATCTTCTGGGGTTCAATTTTGTGCATCTGGTGGGAACATGCAAAATCAACCCCTGTACTTGTCATGAAATGTGAGGAGTAAGGGAGGTTGATGGGAGAAACTCTCCCATCACCCTCGTTCAGTAGGGATGGCCAAGTAAGCTAGGTGCAGATATGTTGATTCTAGTTCGGTAATTGCTGTAGTTAGAACTGCACTTAACTTCCTTTGCCTAGTGTAGACATAGCCTTAAGACGGGCCTGAAGGCAATGCATATCAACCTGCCCCCACCTCCGAACCTTACACCATTACCTCCCTACAACCACATTCAGGTAAATACTCCCTTCCACGCCAAGAAGAAAACATCTGGAGCTACTTTAGAAACAGTGTTTGAATGTTCTGATTTTTAATATCTCTTTAAATCAACAAACTCTTGATACTAACTGCAGAGTCCCTTTCCCCTCAGCAGGGAGAAGGCACGTCCCACAAGATGCTGCAAACTGTCAGCTATTCACAGGGGATCACCACCATTCTTTGACAGAACTGCTTATTGATTAATGAATGCATGTGCTGTCTTGTGTGTTATTTATTACAAAAAGACATAGCTTGAAAGAACAATGCTGATTAGCTGAGAGTGATTCTCGGCATTTTGGATCCCAAAAGCTGCAGCTGCTTTTGCATATCAGCAGCCTTCTACAATGCCTTCTGCTTATGGTTGTAGCATATGCACTAAGAATGGCTTACAAAACTGGAAATGCATCTACGGCCAGAATTACAATAAACTAAAGACGGACGTCTAAGCCCAAAGCTTCTCACACCTAGTCTTCATTTATGATTTACTGGGAGATGGGCTGGTTTCATATGCATGCACTGCACTGACAGCATCCCTCATCTTGGTCAAAACAGAAGGCTCATGAAATTTTACAAGCAGGGTATTATGATTTTGGCACAGAAAGATATCTTATTTAGACTAAAGAAGGGATGGACAGGAAGTCTCAAGAACACAGCAACTCCCCCCCACACCGGTAGCTGATTCCATAATGTGGAATGATGGAGGAAGTGACAACAGAGTCACTAAAACGACCTTATTGGAATTGACTCAGAGACCAAGGCAGTCATATCTAACTTTAAAATACGCTGTTTGGGTATATCTGACTGGGCTGGAGTTGATAAATTTAGGTACCTGCAGGCCCCCATCTGGTTACAGTCTAATTTAAATTCCAATGAGAGTATTGATTCTGTTCTCAAAAGAACTCAGGTGAAATTGTGTGGTCTTTACAAAGTAAATCGTCTTGTGAACCATGCTACAAGCTACTATTGGTCACACAAATAATTCTGTATCCACAGTCGCTTACAGAATATAGTGCCGTCCATACAGATATTGCTGGCTCTCTCCAGATTAAATGTTCTAGAGTGCTAATTTCACAGATTTATAACCCATGACAACTTTATGGCCTACACTAAATACTTGGCATGAAAACCAAGCGCAGCAGGCACAGGAGAAGGAGTTGAAAACCTTAAGATTGGGCTCTGTCTTTTGGAATTCACTTTAGAGCCATTTCTTGGCTTTTCCCTCCACAGTGGTGTGCTTTAGGGACTGTGTTTACAGCCCCATTTTCTGTTAAACAGGATTTCTGAGGGTTTCCTTCACACTTGTCTGAAACCTCTAGCTATAATGGGAATCTGGCATTTCAAAAAGAAAGCACACTTCAGATCAGCTGGACCTGCATAATTCATGTCTGGATACAGGGACACACAACAGCATGGTTAACTAGGGCACCTGTATCCAGAGGGAGTGGGGTAGTAGAGTACTGTATACTAACAGGCAAGGAAAAAAAAGGCTTAAGTGGTACTGCAGTGGGGTAGCACTACTGGCTTAGTCCCCTCTTTGATCACCTGGCTGCACCAACTCTCTAGAGAGCACCAAAGTTCCAGTTCAAGTTCCAGCTACCGTAATTGGTACAATGCAAACAAAGCAGGTCCAGTTGTTGGATGGGGAAGTCTGCTAACTGGTGGACCCCATGTTAGTGTCTAGCTATTAGATGGCAGGCAGAACAATGGAGAAATGTGATAAGAGGGAAGTTTGGCCTGCAGCACCTTTGAAAGTGTCAGTGAAAGTGTATTTTGATATTGTCAAGGAAGGAGTCTATGAGAAATGCAGTGTGCCCATAGCAGAATGCTGTCCATACCTGCTCACTTTGCCACCACTAAATTGTTATCTGCACAGCTGACAGTGAAATCTCTAGGAGCCTTTCTTCATTTATCTCATGCTTCCGAAGACAAAAGCTGATACATGCCGCTAGGTTATAGGACAGAGATGCTTGTTTCCTTCTGCACCGGGATGCAATATTTTTTTCAGTGTAGGTACTCTAGCCCCCACTGGATAGGTGAGACTGAGCTTATGTTCTGTGGAGGACGCCATTTTGATTCTGGGTACATGCTGGAGCAGCATCTCCCCCACACTGGCACTTTTTTCATATGGGCCCTGTCCTCACCCCTCCTTTCCCTTCCACCTGACCAGGCTAGCAGTGGAGCCCAGTGGGGGAGCCTGAGGAGCTGCAGCAGACCACTGGCCCTCCATGTGCCTGAGGAGACCAAGAGAAGGCCCTAGCTCAAACCCCACCCCCCTCACCCAGGGCTGGTGGAGGAATCATGGTACCACATATAGTTCTGCTATCAACTTGGCTCCAGCTGGGGAGCCACAGCCAGTCATGTGGCATGGGTGGCCAAGGAAAGCAGCATGAACCCTCTAGTTTTGGACAGGAGGGCCCCTGGGCTGTGGCTGGTTTTGGGCTCCAAACCCTAAGAAAGAGGCATGATGGTCCATAGCTTCTGGCTTGTTCGGGTTTGGGCATGGCCTTAGGTGAGGAGGTGGTGGTGCATCACCTCTGGTGGAAGAGTCAGGGTGGGGTAGGGCCTCTTAGCTCCCCATTTTTGGGAAGGCTCTGCCTTCCATGCCTGATCAAGTCCTATAGTCTTGGAAAGATGCACAGGAATGGAGATCCTGGATCTTATATGGTACACAGGATAGCACATGCCAGTCCAGAAAAAATCCCACATCCCAAGCAGGTGGTTGTACTGACATGCTCAGTTCTTACACTGTTCAGCCACTGGGTGACCCTGTAAATAACATATCTTATTTAAGATAACATTCATACCTGGCAAAGTTTTGAAGGAGGATATAGTGATCTCATCTGACACGTATCTTTCTGAGAAGGAAGCTCTATACCTGTCCATATCTAGTACAGAAGTCTGGCCTGCTTGTAGCAGCCACGTAACCTCTTGTATTCAAGGAATACATGACAACAGGGACTAGCAATAGTGTAGTGTCTCAAGTATCTCTTCCATGTCAGCCCAGAATCAATAGGATTCTAGATAGGAGTTACAGAAATCACTCCTTTGAGTAATAATGTTGTGAATTGAAGTTAGTAAAGACTTCTTGACCTATTAGGTCAATGAAAACTCCACATGCATAAAACAACTTCTAAAACATTAAGATGCTGCTACATGGGTTTTGCTTGTTTCCTTTAACTTTTACACCTTTTGGAAAAAAAGAAGGTGTTGAACTGAACCACAAATGTGAGATTAGCTAAGGCAATTTCTTCACACTTTAACTGTTTGCCAGAAGCACTGCCCTAACACTGACCCAGCCAATATATTTCCATCCCATCATCTGTAGGAAGAGAAATGCAACCCTCTAAACTTCAGGGTAGTTAAAGGAGCAAGGAAGTTAATGCAATTTGTTTGAGTACTGAAGCCAGTAGAATTTAATATGGTCTTAACACAGTTATATAAATACATACATATATATAAAAATATATATAAAAACTCAAAGTAGTTTCCAAGAAAGACAGACAAGTTCCTAGGTAGTATGAAACAGGCTAACATTTCAACAATGGCAGTTTTATAGTGGCCAATTTAAAATTACTTACATTTACGTGCTTAATCTGGGTATTTTCTAAGATTAGTCAAGGACAGGGCTCTGTAGTCTGTGGTTCTGGAGCCACTTGCAGCTCTTTAAGGACTTCTTTGTGGCTACCGACGTTATAATTGCAAAGTGAAAAAAAAACAAAAACTGATTATTTTTGATAAACTGCAAACATCTAAAAGCCCAAAAATGAACAGGTCATATCTAAATAGCAAAGGACAAGTGATCTTGAGACATTGGATAACCCTAACTACCCCAGCATCCTCCACGGAGAGAGACACTTTGGAAGTGAAAGTCAAGAAGACAGTGGTAAAACACAAACATAAACTGTGTGTAAATAGAATATGTAAAAAGTTTGTGAATGTCTTGCAGTAAACATGTTTCATATTCAAATCATTGTGTCTGTGCTGTTCTTAAAACAGGGTTATAAAAAGTACAGTCTATGTTATTTATTAAGGACAGTCTTGTATTTCATGCATTGCAGCTCTTGAATTATTGAGTTTTTTCCTGAATTGGAAAAAATGGCTCTTCTTGCTTTTGGTTGCAAAACCCCTGGTGTAGGATCTTAAACAGTTCATTAAAAACTTTCTATTTAGTTTTTCAGACTAACAAACAAAAGAACATCACCATGGGCTCTTCCAAAAACCTCAAGTGACTGCCTGAGTAACTAAACCATAGAACATCCCCGAACTAATCTCTTTTGCATATCTTTGTACCTTCGCAAAGAATATTGAACTGTGGTCTGAAAATTGCCAGTGACAGAGAATCCACAATGACCCTTAGCAAACTGATACAATGGTTACTTACTCACATTTAAAAAGTGTACATATTGTTTCCAGTCTGAAATGGTTTTATTTTGACTTCCAGCAACTTCATCTTGTTACAACTCTGCTAGCTAGAAGAGCCTACTATCAAGTATTTGTTCCCTATATAGTTACTTATATATTGAACAAGCGACATTTTTTTGTTGTTGTTAAACTAAATAGATTGAGCTTCTTGAGTCTATCACTACAAAACATGTTTCCTAATTCTTTAACCATTCTGGTGGCTCTGCTCTGTACCCTCTGCAATTTATTAGCATCCTTGAATTGTGGACATCAAAACTGGACACAGTAGTCCAGCAGCAGTTGCACCAGGTCAAATATAGACGTAAAATAATATCTGTACTCCTATTGGAGAGTTCCATTTTTGCAAACAAGGAGCACATAAAACTTTTGGCTGCAGCACCATATTTGGAACTTATGCTCAGCGGATTATCCACCACAACTCATGTCTTTCAAAATCACTGCTTCCAAGGACAGAGTACCCCATCTTGTAAGTATGGCCTACATTCTTTGTTCCCAGATGTGTACATTGCTACTTAGCATTACTAAATTGCACATTGTTTGCTTGTGTCCAGCTTACCAAGTGGACCAGCTCATTTCATTGTCTAAGTGGACAATTTCCCTAGGGGAGTAGCTCTTAAAAAATAAATAAATAAATAAAGCCAGCTACTCCTAGTGAAATTTTAAAAGAGTATCTCTCTTTTACCATAGACATTTAACAAAAAGCCACATGGTAGTCAACATAGTTCTAATGTTCCCCCAAAATCATACAGATGTATGTAGTAGTAGTAATAGGCATCCTTCAATCCCGAGTGATCATGGGTTTGCGCCCCAGTTGGACTGATTCGAGCAGCGTCTTCTGTGGCTGTGCAATCCAATGTGGGAGTGGCAGTCCTTTCTGCACTGTGAGCAGCAGTAGGTAGATGTTGCTCTGATACCATGGACACGGATCTTCCTGAGGGCTCTCCTGTCTTCTGCTTCCTTCACCAAGGTAGTTTCATATATAACAAGAGCTTCCTTCACTCCCTGTTTCCAGGCATGCTTGTCTGAGGCGAGTGAATGCCAGGTGTTCACACTGATAGAGAGCACGCTGAGGTCACGCTTGCACATGTCCTTGTAGCGCAATTTAGGTTGCCCTTTCAGCCTCTTTCCAGACACCAGCTCGCCGAAGAGGAGGTCCTTTGGTATTCGGCCATTCGTCATGCGTGAGACATGGCCCAGCCAGCGCATATGCCTCTTTTTGAGAAGGGTGAACATGGAGGCGGTGCCTGCCCTCTCAAGCACTGCGCTATTGGGGACCTTGTCCTGCCATGAGATACCGAGCATGCGCCTAAGGCAGCGCATGTGGAATGTGTTGAACCGCTGCTCTTGTTTTGAGCGCAAAGTCCATGTTTCACTGGCGTACAGCAATGTGCTCAAAACACAGGCTGCGTAGACCTGCACCTTGGTGTGTACAGTGAGCTTATTGTTAGCTCATACTCTCTTTGTCAGCCTGGAGAACGTTGTGGCGGCTTTTCCAATGCGCTTGTTGATCTCGCTATCAAGTGACAAGTTGTCCGAGATCATCGAGCCTAGGTACGCGAACTCATGGACGACTTCCAGTTCGCAGTCTAGCACGTTGATAGATGGCTCGTTACCCACGTTTTTGCCCATCACCTGGGTCTTCTTTAAGCTGATTGTGAGGCCAAATTCCATACATGCATCCGCAAAGCGAGTTATGAGTGACTGCAGTTCCTGCTGAGTGTGAGCAGCAATGGATGCATCGTCAGCAAAAAGGAACTCCCTTAGACTCTTCGTAAGCACTCTGGTCTTTGCTCTAAGCCTCGACAGTTTGAAGAGGTTGCCGTCCATTCTCGTGCGGAGAGAGATGCCCTGTGTAGCAGTTCTGAAGGCATATTTGAGCAAAACTGCAAAGAAGATGCCAAACAGTGTTGGAGCCAGCACACACCCCTGCTTCACTCCGCTGAGAATCTCAAAGGGTTCGGATGTGGATCCATTGTATACAACGGTCCCCTTCATGCCTTCATGGAAGGCCTTAATAATGCTGAGCAGAGTTGTGGGACAGCTGATCTTAGCCAGAATCGCAAACAGACCTTTTCTGCTGATGAGGTCAAATGCCTTGGTCAGGTCAATGAAGGCAATATACAGAGGATTTTTCTGCTCCCTGTACTTTTCTTGTAGTTGCCTAACAGAGAAAACCATGTCTATGGTGGACCGTTCAGCTCTGAACCCACACTGAGACTCAGGGTAGACTCTCTCCGCAAGAACATTGAGCCTCTTCAGAGCAACACAGGCAAATAGCTTCCCCACAGTACTGAGAAGGGAGATGCCGTGATAGTTGTTACAATCACTTTTGTCACCCTTGTTCTTGTAGACAGTAACGATGTTAGCATCCCTCATATCTTGCGGTACACTGCCTTCTCTCCAGCATTGGCAAAGTATTCCATGCAGCTCTGAAACTAGGGTACCGTTGGCACATTTGAGGATTTCTGAGGGAATACCATCCTTCCCTGGGGCTTTTCCAGAAGAGAGTGCTTTTAGCGCGTCGCTGAGTTCCTCCAAGGTGGGCTCAGCATAGAGTTCAGTCATGGTGGGCAGAGGCTCGATGGCATTCAGGGCTCTCTCTGTAACTACAGTCTCTCTGGCATACAACTGTGAGCAGTGTTCCACCCAGTGTTCCATCTGCTTGGTTCTGTCCTTCAAGACCTCGCCTGTGGCCAACTTAAGTGGTGCAGTCTTTCTTTGTGATGGACCGATGGCCTGTTTGATCCCATCGTACATTCCTCGCATGTTACCAGTGCCCGCGGCCTGCTGAATCTTGGAGCAGAGTTGGAGCCGGTAATCGTTGGCACACCACCGAGCAACCTGCTGCACTTGACTCCGAGCAGACCAGAGCACTTGCAGGTTCACCTCACTGGGAGAGGACCTGTATGCAGCCAGTGCCTGTCTCTTCTTCTCAATCAGGGGCATCAGCACTTCAATGTGGGCTTCAAACCAATCAGCAGACTTGATTGTCTTCTTCCCAAAGGTAGATATTGCAGTATTATAGATAGTGTCCCGTAGTTGTTCCCATCTCTTGCTGATATCAGTATCGTCTGGGCAGGGCAAGGCCCCTTCAAGTGCTTGGACAAACTCGCATAATTTTGAAGGGTCACGAGTCTTGCCAGTGTCAATGTGCAGCCTCCCTTCCTTTTTGGAGTGAAAGAATCTTCTCGGCTGGATGTGCACCTTACTACACACGAGCAAATGGTCAGTGTCACAGTCTGTGCTGTGGTAGCTACGTGTCACCCTGACATTACCTAAACGGCTGCTTTTGGTGAGGACGAGGTCAAGCTGGTGCCAATGTTTTGATCTTGGGTGTCACCATGAAACTTTGTGCTGGGGTTTGACGTTGAAGGTGGTATTGGTTATGCAGAGGTCATGTTGGGAGCAGAGTTCAAGGAGGTGCTGTCCGTTTTCATTCATCTTCCCTGTTCCAAACTGTCCCAGACAGGATGGCCAGCTGTGGTGGTCGCTGCCAATTCTGGCTTTGAAGTTGCCAAGGATGAATAGCGACTCATGGGAAGGTACCTCACTGATGGCAATGCTAAGTTCATCATAGAACTCGTCCTTAATTTCCTGAGCAGAAGTTAAAGTAGGTGCATAGACGCTGAAGATGTTGACCATGCCCACTAGTGTTTGACGCTGGATTTTCAGCATTCTCTCAGTTCCCACATTTGGTGGTATGATTGAGCCAGCTAGGCTGTTTCTGATTGCGAAGCCAACGCCGTGTTCCCTGGTCTCTTCTGGAGGCTTCCCATGCCAGAAAAAGGAAAAGTCCTTCTCCCTGAGACATCCAGAGGATGATAGTCTTGTTTCCTGGAGGGCCACATATGTATGACTGCTAAGTGAAATGCAGTCTAGAGGAGTCACAATCTAGGATGCTGATGAAAGATTGAGAGAAATTTCAGGCTATTCTTCAGTTAACTAACGAGAGAGAAAAAACAGCAGATCAGAGTGACAACACAGGTGACAATACTCACAGAGGTCCTCAGAGTGTCCTATTAGCACCTCATCACCCCTCTGGCACACATATTTGATGAGCAAAAGAAAGCAACAGCTCTTGACACTCAAGGCAAAACCTTTAAAAAGTTAAACACACTGAGGAATATAAAAAAAAAATCTTTGTGCACTTCAAGTGTTCTGATAAGGTTCAAAAAAAAAAAAAATCTTGACCTACATGCACAAAGAACAGAAAGCAACTTGGAACATTATTTCAAGCAGGCAAAAGTCTTTAGCTAGATTCCTGACAACCATATGGTTAATGAGGTGCCCCAAAATGACAAAGGGATACTTTAAGCAGTTTCTTCTATCAAAACAACACAGCTACAGGTTGAACCTCTCTAGTCCTGCTCCTTCAGGATGTGACCAATATCAGACAAGGGACTTTGACAGACAATAGGCAGTCAATAGCTGCATAACCAGCACTTCCACTGTTTACTGGGTGCCTACAACACATTTAGGGGCAAATTACAGCTCAATAACAGTACAGAAGACTACAGGTATGTCTTGACTACCTAGGAGATAGACACATCACAGTCAATCTTCCAGGGTTCGATTCCGCACACACAGTAGGGATGCATGAAATCAAATCATCTGGAGTCAGCAGTTGAACCCTGTACTTGCCAATATCATGAGGAGTAAGAGATGTTGACGGAAGAAATCTCCCATCAACCTCCCTCCCTCAGGGTGGCAGAGTAAGTCGATTGTAAATAAGTCAATTCTAGCTATGCATTTGCCATAGCTAGAATAGTGTACCTACAATCAACTTTAATGCCTAGGATAGACCTGGCCTGAAAGGCAGGACTGGTGGCTGTAAGCAAAATTTATGAGAGAGCAGGAAATTTGGCCAATCCATGATAAGTAGTCATCTGGCTAACTAAAATCAAGCTGGATTATGACTGTTGCTGGACAAAAGAATGCTGGACTAGAGAGGTTCAACCTGTACAACAACATTGCACACAGAATACCACATAGCACTACATAACCATTGTTTAGTGTGTCCTCTCCTGGGAAGAAGTTTATCTGGGGAGCGAATAGTGCAATGGCAATGTGGCAGGAAAGGAGAGATTTGAGGATTCAGCAAACGTTCCTTCTAGGCTGATGTGCACCTGTGCCGATGTATCCACCTGCCTCTCCCTTAAGCAGCCTCTAGTTACTCTTCAGACATCCTCCTTTTCAGACAGTGGTGCCAAGTAGAACGACTAGGTGGAATATTTACTTAATTCACCACTCAGGTAAAGCCAACTGACCTTAGTGGAAGCAGCCCTGTATTCTGTGGGTAAGACTCAGTCTGGAGGGGGTGATAGAATCACAGTGGCTTAAAATGATGGGGGCAACAAATTGCAATTCACCACTTGGGAAGACCTAATTCCCTCAGTTGTCATGGGGAGCACTGAAGTCTCCTTGGTGTGTGGTCTTAGACACAACAGCAGAGGGAGGACCAATGCTTGTTTACCCAGGGCAGACTATTCCCTTTTGGGCTCAGAATTCTTTTTTTACTACTACCTGGGAAACTGAGCAAATCAGAGCTCCTTCCCAGGTGAATGTGCAGGCAAAATGAAATCAAAAGTCTTCTCAAAAGACAAGTCTCACATTTGATACCAAAAGCACAAGGCCAAAATGTTTGATTCAATGCTACAGCAAGTCAAGACTCCATAATTCCTAGCTAAGAGGAAATTCTGATATTTCCACCTTGGCTTCCATCTTGCACTGAAATATTTCATTCTGGCTCAATCAAACTGGCTCCATCAAACATCAAACTGCTTCTACCCCAGCTGTCCTCATGGGTCAAGGGGCTGACAAAGGGCATCAGACCTCCATTCTCCCCTATGGGCTAAGATCCCAGATTGTCCCATGAGGGCTATTGTTACGGGATTCCTATTACACACTCTCATTCCATCATGGGAGAGAGACTAGACAGGGAGACCAGCCATAAAGAAAAATCGGTGCCCTTTGAGGCTCCTGAACAGCTGAGGTGAACACATCAATATTGTACTGAATCATAATAGTTTGATTCCATTAAAAAAACCGGAATATTTCAATTAAGGTTGACTTGACCTAAAATATCTTGTTTAGATTTCCAAAATTTCTGATGGGGAAAAAGAACCACCAAATATTTTCAACAAGAACATTTTCCTATAAAAAATGTGATTTTACAGAAACTGTCATCTTCACTTAAAAAAAAAGTCAAAAATTTCAGATTAGCTGCAAAGAATATCCTGACATAGAAGTCAATTTGATCTATCAGACATGCACAAATGCTTCTTAATGAACAGGAGACAGGGTAATTGAAGATTATTTATGCATCTGTTGTACACTCTGTTCCATGCTCGGTCTAACTTCTAGTAAAACTAGAAACAGTAATTTATATAATTTCATTACATTTAATTATTGTATGCTTAAGCACCACTGCCTGATTTACTCTTCACTTTCACCACTGAACTATTTCTCAGGCACACTGGTGCTATACATGAGTGTAAAACTGTAAATGCTCTAAAATATTAGGAACACGGGACAAACATAGCTCTCAAAACTTCCCTCATGTTAGACTCCTACAGTGATACTTAGGTACTTACATCAAAGTAGTCTGATTGTCTGGGATGATAAATACCCACAGCTCTTTTGGACATCCTAGTCACTGGGAGTGATTGCACTGATAAAAGTTGACTCACTTCTACAGGTGCCCTACAGATTCAGGCATATATAGTTTTTTTCATACCTACAGGTTCTGTAATCATCAGAGTTTAATATAAAGACTTGGTTTCCTAAGTGGATCTCAATAATTACTTTTGCAGGAAGTAGGAAGCCAAAGCAAGGGAGGGATAGTCCTCTCCAGAAATGGACAACATGCATTGCCAATAATCGGCATGACTCACCAAGAAGGCGAACAGATTCAAAGTACGCCGTGTAGCTGACAGCTGCTACAGCTGCCTCCCTCCGCCCCCCAATGTCATTGAGCAGCACTGACAAAACCTAAGCAGAGAAGACTCTGCCCTAAAGCAAGGATGCTCAAAGTGGGTAGGTGTGAAATTTCATTAGGGGGAGCTCAGCATGAGCAGCTGCTGGTTTTCAGGCTCATCCATCTCATTAAAAATGCTGAAATATGTTACTGCTTGTATGTATGTGTATTCACATTTATATACCCATTAAATCAGTTCTCATAGTTTACATACATATTTTCTTACAGATGCTGAAAGGGGCCTTTTCATATGAACTTAACTGAAATTTCCATCCATTTGGATTACATTAAAGCAGTCCTGTAGCACTTTCAAGGCTAACAAAATGATTTGTTAGGTGGTGAGCTTTCGTGGGACAGACCCACTTCCTCAGATCTGGAAATTCCCAAATCTGAAGTGGGTCTGTCCTGGGAAAGCTCATCACCTAACAAATGATTTTGTTAGTCAACCAAAGGAGAAACAGCCATTTAATTCTAGAGTGTGATAAAGAAATGAGAAACGGAGGGGCAGCACTTTTCCAAAAGCCTATTTTTAATATTTACACTGCTTATTACACCCATGTCAATGAAGCTTCAAACCTCACTAAACACTCTAGGACAGCAAATAATGTTGCCAATGTTGTACATAAACCTATTATCATTTTTTTTGTTTCTTCTAATCCATTGCTTGGTCTCGATTTCCTTGCAACTTAAAAAAACCTAGTGGCACTTGTGATATGAAAATACTGATGTGCTGTGCTCAGGCAAAGGAAGGATTAAATGTAATTGCTGACTCCTTCTGAGCACATTTAACAAACTAGCAGCTACATGCTGCCTTATTCCATGAATCCAGGAGACTGTGTGAGCAGGCAGTGTTATATTACTCCTGGGTGGGAATGAAATCACGTGGGAGCTGCAGGCATGGTTCACAGAGAAAAATTACCATTTTATATTTATTACTTTGGCGGGCTTAAGTGCCACAGGAATAGACTCACTAATGCATTTGAGGGCAATTCCCCAACACTTCGACTCTGTTGCTTTGTAAACTATTTTTAGGGAATGTCTCAGAAGGCTTTTAAAGGCACACGCCATCCAATTTTTAAAGGTTATTTTGGTGGTTTGTCAGACTGATGCCAATAGCACAATACATCTCCCCAGATTACAGGGGTAGTCTGAATTCAGCTAAGAAATCCATATGGCGAGGAAAAAACAAAACAAAAACCTTTTTGTCTTTTTCTTTGCATATCTGTTTTGCTCCTTAAATTTGAGGTTATCTCGTGAATGGGACGTTATCTTTCTGGCTGGTAGATTTCACATTGCAAATTGTACAATTTAGATGACTTGCTTTCTGCTTTTTGTTTAGTGGGGAAGGGGAGGTATTACTGTCATGAAGATAGAGGCTTGAACACATAACTGCACAAGTAACCCACAAATTCACAATTTCTGTTCTGCAAGGGCTTCTAATCAAAACAGTGCCCTTTTCCACACAAGGACCGGGGGGAGGTGCAGGAGGATGGGTCATTTCCCCTTGCCTGAGTCTTCAAATAGACTACAGTACAGTACTGAGCATATAGCGTCCCTTTGTCTTGCAGACTGATTTGCTTTTCCTGCAGAAATATATATCTTTCAGCTGTTGAATCCATACTGTAGGTCAGCCTTCAGTCTGGATTTCCAGCTCAGGTCAATCAGCACCTTTCCTGTTTATGCAATAACAACCCTGTCCTGAACTCACCAGCTGCTAAGGCTGAAAGCTAAGTGGCCCTTGAAGGTGCTTCCTGTTTATTTTTGTGTCTCATGTAATTGTAATGACTGACACTGGAGTGGATAACCTGCAAGGTTAGAGAGAGAGGAGTTTAACAAGTAAGCTTGGAGGCTGATATTCTAACCTGCAACAAAAACTATGTTCTAGACATGCATGTTAGCAATCAACAAGCATCTTACAGCCCACCCACCTCACAGGCAAAGTAACTTGTTTTTCCTCCTTTTCAGATCTGCTTTGAAAAACCCCACAGAATTCCATTGTTGTGATGAATCTGATTACTCTTCCACTTAAACCTCCTTCTCTGTTGATGAGCCCATAATGCAGAAGGAAACGTGAAAGTAGCTCATCATCAGATTATTTACATTGAAGTTCAAAGAGAGAAATACATTTAAAACTATGTTTAGTGGTTAAAAGTCACTAGACTAAAGACTGGGAGCCAGACAATTACATAAAAAACTGTGGACTTTTTTTTTCCCCCTTCTGTCAGCTAGTTGAGAAGAAAAGCCCATCTCCAAGTCCCTCTGATGAAGGAAGTCTGTCTGCTCTGATAAAGAGCACTGGGCCTTGCAGCAGATTTGGAGAGGAGTGATCCTGAGGCTATTTCGAAAGGTCTAAGACTCACAGCTGCCTTGGGGAGAGTAAGGGCAGCAGAGCAATCTGTTCCCTTTCTCACCTTCCTTTCCTGAAGGGTCTGTAAATTAAGGAGTGGAAAGAATGTATCTAGTTCCTACCCCAATCTCACCCAAAGGCAACCACACACACTTGTAAATTGCTGGCCTGCCTTCAAAGCCTGGAAAGGACTAATGCCACATACAAGTTTTTCAAGCACTGTATTCTGGGCAGTTTTACTCTTTACACATTAAACTTACGGAAAGTATCAAAACAAAGCCATTCCTCTGTTCATTACGGGCTACAGCTCTCAGTGGCTTTTCTCCTTGCCTCTCCGTGGTGAGAGGAGGACACGCCCTTCTCTTCAAACCCCATTTCAATTCCTACTGCAGCTTCTCAGCCCTTCATAGGAACGATCTGGCCCCTTGCCCAAAGGTTTTGATAAATGACCACAGCTAGCTGGCCCCTTAAGGAACAGGCCACACCACTGCAACATGACACCATTCTGGTGGCAGCTCAGGAACAGTGGTGAGGCCACCTCACCATCCAGATGCGAACAAATCCACTGATTAGCAGTGAAGCCAGACAAACCCACAGAGTTCAGTTTAGGTTCAGCAGGCTGGAGCGTATGTGCAGCCTGCTCCATCAATCACAGGGCTACTAGCTAATTTCTAACTTTATACTCTAACATAAATTTCTGCTGTAGTCTTAGAAAGCCACTGTCATCTCCCTGGCTCAGTCTCTCCCTTGGTAAAAGAGGATAAAATTTATTCCCTTTCAAAAGGTTATCGAAGATTATTAGCAATTGTAGTGCCCAATGCTCAGGTGGGAAAAGTCAGGCTATATTCACTCACTTCAGTGGAGTTACATTGATTTACCTCAACTATTCTTATCAGTGTTAAGTAATCAATTGTAGGAGGGGTTAAAAAAACATGGAACAGCTCATATCAGAAATTCTTGATTTCCATGGAACCCCCCCAAGTTGCCCAGCTGAGCACCTGGATTCAGAACAGTTTCCATTTTCAGAGCACATTGGACACATTCACAACTTATTTAAGCCACAAAATACAAAACTTTATAGTTTCTCAGGGCAGCATTTCTTTTGCCACAGTAGAGGGTTTTCTTTTTTTTTAAAAAAATCAAGGACTGTCCTCACCTCCCAGACACCTCTTCTTGTCCAGACAGAGGGTTGCAGGGAACTTTGCTTCTCACCTTCCCTCTGTTGGCCACTTTTTCAGCCATGATGGTCAATGCCTGCCTGACTGGATCTTCGGGAGCTTTGGCCATGTCACAAACAGTTTGAGCCCTTTTGGGGTTCAAATGTAAAGAATCCTTTGCCAATGCTGAGCTAAATTCTGAAAAGTGAGCTCTTTGCTCCTCCTGAGCTTGACTTAAGCTCCTCCTTCTCTTCCAGGTAGTGATCCCTCAGTTTTTTCCCTGCTGGGAGCACACACACCACTTAATTTGGTCTGCCATCCCGCTTGTGCTTCTATCTTATGACATGTTAGATATGCCAGGAGCAGGCACAGTAATTCACAAAATACACTTTGCCCAAGGCCACTCAACCACTTTTGAACTTAGCCAACAAAAGGCAGGAAAAAACAGACTACCCACAAGAGATCAGCATCCTAAACTGAGACCCCCTGCAGACCAACCCTATAAAGTTCTTTTTCACACTCACTCACCCAGCCCATTTTACCTCTAAATACCAACTGATCCAAACAAAACATTTTAAAATTCATATTGCGATTGACCCAAACTGTTTTTCCCCTCAATTTCCAAAAAGTTTTCAACATTTTTAACTTTTTAGTCTGATCCAGGAAAAGGAAAATAAATATGAACTTCTCCCTGGACAGAAAAAATAGTTTCCCTCCAGCCCTCTTACAGCTGCATTTAAATACAGCTAATGTTCTTTGGTTAGGCTCAGCCAGAGCGGATACTGGTATCAGCTGACAGAGCTCAGTGAGGACAATATTAGAGGAAATGTAAGCCACCTGGTTCAATAATGGGTTTTGGCAACACTCTCCTCTTTGGCTCAACTTCTTTTAATGAAAAGAGGCCTTTACAGTGAGGGCAGCTTCTTATTTTCATCATTTACTCCCTCTTACCTAAGTAATTGGTTTTAGTAAGTGCCTTCTTTCACTGAGATAGGCAATCCAGATGTCAGAGCAAACAAGCAAGCAAGCAAGCATTCTTGAGGCCAGCCTATCTGGGAAAACTGAAACATTGCTTGCATTTCTGTGTCTTAGTTCCAATCAGGAGGTTCCTTCTACTCGTGCATCAAGGAATAGCTAATATCAATAACTAGTTTTGCCAGTAGTCACAGAGAGGTAGCCATGTTGGTCTGTATCTTCATAGAACAAAACCGCAGTCATGTAGCACTTTAAAAACTAACAACGTGATTTATTAGGTGATGAGTTTTCATGGGACAGACCCACTTTTACATTGTAAATTGCACAATTTAGATGGCTTTCCTATGACCTTCAAAAGAAAAAAAAAGGAGCAGTTTGAATTTGTTTTAAACCCACACATAGTTTAAGCACAGCCTACTCAGAAAAGCTTGAACAATTTTCTAAAATGGAAAAGCAAGCAATTAAAAATCAAATGAAACCACAATGCTCTGGGTGTTTTTCTTCCGTAAACTACAAGCATAAGAAAGAGAGAGTCTATCCTACATTGAAACTAATGCTGAGAAACTTCACACTTACAAAGGCTGTCTGTGAAAGTTAGGAGACTTGAAAATAAGACTTAACACCTACCTGTCGCTCAGCCTTAACTATGGTGCTCTTCATTAACTCCATAGGAAGTCAGTATCCAACCTGACGACCAGCAAATTGTAGGGCTGTTGGTGGCTTATGAACGTTTGAGTCGTATATTGGCAAGCTCCCCTTTTAGTGTGTTTATTTCAACCAAAGGTTGTGCAGCATAACCTAAATGGTGTTGACATTGTTACTAGCGTCTGTGCATTTAACAAATCCTGGTGCAATCCTTCACTATTTTCTTAAGTGCCTGCCTTCCTTCCTCTGTACCACTTTGTGCATCAGTCATTATATTCCACCAAAGATTCACAGCAAATCCCTATACAAACTCTATTTCTGAGTATAAAAAATAAAAGCACCTATTCAAGCAGGCTTTAGAAGGGTAATCTACGAATAGCCTCAAACTCAGTACAGTCCTTCACTTTGGCAGCCAAGATCTTGAATGGCTCCTGGAGACAGGTTGATATACCTGCCAATGACAGCTACAAACAGATCATTTGAGGACCAATAGCAGGTAGACCCCCTCACCTTGCAAGATAGGTGAGGGCAACTGATTGGCCAGTTTGCATGTACACAGATCATAAATTGTTATCACCCTTCTTCCTGCAATTCTAAAGCTGTTCTTTATTTTACACCAAACCAATTAAGAAACTGGATTCCTTTCACGCAGTGAGTTTTAAAGGGTTTTTTGCCACAATCTGACACTGTAATGAAGCTCTTCTGCAGCTACTTCCCCTTGATCATTGGAATTCAGCACAAACCATTAAGGCTGCAGGGATTTGTCGGCAGAAGTTTGCATTGGAAGCTATCTTGGAACACAACTTCTGTCAACAGGTCACATGCAGACTGCACAGGGGCCCAAAAGAGCGAACCACTCTGTTGACAGATAGCGGCCAGACTGCCCACCCATTCTACTGGCAAAATGACTACCCAGAACCACAGCAGACAAGATCCACAAGTCACCAGTTCCTTCTGTGAGCCCCAGGGAAAATCAACCATAAATAGTCACCCCCCCACCAGACTTCTGTCTACTGCCTCTGCTGTAGGTGTGCGTACCTCCTTGAGGAGCAGTGCAGCTAGAGCAGGGCTTCACATCTTTGTGGGTGATACAGCTGTTTCTAAGGAGCCATGCCACTGGAGCTGCCCCTAGGCTTGCACTGGCCTCACATACAGTTGCTGCAGGAGCTTCTGAACCTCCTGACAGCTGTCCTCCTTTTCCTCAGGGAAAGTGAGTCTGAGACCACCTGCAAGGGCCTCACCATGGCTGCAGGATGATCTCTCTCTCACACACACACACGGCACAGGCTAATCTGGAGGCCCTGTACCAGTTCCAACTGGTGGGACCTGCTGGTCATGGAGTAGTGGGACGACTAGCAGTGACTCCAGAATTTCTGAATGAGGAAGGCCACCTTCCCGGTGCTCTGTGCCTGGCTCATCGCTGCCCTCCAGAGACAGGACACCCAGCTGTGGCCAGCCATCCTCAACCAGAAGTGAGCCACAGTTGTCCTCTGGAGGCTCACCACCTCTGACAGCTACCATTTAGTAGGCAACAAGTACAGTGTTGGGAAGTGCCCTGTCAGGGCCCTTCTCATGCAGGTAAGGAACTCTCAGGCTCCCATTCCTACAACAGGGGTGGAGGGGAGGCTTCAGGAAGTGGGGTAGGATTGGGGGGAGAAGCCCTATCACTTGGGGACCATCTGTTCCACCCTCTCACAGCCCTGCTGCCTAGGAGGGTTGGCCTCACAGGGGGACTCCCAGAAAGCTTGGAGAAGTGGGAGGGAACCAGGGAGCACCCCAGAGCTCAGGGACTCACTCCCTTCTTCTCTGAGGTGTATGTTCAGTCCCCTCATTCTGCAGGTCATGACAGCCATCAGCACCATCCTGCTGCAGAGAGTCATCTGTGTTGGAGACATTGACGAAGTCGTGGCCACATTCACCACCCAGGGGTTCCCAAACCACATCGGGGCCATAGATGGGACCTGCATCCCAATGTGCGCCCTGGAGCATAGTTTGGCCAAGTACTTCATCCACAAGTGATACTTTTCAACAGTGCTGCAGGCCCTGGTCAACCACCATGGACAGTTCACAGACATTTATGTCAGATGAAACAAAAAAGCAGTCCAGTAGCACTTTAAAGACTAACAATTTATTAGGTGATGAGCTTTCATGGCACAGACCCACTTCTTCAGACTATAGCCATACCAGAACAGACTCAATATTTCAGGCACAGAGAACCAAAAATACTAATCAAGGTGAGCAAATCAGAGAGCAGAGGAGCAGAAGGAGAGGGGGGGAAGTCAAGAAT
This sequence comes from Carettochelys insculpta, assembly GCF_033958435.1. Taxonomy (NCBI): domain Eukaryota; kingdom Metazoa; phylum Chordata; order Testudines; family Carettochelyidae; genus Carettochelys; species Carettochelys insculpta. Next base: position 84,734,754 of record NC_134139.1, on the reverse strand, counting down.
TAGATACAACAAACTATTAAGAGAGTCCTTATTATGACACAGATAATTGTCATCCTGGTTCAAACCACATGTTAATGTGTCAAATTTGAATATAAAAGAGAGCTCAATAGCCTCTCTTTCCAAATGCCTGTTAAAGTTCCTTTTCAGTAAAACACAGACTTTCAGGTCATTAACAGAATGGCCCACTCCATTAAAATGCTGGCTGATGGGTTTGTGAATCAGGAGTGTTTTAATTTCTGTTTTATGCCCATTAATTCTTTATCTAAGAGAGTTAGAAGTCTGTCCAATATACAAAGCATGTAGGCATTGCTGGCACACGATGGCATATATGATGTTAGTTGAGGAACATGAGAATGTGCCTGTGATTCTGTGAATAACCTGGTTAGGTCCAGTGATGGTATCTCCAGAATAGATATGTGGACAAAGTTGGTGATGGGGCTTGTTGCAAGGAAAAGTTGCAAAGATTGGTATTCTTGTGGTATAGTCTGTGGTTGTTGGTGAGAATCCTCATAAGGTTGGGAGGCTGTCTGTAGGAGAAAACTGACCTGTCACCTAGTGCCTTCTGGAGTGTGGCATCCTGATTAAGGATAGGTTGTAGGTCTTTAACAATGTGTTTCAGTGGTTTGAGTTGGGGGCTGTAGATAATGGTCAACCACAGGTCACTACCTACAGCCCCCCTCCTCAACCAGGTCAGGATGTAACCAGAGTGTGCATTCAGCCAAGTCAAGGAACATTTCAGGTACCTACTCACCCGCCTGGATCTGGGGGGAGCACATGTGACAAGGTGTGGTGGCATGTTGTGCCCTGTGTAACATTTTGGAGGCAAAGACCTTCCTCACAGGGTGGCAGATGGCCACCAGCCATGAGGGCCATGCATCTGAACAGTCAGACAAAGCTGCCATCCACCAGGCCCATCAGGATGTGGTGAGGATTTGTGAGGTCCTTAGAGAGAATTTCTCCCATTGTCCTCAGTAACCATCACCAGGTCACGCCCACTCAGGCTTCACACCCACAGCCCTACCCTATCCCCACCATCACCCCTCCCTCAACCACCTCCACCAGTTCTGCTCAATAAAGAGGGATGGGGTGTGGTAAACAAATAACTATTTTACCGAAACAAGGCAAACGTTGAAAAGATATGGTGTAATAACCAAGTATTTACAAGCAATGCAGTGCAAGCAGCTATGTACAGTGGGTGGTTGGGACATAGAGTGTGGGGGGCCTCAGTCCATGGAGGTGGTGGGGGACTATGAACCCGAGAGGAAGCAGGACCCCGAGTGGAGGTGTCCTTGGGATCCCTTCCCACCATGAGTTCAGAGCCCCCATCAGAGCTGGAATAAGGCTGGGAGCAGGGGGAGGTACGGGCAGGGAGGGGCTGTGGCGGGGTCAGGGTGGGCAGAAGGAGCAGGGAGGGTGGCTCTGGCCATTGCCTATTGCAGCAGGTCCAGGATGCCCTGCAGGAGGGCCAGTGGGGCCAGAATGGCAGAGGCAGAGGAGAAGGGGCCATCATGTCCTGACAGGCACCAGTGACAGCATCAAAGTGGGGCATGAGTTGGTCCCAGGCCCACAAGTGCCACTGCACATCAGCCCTCAGTCCACAGGGTGGTGTTGTGGTCCCACTGGAGGTCAGCCCATCTGGCTGCAGTCTTGGCCTAGAAGTGAGGTGGAAGTGGCTAGGCCTAGCAGCAAGGTGGGGGTGGCTCAGCTGTCGGATGGCATAGGTCCAGCTGTAAGGAAGACAAGGAGGAGAGACAGTGAGTCATTCCTGCAATGCTGCCCCGGAGGCCAGGCCCCTCACTATGAGCACTGACCAACACTTCTGCCCAGGTCAAGGGCCGGAGATGTCTAAGGAGCAGATCCACGTGTGGCCTGAACAGTGGGCCGTGCCATATGAGGACTCTGCGGTGCCTTTGGTACCGCAGTGCTAAACCCCCGCACTCAATGGGCTAGCAGTTAAGGGGGTTGTCCAGCAACGAAGGGGTCCCGTTATGGCTGAAGGGCGAGCCAGGAACAGCCTCAACCTACCTGGGGTCCATACACACCTCTGCAGCTCAAGGTGACATCGATGGGAGCCACTGCTGCCTTTTGCCTGTGGACATGACGGTGTGCCAGGTGTTGCACTCCTCAGTGTGTCTGGTATCAGGCCAGTGCCTTTCTGGCTAGCCCTCTTCCAACTCTGGCACATGCTGGAAGGACTCTCCTCCCCCGGAGACTGGGGCTCATCCAGCCCCCTCTGAGACTGGCAGCAGGATGCCACCCACGCCCAGGAGCTGTCTGCTGGGTCCAAGTGGGGCACACTCCTGCTACACACAGTTCCACATGATGTGAACACAGCATGAGGTCCCAGTGGGGCCTGCTGAGCAATGTTTGCGACATGCCCCGTCTGGGCCCACCTCCCACACCTGGGGTGTATAGCACGTGGGGTACTCACCAGAAGGACCCTCACCAAGCTCCAAGGATGCCAGGGATATGGCCTGGCTGCCGCAGACCAGGTCCAGCTTCAGGATGAGGCTGCTGGCTCCAGCGGGGGTTGGGGCTGGGATGCCGCCTCCTCTTCCTCCTCAGCTGCTGCTGCAGTGGATGGAGCCTTGAGCACCATGTTTATGCTCAGTCATGGCAGGGAAATGTATTCCTCCTCACCCTGCCCAAGATGGAATTGAACTCCCTGCGGTAGAGGCAGGTCCTGTCTCAGAGCATCAGGCAGTGTCCTGGCCCTGGACATAGCCCTGTCTCAGCTCCTTGACTTTCACCCAGACCTGCTCTGTGGTGTGGCAGGGAGTGGCCCCATCCAACCAGGGTGGTGGCCATCCTGCTATATATCGGGGCTTTCCACCACCTGGCCTTGGGGCCCTGGAAGGGTCTCCTTGACACCGCACAAATCTACAAGAGCCTGACTTCGGCCCCACTCCAGGAGGGGACCTGCCTCTTGGAGCCCCAGGGTGGCTCCTGAGATCCCTCAGGCTGGTCCCTTGAGGGCCCGGGGGATCTTGAGTGACCTCTGCCATCACAGCCAGAGAGACAGTGTGACTCTGAGGGCACTGGATGAAGCAGCGTTACTCTGCTGCTCGCACACACTCAGCTTCCTGCCACAGGGTTTCCCAGACTCCCTGAAGCTTTAAGAAAGGCCAGAGGCAGGAAGCATGGAGTGCTGCTTGCTGTGGACAGATTATCACCAGGGCACCCTGAAAACTGTTTTTGTCAACAGAAGGCCCCCCGGAATGTCCAGACCAGTGATTTGTTGACAGATCTTTGTCGAGGGCAGCATTCTTCCTGGTGCTGAGCAGAACATGGCTGTCAACAAAAGCACTGCGTTCTGTCTACTTACTATTGACAGAACGCCCTGGGCAATCTGTATGCTCCATGAATTTTGTCCACAAAACAGCCATTTTGTTGACAAAATCCCTTGAATCTGGGCATAGCATAAGTGAAAAACCTAGATAAGTGTCCTTTCAGCCCTTCGCTACTACCCCCTGACTAGTCACTGATCTGTAACTCACTTAATAGGCATTTCTTACCAGCAACAGGAAAAAAAGTCCTGTGGCTCTTGCAATATCTGATTCATGACTCACTTACAGAGTGCTGTGATGAAAGTTCAATTCCTTTCATTAGGCCTATTTCCTATTTTCTTACAGCACACTCTATCTAGTGCAATCAATCGCAATGAAGCGAACCCCGACAGACCTGTTTGCCATAGGAGGCAATGAGGTGTCGAAAAAGAAGGTATGGGGGGTGGGGGAACACATGCAAGACATCAGTCAGCTTAACTCCCCACCACTTAAAACAGTGGCATTGAATCCCCCTGTACTTCAAAGCCACAATACCCCTTCACAAGGCTCTTCCAATTAAAGAGACAGAAGGTGCTCTGAGCTCTCACTGACAAGCTAACAACGACTTGAAAGATCAAATGAAATCTGTGGCAAAGGGATTGCTTCGGAGGCTAGAACTGATAAAATGACTATGGAGGGAACCTAGCAGTGACACAGTCTATGGCTCTGCTCAGGTGACAAAGCTTGATGGCTTTGTATCAGGCAGAGAAGGTACATCAGTGAGGAATAGAGCTGACAATAAAAGCACCCACCAGAAAGCTGCCATACCTCCAAACACAGACAGCCCAGTTCCCAGAGTAGCATATTTTAACAGGGCAATAGAGGCAGGCATGTAGTAAAAATGCCAGTAGGTTCAAGCAGCATAGTTAGTGCTATAATCACACAATGTAGATGCTAAAAATTTTATTTGAGAGAACAGTAGTGTAAATCAATTAGAAAAGTGCAGCTTACAGAAAGATTTGCGTAACTAAAAAGCAGCCAACCATTTTCATGGAAGTCCTACGGCAGCAACAAGAAATATCTACAATCAAATACTGGCCATTGTGTGGTCTTCTAGGGATTTGCTAACACTCGTTTGTAAACTACTTTTTACTATGGTAGAAGTTGAAAGTCCGTTAGTTGTTTTGCTGTTGGGAAGATGAAGGCTCTCTCTCTTCCCCAATTGCTTGGAGATTAAAAATTAACATTGAACAACTGGGAAGGCAAAACCTGCTACTGTACACTAGAGGCCTAATCCACTGTTCACCTGAGAAAAGTTACTAACATCCTTTAGGGCTTGTCTACTCTAGCTCCCTACTTTGAGGGGAGTAAAGGAACTTCGAAGTTGCCCAGCCACTTCCAAGTACCAGCAGGTTTGCTGCAGCTACACCCAAGCTGGCACTTTGAAGTTTAACACTTCAGAGTTGCCACAGGGAAGAATTAGCTAAATGAAGTGCTGCATATGCAGTGCAGCACTTCATTAATAATCTCCTGACACCTTACTTACCATGCTCCCTCCGAAGTATGGAGCTAGTGTGCGCAAGCCCTCAGTGTTTGCCGTATTGAGGTGTTAGCGGGTATTTAAAGCTAAAGCATGTAGGAGTTTGGCCATGAGAACTTGCCTATGGTGCATGTTCTCATATGTTTTATTTTGGGTGTACATTTTACTCATTTACAGTTCTGAGCAGATTGATGGCACGGTAGGACAAATATTGGTATCCTTAATCATGCTAGTAGTACTTTAGTGAATGAGCAGGCCCATTAATTTTAATGGGACTATCCAGGGAGAAAGGTACTATTCAATATGATTAAGGATGGAAGATTCTCGCAGAAATGAACTATAAATTTCACATGAAAGTTTTTTATGGCTGAAACCTGTGTTTTGGATTGATTGAAACAATTGGCAAATTTGAGTCAAATTTGAAAAAATTGTATTGGAAAAAAGAGAAATACAAAAATATCAAAAGGTTCTGTTTTCTCACAAAAGCATTTTGATTCGATAAACTTTTCCTATTTTTGCATATTTGTTAAAATACAATTTTGAAATAAACCAAAATAAAATGAAACATTTCATTTCAGGTCAAATGAAACACTGTGTAGGACTTATTTTAATTCTTACTCTTTGATTTCAGCCATCAAATGAAAAAAAAAGTCAGCTCTTTAAACAGATCTAAAAAATGAACTGATACAAACGAATTATATTTAGAAGGTCCTTAGAACTTACATGTGTAACCCCTCTGCCGGAAGGAGCCATCAACAACCAGGGATGGGTTCAACATCTAGGGGTTCCATTTCAACCATTTCACATAGAACTGGCTCGAGTGCCCACCCAGTCACCTGGGAAATTCACACACCCCTGGGCGCCTTGGAGAGCCAGTGCTTCCACACTCACAAGCACAGAGTCTCAGTGTAGAAAAGAAACTTTTAATGAAAGAGGCAGAAAAGTCGCATGGCATTAGCCTGGGAAAATACCACACCCAGAGGTCATAACCAATCCTCAAGTAACTGTCCCAGCTCAAATGGATTGAGCAGTGCCCTTTGTCTCTCAGGCTCACTAGTCCAATACAGCAAACAGCCAATCCACATACCCAAGCGTTCGCCATACCCCCGTTCATATGCCCCACTTATGACTCTGTCCAGTCCATGCATCCCCTGACACGTCACCCTGATGCATTCCTTCATTGAACCTGACGCAATGCTACCTTTGCGCGGGTCCAGCGTTTCATTTGTCCCCAACAGCTGCCCCATGGGCTGCCCGCTGGTTGCTCCTGCTGGCTGCCCACTGCTTCTCCTACCTGACGACCACCAGTCATGCCTGCTGGCCACCCGCTGCTCCTTCTGCCAGCCGTCTGCTGGTTGTGCCTACCAGCCATCCGTGGCTCCTTCTACCAGCTGGCCGCCTGTCGCTCCTACCAGCCATCTGCTGGTTACCTCCTGCTGTCTTGTGGGTTTTGCTGTAGGCAAAACCCTGTGATTCCAGCTCTCCATAGTTTCAGCTACCAATGATTACAGCTCATAGTGGCATTCAACTTTGGGCCTAGCCACAGCATCTCAGTATCTACCACGGTGGATTCTCACAGAACAACTAACTATAGATATATCTTTAGGTCTACCTTTGAGCAATAGCAAAAGGTGGCAGAGAACTATTCAAACCAGTCTTGCAGATGTATAGCTAAAAGGCTTCCAGACAGCTGGTTCAACCACTATCACTCCCACTCCTTTCCTTTCACAATGCTTAGATGGAGGGAGCCCTCTGCAATCCATATCTTACACAGTGGTGATGACTGGCCTGTACCACCACAACAACTTCAAGCATTGGTGAGACTCCACAATTCTTACACTGGGTGATAGCATAAATTGTGACTTTACAACAACATGTTGTTTACAATAGACAAACTCTAATTCCTTCACCTGGTCCCATCAGGCTTTGTTTACAAGGCATTACATATGCACACCTTTACATTTTCATGCAAATGATCTCTGAAGGACACATTCCCCAAATCCTTCAGCACTATTGAGCTCCTTCTGGCACATGTAAAGCTAAATGGTGTACTACTCGGAAACACAATAAATTAAATATAACATTTTCATCAAGGCTTGTACATGACTACAAGAAATATAAAATATCACAACTTACTGTATATTTTAATGTAAATTCATCACCTGTGAATAGTGCTGGATCGACATAAAGAAAGAAAAATGTAGAAAATATGTGAAATAGTCAAACAGCGTTTTGATCACATGTTGTTCAAGTTCCATTGAAGTCAAAGGAGCCAGAGTGATTTTCCTCAACATTGGTTCCAAACCCACCCATTTACTTATTTGTCCAAATGTTTAACTTACGGATCTGGTAACCTTACAATATATTTATCACTGCCTTGAGCTACTCTCTCAAATACTTTGAGAGGTGGTCGTGGACCAGAGGGTAGGTAGTCTGGCCTAGCAGGAACTGCTGGGTTGGTGTTACCAAGCTATGGACAACCATCTGCCATCGTCACAGTTGCATCATGATGTTCATTCATGTTCAGTGTCATCCAGGATAGCACCCAGATCCTTTTCTAGCCAATCATTCCCCATTTTGTAGTTGGGAATACGATTTTTCCTTCCTAAGTCAAGTACTTCATTTGTGCTGTACACAAAATCTCATTGGTAAGAGATTGATGCTACCTGTGGTGCTTGGGACATGACAACTGTGACAGCGACATAAGGGAAATACTGTTAGTAGTTTTTGATGCAGCGATGTCCTTTTGTTTTCTCTCTGATTTAATTGTAGGTCAACAAACTCTGAAAATTAAGCATTTTATAACCACCTCACAGTTTGACTAATGACTTCATAGCATAGTATTTAGCACCTGTAGGTGTTCCAGTGTGGTTATTATTTTGCAGAAGGAGCCGAGTTGTGAAAGACTCAATCCCAATACTGCCAATACGTTCTGGTAGGAGAAGTGCTTGCTACTCAGATCTACATTGGACATTAAAGTTGATTGTAGATATGCAATTCTAGCTAACACAGTTGTGTAGCTAGAATTGACTTATCCACAATTGACTTACCTGGCCATCCTCACGGAGGGAGGTCAGAGAGAGAAACTCTCCAGTTGGTCACCCTTACTCCTCGCAATATTGAAGAGTATAGGGGTTGACTGTTGACTCAAGATTGGTCAATTTTGCACAGGCCTACTAAACAAGCAAAACTGAACCACTGAAGATCGACCTTGACTGGGTCAATTTCCCACATAATGAAGACGTATCCTGAGTCGTTCCAATGAAATCACTGGAACTGCTCACAAGAGCTGTGAGATTAATTGATTTCTTTTGGTCCAGATGCCAAAACTGGTTGTACACATTCAATATGGCTACGAGTCTGTCATGGAAGTCACACACGTCTGTGACTTTTACAATGCCCCACACCCTCTGCAGCAGTGAGGCTCTCGAGAAGCCTTGTTCCCTGCCCCCTCTCCCCGAGATCAGTGGGAGTCCCAGGCTGAATGTTGCCACCCTCCACAGAGTACCTGTGGCATCCCCAGGCTTCCCCCAACCCTGAAGCCCTCAAAATTTTGTCAGGGATATGGACAGATGGTGAGTTACGAGGTTTTGTTTACTGCTTGTAACCTGTCCATGATGTATTAAATACACCCGTGACTAAAACTTAACCTTTACAATGGACACTGACAACGAAGAGATAAATAAAAAGACCCCTCATTTGACTCTCTAAAATATGAATCTGTGTGTTATTTCCGTCGCATAGTTTCCACATTATTCAGTGTTTCCTTGCCCCACACATGGAATGCTACTTGTTTCAAAATGCCAGGAAGTCAAGGAGAATTCAGGTAACATTAGACATAATTTCTGAACCACTTTAAAAAAATCTGTATATTCATAGGGTGGCATTTTTCCCCAGAGCAAGTTTGACCAGACAGCAGCCGGTTGTAACAGATGAGGTGCATACCCTAAAAGGCATGTCCTGCTCACAAGTCAATAAGTGGATAACCACCCCCCCACCCACCCAAGATTGGACAGCAAACCTTTTATGCAGCATTTTGGCTGCTCTGTCTAGTGCACACCCAATGAAATACCATCTCAAAAAGTCAGAGCGCTTAGATAATCTATAACATACCATGACTCCCCAGGCAATCCTGTAGTATCAAGCTCATTCCCGAAATCCATTTTTCATGCTGTCAACAGTGTGCCCCAATCACAAAATGTAACAATGTATCAGCATCTATGAAAAATGCAACAAACTATTCCCAAGTCATCCTCAAGGAAGAAAGGTGGAATGAGGTTAAAGGTGTTGCTGGAAATGACAACCAGCGAGCACAGAGCAGGAAGCCTATGGCCAAGACTCAGACCTCCATGAATTCCTAAATGTAAAAATAAAAAGAGTAACTATAAAATTAATAATTAAAATTAAATTTAAAAGTAGTGTAAGTGAAGGCCAAGGGAATAGTCTGAGTTTATACATTTTTTATTATTTTTGATCTATTACAGAAGCAGAGAGTGCTGGGACCACAGAAATAAGCATGCAAATGAAATAGTAGGTGCTGTGATTTACTAGTTGTGATACAGTACATTAACCACCGTAAATTGTATAATTAATGCAATCCTATATTAGAAACACAAATAAGCAAGCAGGAGGGTGTTTAAATAACTACTGTATATGCAGGAGTCCAAATTAATTAAAAAATACAGCCCGGGAGCCAGATACTTATATCATCATGGACAAGACTGCAGCAGTTACATGGGACTTGCTCTGCTGTAACTGAAACAGGATTCTGATCCTGCACGTTCAGCTAGAACAGTGAATTACTCAGCTTCTGTAAGTCCAAATAATGACATTTGGCAGAGCTAAGTGTTATTTTGGGAAGCTGAAAGGAGACTTTTTGGCTAATTTTCAGATGGGTAAGGAGAAAGACCTTTGAAACGTTCCCTGTCTGTATAGAGCTGCATGATAGGGCTATGTTTGATAGCTCATTGATAACATAAGGCAACAGTGCCTACCATTTAGCCACTGGCCTGAATAAGCGGCAGGTCTTCTGGACAGAATGAATATAATCCATCCCTGAGCAGCCTAATATACACGCTGTACCAGTCTTAGGTCAAAGTGTACCACCCTGCCAGCAAGTAGAACCAGGAAGCAGAGATGCTGGCTAAACTTGTCTTTTAAAAGAAACCTGCTGGTGTAAGACATGAGGCTATAAGGGGCACTTGGACACTGCACAGCGTATGCTTTGCTGCTCCTTTGAGCAGAGACAACATATGCACTCTCCATTGCCAGGTGCAGGTTGAACCTCTGAAATCCAGGACTCTGGCCTGGCAGGACCACTGACGTTGCCGGACCAGAGAGCCCCAGTGGATGGGAGCATGGGACAGGCATCTGCAGCCTAGGTAGGAAGCCAGCAAGGGTTAGCCCACAGTGGCTGGAGACCCAGAAGCCACGAGGAACTGGGTCATGCTAAAGCAGCCATGAAACCAGCTGTTGCTGAGACGAAGGTACCACAGCTGAGGCTAGGAATCCGGAGGCTGGGAGCCAGCGGGTGGCTGGGGCTCGTGACTGGGAATGGGCTGACACCTCGGGGAGGGGGAGCCCAGGAGCAGGGCCCTGTGGACAAGAGAGGGGCATTCACCTCTCCTGGTCCAGTAAAATCTCTGTTTCAGGATCACTCATGTCCTGAGGGTGCCAGACCAGGAAGATCCAACCTGTACTAATTGGTACCACTAGCTGATACCAGAAATTCCGCCCAGTGAAGGGGTCTCTACGGACCTGTTGTCCTGAACACCATCTGCCTCTTTGTAAGTGCTATAGAGAGATTCTGCCTGGCAACTAAGAACTTATCACTCTTTGTAGGACAGTGCGTGTCTGTATCTTTTGATCACCCTTCTCCCAACTGCCCAAATGCGATATATTTGTGAGACGCCCTATGCCAAGGTTTAGCCAAAACCAAAGGCAGTCAGAAATGGAATTATAAGGGTAACAACAGATCACGTATACTTCATCACTGGTATGCCTAGCAGCTGTCTGCATTTGCACGGCTGCACATCTTACATTCTGTGCCTGAAAAACCACAAGTTCATAGGCACTGGAACTAGGGGTACAGAGGTGCTGCAGTACTCCCTGGCTTTAAGGGGGTTCCACTGTATCTAGGGTTTACACTTTGGTTAAATGGCTCCCAGCACCCCCAGCACCTCTACACACGTTTACCTTCAGCCTCATTATTCTTCTTGCTACAAACAATGCTTTCTACTCATTTAAAGTACAAGGTTTTCTGACAGTTGGTAAGGAAGTGTCAGCTTGCTGAGGTCAGAAGCCAGGCTGTGTTTTTGAGTATGATTTTCCAGGAAAGGGTTTCAAGGCAGTATCTGTTCATTGAAAATGAAGGAGAGCTGACTGAAGAGGTGATGGGAGGGACAGCAGCGGGCACTTGACTCTAGAAGGATAAGGCAGGTGAATGGAGATTATTTAGGATGTTAATGTTGCCTTATCTGCCACCTCCATGGATTTTTCCTTCTTTTAGTTCATTAAGAGGAAATACACTTGACCAACCTCAGCTTATAGTTATAGATTTTTCTGGAATAGAATGGCCAAAAGGAATTTTGAATAAATTAAGTATTCTTTATAATACATGACTATGTGCAGATTTCTCTTAAACAATAATAGTAAGAAATCTAATTTTGACATGCACAAAAGCTGGGTTTATTACCACCTGGAAAGCAGATGAGTGGAGAAGTTGACACTGGTTACAGAGTGACATTTTAGAAAGGAAGAAAACCATGCAGCCAATTAAATCTAACATTTGTATCCTGTAGTGCTTTTCCCCTCTAGTGCTTGCTTAACGTTCTTTGGACTACGTTCACAGTTGCCTCTTTGATTTGTGCCATTAGTAAACTTTCCCTTCCTCAGCACAAAGAAATGTCTAAACTTCCTTTATGGCTACTTCTTTCTAGGGTTTCGTGACTACGTGGTACAATTTTGGATTTCAAATGAAACAGAAATTCCATCCCATTTGTCATTTTTAACCCTAGCCTCATTACTTTAGAAGTTTTTTTCTACATTAAATTATCTGAGCTACTTGTTATCCCAATCACTCCTTTTTCTTTGTCTCTTTGGATTCAGTTTCATTCTTCTTCACTCTGGCCAGGCACCCATGTGTTACTTACATGCTCCCATTTCCAGCCCATTGATATAACGTATGTTATGAGCAAAGCAGGATACAATACTTATGTCTGTGATATTCCACTTGCTATTTTTCTCCCGACCTACCTATCAGCCTCTACCATCTCACTGGCTTTACACAAACCACTTTCATGACAATGCTATATTTATTTTATAGGCATTGCTAGGTCACTCAGTACTGTGCTATCAGAACATATTATACTCATTAATGAATTTAGCTACTTCACCAGTGTGAGGGAAATCATCATTATTCCCATTTTGCAGACTGAGAAATTGAAACAAGACATTAAGGGCAAATTTTCCATTAATAGCTCTGATTCTGAGTGCTCAACAAGAGGCATACAGGGTCTTGTTTTCCATGGTGTGCCGCACCCATGGAACCCGCTGACTCCAGAACAGAGCTGCGGAGGTGCTAAACTGTTCTGAACAATCAGGCCCAGAGGGGTTGCTTTTGAGGATTATGGCCCAACCCACTTCTTCAGCTTCCCTTTCCCACAAAGGAATCTGGGAGAGAGGCAGGAATAGAAACTCCTGGCTCCAAGCCTTCAAGCCCACCCTTATTCCTCCCTCAAAAAATGTTGTGACCAAGACATTTAGTCATACTGATTAATTGCGCTCTTTGAGAGTGTTTGTCTGTGCCCCCATTGTAGACACAGGGACCCCTATTTTCATTCCACTCTGTACTCTGAAAGGTCCCACCTTACAGGCATGTATTTTCTCAATGTGCACTTCTGCTCCCCTGGGAGTCCACCAATACTATTGGACTAGACAGGAAAGATTGCTATGGAGCTATGCAAGGCCTTTCCTCCCTCCAGAGACCAAGCACATTACTCTCCCAGACATTTAACCAAGAACTGAATCCAGATTTTCAATCTTGCAGTATAGTTAGAGTTCCAAAGTGGTCTCCATTGGTTATTTTTTCTTCGAAAATCCAGAGTGGTAATTAGAAAAGTTGATGCAGCAGAGGAAAAGTGTACTTTAGCTATGACCACTCAGTGAGCCACCTTTTATTTAACCCAGATGTAAGAAGCCTTAGGAGATAAAACATTAAGTGCCTGGCTGTGAACAGTTGAAATCATTTGCGTAAGGAAGTGGGAATAGACTAGATAAATGTTTTGAAAAGAGCTTTGCAAAGAAAAAAAGTGCAGTAGACCATACAATATGTGCTGATATTGTAAGGATGGAAGGATCTGACGATGAGTGTACTTATTGGTGTATCTGCTATAAGGGAAGCCATTTCAACTTGAAGTGCTCCATGAAGAAAAGTCGGCCTCTGCAAATCTAGTTCAACTTGTTATTGACAGTAAATCGTTACCATCAAAGTGATGTCCATGTAAAATGGAGTGCCAGCTGTCACAGTCCTGGTGGACCTGTTCTCAAGGATTCTTGCAAGGCAGCCCTGCTTGAACCTGTGTGTTGGATCCATGTGGGTCTAAGCTCCCCTGGGTCTGGGCAGATTCCAGACAGGGAGACTCTATTCTTGACATCTTAGGCACATTCTCCATCCGGTACCACTTCCAAGGAATATGTCCCACTGCCACAGGCTGCAGAAACACAGCTGACCCTTGGGGGGTACTTCAATTCAGAGTTTAGCTCTTGAGGAACATGTGATAGTTGAAGCAATTAATGCATGTACATCTTTTGAAGCAGGTTTTCTAAACCAAATACGCTTTACACACACATAAAACACAAGAGATACACAGATCTAGACAAAATAGTCAACACCTGTATGCAATTTCCTTCCTTGGAGTCCTCACCACTTTTGATTATTTTTTGGGTTTTGGTTGGTACTTTCAGCAATCCTAGACCCTTTTCCTGGATCCTAGTCTTCTTTCTTTCCTCATGCTTAGTTTTGCTTTCTTCTTTGGGTTAGTCAACCAACTATTCAGAGCATAATTTTTCCTCTTATAAACGCCAGTGCCTTCCATCATCTGAACCTCCTGGTCAGCCTCAACACAACCCCCTCCCATTGGGTTAGCATGATCCCCCATCCAGTGATCTGTTACATGTCGACCAGCTAACTGAACACAAGGCAGGAATAATGTGGTTCTGCAAAGTTTTTCAATGTTAATGAACTTCTTACTTTTCATTTGTACTCAGAGGCACTGAGCTCGCTAGAAAGAGTGAAGCCTGCTCAACAGCTGTAGCTAAGAGACAGTTGGCTTTTACCTCATGCTGTGGAGGCTCATACTTTTAGCCCCTACGGGCCTATATTTAATCCCATCTGCTGCTGATGAGGATCCATTGGCTTTATACTCTCTAGTTGTCTCAGGGCTTCTGGTTACCCATTACCTGAACTGTCTTAACACCTTTTCAGATTTCAGTCTATAATGGAGGCAAAACAACAGAAGGTACAGGACAGTCTCACTCTCAAAAGAGTGTTCATAAATAAAAATGGAGTTTGAAGTTAGATGTAAAAGCACACAAACATTTACATTGTCAGAGTGATTGAAATATATTTCCTTGTGAAAATGGATATAAGAAAAATAATTGAACATTGATTGTAAAGAGCACATTTCATACTGAGACGAGAAGCAAAGAACTGGTTTTTGCTTTCTTCACTAAAATTGGCTTTCTGGGGACACAGCAGGTCACAGAGGGAATATAGCTGTGCCAGGGATTGGCCAGGTCCCCAGAAGTAACTTGACTACAAGGGATGCAAGACATAGCATAAAAATACCTTATCACCCCTTCACACAATCCTTTGCAGAATGTAGCTCAGTCCCATCTCTGTACTGTGGAATCTCTAAAGGTATTATGGATATAGTAAAAAGAGGAAAGATATGAGCACTCAAACATTGAGATGTAGACACCAAACAAAGAACCAAAGGTCATGAAGAGATGATGTTGTTCAGATACCTATCCATCAATGCTAGGAGCCTGGGTAACAAAGGAGAGGAATTGGAATTGCTCATTTATGAGCATAAATCTGATCTAGTTGGTGGAATGATTCATAAGACTGAAATGTTAAATGCAATGGCTATAACCCATTTGGGAAGGGATGCAACCCTGTGCTCTAGGTGTCCATAGCTTCTGATTGCTAGCAGCTGGGAGTGGATGATTGGATGGATCACCCGATGATTGCCTGTATAGTTCATTCCCTCTGAAGTGCCTCGCATTGGCCATTGTTCAAAGATGGGACACTGGGCTGGGGTCTGACCCAGGAGGGGTAATCTCATGTCCTTAATGACCAGAAGACTGTAATAGTAGTATATCCTCCTCTCCGGTACTCTTGTCTGCTGCTGGTCATTATTTCTGAAAACTGTCCCTTTGCAGCTGACTCCTAACCTCATAGTTCTACAGAAAACAACCACATAAATATCTGGATCATCCTCCATAGATATGTGTTGTCTTTTCTGCAGAGCATCCCAAGCCCATTAAAGAGATTTCTGGTACAGCAGCTCCAGGGACTGGGAGGGGCAAGAACTGGAGTGGAGGCAAACGGGTTCTACTCCAAAGTTGCTGGAGTCCTAGGAGATGTACCAGTCTGAGAATAGGCCTCCTCTGTAGGCTCCCCACCTCTTATACCCTTCTACAAGCCCCCTTCCCAACTTTTGATGGACCAGCAATAGAAGTAGTTTATGAAGGGATGCCAACATAATTTTCTTGCCTCAAAATTGCACCAACACGCTACTCTGAAGGAGAGGACCATTCAGACCTGAAGTATTCCCACCTATAAACATGTTTGTTTGAGAATTAGATTTGAGATTTGTTGAGATTAGAGTAAAGTGGGAATTATCTGTATCTTTCCCATGGTTTAGATTAAGGGAGTTTGATGAAGCAAATTACTAACAGCTTTCTATGATTTGATTAAAAAAATCATAGTATTAATGCAGTTGTTTATTGCCATTACCCAGGACCAGCAATGCCAATAGTGGCATCAGTTGTGATCTTCATGTTGTCAGCTGATGGTATAAAGCCAATAAACATATCTACTCATTATATTGTTTTAGCTGAAGTTGCTTTGTAAACTGCAGCAAAGAGCAGGCATTAAGTTGCTAAACTTAGTTTGCACTGCAGTAGTAACAAATTAAAAATGGCATACTGTTGCACCAAGCAGTGTGCAGTGGTATCAATTGATTTATGAGGTCAAGAGTAAAAGAATTTATCACCTGCATTATCCCTGCCCAGATTTAATGCCTGCTCTGTCATCAATGCACAAAAAATTATAGGACTAGAAAAAAGATCTTTTCCAAAGACAAGGGCTGTTTACAAAAGAGTGTTCTTCTCTAAAACACCATAATAAAATAACATGTCAATGACCTAAATCTTGCCGTGCTCTGTGCAGTCTTTATGGTGGTGACTTTTGTCTCCAGATGAATATTTTTAAATTTGTTGTTGTATGATGAGAAAGATTGTCATGTCACCCTCCAGAGATGAGGGCCACATAAAGCTCTGGCTAGTCTGGCATTTTCCCTCTCTCTGGGCAGCAAGGAATTCATGGCAGACTGTTCCTTTCCTGGAGGTCAGAACAATATGTTCACCATCGACAGTCTCCTTTCAGTTGCAAATACTCTGAAAGGATAGGGAATTACTATGAATCCAACAGAGGCTACATCTACACTATGAGATAAATTAAAATTTAAGGCAATTAGCTCAATATTATCACCTGACTGCCATCACTGTAAATACCATTAGCTCGATTTAGCTCGCACTAATACTGATAACATAATATCAACAGTAACTGCGGGGTGTAGCATCAAGTTTGAATTTAAAAGTTAAGAAGAAAGGCCGTGGTGGAAGCTCCATGTCTTAAAATCAAATTTATTAGCTTCCAGAGGTGCCCCATATGGGTAACCCACCATACCCCAACAGTGCTCCATTCTGGCCGCTGCTTGCCAGGTGTACAGAAATTAGATAACAAGAAGATTGTGAATTTCAGTTCAGGACCAGGAAACCTGTGGCTGTGGGGTCATGTTTCTACGTGAGGCTGAGAAATGTCATTCTTTGCAATTAGCACTGTGAGTGCATCTAAACATTATAAATCGCTGCAGCACGGAGTTCATGTTTCTGTCTCTACCTCTGCTAGCTGGGTACTTGGAGTTTTTTTCTGTGCCGCCTGGCACCAGCCGCTGCCCCACTGCCCCACATGGCAGCAAGGCTGTTGTAGGGGTTATGTTTGTGTAGGAGGCCGAGAAACGTGGGTAGCCTCTGACCTAATAAAAGGATGTGCCTGCCATACAATTCTGACCATGCTGCCAGGCAGCACCATGTCCTGGCTTGTGCACAGTTAGGGCTCCAAGGGAGGGAAAGATTTGAGGGCTTGCAGTTACAAGGCTGAAGTCTCTCTCCAGCAGCTAAGATTTTCAGGGGCTTACAGCTGTCCAGGGGTACGGCTTCAACTGGCCCCCCCACCAAAAATATTTACGGGGCCTTTCTGCTACCAGGGGAAATGGAAGAATCTCCCCCCAGCAGCTCAGACTTTTGAGGACTTGCACCCATCCAGGGGGTCTGCCTCAATTGGCCCCCCACTGAAACTCACCCACACCCCATGCCCCAACAAGGACCCAGGAAGCTAGCTATTGCCAGGAGAAGTCTACTCTGGTGACTACAAATTCCAAAGTCTTGCATCATCAGGGGACTGCAAATACCAAGGTCTTGCAGTCGTCAGGGGACTACCTCAACTGAACCTCAGTGAAACACCCCATGCCCTGCACTCAAACAAGAACCAAGGGGACTAGCTGTTGCCAGGGGTGAGTCTCCCCTGGCAGCTATGAATTGCGGGGTCTGGCTGCCACCCAGGGAGAACAGTTCAAGGGGCCCTTGAGCCATGGACTCTACACCCCACAGTCTAAAAAGATTTTCAGGGACCACGTCAACTGGCCATTCAACCTCCCGAATACTAAACTCCACCACAATGGCAATGAAATTTGGCGAGCCCCATCCTGGTAATGTCTGCATAGTGAAGAGGGAAGCCAAAAATCTTTTTTCCTAACCTTTTCTATCCTCTTTCTTCTAACTTTGGACCCCTTCATGCAGGGAAGAGTGGGTGGAGGGCCAGCTGAGAAGACTGTGCACAGAAGCTATATAATGGACTGGAAGCCAAAAATCCTCCCTCGATAAATCTCTTTTTCCAAAACCTTTAATATCTATTCTTTCTGCAGGCTTTGCATTGTCCCCGTATTATTTTCAGGGATCAGATGTAATCAAGGGAGGGGGGACAACTGGTAGAGGGCCAGTTCAGAAGACAGACATGCTGATTTTTTTTTATAGAGTCTTTCATAATTCAGATACAGCTACAGTTTTAAAAAGCAACTTAGTTATGGAAGAAAGACTGCTGTGCACTTGGCAGTCTTTGTTAATGCACTAGTTTTCCTTCCTTCCACCTGGAAAAATGGATGTTTGCTTACCACAGGAGAGGAATGAGGGCAATCCAACTTGGGAAGATGCTGTCGAGTACCAGTGAAAATATCCAGAATGCTACAGGGATGAGGGAACTGTGGGACAGGTTCCCACAATGCATTGCCGCAACAGTCAACGTTAGAAATTTGAGCGTGGCAGCAAAAAGTCAACTTTGTGAGGTGCACGCGGGGGGGGTGAGTATAGTCAAATTCAAATTTGTAAAATCCGTTATTACAAAAACCAATATTTATAAATTCAAATTTATCTCATAGTGTAGATGTGGCCTAACACCCTTGTCTACACTTACCTGCACCATTCATCTACCTCAGCTATGGAAAAAGCACAACACAAGCTGACTTACTGCAGTGGTAAGGCCAACAGGGGCTGGTCACCTGTAGACAGCAGTTATTCTTCTCTTCGTGCAGTACCAAGTTTATCACTTCTACATTAGACACAGCAAATCAAAGGCTGGTGGATGCATCACTGCCGAGTTGATCCACCACATAGTGGAGACAAGACCACAGTCTCACTAGACTTGATTTTCATGGGAGCATGACACAGCATTTCAGCTGCTCTGCCTTACTCATCTTTTGGACTTCAGTGGTCTAAGATAGTGGTGACTTGGCCTTGGCTACAGTTCTACCCATCACAGAATGACTCAAACAAATAATGTCCAGCAAAATTGTGACAATCAGCAAAATATCTTCTGCCCCTCCTGAGCTCCTCACCAGTCTCATTCTTCTTCCAGATCTAGGCCATCTCGCTGGAGTACCTTAGCCAAATCCCAACACAACACAAAATACAAACAAAGCAAGTTTCACCTATGTTGGGCCTGATTCTTTGGTGCAATTTAGATTCTCCTCAGTTCTTCACTCTTCATCAAAAAGTAGTTTCCATGGACCTTGTGAGTTTGACCACAGGAGTTAACACCACTCCTATTATCTTCCTACAATTCTTTCTTTACCTGTCTCCTATCCAGTCCTTTTCATAGAGTGGGAACTCCAGACTACCTCTCTTCTGAGTCTCCTTTCTCCAACTGCTCTCCACTACTTCCTTTCAACTCCTCCTTGAGCTTCCTTCAGTTATGTCTAGATTACACCAAGATCTAGATTACACGAGCACTCTCTCAACAAAATGGCCAACCAGAAGTACAGCAGACAGGGCTGCCCAGTGTCCCAGAAGCCCTGTCTGTCACCCCCAGGATGCCCAGACTGGCCTTCTGTCAACAGAGGCATTATGCCTTGGGAAAAATGGGATAAGACTGTCAACAAAACTGCTGCATTCTGTCAATTTATTGTCAACAGAAAGCCTTGGGAAGCTGGACACTCCTCGGATTTTGTCAACAAAACCCTTTAGTGTAGACGTAGCTTTCATGTGGAGCTAATAGAATTCTCAAGCTTCACCTAACTCTTTCTCAGCCAGTGTGGTGTTGTATACATCACAGACTGTTTTAAACAAACGGGGGTTAATTATTATTATTATTATTATTAAGTTGCCAAAAGAGAACCACAAAGAGAAATGTAACTAGGAGATCTTAGAGAACAACAAGAAGTCCTGTGGCACTTATAGGCTAACAGATATTTTGGAGCATAAGCTTTCGTGGGCAAAGACCCACATCATCAGATGCATGAGTGGGGGGAGCATTAGGAGATTTTAGTATTTTAAGTCAATACCAGTTACCAGCCTTATTCTAATCATTGTCATTATTGAGATTTGGACGTCGTTCACTTTCATGGCACCAAGAAATTCAAAATGACAGAAGTTCTACCTCTTACTCCTGTGATGAGCAATTTACGCCCCCATCTACTGCTCTCAGGCCATGAATTTCATTGCCAGGAACAGCTCTGGTGAATTCAAGGAAAGGACAAGAAGACAGTGTCCTAACAATTGTATAAAATCCTGGAGATAAATTCTTAATCTTCTCTGGTTTATAATTGCTTTTGTTTATATCACACCAAACAGATAGACCCCACAGCTAAGACATAGGTCAACATGTGACTTATAGCACTTAAAAGTTAAGTATAGGCTTAGATCCCGTTAACTGAAGCATGTGCTTACATTAAACTGCAGTGTTGCGCTCCACTGGGATGAATTGAAGCATGTGCCTTACTGAATTGGACCTAAATAATGCCAAACATAATGGAAGTCCACACATAGAGCTGAACTTTGCCATTAGCCATTCCCTGAGGTGTCCAAATGCTCCAATGCTCCAGTCAGAACACACACAAACTTTAGGGGGGAAAAGTCAGCTGTGGTTTTAACCCCTCTTTACTTACAGATAATGCAGAGTTACTGAAGCACATCCAATTGCAAATCCCCACAGCTGTCTATCACCATACAGTCATTCATCTGAAATAATAATTTGACTTTTTACTAAAAACTATTCAAAATATTAAGAGACTTGAATAGGGAGATTTTCACTTCATTATTTTAAGTGGTAACATGCCAAGGACAGGCCCTACTTGAAGCGACACTTACGTACTCCAGTCTTAGAAACATAAAAGATACTATGGTCCAAGAGAATATCATTTGTTAGGCCTGCCAGTTAGAAAGACACACCCAGTCCACCTAGCAGGTCTTTGGTTCAGGGTTATCTTTACTATTAAATGCAATAATTCCACAATAGTCCATTAAAATTGATTTGTCCCCTTAGTCTTTGCGTTCATAGAACAAATCACAGTCCGTATTTTACACGGGAGGTTACATTGTTCTCATGTGCAGTATGAGCCGGGACGTCGACAGCCTCACAGGCACTAAGGTAGTTATAGAAAATGAAAAAGCATACACAAAATTCCCATGTTCCATTTAATAGATTATTTTACAAGGTTGTTGTCGCCAGCAGGCCAAATTCTGCACTGACTTTACACCCCACACGAGCCCAGTGAGGGCATTGGCAATACCCTAACACAGAACTGGGTCCTTTCCACTTGCCATTGGGGAAGGCTCTTGGAAAAATCCTGCTGCAGCTGGTGCACTGCTAACTAGAAGCAGAAATAGGAAGTATTCATTTAAAGTAACAGAACAGCCTTTTAACTCTGACACGTGATGACAAACACTATCTATTCACCGTGAAGAACTAAATATAGTGACCAGCCCCCCACAGCACTTAAACTATGTACATGCAGTGATCGCCTAAACTACTGTTAAACCAACCAGTGCTCACGCTAAATATTTATGTCCATGTGGGGAATGAATTTTGTTCTGTGCACCAATATAGAAATGATGCCTCCGTATTGCTCCACATAACAAAATTCATTGCACATGTGATCTGTGGTGGGAGGGGACTCACGTCTCAGTGTGTGGGAGGACTCAGGGGTGACAGCTCTGGCTGGGCATACAGGTTCTGGAATGGGGCTAGGAAAGAGGCATTTGGGATCCTGGGGGCGGGGTGGGGGGCTGCAGTCTGAGGCCAAGGGATTAAGGGTATGGGAGCGCACTCAGGGCAGGAGGTAGAAGTGGGGATACAGGGTCTGGGAAGGAGTTACTGTGCAGGAAGGGGCTCAGGGCTGGGGCAGCTCCCATGTGGTGGGGGTGGGGAGAGAAATGGCTCTGTGTGACCCATGCTGCCCAATGCTCCCCTGCAGGCACCACCCATCCGCAGTGCCCATTGGCTGCAATCTCCAGCCAGTGAGAAATTCCGGGGTGAAGACTTTAGGCATGAGCAGCGAGGGGTCAGAGGTTCCCAGCACTACTAGTGATGTGGCTCCAGCCCCGGGGACATGGGAGGAGAAACAGCATCATGTGGAGCCATCTCCCCCAAGCTGTCAGAAGGGCTGGCCTGGAACACAGAGCTTTTACAGGCAGAGAAGGGGGATGAGTCTGGAGCCTTTTTCTTCATCCTGCTCTGCTGCTGGGGGTAAGGGAGCTCACCTCTCCCGCTAGCAGCTCCATGAACAGCAGTCCTGAGCCCCAGTGCAGGGCTTATTAGGCACCTGCGTGGTGCTTAGAGGGAATCCTGAGCCCAACAAACTTATACTTTAAGCCAAAAAAAACCCAAACCCTTAAGCAGGTATTTACCTTTAAGCCCAAACAATTCCACTGAGGTTAATATCCAAGTGACTGCATAGGTGCTTAAACATAAGCATACGATTAAGTACTTCTCCAGGTTGGGTCGTCTTGATGTTTGTCTCTGATGCCACCATCCAACTGCCAGTCCACAGAGTGGAAAAATCAGACCTTTGACTATAACCAGTTATAGCCCAGGTGGCCAACTTTCTAACCACCAACAGTTGAACACCCTTTCCATGCCCCCTCCCCCCCACCCTGAGGTCATGCCCTGACCTGGCTCCTCTTTGAGGCCCCGCTCCCATCTCGTTCCAACCACCTTCTCTGCATTGCATGGTATCCCCCATCCTCATTTGCTCATTTTCACTGGGCAGAGGGCTCAGGTGGCTGAAGGGAGTGATGGCCCTGGCTGGGGGTGTGGGCACTGGGGTTGGGACAAAGATGCAGCATTTGGGGTGGAAGGAGGATCCTCCAGTCTGGGAGGTGGAGCTGAAGTGTTCAGTGTGCAGGAGGGGGCTCCAGACAAGGTCAGGAGGTTGAGATGTGGAATGGGAGGGTTATGTGCTCTGGGCTGATGGTGCAGTCTCCAGAGTGGGAGTGGAAATGAGAGGCTCAGGGTGCAGTGAGGGACCCTGGACTGGAGAAGGGAATGGCAATGCAGAAGGTGTGAGGGCTCTAGCTGGCAGGTGTTGGCTCTGAGGTAGGGCTGGGAAGACGAGACTCTGAGCTGCAGCTGAGGGGGTTGAATTGCAGATAGGGGCTCCAGGCTGGGGCAGGAGGTAGAGTGTAAGACAGGGCTCCAGGCTGGGACCGAGGTGTCCAGAGTCTCAACACAGGCTCAGGGCTGGTGCACCGCCTTTGGGCAGTACTTTAGGTGCAGGAGGGGGTTCAGGGCTGGGGTAGGGAGCTGGGGCTCATTTGTCCCCCCCCACGTAATGTTCCAGGTATGACACAAGCTGCATCAGTTTTCAGCAAAGGTGAAGCATCACCCCCTCCTGCAACGCATGCACCAAGTTCCCCAGCTGTAACTGGACCTTGCTGGAAGAATTGAAAGAGATGTAGAGGCTCTTTGTGCTTTCCTGCATCTGAAGAGCTATCAGATCCCTCCTTGAAGTAGAGAGAATGTTATGACCCAAACTGGAACTTGCTCACCACAATGGAGTTGACAGCTCAGATAAGTGCCACCTTTGCTAACACAGCTGGCTTGCAAAGGAGAGGAGGTGTATTACAACAATGGTGTCAAGTCTGCCAGCCCTTATCCTCTTCCGTAATAAAGCAAAACAACCAGTGATTTGCAGATACCCAGGTCCTCAGTTTAAATGGCCTGCTAATATATGGAGGACAATGCTCACTTAACACCATGCTGGAGTACTAAATACTGACACAGTCAGGAGTGATTGCCAGCTTCTGAATAAGCTGTTAATATTGGAGTATATGCTCAGAGACAGAGTTGTGTATAAATATAGATAGATTAAAATGTATCTCTGACTAAATATAAATACACAGGCAACAGACATCATTACTACATACATTGCAGGAATGAGCAAACTGTAAACTCCCACATAACGTTTTTGGAGTGATGAGTGGCCAGTTTGTATTGACAGAATATTCTAGATTTCCTTGGTTCTGACACTATTCAGGAGTCTGACTTTGATTACTTTCAGGCTCCCTTCCAACACTGTATTTCTATGATTCTGTAACGTGGTTGTTTGTAATGTTACTGCAGTTTCCTGATGTGCTCTAACTCTTTTCATTCCAGTAAGAGTTGAGTCTACTAACCTGCCACGGACAAGCTAAAGGTTTCAAGGAGCAAGTTAATCAGGAGCCTCTTTTTTTTTTTTTTTTATTTCACTACTGAATGTTTGATTGGCTGTAGCCGGTTCAGGCTGCTGGAAGGGCTCCACCCCTTCTGGGTCAGTGGGCGCCCATCCCACCCCACTGTCATAAGTACCAAACAACCCCCAAGTTAACACTTCGGGGATTCCCACCTTGCCTCAGGTAGGTCAGAGGCAACAGTTCGGGGGCCCAGCCTGACCTCAGATGGGCTCTGGGGAAATTAACTTTAGGCAGGGCAGCGCATATATACTCCCAATGTGCACGGGCCCTAGCTCAGGGTGGGGCAGCAAAACACCCACTCAGGAAACCTGGGCCCTCACTCAGGGCAGCAGCAAATCACTAGTCAACCAAACCTAGCTCAGGGCAGGGCAACACACACAGTTCAGCCGGGGAAATTAGCACAAGTCTTTCAGGAGCAAGCCCAGGCCGTAGCTCGGGGGGGGCGGGGGGGTCACCAACATGCAGCCTTAGGTGGCCCCTGGCCCTAGCTCAGAGTGGGTGGCAAACACCTGAGAGAGCCCAGGCCCTGGTGCAGGGTGGGGTGGCAAACTCCCAAGAAAAGAGCCTAAGCCCTGGTGCAGGGCAGGCAACAATCAACCATCTTAGAACACCCGGGTCCCAACTCAGGGTGGGGCAGCAAACACCACTCAGGAGCGGGCTGGGCAACAACCCAATTCACAGTTCCCGCTGGGCACAGACACTTCGCTGTGCTGGCCCGTGAGGGGCAGACTGCCACCCATCAAATGGGTGGCTGAGGGGATGCAGGCCCACCCACTCCACCGTGTCCCAGCCCAGGGGCCCTTGTTGCAGCAGCATAGTCTGCTGCGCAGGTCAGTGGGGAATCTGGACCTCAGCATGCTGACCCATGAGCTCTACCCCCGGGCCACTCCCAGTCTCCCCCTGGCACATACCCCATGTCCAGCTGACTTCTCAGGCTCACAGTTTCCAGGTCCAGCTGGGTTCTGGGTGGCCTAGGGGTTCTGCAGCATCAGGCTGGCTCAGGGCACAGGCTGAGCTGGATACCCTGGTCAATCCTCCAGTTCCAGTGGATCTTCTACAGGTCAGTTCTGCTGGGGTCCACAGGATACCAGGACTGGCAGGGGCCCAGGCAGCCAAATCCAGGCCTCAACCTCCCAGACTGGGAGCCCAGAGCTGTCCTCTGGCTCCCCTGGAGACTGTCCCCCAGCAGAGTCCTCAGGCTGCCCCTGGAGATTCCAGAGCCATCCTTTAGCTTACCTGGAGACTCAGTCCCAACTGAGTCCTCAGCCTTGGGGTTTTGTAGCCCTGGCCCCACCTACTGACTTCTGGTCAGGTGACTGGGAGGGGCCAGGCTCCATACCAAATGGCTGCAGGAAGGGTTTCTCCCTTTCCAGGTAGTGGGGCAGCCACTCCACCCCACTACATTGGCCTTTTGTTATTTTGCATCCTACACCTTTTATTAGCTTCAGGTTTCTTTAAAATGGCCCAGCAGAGCCGAGGTCATAACACTATACAAATACTAGTATATTTGAATAATTTATTTCTAATTATTGCATTTTAGAACATTTCTCCATGTAATGTTTCTAAGCACAAGATTACTAGTCTGCAAATGCCTGAGATAAATCCTTTATTAGCTGCCTTCCAAATATTACAAGGCCACAGTGCAATGCAAATGTGTGTGTAATGGACACATTGGTGCCAAAAACAAGAGAAAGTAGCCAATAAAAAGGACTGAAGAACACAGGAGGTTAGAAATGGATTACAGATCTTTTCACATGTAAGTCTATCTCATTTCCAGTCTTGGTTGGCATGGTATAAAATTGTTAACTTTAAACACAGTGATAGTTATTGGGCAGTGCTACCAGAAGCTAGGAGATGGTATCACTCCATTCTTTGTGTCCTCACACTGCAGTTTGAACAGAATTAAAGAAATTTAGGACAGGAAAGATTCTTGAGGAGCCATCAAGCCCAGCGCCCTGAACTGAGACCAGATAAAGTAAACCTAGACCATCCCCAAGCAGGTGGCTGTTCTTAAAAACAAACCACCATCACCTTTGGAAGCCTATTCCAGAACCTAACAACATTTACAGTTAGAAAGTGTTTCCCAATATACACAACTTGAATCTCCCTTACTGAAGATTAAACCCTGTACTTTCTTGGCCAATCCTCTTTATAACAGCCCTTACCATATATGAAGACTCATCAGGTGTCCCCCTCCCACAGCTGTCTCCTTTTCTTAAACATGCCCAGCTTTTTTCATCTTTCTCATAGTTCAGATTTTCTTAATTGTTTATCATTTTCATTCTGTTCTTCTGGACGCTCCCTAATTTGCCCACTGGACACTAATCCTGATGAGGCCTTACCAGTGCAGAACAGAGCGGGACAATACTTCTGATGTCTTACATAGGATGTTCCTGTTAACACACCCCAGAGTAATTGTCTCTTTTGCAACCATATCACACTGTTGACTCATATGATCCGCTGTAACATTTTGATCCTATTCTGTAATATTACTGCCAAGCCAATTATTCCCCATTTTGTAGTTATGCATTACTTTTTTCGTCCTAAGTATAGTAGTTTAACCTTGTCAACAGAAGGAAATCAGATTGGTTGAGCATGATTTCTTCTTGACAAATTTGTGTTGGCTAATCCGTATCATCCTACTACCTTCTAGGTGTCTGCAAGAAGGAACCTAAAAGTTTGTTCCAGTATCTTTCCAAGCATAAAAGTTATGCTGGCTGGTCTATTATCCCCAGTCACCTTCCCACCCACCCCACTTTTTTTTTTTTTTTTAAAAGATTGATACCTTATTTCTTATTCAATCTAAGCAAGGGAGAGAACGGTTATGGGAGCCAAACTGTTCTTTCGCATGTAAAGGTGTTCCTGCTATATAAAGGAATGGGCTGTGGGGGGAGCTTTTCCTGCACTGTGAATTGCAAGAGGAACTGCGGTTACAAGAGCTGCCAATATGGCCCCTTTTATGGACCATAAACCTACTTTATGCAGGTGAAATGACAAGGATGACAAAATAATGCTCAGTGGGGCTGGCAGCCAACAGTGGCGCCAGGGCAAGGTGTGTCGGGGGGGGAAGGCTTCTGCATCCCTGGAAGGGGCGGAGGCTCACGCAGAAGGGCAGTCAATCCTCAGCTCTGCCTGGACCACAGTACCCTCTCCCACTCCATCCCTCAGAGCGGTGTGAAGCAGCATTCCCTCAGCAATTCAAAGCAGCCTGGGGCTTCAGCTGCAGCTGCTACTGCAGTAGCATCAGTGGCAGCCAGGAGCTCCAGGCCTCCTTGAACCTCTGGGTCTTGGAACAATTGCCCCCTTTGCCCGCTCTGCCCCATGTCATTGGGCTTGCGCATGCTGCAATGGTAGCTTGTAGAAAAAGACTAATATTACTCTGATGTGTGTTAACAGGAACGTCCTATGTAAGACATCAGAAGTATTGTCCTGCTCTGTTCTGCACTGATAAGGCCTCATCAGGAGTAGTGTCCAGTTCTGGACATCACACATAAGGAAAGATGTGGGCAAATTAGGGAGAGTCCAGAAGAATAGAATGAAAATCATAAACAATTAAGAAAACCTGACCTATGAGGAAAGGTCATAACAGCTGGGCATGTTTAAGAAAAGGAGACGGGGGTGTGGGACACCTGATAGGTCTTCAAATATGTTAAAGGCTGCTATAAAGAGGATTGTTATCTGTGTCCAACATAGATAGGACAAGAAAGATAAAGAAGTTGTATGGGAAAGGTAAGAGAAAATGGTTTGATCAAAACATAATGCAAGAGAAGCCAAAGCAGCATCAGTGAGAAGTGACTCAAAGAAATGATCCCAAGTGTGTTGCTACAGCTTGGAAGTCACAGTGCTATCACACAAATGAGACCTGGAAGAGCCTTAACAATGGAAGCAGAACACAAGAAAGGATGCGAGAATATTTTCAAAAAGTGCTCAGCCTGAGCCAATGGACGTGATGAAGGCAGTGAAGAACTAAATATCTCACTGCTAGAAATTTCAGAAGCAGAGCCAGAGGATACCATTAAGCAGCTAAAATAATAGCAAAGCAGAGGGTCAAGATAAGACCACTGCTGAAATGCCTGAAGCTGGGGAGGAAATGATAGTACATGAAATACATACACTTTGTAATATAGTGCAGGAGAATGACTTCTGCCCAGAAGAATGGAAGAAAGGTGTGATCTGAAAATTACCAAAGAAAGAAAACCATATGGTACATGACAACTGGCAGGAAACGACAGGCCTGTTGTTGCCCAGACAAAAAGCATTTTGTAGCACATTACTGAACAGAATAAAACTGGGTGTAGATGAAAACACGTGCACTGAACAGAAAAGCTTTATAGGGAAAAGACTGTGATCAGATCACATCAACTGACTAAGGAAAGCGTTGTTTACTAAAGAAGATTAGTCTTGATTATTATACTGTTCATGAAAGCTTTCACCTGCATTCATCAACCATTGCTATGGAAGATGTTATGACAACGTGGGCTTCCTAGAACGATAGCATCACAGACTCAGATGCTGTAGGAATGTTGAAAAATGCTGGGCAAGAAGAGTAAGTGAAAAGAGCGACTGGTTCAATACCATCATTGGAGCACAAAAGAGATGCATCTTATCGTATCTCTTCTACATTGTGATAGAATACAGAGATACAACAGTAGTAACAAAGGGAGATACAGGAATTACATGGAGTGGAGGAAAAATGAAAAATCTCAATTTTGTAGATGGTGTTATTCAGGTGGACACAGAGGGTACTATGAAAAATGTGACTATCAATGTCAAATGTGAGGCTACTAAAGTAGGATCATGAAATAAAATAAAATCAAGGTCAAGTGTAGCCTTTCTGAGACTGGCAAATGTCTGGAAAAAATAAGGAGATTCACATATGAACCATAATAAAAATAGACAATGTCATGGTGATACCTACAGTGTTACTTGTTTCTGAAGCTTGGCAAATGCTAGAAACTCACAACAGGAAACAAAGTATTTTCCACCAGAGTTGCTTATGAAAAATACTTGGTGTCAACTGATGGGACAAAGTAACCATCAGTAGTGTTTGGCAAAGGACTGGCCAGCAAACTGTGTAATGATTCAAAGAGAAGACAGTTGTTTGGACATGTAAGACAACAAAAATGTATTTCTAGACAAGCCCTTGACTGGATACCACCTGGTAGAAGAAGAAAAAGGGGATGACAGAGGACTTTGAAGACAATCATTGAGAAAGATGCTGCTGTCATGGAAACAGATAACAGAGCACAAATTCAGCAATAGATAGAAAGACTGGATTGCCTCATGTGTCAGAAGGTATGTGAGCATCTAATAAAAATAAACTTACTTTCCAATAGGAAAAAATATTTTAATAAAAAGAAAAAAATGCAGATGTAGCCTAAGTGTAAAGTTAAGAAGAATATCCAGTCTTACTTCTCATGTTTAAAGGATGGATGAATATTGTAAATTACCACTTTTAAATACAATAGACAAGTCTTACCCATGATTTTTGAATGGTTGGAAAAAGGTACATGTGTAGGACAGGAAAGGTAATAGAGCCATTCTTTAGCACCCGATTTCAATGCAGTTACATCGGGAATACTGTGTGTTGCTCAGTCCCTACTGCTTAGGGCCATATAGAAAAAATATTAAAGCAATAAAAATATATTAGGAAGAATAAGATAGGAGAGCAAAATGGTTTAATGTAATATACAGATCTACCAGAAAAGATGATAACTTTTAAAAGATGAATGAAAACAAGCAACCAAAATAATCAGAAATTAAAAAGGTATCTGTTTGAAAAACAGAATTAAGATATGACTTTTAAGGACAACAGAAATGACTTTTGAAACTGAATTTGAAGGAAAAAGAAAAAGATTTAAATAATGATATTCTATTACCTGGATTACTGGGACATGACAGGCACAGTTTTTCAATATACTGTAGTCATTAGGCTCAGAGCCAGTGGACAGCTGGTAGCAAAAACCCTCAAGATCTCCAGAGGCATTTAAGTCTGTTACATATTTTGAAGTCTGTTTGGTGGTTGTTTCTAAAATATATTCAGCTCTGAGTTGACTAAAGTCTTGCAACATATGACTGCAGGATGGCATCATGGTATGGTGGCTGAGCTTTCTTTAAGCTTTTTTTTCTTCTGCCAAGTGCATCTTCTGCTTCTGTGCATTTTATCACCCAGCACTATCCTCCCATTTTCAGCACAAGCAATAAAATGAACAATGTCCTTCAGGACTGAAGCTTATGTGCATTCACTAATTAGCTTCCAAGGCTCCCCACCCTGAGGGAAGTTGGCCTGGGAGTTAATGGCTTGGAGATGAAATTCATATTAATGTGCACGCAATGTATTTAATATGTAGTTTCCTGTAGGTACAAAGGAAAGTTCCAGAGTGAACCCGTTACTAATAATTGCTTTATCTTGGGCTAAAGCACTAAGAAGAAAAAATGGACTATTTAAAAATAAATTTGGTATATTCCTCTCAAAGTAAATCAGACAAAATACAAGAAAATACCTAAAGACTCTAGTTTAGTATTAGGTTCAGTAGAATGGTTCCTAATTGATGTTGGGGGTAAGGGAAAAGAAAAATCAAAACAAAACTGAGATGAATCCAAGCAGCAACCATGACTGCATGTCATGAAGCAGAAGAACTGAAGAAGAATTAGTCATGGATCAGCGCTCATTGGTCACATGGAGAGAGAAGGCACTAAAAGCAATGCATCAGATAACAAAAGGAGGTTTAGCTTAGCTAACTCTTGGATAGTTCAGAAAGGTGTGGTATTCCTAGACCTTGCTGTTTCTTTTGTTTTCAGGGCACAATGTTTCCATGTCTCTAGCATGGTACCAAAAGGAATGCAGGCCAAGATTTAAGTGAGTCAGAATGGAGTAATAATTTCTGGTAGAAACTATGAAGACTTATTTGTAGCTGAACACTTATTTGAGGTTTCAGGTTCATTAGAAACTGAAGCAAGAAATTCAAAGTGTCATGAAGGTTTGCAAGTCAAAACTAGTGAGTTTTATACAGAGCTAACCAAAAGGCTGTCTCCTTCCACTGCTATTATGTACCCAATTATTTCAGTTTCTATACAATTTTGTATAGTCAAAATGAAAGAGAGGGTTTGTATTATCTCCTGTGGAACTATTTTATACCACTATTTTTAACTTCTGCACTTTTCTGATAAGAACAATTAAAAATAGTTTAGCAAGAAAATAAAACTACATCTAAAAGCGCTGGTTACTTACTGACACATCCATTGTTCTCCAAAGTTCCATTGCTTGTGCTCCAGCTAGAGTGGTACCAACAGTGCTTTTCTTTGTGTCGTTACGAGCTGGTACTCAGTAGTGGCACCTTGGCAGCCCCCGCCTCAGGATTGGCTGGGGAGGGGCAGGGAGCCCACTGAGCACCGCCTCCTCTTTTTAAGTAAAGATAAACAACAAAACAAAAACGGCACTGGCTACCAAGCATTTTGTTGTCTTGGGACTAGTCCAAATTCAAATAACTTGTGATTTGGCGAGCAATACACCCCAGGAACTGTAGTCTATTCATAATTATTCAGCGCTATCAATCCTGCACCTTTCACAAGCAACGCAGAAGCAATCATTTTTAAACATACCTGCTGCATTTGACATTTGTAACACCTACCTGCCCTCTTCCATCAAGGCACATATGAACACTGCTGATTCGCAAACTCTTTGCTCGAACAGTTACCAAAGTTTGGTAAGGAGCAATATTATCTGCCTCTTTTGTTTAACAGGGCTAAAAAAGGGCATAAAACAGTGACAAGGAAATAGACCAGAGTAGTCACTATTCTAGAGCCAGGCCTTCGGTAATAGTATTCATGGAGCCAGCGTGAATGAAGTCGGAGGGGTACTTTGGCCTAGACTGATGAACGTGCACACACTGTAGCTAGGCATAGGGTCCATGATCTCCAGAAGGCCCCCAGCCAGGTTTGGTTCCCCCACCACCCCCGAAACCAGTACATTGCAACAAGCCACTGTTTCTGTGTGCACACGTACCAATGCAGCTGGCTGCTTCCACTATGATTCACAGGTCACATGGTCCCTGGCAGCACCAGCGGTGCAGTGCTTAAGTCCCACTCCAAATGCCGGGGCCTTCAGCGTGCCAACATGGCAGCTGAGGGTCCTGCTCCTTTCAGTGCTAGAAAGCAGGATGGACCTGAGGCTCACCAGCAAGGAGGGTAGGGTGTGGGGACCAGAGAGGGGAGGGTGCAGAGTCTCTCCTGGGTGGAGATAGTAGGGGGCTCTGTGGGCTGTGGCTGCTTGTCAGTCTGTGAGAAATTAAAAACAGCCACTGCCCCTTGCCACCAGCTGACCTTTCTTCTTCCCTTCTCAAGCACTGCCCCTTACCAGCTGCCAGGCCCTGCTCTTCATCTCCCAGGCACCCCCAGCAGCAGCAGCAGCCGGACACTCCTCTTCTCCTTGCAGACACCCACTGCACACTTTGTCCTGATACTCCTCTTTGGACACTGAACACCAGTAGCCTAATTCCATCCCCCCACCAGGTTTGGCCCACCCATCCTGCCTCCCCCACCATCATGAAAGGAGGGCAGGTGAGCTAAACTTCAAAGACTGGCATTTAAAATTATTGCCTGGAGTCAAAGCAACACTCAGGTTTGTGACCCTAGGCCAGGGTGTCCAACCTCTTTTTCATTGGCAGGGGGGAGGAGGGTCACATGGCAATTTGTACATGTTCTGGGCTGAACATAGAATATCCCCAAACCACTCCCCTCACCCGCAGGCAACCCCTCACAGCCCCATACAGCCCCTGCCCAACCCAGGATTAACTTACCCAGAAGCTCTGCATGCTGTCACCCCCCTGCTGCTCCTTCACTGGGCTGCCTCCTCTTCACCATGGCTGCGCAGCTACCCTCAGCCTTCCTGCCCCCCACCACGAACACCACAGCAGAGGCAGCTCCCAGCACTCCACCACGCTGAAAGAACAGGGCTCTATTTAATTGGTTTAACAGACAGATCCCTCCTGCCAGGTGTTAAACCAATTAAATGGAGTTCTACTCCAGTGTTTCTCAACCTCTTTTTATAAAGTCCCCCTTTTAAAAATATTGTAAGTGCCCCCAGTACCCACAATTTTCAGACACACTATTCCCAGTCCCCTCTCCTCTCCTCCAGAGCCAGGCACCTCCCAGCTCCCCATTTTAACCCAATCCCCCCCACCAGAGCCAGCCCCCCACCTATAATCCAATGCTGGCGACTCACCACAACCACCACTGCTGTTGCCACCATCACCACTTCATTCCTGCTCCAAGCTCTGGGGAGAGACTCATGTGCAGAGTGGCGCACAGTGCTCCCACAGCTCTGAGCATTTTATTGCTCAAAGAGCTGCATGCGGCTCCAGTGCGCCTCCCCCCGCCACTTCTCTCTGACCCGCTGCACTGTATGGGAGCCAGAGGAGGAGTCAGGCAGTGGAGGCGGGAGCCAAAAATGACTCCTTAAAGAGCCACATCTGCCTGGGAGCTGTCCAGCTGCCTTTTAAAAATGGCATTGCTGCCAGCTCCGCAGGCCAGATTCTGGTCCACAGGCCACATGTTGGACACCCCTGCCTCAGGCAAATGGGTCTAGTCTTGGCACTTTCCATTACAGCCCTGGCAGAGCCATGTGAGAGTGCGGGGCTTCTGGGTGGGATCCAGTTGCTTGGTCTCTTAAGTAGGGTGGTGGGCAGCTCTCTCTCTCAATTTCAATAGTGCACAGGGAACTAAAATTATTCCATCTGATCTTTCAACTATTTGCAGAGGAAGGCATTATCCACTGTGTGGAAGGATATTAAAATCTGGCCCATGAGGTGTGGCCCATGAGGTGTAAAAGAACCTAGCTAAAATATTTCACACAACATTTAATTAGGCTGGGTTTGTGGATAGTCCTGCTGATAAGGTGTCACGGCTGAAAGAGGTCTACAGTAGAATGAACGGGTATGAAATAACTGCATTGCATAGGAGATGAATTCCAGTTGTTTCTGGCTGAATTCTGCTTCTGTGAAATTTCTCACTGTGGAAGAGAACTAATTAAGTTCTGAACATTCTTGACTCTGCTGGATGTTATTTTTTCTCTGAAACGGATACACAGAGGCAAGTTTTAGTATACTTATAAAAGCGCTAGAGGAAAACAAAGCCACAAGGCTAAGTAATTTTGCAAGCAAGTTATGCAATGCACCCAGCCTCCATGTTGCACATGGCCCTCAAAAAATCCTTCTTTCCTTGAGTGTTGACTTGTGACAATGCAGAGTGGCAGAAAAAAAAGTCAAACGGAACATCATCTAATATTTCTAGCCATTATTCATCATAAGCTTGCAAAGTGTTATCAACTGTCTATCTGAACTTTTCCCACAAAAAGTTTTGTGGCATTAGCTGAAATAGTATGGCTCTTGACCAGCCATGATTACCCTGGAGAATCCAAAAACTAGGTTACTGCTAGTCAATCCTGTCACTGCAACCAATCTGTACATCTAGGAGTGGAAGAATCCAAAATTATTTTGGCCCAGACTGTGCTCTGATTAATTTTGGAGAAATCGTATTACAGTAGAAGTCACGTTATCCACCACTCCAATAACCAGCACATTCTACGAACCAGCACTCAGGGCAGCTGCCCCCACTCGTAATGCACACATTGCATATTGTAACAACTACTGTACAAGTTCAGTCCTTCATGAACCACTCACTATGAATTCCTAAAATGATCTTTTGTGCTTGAAAATGTTCCCCGTGGTGGTATTTTTTCAGCAGAGGCTTTCTGCACATTTTGAGATGGGTTTATTCACTTTTTGCACATTCTTCCAGTTCTTATTAGACATGTCACTCCAAGACGTTGCCATTTCTTTTACTCATGGAGGTATTGATTTCAGATTTGCTCATGAACACTCTCTTTCCTGCACCAAGCACGTGAACACTTGCACAATCTCCTGTGTGGCTACATGTAAACCCACACACTCTTGCCTCTCCTCCCTCCCCAGTTTCTACTTGCACAGCAGGAGGGTTCAAAGTGAGTCCAAGGCCAAAAGGCACTATTGCGATAATATAGCATGACCTCCTGCAGAGAGAGGCCGTGGGACTTCCCCAAAACCATTCCTAGAGCAAATCTGTAAGAAAAAAACATCCCATCTTAATTTTAAAATGGTCACTGATGGTCACTCCATCATGACCCTTGGTGAATTGTTCCTAGAGTAAGTTGCCTTTGCTGGTAAAAATTTACACCTTTATTTCTAGTCTAAACTTCTCTAGCTTCAATACCTAGCCACTGAATTACATCATACCTTTCTCTGATAGGCTGAAGAGTCCAACATTAAATATTTGTCCCTCATGCAGGCACCTAGAGAATGTAATCAAGACACCCTCTAGCTAGCACCGCTCCTTGAGGGCTGGTGGCACTGCAGTTCTTGTACTGCTGGCCAACGACGGGAGATGGGGATGGGGACAATTGCTGGTGTTTCAAAGGGGCCTGGAACTCAGGCTGCCCATGGCTGTCAGGGAGTGGGGGCAGGGCTGAGAGCTGACTGCCCTTGGCCCTGTCCCACTGGCTCTTGGCACTGCCCTTTCCAGGCATAGAGCTGGTCCCCTTCCCACCTTGCCATGGGGCCCATGGTGCCTCTTAGCACCACTGCGTGCAGGAGGCTAATACCAGGGACACATGGGAATGGGGAGGGAGCTGGGGGAGTCATCACTGTGTGAGCTATAGGTTTGCTAATTTTAAAATATAAAGTCATTAGCACTAAACCAAAACTCTTGAAACTTTGTTTTGTTTGTAGAAAACAATGCGACTTAAAAAAAAAAATCCAATGCTGCAAGATGACACCCTGCACAGGCGTAGGGACACGCAGATTTGAAAAGCAGGCCAGATTCTCAGCTGCTGTAAATCAGCACAATTGATTTTTGGGTTTCAATATTTACTTACTTCTCTCCTTAGTTCCCCTTCCCTTGCTGCACCCCATCCACCACTTAAGCTCCCCTTTGACCCATATTATCAGCACTGACTTATCCAAGAAGCCTGAACTGCTACAGATGTAAACACACTGAAATAAGTGTGTGTATGAGAGGCAGTTAAAAAAAACCACAGCAATATAACAATTTTTTTAAAGCATACTGCAGAGCACATCCTGTCTCAGGTCTATTTTACAGATTACTATTGAGCCTAATGATTTGACAAGGAGCATGTTTTAATAATATTAACAGTAATCCATGCCATGCAAGAGATTTGACAACTAACACACTACACCATTATATAGGCACCTGTGTTTTTCTTTCCCAGAAAAGGTAAAGGTCAAAGCAGTAAAAAGTCAAGCTGACAGGTATGGATTATTATAATACTGTCCTCACCATGCTCAAGATCAATAGTGGGTGTCATCATCCATTTTCTTGAACCACAGACCTTCACATGGTGGTTCTAAGAAAGAAATAAAAAAAGTCAAATTCCTTCATACTACAGTTGTACTAACAAGCCATGTTTGCATTCAGAGTACATAGCAACACATCAACAAATGAAATGATTGCCATCATTTTGCTTAGCCAAAAAGAAGTGTTGGTTTTATTCGTGACAGACTGTGTGTAAAATTTTGCGTGGCTGAAATTTTAAAGGTGTTGGACATTAAATATAAAATAAGGGACCTATCATTGTGGTAGCCGTGATGCTGCAGTGTTTTTTTGTTTCCTGTGTAAAGCACATTTATATTTCACGCTCCCTGCTTGAAAAGTTCTGCCATTTTATTGTTTGAGCTCAGTACAGACTATTAGAGGACACATGCTAGGCCTAATTCTCCAGGGATTTACACTATGTCTAGTAATCTTGTATCTGTGCAGAATAAATGTAAAGTGCTACCATTCTGACTTAGTTGTGTTTTACACTTATTTGCAGCAAGAGTAGATGATCACACAAGGAGCAAGGCAGCAGAGACTCCAGCTCTTGCACAGGGACATTTCAGTTTTGTTCTCTCTTTTGCTCCCAATTACAATTAACTGCAAATCAGATGTAAAGTAACAGTTGGCACTTAAATGCTACAGTCACTGTGGGGTGGGTTCTGTTGTGGAGCTTTCCTTGCACCATGCAGCAGCTTAGTGTGCAAGCAATGACTCTGACTGCTACGGGACCCCTTGCCAAATAAAGTACTTTGAACATGAGAAGAAGTGGGGGGAATTAGTCCCTGAAGTGGTCACAATTTGTATCCAATTGCAGCTCTCAGGTGTGAGTTGCTGTTAAATGCACTGGTATGTTTGTAAAGTTTGAAGAGCAGATGAAGTAATTGAACAAAATGTCATAGCTACAAGATACTGAATAAAATACATTCGTGAAATACTGAAGATGAAATAATGAAACATGTTAATTCAATGTATTGTGAATCTAAATGGACCTTTGGTGAAATATTTTACTGTTGAGGACATGCTCCGTAGTGTCAAACTTTCAACAGGGAAATACTATAGTGAATCACTAAGGCTACATCTACACTAGAGAGTTTTGTCAACAAAACCCAGAGCAGCCACACTAAAAACACACGGTGTCTAATACTGCCGACACAACTCAGCACTTTGGTTGACAGCCTTCTGCTTCTCTGCCATAAGGTGGAATGCCTTTCTCAACAGAATCTGTTAACAAAAAAGCCATGTGGATGCTTCAGGGGGCCCTCTGTTGACAAACAGGGCTTCTGGGTCACCGGGCAGCCCTGTCTGCTGTGCTTCTGGCTGGCCGTTCTGTTGAAAGAGCAGCCACGTAGTCCAGCCGCTCTGTCGACAAAGGGGAATCACACAGCGATCTGATTTCGTGTGTGGCTGCAATCTATCAACGGAAGTTTTGTCGGAAGATATCTTCCAACAGTAATTTATGTCAACAGGTTGCTGCAGTGTTGACGTAGCCGAAGAGAAAATAAATGCCATATGGAGAAGCTGAAATACTCAATTGTGGTAGTGTAATGAAACAGTATTGTACAGTAAAATAGTCCAGAAGAGCCACACAGTCCTGGGCAACCAGTTCAAATATGGTTATAGTATAGTTTAGTCGTGCACTAGTGGTAGGAATATGTAGGCAGGTCTAGGCAAACGGTTCAAAGAGATATCCAAACAAACCTGAACAGAGCAGGTTTGGTTTGACAAACATCTGATGGATTTGTTGTGGTGATACATCACCAAGCAGTTCTACATCATGCTACAGCAGGGCAGCTGTTTCCTTGGTAGGGATCTGGAAGTATCTAGGGGCTTGTTTGTATTCTTCTTGAAGTCCATTGCACAGCTCCCATTGACTTTAACAGTGCAGGATTCGAATCCAGGTGCCCCAGACTTATTGCGTGGGCAGAAGGCGACATTTGAGTTCACTTCAGACTTTGCACCCCACAGCAAAATCTGAACTCAAGGGTCTTTGTTTTCACTCCTCTTTAATGACAGTGATGAACTTCTGTCATTGGTAGCAGTTCATAAAGAAAGTTTGTTAATGGGAAATGGTCTTAGCTGTGCCTGCCCAATCAATGTAGAGGCACTATTGCAAAATGTTGCTGTCGGTAGGGCCTTACACCATGCAACACAGTGGCCAACATATTGCAATAGGTTTAGCAGAGCTGTTTTTAAACAACATTACATACAA
This sequence comes from Carettochelys insculpta, assembly GCF_033958435.1. Classification (NCBI taxonomy): domain Eukaryota; kingdom Metazoa; phylum Chordata; order Testudines; family Carettochelyidae; genus Carettochelys; species Carettochelys insculpta. The sequence continues at coordinate 84,696,020 of NC_134139.1, read as the reverse complement.
CGAGACAGACTTAAGTGTGTGAATAAGTCACATAGATGTGGATACAAGCACTCTGACAACTGGATGAAGAACTCTAAACAAAGAACAATAATCACTACACAGTAATTGGGAGAAAATGGAAGTGAGAAACGTGGCAGTGAGATCAGTTTTAGTTTCAGTCTTGTTTTTATGATGATCTGAAGGAGTGGGCATGTTTATGAAATCCACAGGTACACAAAACTGGCAGGGAGAGAGAGAAAGAGAAAACACAAAGGGATCGAGAGAGTTTAGAACTATGGGCAGAAATCACGAGATCCACCTTAGGAAATGGCAACTCATACATCAAATGATCAATAGAGAGACCCCTTGAAATCAGTGATGCAGGAAGAAACCGAGGCTATGTCTAGACTGAAGGCTTCTGTTGGGAGCCTCTCCGAGAGCCTTCTGCCAACATCCCAGTCATCCTCGTTTCACTAGAAAGAAGGGATGTGTCAGCAGAGGGGGTTTTCGCAGCATTTGGCCCCATGTTGATGGCCCAAATGCCTGGAAAGCCCCTCCCAACAGAACTGTCAGCAGGAGATACACAAATGTGTTGTGCAATTTGCATATCTTTTGCCTACAAATCTCTTCAATCTAGACATAGCCCTAGAGGTAATGGTGAACGCCACATCAGATGTGAGCAAAACACTAAATACAAATGGTGAAGTGCACCATGAAGTGCAAAGCAGTTTTGGGATATATCTGCAGAGGTGTCAGGAGAATGGGGCACTTTCTGTGTCTGGGAAGGTTGCACGTAGAATGCCATAGTCTATCCTCTGTCAGTATCTTTCTGCTGATGAGAAGAGAGGGAAAAACATAGTGCCCAATTAAAAAAAAAAAAAAAAAAAAAGCCTGGCTCTTAGAAAGAGTCACTCAAAGATGCAGAAATCTACATAGGTACTGCTTAGCAAAGCTATGACTAGGTCATGATAGCCAAACATCTGAAGGGTATAAACACTGAGAAACTTGGTCTGGTAGAAGAAAAATGAGGAATAATGGGATGAAATTGAGTCGCAAAACTGAGGCTATTTCCTGACAATGAAAGATGATACAGCTGTGAAATAATTGACACTAATTATCAGGAAGAACTTCTGGATTGTGAGTTGTCTTCTCATGTGGTGTAATCTCCTAAAGGAAGTGGTGAAATGACCACCTCTTGGGACTTCTGAAATTAGACTCAGCCACTTGCTCTAAAATGAACAGAGAACTGGCTTGTATTGGCACAAAGACCAACTGGATAACCTAGCTAATAAATCTATTCCCATTCCTAACTTCTATGATTTTGTAATAATTGTTCTGAGATGTCTGTTAGCTTTCTTAGCCAAGAAGGCTGTACCACCTATGCAAAAATATGTGGTACCAGCTGGGAGGTGGGGTGAAACTGGCATGAGAAAGAAAAGAATCTTACTCACATTTTAATTACAGGGCTAAGGAAAGTGCAGAGTAGGATAGATTTTTTTTAAACACAGTTACTGTCCTGAGAGGAACATTCCAGTAATAAGACAGTGTAAAAGAAATATAATTGATTATGCAATCAGCATTAGGACAGATTAACAGCTAAAGAGAGGGCATTAGAGAATGAACTTGTGCATGAGAGATACACCATTTAGAGGCAATACCATAAACCTACGCTGGTGCACAAAATTCAGCAATTTCATCAGCTGGCTCAGGCTTGCTGAAGCATGACATGCTGTAAGTAGAAAAACCTGTCTAGTTAAGGAGGCCGAGCACTACCCAAAGGGATTTCACTGAAACTGCAAGAAAAAAAAATGGGGTTTCAACCTCTAAATTTAGATTTCTTAATGTCTAGTAGGGGTGCCGTCCTACTGCTGCATTTCACTGTTTTTATTGCTTGTGGTCTGTGTTTAAAAGCTTTGATCCAATTTTTATTTTTATCAAATATTGGAACACTCTGCATAGGTTCTCAGCCAGGTCACAATTTTATTTTATTTTTTAAAATAAAAATCCTACTGAATTGGGGGCCATTAGAAAACAAACTAATACCTCTCCAACACAGAGTGAGCTGTGAAAAGCAAGGGGGGATTATGCATATTAAAATGGCTTTCCTTTTCAATAAATCCACTGTATTGGGGTGTAGCCAGTTCGGGCTCCCAGAAGGGCTCCTCCCCTTCTGGGTCAGTGGGCAGCCATCCCACCCCACTGCCATGAGTGCCAAACAACCGCCAAGTCACTAGTTCGGGGGTTCCCACCTTGCCTCAGGTGTGTGAGAGGCAACAGTTCAAAGCCCCCTGCCTTACTTCCAGCAGGTGCTGGGGAAAATTAGCTCTTGTTGGGCCTAGCCCTAGATCACGGAGACAGCAGGCCCAGAGTCTTAGAAGATCCCTGGCCCTAGCTTAGGATGGACAGCAAACGACAGTTCAGGTTGTCTGCTTACCGAGGAGAGCCCCAGCCCTAGCTCAGGCAAGGCAACCAACCCAGTTGACACAGTTCACCCAGTTCCATGATGGACACAGACATTTCACCTGTGCTGGCGGAAGGGGAACACTGCTGCCCAGCAAGTGGGTGGTGGGGGTATGCGGGCCCACCAACTCCACCACATCCCAGCCCAGGGCCCTGGTCACAGCAGCACGGTCTGCTCTCAGGTCAGCAGGGAATCCAGATCACAACACGCTGACCCGAGGTCCTTTATTGGTCCTCTTATCCCCTGGGCCACTCCCGGTCTCCCTCCCAGCACATACCCAAAGTCCTTCCGATGTCTCGGGACTCACAGGGTTTCAGGTCTAGCTGGGGTCTGGGTGGCCTGAGTCCAGGCCTACGCAGCCTATTGATTCTGCTGCCTTAGGCTGGCTCATGGTGAAGGCTGAGGTGGGTACTTGGGTCCATCCTTAGGGTCTGGCTGGTCTTCTCTATCAGGCAGGTTCTGCTGGCATCTGCAGGGCGTCAGGACCGGCAGGGGCCCAGACTGTCCTACCCAAGACTTGGCCTTACTCAGCTGGTCCTCAGCCAACAAGGCAGGGAGCCCAGGGCCATCCTCTGGAGGCTCAGCACTGACTGAGTCTTCCGGCTGGGCTTTTCTAGGTCTGGCCTCACCAACTGACTCCCAGTCAGGTGACTGGGAAGGGCCAGGCTCCATATAAAATGGCTGCCGGAAGGGATCATCCTTTTCCAGGTAGTGGGCTGGCCACTCCGCCCCACTACATGGGGGTTCTAAAATATGTCAGACAAAACACAAAGATCAAGGTTGGTATAGGTCTGCAATTCAGTGCAGAAAGTGAGATGGTAATGGAAGACACGACTGTATGCTTAATTTGCTTCTGTTTCCCAAAAAATAACAGGTGACCAGATGACTAGTGAAGTAATCATAGATCATAAAGGAGAAGGATCACAGATTAGGACAAGTAAAGAATGCATCTGAGATTTTCTGACTAATTTGAACAAATTCAAGTCAGCAGGGCCTGATGTTATTTTTCCTACAATGCTGAAAGAAAGTAGCTGAAGAAAACTCAAAGCTACTCTGGAATAGCTTATTTCAAAATAAGCTGCCACTCACAAAAATGCATTTTGGAAGAGCGCTTAGCTATTTCAAAACAGAGCATCTACATACAGAACCCATTTTGAAACAGAGACATTGGATGCACTATGGCTTATTTTGAAATAGGCTCTATTCCATGTCTTCACAGCCCCTATTTCGAAGTAGGCACTAGTCCACATAGAATGAGGTTTACCAATTTTGAAATAACCCGATCATTATTTCAAAATAGCAGTTGTGTTGTGTAGACACTAGGGCTGTGGCCACATTAACCCCTCCTTTCAGAGGGGCTGTTGTAACGTAGCACTTCGGGATACGCTAATGAGGCGTTGCTATGAATATGCAGGGCCTCATTGGCATAATGGCACCCACGTGCGCTTTGAAACCGCCGACTGCAAAAACCACACCACCCATATAGCCGGGGGGGGGGGGGGGGGCTTTCAAAACACCCCTTGATTTCGAAACACCTTATTCCCAAAACCAGATGGGAAGAAGGCGCTTTCAAAATCGGGATAATTTCAAAAGGACCCCTGGCTACAGGGGCAGTGTGCGTTTCAAAACCAGAAGTTTCGAAGCATGCACAACTGCCATTATGATAATGAGGCACTGCACATTCATGGAAGTGCCTCATTAGCGTATCCCAAAGTGCCATATTACCATATAGCCCCTCTGAAATGAGGGGCTAGGCTGGCAACAGCCTAGGATAGCTATTTCAGATTAACAGTTGTTATTTTGAAATAACTTTGCTGTGCAGACCTACCCACTGTGGAACTTTCATTACGTGAATGCTTAATTAGTTAAACAACCAAGAAATAGAGTTAACTGCTAATGGAATAATGTCAGGGTGGAAGGTGGTCTTCAGGTAGGTTAAATAGGGATCTGTTCTGCACTTGGTATTGTTTAACATCTTTATTTACGATCTAGATGTAGGAATAGAGCACATACTGATCAAATTTACAAATGACAGAAAGCTTTGGAGGAGTGCAAATACGTTGAAGGACAGAGCTAACATTCAAAGCGATCTTGGTAAATGGGAGAACTGAGCTACAGATAACACTGAAATTCAAAGACAAATGGAAGGTGCTACATTTAGGGAAGAAAAAGTGACTGCACAAATACAGAATGGGGGATAAGGGTTTTGGCAGCAGCATTGCTGAGATCACAGTCTCAATGGCTACATCTACACCTACTAAAAACTTTGAAAAGGCCATGCAAATGGCCAAATCAAAGAATACTAATGAGGTGCTGAAATGCATATTCAGCACCTCATTAGCATGCCGGCCATGTCACTTTGAAATTGCCGCTTTTCACTCCCGCACGGCTCATCCACACCAGGTTCCTTTTCAAAAGGACCCTGCCAGCATCAAAATCCCCTTATTCCTATCAGGTGATATTTACATATCCAGCACCTCACTTGCATATTCTCATTGCGAAAGAGCTTCTTTCGAAAGAAAAAAAAGCAGTGTCAATGTGGCTCTTTCAAAAGTAAACCCCGTTTTCGAAAGAAGCTTATTCCTAACTTTTTCTTTTGAAAGGAAAATATGCAAATGAGCTGCCAGCTATGTAAATCTGCACCTCATTTGCATTTTTCATTTCCTCATTTGCACCCCTCTTTTGAAAGAGCAATGCTAGTGTAGACACAGCCAATGACTGTTGTGGTCCCTTCTAACCCTATGGCTCTATGATTTTTAGGCAATCACATCACCCCAGTGTGGCTCAGAAGAGTACACCTCCAGGAAAAAATGGACCCCAAAGGTTTTATAATGTTCTCCATGGAATTGTCTTGTGCCATTCAAGTCAGGTATGTCACATGTGTCAGTGAAAGTAAAATGTGACTGAGCAGGACAGGGAGCAGAGTAGAACCTGATCCTGCACCAGCCAGAAAACCCTTAGTAGGTTGCCAGGTTAATCCTACATAGTGGCAGGAATGCAAAGAAAAGTGCATATAACTAAAAGCCTCACTTGTATGCTGTGGCTCACAACTACAGCCCAGCCCTCATGCTAGTGCATGTATAAATTTGCTTTATTGAGCTGAAGGTCAATAACCAAGCACTCTACACCATATGTAATGTGTTGTGTCATCAGATCCAGTGATCAGGACCTGCTGCACTAAGTCTCAATTCAACATATCAGGGATCCTCTGAACATGACTCAGCTAGGTCAGCTTTCGTTTCAGTAGCTCCCTAATCCTACTCGTCCCTGAACTAGGCTTCAGGAAGATGGGTGGGTAGAGGGACCTGGGCGCTCTCACTCCACTGAGTCTTGGCTGGTATCTCTGAAATTGTGACAGAACAGGCTACTCTATACTTGGCCCACCTTCGGTTCCCTTTCTCACTCCATCCAATGACTCATTTTGGCTGCTGCCCGATTGTAGTCTTTTGTAGCAAACCTCCAAAGTTTTGGTGCTGGTGCCCCCCATGTAGTTGGTTCTCTCTACCCTTGGGGTTGCCTCCAAGTGGGAGGAGATTCACAGCCAGACCTTCTCAGTCAGGTGCGCCTCCTCCATCAGCCTCAGGGGAGGGCTCCCTCCTGCAATGGCTTCTCTCTTCTCCCCACGTTGGGCTGCTGGAACATTTTTTACTCTTCCTCTCCCCACGACCATGCTCAGCAGGGCCTGAGGAGTTGAGCTTCCCTGGCTCAGTCCTACCCCAGGTTGTCCCCAGCCTCAGTCTTAGTGAGGGGTTTGTAAGCTCCACCACAGTTCACTATACAAGCACTCCCAAGATTAGGGCTTCATAAGAGATTACTTCCCCCATCATTCTTTGACAGCTTCTCTTCATCCTGTGATACTAAGAGATTGGGGTGTGGAGGAAGAACAATGGGGGAAATTAGCCAAGATGCCAGGGCTAATAGAAACTGATTTGCAACGAGAACTAGTCAAAGGCTAAGTTTATAACATCAGAAAGCTACAGATTGCTGAACCCCACCCCCAAAATCACCCTGAAGCATCAATTCTTTAATAAGGCAGAAAGCTACCTACAGAATCCTTCTTTTCTTTCCTCCCAGCCAAGTATTGACCAGACTAGACACTATTCATCTCATGAAATCTGGCAAGAGCACAACCCAAAGCAATATGGTTTCAGGGCAAGTATCCAGTGCTCGAACTTAATTAATCCTGACTGGGTCACCAACAGCAATCCCACTCTACACTGTATTACTGTGCATCTCAAATAGCCAGTTGGCCGCCAGTATTTTGTGCTTTTGCTGTGCGTGCTGACACCGCTTTGTGAGCCAAAGCTGATTTTTGTAACTTTTTCTTTTATAGGATAGCATGAGACACCAAGGTGGGTAAAACCCAATAAAAATGAAAATTCAATAAAAATTCAGTTAGAAAAAGATACCATAAGCAGAAATCAAGTGAACCCCCATAGTCAAGACAGCATTCTTCCCTTATAACGGACATGGCCAGAAGGATTATTCATCTACAGGGCAAGGAGGACTGATTACCATCATAATGGATCAGCAAAGAGCTAGAAATAAAACATCCCTCTGCGTATTCAAATATCTGCATAACCTGCACATGCAGGAGCAAACCCTGTCCTGACTCACAGCTTGTGCAATCTCAATGAAGTCAATAGGCTAGACACTGCCCTCAGATGCACCAGAATAAATCCAGCATAACTCCACTGGTCTCAGGAACATTACTCTAGGGTAACTGAGTATAGAATCTGGCCCAAGATGACTCCTCCAGTCAGGGTAATATTTAGCCCATATATTACAACTGGAATTTGCTGCTGCTAATCATGCAGCAGAGAATTTTTTGAAGATTACTTTTGCAATCCTAAAATGTTATACCCCGGTATACCATAGAAACTCACAAGCCATAAGTAACCACGGCCTGACTTACACAACTTATACATGGCCATGACTTATACAACACAAGCAACACTGGTCCCATGATTATTTTACATATCAATGCCCCTTTCCCACAAGCTTGCCTCATGCACAGACAGAATAGGAAGCTGTACTAACTATGCATAAGGAGAATTCAGTTTGTTCCTCCTGTAATATGCTCAACCACTAAGTTTGACCAGATTTCAACCCAAACTCCTACAATGACCCAGCATAGTCTGAAACTCAGTAAAAGTTTGGCCAAAAACGTTCACAAAATGGCAATCCTGTCGTGTGCTGAAAATGTTCAAGAAAGTGAAAACAGGTAAGTTTCACCTAGCAGATCTCTCTCTCTCTCTGTCACCCACACCAAGTAATCCACTTTGCATGATGGGAAAAACCTACGTATAATTTCTTAAAATTTTCAAACCATGGAACACCTAACAATGTTTTTTATGAGGACCACCTATGAACATTTTCAAAATAATGAAGTTTTTGTTATACCAAAAACAAACAGAAAAACCCTCACAGCAACAGCAAAAACAAAACGTATCTGGTTTTAACAACAGAAAATATATATCAATTTCTATATATTTTTCCAAATGCTTGCAACACATCTGTGAGCTGTTGACGGAGCAACAGCATTCTGAGGAACACAGTTCAAGAAATACTGATCTAAGTCACTTAGACAAATGCCCTCAGTGGAAACTGATACCCTGCAATCCAAAATTCAGACATCAAGTCTAACTTCTAAAACCGTCACAACATTAAAGTTCTCAAACTATGAATGTGTTAACAGAAGGCAGGAGAAAGAACTAAAGGAACATGCTGTTATGTCATAAGATCGGTGCATTTTTTGTGCCAGTACTGAATACTGGCACCTCAACAGTCCCAGCCATGGGATTGACTGGGAGTCTAGGGGCGGGGGGGCACAGAGAGGGAGCCAGCTGAGTACCAGCTTTTCTTTAATTTGTGTAAAAAAAACTGCATAAGATATATGGCCCCTGGAAATTATAACTTTTGTTCTGACATATAAAGCAAGTGCCTGACTACATGCATGAGGTACTATTGTATATATATTTTTAATGTGATGCAATGATTTAACCACACAGCTAATAAAGTCCCACATAGTCACTGGAGAGCAATGTTCCTTCTAATCTTTTCCATCCATGTGCAGAATATTTTTTTTATGTGCACCAAGGTACGTGTGATTAGGCACTACCACTAAAAACAAAAGCTAGCTTTGGGTGCTGTACTAATCAGCTGGGCAGCATTTGAATCTCTCCTAAGTGATTGCACAAGCACACAGCTTATAGGGAACACTGCTGAAGAGTTGCAACTGGCCAAATTTTAAAACACAAGACATCAAAAAATGCATCGACGTATATGGTGTCCACAAATCCACACTCTTGCAATGACTACAGCAAAAGTTGAATGCAAATTTGATGCATAGATTCAGTAGGTAGAGGGCTGTGTGTGCAATTAACTAATTTGAAGTTTTAGCTTATACAGCGAGGTAGAGTGGATTTAATATTCCATTGCACATCCCTGAAAATATGGCCTTGCATGGCTATGTTGAATATAAACTTTCTAAATTACTTTGTGCTAATACAGGCCTGCAGTTTTTGATTTTGTTACATCAATGAAGCACAAGAAGTATGAAATTAGTGCCCTATGTGCCCACATGGTAGAAAACTTTCAAAGTGGCAACCAAAATATTTCTCTTGCTTTCTTATCTACTTTGTGGTAAATTGTCAGTATTCTGTGGCAGATCTGCAGTTGTAAATACTGTAAAGAAAACATACTTTTTTCCCCCAACTGCCAGAAGTGTTTTTTTCTATATTGATGTGGTCACTAAAATTGAAATTAGTGGGCAAGGTCCTCAGAAAATACTTTAGACAGCTTATAACACCAAAATATTTTCCTTTTGATTGCATTTAAAACTTATGTCAATCAACAGGCAGCTAATAACATGCCTGAAAAACCTCAGATTGTATTTTTTTCCTTCCTATTCACTGTATGGTAACTTAAGACAATATGCTGACTCAGTAGAATCACTGCAGCGATTTGTAAATGATGAATGAAAATAAAATGAAAATCCCTTTCAAGCGCATAAGGCAATCACTGCTGTGTTTTGCTGGGTGATGTGTGTGCCCACCCCCAGTACAGAGCTCAAGTTCAACCAATGAATTTGAAAATGAACAAACTAAAAGTTATTCACACTCCAATGCTAGAACCTGTACCACCATCACAAACAAAAATCCTGTAAGCTTCTCCTTACCCCTCTCTGAACACCTAAAGAGGTGAGATGCCACTTACTGTAGTGGTCAAGTTTGGGGTGAGGGGGCATATTTCTTTTCCACCCAACATGGCTATACAAGGAGAGGCTGGTGGAAATGGTCAACTTTATTGAAGATGAAGCCGAGAAAGATCACTTTGACCAAGAAAAAAACTTTCCAAATATCAATCAACTACACAGGGAAGTTTATTTTCTAGTGTTGAGAACTGGGGACTGGCACTCAGGAGCCTCAGAATCTGTCCTCAGCTCTGTCACTGATTTCCTGTGTAAGCTGAAGTACATCACTGTGCCTCAGGTGTCCTATCTGTAAAACAAATAAATACCGACCAGCTTATCTCAAAAAAGCCTCAGAGACTTAATATCGGGAAAGAAATTGCAAACTAGAATAAAAAAAAAAAAAGATAAGTATCACTGTAAGCTACAACTTGAAAATTCACTCACTGAAGAGGGAAGGGAATCTCTTCTGAGTAACTGCCATTATTTTCTTCAGAATCCAAGGTTTTATTAAAAACAAATGAACAACCATAACAAAACAAACAGCTTCTAACTTTTGTGTTTGGAAAGAGACTCTTCCAAGTAAAAATGTAGCAGAAACCAAAGCCCTATTATCTTCCTCAGTCTACAGACAGGCAGCTGCGGTACCTGAGTTGCAGCTCAGAGTTTCCCCAAGCTGTAGCAGAATGGAGACTGTCAAGGGTCTTGTCCATGTTTACTACTGCTGCTCAGGACTGTGGGGGCAACCGTGATAAAAGCAAGCATCAGATTCGTTTGGTCTGTTTACACAGAAATTGCTCAGCCGCACTGAGGCAGACACTGTCATTATTCACTAGGGAAGAGCACAGGCAGCCCTGGATGTATAGTGAGAGACAGAGCAGAGGCAGGGGTAAAGTGGCGGTTGAAATACATGCTGAAATAACTAGGAGAAAGAAAAGTATTGGAGATCATTCCAAGGCACCCTCGTAGCACTTTGGAGATTTTGCAGGGGAAGGAGGAACAGAGGACAGGAAGAGAAAGAATATGTTTCCTCACCTCTCAAGCAAACATAGAAGGATGTGGAGGGGACGGGGCGACTTCATATTAGTCTGACACCTATGAGCTGGAGAAGGATATGAAAGATGGAGTCCTAAGGGCTTACCACCATATCGGGAATCTCTAGGGTGAACACATGGGTTTGTGGGGATTTTGAAAAGAAATCTGAAATATTATGGTATGTAGATGAAGTTGTGGGATGAAGAAAACTGCATTATGGGAAGAGGAACTCATACTTTCCTAGCTGCTCAAGGGAGAACAACTGTCTTATCAGTTGGACATTGCTTCTGGATAGTGCCTTCCAGTCTCTCACACCAACCTACGGCTAGTGAGTTTAGTCCTTTGGATGCTAGATGTCTGGCAAAGTTCCCAAGCTGTGCATAAGAGAGGTTTAGGATTAGTGAGTGAGCAGGAACAAGGAGGAAAAGCTGATGGGTATATCCGTTTTGGCTTGACATAAAATTACTTTAACTTGGCTCATTTGTTTTCCATGGGCATGATTGGGAAGGTGAATGACAGGTTAAGTTATCATTATAAACTGTACGCAGGAGTCATGATGGCTAAGTTCAGCAGGAACTTGCTGGCAGTAGTCAATAAGCTTGATGGTAAACTAAGGTTGAAGTCAGATAATGAACACACAGCACATGAACAGAGCATGGAGTCCAGGAACAATATCCTCCAAAGTAACTAGCCAGTCCTGGAATATGTGAGGCAATGTATCAAATGCAATCTAATAGGTCAATATATACGAGAAAAAAGTTTGCTGTGTAACTTTGGATATGCAGTACCCCACCACGATCTTCTGTGCTTGAATCTGAACAATTGAGCATAGGTTGGCAGTATGGAAATAAAGATACCTGAGCAATGCAATCTGGATTTGAACTGAAGGTAGGTTTACACAGCAAAGCTATTCTGAAATAACAGCTGTTATTTCAAAAGAACCATCCTAGTGTCTATATAACACAACAGCCATTTTGAAATAATATCAAAACAGAAATTAGCTTATTTTGAAATTGGTAAACCATGTTCTACAAGGAATCAAGCCTATTTCAAAATAACTATTTTAAAATAGGTGCTGTTAGACAGCAATAACACTGATTTCAAAATAAGCCTCAGGGCGTCCAGTGGCTCTATTTCGAAATAGGCTCTGTGTGTGTAGACACTATTTTGAAACAACCAAGTCCTGTTTCAAAATGCATTTTTATGTGTAGCTGCCTTATTTTAAAATAAGCTATTTTGGAATAGCTGTTCCATAATAGCTGATTTTGGTACAAAGGCTGCTGTGTAGATATTCCACTCAGCTTTCCAAGAACTGAGGGCAAGAATCTTGGAGGGAACCCCATCAATGCGAGAAGGGAGAGAAGAAAGGAGGAAGCAAAAATATGCAAGAAGAGACACGGAATCTAATGTAGAAATAGCACAAGAGAAAAAGATAAGAGGGTGAAAGGCAAGAGGAGGGAAAAAAGGACACCAGAGGCAATTATGGGGTGGGGGAACCATACTGGCATCTATTACAAGAGAAAAAAATAGAGGAGTGATGCCAGGAAGGGAAAGAGGTTTAAGAAAGCAATTGAGGTTGAGTAAGTAGGACTTGTCAAGTTGTATTCAGCAAACATTGTAGTCAAATTCCCATTTTATTCAACAAACAAATTTATTCAACCCAAATTTATTCAACAAACACTTTTTTGTGGTATTTAGCAAGCTCCCTAGCTGGCCAAATGCTCTCTGGCTGATACAGTATTCAACAAATATTGGTGAACTTCACTGTCTACAGAAATATTTTTCCAAACTATTTAACCTGTCCCGTGAGTTATATTGTCTATAAAATTGCTAAATAGAATGAATCCTATTCTTGGCAGGAACAAGGCCTTCCCCTATATTTAGAAAATACATTTTGGGCACTATCACACTATAAATAATAAAAAAATTGATTGCTAATACAACCATTAACCACAATACAAAAAAGGTATATAGCGTCCTCATTCCTTTACAGTACAAGCGATTCAGAGGACCAGGTATTTTTCATGCAACGTGGAAGGATTTGTCCAGTAGGTATCAATTTTTGAAGCCTAGATTATCATAATCAGCCTATACTCCTTTGGAGCCAGTTCCAACTTGTAGTCAGATACCAGCAGGTAATTTGCCTTTCATCCATTTAACTGTACCACAGGGATTTTTTCCTATTAGCATTCCCCCTTTTATTGGAAGGACATTTGATGAGATAATTTCCACCTCAGCATTTAGCCAAATCAGTTCCCAGTGCTCTTTAAAAGAAAGGCAACACCCTTCTCCCTTGTAGAATGTCTTTCATTCCAAAGTATTGTACAGATTAAATACTGTATCACCCACCAGAAACACACACTGAAAGAAAGTTATTTAAGATGTGAAATCAAGTGCTCAAAATTAGGGAATGCCAGATTTCAGGTTGTCTGTTTTAACTTTAATTCAGACTTTCTGTGCCTAAGCTTTGTGAAATACTTCAGTTGTATGTGGGAGTGCTTGGCATTTCTGGGGATCAGGTTCCAGGGGGCTCTCAAGTCAGGAACCCAGAAAATGAAAGAGGCAGGGTGTATTGAGATATATTTTAAAGTTTCACGGGGCCGAAATAAGTCATGCCGAAGTGAGTGGGAGCATGTGTTCATCTTCCCATAATGCAGTTTTCTTCACCCCAGAACTTCATCTACATATATTTCATATTTGTTTTCAAAACCCCACAAACCTATGTGTTCCTTTTTGATTTCTGCCATCCATAAGAGAAACAAGTATCTTGCACAGCTCTGCACTCTTCTGATGGCTGTTGTGAGCACACCACACTAACCCTGCAGTATTTGCAGAACCCACAAGAGGAACTGCAAAGACCTTGATGATTCCTTGGAGGAGAGATGGCTGTGTGACACAGAAGCAACTCAAGGTTGTTGGCAGCATTCACGGAGCAGCTGCAGATGGCGGAGCTCTGGTTCTCAGCCCAAAAAACAAGCACTGATTGATGGGACTCACATTGTCATGCAGGTTTGAGATGATGAGCAAAGGCTGCAGAACTTTTGGGTGCATAAGGCCATGTGCCTGAATCTGTGGGATAAACGGGCCTCTGCTCTCCAAAGCAAGGACAACAAAATGAGTGCGGCACAAACAGCTGGGAAGCGAGTGGTGACAGCACCAGGGAAACTTGTTATGCCAGATTGCTACCAGTCAGTCAGGAATCAATTCGGAGTTGGGAAATCCAGCCTGGGGGTTGTGATGATGCAGGGTCCTTAATCACCTCCTGCTACACAGGACTGTGATTCCGGGCAGAGTGTGGGACGTAGCTTGTGGTTTTGCTGCAACGATGTTCCTGGACTGCAGTGAAGAGGTAAATGGCACGTGTATCTCTATTTTAGCACCGCACCACTTTGCAATGGAGCACATCCACAGAAGAGACTGCTTTTCTATAGAAACGCAAGTGCTTGTTGATCAGTGGGAACACGACCAACATGGGTGTGGTCTTGTCAGGGAAGGTGCATCACACACACCACTTTAAAAACGCAGGACTGTTCAGAAAGCTATGAGCAGGGACTTTCTTTCCTGACTGGTGGATTACCATTGGGAGTGTTGAAATGCCAGCACTGATAACGGTGGATCCATCCTACTGCTTGCTCCCTGGCTCACAAAGTGAACAATTGGCCACCAAAAAGCACGAAGGAGCATTGCAACAGCAGGATCAGGTGTAGTGCAGCAGTTGTATGTGCCAGACACTTGAAGAGTTGCTGGTGTGGTCTACTGATGAGACTTGAGCAATATTTACATAAAAAATTCCTAGAGCTCTCTGCAGAGGATTCACAGAGCATCCCAGTGCACAGAAACTGTTCTGCAATGCCCTCTCTGCCTAACTCTAGGAGGGAATGAAAAGTTGCTAGCATCTCTCCATCTCTTCATTGCTTCGCTACTTCTAGCACAAACACAAAAAGAGTAAATCGACAGATGCATCTTAACTACTTTGAGGGTTCCAGCCCTGCAGTTTCAAAGCAAATTTTATACTTAACAGCGACTCCTCCTCCTGCATCGGGCTCGCCCAAGGTGGACTGTTGGTGCTGTCTAGGGAGTGCTAGAATCAAAAGGATGTCCTGGCTTACTATGCAGCTGAATTTCCCAGTCACCTGCCCTCCCACGACTCATCCACCACCTCACTGTTCTGGGGTGGACAGGCTGTGACTCCATCTTCTCCAAAGTGTCCACAGGATGCTTGGGGGGTGACAGTGGGGTCTCTGCTGAGGCTGTCACGCAGCTCTTTGTAAAAGTGACCAATCTGTGGCTCCACATCAGACAAGTTGTAAGCCTCTGTGCTGCAACCCCTGGGATTTCATGCGGCACTACCGCTGGTTCCTCCGGTACCTCTCCTCCTCCATGCCCTGAGCAATCTGCTTACAGATTCTCTGTCTGGATGAGATACCCATAGACGGAGGACATCTAATACCTCCCAGGTGCTCCAGGCAGGAGCACGTCTGCTGTGCATAAGCCCACTGGGCAGTCGTGCATGACAGTGAAGAACTGCTAAGTGTGCTCACCAAGCAAGGCAACCAGGAAAAGTAATTTCAAATATTGGTGGAACTTTAAAGTATCAGCCAGATTCAAGCATACGGTAGCTGAGGGGATCACAGCCCAAACTTAAGATGAGAAAACATGAGAGCAATCAGCATTAATAAACCTCTTTTATCTTTCCTGCCAGTCACCAGACATGGTTCTTAGGTGCAAAATTTAAATCTGGATTTCAATCCCAAAGGGATCAGGCCTCTTGGTACCAAAGGTCTTAATTTGTTCTACTATTGGGAGGGATGCTAACTACAAAATTTGGTTCTGGATCCAGAGTTTGCATGCTTCCCCCTCCAGCACTGCCCAAAATCACTACAGTAATTCTCTCTCTCTCTCTCTCTCTCTCTCTCTCTCACACACACACACACCACTCATAATGACTGAATTAATACTGGATTTCCCATACTTTCACAATCGATAGCTCTCGGGTGTGGAGGGGGGAGCAAAACCTGGTAAGTGGAGAGGAGGGGAGCTAATTGTAAATTGGCAGGTACAAATAATGCCATTCTTACTTAAAGCTTTTGTTTCTTTTGACTCGAGTTGCTTTTGTAGTTGAACTTGTATTGACTACTTCTAATTACAGAGATCCACATATTTCTACCCCTTGCCCTTGTCACAGGCCATCCAGGGACTTTATAGATAACATCACACCAAAAAATCTTTATGAAGTGGGATATATACAATGTGCTTACACTGAATCCCCTGGAGCTGTCTGAGTACGTTCTCCTAGACAATGGCTTGCAAAATCTTCACCTGATACTTGTTACAAGGCAAAGCCTTGAAAATCTTATAACCACATTTGAGGACAGAAACTAACACAACACAGAGAAGCAGCATGCCTAAAATCCTGCCTTTGCCTTGCTAGCAGTACAGAAACAACTTCTTCATGCATACTGCACCCCTGTGTCTAAGGAGCAGAACGTACTGCAAAACCCATCGACTAACTGCATAGGACCTACTTTCAACTTTGCATGCCAGATCTGGCTGATCTGCACCAATCCAGCACCACAAAGCAGTGCTCAGGTAAGCTTAGCTTTCCATGGGAGGATTTGCAAGTGGCACAAAACACACCAGAGTGACTCTTCTATACCCTGGACCCAACAAGGGATGTTCCTCCAGAGGAGAAAGAGAAGAGTCAGACCATCTCTGCACAATGGCTGCCAAAATAGCCCTGGGAGGCTCAGGGCAGCTGATGCTAAATTCTAGGCTATTTTAACATGGGCTGTAGGCTCCAAATGAGCACAAACTACCCCATGTGCCAGGAGACTGTAGAAGATGCTTACAGGTGCTTTGGTCTTGCACCAAGAATCGTGGACCTGTTCCTGCATGCACATGACAGTGATTGACCAAGACACAGAGGACAAAATCTTCAGGTCCCTTTTCAAGGAAAATGTCACCGGTATCCATATGCTAGAGTTCACACACAGCACAATAGCAACATGAGAATGGGGGCAGGGGAATAGCTCAGTGGTTTGAGCATTGGCCTGCTAAACCCAGAGTTGTGAGCTCAGTCATTGAGGAGGCTATTTAGGGGTCTGGGGCAAATAGATTTAAAAAAAAATCTGTCAGGGATGGTGGTTGGTGCTGCCAAAAGGGTAGGGGACTAGATTCAATGACATCCCAAGGTCCCTTCCAGCTCTATGAGATCTCTCTCTCTCTCTTATATATACATATATAGAGAGAGAGAGAGAGAGAGAGAGAGCGAGAGCGAGAGCGAGAGATCATTCGTTAACTGCCAAGCTTTGTGGCTCCCGGATTCATTTCAGATATGGCTCAAAAAGCCTGACATGCACTAAGATGGCAGGAGAGTATGGATGAAGAATTGAAGAGGTACATGGCCTGAGCAGCAGAGACTGGAAGCACTATGCCAGCAAAGATCCAGAGGGTGCATAACCCCTCCAGCAGCTGCTGGAAAGAGAGTTTTCAGCAACAGTAATTACATCCACAGAACTAGAAGAAATGTTCAAATTTGTGCCAGGGCTGAGCCCCTAGGCTGGGGTGCTCATAGTCCTGACACCTGAGGGCTTGATATGTCAGTTCTGAAAATTGCTTGAGCCCTAGCACCTCTTTCATGACAAATTAAGTACCTCTTCAATACAACCCTGCAGCTTTCACATGTGTATAACCAGTGCAATGCATAACCTTTCACTGTCCAGACATGCCCCTTAGGAGCACTGTTGGCTTTGCTAGTTGGCCTCGCCCTTGTGCTCAGGATGTACAGTCATACAGTGGCGGGTCCCCACATGGCAAGTGGCAGTGCAGGGGTGAAAGAGTCTCCCTGCATCATTTCTCTGCACCCGTTTGGCACATCCCCCTGAGGGCAGCACCATTTTGCTCTGATTACAGAGGGGCCACTTACACTGGAGGTGTCCTTTCTGTAATGGAGCTGAACTGATGCTTGGATGTTTTTCTCTGGAAAAACTCTCGCTGACTTCAGTGGGCTTTGGATCAGACCCTTGCTGTTATGTTTCCACTTCCTTCCCAAGGCCCTGACTTTGGGGCTCCCTGGTCTCTAACTCCCAGAAATAATTGTTAAAACAAGTGAGTAAACCACCATTTTAAAGCCCTGACTCCTTTGTCTCCTCTAGGAATAGGTTTCCCACTGAAACAGCCTGAGTAATTATAATGCTTCCTGCCCTGCCCCACTCCCCCGCCCCCAGTGAGGTGTCAAATTTTCTCACTTCCTTTCTCATCTCCACCTAGTGGAAAAAATGCATTTCCAGATCAGTTCCTGCACAGCCCCAACACTTTCTTTGCCACTTGCTTACAAAACTCATTGAATGCTCGCCCAGTCAGCTTGCTCACTTGCTTTCTACCACAGCTATTCATCCCCAGCTGAACAGTGTACACAAGGAAACACAGAAAGCAGGTGAACCCACTCGATCTGCTAGAATGTCTGCAAATCACACACACTGCTGCCAGTAGAACAGAGCAGCGACAGCATGGCTCCCTCCTCCCTACAGCCTTTAAAGGATGCAGATTGCTACCTACTAGGTTCAAGGCTTTTAAAGATAGTTAAAGAAATCTGTATCGTGATAGGATTTGTTTTAAATCTCCTATCACACATGCACTCATTCTCTCTCTCTCTCTTTCTCACACACACACACACACACACACACACACACACACACACACACAGAGCCCCTGCTTCCAACTGCTGCCACTGATGGGGCACCAGGCACTCACCTTTTTTTTTCCCCCATTCTCCCATACAAACCACTGATGAGGTGCAGCAGGGGATCCCTGCTTCTCTCCCCACCATCAGACCTGAACCTACTGGATAGCATCACAGTGAAATGCCATATCACCTTATCGCAAATATTTACATTTTTTGCCATGCTGAACAAACCGATCCTGTTAGTGACCACTCATGTAAAACAATGAATTTAAAAAACAGATTTTCTCTTCACTTGGTTTCAGGAATAAGGCACTTTCAAAGACTGGGGTCTCCTTTTAAAAGGCCCCTGTCTACTTGAACGGCCCGTGATTCGAAAGTGGCACTTTTGAATCGCCACACCTTCCATTATGCTAATGAGGCACTGCATATCATGGCAGTGCCTCATTAGCATATCTCAAAGTGTTTCATTAGCATCCCCCTTTTGAAAGGCGGGAGCTAACATAGACATAGCCACTGTGGCATAACTTATGCCTCTCAGATGGTACAGCTAAGCCACCTCTCTGAATGAGATAAGTTACACCAACCTAAGCAGTGGTGTATATTGGTATATACATTGTATATTGCGATGTTGGTGGAAGAGTTTCTCCTGCTGACCCATATAATTACTCATGGGGAATGGAGTAATTAAGATGATGGGAGAGCTCTCTCCTGACATAGTAAAGTATCTGCACTACTCTCATCTCTATAATGTAACCAAAGCCTGACACACTTTCACTCACTTTGGCAAGTTTTTTTAATTAGAGATTGGATTCATCTCTCTTTCTCCTTCCAATACAACAAAGTGTAAATTAATGGCATTTTATACCTGTAAGACAAAAATCCTAATATTCTTTCCTCATGTTGGCAATATTGTCAGCAATTTCTGTGGTTTTGCTGTGGGTTGGACAGAAGACAGGAAGAGGATAACTGAACTCATGAAATCCAATGGGCTCATAAGTCATCTCCCTTGCCTATAGGACGTACCCTGGCAAGGCAGCTGGAATGCAATCAGACTCCAACACACAGTATGGGCTCCTTCAGATGACTTTCCCTCATGATGTGGTGTCGTTTCTTTGAGCACAAGGTAATGCAGTGTTCATGCTAGCTTAGTCCTGGGCTTCTCTGAAGCAAATATTGTCAATCATTTCAGACTGTGTTGAATTGAATACCATATTTTCAATATGCTGTTTCCAGTTTTCCACTAAAGGTTAAACAGAGACTACCAAACACATTTTACTGAACACTACATTCATTTATCCTTGAAATGGACTCCGGACATTAGAGGCTTCAACGGCTCTCTGTTCATTAAAAGGCTGATGTTGAGATGTGTAAAGCACCCACTGTTCCTATGAGCCTCACCTGATGTTGAGGATGTAAAAGCAGCTCAGCACTTCCAGGACTGGGCCCCAAATCTGTACTCCTCATGACCAGGAATGACTAGAATGTGTGATTTAAAAATACCGTGCCTTGATGGATTTACTGAGGGATTAATATTTTTCATATAATCTAGCATTCAGACACCACAGTGATAGATGTTTCAAAAGCAAGTAAATAGACAGATTAGGCAGAGCCTTTAGACCTAGCTGCTAAAAAGGGAGAGGCAAGTGGATAAATATACCGTGATAAGTGACTATCAAGTGGAGGCTCCATTTAGAGAAGTGCTCAAAAGTGCAGATGCTCATCCACAACCTCTTGAATTTGCAAAACTAAACTGGGAATCTGTATTCCAACACCTCGGCTTCTGGCGGTGATTAGAAATGTGAAACTGAAAAACAACAGGAAGGAAAAGCTAAAATGAAATTATTCAGAATAGGCTTGGTTCATATTGTATTCATTCAGCATTTGGGAGCTGAGATCTTATTTAAGCCAATTCACTCATCTCAAACAAAATACAGCTCTCAATATCCATAGTAACCAGGGATTCCATGGATTATACTGAGGCACTTTATGAATGGGGAGCATAAGGGCCTTCACTGTAATGAGAAATCTAAGCATTCTTACAGCCTAGGCTGGTAGTAAAATTGCACAAGAGTGCTCACATAGTTAAGTGTTAGATCCTTAAAGGGAAAAAGAACAGGGTTACAACATCTGTATTTTCAAATGTCATCACGTTCATTGAGCTGACCCTGAGGAAATGCCCAGGAGGAATCCATGAGGGGGTCAGAGGAATAAAATTTTGCATGTCTATAGAACTTCCAGCTTAGGATCTCAAGGTGTTTCACACACACTAAAGATTTAAACCATGCAAATCTCATTACGCCTTGTCTAAACTGAGACAAGCAGTGGTTTATTAACATTAGCTAACACATCTAAGGGTTGTTTAAAAATGTGTTAGCACTTATTGTAGGCAAGTGCTAATATTCATAGCTGACCATAGCCGGCCCTTGGCTCCTGCTTGAGCTGACCACAAGGCCTTATTTCAGTATCATTGGTTTTATTGTATAGATGGCAAAACTAAGCTACAGAAATGTGCCATTTGCCTAAAATCACATGGTCAGTAGCATGACCAAGAACAAATCCCTACTTTCTTGATTCCCATTCCTATGCTCTCATTCCCCCCTTTTCATAAGCACCAGTTTATCCCCGTCTAACATGTTCAGGACAAGCAGTGACAGTGTATTCATAAGTCAGGACAAAGGTAAGTTAAAACTATCCCAATTCCTGTTTGTCCCTGGCACCTTAGGGGCACCCTAAGATTATGCCTACCACCACTATCCAAAGGGTGTTTGCAGCTTGGAGAGGTGTACCTGAGCTAGCATTATCCACGCTGTAATGGCTAAAAATAGCAGCGTAGAAGAAGCTGGATGGGTTTTAGCACTAGCTAGTGACTTATGTCAGTAGTGCTGAAACCTGTGCCCCTGCATCTAGACTGCTATGTTTAGCGGCGCGAAGTGTAGGTAGGTTGATGTGTGCTATAGTCACATCCCAGGTTGCGGTGCAGACATAGCTAAGGTCCCTGGGCACATTTTTCAATGCTTCATTAGACATTCCGAGTCAGCGTTATTATAAAGGAGGGACTAGACTTGGTGAAGAAATATCACTCTTCAATAATGCAGGTCCCTGGAATGTCCCGATCTTAAACTCACTTTACTCTTCTTACCTGTCCACCCACTAAATTGCTAAAGGGAGCATCGTACAGTTACCCTATGATTGTGGCACATCCATTCCTGACTTTGGCAAGCAACCACAGCAGCCTCTGACTTCTTTTTATTTCAGTAAGAACCTGTTTGTTCCACACTTCGTTCTTCCGGTGAGGTCATCGACGCCCTTCCCCTCCCCCGCCTTATCTTCCATCTGTAATTAGCAGAGATGAAGAGAACTGACTCACATGACAATCACAAACAATAAAACAAACAAAAGGATCGAGGACGAAGCCATGGGTGAAGGGGGAAAAGTAATCAAACAGCTGTCCCTGTGGAGAAGGTCATCCCAGAGAAAAGCAGCAGGCGCAATCAATGGCTTCTGGCTCTGCAGTGAAAGGAGTCAGTCTGTCAGGGAGACTGATGGCAGTCATTCAGCCTCTCACAGGCACCACCTGTCCCTGCCAGCACAATGTCACTTCTGAAGTCATTGCCATACCCCTCCCTCCTGGGGCCACTTTGAACAGTTCCACAGCTTCAGTCAGAACCAGTGGTGCAGGAGAGAGAACACAACTCTTCTCTTCCTGAGACCAAAGCCACACTATTTCAAATAGAAAAGGAAGAGCAGTTATGATCTAGGCCGTGTCTGTGTTTAACACCAAGATTCC
The DNA here is from genome assembly GCF_033958435.1 of Carettochelys insculpta. NCBI lineage: Eukaryota > Metazoa > Chordata > Testudines > Carettochelyidae > Carettochelys > Carettochelys insculpta. Next base: position 84,673,882 of record NC_134139.1, on the reverse strand, counting down.
TATGTCAATGTAAATACCCACTGGAGGCACAGGTATTCCTCTTCTTCTTACCTTTATGTAGCTAGTTGCAGTCAACTCTGTGCCTCCTCCCACACAAAGGCTATGGTTACACTACTGCAAACTGGTAGAAGTCACTGTTGGAAGAGATTTCCCAATAAAAAACTTCTGTCAACAGAGTACAGCCACATATGAAAGCCAATCAGAAAAGTGTTCCATTCTGTCGACAGAGTGGCCAGACCCCCCAGCTGCTTTCTTGCCAAAACAGGCACCTGGAAGCACAGCAGACAGGGCTGCCCACTGTCCTGGATGCCTATCTGTTGAGAGAAGGCCCCTCAGAGCACCCACACAGCTTTTTTGTTGACAAAACATGTCAAATCACAAAACATGTCAAAACCTTTATGCCTCATGGCTGAGAGGCAGAATGCTGCCGGCGGAAGTGCTAAGTTTTGTTGACAAACTGTTGACAACACACATTTTGTGTGTGGACATTCCACCAGTTTTGTCGGCAAAACTCGCTAGTGTAAAGGTAGCCCTAAGGTTCATCTCCACTAGCTCTACCAAGGTACAAGCTACCTGTGAATTGTTTCCAATGGGATTTCTCAGGTCAGCTGTCTCTTTTGCAGAAAAGACAGCCATAATAGGAAGGTCTGTCTAAATGAGCAGGGAGAAGGACTTTTAGTGAGACAGATCAAACAGTAATCTCATAGTCTCACTCACAGAACTTGGCTTGTCTACCTCAAACTTATTCGTACCATTGTGGTACAAGTTGGACCAACTGTTAGATTTCCCCCATCCCTCCCTACCATATGAAGCATCAAGAAACCCGTTTTCAACTTGAGACCTCAGTCAGATTTACAAAGGGCTCTCCAGAGCAATGTATTTCTAATATAGAAGCACATTCAGGAGTTCCTCCTTAAACATGTTCCATTAGAACTACAGGTTGCAGTCCATTCTTATCCTGGCTGAGCTGGCAAACCCAGTCCCTAGTTAGACAACACCAGCTATTCCAAACCACACTTAAGAGCCTGCAGTACCTCTGTTCATCCACGCTTTTATTATGTTTACACGTAAGAAGGGCATGAAGATTTCCTAATTCACAGTTTGCCTATAAACAAGCTATTTAGCAAACATAATAAGCAGCTATTGTGTGCAAAGAATGCAACTCTCGGTGGCTCCACTTGCACCTACAGGAGCTCAGCACCAGCGTAAGGAACTCATTCAGGAAAGCACTTAAGCATATGTTTAAAATGAAGCATGTGCTGAAGCCTTGACACAATAAGGCAGTTAAACCCTCTTGCAACAAGCTTTAAACATGTGCCCACCTTTAAGCATGAGACAACTTGTGCATGAGCTTAAGTACTTTGCTGACCTGCCTCTAGATCTGGACATTCTATTTCCAAATTCTGCCTGGTAGCTTTGAAACTTTTGGTCATCACCCCTCTGCCTCAGTTTCCCCTTCTTTAGAGAATTAATATCAGGCTAAAACATACAAATCTCACAACAATCCTGCAGGGAGTATTAATTGTTAAAGCCTGCAAAGCAGCCAAGATAATAAATGGTAAGTATTTTTAGTAAGAGTAACTATGCAAGTTAAACATCCAGTGCTGTTTTTGCATTGTATATGTGCAAGAAAATGCTTGGATTACCTGTACTGTTCTTCTCATCTTTCCAAACTTGAACTGTGAATCCACTTTTCTTTTGGGGTATACTTGAAAGAAGCTGTACATTATTTTATATATATATATATATATATATATATATATATATATAGTTTGCATGCATGAATGGTGAATATATTAACCCGGCTGGTGGAATAATTGTCAGGTACTTTGCCTTAATTACAGCACAGTGATATGGTGCAGTTAAACATCCATATAATTTTACGTTACTGCCCTTAAGTCCCTTACTTGGAGTAAAAAAAATAAAAAACAAGATTTGTAAGTGCTAAGGAAGTGAGGAAAAAGTACTTCACTATATGTTGGTCATATTTTTCCCTTCAGTTTCAGTCTCACTTGTGAAAATTAATGTAAATGTATGGGAGGAAAGGGTCCTTCTATTTCATTACGCTTTAGGAAACTTTGTTCTTGTTTTTCCCAAATCTAACTTAGGCCCCAATCTCATTTTCTTGCAAACCCCAGCGGTTCATTAAGAAACATTAGGAAATAGCAAACTGCATTATCTTCCAGCAGATTCTCCCTGTCTTATGCCTCCCTAAGCACCAGCTCTACTCTTTTTGCACTGCATAGCTCCCCTGGAGATAATTTTAGAGTGAAGGTCTTCTTTAACAATAAAAGTGGAATTTTGAATTCTTTCATTGTTAGATTGTTATGAGAAGTTAAATGTTCAGTGTGCCCATTGCCGTGGCTGGCAGGAACACACAAAATAAATAAGCACACAAAATTAAATTGCCCAACACAGGCAGCACAAACAGCCCCTGCCTGTACTACACCAAAGTATCGAAAAGAAAGCATCTCAGTGCTAGTCCATAATCAACCACGTACTTAACCAGGGAGATCTTTTCTCCTGCACTAGGGGTAGGGAACCTCTGGTCCACAGACTACATATGGTTTTTTAGGGTTAGCTGCTAGTGGGCCACCAGACACTTTGAGATCACCTAAGCCAGCAGTGTCCAATGGGAATTCAAAGATCACCACACTTGTGGTTGTCATCTCTCCATATTTGCCATGTTATACAAAGCTTCACAGAGCCAAGCACTCCCAGTCCTCCCACCCCCACACTCTACATCAATGCTCTCCCCCTCCCTCAGAGCCAGGTGCCTCCTAGCCCCCCTTCTAAATAAATGCCCTCCCCCAGAACTAGGCACCTCCAGCACCTGCCCCGCCTGCCCCATTCTAATGCAATGCCAGCAACTCACCAGAGCTGCCACGGACACACACTTCCCCCACCGAGCTGTGAAGCATGTGCCTCAGGTGGGCAGACAGCACTCCCATGTGCAGCTCTCAGGAGGAGCCACATTAAAATGCTCCAAGAGCCTCAAGTTGGCCACCCCCATATTGGCCACAGGGCAGTGTCCTCTTTGCCACGTGGCAAGAGGCGAACATATCGGACACCCCTGACCTAAGCATACATAGGCATGGAGCCCCACAGCTCCCAGCAGCAGTGGACCACTGTCCCCAGCCACTGGGAACTGTAGGGCTCCATGCCTCTGGATGGTAACCCAAGTGCCTGGTGGCCTGTCAGCAGCTAACCCTGATGAACTGCATGCAGCAGCCACACTGGAGGTTCCCCACCCCGTACTATTCCTCGAATGTTAGTAAATTTGAGAACCAAGAACAGTGAAGGCAGCAAGTTACACACCCAGCAGTTTCACCAACACAAAAGCCTTAACTTCAGTCCCCAGGAATGCATTATCAGCAAAAGCGTCTTGGCTGAGCTCAGTTTATGATGGTGCTCACCAAGAGAGAAATAGGCACCTTAAATCATAGCCATCACATAGCGCCCATCCCCTGACCATCTCAAATCTCTTTACATTCATTTTAAAACCGGAGGAAGCAGGCCCAAAAAAAGCGTTGTTCACGGTCACCTGGGCTACGTCTACACGTGAAGCCTACATCGAAATAGCTTATTTCGATGTAGCAACATCGAAATAGGCTATTTCGATGAATAACGTCTACACGTCCTCCAGGGCTGGCAACGTCGATGTTCAACTTCGACGTTGCGCGGCACCACATCAAAATAGGCGCTGCGAGGGAACGTCTACACGCCAAAGTAGCACACATCGAAATAAGGGTGCCAGGCACAGCTGCAGACAGGGTCACAGGGCGGACTCAACAGCAAGCCGCTCCCTTAAAGGGCCCCTCCCAGACACAGTTGCACTAAACAACACAAGATACACAGAGCTGACAACTGGTTGCAGACCCTGTGCCTGCAGCATGGATCCCCAGCTGCCGCAGCAGCAGCCAGAAGCCCTGGGCTAAGGGCTGCTGCCCACGGTGACCATAGAGCCCCGCAGGGGCTGGAGAGAGAGCATCTCTCAACCCCCCAGCTGATGGCCGCCATGGAGGACCCGGCAATTTCGACGTTGTGGGACGCGGATCGTCTACACGGTCCCTACTTCGACGTTGAACGTCGAAGTAGGGCGCTATTCCGATCCCCTCATGAGGTTAGGGACTTCGACGTCTCGTCGCTTAACGTCGAAGTTAACTTCGAAATAGCGCCCGCCGCGTGTAGCCGCGACGGGCGCTATTTCGAAGTTAGTGCCGCTACTTCGAAGTAACATGCACGTGTAGACACAGCTCTGGAGAGTTAGAGCTGGGAACAGAAACCAGGTCCTTCTCCTCCCAGTTGAATGTTCTCACTGCTAGGAAAGTCAGCCTTACTCAGACAGTCAGGTTCCAAAATATACCGAACTTCATGAATTAAAAGCAGCTTTAACCTGTACTTTGGAGCAGCATGCTACCAGACCAGCTCCACTGTCACCAGAGGCAGGCCATGGTACTCCGCTTTCGAGAAGGTGTGTACTTTGATATAGTGTGAGCTGGTGCCTTGCATGCTTTCCATACGACTGTCCTGTCCCCCGTGTCATGACTCAGACCCAGAAAGACCATTTCTCTGGAAGTAAGAGTTCAGTCCCCATGTCATGAACCTGGATCTATGAGTTCAGAGGTGTGGGCTCCAGGTAAAAAAGGGCCCTGGTATACACAAAGTTTTTATCCAATGACTTAGGAGACAGCCCCATAGCTCAATAGCTGTGGTCAGCCATGGCAGTTTTGCCAGTACCAAGCCTTCAAAAAATTATGCCTTACCCACCTCAATAAATTTATGAGATTAGGTTAGATGTGAGATATTTTAGAAATAAGGAACTGGAGAGTTGGAGATTTGATCTGTTTTCTGATTTGAGTTTTAGAAGGGGGCAGGTGGTGTGTGATCATTTCCATTCAGGCTCAAAATTCTACCCAAAAGGCACACGCACAATCATTCTTCCCATTGGCTGCCTGGTGTGAGCTGTGAAGGGAGCCCCCAGGGTTCTGAGCAGACCAGAAGAAGAAGTGTCTTTGTCTTGGCCATCCTCAGAGACAGGATACTAGACTAGATAGGCCACTGGTTAGATCTGGTAAAGCAAATCCTATGCTCATATTACTTTAATACTCATTCTGGTCCTCATTTAAAGTCCCATGTCACATGCAGAACATCCTTGACATATCAGGCAAGATCTAGCAACCAATTAATATTGACCTCTGGTTTTCCTTTGGGAGCTGGTAGATTTACAGTACCCAAAATGACTAATTTCTAGCCTATCAGGTAGGGTTTGGGTTGTTAAAAATAAAAGACAGTCTTACCCACAAAAGCTCATGACCTAATAAACATGTTAGCCCTTAAGGTGCTATCGGTTGACTTGTTAACGGTACAGATAGTAATCTGATTTTTCTCTTTTTATGAATAGAATATGCATGTCCTATTCCACTCGACTCCATTTTATTCTTTTCTAAAAGCCTAGCTGCTCCCACTTGCCAAGGTGGCTTTACTATGCCAATAGGACCGCTCCTCTCATGGCTGCCCCAGTGCTGCAGCTATAGCATTTCACATATAGACTTGCTCTTAAACCAATGGACTAATGAGGGTCTCCCCTTTTTTTCCCCCTCCTCCAGAAACAGAGGCACATGGCCAGCCTGTGTTGATTCTTTTTATTTCCCATATCCCTCTCCCTTCAGAGCGTGACTCTCTTTACACAGGCCCCAGATAAACAGGCCAATGAAACAGAGAATAAAGGAACTCGTTACATTAAGTACAGAATTCTAACAAGTAACAAAAATGGTGCTGGTAGGGGGAATTAAAGAGCAGCAATTAAGCAAAAGTATGTTAGCATACCCAGCGAGCAGACCAGTTCTACCCATCCATCCATCACCTAACCCTGTAAGAAGCAAAGGAAGAGGAGCATGGCTAATGTTGCAATAGAATTTAAGAGCCCCTGGCTCTCCTGTTCTAGGCACTCACAGTTAACAAGCAGGACTGTATTACAAGTACCATACCAATGTCCCTCCCCACAAGGAGCATAAGAAAATTCTCCATACTTCACTAACTGAACTTGATGCAATCTCCAGTCTTCTCTCCTTTTAAAGCAACCTGAGAGATTTTAATTACATATTCTGTCACTGAAGAATCTGAATTTATGATTATAGCATTGATTAAAAAAGGAGAAAATGTATTCTCCTCCTCCGTTTATAAGCATACTTTAATCCCAACAAAGACTGTTGTATTATAAATTTAGCACATTTTAATATAGGAGGTCTCATCATCATCTACATTTTCTTTGACTATCTTACTTAAGCAAGAGAATAGAAAAAGCATACAGCTGAGCTTCAACATTGTACCTCTGATTCGGTTTCCCTCTTTGCTAGGGAATTCTACTGGGCTTATGTATTCATTATTTAGATCTATCTTGATTTTTCTGAAAGATCCAACAATGGCATTGCTTCCTCTTGATTACTGAAAAAATTAATTTGATTCCTGGAGCTGACTGCACTCTTGCAGTATACCCAGGAGCAAAATATGTACCTTCTTGCTCCCTCTTCTCTCTGCAGAAACATACAGCATTAGAATGGACATGAAGCATTACTATTTTTTTTCTCCTGTAAATTGAATTCATATACTGAGTTAATATGAAGATCCTTTCTTTGTCTTAAAATTTTAAAATATCCCCCCTCTAAAGTAACAATGATAACTGTATCCCCAAAAGGCTTGGGAGAAGTGCTTCAATGAACTCTTTCTGGTCCAATTCAACAAAGCATTTAGGTTTGTCATTAACTTCAATCACAGGGTTAAACTGCTTTGCTGAGTCAGTTTCTATTTCAGTATCAAGCTCAGAGCTCTGTGGCAAACACAGAATTACTTTATGAGACAGCATTTCTCCTATTTCCTCTCCTCCTGGAGGACACTTTGACCAAAGTTTTGAACTTCTGTCCATCTTCCTGATTTTTCCACTTCTTGTACCACATTGCTTGCTGTTTATTAATTGCCCCGCAGATTACAGATTTCTTGTTCAAGGTCAACACTCCACTTCTTGTGGTTGGGGTGGCCTACTGAGGACTAATGGAAGGGCATCAGGGAATACCTATGGTTTTCTAGATCCTGTTTGAAAGTCGGAGGTCTCTGTAACAAAGTGCATGAGTGAAGTCACTATGAAGAGAGCTAATCTAAAGGAAGGTAAGATTGGTAGTATCTTTCTGTCTGAGAAAGCAGCCTGTTTCTCTCTACATTTTTGGGTTCTTGAATGCTAACATTCTGAATTCTCAGAAACAGTTTTATTGCAAACCCAACAACTGGATTTGTTTGTCTAAGGCTGTGGCCGCACTTGGCCAAAACTTCAAAATAGCCACGCAAATGGCCATTTTGAAGTTTACTAATGAGGTGCTAAATTGAATATTCAGAACCTCATTAGCATTAGGAAGCTTCAGGCCACGGCATTTCAAAAGCACCACTTTCGAACGCTCGCGGCTTGGCACGGCTACACGGGGGTCCTTTCCAAAAGGACCTGCACCTTTCGAAATTCCTTTATTGCTCTCAGGGGAGGGGAATAAGGGGATTTCAAAAGATGCAGGGTCCTTTCAAAAAGGACCCCCACGTAGCCACGCCGAGCTGCAAGCTTTCAAAAGTGGCACTTTCGAAGCACCGCAGCCGGAAGTGTCCTAATGCTAATGAAGCGCTGAATATTCAATTCAGCGCCTCATTAGTAATCTTCGAAATGGCCATTTGCATGGCCATTTCGAAGTTTTGGCCAAGTGTGGCTGAAGTTTGTGTCTTCCTGCATTTCTTCCTGGGTAATTAATATTGGTGATATGCACTGGCCTTCCAATTCCTTGCTTTATATCTATGTGGGCTGCCTGAGGCTGATTCCACACTGGAGAAGCTGAAGATCCTCCAAGACTGGTAGTTTTGCCTGTGTTTTTCCTCCCAGTTCCCCAAAGCAGAGTATAAAGTCCACATACCTATGACTTGCAGCAAGGTATTCAGAGTGCAGGTGACCAGACCACTGTGTCCTTAGCATGGTTTGAGACAGCCACGCTGGGCCCCATGCTTACTGGGGGGACCCTGTGGTATTCAGGGCAGCCTGCAGGGCAGAGCCATGATTAGGTATTTTTGTGCCCAGAGCAAAATGTTATTTATGTGCCCCCTTTCCTACGAATTAAAAAAGTCTGTACTAATTTTTATTTTAGTTTTCTTCAAGAAAAATCCACAAAGTATTGATTAATATAGTACTATAACAAAAATATTTTCAATAATATTAGGAAGATAGTTTACATATAAACAAAGTGAAACAATACATGAAATTCATGAATACATGAAACAAAGTGATTTTTAATATAAAGGAACATAATAAATGACAAAATTCTAATATATTTGTCCATGCTAAAAGCACATTCATAAAATGAGCTTTAAAAAGACTCCAGAGATCTTATTTCCCCCCCGTAAGAGCTGACTCCAAACAGCCAAGAGGCTGGGGCTGGCCCAATGAACATGGAGGCATCAGCAGCATGGTACTGGGAAGTCCAGCCCTGGATGTGAGGAGCAGTCCAGCCCCTGCCCTCTCCCAGAGCAAGGGGCAGAGCCCTGAAGCGTGGAGGAGGAGGAATTAACCCCTTACCTTCCAGAAGCTGCCCACCCAGGCTGGGACAAGGGCAAGCAGACATCCCAAAGAGGGGGAGGGGCCTTGCAACTTACTGGAAATGGGACCCAGTTATGCTGTGCCCAGGGCAAGCATTCTGCCTGCCCTGCCCTCGCTATAGTGCTGCTGGGGGTTAGGGTGGGGGATTAGCGAGCATCCTGGTGCTGGTAGAAAAGGTCAGACCCACCGCTCTGCTCACCAGCAGCAGCCGGAGGGAGCAGAGATCCAGAAGCAGTCTGCTGTGCTCCGCCAGCCCCCAGCCAGTTCGCTCTGCTATCCCAAGTGACACAGCTTGGAACTAGGGAGCAGAGCAGGCTGGGTTGCTCTACTTCCTGTCACCACAGTGAGTGTGCATGTGAGGAAGAGGGGAGACCTGTCCTCAGCTGGTGTTGTCAGGCTCCATGGTAATTCCTTGGGTTGCATCACTCAGAGGAGGGTGTGTGAGGGGGCATGGCTGGGGCAGTGGTGAAGTGGGGGCATTGACCCAGGACCCAATCCCCCGCGAGGGGTGGTTCTGCAGGTAACAGACCAGGCCGGGATAGAATTGTCCATATATTGCATGGGCCAGCCTGTTTAGTATTCCACAGTGCGGCCATGAAAAAGGATTTGTGCAGAGACTGCGCTGGCCTGCATTTTCTAACCTTGCACAGGACTGTGTAGCACCTATCAAAGAGGTGAATAAATATTCACTCTTTCAGGCATGTTATGGGTGTAAATCAGACATCTGCTCTCTGACAGGGGAGAGGCACTGAAGACGTGTGGCTAGAGCCATTACAACAGGAACTAGACTAGACTGTATTTTCAGCTTGGGCATCCTTCTTCTCACTTTGATTCACTCTTCCTGAAGCAACTGATGAACTCAGAGAGCGTGAAGAAGCCAGACAAGTCAGATAGGAGCCTAACAAATGAAGAGGATCATGTTCTCAAACTGTAAATAGCATTGAAGGATTTGTTCACCATTGATGCAGATCTCTGGTGGACAGTTTGCAGTAGTTCTGAAAGGCATAAATAATGAGTAGTGACTGATCCTAGAGTTCAGGCACTTTATTTTAGACAGCTTCTTGTTATTCATTTTGTACCACACCTGAGAGTGGAAGCAACCTGGGAGCGGATGGCTGCTCAGGCTAGTAGAAGATGTGAGTGTTGCAGAAGCAGCACACTCAATCTCCTGGAAAAAGCTTATCTGCTATTCTCTGGACTGCCATGCTCTGAGTGGAGGTGCTTGCCACCAGTTAAACTATAGAGGGAAGACGCTGGGATCCGTTGTGTTAATTTTGATGGCACAAATGAGCCCAGAGTCAAAGGTGTTAACACAACTGTTACTGTACAACAGTAGCTACAGTTTGAGGGATTAGAGTATGGAGACTTACTTTATCACATGGCCAAAAAAACATTTTTATAACCTATTAAAGATTTTTTATTTTAAAGAGAGAAGCAACTGAAAACATAACATGGGACAATGACAGGTAAGGCTTTTGTTTTAACCCTTAGTTGTTGACAGTATAATTACTGGGGTTACTCTGTATCCAAAATCTCTAGAACGTTACCAGCACACCAGATGGACTTCATCTTGGACACAAGCACTGTAGAGGCTTCAGCGCTCAGGCCTTGTAGGGGGTAAGCCTCATGGATCCCAATAACCACTCAGACATGTGACAATGAAAGGAAATGTCACTAAGCTGGCAGGAAGAAAAAGGTTGCAGGTACCTGAGTACTCAGGCTTAAACAGTTAGGCTGTGTCTACATGTGCCACTTCTTCTGGAAGCAGCGTGGTAATGAGCCATGTGGAAGATGCTAATGAGGCACGGATGTAAAGTTCCCATGCCTCATTAGCATATGGGCACCTGATTTGGAGTACAAAAGAAGCTCTTCCAGGCTCCAAAATACACATGCAGATGCGTGGCCCACAGGGATCTTCCAGAAGGAAACCCTCGTTCCGGAAGCCCCTTCTTCCTCAAAATTTAGGAGGGTTTGCTTCTGGAAGATCCCCACGGGCCATATGTCTGCACATATTTTACATCCATGCCTCATTAGCATCTTCCGTATGGTTCATTACCATGTCGCTTCCAGAAGAAGTGGCACGTGAAGACACAGTCTTACAGTTCGAAGTGAGCAACAGTAGCCCTGATTTGGCTTGCTGGGCAACCCAGATGACAATAAGGGCCCCTCCAACCTAGTGCCCTGTTCCATCCAGTCTCATCAAGCAAATATGTATTTGCAGATTTCCAGCTCAGTTTAATGTCTCCTACTGCGGGCTCCTCTCAGCTGGTGCCTGGCCTAGTCCCTGTTGAAGCCTCACAATCTCCACACTTGCAGCAGCTGTAAAAGCCAGTAGTCACAGCATGTTCCATGTGCAGCTCCACATGTAATTCCTGAAGCCTCTCTCCTGCAATACACCTCTTATTGCCAGAGAGCGCTCAGGCCATGTCTACATTACCCAGAAGAGTGACCTGCCTTTTACATAGCCAGGGACAGACAGATGCTACAGAGATGGGGCTGATGGGAAATCCCCAGCAAGAAAGGGAAATATGGGGCAGGAGCTGATGGAAGCAGTAGTCCCTTCCTTTTCAGGTCCATCAGAAGAGTTTCTGAAATGGAAAAAAAATTGGAGTCCTTCATATATTATTGAAGGTAAGAGGGTATTACCTGGCCTTTCTGCTGACAATAGAAAGTTAGCGGAGATGAGCTAGAACTGTCCATTGTAAGAGTGTAACCCTACTTCCTTAAAGACAAACCAAAACAACCCAAAGTGAAGTGGAGAGGAAAAAAAGGTAGAAAATGCAGATTCTCTTTCTGGTGCTGACTTTCACGTACAACCCAGTTCAGCTATAAGGGATTTCCAGTTTTAATATAAAAGAACTATTTTCAGTATGAAGTGTCCAAAAAGAGCAAATTAAACAAATGGATGGCCAAACAGGTGAATAAAGAAAAACAAAACAAAACATCAGCTCTGTAAAACATTTAAAAACAACCCTCACATCCAGGCAAAATTCTGTTAAAATGGTTAGAATGCAATGACTCTCTCCTCCCCAACCAGCACAAAAATTTGTTTTTAAGAGAGCTAAGGCTGAATGTTGGTCAGTGGAATCCTGTCTACACAGACCCAGAAATTACACTATTTTAAGCAGGAATTTTACACCTTAAACACATCTAGAAACAACTAGTTTGGGAATCGAATTTAGACCATTCATTGCCAAATAAACTTGATTATCTGCTATTAATCATAGAATCATAGAAGAGTACGACTGGAAGGGACCTCGAGAGGCCATCGAGTCCAGCCCCCTACCCTCATGGCAGGACCAAGCACTTTCTAGACCATCCCTGAAAGCCATCTATCTAACCTCTTCTTAAATAGCTCCAGTGATGGAGATTCTACCACTTCCCTTGGCAATTCATTCCAGTGTTTGATTACCCTGACAGTTAGGAACTTTTTCCTAATGTCCAACCTGAACCTCCCCTGCTGCAATTTAAGTCCATTGCCTCTTGTTCTATCCTCAGAGGCAAGGAAGAACAAGTTCCCTCCCTCTGCCTTATGACACCCTTTTAGATACCTGAAAACTGCTATTATCCCACCCAATCTTAATTACCCTTCTATTTTATTCTGAAAATATGGTGATGTGTGTTAGGTTGAACAAGCATTACAAAAGTCATCTTAGATGAAGGAACAGTGGTCCAATATATATTAAATAATGCCAGAATTCTATGTTTTTCCTCACAATGGCTGTGTCTAGACTAGCCCCAAACTTCGAAAGGGGCATGGTAATTTGTGTCGAGAGATTATTAATGAAGTGCTGAGGTGCATATGCAGCAATTCATTAGTCAAAATCTCCCCTGTGACAACTCTGAAGTGTTAAAACTTCACGGTGCCAGCTTGAGTGAAGCCACGGGTCAGCCAAAGTTTTGAGGAGCAAAAGGACTTTGAAGGAGTGTGGGCACTTCGTTAGTAAATCTCCCGATACCCTAATCACTATGCCCCCTTTGAAGTTTGGGTCTAGTCTAAGCACAGCCAATGTGATCTCTAGGTGGAGAAGAAGAATATCTTGAATAAAACTGAAATGGCCAATCTACTTGATCTTGCAGGTCTGAATAAGTGTATGTCCCTCCATCAAGTTTTTATATTGACTATACTGTGTTCCAGCTAAAACAAGGAGCAGTTGCTAGTGAGTTACTTTACAGTATAGAGATACAGCATAAGGGGAAATGGATACTTGTAATAGCAATAAACTGTTAATCTAGTACTCTGATTATTGCAGCAAACATCATTATGAAGCATGAGGGAGCACAGTGCCAAAATCAGAAGTGAAATGCCTGGAAAAAGAAATGAAATGGTCCCACAGAAAAACAGTTTCTTACAAGGCCGATTATGAATGAAGATCAGGTCAACCCCAGAGCTGAATGTTACAGGAATTCTTGGAAAGGCCTACAAGGGATTTAAATTGTGTTTCCAACCTTACCTAGTGGTTACTTCAGTCACAAAGCTCAGAGGATATCATACAAGATTACCTCTAACCATCACACAATAAGATTCCACTGACAGAAGCCGTCCAGCTTTCTCATTCTCCCCAGCAAGGATGGCTTTGTTATGGGCAGGTAAAGCACATTTACAAAAATTAAAATTAAACATATGCAAGAGAAACATACTGTATAAAGAAAATCCTGTAACATTTATGACTGCATGGAAGTTGAATCAACAAGTTGAGCTCTGCCAGTGACAGACTCAAGGCATAAAATGACTCCTGAGAAGGGTTTACTAGCAAAAGCAGCTATTAGACAAACAGGTGAACAAACAAAGCAAAGGAAAATCATTTAGCACAAGAATGCAGCTATCATCACCGTTATCTGCAGTACTCCTGCCAAGTCACGTTTAATTGTTGTAGTTGGAATAGAAAGGGCAGTTTATATTTTTCCAGCATAATAGAAAACACATAGATGTTTCCAGTGTATACCATTAAAGTCCTTTCTCTAATTAGTAGTTTATTTCTTCTATTTTGTTTTCCAAATCAATGTGGCTTTGGAGTGCCTTGTTTTTCTGCCCCATCTACATCAGATGGAGCAAAGTGCAAAGCCTTCCACTATAACAGACAACACTCAACTGCAGTGACTCTTGTTCCCTTTTACATTTGTATTAAGCTTTGTAAAAATACAATTAGTATTGGAGAAAAAGATAACTAAAAGCATTGGCTCAAACCAGGCCTGGCTCAAGCTTCTCCACAAAGATCTAACAATGTGCCACATACTCTTCTATCGACAGACTTGACTTCAGTAGGGGTTGTCAATTTGCCAAGTATTCAGTGGCCTGTCAATATGCACATTGTACCACCAGTTGACCAGAATAAATGCTGTTTTCTACACTTATGGAGCCTTTATAAAAAAAAAAAAAGTGATGCATAAAAATGCAAATCAATCTACAACTACATGACTTACACCAGAAATCTGTCTGGGCTTATACTTTTTTGCCCCATTAAGGGCCAAATCCTACCTTGGCTCAGAGGTGTCAGAGAAATCCTTCTGGTCAGGACAGGGCTTGAAGGTTGCAAATAGACATATGGCAGAACACAGCTGTCTGCTACTTTAAATAGGAACAGGAATGATTGAGTGTCCGTTGGGATTCTGACATAGGCAACAGATGGTTCTCTTCAGACATTGATCAACACATCTTAAAAAAAAAAAAAAGCAACAAAAATGAACTTTTCCCAATATCCGATTCCTATACAGCTAGTTGAGCGTAAGAGTTATCTGCAACAATGTCCTGTTATTACAAGTTAATACAAATTGTAAACATAAAAATGCCACATAAAACTACTACAGCTCCTGAATGTAAGTTACAGGACCTCTCATGCTAATAAAATCCTATGGGATGACCCTGAAAATAGCCATGCTGGGTGAGATCAATAGTCCAGCTATCACAATATCCTGTCTTCCAACAGAGACCACTGAGATGCTTCAAGGGGAATGAACAGAACAGGGCAATTATAAACACAAAACAGCAGTTAGGTAACATTTTAAAGGTTAACAAAATGATTTATTGGGCAATGAGCTTTTGTGGGACAGACCCACTTCTTTAGCTCTGGAAATTCTGATATGATGGGGCCGGGGGGAAGTGGCTGCTGTAGGTCTGGGAGCAGAGCTCCTGCTTGCCACACAGCAGCAGGGGCCAGGAGATGGAGCCCCCAGTGGCCCCTCCACAAGCAGTAGCCCTCTGGCCGGGGCGGGGGGGAAGAAGTGAGGAGCCATATTGGCTCTTATTTTATTTATTTATTTACTTACTTACTTACTTACTGCAGTACTGGTTTCAACTACGTCATGGTACCAAATAATGTTATGATAATACCAAGACTTAGACCAACAGGGGCCGCAATTAACAGGGTTATATCGCAGGGTGTCTCTCTCACCTTCTGGGGAGCAATTCTACCAACAATTGCTTTGGAAGGAGATGCAAACCTGATTCTTCACCTGGTCACAATTTAAGAGGCTTAGCAAATGTTTCACTGGTGACTGCTCACAGTTTTGTGGTGGTCTCAGTAAAACCTAAGGGTTACAGCTACACTAAAGAGTTTTGCCAACAAAACTCATGGAGTGTCTGCACACAAAATGCATTTTGACTACAGTGTTGACAAAACTCAGCACTTTCGCTGACAGTGTTCTACCTCTCCGCCATAAGGCATAACACTTTTGTCGACAGATTCTATTGATAAAAAACAAGAGCGGATGCTGTGGTGGGAAGGCAGGGGACTTTTGTCAACAAAACTGTCTTCCTGGCTCCTGCCAGCTGGCCAGAAGGGGTGCCCTGTCCACAGAAATCACAGCTCTATACTCTCTGAATCTGGCCTCTCAAAGCCACAGGGAGCCCCAGAAATCCCACAGCAAGAAGCTGGGAGCATACAAGCAGTAGTGTGCTCACTGACTGCCCAGCATGCCTCACACCAGCCAATGACAACCCATGGCCAAAAGCCAGGCACCACAAAAAACCCCAGAGCCCGTGGCAGAACAGTTGGAGGGGGTCCCTGGACTCACCCTGGAGCAAACACAGAGACCCACCCCGGACTGGCCTGGAGCTGGAGGACCTGCTCAGCCTGTGGGCTGAAGAGAACATTCTTTTAGACCCTTCTGCAAAGAGAGAACACTCCAGGGTATGCCCACCTCACTACAGCCCTGTCCAACCATGGACACTCCACCTGCACCCCGGAGCAGGTGTGGGCAAAGGTCAAGGAGCTGTGGCAGGGTACATGTGGGCCAAGGACATGGCGCAGATTGGCAGCAGGGAAGGCCCTACTAATTCCAACTCTACCATCTCCTGGGAGGCCAAGGTGGTGCCCTCTTCACAGTGGCTGTGGACACAGAAGAGGAGGCTCTCCACCGCCACCTGAGCTGGTACTGCGGTGGGAGGGCACAGCCTGAATACGACAGACCCCACCTCCAGCCAGGGGACCCTCACCATCACCCTGGACTTGGGCCCCTTCAGTGAGGTGACATCTAGGGCATCTCTGGACCTCTTCAGGGGACCGTCCAGTGAGTTACCAAAGAACACCCCAGGGTGTGGGAGGTGGATGCACATGGTATTATTTAAATTATATAGTTGAGAGCCCTAGTTTGCACAGTTCCATATTTACAAATATCATTCATTAATATATTTAGAAGGGTCACGAACACCCAGTAGAATGTGCATCTGCACACTCATATACTCATACCACCTCCTATAAGTGTTACCTATCATCTTGTTCATCAGCATCAGTTCCCCCATATCAAAAGTGCCCACCCTTCTGGTGCTTCCCAAGAACGAGATTTCCTTTCCTATCCTTAGGCTGAGCTGCCACATTTATAATGTGTTACACTGGGACCATTATGTTCAGTTCTTATTAAGTAGGGGATTTTTCCCCTTTTCCTTATTTGTATATCCTCACCTTACTAATGTCGGACTGTTCATATATTAATGATGCCAACTTGTCACCAGTTTGTTTCCACAGCCCTTTTGTGGTTAGGTGTTACATTTGACCATAGTCTGAAATAAACCTACTCTAACAGAGCAAGTAACCAAACCCATAAGAAAAGATACACAGGCAAGCAGGGAGGCTAGCGTTGCGTGTGTCAGTTCATTGCCAGGAAATTTCTGTAGTTGAATCATGTACCTGTGGTCAGAACTTTCCTTTAAACTCTGTTTTTCAGCTCCCAAAATACTTGAGGTTTTCTGTTGAGCTGTTTATCTGTGCAAGGTTTCATTTGTTTAAATGTCAGAGGCCTTGAACCTTATGCAAACTTGCTGAAGCGAATGGCTTACGTGGATACCTGCCTATTTCTTGCATCACTGCTACATATAATGTATAGTAAAATATAAGGTAGAACAGTGACTATAATAAAGGCAAGCTAGGCCAATAGGCTACAATAGCAGTGAACAAAACAAAGGCAAACTAGGCCACTGGCCCATAACCAACGTATACCCTTGGGGCTGTCAGTGGCTTAAGTTTCACTCAGTCTGGCTACCCTTTTCCACAACTGTTTGCACCTTGGCCTCTCTCTGGGACTCAAGGTGCTCCCTGTTTATGACTCAGCCCTCTTGGCAGTCACCATTTAATCTTCCCCTTCTGAGGTGTCAGAGCCTCACTGGACAACATGTCTGTCTGGCGCACCAGGAAGTTTTCCAGTTCACATTCAGGTGCAGGGCCACTTTCTCAGTGGCAGGTAGAGAGACAACCCCTACTCTGGGGTCCAACCAAGGGACTGTGTATCTAGCAACTAAGGTTTACTTAAGGTCATTTTATTCTGCCGTTTTCCTGGCCTCCTTCCTACCTCACTTCTGTGTCCTGGCCCACCTCTGAGTTTACTAGTTAAGCTCCCCAGCCACACAGCTATCCATTAAGCCCTGGGCATGGGCTCAGAGCTGCAGGGATGGGGGGCAGCTCTCTCACTCCAAGCCCTGAAGCGGCCACAGTTGGAAGGCAGAGGAAGGAAGTGGGGAGTGGGAGCATTCCACTCCAGTAGCTCCAGCAAAGACCTGCCCAGGTAACCCTAAAACCCAGATCACTGCCTCACCTTGAGCAGCCCAGATCACCCTCTGACACCACAAAGCCCACACACCCGCCGTACTGCAAACCTCTTATCTCCAGCCCCACCCCAGAACATCACACACCACCTCCACAATGGAGCGCATAAGAAAATTCCTTATATTCAGAAGTGGGAACACTTGATATAAATATCTTGGAGGGAACATTGTTTACCAGCCTGAGCTGCTAAAAGTTACTTCAGCTCTCTCAGCTTCACATCAGATTCTGAAGTCCATTGTGGGCTCCCAGGACTTACTTTCCCCTTAGCACTCATCTTTGGGTTGCAGGAGGGACAGGTCACTGCTCAGGGACCACACACTTCTGAACTCCAGTTACTCTGGTGCTGCAGTGAACAGGTGCCCCCAGGTGCCCAGGGACTCACCTTGCCCTCGTTTGGTACCAGCCATAGTAACTGGCATCCCCCCCCTTTCCATCAGAGCCTGCAGGACAGAGGCAAAGTCAGGGAGTGTCTCCAGGGCCTGACTATTGAACTCTGCTCTGCACACTACTCCTGTGCTCAACTCCTTGGCTTTATACAAGCCCAGCCTTCATCTGCCCAGGTGGGCTTCATTTTCAGCTAGACTTCATCAGGCTCTGGCGCTCCTCCAGATGCAGCTTATAAGGGTAATTGGCCCCTTTTGACCTGCTCAGGCCTTGTGTGGGAAGGACAGTTCATCACAGGGAGCCATGATCAGCCTTAATCGTTGCAATCTGAGTTCATTTTCATATAAACATACGTGATGAGCTGAGCCTATAAACCACCAACCAACTTCTCTGTTCAGTACAGATGCTTATAAGGTGTTCATGCCTCAAGAACAAAATACACAATACTTACATTTGGACATAGCACTCACCCATGTTGCCTTCACTTTAAAAGAAGACCAGAGCAGCACCAAAGTGAATTCTCTTCAGTATCCATTTGAAGATAGAAAGCCATAGAAAGTTACCAGTTCCTAAAGGTCCATGGAACCAAAAGAGTTCAGTGAAAACTGACAGTGCAAAGCGATGCACTTTCTTACCATTACTCCTGTGAGTCAAACTCTTATTGTAACCCATAGATGCACACACAACTTCATGTGCAAACATTGGCTTGCGTGCTATTTTGCTGTGCAAACTTTCTGCTTGCAGTTCTAAAGCCTTAGCAGCAAACCAAAACATAGGTCAATACAGTTTTAAATACAGAAGTCAAAGTTTAATGGAAAGGGGTTTGTGTGCTCACATGTTTATGCACTGAAGATACTTTTGAAGTATCAGTTGTTAAGCCATATAACACAATTCAAGTGATTTTGGGAATAAAAACATCTTTTTAGGTTTATTATAGAATTACTTGGTAACACCTTGATGTTTTTAAGATAGCAGCAAAAGGTCCCATTCTAAACCCTTTTATTTAGCCTTCCTCTATCTCTGTGACAATGAAAAATCCCTGCTGCTAGCATGGTGGAGAATATTTTTACAACATTAGAAAGAAATTGCTCAAGTCATTTTATGGATGGTGAAGTAAAAATATTGAAATGTTTCCATTTTTAAAGCTTGTTTCTAGCATTCTTATTACCTTACAAATTAAAAATGGCTTGTGTTTCCAAGGCAAAACTTCAAAGTTTTTATGTTACACTCATAGCTCATATGAATATTTTCATACTCTCGTTTTTCTTTCCAATGCAAAGGATATAGCTTGCAATCTGAGTGTTCTGCAATGTTTGTAGCTGGTACTGCATATAAGCCAATATGATTGTGGTGAAATATATGTTGGCCATTTTCCCATATTCAATTTTAAAGTAAAATCACACTTTAATCATGGTGATGACTTGTGAGTGGTCAATAAAATAAAACGTCCATGCTTGGTGCACAGTGAGATTACAGAGGGTATTGTACTGTTTCAGACTATATATTATATATGATCATGTGTAAGAAAGTTTGTATTTTATATATTGTCAGAAACAGTACAATACCCTCTGTAATCTCACTGTGTACCAAGCATGGACGTTTCATTTTATTGACCACTCACAAGTCATCACCATGATTAAAATATTGATGTGTGAATCTCAGTGGTTCAGCAGGTCTGGTCTGTTAGGATGAACACCCAGCAATGGAGACACTTACCCAAGCCTTCGAACCTCTAAACTTTGGTTGGCAATATCAAGGGCATGGACTTGCCTGTGGCATTTCTGATACTTCCTTCAGCAGGAAGTAATGTTGGAAAACTTAAAGGAGGTTGGTTGCTGCCCTGAACCAGGACAGTGGTACACAAAAGCAAAAAGGGGAAGGTGGGAGAGGTAATCTCAGAAATCCTTCATGATGGATTAGGTTCAAAGTCCTGGCAAATGTTTAGGTGAGTCCTTGCTTATACCAATAGAAGCAGGCATGTATTTCCCATAATGAGAGAAGGAAACTGCACAAACAATGTAGATGCACTCCATGGCCACTCAGCAAAGGAGGGTTCTGTATTTTCTTTGTTTGGAATGTGAATGCATTAAGCCAGTAGCATTGGGCTGTATATTAATGTCACTATAGTGTCAAGGCCAGCCCTCTTACTATTCAACTAGATATAGGACATAGGTCAGAAGGTGGCAAGTTCATATAACCCTAGCAGTTCAACTGCTGAGGCACTCAGCTGCCTGCTGCTGAGCCACCATCCACTTCCTTCTGCTTTAGAGCCAACCCTCCTGACTGAGTACTCTCTAAGTAGTCCCTTCTCCATGCATTTGAAGGGAGGAGCAGGAAGTCACAAGAAAGTGAATTGTTATTTCGGCCATTCCTGGTATTCAACTCCCTGTTGTTCAGAATGCACAAGAAGCCATTAGGAGACCATGAGGAGAGTTAATGAGGGAAGCTGCCTGAAGTGTATCAAATATGCTGCTGATACCTAGGTGTGTCACCTCACAACTGTCTGGTGCAATGGTATAAGATGGTCAGAGATAGCCTAGTGGAATAGTTTTCCATCAAAAACGCTGGTTCAACAGAATCTAAACATTTTATGGAAATGTTTTAACAGAGTTGACATATTTCCATAGACTGTGATTCAAATATCAGGGATGTTGAGATCTGGGCATCTGAATCAGGCCCATCTCGAATGAGTTCTGCAAACAATACAGTCTTTCTGAAAAAATATTTGCATTAATTAACTTAGCTGACGTTCAGATATAGGTTGAATCTCTCTAGTCTGGCACCCTCAGGACCTGACCGGTGCTAATGAGAAAATGTTCCAGACCATGGGAGGTCAACGTTGTCTAGCACATTACAGTAAACTCGTTGATATCCAGCATACCCGGGACTGGGATGTTGCCAGATATTCAAATATGCTGGATGATTGAGAGGTGTCTTCCCCCAGTCTCTGATGCAGTTCTGTGCCTGCCTGCCTGCAGGACATTATTGTACTTCTCCTCCTCAGCTTGGCTCCCTGCTAACCGCCCTCTACTGGACTAGTGGAAGTGGGGGTAGCGACAAGTAAACTACTTAGAAGAGTCTCATATAAAATTGGAATCCTCACCTCTCTATTCAGAAAAGTTTTAGTGCTGCTGGGGTGACACAAAAGCAGACTTAAAGAGAGCTCTGAGTACCTGCTTGGCTCCTTATCCTCCTTGTGGTGGACAGCAGCTCCCTCCTGCTCATGGTTCAGCCAGTGCAGCAGCTCCTCCCGCCACCTGCTGCACCAACGGGCTGCCCTTCTCCTTCATGGCACCTCCTTCTCCCCAGTGGCCCATGACGGAGCCCTGTCATGCGCTCCTGCTCCCGTCACACCTGCCCTGAATGGTAGGGCTCTTCCCCTACCCTGAGGTCAGTGTGCTGGTCTCCAACCGCCAATGACTTCAGTGCAACCGTACACTTGGGGGCACTCATGGGGGTCTCTGGGTCCCCACACCAGCTGGAGCAGCCAACCCTGCCCAGATAACATAGTGCCTCCCCTCAGCAGGGCTGACTTGCCCCAGGCCGCCAGCTCAGGGGCCCCCATCCCCAGGGGCCACCAGGAAAGGGGTGGCAGCTGGATTCTGCTCCCCATGTGATCAATGGGTGGGACAGGGAGGGACAGGGAGGCAGCTGCAAGCAGCACAGCCCCCTGGAGAAGGAGGCCTAGGCACTGGAATGCTGCCTAGTGCTGATTGTTAGAGAGTTCCAGTAGATTGAACACCAGTTAAAAGAGAGTTTACTGTACCAACACATCCACAGTTTACTGGGCTAACAGAAGACATTTGGGGTAAATTACAGATAAATAACAGCAAAGAACATGGAGAGCCAGGACTCGTGGCCTTAAACAAACTTTATGGGACCACAGGAAACTTGGTCACACCCACAATAAGTGGTCATCTGGCTAACTAAACCCATGCCAGATTATGGATGTTGCTGGATGAGAGAGTTCCAGATTAGAGAGGTTCAACCTGTACTGTAATGGTTGGTCATATTAGAGACAAATAAAACAGATTGGCTGAGTTATCACTCATGCTTCTGAATTACATGCCATGATTTCCAGCAAGTTCTCTTTCAATTTTCTAAGAGTTGCACTTAGCCCAAGAATCTCTTCTGTTCTTGCCTGGGTCACTTTGTACAGTTCATTTAACTCAAATGTTCTTCTGAATTGAAATAGGGGCAATTTCATTTGACACGCAAAACCATGAGAATGTGCTTTCCATTGTATCAACTCTGCTCAAATACCACGTGTCTTTCTCAGGGCAAGCCAATCTGTTGTGAAGGACACTGACTGCTCTGCTGAGGCTAGCATCCTCTGCCTGCAAGGCACTGTGAGGAACCTGAGCCAGTCCATGAAATTCATCACACACCAGCAAGCAGACAATGAAATGGAATGCATTCATCTGAAACTGCAGACCAGATGCTTCCACTGTATGCTTTCAGTATGGTTCACTTAATTCCATCAAAGTCTTTACGATGGCAGGAAAAGAGGGACATGTGTATCTGTTCTAGTTTCATTGTTTTTAAACAGGCAAAATGCTTTTCAATCCGTGCTGGAAATTCAGGTATGCTCCAGTCACAAACACTAGAGCTTTTCAATGAAGACAACCAGGCACTAAACGTCCTCATACTATCGTGAGCACCAGTTCATTTATGAGACTTTTTGCCATCTAAGAGATTTTTGAACCTTCAGCAAATGGTTCCTGATGATCAGCTTACACTTTCATTTCCAAATTTCATTCCACTACATCCTGTGGACCACCTTAAACAATATTTCTGTTTCTGAAAAAAAACATACAAACCAAGCAGACTCCCTGTGGACAGTTATTACCACAACCCTACTGCATAGCCATTTTTAGCAGGAAAACATGAGTCCCTGTTTGGATCATATGCTATGTAGGTGTATCTTGTGTTTTCCCATTGATTTGCCCAACTACTTCTCACTTCTGATAGTGACACAGTGTGTACCTACCCATGACACCAAGTGCACATTACCGTCTGTATTTCTAAACTTATTGTATCATCAGTAAAAATTTTGCCACAATTAGAGTCTAAAACAAACATATCCCTCCGAGCGCCCTTAAAATTTATGGTCCATCCAGCCTAGCATCCTGAACTCTATAATTTGTGAAGTGCTGTGTTAGCAGGACGACATAGTCTGCACTTGGGGAGAGTAGATAGAACCACTACGTATGCCAACTAATTTATAATTTACACTGCTTTTTTTTTTTTTTTGACTCTCAGATGACTGTGAAATGATGGTGCACAAACCAATTTACATTTCAGATCTAATATTCTGATGAACCCTGTTGCAATTATGATATTTCACTTGAATGTCTTCTTCCCTCTTGCGGTACAAGGCTATATTTCATGGTATATAAACAGCCTTTAGATAAAGACAAAATACTCTGGGTAGAGGCCTGCAATATAAGACTACTCTATTTCTTAAAATTCAGAGCAATAACACACTAGAACCCCAAACAGAAGAGAGAGAAATAAAACAGCTGTTCCCTAAGACAGAGGTATAACTCACCCGATCTTATATTAGGCTGGCTGGCTGCAAACTGAGTGATTGTAGGCTTCCCTACAGAGCCCCCTCCTCTACAGCAAGAGGCAAGAAATCCCCTGAGAATGTAAATCACAATATCAAAGCAGTGTTTAATAGACCACACACTAAAGCTCTCCGGAGGTAAATACTGTGCAAACACTACAATGCTAACTCTATGTGGAGTAAGAGATGTTTGCATAATATATTTTGTTATGTAAACAGATAATGCTTCTGGGGAGTGATTTTTGAAGTCCTATCTCAAAATAGCCTATTCACTATTTTACTGCAGCTACCTTTACAAGAAATCTGTAGATATCTTATTGGTGCTGTAATTGTTCTGTATGCTAACCAGCAAACTCCAGCCACGCATGACCACTATGGGCCGAGGCAAAGGGAGACTTGCGTCATATCAATGCAGCCTGCGAATGATGAGGAGGATCTTTATTCAAACTTCACCTGCTGTCATAACAAGATGCTGAGTCAGAACGAGCCCACCTTCTGCCTGAGGGACTCCACCAGCTGAGCACGTGCCCTGTGGCCAACCTCTGCTCTGTGGTGTCCACTTCCCAGCAAGGAAAGCAGGAACAGTCCCACTCCCACCACCTGTACTGAGTTGGGGCTAAGAGTGACCACAGAATCTGTGTGGTTGCTAAGGAAACCCCAGCAGCTCTTTAGCTATTTTCTGGAAGCCTAGAGAAGGACATGGGGCAGGGAGAGTTCTAGCCTGTCATCTCAGCCCAAAAGCAATAGCCAAGTGCAGGACGCATGGACAAACCACCCTAACTCATGCCAGGGGGAGAAAACAGCCACATCCACTGCCCCTAAAATTCTCTAGTGTTGAAGCCTGAGCCTTTATGGACTGAGTTTCTCAGGCACAGTCTGGCCTGGGCACTTTGAACTCTAGTTATGCACAGCCAGTTGGAACCAGACACCACATAACAAAGAGCTCTTCCACGTATCTTTTGGGCTGTGTGAGGACTGAACATCAGAGGCACAAACTGACCAAAAGCGATGAAGCTAGGGGAGTTAGGGACAGTGAAACTGAGATACAAAGAAGTTCCGTGATTTAGCCTAAGTTCAAAAAGGGGCTGCATTTCAGAGTTAAGTTCCCAGGCTCTGCTAGACTATTCTGGTTTCTGTATAAAAGCTAATACCCCTGGAAAAAAAAATCCACTTGGTGGGAAAGAGTGACAAAGCTAACTCTCCATCCTCTTTTCTTTACCATCCCTCCCCTTCCTTCTCTCTTTGCTGCATGCCTGTGACCATCTCAAACCACGGTTGAGGGGAGCACCCTGACACTTTCCGTCTCTTGATAGGGCAGGGTGGCTGCAAAGTAAAAGGCTTTGCACACCAAGGTGTGCCGAGAATAAGGCATAATCAAAAACTGAATGTAGAAAATTTGCAGAAGGGATTGGAGAAGGAACTACATCTATGTTCACAGAAATGTGGTTTTAATGCTGCAGATTTTAATCAACATGATTTTATGGCTGATTATGTAGCTGATTTCTCTGGCCTGGCCTTGGGCTCTCCTATTCCAGTATTCAGCTGTGCCCATAAACTAGCATTATCACATTACTGCAACTCCACTGGCACCTCTTCTTACCCCACTGCCAACCCATCAGCTCCTGGAGGTTTCAATTTAGGGGTTTTGCCAATATCAGGTTAAGGTATGAAGGGGTAGACACTACAAAAAAAACGAGCAGTCAGGTCTTGTTCTTAATAAAACAAAGCAAGCAGTCCTGTAGCACTTTAAAGACTAAGAGTATAATTTATTACATGCTGAGCTTTCATGGAACAGACCCACTTCTTCAGATCTGGAAAACCCTGATCAAACCAGATCTGAAGAAGTGAGTCTGTCCCCTGAAAGCTCATCACCTAATAAATTACATTGTTCGTCTTTAAAGTGCTAAAGAACCACTTTTCGGTTTTGTGAAGATTTTAACTAACACAGTTACCTCTCTCAGACCATTACCCTTGACAGTGGTTCATAATGTCAACACTGTATGTATTTTTCCCCCCAGGAGCAGTTTGCCAGAGAAGCAGGGGATGTAAGTTTATGCATACTGGTGAATTTTACAGTGGTTGCTTTTAAACCAAAAATCGAGATGCACCTGTGATGAAAAGGTGCAGGGAGGGTTTTAGCTGAAGACCCAGGAAATGTGTACCTGAGATGATGCAGAGTTACTGTTAGAATCAGTGCCCAAGCTGATCTCTACTGTCAGGTCGGAGCACAAGGAGATAGGCAGTCTCCAAGGCAGCCAGGACCCAAACCATAAAGGGTTACTCATTAAATAGTCCATTACGTGGCAGATTGCCAACAGCATGTCTTCAATTATGGCAAAATGCTGATGTACCACAGGTCAAGTATACAGTGAACACAAACGTATGGATAAAAATAAAAATGCAGGGCTTGTTTTAAAGGCACAAAGTAGGATCAGATGAGGTATTTCCCATG
The DNA here is from genome assembly GCF_033958435.1 of Carettochelys insculpta. NCBI lineage: Eukaryota > Metazoa > Chordata > Testudines > Carettochelyidae > Carettochelys > Carettochelys insculpta. Next base: position 84,647,816 of record NC_134139.1, on the reverse strand, counting down.
CAGGGCACAGAGAGCTAAACACAAAACTCCCATTAACACTAATGGGAGTTATGCTCTTAATGTCCCACATGCTGTTCTGAAAATCTAATATAGCCCTGTGCCTAGATGGTACTTTACATATATAAAGAGTTAAACTATAAAAAATGAAATGTACCAACTACCTATTTAGTATCTTCTAAAATACACATTAACTTTCCATATGAACTTAACTGCTGACTATGTCCTAGGGGAAAACATGTCTCATAACACAATTTCTAGCTTTTAAGACTCATTTTGGAAAAAGAGAATATGCTTGTTCCCTGGGTCTGTGTTAGAGAAATAGTAGAGAGTGTATTCAAACAGACTTCCTCTGTCTTTGGGCAGCCTACTGCTGTCAACACGAAGGCTAAAATCTCAATAAAATCATGGGCACTTTTGCTTATGTGAGGACTAAGGATGGGTCTTCTATTGGTAAACACTGTAGAAATTACATCTCAAAACACTCTTCAGTTGCAGTATAATGAATCCCTGAACCTGATCCCACCAGTTGCTCCCTTCTGTGTCAATTTTCTACCAACCTTAGGCATGCAGCAAAATGGAATTTGCAAACAGAGGGCCTAGTCTAGTAGTCCTTAATTCCAGGAGTACAAAGGAGTTGAAGTGCTGTGTCAATGGCACATTCAAAATAATTAGATACAAACAACACACTCTTAATAGAAGGCTGAAACATAATACTATTTCTTAAAAGTCAGAACAATAAATACACAAGAACCCAAAAGCAGAGCAATTCAAAGTAGGTTGCTCACTTAGGGGAAAAAAAATGTTACACTGCAGGGGTCAGCAACCTTTCCGAGGTGAACTGCCAAAATTTAACCCTTTGACCTCCATCTACAGCTGAGTGTTGATGGTACTTTTTGAAGTCACTAATAGTCCTATTTACAACAGCTTCATTCATAAGTAAATTAAGATGCAGAGCTTTATGGCTTAGGTGGTGGTTGGTAGCATTAGCCAACCCACAGACAGCATGGCTTTGAGCAAGCTCCCAGCTGCATGGGGGGAGGAGGGGCAGGGCTGAGCTCCTGCCTTATGTGCCAATGAAAATCGGCTCATTGCCACTCTTGGCACACGTGCCAGAGGTTGCTAACCCCTGGGTTACAGCTTATTTTATGTTGGCTCTTTACCAGTTGATCCTGAGAGGTTCTTACCAATCACACTCCCTTGCCCACACGCAGAGTGATGAACTGACTCTGAAATTTAAAGTGATAGCTTGCAATTTTAATAGTTTCAATACATTATAAGGCTTCAGGATATGGAAAGAGCAATCTTTGTGACTAGAGCTCTGTGGAATGCTGGCTTTCCAGTAAAACAAAACAACAGTCCATCAAAAATCATATTGAAGAAATACTTTATAAATTTACCTAAATATCAGCATGTCTTGTAGTGACCTACAATATTTTGTTTGAGCAACCAAAAAAAAAATCAAGTTAAAACTGAGACTTTCCATAAAATACAAGTACCTTAACTCCACTTTACACTATTGCCTGTAACTTGAGTTTAGTGTAATGATGAGTCCAGCAGATCTCGGCTTTAATGAGGGCCATAAGTAACGATGAACAGCTGGCCGTCTTAAATCAGGATGTCTGTGGAGAGTGGGCAATTTGAAAAAACCAGAGCCTAGCTATTGCCAGCATTTTAGCAGCATTGCCAAAAATCTAAGAAACAAGAAAAATGTCTTTGCTAGAGTGTAACCCTCAGGCCATTTTAGATGCCTGGAGACAGCTAACAAATTCGTTTAGTTGGCAAAGCAGCGATTACCTTAGGGCGAGTTTTTGACTTTATAGATCAGTTATGGACAGTGTAAAAATATTTCTTGGTAGAGGAGCAAACCAGTTCTGTATATGCACTGGGAATGGGACTCACACAATCACATCCATATCCTATAGATGACTGAAAAGCCATCTGACAGTAAGAGAGCATAGCGCCAATGGTGATAGGCGTTACTTCATGTTACTAATCCCTTACCAGATCCGCTGTAGAACATATGTTAGTGACTAGTTTTGACTTTAACTTATTTTTATAATGAGGCTAGAAAGCAACAAATTAGGGAACTGTGGTAAAGAAAAAGTTTTCAATTTAAAAAGTAAGCTGGTAACAATAGTTACTCACTCCACTAGGACATCAGAATCAGGACATGCTGTAGCCTGAAGGAATGTAAAAATTGATGAGCTGCCATAGCTTTTTAATAGAATTTCTTTTATACATTTTACACTCATGATCAGCTACAGTATGATCCATCATAAATAGGCCAAACACATTCAAAACCAAGATTAAGAATCACTACAAACTGAGGGAGAACATATCCTGTACTTGCAAAATTATCACCTCTCTTACCTGGCCATTTCCTTTCCTAATCCATTACATATCCCATTAGTTTTGCTTACATTTATTTTCCATTCTGCTTTTTACCTTGTCTTTTCTTACAGTAATTCAGCTATATTTTCCTTAAATCAATACACCATCAGCTGCAAATCCTAGGTGATTCAACCCTGCTCGCTATTTATTCTAATAGTAATTTTCTCCATGGCATCTCCTCAACATCATATGTGAGGTCCAAACAGTCTGTGGAATTGCTCTAAACTAAAAAAACACTGGCTTATGTCAGAAACATTCTTGATTACTTTGTGGGCATCATGCTGTAGGTTGATTACTTCTGTAAAAGAAATTGTAGGTATAGCAAAGACTCAGGAAAAGTTGAACTCAGTAGCCTTTTAATGCCTGCTGCTTGGAAACAGCTGACTAGAACTGCATGGAAAGTTTCATAGTCAGGGTGCACTGAATCTAGCAGCCAGTATGAAACAGTGAGAGACTGATACAAATCATTAGTTCAAAGATGTGTGTTGAGCTTGTAAAAGGAAGTGACTTCTCTGAAGCAGTGTTTGGAGTTGGAGAATGGAAGGAAGAGTTCAAAGCTTTTTAGCGGTCTGGATGGGGACAGTTGTCACCGTTTTATTACAACCCCGTATGAGCTCTTCCTTGTGAATAGTCACCAGATTAATCTAACAGACCCAGCCTTGGGCCCACATGCTCTGTGCTAGCCGTTTTTCGTCAGAGTCCACTCACAGCTCTTAGGCACAATTTTGGAGTGCAACTCCCCTATTCAGCACCTTCCTGAGGTGAAAGACTCCACAGTGCAACTGCCTAACCCCTGACAGTAATGCTAACTCTCCCAAACCTTCCCTGTATCAGCTGCAGTCTGTTCGCAGTTCCACAGACCTCCCCCTAGCTTCTTTCCTACTCTAAAAATGCTTTGGGCATTGGTCAGTGAAATTTTAGGGCCTCTGGCCTCTCCTTCCTAGTCCTGCCTCTTTTTGTTGATTGGTGAGAGTTCCAACTAAGACTAGATGTGGTCCTTTCATAAAAGTCCAGCCTTCTGTCAGGTGAGCTCGTTCCACCATTTCAAGCCCCTTGTCAGTTTGTCATCTCTTGTTTACAGCCCACCTGAAGTCCTAACTAGGGAAACTGGTTTCCCTGCGCGGCAGCTGGGTCATTCTAGAATGCTTCCATTTATCTCGCTGAAATTCTCTGTCTGTGTAGGTAAATAGCATACCACAGCCTTCAGGGAATCCTCCAGGAATACAGAAGGAGTGGCCAGGCTGAGTTGATGGACCATCAGGGACACTTACTGGCCCCCAAAACAAACATTGTATCTGTGCTTGGAGCCCATATGAAGGAAACATTTTGGAAATCTGCAGGAATTTGCTGCTTGCTTCTTTGGTCAGAGTTAGTACAGCATGAACCATGGCTGTCTAAATGACTGATTGAGTATCATTGGTGGGACTTAGCTTATTTGACTGGACTTTGCCTTCTAACAGCTAATTGCTGAGCTGCACCAGGCCCTATATGACAACATAAAGTAAATGAGGGTGAACTGGTGGTTCTGAGAATGCACTTTAGTCAGAAGTATCAGAAGCCCACAACAGAAATAAGCAACAGCAAAGTGAAAATTAATGTAATTGTGAACCCAGTTCTTTATGTTTCATTCCTTTCACTTCAACGAGCTTCACATTTCTCACACCACTTCATTTTGGTTTTCTCCCTCCCCTAGCAAAGAGCTAGAAGGGATGTTCCATCCAGTTCTGAAATAAATTACATCTAAAAACAGAATATTAGCAAAAAAGTGTGCTAAGCCAGTTAGCAAGTAGAATGACATTACTGTAAAATTACTTACAACAAGAATGTGATCAAGCGACACTGGCAGTATGTGCAAAATAATGAACAACTCTGCTGGGTTGTTTACATTTTTGCCATAAAAACTGGGTACACTAATATCTTATTCCCAGTGTGGAGGAGGTTGATTGTTTTCTTTAGGTTACTGCCTCATAGCAGGGAACCAGATAAAGAAGATAACTGCATTGTTGTATGGGACTTATTGTTATGGGCGCAAACCATCAGGCTATATAACATACATTATTTTAATGTCTTATGGAAGAATGCAAAGAGAAAACAATCTATGCAACAATAGGACAATGGAAAAAGAGGCAAAAATCACAGAGACATAGCTGTTGCAGCTATGAATAACTACCCACCTTCACCTCACAAGCAAGCTGATAAAAATAGTTTGCTTGGGAAAACTGATTGTTGCTCATCCAGTGTTTCCCTTTGAGTCAGTCATCAGATGGCAGTTAATTTGATCCTCCATGTAATTTGACGAAACTCTCTGAAATTGGAGATTTACTTTCAAAAGAATGCTTTTTGTGTACAGACTATCAGCAGGATTTTTCAAAAGATCTGTCAAAATAACTTGCTAGTGCAGACGCAGGCTCTCAGAATTCTTTGTAAGGTGGGCTTTCCACTGGCCTGAACTGCCTCCCATAGTAGCTGCAAGGTGTTCACACTGATAATAAGATCGAGCACGTATCAAAAAGAGGAAAGGACTTACTTGACATAGGGGGAAAACAATGAAAGTCTATAAGATGATGCCAAACGGCAGGAAACTCCTTACCATTTCCATTTCACCTCAAAAGAGAGGTTTTCTACAGAGCTGTTACATTTGTCCTTAAGTAGTTCTCAGTGATCTGTACCTGAGACCCTCCCTCCTCTGCATTTTTGTACGGCAAGCACCATTATGAAAACTCTATTTCATTAATGCAGAAAGACATAGGTAGAAGACAGCTGAGACCTAAAGGACAGACAATGGAAGCAGCTGATAATAGACAATAGAAACAGAAAAGATCCCATACAGCACTCCAAAATTAATTTTTCGCAATGCTCTTGACTCACTATTAGTCTGAATCAGAGCCTGCCATACACAGGCACCCATACGAACCAAACACCATCAATGTAGAATTCCCAAAAACAAAATTAAACTACGTACACTGCAAGTTATTTCAGCTACATACTCCTAACTGAGCCCCCATATTGTAAGCTGTGGGCCTGGAGTCAAGGCCAATGTTTCCTTGAGGGACTGTCTTGTGAGTTAAACAACTAGAGATTTATTGAAAGGAAAGAGAAAAGGTAACAGTCAAGAGTGCCATTGTTAAGACCTCAACCACAGCAGAGACGCTGTAAATATGGAAATGGGCCAGATCAACATCTGGATCTCAATCTAGCTTTTTTCATTGCGCAGGTGTGTTTGCAATGGGGGTTTTGTTCTGTCCTACTCCATGTTTTGTTGGAGATCCATCGGCACAGTTGTCATTTTGTACGTTCATTCTTTTCCTCCTTCCAAATAAACAAACAAAAATCCCCCATGAGTTCTCTTACCTCATTTGATTTTTTTGAGTCAGTGCCCATGTGGTAGGTTTTCTGTGTAACATTATTTATACTACTTTGTTTCACGCTCCATCTATTGTGAGGGCAGCTTTTGTAAGCAGCATATTTTTGTAGCCTAACTAATCCATTAAAAAGGACACCACTGACTCTTATGTTTTGAAAGACACAATGAGATATGACATCTGTTATTTCCCCCCAGTCAGGATCTTTCCAAAAGAGCTCAATACGGCGCTTCTACAATAACATATTTCATTCATTGTGATACTTTCCTCACTTGTCTATTTTGACAGGCAAAAGAATACAGGAGAAGAACATGAATAGGCACCTGACGCAGAGAGAGGGTTAATGAGACTCATAGTGAAATGGTCTCACTAGGTGTGAAGGCATCTCATCTAATGGTGATATGGCTTATGAGAGGGAAACGGGCCACAGATCTGCAGCATTGCTGACCAAATCTAAAACCATCCCTTTAGTTTCAAGTTGCCCAGCCCTAGTAGTGGTAGAAAAAAAAGCAAGGCCTCATTAGTTCCTAGCGCAGAAGCAGCTTGTTCGAGTGTGCTCACACTCAATTTTCGTGGAACACAAATACACAATATTTTCAGTAATAAATGAAGCTGAGTGTGTCATGTTGACTGCAACCACGCAGGAGTGTTTATTGACAGAGACAGAGAATGAGGGAGAAAATAAGCTCCATAGTGGAACCAGAATCCCTGAAGTGCTGGGTATTGCCATTTCAATCATGGAAAGCAGACTGACCTTGTTACTAAAGCCCAGGAATGAGTGGCAGAGAACCTAGATTCTATCCCTATGCCCTGCTTCATCAGATATTTAAGCATAGAGAGATGCCAGATGATTGGAAAAAGGCAAATGTAATGCCCATCTTTAAAAAAGGGAAGAAGGATGATCCAGGGAACTATAGGCCAGTCAGTCTTACAACAGTCCCTGGAAAAATCGTGGAGGGGCTCCTCAAGGAAGTCATTTTGAGGCACTTGGAGGAGGGGAGAGTCATCAGGAATAGTCATCATGGATTCATGAAGGGCAAGTCATGCCTGACCAATCTGATTAGTTTCTACGATGCGATAACTGGCTCTGTGGATAGGGGAAAAATCAGTGGATGTGATTTATCTTGACTTTAGCAAAGCTTTTGAAACAGTCTCCCACAATATTCTTGTCGGCAAGTTAAAGGAATGTGGATTGGATAAATGGACACTAAGATGGCTAGAAAGCTGGCTAGAAGGTCGGGGCCAGAGGGTAGAGATCAACGGCTCGATGACGGGATGGTGGTCGGTTTCTAGTGGAGTGCCCCAAGGTTCAGTTCTGGGTCCTGTTCTGTTCAACGTATTTATCAATGACTGAGATGAGGGGTTGGATTGCACCCTCAGCAAGTTTGCAAATGACACTAAGCTAGGGGGAGAGGTAGATACACTGGAGGGTAAGGACAGGATCCAGACTGACTTAGACAAGTTGGAAGACTGGGCTGCAAGAAATCTGATGAGGTTCAATAAGGACAAGTGTAGAGTCCTGCACTTGGGCCGGAAGGATCCCAAGCATTGTTACAGGCTGGGGTCCGAGTGGCTCGGTAGTAGTTTTGCAGAAAAGGACCTGGGAGTTGTAGTGGACGAGAAGATGGACATGAGTCAACAGTGTGCCGTTGTAGCCAAGAAAGCAAATGGCATATTAGGTTGCATCAAGAGGAGTGTTGCCAGTAGATCCAGAGAAGTGATTATTCCTCTTTTTTTGGCTTTGGTGAGGCCGCATCTGGAGTACTGTGTCCAGTTCTGGGCCCCCAATTATAGGAAGGCTGTGGATACACTGGAGATAGTCCAGCGGAGGGCGACCAAACTAATTAGGGGGCTGGAGCATATGACTTATGAAGAAAGGTTGAGGGAATTGGGACTGTTTAGTCTGCAGAAGAGAAGACTGAGGGGGTACTTGATAACAGCCTTCAACTTACTGAAGGGAGGCTGCAAAGAGGCTGGAGAGAGGCTGTTCACAGTGGTCACGGATGGCAGAACACGGAACAACGGTCTCAAGTTGCGGTTGGAAAGGTCCAGGTTGAACATTAGGGAAAAACTTTTTCAGTAGGAGGGTGGTGAGGCATTGGAATGGTCTGCCCAGGGAAGTAGTGGAGTCTCCATCCCTGGAGGTGTTCCAGTCTCGGCTCGACAAAGCCCTGGCGGGGCTGACCTGATGGGTTTGGGTCCTGCTTAGAGCAGGGGGCTGGACTCAATGGCTTTTTTAGGTCTCTTCCAGCTCTATTGGTCTATGATTCATATACTGTACATAAATTTCACTGAAGTCAACCTAAGCACGTTAAGTATTCTGTTGACTGAAGATGGGCAAGAGTATGTGCTTAAAATTAAACATGCACTTTGCTCAATCAGAAGTTTAAAACTTTCTGCATCTCAGTCTCTGCCATCCAGTGTTTGAGATGGGGTAACCAGAACTGCATACAGTATTATTCAGTTTATTATTTTATTTCCCAGTGGAAAGTTGCCACCTTCACCCAAGATACCTTCTTTCTCCCACTGCCCTCCCCTCCTCCTTGATGGCTGTCTCAGAAGAGATCACAGACTCAATGAACATGGAGAGTCAACTTTTTGACAAAGGTTGAGGCACACTGGTAGCACAGGCTGTGAGAAAGACTGCAGTGCTTATGCCTGTGCTGCACCTCTCCTGTTGACAGAGAACATCATTTTCCACGGTTGGCAATACAGAATGTTTCATCAATTCATTTTCATGCACAAAACATTCAGAATGATGTTCTCTCTGGAGCTAAGGCAAAAAGTAAGACACACCCACAGCATGAGCCACATGCTTGAAACGTAGGAATTTGTGCAAAGGTGGGAGGCATCAGAAAAGGCCACGACTTTGGTAATTAAGGCGAGATGTAGATGTCTGGGATGTGACTGGGCCAGTGCTATGACTGGTAGTGGCACTGAGGAAGGGGAGAATTAAAAATAATCTAGCATTCATCAGTTCTACAAAAGACCCTTGTGTCAGCAAACTCCTCTATTGCAGCTTGTGAAATACCGGCTCACAGCAGAGCAATCTTTCACTGAGGCTGCCAGCCAGTGCATTCACCGCTTCCTGGATTCAATTCACCGGCCTTATTTGAAAAATGAGAAATTATGAAAAGACAAGGAGTGAGTGAATGTGAAAATGTCCTTGGCTAACGGAAGCACAGGTTACGAGCCTTTCCCTACTCTAAGTTTGAGTTTCACTCGCTTTTTATGTCGGGGCCCCTTAGTCAAACTCAAATATTTCATAGTTCCCATCTGTGCATGCTATCCTTATGTAGGGAAAGTAACATGCCTAATTTATCTCTGGGTGTTGCTAGAACCGGCAGACAATAATTGACCTTGGTGGACAAAAAGTTGCAAAGCAGTGAGATTTTCTTTGATTTAGAATCTAACACAATTCGCCACACCTTGATACACTCTCCTACCCCAGTTGCTGTTCGTAAGCCCCAGTGGTCACAAACCACCAATTGAAAAATACTGCCTTTTATTCACTGCACTGTAACACCGTTCTCCAGAAGGTGTTTTTCCTAACCATGAAATCTTAGCACCATCGATTCAATCTTCCGAGCACAAAAGTAGTCACTACCAGAAATACAGAAGTAACAGTACATCTAGCAAACATGGCCATGTTAGTAATTTAAGCAATAAACACCAGTGAGCAGCCAAAGAAAGGGTGACTTCTTCTAACAGCTTCTGTGACCTGCTTAGGAATGGATGGCTATTCTTTAGGCTAGAGATATCCTAAGGCTGCATCTACCACTGTGAGATAAATTTGAATTTAAGGCAGTTAGCTCAAGATTACTATGACTGTCTTTACTTTAAATACCATTAGCTCGATTTTGGGAGCACTAATATCGAGCATACAATATTGCTGTTACTTGATGGGTGTAGAGTCAAGCTCGAATTCAAAAGTTCGATTAAAGGCCAGTGTGGGAGCTCCACATTTAAAAACACATTTTTTAGCCTCCAGAGGTGTCCCATATGCAACCCACAATGCCCCACAGTGCTCCACTCTGGCCACTGCTCTCCAGGTGCACCGGAATTAGGTAACAGGAAGACCATTAATTTCCAAGTGGGAGCAGCAAGCCTGTGGATGTGGGCTCATGTTTGTATGAGAGGCTGAGAAATGTCTCTCTTTCTTTTCTACTAGTGCTGTGAGCACATCTACTCATTACAAATAGCCCTTTGTAAGAGGGTGAGAGCAAGGGTTAAACAGGGCCTATTGGCCCAAGCAGCCCCACCCCGCTTCACCTGCAGCCAGTGTCAGGCCAGAAGGAGTATAAAGGGAGGGAAGCCAGCCCAGCTGGGGGCTGAGCAGCCAAAAGGCAGGAGCTGGCTCTGCGGCAGAAGGCCCCAAGCCAGACTTGCCACCTGCTGCCGGAAGGCACAGCCTAGGACCCTTCCCCAGGCACTGAAGGGAGTGGGGAGCCCCCCAGCCCCCAGGGAGCCCCTCTCCTGCCAAAGGGAGAACTAGATTCTTGGGGCCATGCCCCAGACTTAACCCATAGACTCTTGGGTGGGGCTGAAGGCCCACCTCACAGGCTCTGGCCAGAGGGTTTAGCCAGTAGGCCACCTGGTCCCAGATGCGAACCGCTCACACCCCTGCAGGGAGTTTGTGGCTCTGTCTCTACACGTGTTATTTTTTTCAGAGCTGCCTGGCGCCAGCCACTGGCCCACCACACCACGAGGCAACAAGACTGTTGTGTGGGTTGTGCTTGCTTAAGACACCAAGAAACTTCTCAGTGGTTTACTTTTGTGCCCAAACCTCCCTCCCTCCCCCACAGGTGCCACACAGTCGGGGTCTCTCCCAAGCTCAGCCACATCACATGGGTAGCCCCCTGACCCAATAAAAGGACATGCCTGCTGTCCGGTGCTGAACATGCTGCCAGGCAGCACCATGTCCTGGCTTGCATGCATTTAGAGCTCCAAGGGCAGGAAAGATATTCAGGGCCTTGAGGCTGCCGGGGGGAGATTAAGATATCTGGGGGCTTGCAGCTGCCAGGGGGAAGTCTCCCCCAGCGGCTAACATAGTCAGGGCGACCACTTCAAGTGGGCCCCACCGAGCCCCCCGACACCCTTAGCAAGGGACCACTGGGGCTAAGATAGTTGTAGGAACTACTTCAACATTCCAAGCGGCTCTGCAGCCACAGACCACAGCATCCTCCTGCACCCTGCTGAAAATATTTTCGGGAGCTTGCTGTCCATTGCAGACACCTGCTGGTTTGATGTTTCTGTTATAAAAACTTTTTGATAACATCTCTTATCTGTCTTCACGCTTTGACCCCCTCAGAAAGACGGGGGGAGTGGGGGCTAACTGAGATTCCTGTTTCCGTTATAAGTTCAGTGTCTGATATTTCACTGCCATCACCTGTGTTGGCAATATCTGTGTAGTGAAAGGGAAAGTCAAAAATCTCTTTTCCTACACTCTTCTATCCTCTTTCTTCTACCTTTGAGAAGACAGTCAGGGTCCCTGTATTATTTTCAGGGATCGGATGCAATCACAGGAGAAAGGACACTCAGGGGATGGCCAGTTGAGAATTCAGCTACAGAAGAAAGACATTCTGTAAGCTTTTTTTTTTTTGCCATCTCTGTGGATGTGTTTGCTTACTGTGGGAGGGGAATGAGGAAAACACAATGTGGGAAGATGATGTCAAAGACCAGCAAGCATATCCAGAATGCTACAGGGATGAGGAAATTGTGGGATAAGTTCCCACAATGCACTACTGCAACAGTCAATATTTGCCAATCAAGTGTGGCAGCAATAAGTAGACTTTGTGAGGAAAACACGGGGAAGTGAGGATGCTCAAATTCGAACTTATAAATTTCAGAATTACAAAATCGATATTAATAAATTTGAATTTATCTCATGGTGTAGACACAGCCTAAGCTATTAGCTATGGAGGAAGCCCACCTCTAAGCCATTGTACTGCAGCAGTACAGAGCTTGTGAGCTGTTAAGAAAAATGACATGTACGATATTTCAGAATCACCAAGTCTGACTTGCTTGTTTTTCATACCAAGCAGGATACAACACATTTGTATCTAACACCAGTTACCACTCCAGTGCTCATTTTCCAAACTTACTAGTCAAAAACTGTACAAATTAAGTATCATTTCCTTAATAAAATAATAATACTTTGCATGTATTTAATATCCCCCATAATTCAAAGCATTCTATGAACATGAATTATTCCTCATAATATTTCTATATGGTAGGACCATAGGTAACACTAGCCCATTTTACAGATTGGGCAGCTGAGACAGAGTGAGTAAGTGACACACCTGAGGGTGCCTGACAGAATACAAACCTCCCAGTCCTGCGCTCTGTCTATAGGCCTAGGTGGCTTCTCATGAATATAGACTGACCAGTAAGAGATAAACTTCTCATCCTGCAAATAAGAACAATAAATTAGACACAGGATATCTGCAAGTAGAGCCTGTCACTTGCTAAATTACTATGGAGCTTGATAATACTGCTGTAGTATGATCAGTTGTTCCAATAATTTAATGCTGCCTCAAACAGAAAAGCTGCTCCAGATGAAACATGGCAGATTTGAACAAATGTTTAGATAAAGCAGCGGAAAAAAAATGAAGCCAGATGGAGTGATGATGGAGGGGTGACTGGCACCATTTACTGATAAATCAGAGTTAGTAACAACAAAAAGCCCAAAACCACCATAGTCTGGTGTAAATCCTATGATTACCATGGCCATAGTCAGAATACTACATCCAGCTAGTGGAGATTTACTCTCCATACCTGGGGCACTGAAAATAAATACTGACTCTAATATACCTGATTCACAGCAAGTTAGCATTTGAGGTTTGCAGCAATAAATAAATGAAAAGCTGTATCAAACCATTTAATTTGAACAGTGTATGTATTAAAATGTCATGGGCTGGCAGATAAACTGGTCTCTATTCCTAAAAGAAAGAGCTACACAAGATATTTGAACAATTTGGCATAATTCTGTATGAGTCAGGAAGTGCTGGATGATTATACGAGGATTTGTTCTGTGTTCACAGAACAGTTTTTAATCTGGATTTAGAATTCAGCATGTGCAAGTACCACTTTTGGTCCATAGAATAAACTGCAGATTTGACAGCATTACATTTTGTTAATTCTGCAGACAGCGCTTTGACAGGATTTCTATGCACACAGACTAACCCATTGCTCTCCAGCTGAAGAACCATTGCAGTGCCAACATTAATTATTGATCCTCATCCCCCTAAAATAAGCTTAAAATTTTAGGGGAGAGGAGACAGGTGAAGTTCTTCCCCTTCAGCCTGCTTCTTGTGACCCTGTATTTTGATCACCTCCACTCCAGTTTCTTTATGCTGGCAACTGAGACACTACCAGCTACTACAGGGTGAACCTCTCTGATGTGCCATGGTTGGGACCTAATTGGTTCTGAACCAGAGAACTTGCCAGACCAGGGAGGTCTATGCCACCCTCTCTGCTGCTCTGGCTGTGGAGCTACATCCCAGCAGCCACAGAGGGGCCAGCATTGATGGAGTGGGTTTAGACAGGTGCCTGGAGGAAGAGGCAGAGCAGCTGCAGAGCCCTGTGGGTAGGGGCCAGGAGCAAAGCCCTGCGGTTGGAGGCAGAGTCCCATAGCCACAAGGCTGTACGCCCTGCTGCCAGCCACAGGCTGTGGGGTTCTGCAGACACTCTGCACTTCCCCTCAGCATTTCCCCCTTTTCCCATCCCATCCCCTCCCCTTCTGAGCCTCAATGCCACAAATCAGCTATTTGCTGTGCTCTGGAAGTGCTGAGAGAACATGGGAGGAGTTGCTGAACACAGGCCCTCCTCAGCTTTTCCCTGTCAGTGCTCCAGCCCCAGAGAACCCACAGATGCTGGACTATAGATGGTGCTGGATGAGGGAAGTCCAGATTAGAGAGGTTCATCCTGTACTACTATTAAAATGTCAGAAAAGGGTTGTTCTTGTGTTATTTAAGTTATTTATTTTAGGGCAGAAATTAGGACTGATTTGGGGAAAAATGCAACAATTCAAGAGGTCTCATATAACTGAGTGAAACTGGGAAGAAGCAGGTGCTTGTTATAAAATATATAACATTTTGCACTTCAGTAGCGCCCTATACCCAAAGAGCTCAAAGCACCAGAAAAGCTAAGGCCACATTTGTGCATGAAAGGGGTCCAATTCTGCTGATTTTGGGTACCCAACATGGATGGTCTGTGCCTGATTTTTTTGAGGTACTCAGCATTTGCAGCTCCCACTGACTTCCACCGAACTTATGGGTATTCATGACCATTAAGAACTGAGCCAGCAGGGGTCTCAAGTGGCACACACCAGCTGTCCAGACACTGCCAGGTGATTTGTAGTCAACGCAAAACAGATGAATTTCAAGAGAAGAGCTGACAGGAGGAAATGTCGTGGCTTTAGAGACTTTTACAGGGAGCGACACCCCCAGCATACAGGGGTAGCCCACGAGAAAGCAGAAAGTTATGTGAAAGGGGGAGAGTCAAATCTTCTTTCTCCATCTGAAGAAACCACCTCAGAGTCAGACTCCTCATACAGTGAGGGGAATGCCAAAGGCAGCTACATTCTGCTACAGACATTCTGCTGTCTGAGATGTGATGGGACGGTAGGGTGACCATACCTCCCCAGGCCAAATATGGGACAGGGAGGACGGCACTAGATGTCCTGGCCAAAACAGGACAGATGGTGATCCTACAAGTAAGGAAGTGGCTGACCTGTGGGGGATGCCACCCTTCTGGGGGAGAGTGCTCCCTGGCTGCGGAGGGGGCAACTGCCTCTCCCAGCTTCCCCAAATTGAGGGAAGCCAGGAAGGGGGCATCAGGTGCTTTGATCCAGCTCCGGTTCCCCGAGTCACAGGAAGCCAGATCCAGGAAAGTTGTGCCAGTGCAGCACCTGGCTCCCAGTTCCCTATGGCCCAGGGAGCCAGGAACCAGATGCCAGCTGTGCCTGGGTGGCTCCCAGCTCCCCATGGCTCAGGGAAGCCAGGCAGCAGTTGTACCAGTGTAGCTCCCCACAGCTTGAGGAGTCAGGAACCAGGTGGCAGATACACCAGTCTGCTTCTCTGCTCACCCAGCTGCAGAGAGCCAGGTGCAAATACAATTTAATTAGCCCCTTTTTAAAAATAAATTAGGACACCTTTCCTGGTACCTGTAATATGGGGCTATCCCAGCCAATATGGGACAGATGGTTACCCTTTGGGAACAATACATTTGAATGGTAACACAGAGACAAGCAGACTCTACATTGAACCTCCCCTGCTATGAAGAATTACAAGAAAACTCACCGAGAGGAGGAATACACACATATATGGGAATAACCTGCATAGGGACCTTTCCCCTTTCCGGGGGAATGGGATACTCTGTATTGCTTCTCCCACCCTTCCTGTGTTATTTTAATCAAACCACCCTATTTTATCTCCTCACACTCATGTCCTCAACTGAGAAACAGCCATACACAATTTGAGTGACATTTGGATGCGTCTAATCAGAAAGATGGAACTTCAACCAGCTTTTTAACTAGGCCGTCAAGAGCCAGAAGCAGCATTTCCACTTTATAAGAGACTCTGGAAATTTAAGCACATGGGCAGAACACTAGAATAATTTTCAAAGAGGTAGCAGCCAAAAAAATAAAGCCATATTTATTTCATCTCCGGTAAGGTATGTTGCATTCATTCAGATGGAATATATGAGTCCAGAGAATCAAGGGTGTTAATATGACCCATACTTATACAGTGTGAAGCAGGTTCAAAGTTTGGTTTAGAGAGACCCCAGCCTGCATAGTACCATGGCAAACACATTATTTAAAATCATCTCAGCCTTTTTTTTTTTTTTAAAGATTCAGTTACAGTAAAAAGGACTTAGAGCACTTAGCATGTAAAGTACCAAACGAGACATTACTTTTAAACAACACTTTTGTTCCTTTTAGCTATTAGAAACCCCTCCCCACTCCTATCTCTGTCCATATTGTAATAACTGTGCCTTTGGGGAGAAGAGAGCAAAAGCAAGCTTATAGCACTGGAGTTGCTACTGTTGTATACCACCCAACAGTCCAATGTTTTGCAGGGCTGTCCCGTGTTGACCTATAAAGCCCCGGTCAAGTTGAAGCGGCTCCTGTCCTGCAAGGCTAGCTAGGCTGGGCTCCAAGTCCCAGACATTGCAACTTTCTCCCCTTCCTCCCTCACAGTCCCTCCCCTCCCTTCACTGCTCTCCCACTTGCTCCTCACTCCCCAACCCCATGACAGCCCTTCCTCAGACCCTTTCCAATCTGGAGACACATTCAGAATGTTGGAACTGAACCTACCTTGCCCCTTGGGACAGGAGCTGTCATTGTAGGGTGAGTGCAGGGCAGGCTCACTCTACAGCTCTGTGCAGCCCACTCTAGACCTCCCATGCCCAGAGGGTAGGACCTGTCCCACTTTAGCTATTGGAAATCTTGCTATGTGTGTCATTGTTAAAGTCCAATCCTGTGCGCTAGAAAACAAAAACTCAACACATTCAAAAGTGGAGTGAAAAGAAAAACAAAGATACACAATACAGACAGTACATCTGTCTCAGATGTTGACTTTATCTTACATTCTCAGTGCTGGAAAGATCCAGGAATGGTGTCTGGTCTTATTACCCTCTGAGACTGGCAAATTCATACCAACTTCCAGTTAATTCAGACTTTGCTTCTAGTTGCCCCTCTTATCCCAGCCTCACAGCAGTGTTGCAAAATATATATTCTTGGCCAGCTAAGCCCAACCCATATTAGACAGAAGGCAAAAGTAGAAGGATGGGAAAGAAATTGGAGGGAATGACATGGTGTCATATCCCATGCAGTGGTTGGGATTTAGCTGGAGGTGGCAATGTTATCTGATTTGTTCTCTATGGCCTCATCAGGATCTCTGTAGGGAGCAAGACAACAAAGAGCCAACAGTCACAGAGTGAATCCCATGATAATGAAGTTCACTCTTTTCCTGTTCACCCATCATCCAGCCAGCAGTTATTGTCAGACAGCTAATTCCTCTGCTTATTTCCCTACCAAAGACTCTTCTTTTTAAGAACCACAAAAGAAGGGAAGGGCAGAATAGCCTATCTTCTTATTATTTTAGTCATCCATTAGGCCGAATTTGCCACTGACCAATTTTCGTCCACCTATTTCCAGTCCCACTCTTTTCTTCACCAGGTATAGTCTTAAATGGTTGAATTATGAATAATATCGCTAGGTTTCTTTGTTTGTTCTGTCTCCCTTTTGCACCATTTCCCATTAACATTTGCTATAAGCTGTATAAATTTGACCTAATTAAAAAAATGAGTTCGTAAATTGTCACAACCTATAACAAATGTTAATAGGAAAAGGTGGAAAAAGGAGACAGTCAGCAAAGATAACAGTCTTCAAATATGAAAGGACTGTAATAAAGAAAATTGTGATCAGTTGTTCTCCATGTTCACTGAAAGCAGAATAAGTAGTAATGGGGCAAGGGAGCAATGAAAATTTAGATAGATATTAGGAAAAACATCTATAAAAGGTAGTTAAGCACTGAAATAGTCTTCCAAAGAAACTTGTGGAACCCCCATCTTTGGAATTTTTTTTAAAAATAGGCTAGAAAAACGCTTGTCAGGGATGGTCTAGATTTACTTGGTTCTTCCTCAGTGCAGTGAGCTGAACTAAATGACCTCACAATCTCCCTTCCAGACTTGCATTTCAATGAGCTCTATGTCTGGAGATTCTGAATTGCCGTTACAAAAAGTGCTCATGTGTATTTTTGCCCTCATAGCTTCCATCAATTGTCACAATCTACCCCTACTCCCCAATCACAAACACTGTCCTAAAGGAGAATAGATTTAAAGTGCAAGAGAGAAAAGAAAACCAGGCAAGTTTTCTGAAAGTTATGGTACTCACTCGGAGCCTGGTAAGACCATCAATGTCTGGGACTCTTTCCATTTGTTTCATTGAGCTTTGGTCCAGGCTTTCAGGGCTTCCAAACATCCAACTTCCATCTTGTTTCTTAAAAACAGCCCCCAAAGCAGCCACAAACAATCTCAATACCCTATTTTCCAATATCATCTTTCTATACAATGAATTGAAGGTGAAACATTATTTATTCAAACAAATAACATCTAAAGCTTGGCCTAAAAAGGGGTCCTTGTGATGCAGCAGCACCTGAAGACTAAACCAATGTTCTGTTCTGAAACTTGTATGTGACAACTGGTTTTGACTGGCGTGTGACAATGATCCTATATCTAAGCTCAGTGGTCCCCAATTGTTTTGTGGAACTAGACAGTTTACCGCCTTCAGAGGCTCGGTTCTTCCCCCAGACAGCACTATCCAATCCCGTTTACAGGAACAGCTCATCTGTAGGCAACAGAGAATCAGCAGCCATAGACCTAATTATCCCATCCACTGCGAGGCTACTTACACATTCAGTTGCACGTGCTCAGCACTAATGGAATGTATGCTTCAATAAGCCCAGGTTTCAGTCACTTTAAACTCTCTTATAGAAGACAGTGAAAAAAATTAGAGGCAACACGATGGAAACACTGGAGTGCATGGGAGCCAGGACAGAGGTTTATTAAACAAGAGACGGGGAGAAGCTGGAACAGTGGTTCTCAATGAGGGGTACACTCAGGAGTTTTCTATGAGGTTTATCTAGACACATGCCTAATTTTACAACAGGATAGGTAAAACATACTAGCAAAATTGGTACCAACTAAAATTCCACACTAACTCATTTATACTATAGATAGGGTGTTACCAAATTCATGGCTATGAAAAATGGGCCACGGACTATGAAAGCTGATTTTTTGTACACTTTTACTCTGATTTCCTGGGGAGACCTGCATTGCTCAGATTGTGAATCCTACCCCAAAAGGGAGTTGCACGGTGTCACAAACTTACTTGGGGGAGGGGGTGTCACAGTATTACTCTCCTCACTGAAGCACTACCTTCAAAGCTGGGCAGATGGAGAGTATAAGCCATAGGCCAGGCACCCAACACTGTGAGCAAACCCCCCCCCACCACCAGTAGCAGAGAAGTAAGGGAAGCAATACCATACAGTGCCACCCTTACTTCTGTGCTGCGCCTTACAGTGGTGAGCAGCCAGAGAGAGTGGCAGCTGCTGACTGAGGACCCAGCTCTGCGGGCATCAGCACAGAAGTAAAGGCAGCAGTATCATTCTGTGCCACCCTTCCGTCTTCACTGGCTGGTGGTGGTGGCTCTGCCTTCAGAGTTGAGCTCCAGCCAGCAGTCACGGCACTCCAGCTGCCCAGCTCCAAAGGCAGTACTGCTGCCAGCAGCAGTGCAGAAGTAACAGTAGCAGTACTATAATCCCCCTGGTCCTCCCCTCAAAACTCCTTTTTGGGCCAGGACCTAACAACAGCAAGAAATTTCAGATCTAAATAGCTGAAATCATTAAATTTATGATTTTCAAAATCCTATGACTATGAAATTGACCAAAATAGACCAGGAATACCAATTCTACATACCTATATCTCCTACCTATCTATATACTATACACTGAACTGTAAGTGCAATATTCATATTCCAACTGATTTTATAATTTCATGGCTAAAATGAAAAATTAAGCAGTTTTTCAGTAAGTGTCAGTCAGTATTCTTATGACTGATTTTGTAAGTATTTTTTAAGTGAGATGAAGCTTTGGGGTTCAGGAGACAACTTAGACTCCTAAAAGAGGTACAGTAGTTTGACAAAGCTGCCCCGATGACTGGATTGAGCATTAACAAGGGAAAGACTGAAACAATGAGTATCAACCAGTCCAACAACAACTCCATCACTCTTGGAGGGGATGGCCTGGAAGATATGGAGCAGTCCACCTACTTGGAGAATATTATGCACAGGGATGGAGGAACAGATAAGGATATCAAAAGCAACAGATGCATTCAAGACTCTCCGTCCC
Organism: Carettochelys insculpta; assembly: GCF_033958435.1. Classification (NCBI taxonomy): domain Eukaryota; kingdom Metazoa; phylum Chordata; order Testudines; family Carettochelyidae; genus Carettochelys; species Carettochelys insculpta. The sequence goes on along the minus strand of NC_134139.1, from coordinate 84,628,150 downwards.
ATATGGAGTTCAAAAATAATATCTGCGAAGACAAAACTGCAGCTCTTCAACACAAATGTGAAGAATGTGCTCCTGTGTGGATGTGAGACTTGGCATACTAAAAAGTCTTCAAATCACAAGCTACAGACACTCAGATGCCTGAGGTACATCCTTCTCATCAAACGGCAAGACTGTCACAATTGAGGAGCTTTGGGACAGAGGAGGACAAGAAGCATTTGATGTTCAAATCAAGAGAAGAAAGTGGGGATGGCAAGGCCACACGCTCAGAAAACCATCATCCAGCATAGTCCATAAAGCTCTCACATAGAACCTGCAAGGAAAATGCAGAAGAGGTAGACCTTAGACAATATGGAGCTTGAAGTACAACTGAGGAGGTCCTGGAGTCTGCTAGAAGTTTTGTCTCAAGACAGAGTGAAGTGGAGGAAACTTGTAGATGACCTATGCTCCTCTCAGAGTACAAGTGTTAAATCAAGTCTGGAAAGGTTAAGAGCCACTGAGTCAGAGTAAAATGAGAGAATGAAGTACTTGCGGCCCTACAAGTGGAGAAGCACTAACCTTCTATACCTACCCATTCTCCTTTATGGGTCCATACAAGTATAATGGAATACCCTAATATTATGAGCCTCTCCACATGAATGACACTTTTCCTGGCTAACTCTAAAGTGCTAAGGGACTGACTGGAGCTGGAAACTCTTAGTCCACATACAACAGCTTTTTAAAAAAGAAAAGGTGGAAAGGGTTCTTCTGATATGCTGGACAGCTCTTTTTTCTTTGAAGCTTCTCTGTTCCGTTGGTTTAATGTTGGGTGTTCACTGAATTACCTGGAGTTTTGCAGGATTCAGCTTCGCAAAACAGCATTATTTTCTTGTCAGGGCACATCCCAGCAGTGATTGATTGTGAGAGTATAGGAAATGAAGCTCTAAGTACTTTATCAGCTTCCTGCCCTTCCTTTGAATGACAGCCCATAATCATTTAAAAAAAAAAGCACACCCGTGGCATTAAAATGATTTATTTTAATCCAAACACCGATTACTTTAATTAAACACATTTTACTCCTCCAGAAAGTGACAAAGCACTTTTGTGAAGCCCTCTATCACTCTATCAAACAATTTCAATGGAACGACAGGCCAGTTCCCACAGGCCACTTTGTCATGGAATTTCAGTTTTGCTCTGAATCATGCAAAATTGCCCAGTGGAGAGGCCAGATTCTTCTCAGACAGAGCTGCAGCAACGTCAAAGGAATTCCACTTGAGGGAATCCAGATCATTGGTTTGAAGAAGGAAAAAAAAAAAAAAGTTGTCAAGTATGTAGCCAAATCTGCACGTAAGCCTTCTAAACATTCTGGAATAGTCAAATCCAGGGGTTTGTCTTGGATGAAATCTCTCCACTGTAAGTGGGTGAAGAATCTAAACCTCATGATTACAACTATTTAACATTTACATTGCACTCACACTTAGAGGCCAACCAGACCCCACCATGGCATGGCACTATGCAAATATAGTAAATAACAGTCCCTGCTCCAAATATTTTGCAACCCAAGAGGAATTCACTGAAAAGACAAACAAGCATGCTGGGGAAGACAAGGTGACAAAAGTAGTAGGGTGTGGGCAATGGAGCAAAGTTAAATTAAGAACTAAAAATCAATTTCTTTTAATTCAAAGCTGATTAGATTTTCATTTTTACAGATACATAATTGTTAATTGCTGCTTTTCACCAGGTGTCCAAACACAAACATTCCAAGAAAGGCAATTTGCACAATATTCCTAACTAAACTGAAACCAAGTCGTTCTGAAAGTCCATTTCTCCTTTCACTTATTCCCAGGCAGATCCTGAGTAACCCCAGTGCAGTCCATGGAAATAATCTGTGGAAAAACTAGTATTTTACCAGGAATAGAATCATTTCCAGAAAAATCTTTGCCAACTTATTCCGAAAAAGGTCTGCCATATAGACACAGCCTTGAAATTCATTAATGGGGCAGAGCAGGGGAACTTGCATGTCCACTGTCATACATGTCAAAGGGGCAAGGATGGAAGATACAGTTGTATGGCACCATAAAAAATCCAGTTATACTTTCCTTAAATTGTCAAAACAAAAAGCAGTCAAGTAGCACTTTAAAGACTAGCAAAATAGTTTATTAGGTGAGCTTTCATGGGACAGACCCACTTCTTCAGACTGTCCCACGAAAGCTCACCTAATAAACTATTTTGCTAGTCTTTAAAGTGCTACTTGACTGCTTTTTGTTTTGATAGTGTATAGACTAGCACGGCTTACTCTCTGTTACTTTCCTTAAATTGGTTTCTGATTTGCCAAGACAGAAACCGTGAAACCAGGGATGGGGAAAAAAAACAAGAAAGAAAAATGCTTAAAGCGGTAAACAAGCAAGATATGCTTGAAGATAAAAATCTGGAAAGTGTGGTGTGTGTGTGCAAAAAGTGAGATATTCAAAAAAATGTGGGAAATCTAAACTCAGTTTGTTAAAAGTATAGGAAAAGGCCTTGGAAACCTACACTGGTGGCCTGAAGGAACCATGCAGTGAGAAGTGATTCAGCAGCTATGTAGAACTCAAGGGATCGACCATCCTGAAAACTTATAAGCACCTCTAAGGGAAAAGAAATAACATTCAGGTTTTTCAACTACCATGTTAACTTTTTCAGACAATATTCAAAATTTCCCGGCAGACTGTTGTCATTGTTACCTTGGGAGGCTTAAATGCATATGCAGGAAAGGATAATGACATCAGGACAAGAATATTCAGGAAGATTTGGGTTAAGCAGAAGAATGGGCAGTGACTTCTAGACTTTGCAGCTGCTGACGCCCAGATACTCACAAGCTAGTACATCTCAGGTGGTTTAATTAAAATATTTATTGATCGTTAACAAATTGTTAAAAAAAGGACAACAGTCATGGATGTACACATTTGCAGACATTCTGAATTTGACAGTGACTATCAGCGTCTTCTGAGAAAAATTTTTCACACACAAAGTTAGTGGACCAAAATGAGTCCAATTCAACCCAAAATTCTATCAGCCAGCTTTGTGCTTGGAACTGCTTAAGGCCATTGAAGCATTAAAGACAGGAGTCTCAGACCCTCTGTCGTCTGCTGAGGAATGGTGGTATTTCAAGTCCTCAATGCTGAGACTACAGCCCTTCAAACATCACCCCCAGGTCAGTGAGGAGACACTGCATTCAGACATAAGAAAAAAAGTAAGGCTACAACAGGAGTTTTTCAAGATGCATTTGTGGAGAGCAAAAGCTGAACAGGTTTGACTTTGGAACTTCATCAAGAGATTGTGTAAGAAATACAGAGAAGCTTGCTGTTTAACTCAGGTAGCACCATCTATACAACTTTGCATGTTTGCAGGGCAACAAGTCACCAGCTTGTGAAGCAAAGAATCAGGCAAGCTGCAGCCCTTGTCGGCAAGATCAGTTGCATCAATGGGACTGTCAGCCAAAAACAGTCCTCCGTTGTCTATAAACTGCTGTGTCTCTTCCACTGAAGAGAGGCAGAAGTTCTAGAACAGCCACCATCTTTCAACTATCAGAGAGATAGCTGTGTTAGTCTGGATCTGCAAAAGCAACGAGGGGTACTGTGGCACCTTACAAACTAACAGAAATGTATGAGCATAAGCTTTCGTGGGCAAAGACCCACTTCATCAGATGCAGAGAGTGGAAATTTGCAGAGGCAGGTATAAATAGGCAGGCCAGAGCAAGGCTGGAGATAACGAGGTTAACTCAGTCAGGGAGGGTGAGGCCTACTACCAGCAGTTGATCTGGAGGTGCGAACACCAAGAGAGGAGAAACTGCTTTTGTATTTAACTAGCCATTCACAGTCTTTGTTTAATCCTGAGCTCAGGGTGTCAAATTTGCAGATGAAATGCAGCTCAGCAGTTTCTCTTTGGAGTCTGGTTTTAAATTTTTTTTTTGCTGTAGGATAGCTACTTTTAAATCTGTTACTGTGTGTCCTGGGAGATTGAAGTGCTCTCCTATAGGCTTTTGTACATCGCCATTTCTGATATCCGACTTGTGTGCATTTATTCTTTTCCGTAGGGACTGTCCAGTTTGTCCAATGTATATAGCAGAAGGGCACTGCTGGCACATGATGGTATATATTACATTGGCAGATGTGTAGCTGAATGAACCTGTGATGGTGTGGCTGACCTGGTTAGGTCCTGTGATGGTGTTGCTGGTGTAGATATACGGGCAGAGCTGGCACCGAGGTTTGTTGCATGGGTTGTATGTTCCTGAGTTAGAGTTGCTGTGGTGTGGTGTATAGTTGCTGGTGAGAATTTGCTTCAGGTTGGCAGGTTGTCTGTGGGCAAGGACTGGCCTACCTCCCGAGGCCTGTGAAAGCTGGGGATCATTGTCCAGGATGGGTTGTAAATCACTGATGATGCGCTGGAGGGGTTTTAGCTGAGGACTGTAGGTGATGGCCAGTGGTGTTCTGTTGATTTCTTTCTTGGGCTTGGCCTGTAGTAGGAGTCTTCTGGGTACACGTCTGGCTCTGTTGATCTGTTTCCTTACTTCCTCAGGTGGGTATTGTAGTTTCAAGAATGCTTGGCAAAGATCCTGTAGGTGTTCGTCTCTGTCAGAGGGTTGGAGCAAATGCAGTTGTATCTTAGTGCTTGGCTGTAGACAATGGATCGTGTAGTGTGTCTTAGATGGAAGCTGGAGGCATGAAGGTAGGCATAGCGGTCAGTGGGTTAACGGTATAGGGTGGTGTTTATGCGGCTGTTGCGTATTTGCACTGTGGTATCCAGAGGGTGGATCTCCTGTGTAGACTGGTCCAGGCTGAGGTTGATGGTGGGGTGGAAGTCGTTAAAATCCTGGTGGAATTCCTCCAGATTCTCCTTCCCAGGGGTCCAGATGATGATGATGTCATTGATGTAGCATAGGTAGAGATAGGGTGTAAGTGGACGAGAGTTGAGGAAGCGTTGTTCCAGGTCAGCCATAAAAATGTTGGCATACTGAGGGGCCATGCGGGTGCCCATAGCTGTGCCACTGATTTGGAGGTATATATTGTCACCAAATCTGAAATAGTTGTGTGTGAGGATAAATTTACAGAGCTCTGCCACCAGCTGTGCTGTGGCATCATCGGGGATACTGTTCCGGACAGCCTTAATTCCATCTATGTGTGGGATGTTGGTGTAGAGAGCCTCTACATCCATGGTAACTAAAATGGTGTTTTCTGGAAGATGACCAATGTTTTGCCGTTTTCTCAGGAAATCAGTGGTGTCCCTGAGACAGCTGGGAGTGCTGGTGGTGTAGGGTCTGAGGAGAGAGTCCACATAACCAGACAGTCCTGCAGTGAGAGTGCCAATGCCCAAGATGATGGGTCAGCCAGGATTTCCAGGTTTGTGGATCTTGAGTAGTAGATAGAATAGCCCTGGATGGGGCTCTAATGGTGTGTTTGTGCAGATCTGTTCCTGTGCTTGTGTAGGAAATGTCCTGAGCAGATGGTGCAGTTTCTTAGTGTATTCCTTGGTGGGATCCGAAGAAAGTAGCCTGTAGAATTTGGTGTTGGAGAGTTGTCTGGCAGCCTCCACCTGGTAGTCAGACCCATTCATGATGACAGCAGGTCCTCCTTTATCCTCCTCTTTGATTATAATGTCGGAGTTGTTTCTGAGGCTGTGGACTGCATTGCATTCCGCATGACTGAGTTTCTGAGGCAAGCGATGCTGTCTTTTCACAGTTTCTGCCTGTGTGCCTCCACACCATCTTTCAAACAAGGAAAGAACCAGATCACAGTCCATAAGCTAAAATCTAGGAAGGCACCAGGGTTTGTAACATCACCCAAGTTGCTGAAGACAGGTGAGAACGCTGTTATACTGTGGCTGCATAGGCTCTTTTGGTCCATCAGGTACACTGATGTCTCTGATAGCTAGAGGAAGGCAGCTATTCTGTTCAAAGGAGGAGATAAAATTCGAATATAGCAACTTAAGAGGTATGATGCTGCCATTAGAACTAGTCCTTTGTGTTAATGTCTCAAATCTGTTGTGTGCTTACTGGAAATGGCTGGGTTACTCAGTGAGATTTTAAAACTGTACCTTTACCTTCAGATAGCTTTTTGAGAAGACGGTTGAATTTAATAAGCTCTGTGCAACACTTTTATTGACTTCAGTCAGGCCTTTAATTTATAACATCAGGCAAGTCTGGGGGATCAGATGATATGATACCACATTCCTGGGAAGCTACAATCATTGATAGCACAACTCTGTAATGGAACAGAAACCTGTATTTGACACAGTGGCAGGTACATGGCATGGCTTCTTATCTCCATGGGAGTTCAGCAAAGCTGTGTTCTGTCATCATCTTTGCTCAATAATTGGCATTGATTTATTGATGGTTAGAGGAGGCAACTGTTGGTGGTGTTAAGGGGTATATCATTCTGCTCTAAATTCTCAAATATGTTGATGTCGTTGTCTTGTTGGCTAAGATTGGTGAATCACTGCAGCTGGTGGCTGACCTGGTTGTGCAACAAGCAGTGCACATTGGTCTTATTAATTAAGATAAAAGTTACCATTTCTGTCAGGTGGCCTCCACCTCCAGATTATGGCCACCTCAGCATTAAACTGTCCAGATGGGACACTGATCAGGTGACACTGGTAAGCCTTTGGACAGCCTCAGAGACAGCACTGGAAAACGTGCAAAAATGTGGATACTCATATAGCATCAGCTGCTGACATCCATCACACCCTTACTGGCCTCTCTGGGCACTTCATGACATGAAACTGACTACAAAACTATGGCTCTACAGAACCAGTTATATCAGCTCTGTGGTTTAGCAGTGAAATGTGGCTGCTGAGGCAGGCTAGTGAACAATGAAATTTGTTTTTTTGAATCTTGTCATCTTCATCAGCTGCAACATGTGAAGTGGCAGGACAAGATAAAAAATGAAGATACGTGATGTGAAACCCAGAAATCACCTCCAACTACATTGGTTTGGTTTTGAAGGTTTTCTTGGTATAGACACATTATTAGAGTGGAGACCAGTGAATTCCGATGCATCTGTGTACCAAAGTACACTGCTGCAGAGCCATTCAGGTAAATGCCAAAAGCTACAGTGGCACTATACGATTGCCCGTTACAGATGTAACTTGAATATCCAGTCAGTCCACCTTAAAAAGGAAGACAAAGACTGATCCCGATAGAGCTTAATCTTCAAAAAGACCACATTCATTTGTGATTTGCCATCATGATGAGGAGGAGGAGGACAAAAAAATAAACTAGGATTTCAAGGTTTGGGATAGAAATAGTGAAAAGCCAACCCATCAAACAGCAATATGAGCCAAAAATATCAGAATAGCAGCACCAACACAACTAATAGGAACTCCCATTTTGAGAGCTTTTTCCTAACAAATGACAATGAAAGCCCATTAAACTGGATGACAAGAAATGCTTCTGCAGAACTCTAAATGACACAACCATTTCAATTTTGGGGAAGAAAAAGTTACTTTCTATAACTGTGGTGTAAGAGACACAAGACTCTTGAGCTCAGAAACAAGAAATTATGAGCATAGGACTCTTCATTTCCGAGACAAAAATTACTCAGAAACTCTGGCCAAGTGACAGTTACTCACATTTGGATCTGAGGCCTTCTCTACATTTGAAGTGTCATCAATTTAATTAAACGTCAGATTTTAAAACAGATTTATTTAAATTGATACAAAGCTCTGTGGGCACACACACAAGCCATGTTTAAATTAAATTAATAGTTCACAGAATGTTTTCAACTATTTTATTAAATCAGTTTTTAGATTGATAAAAAATGTTACTTAGCGTTGCACTGGTTTATAGACAAGGCCTCAGTTACACCAGAAGAAACCCATAGTGACTCCCTTTGACCTCTAGTCTAACTCCCGTGTTGTGGTTACTGCAGTAGGGACAGCTTAGTGTATATAGGGTACAGATACTCAGCCTATTTTGCTGGATTTTTGGCCAATGTTTAGTGAGGTTTTGGAACTGCTGTGGATCCTCCAAGCCATAGCCTGCATGCAACAACCACATCCTACTTCTTTAGTGAAGGTCAGCAACACGTATTGGGTCTGTGGCTGAAAAGGCCAATGTTACCCCAAGCTCAGAGACTGTGGGGATGAGAGCCTCAAACGTGCAGGCATTTTTGGTACCTTTGATTTGTTTTAATTTTCAAAGGCAAAATTTTGATTGGTTGCACTAAATATTGAAAGTATTTAAAACACGGAGGCTTCATCTACACTTGCAAGTTCTTTTGGAAAATCAGGCCCTTTTTCGAAAGACCACACGGAGCATCCACACACAAAATGCGTTCTTTTGATCCAAAATCAAAGGAATGTGGCTCTTCTTCTAGGAGCCCTCTTCTGCTCCCAGATCAGGAAACGCGCCTTCTTTCAAAAACCTCTTTTCAAAAAAGGCACGTGTCGACACTCCACAGGCCCTGCTTTCTAAAATGCAGCCCTCACGGCACCAGATTTTTCGATCCCTGGCCTGTTCTTTCAAAAGAGTGGGGGCTGTGTGGATGATCTCTGTCGAAAGAGCAGATCAGTTGTTCAATCCACTTGTGTGTGTGTGGACTCGCTCTTTCGACAGAAGGTCTTCCAGAAGAGATCTTCTGGAAGATCATCTTGGGAAAGATCACTGTAGCATACATGCAGCCCTAGTGTATGGGACTGGAAGCATTAGATATTTACAAGCAAACACACTAAACTAATGACTTCAGACTGCACCTATACAACTGGTCCATGAACATTTGTCTTCAAATAGCATGGAAAACAGCTCAAGGTATTGTATCCTAAAACATTTAGGTACCATGGGAAGAGGGAATGCTGGGCAAAATCAGCAGCAGACTGACCAAGAGATGCTGATTTTGAGAGAGATCCTGCATATTAAATGGGTGTAAAGTATTTTCCAACATATTGATTTTCCTTGCACTCTGATCCTAACATCATTTGATTAAACCCAAAGTAGACATGTTATTGAACTTACAGACTGGACAGTACATATTTTATAAAATTTCTACCATACTGAGGTAAAGTAGTATTTTTCAAAACATGCATTTCTATTCCACTGTTATAACTTTTTTTCAGTACTAAATTCACCTGGACATCAGGCAATCCCTCTGAACACAGAAAAGGGAGCTCAGGTGAGTAAAGATTGCCTGCGCATTGTCCTGCCAGTGCCAGCTAATGGAAACATTCATATCAGTGCCCCCATAAAAAAGTTGGCAGAGGCTGTTATTGGTCACCCACATCAGGACAAGTGGGAAGAACTCCAAAGGATACAGAAGATTCTTTAGTGCATAGAGCATGCATAAAGGCAGAGAGGAGCCTCACAGTCATTTGTATTTCCTTATCCACTAGTTTCCATCCCTAGGAAATGTATAGAAATTGTTGGACAAGCTAAAACTCTGTGATGTGTGGGTTTTTTCCTGACTTCACTCTACAGTCACATTTGATATATAATGCAGGCTCCCCTCACTGGGCTTAATCTAGTTTTAATCTCAAAAAGCTGTCGAATCATTACAATGGAGTCAAATTCAAACCTTGTGCAACACTACTGAGTGTAACGGGTTTTAGGTGTAATTCTGTTGGCATACCAATTTTTATTTTATAATCTTTTAAATATGTTGCCTGGTACTCAGAGGGATATTTTAAACAAAAAAATCATTCATAAAACTCCGGCTATTTGAATAGAACCTATGGCACTGACTCTTCTGTAAGTTAATGGTTCTTCTAAATATATTTACTGTTGCTTTAAAAAAATAGAATCAATAGTTGATTGGTAAGCCATCCCATCACAGTAAAAAGCAAACGTATACATATCTACATTATTTTAATAGATAAAATAAATGCAGAGATAAAACTGTCCAAATTTGACACTCTAATGAGCTATGCAGCTTCTGATCTATGAATTAACTCTAGGTTAAATGAGCAAGTCAGCATTAAAGCTGGTCAAAATTTTTCTGGCGGAACAATATTTCATTCAGTGTAACCAAAAATTTTCATCAGAATATATCAATTTTGTCAAAACTTTCCATGTTTGATAAGGTTTAAATATCGTGATTAGATTGCATTGTTTTGCCTTTTATATGGTAATAAAATAAGTTACAATAAAGATGAAATGAGGAAGTTAAAATGAAATGTTTCAGAGGTTGAAACTAAATATGTCAAAAATATCACTTTCTGAAAAATTCTGAAATTTGTGTTTTCATCAAAATTTGCTACAAAACCAGATTTTGAATTCTTAGAGTTTCCCACAGAGCAGACCACATCTAGTCAGCATTTTAACATCGGATACCCTTCATCAGAAGACTGTCTCTTAAAGGAACATTTAAAAAGAAACAGTGTCAGGATTAGAGATGGCATAAGACAAAAATTGGATCCTATTCCAAACCCTTCCGAATTTCAAGGGAATTTGAATATAGAAATTTGGTTTAATCAGTTTCAAGGATAGGAGCCTACACAAAGTGTGGATATAAGACTAGACAATGAAAGTTTGGGGATTCAGACTTTTTGGATGACCCCACTACAGAGATGGAACCAGCCTTAGAGTTCATATTCAGATCTAAAGTTTCCCAAAGTCTGGAAGTGCCCCAGCTCTTAAATCCAGTACTCATTATGAAAGATTCATACTGAACACAGAAACCATGTGCAGAACTAGACAGAGTTGTCCTCTTGTACTATAAACGAATCTGGGAAAAGCATATTCATGCTCCATCATCAATGTCTATGAATAGAATTATATCTAATGGCCAATGAAAAGAACGAAAGGAAAAGGAGTGTTGAGCTCCTTAGTGTGATGGGGTTTACGCTCTGAATTCCATCCCATGTAGGTTGACCTTCTCTTCTCCAGCACTCCTGGGACCTGACCAATGCCGAATGAGGGAATTTGCTGGACCTTGGGAGGTCAATATTACCTAGTAGCATTACCAACACTTCCGCTGCTTACTGGGCTCTTAGAAGATATTTATGGATAAATTAGAGCTAAACAACTGCACAGAACAGCGAGAGCCAAAACTGGAGGCTGGAAACAAACTTCGTGGGGCCACAGAAAATTTGGTCACACTCATGATAAGTGGCCATCCAGCTAACTCAAATAATGCCAGATTATGGGTGTTGCTAGATGAGAGAGTTCTGAACTAGAGAGGTTCAGACTGTATTATATTTCCTTCTTGTGAGGAAGAGGGAAAGAAATCTGACATTTGCTCAGAATCAGAGAAAATGCTAGCTGAAAAACTGCTGATGGAAAGAGACATTGGAACTGTCAATAAATGAATAAATGACCTGCATGTTACACATACACCAGAGTCACTACAAGTTCAGTTTCAATAATAATCCAAGATCAACATCTCTCCATCCACTGCTAATGTGCCAAAGTAAAGTTATGAGAAATCTGGTACATGCATGAAGCAAAAACGTAAACCATCTGCTGCCTAAAATGTCAAATGAGGGAAAGATGATGGACATATGGGAATACCAGCAGTGAAGCACCTCTCTGAGAGTTAAAACAGCTGCTGGTAAAATGAAGCAATGAAAGCAAAAGCAGTATTTCCAAGTGGCTGAGTATGACAACAGGTATGGTGGAGAAGCAGACGCTACTGGTACCATTTTGGAGGCCCTGAAGGACCATTTCAATATTTTCTTCTACCATATGCTCGGCTATTGTACCAAGAAATTTATCATTCCAGTTTCCCATTGTCCGTGTCTTCTCTGTTAGTGAAGGAGTTCAGATAATGAGCTAGAAGCACCAGAGACAGTATAAAATGGAAGCTTGCCACATTTTAATGATTCGAGAGGGGACCAGCAAAGATCACTAAAAGAGGGTAAATTTTTCCCTAGTACAAAAAGGGTTTCAGTTTACTTTTTAATGTGAATGAAGGGCTGAACCAACTCCTGTATGGCTTATTTGGTCCCTCAACCCTTACTGACCGTGCCAGGTAGCAGGGACTATTATTATAATGTCAACACCATTTCATAGGAACTACCATAATGGAACCAACCACATGATCCAGCTAGCCCAGCCCAGGGGTCAGTAACCAACATAGCAGGAAGAGTTATTTTTTTCAAATTTGGTAAAAACACAATACTTCAAGAACCGCACTCCATATGAATACGAGATTATCCTTAATAAATAATGTCAAACCGTACTTTTTGTAAGCCCTGTTTTAAGAACAGTGCGCACACACGCAATGACTTGTAACGTGATACATGTTTACTGCAGGATGTTCACAAACTTTTTACATATTCTCTTTCCTCACACTTGTGTCTGTACTACCATCTTCCTGACTTTTACTCCTGAACCCATGTCAATTATGCCAATTTTTCTTCATGTGTAATTTCAGGTTTTTTTTCTTAAGATGCATGTCACCCATCATAGCAGGAACGCCACAAGCTTCCTTTTCAAAATCCAGACTTTATTAGCAACATGATCAAATCACAGATACAGTAACATATTCCACATTGCACTGCACATACTAAAGAGGGAGTTAGCCAATGTTTTGAGATCACTTATTGTTTGCTATTTAGATTTGAGTTGTTCATTGGTGAGCTTTTAGGTGTTCGTGTTTATCAAAAATAATCAGGAGGGTTGGGGTTGTGTTTTGTTTTTTTTACACTTTGCAAGTATAGTGTCAGAAACCACAAAAAGTCCTTAAAGAGCTGCATGTGGCTCCAAAGCTGCAAGTTGCAGAGCCCTGAACTAGCCTCACAGAAAAAGCACAAAACACTCCCAGGATGTGGCTACACTGCCCCTCCCTTTCAGAAGGGGCATGCAACTGTGGCTGATCAGAAATGCAAATGAGGCACAGATTTAAATATTTCACACCTCATTTGCATAATCACATGGAATCTCGATTCTGGAAGAACCATAACACACTAGAACTGGAAGGGACCTCAACAGGTCATTGAGTCCAGTTCCCTGCCCTCTTGCCAGGACCAAACACCATCTAGACCACCCCGACAGGTGTCTCACCTGCTCTTATATATCTCCAGCGATGGAGATTCCACAACATCCCTAGTTAACTTATTCCAGTGTTTACCACCCTGACAGTTAGGAAGTTTTTCCTAATATATAATCTAAACCTCCCTTGCTGCAGTTTAAGCCCATTGTTCCTTGTCCTATCCTCAGAGAACAATTTTTCTCCCTCCTCCTTGTAACCCTTTTTGAGGTACTTGAAAACCACTACCATGTGTCCTCCAAGTCTTCTCTTTTCTAAACTAAACAAGCCCAGTTCTTTTAGTCTTCCCTCTTATTCTCATGTACTCTAGACCTTTAATCATTCTTGTTGCTCTTCTCTGGACCTTCTCCAATTTCTCAACATCCTTCTTGAAATGCGGTGCCCAGAGCCAGACACAATACTCCATCTGAGGCCTAATGAGCACTGAGTAGAGCGGAAGAATAACTTCTCGTGACTTGCTCACAGCACTCCTGTTAATGTATCCCAGAATCATGTTTGCTTTTTCTGCAACAGCATCACAGTGTTGACTCATATGTAGCTTGCGGCCCAATATGACTCCTATATGGCCCTTTCCATGGTACTCCTTCCTAGACCGTCACATCCCATTCTGTATGTATGAAGCTGATTAGGTCTTCCTAAGAGGAGTACTTTGCATTTGTCCTTATTAAACTTCATTCTGTTTACCTCAGACCATCTGTCCAGTTTGTCCAGATTATTTTGAATGAGCCTATCCTTCAAAGTGGTTTAACCCCTCCCAGCTTGGTATCGTCTGCAAACTTAATAAGCGTGCTCTCTGTGCCAATATCTAAATCATTGACGAAGATATTGAACAGAACTGGTCTTAAAACAGATCCCTGCGGAACCCCACTTGTTATGCCCTTCCGGCATGACTGAAGACCATTAATAACTACCCTGGGAGAACGATTATCCAGCCAGTTATGCATCCACCTTACAGTGGTCCCATCTAAATTGTATTTGCTTAGTTTATTGATAAGAAGATCATGTGAGACCATGTCAAATGCCTTACTAAAGTCTAGGTGTACCACACCCTCTGCCACTCCCTTATTCACAAGACTTGTTATCCAATCAAAAAAAGCTATCAAATTGGTCTGGCATGATTTGTTCTTTACAAATCCATACTGGCTGTTACCTATCACCATATTTTCCAGATGTTTGCAGATGAATTCCTTAATTATTTGCTCCATTTATCTTTCCCAGCACAGAAGCCAAACTGACTTGTCTATAGTTTCCTGTGTTGTTCTTTTTTCCCCTTTTTACAGATTGGCAGTATGTTTGCCCTTTTCCAGTCTTCTGGAATCTCTCCCGACTTCCAGGACTTTTCAAAGATAATAGCTAAAGGCTCAGAAATCTCTTCTGGCAGCTCCTTAAGTATTCTAGGATGCTCTTCATCAGGCCCTGGTTATTTAAAGACATCTAATTTTTCTAAGTAATTTTTAACTTGCTCTTTATCTATTTCATCCTCTAAACCTACCCCTTTCCCACTAGCATGCATTATGTTAGGCATTTCTGCATCAGTCTTCTTGGTGAAGACCAAAACAAAGAAGTCATTAAGCACCTCTGCCCTTTCCTGATATTATTTCTCCCTCCTCACTGAGTAATAGGCCTACCTGTCCTTGGTCTTCCTCTTGCTCTAATAAATTTCTATAATGACTTCTTGTCACCCTTTATGTCTCTAGCTAGTTTGAGCTCATTCTGTGCATTGGCCTTTCTAATCTTGCCTCGGCTTACATGTATTGTTTGTTTATATAAGTTTTGTAATTTTGAAATTGTGTAATTTCTTCTAATTTTCACTTCTTATATGACTTCTTTTTGATTTTTAGATCATGCAAGGTCTCCTGGCTAAGGCAAGATGGTCTTTTACCATACTTTGTATCTTTCCTATGCAGCTGTATAGCTTGCTTCTGGACCCTTAATAGCATCCCTTTGAAAAACTGCCAACCTTCTTCAGTCATCTTTTCCCTTAATCTTGCTTCCCATAGGACCTTACCCAACAGCTTGCTCTGAATTTACCAAAATTTGCTTTCCTGAAATCCATTGTCTATATTTTGCTGTTCTCCCTTTCACTGTTTCTTAGAATCATGAACACTGTGGTTTCATGGTCAGTCACTTTCTCCCAAGCTACCTTCCACTTTCAAATACTCAAATAGTTCCTCCCTATTTGTTAAAATCAAATCTAGAACTGCTTTCCCCCAGTAGCTTTTTCCACCTTCTGAAATTAAAAAAAAAAAAGTAATCCACACAGTCCAAGAACTTTCTGGATACTCTGTGCCTTGCTGTGTTAGTTTCCCAACATATGTCTGGATAGTTGATGTCCCCCATCACTACCAAATCCTGTGTTTCACATAATTTTGTTAGTTGTTTAGAGAAAGTCTCATCCACCTCTTCCAACTGGCTAGGTCGTCTGCAGCAGACCTTGATTATGGCATCGCCCTTGGTTTTTTTTTTACTCCTTTTATCCTAATCCTGAGACTCTCAACATGTCTGTGTCCTGCATCCATCTCCACCTCAGTCCAGGTGTGCACATTTTTTATATATAAGGCAACACCTCCTCCCTGTTGACCCCGCCTATCCTTCCTGAGTAAGTTGTACCCATCTATACCAATACTCCAATCATGTTTATTATCCCACCAAGTTTCTGTTATGCCAATTATGTCATAGTTGTGTTTATTAGGATTTCAAGTTCTCCCTGCTTATTACCTATACTCCTTGCATTTGTATATAGGCATTTAATATACTGATTTGCTTTTGTCTCCCAGTTCTGCCTTGTCCCTCTTTTTTCTCTGCTGTTATAGTCCATGATCCCTCCCATGTCCAACCCAACTTCCATGTCTCCAGGTTCTTTACTTACTTGTGGGCTTTGCTCCCCTGTCCCAAACATAGTTTAAAGCCCTCCTCTCTAGGTTAGCCAGTCTCAATCCAAATACATCCTCCCCATTCCTTGAAAGGTGAATTTCATCCCTGCTTAGTAGTCCTTCATGGAATAGCAGTCCATGATTGAGGAAGCCAAAGCGCTCCTGGCAACATCATCCTCACAGCCAGGCATTCCCCTCCAGGATGTACTTGTCTCTGCCTGGGCCCCTACCTTTGACAGGAAGGATTGAGGAGACCATCATCTGTACTCCCAACTCCTTCACCCATACTCTCAAAGCCCTGTAGTTATGCTTGATCTGCTCAAGGTTACACTTTGCAGTATTATTTGTGCCCACATGGTTGAGTAGCATGGGGTAGTAGTCAGTAGGCTGGATAATCTTCAACAACGCCTCCGTAACATCTTGGATACGGGCTGCAGGCAGGCAGCATACCTATAAGGATGACATGTCAAGATGACATATGGGCACCTCCGTCCCCCACAGAAGAGAGTATCCTACCACCACTACCCTACATTTCTTCCTCATAGCAGTAGCAGCAGACCTCTCAGCCTTGGGGATACCAGGCTTCTCTGATTCTGCTGTAGGGGGGTGAATCCTTATCTCCTGTATCTCCCATCTCCAGAACAGCATAACAGTTTCCCAGTACCACAATGGGAGGATTGGGAACAGGAATAGAGCATTGCCTGCTGCCACAAGTGACCAGCTGCCTGTGTCCCCCTCTGAGCCATCTCCACCTCCATTGATGGTATGTCAGTACTCTTTTGTGGTGGGACAGCTATCTTAACCTCAGCTGTCTCTACATGAATACTGTCCAGGAATTGCTTATGGCGTTGGATACTCCTAAGCCGAGCTACCTCTTCCTGTAGGTCTACCATCCGGTTCCTGAGAGCTTCTACCAAAAACACTTCCACATTGGATGGTCTCCCCAGCCTGGACTTCAGTAGGTGGGAATTACAAGTCACAGTCCCTCCAAAACGATCTGATTTTGAATCCAGAACAGCCATTTAGACAGGGTTCATTTGAAAGGAACCCTGCTTTCGAAAGCACCCTTCTTCCAGAAAAACATTAGAAAACCAGTTTAGTTTGTTTTGTTTTGTTTTTTAACTGTACAAAGATTTCGTGTTTCACATCCTATGGAGAAGAAACCATGTCCTTTAATCATATCATCTTAATTTCCTCAGTGCCTTCAAATTCTAGAAGCAAATATCAGTAGCAGATTTCATGTAGCCTCTTTACAAGCCTTCTTTTATATCTTCACTTTCTCTTTTCCTTTCCAAACTAAAAATTCCAAAAGCAAATAAAAATTACTTGGATATTTTGTCATCATGTCACAGAAACAGAAGAGGATCCTTGAGAATAAGCTGCCTCTGCATCAGCAGAAGGATACAGCTATGACGACTGTCTTCATTGACCTTTAAACATTTATATTTTGGGAGCAGTAGTTAGCGACTGAATAAGTAGTTCTGATGTCCTCAACCTGACTTCCTCAGCATTGGCCACTAAGCACATTTTTAAGGGGTGGTATTAAAATTGCACCAAGGGTCATGCACCAAAAGAAAAACTTCATTGTCGCATGCTGCGCAGCACTAGCTGTGTCAGGATATTACAGACAAAGTGGTAATTTTTTGGCCTTTCACTGTGTTTCAGCTTGCAGGAATTCACACAGCTCTGCTATTTAATAATCATTTGTACCATAAGAATAATTTGGCTTTCACTGAAGGAGCTCAAAATACTTTAAAAACATTTATTAAACTTTACAAAGGGCCTGAAATTGCAAAGTGTTGAAATCAATAGATGTAAAGGTTGCTCAACACTGCTCAGACAGCTCTCATTAGTACCTATGAAGCAGGGGACAGATATATCACCACACCCCTTTTCCAAAGCAAACCCACAGATATACTCTGGCACACACAGCAAGTCAGTTGCAGTAAGGCACCTGTGTATGCACCTAATATTACCTCTGAATGTTCTCTAACTGGTTTCAGTGAGACTACTCAACTTCTTCAAGTTACACTTATATCTGGCTGAACTGCATCAGAACTGGTGACTTGCCCTCATGCTGTTATCTAATCAGTAGCCATGCCTGATGCTAAACTGAAGCATAAAGGGCTTATCAGTGCTACCAGTGTATAGCAATTCACTTACAAAACACTAAAAAGGAAAAATGAGAGTCTGGAAAACTAAGAGTGTTATAAATCTGGGAGTGAGAACAGTTAAAATCTGTCATAGTGACTAAACCTTACTTGGTGTGCCTGGGACTATTCCCCCTTCCCTTTCCAAAATATAGAGATACATACTATACACACACAAATCAAACACCTGTCTTGTCTCCTGTGACAGATGCCTAGCTACACCTATGCTGCTGTGTATTCATCTTCCTCCTGTGCTCCATGTCAGTGACTCAACTAGGTGGGAGTTTTATTACAGAGAAAGATGACCTGAAGCAGCCATTTGGGAGAGATTATTTCTTCATGAACCAATCACTGGAGCTGTACTGGTTTCCATACCAGAACAGCTGAATTACATCTTTACTATAAGTATGTTTCAAGGCTGTACACGCTCTACATATCAAGTTCCAGTGATGGGCAACCTAAGCTGATGAGTGGGCCGTAAGACTGTCGTAATCAAGACAGTCTCCCAGGATACAGCAGTGTTGCTAACCAAGCTTGTGTACCTAGAATTTGATGGATGTGCTGAATGAACCGTACCAGTGCTTTGATTGGCTGCAGAGGGAGTGCATGGCACTCACAGTCAATGTTGTGTGTGATCAGCATGCACCTCACTTCACGTGTCCTTGCTTTACGTGTGTGTCACTTTAGTAATTGAAATAGGGTAAAACAGCTGTGAATGGGAATGCAGAATCCAATAACCCCGGCGTGGGTGATGGTAAACATAACGCCTCATATAGAAACATGAGGGGCCATATGCCACCCACAGGTTGCCCACGGCTGAGTTAAAAGGTTGGAGGTTGCTCTTGATTTCCATGCTCTCAATCATCCCAGGAGCCCTTCATGTTTTCTCTCTGTGTTGCAGCCTTCCATAAGGCTCTTGGCTTTCTGTCTCCCACACAGTGACCTTTCTATCTCTGTCTGAACTCTCTCTGTGGCACAGACGCATTTCTGGCGGAATTTCTGCAGCTCTGCACTGGACTCTTTTTTTCAAGTCATGGACTTTCTAGCACTCAGTGGATGCCCGAATGCCCCTCAGAGGCAAAGCCCCTAGTCAGTAAAACTACAACAGGCTCTCACCAAGGACTGAATGGGAAATTTTTAGTTAAAACATTAGTCTCTACAGCTAGAGCTAAATACCAAGACTGTCAAGCTAAGGGCTTTAACAGACCAATATTTCCTGTGGGTTGGATACAAAGGAGGACAAAGAATATAACTGATCAGTGGGTCTCACATTTTCTCCCTAGATTAAGACCAGATGTCAATGCAGAATGGAAGACAGGGCACTAAGATAACAGTCATGGAATCACTATGGGATCTGCACAGATTGTAAGGTGAAGTGTGTGTTTGGGGGTGTGGGAGGGGGCTGAAGGAGAATGCTAGCTCCCACATCATGGAGAGCGAAGGTAGGCACATTATAGGAAGTTGTGGGATGCAGGAAAAGGAAAAGGAAAAATTGTCAGATCTAAATTGTTCTATTTTAATTTTTTAAAACATGTCCCAATAGCATATTTAAGCTATTTGCATTTCATTAACTATATTCATGATTGCTAATATTTAAATAGGACCTCAAGCAGGATGGGTTATTCAAATATCCACCCAATTTTAATTGCAATAGGTTTTCAAAAGAGACGTATATTTTCTAGGGGGATTGACCTGTCAGCTTCATCTCAGAGCTAATAATATCAGAGCTATTATTGTGTTCTCAGTCAGAGAGCTACTGTGATGCTATGTAATCCTCTATTGTATCCTTCTACTTAGTCAAAGAAGCAATTCATGTACAATTAATATATTTGTATTGTTGTAGCCCTTGAAAACTTCAGTAAGAATCAAGGCTTCACTATAGTCCTTGCCTCAACCTGCTTACAACCTAATCAAAGAAACATGCAAAAATGTGTACAAAATTAAGTTCTCCATCCTACAAAGACATATGCCTAATTTTGTGTTCAGAGTGAGTTAAATGGGCTACTCACATGCATGAAATTAAGGGTGATGCAAGTCAGCTTGTAGCCTTTTTCAGGTGGTGCCTTCATACACACATTTTTTCCAGCTAGATTGACTTGATTGCAGAGATGCAGGAACTTTTTGTGAAAATATATCTATGGCTTAAGTTAACAGGAGCAGCTCCTTAAATACCGTAAGCAGAGAAAACACTTTACTGATTATGTGAATGATTCTGTAGCCCCACTGCAGAAACACACTTCTGTACAGAAGGTGGAGTATAATTTACACGACTTGTTCTACAGCTATTTCATAAGGCTGACTTCTTCATACCAGAGAGCTTCCTCCCAATACCCCATCTTGTCTCCTACTCTTCTAAAGCATAGCTCTCAAATGGTTAGTTACATATTGCACACTGCCAGACAAGGTTTCATGGATCAGAGTTCGAGAACGGCTGCCTATCCATTTGTAATTACAGGGAAATGTCGTCAGAAGCAGAAAATAACTGCCTAACTGGAATTTCTCCAAGACTCCTGAACAAACAGTTCTCCCTCAATGTATAAAAGCACTACAAGCATTTTTAATGGCTATATGTCATTGTCAATAAATAGGTATGCTTAATCAAAAAAATTAACTTGAGTCAAAAGCAAACTCAGAGCAGAGCTGGTCCAGCCATTGCAAACATGACAGGGATGAATAGTTAGAAGGTTGAAACAAAATGCAGGAATAAATGCCTTCACCAACTTGGAGAGATCCACAAGAAATTTTACATGACAGTCTATTAATTTAGTCAAAGTTATCTGACAGTGTCATAGTATGTGATCGGAACGTGTGGGCATAGGGAAGGCCTGGTGGAACAGAGTGCTGCTAATCTCAATGGTACTATGCCGATGAAAAGATTAACAAGGCTGCTGACTCCTTATCTAGAGAGTTTCGAATATGAATGGCACTTTTAGAAATGGTCTGATTTGATCGATACAGTTTGTGTTAATGAAAGGAGAAATGAGTTAATCGAAACATTCACTTTCATTACAAGAAGATTTTTTTAAAAAACGTTCTGGTATTGAAACCCAGTGAGTACTTCCTCAGCACTTTTTTAAAAAAAATAAAAAGACATGTGACTATAGCATGGCAAGCCCTGTGAAGCGTGAGCAGGAAAGGCCACGGATTGTGCAGATATGCTGTAACGAGGATGAGAGCTACGGTGGATTTTTTTTTTTTTTTTATCTGTGGAAGCCATGTGACAAATCGTCCTGCAACACAACCTCATTGTGCCTTATTCACTTTTCCTCGTGACCCAAACTGTGTGTTATTCTTGACTGATATGCTAGGGAGGGGGCAGGAGTTGTGGGTTTGGTGTTGTTTTGGTTTGTTTTGGCTTTTTTTTTGTTTGTTTTTTGTGGAACTGTGGGACCACACTGACAAAGATACGAGCCAGGACCTAGAGAGCAAGTCTCTTTTTGTGACCATTCTGAATTAATTCCAAGGTCCCTGGAGGGCACACATACACAAAGCCTTGAATTTGTCCACTGGGACTCCAGCTCTCTTGATGCTTTGCATTAGTAAGACAAATGGCTAATTCACTACAGCCAAATGTTCCACATTTCATGATTAAACACAAGCCTCCTCAGACTTGGCTTCATTTATTTCCCCTGCAATGAAATATGTGCAGGTTTATATTTTTTCATTACTACATAAATGCAAGCAGTTTATAAAATGCTGGAGGAATTATCAAAGCTAAAGCTCTCAGTTGTAGCAAGGAAATGTGGTTTTGACAATATTTTTTATCAGTGTCTTCTCCCATGCAATTATGCAGTGGGGATATTTAATTATCTTTAAAGATTTTGTTGAAATTAATAATTTTCACTGCCTCAGGATTTCAATTGGATCTTGCCTCAGGTCCCTAGCAATTAAGGGGTAGTGTGAAATCTCGCTGTTTCAACTGGCCCTAGTTATTAGAATTTATATATTGCTGTTAAATATCAGTAGAATTGGTAGCACCTTTGTCACATTCTGGGATGAAATCCAGACCAGTGAAGAGTTGTATCACCTCTTACCATGTAAACCTGAGTGCCTCATAATGGATTGCCACTGTAGCTCTCTTCCTGGGATAACTACAGTCGGCAACAGGCGTGAGCTCAATAGCTACATCAACGCTGCAGCTGGTATCAGTGCTCTGGTGATTGATGTTCCAGGGACAATTTAGCAAGTCTAGTGAAGATCCACTAAATCAAATCACAGATTGCTCTGCATTTAGCCCCAGTACCTTACTCTTCTTGTTTGGAGTACAGTAAGTCAATGGGAGAGTGTCTCCCATTGACAGAGTGGTGTAGGTACCACAGGTAGTTGAGCTAAGCTACGTGGACTCCAGCTATGTTATTCACACAGCTGGAGTTGCATTGCTCAGGTCAACTTACTGCAGTAATGTAGATGGAGCCTATGTCCATGCACTAGACAATCCTGTTCCATGTATTGGATCTTGGGACCTGCCTGCAGTACCCCAGAGTTCAATTAGTCACCACCAGCATTACTTAACCACTGATAAAGTGGCTCCACACTCTCTCCAGCCTCCACATTTCCCCAAAAACATACGTTCTAAAATGTCCTAGACCTGTCCTGAAGCAATCAGAGGAATGTTAAGGTTTACTGCTCCTTTAAAGGGTTACTATCCATGAGTTTGTTACTTTAACTGGAATTACCAAACAGTTCCGTTTAAACACTGCACTGCATTGGTTTAAATTAAAAATAACACTGGTTTATTTCATTCCAGAGAGACTGATTTTAAATGAGTGTAAGGATCAAAGCCAGAAAAAGGTTACCACAGAAAAAAAGATAAAATGCCTTCTAGAAACTAAAACTTAATGAGCTAGACTTGGTTCAAGGTAAAATCCTTAGCATGTTTCCATCAAAGTGGCTGATCCAACATCCAAGTCAGGATCTATCCCTCAAAATCAAAAGGCTTGTACCTTTGTCTTCTTGAAAAAAGTACTTTGGCAGTACTTTTTGTGTAAGTGTCTGCTTCCATATAATTATTTTGTGGGAATATTTATTTAAATTTAAGTAATAACCATTTTTATTGCCTCAGAAATTTAGCTGAACCTCACCTCACATCTCTAGACAGGAAAGGACAATATAAAATCGTACTTTTGCAACCAGGGCTAGTTATGAGGATTTATATATTGCTGTTAAGTCATTAGCAAAGCTAATTATTAGCAATGCTATGTACTATCTGCCATGAAAGGTTGCTTGATGCATGATAAAAAGTATGAGCTTTAAATGCTCGGTGCTATTGGTCTAGTGTTGTCAGTACTATATAGTAGGCATCCTTCAGTCTGCATAGACTATGGATCGCGCCCTTTATACTTTCAATTGAGGACTTCATTTACAGTGTCTACTGTGACTATGAAGACCTACACGACAATGACAGTCCTTGCTGCATCTCCTGCAGATGTGGTGGGTGTCTGGCAAGTCCTTAGTGTGGTTTCTGTGCGCTCGCTTCTCCTCTACTAGCTGTCTGATCCTCATCTCGCCCTTCTGAAGACCCTTGTGTAACCCCTGCCTCCATCTGCTGAGGTCATCTGCTAGTTCTTCCCAGTTGTCCAGCTCAATGTCTACCTCTCTGAGGTCTCTCTTGCAGACATTTTTGTAGCGCAACTGGGGGCGTCCGGGAGGTCTTTTGCCAGAGGATAGCTCACCATACAGGATGTCTTTTGGAATCCTTCCATCATTCATCCTGTGAACGTGGCCAAGCCAGCAGAGCCGACGCTGCCTGAGGAGGGCACGCATGGTTGGGATTCCAGCTTGCTCGAGGATGGTGGTGTTGGTCACTCTGTCCTTCCATGATATTCCAAGGATGCGCCTAAGGCAGCACAAGTGGAAGACGTTCAGCCTCTTTTCCTGGCGGGCATACAGGGTCCAGGTCTCCCTGCCATAAAGGAGGGTGCTGAGGATGCAGGCTCTGTAGACTTGCATTTTGGTGTCAGTGTACAGCTTGTTGTTATTCCACAATCTCTTGCTGAGTCTGGACAGAGTTGTGGACACTTTTCCGATCCTCCTATTTTCCTCAGTGTCCAACAACAGGGTGTCAGTGATGGTGGACCTGAGGTAAACGAACTCGTGGACGACCTCTAACATATAGTTGTCAATGCTGATTGATGAGGATTCAGCAACATCCTGAACAAGTACGTTTGTCTTCTTTAGGCTGATGGTAAGCCCAAAGTCCTTGCATGCTTTGGAGAACTGATCCAGCAGTTTTTGAAGCTGGTCTTCTGTGTGAGACACTACAGCAGCATCGTCTGTGAACAGCATGCCTCTGATGAGGACTGCCCACACCTTAGACTTAGCTTTCAGCCTTGCAAGATTAAACAGCTTCCCATCAGATCTTGCGTGCAGCAAGATGCCCTCTGTTGAAGATCCAAAGGCATGCTTCAGGAGGAGTGTGAAGAAGATCCCGAACAATGTCAGAGCAAGCACACATCCTTGTTAGGAGTGTGTCAGTACTATATGGTACCTATGTATTATGTCCACCTCATGGACTCTGATCTATAGCACAAACAACAGCTGTAAAAATCTGGTACAGGACTATATGGCTTTCTGTATGTTTACCCCCTTCCCATTACAAATAAAGGTTCTCAGACTCTCCTAAAAGCATACACTGCAGCCTGATTGTTCATCAATTAAGGGCTATTCTGCTGAATAGAAGCTGGATGTAATCACAGACTCAGAGGCAAAAATCACAGCTGCCATCTCCTATTTGAAATTCCAATGCTTCTTACATCAACCTTACACTTTGGCTATGTCAACACCAAACAGAGATGGCAACTGCCGATACACAATTTTAGCTAGCCAATTCTCTTATCAGCGGTCAACTTCAAAGTCTGTCTATATGGAAGAAGGTCAATGGGAGCACTTCTCCCATTGACCTTCCATAATCCTCGCCACTCACAAGGAGTTCTGGCATCAATTTTGACCCCATAAAACGCCATTTTGCACATGCATGAAACAAAATCCTGGAAGATCAATCCTGAGTGGGTCAATGTTCCGTGGTAGTAGAGACCTAGCCTTTGGCTCCCCACATGGAATGAACTCCACCTTTTCCACCACCAGCTATATTTACTAGGTCTTGTT
Source organism: Carettochelys insculpta (assembly GCF_033958435.1). Lineage (NCBI taxonomy): Eukaryota > Metazoa > Chordata > Testudines > Carettochelyidae > Carettochelys > Carettochelys insculpta. The sequence goes on along the minus strand of NC_134139.1, from coordinate 84,603,094 downwards.
TATGTGCCAGAAATTAACCTCAATTTCAGCAATCAGTGGCCAGTAACCAATTGCAGATAAGGAAATCCCCAGAATTACATTAGAAATGAAAACTCTGAACCCCATGAGCACTGCTGTATATTTGTACAGTACTGAGAATTATCAGAGAGGTAGCCAAGTTAATCTGTATCTTCTGACAATGCAGGTCTTTGCCCATGAAAGCTTATGCTCCAAAATATCTGTTAGTCTATAAAGTGCCACAGGACTTCTTGTAGTACTGAGAATGATTCACTGCATAGTAAAGCTGCAGCAGATGTGATCAACTATAACTTGGTGATAAACATCTTGAAATAGCATTTTACCAGTCAAGCTAGGTCTGGCCATGACAGTAAATGCCTGATCAAGGAGTCATTACAGTGACTTCACTGTGCTCTGAGGTCTTGTAATACTGTTGTACTCTCAGTTTGTGTTTGCGGCGTCACCGATTGCTGAAATTGCTAATTCCCCATACCAAAGAGTAGAATCTCTTGGCAACATGAAATCAAGACACACCTCAAGCTTACCTCATTCTGTCTGTCACCTCCTTTGCACTTTGTTCAGTTTCAGGTGTTCTGGGTAACTTGGGATACTTCCAGATTTCAGGCAACACAAAAAGGTAACAACATACTCTTCAGTAGCTGAGAAAGGCACAAAAACAAGTCTGCTAGATAAGATTATATTTCCTAGTTTTCTAAACTAGCCTAATTCCTGCATGAATACTACAATTGGTCTTAACATTGTACCATCACCCTTATAGTGCACAACAGGACCTCTGGTTGACACCTGAATCAGGTGAACATTTTATAATGCATTTTTTGCCAGCAACCTCCCTAAAGGTCACAGAAGAGGGGAACTAGGGAGTTTTCTTGTGGCAAAAATCATACTTGTACCTGCCGCTCTGATATTTCTGGATGCTTAAGTCTTACAACCAAATCACAGGTGTAAACAAAAAGTTCAACACCACAAAAAGTCTTTCTACTCTTCATGCTGGGCTCAGCCTTTTGGCCCTCCTCTATGGCTCACTATTGTATGAGGCCTGCAAAAATTCAGTTGATCTCTTTCTCAGGATTTCTTAGTCAGTCACCCTTACAACAGGCTTCAGGCAAACCTCTCTTGGCTTCCCCATTCCTTCGGAGATAAAAAGCTGTATTAGTTCCACTCTGGACCCAGGCCTCTTTGAACAGGCCTTTCCTTTGTGGCCCTTAGTCTTCCCTCAGTCATTTTTGGCTGTTTCCTAAGCCTTCTCCCTGGGCCACTTCAAACAGCTTCAGAACACTTCCTCTCACTCAACCGGGCTTTATTCTAGGAAGCCTTCCTCATGTCTCTGCCGCTTTCTACCTAAGCAGGCGCCATCTTACACCCTCAAGATACAAAAAGCAGTCAAGTAGCACTTTAAAGACTAGCAAAATAGTTTATTAGGTGAGCTTTCATGGGACAGACCCACTTCTTCAGACCATAGCCAGACCAGAACAGACTCAATATTTAAGGCACAGGTATTGAGGCTTAGTTATCTGACCCAACCACCAGCCCGAACTCCCACTTATCATGTGGGAGACAGATAACTCACTACACATGGAGATGCAGCCAATGCTTTTTAAAGGACCAGCACAGCCTAAGACACTCCCCAGGTGTTTCTAACGGGGTAGTGAGGCTCTCCTCTTCTAACATTAGTCAATCCCCTAGACCTCATACCTCAATGAAGAGGATATCAGAAGCAGAATCTCAAACAGACTTTTCAACACCAATCGGTGATACCACAAACACACAATGGCTGTGACTACACTAGCTCCCAACTTCAAAGAGGGCATTGTAAGTAGGGTGTCAGGAGATTACTAATGAAGTGCTGCGGTGCATATGCAGCATTTCTTTAAGTTAATTCTCCCCTGTGGTGATTTCAAGGTGGCAAACTTCGAAGTGCCAGCTTGCATGTAGCCATGGCTAACCTGCCGGTACTTCAAAATGCCTGGGCTACTTTGAAGTCCCTTTACTCCTCAAAGCTTCGAAGTTTGCCACTTCTAAGTCACCGCGGGGGGTGAATTAGCTTAATGAAGTGCTGCATATGCACCGCAGCAATTCATTAGTAATCTCCTGACACCCTATTTACAATGCGCCCTTCGAAGTTGGGTGCTAGTGTAGACACAGCCACTGAGAGTACAACAGTATTATAAGAACTCAGGGCCCAGTGAAGTCACTGTAATGACTCCTAGATCAGGCATTTGTTATCATGGCCAGACCTACCTAGACTGGTAAAATGGTACTGTCAAGGGGTTTATCACCCAGTTATAGCTGATCACATCTGCTGAAGCTTCACTATGTAGTGAATCCTTCTCAGTACTGTACAAATATAAAGCAGTGCTCACGGGGTTCTGAGTTTCCATTTCTAATGTAATTCTTGGTAAATAATTTTCTTTTTAAAAGAAACACAATCTGGCATTATTGTTTGTTATATAGGTACCTACTAAATTTTGCATTTTAATAAAATTGTCCTTTGTTATATGTCACTCTATTCAGGAGACTAATAACAAGAAATAACCATGGCAACACAGTAATAACTGGTACCTTTTGAATATCTTTAAATATTTTTTGAATAACTTCTTGACAGATACTGTAGCCAAAATATGTATGTATTTTTCACAAAATATATGTTATATTATTGTCACTGTAAGCAATGGAGATAGATTATAGGTAATTTCCACTTTTAACTCCTGTTACTATGGTAATATGAGCAACTGCCATTACTTCAGAGCTTGTTACCATGGTTATTTCAGGTAATTTCAGGTTATTAATGCCCTTAAACCTAAAGTGATACTCCCTTCCCCCTCGCCCCCACTAATGTTGAGTGAAATCACGGCTCATATTTAGGGGGAAAACAACACAGCTCTCCTGGCTGAACTAAGATAATATGTTGAATACACCTGTAAGAAGAAGAGAAGAGACAAAGGGAACTGGAAACCATCTGACCTCTGGATGAAATGCTCACTTTCCCATCCTGCAGGCTTCACACACACACTCTCGTGTGCACAAGCACACAGTCTGCAAATGAGCAGTGGTTCTTTCTTTTCTTGGTGGCAGAAAGCAGCTGTAACCATCCTCAGCTGAAAGGAAGAGCGCTGAACTTCCAAATCCCCTGTGGCATTATGGAGACTGATTCACCCACTTCTTACAAGTGCCTGGCTGAGAGGGCTGCTTGGTGTGAAGCAGGCTGTCTCCACACTTCCCTAGCAACAATTATTCAGGAGCCTGTTGCTGCTCACATTGAAGGCACATGATGTTGTGTAATTAACTAAAATGAGGCTCCAACTGAGTCCTGTATCAGGATTTCCTTGCTTAGCCTTATCAAATGAAAAAGTTGAGGCAGGCCACTATGCTCTTTCATTATAATATAAAAGGATACAAGGCTGCCTCCTAAGAACCCAGACCAAGTTCCTAAGTTTTTAAAGTTGGTCATGATGTTTGGATTCAGGATAGGATGACAGATATCATGTGCTAGGAGTAGAGATTCTACTTCTGCAGCCCTTTATAGGGTCTTCTTCATAGGAGATTGACTGAGGTTGGAAGACGAGAACCTCCCTCTCTCTATAACAACATCAGAAAACACGAGGCCAGTACAGCTAAACTGTGTCTTTATTGGTAGAACTCTGTACAGAAGTGCTGCCTTCGCAGCTATAATTCTAGGCAAATGCATATATATAAACTTTCCGGTATCTCCCCCAAACTTTTCTCTACAGACCCTGTCTTTCTCTTTCCAGCTTCCAGGTGGGTTGCTGCTTGCTGCAGCTTTCCTTTCAGCGTTCCTGTTATTGTGCCCTTTGTGCATCTGCTGACTTTCTGGGACCAGAGGTAACACACAGAGCCCTGCACGAGTACAAATGTATATCTGTGGGTGTGGCTGAGCCGCAGGTAGAAATCACTATATGCCAAACTGCAGTGCTCTCCTGGGAATCTCAGAAGTAAAAGGAGCAGAACTTGGAGCCCCCACTCCCAGGGGCCAGCACCCTGCACCAGCAGCTCCTCCTGGTGTGGCTGTACCATCTCTAGGCATGCCCGCTAAGGCAGACAGGCGTCAGACTCACTGGCATGCCCCTGGACAGGAGATGCAGACAGCTGCATAGAAGAGATGGGGCAAGGCTGGGTCTGGCACAGTTGTTCCAGCAGAACTGACAGTGTGGCATGCTGGCTCCTGGAAGCAGCTTATTTTACCACTGTGGTTCCCAGGAGCGTCCTTGCAGTCCTTCTAGTAGGCAGGTCTTTGCACCAATCTCCCATTTCTTGTCTGTGTTGAGACATTACCACACAGTTGCTGCTTTCAGTCTGTCAGATGAAGTCCTGTTAGTCTTCAGTGTTGCTCAGATACATCACTTCTGATATTCTCCACCAGGCTAGCTGATGGCTGAGGTTTCCTCTTCCTGCTCCTGTCTTTCCAGGTGGGCCATTTTTCTGCCTCTGCACAGCAATTATCTTCAGGTTCATCTCCACAGTTACCCTGAGTCATTAGAAACCTCTTATAGCATATGCCCTGCTGCAGCTCAGACTGTTGCCTTTTATCACAGCTTTGCATGACTATTTGATGGTCAAATTCAAACTTGTTCAATTGTGTATAGTGGCCCCAGATCTTTGGCTCATTTTTTTTTTGATAGAGGATTGTTTCCTTTGCTGATGCTCTTCTAGCTGCTCCTGCATACAGTAAACCCTCAATATACTGGACTAATGGGGGAAAGGGGTGTCCACTAAAAACACAAAGTGCACTATATCCAAGGATTTACTTGGCGATCCCAACCATGGGGTTGGGGGGACCCAGCAGTGGTGGTGGCTCTCCCAGCCATGGCCAGGAACCCCGCAACTGCGGAAATCCTATTTGCTTTGAGGGGAGGACAGCAGATGTCCGTTATTATCGATGTCCAGTAAAACCGGGTCCACTATCTATATCAAGGGTTCACAGCATTGTCATTTCTTTACTGGGCTGGAACCAACTATCACTTAAAGGAATTAGAGCCTTTATTCTCCAGATCATGAGGTGGGCTACTCTATAGTCCCTGGGAGAAAATAAAAGAGATCATCCAGCTTTGCCAAGTAAGCATCCTTTTTGGGTCTGTTTTACCTTTTCCATCACTCTCTTCACTATCTTCATAGCTGTGATTTGGGACGAGGAGGGTGTGAAAATTTTCTACAGTTATAGCTTTTGTTCAGCTGAAGAACAAAAATGGTGCAATATCAGCATTTTTCAGAAAAGAGAATTCCTGTTTCCCAGTCAGCCCTACACATAATGGGTGAAAACATTTTTGCTTTTCTTTGGGTGTCCACAACGTCTTTCATTTCAGGAAATGATGTTTGTTGAACAGCTTTCCTTGAATTGCTTAAGATCCCCAGACACAAAATTCTTTTGGCAGAGTATAGATCAGAGTTCCTGGATTTTTAATGCAGAGCCTGTTTTTCCCATCCAAGTTGAAAACATCTGTAGATAATAAATGTAAAAATGGCATCTAAAGCCATTTACACATACTCACTCCTGAGCGTTTAATGGTAACAAAGAGGTAGTCGTGTTAGTCTGTACTCCAATAAAACAGAGCAGCAGAAATGTAGCACTTTAAAAACTAAAAAAATTATTTATCCAGTGATGAGCTTTTGTGGGACAGACCCACTTCATCAAATAAATCTCATTTCCAATGCAGACTGACATTTATAAATACAGAGGACCAAAAAAAATTGCAATAAAAACTGACAAATCAAATAGGATTGAAGGAGGGGGGTGGGGTGATGTCAATTGTCCTGTCTGACATAACTACAAGCATCAAAGGAAGTGAAGCAGTCCTTGTAATGTGTGAGGTAATTGAAGTCTCAGTTTAAACCATGTGTTAATGTGTTGAATTTAAATATGAACTCCAACTCACAATTTTTTCACTCTAATATGTTTTTAAATTCTTTATGCTCGAGGACACAAATTCTCAGGTTGTTAACAGAATGGACCACTCCATTGAAGTGTTCACTGACCAGTTTATATGTGTATTGAGTTTCTTGATGTCTGCTCTGTGTCCGTTTATTTTTTAGTGAAGGTTTTGCCCAGTCTGTCCAATGTACATAGTGGCAGGGCATTGTTGGCATGCATATATAATGTTGCTGGACATGCATGAGAATTTGTCTTTAATTTTGTAACTAACATGGTTAGGTCCATTCATATGAAGAAGTGGGTGTGTCCCACAAAAGCTCATCACCAAATAGATCATTTTGTTAGTCTTTAAAGTGCTACATTTCCACTGCTTTATTTTGTTGAAGTACAGACTAACATGGCTACCTCTCTGTTACTATTCAACATGGTTAAGTCCAGTGATGGTATCCCCAGAATAAATACGTGGACAAAGTTGGCAGCAGGGTTTGTTGCAAGGAAAAGTTCCAGGATTAGTATTACTGTGGCGTAGTCCATGTTTGTCAGTGAAATCTCTCTTAGGTTAGGAGGTTGCCTACAGGAAAGGACAGAACTATCACCTCGAGTCTGCTGGAGTGTAGCATCCTGATCCAGAATAGGTTGTAGGTTTTTAATGATGCATTTCAGGGGGTTGAGTTGGGGACTATAGATGATGACAAGTGGTGTTCTGTTATTGATCTTCTTGGGCCTATCTTGAAGTAGCTGGTTTTTGGGTATTTGTATGTCTCTGTTAATTTGTTTTTCACTTCTGCCAGTGGGTAATTCAGTTTTATAAATATTTGGTAGAGGTCTTGTAGTTTTCAGTCTCTGTCGGTAGGATCAGAGCAAATGCAATTGTACCGAAGGGCTTGACTCTAAACGATGAATTGTGCAGTGTGAGCTGGAGGGACGCTGGAGGCATGTAGGTAAGTGTAGCAGTCAGTGGGTTTCTGGTACAGTGGTGCTGATGTGGCCATCAGTGATTTGTACTGTGGTATCCAGGAAATGTGTTTCTTGTGTGGAATATCAAGGCTGAGGTTGATGGTAGGATGCAGGTTGTTAAAATCTCTGTGGAATTCTTCCAGAGTCTCTTTATGGAGAACTAATGAATCATTGTTCTAAGCTGGCCATAAAAATATTAGCATACTATGGGGCCATGCGGGTCCCCATGGCAGTGCCACTAATCTGGAGGTATAAATTGTCCCCAAATTGGAAATAATTGTGGGTGAGAACAAATTTACATAGGTTAGCCACCAGATTTGCTGTAGTAACATCAGGGGTGGTATTCCTCATAGTTTGCAGTCCATCTTCATGTGGAATATCAGTGTAAAGAGCCTCTACATCCACGGTGGCAAGGATGGACTTGTCAGAAAGGTTTCCAATGTTTTGTAATTTCCTTAGGAAGTCAGTGGTATCTTGGAGATAGGTAGGAGTGCTGGTGGCATAGGGTTTGAGGAGGGAGTCTACGTAGCTAGACAGTCCGGTAGTGAGGATGTCACCACCTGAAATGATAGGGCATGCTGGGTTTCCAAGTGTGTGGATTTTAGGCAGTAAATAGAATAATCCAGGTCAGGGCTCAGATGGTGTGTCTGAGTGAATTTGGTCTTGAGTAGAAGCAGAGAGTTCTTTAAGTAGATGGTGTAGTTTCTTTTGGAATTCTAAAGTGGGATTTGAGGAAAGAGGTCTGTAAAATGTGGTGTTGGATAGTTGCCTCCTGTTCATTGTCTGACTTATTCATGATGATGAAAGCACTCCCCGTTGTCAGGCGGCCTCATTATAACGTCCAAGTTATTTTTATCAGAGAGGTAGCCATGTTAGTCTGTATCCTCAAAAACAAGAAGTCCAGTGGCACCTTATAGACTAACAGATATTTTGGAACACAAGCTTTTGTGGGCAAAGACTCGCTTTGTCAGAGTTATTTTTGAGATTCTGGACAGCATAGCGTTCAGCACTGTTGAGATTGTATTTCATTTGTTGCTGTTGTGTATAATTTCAGTCTGTGCATGGGTGCAGAAGGGGGAGTCCACATAGAATTCTTCTTCTTCTTTTGGTGTTGGTAGGGGGGAATCTAGTGAGTCAGATTGATGCTCATCGGTGTATTGGAAGTATTCTCTTAGATAGCGATGACGGAAAAAGATCATGTCCCATGAAAGCTCATCAGCGAGTAAATCATTTTCTTTGTCTTTAAAGTGCTACATTTTTGCTGCTTCACTCCTGAGTGCCATTGTGGCTAGTGGAAGGACACCACCCTACCCAATTAAATTACTGAGACATCATTTTCCAGTACACAGCCCTTATTTTCAGGCTTTCAGCACAAAATTCACCCATAATTCCCCTTTTCTCTCTGCTGAACTAGGAAGGTCATGACATTGAAACTCCTCATAAGCTTGAGGAGTTGAAAGCAACACTCCTCTGTCCAGCCTGCTTTTTACCTGGGAAATATTTCCTTCTTCTTTGCTATAGCGGAGTCACCCGTAGACAATGGAAAACCTTAATTTTTATTTACAGCATATATCCTTATGAATTGGTGACACACAGCTCTTTCGTTTGGCTATTGTTCCTTTTCACTTTCTAAGCAGCATTAGACTATACAAGTACAGCAAACTCCTGGTATTTTTTTTTTATTCCTCTCTGAGCTACAGGGTGGGACTGTGTCTGCAGAATTGAGAATTGCTCTGGACCCCTCCTGTGCTCACCAGCTGTGCTCTTTCCACAAGTGCTGCTGCTAATGGATGCCTCTTTTGTGCCTCACACAGCCACCATGAATTTGCTTTCCAGCCTGCCGAGACTGAACAGGATACATAGAGAGGACACCTCAGTTTGCTTTGGATATGTGCTCCCAATATTCATTACTCTGAATTTTGAGAAGGCAACAGATTAAAAAAGGCCACACTTTACTCTTCTCCCCCTCCTCCACATTCCAGTCAGTGCTCATTTCAGCCTAATTACACAGCGCCAAAAAGGGAAACTATGCTGCTCCCACAGTAAGAACCCAGCCACAAAATCTATTCATTTACATTACAGTGATTGCCACTTTGCAGTCATTTGGAACCTTCCCTCTCTGGAGATGTCCCCCACCTCCTAGTTCCCCTCCAGATTGGAATTTTTTTCTTTTTACTAATTTCCTCAACTTTGGCACAGAGCACTCAGGGAGCTGATGTAGAAAAATACCAATTTTGCCCCATTGTTCTTAATCTGGGATATCGATTTGCATTCTCCCTTGCCAGGGAAACTACTCTTGGCACGAGCTTTTCTACAGCACTTAGAAATATTTGTTCCATTAAAGTTAATAGGAGATGTGTGTCTAAATCCTTTAGACTGCTGTGAAAAGATCAGCCCTTTCAAAAAGGCATCTCTTCTTGGAGAGGTAGAATTTATTCCTCCACACTGCTGAAGTCCCTTTGGAGAAGCCTGCCTTTTCACTGAGAGATCCGGGTAACTTATAAGGCAGTGTAGCAATTCCTTTTTTCATGGCCCAAAAACAAACAAATCCAAGCACTCGGGCTGAGCAGCCTGATTCCCTGTGCCTCGTGCTTTATGTTACCATTAATTCCTGTGCAGAGTAAGTATAAAATGCCACCAGAGTAGAATAGCAGCATTTCATGCACACATGGCTAGTGTGGGAGGCAGGACTTTGGGGTCACGTGGCACAAGCAACCTCACTCCCCACCCAGGAGCATACGGTGAGCTGAAGCTCTGCACAGAATTTCCAGGAGCAGGTGGTGTTTAAGAGACAGCCCCAGCCTTCCTCAGGAAGGAGTGAGAAAGCAAGAGCCGAGAGGCTCGCTGAGCTGCCACTGGCCTCCAGCAGAGCTAGGGCTTTGGAGGCACTCACCGTCAACAGCCCTTTGTCCCTCCCAGCGATAGGAGGGTGTTTGACCCCATGACAGCCTGCCTCAGTGGTGTTTCTGAGCCACTTTGTGAGACTGGGAGATTGACTGTGTGGGCAGCGTAGGTTTGGGAAATGTAGAGTAATTGATCTGGGGACTCAACAGTGGGCATGAATGTGCCACAGCACTCGGTTGCAGTGGCACAGCATGCATGCTTCAAAACAAACAGCCACTCTTGCACCTGGTGCCTGCCAGGGTTTAATCTCCCACTTGCTGTAAAGCAGCAGTGTGTGTTTGGGTAGGGGACCCTCAAGTTATATAGACGTGCACCTGACGAAGGGGGTCTTTGCCCACAAAAGCTTTTGTTCCAAAGTAAGGTGCCACACAACTTCTTGTTTTTGCAAACATTTCCAGCATTCCTCTAATCTAATCACATTCTTCAAATGTGGCCGTGTCTAAAGGAGCCTAAAGAAAAGATTTCAGATGAGGGCTGCAAGTTCTCAGCACTTCTGAAAGCCAGGCAAAGCTCACTGACAGTGGTGGGGGTGGGAACAGGCAAGAGGCAACTTTACTGGGGGCCTGGCAATTGAAAAGAGCCCAGGGCTCCTAGCCCTTTAAATAGCTTCCAGAGTCCTGCATGGTGTGCTCCAGGCAGCACAGAGGGCTGGCTGCCTCCAGCCCCGCCCCCACTGCCTGAGGCCCTGCCCTTTCCATGAATGGGAAGCCAACACACACTTTGCCCAAAGCCCCAGCAAGTCTGTCACTTGCAAGTCAGATTACTTCTTTACGGGCTGAAATCTAGATTTAGTTAGCTCACTGAAGTCACTCATCTTTGAAGATTTTAGAGTCTGAGTTGACCCAGCCCATCACCTCTCTCAGCTCCAGCAGGACATTTTTTCAGCGATGGTACATGTTTTTTCCCTTATAAGTGACAATTCTCCATGGACTTTTTTCCTGATCCTAAGTGGATGCTGCTGCTAATGAAGCATACACACTTTGTGCCCCTTATTTTTAATCATATAAAGGACAAAGCAGCTTTTTTATTATAAAATATTCCCTGAGAATCACCACTATCTGAAATATGTTAACAATTATGCAATAATTCAGGGATTTTGAAATTAATTACCCTCTGTGTGAACAGATTAAGAGAATATTGTGTATGTAATTCAGGGGAAAACTAATTAAGCCTACCATATAATGAGCAATGATGCTTTCTCACATCTGCCAACAAAACCAATCACCATCCTCTATTACAGACTGATATCTTCTCTATTCAGTGCACTATAGGGATGATACAGTACTATAAATTAGGTAACCATAATCAACAATTGCTAATATAAGAAGCCATAGTTCTCCTAGTGCTTAGAATTAAATTGCAGTTGCATCAAAACAGAACCCTTTGAGTTTGTTACCTGTCCAGCACAATTAAATCTAGTCAACAATCCTTCCAAAATGATTCCCAAAGTCTTCAGAGAGTCTTAATTTGCTGACACTTCTTTACACTTCAAGGATTTGATCATAAGGCCACTGAAATAGTGGGGAGTCTTCCCACGAGCTTCACTGAGCTGAGGATCAGGCTTCTAATTATTAATGTTTGTAGGTTACAGTTCAAAAAACATTGTAGCCAAACTGTTTTTGTATGTTTGGCGGGATTCTATCATTAATGAGCAATCTTATCTTGTTTTGTAAAGTCACTCCAAAGATTAAGATCTTACTTATAGTCCTCCCACCACTCCAACTCACTGTCATCAATGGATGGAAATATTTTGATAAGTTTACTTAAAGATGACAATTGCTTAATAAAATTCTAATTATGAATTGACAATTGGCAGCTGGCAAAGACAACCTAATCTCAGAACACACTGATGTTTACTAGAGAAATAAACTCTACTAATTTCTGATGTCTCACCATTGAAGAGAAAAGAGTAAAACCAAGGTTCATAATCTATTAACCAGATGCACACTTAAAACCAGATGCTCAATAATCTGCGGATTCATCTACGGAACAGATAAGGTTGACCCTGTCATGATCAATCTTCTGGAGTTTGATTTAGAGCACCTAGTGAGGACATGCTAAATCAAATGGACAGGGTGTCCCTGTCAACTGTGGTATTCCTGTTCACTGTTAGCAGTAATGGAAGTCAACAAGAGTGCAGGCTCCCATTGACCTTCCTTAGTGGAGATGGCATGGAAGCCCAAATTAAGGTATGTCGCCTTTACGTACATAATTAACGTAGCCGAAATTGCGTACCTTAATTCAACCTTCCCCTGTAACGTCGACCTGGCCTCAGTGTACCATTGTGTTGGTGTGATTCACTAAATCCAATGCTTAGCTATTGCCCATGTGATCCTTTGTTAACATTCTTCTTTGGAACAGAATAAGCTATTATTAAACAAACTGATGGAGCTGTTGCACTATATCCATCAAATGTTATGCTGACAAATACCCAAAACTCATTCTCTTTTTTTTTAAAATTCACTTTATAGGATTATAGCAAATTAATTTTTCAAGTCTGCCAACCTCGGTTCAAATTCTGTTTTGCAATCCTGTTGAAAATGCGCCAAATAAGTCATGGTGAGTCTAGGGAAGCCTGAAATGGTATAGGATATACACTGATGGGGACAGAAGGAGGAACCTTTTCATCAGTTTGTTCTACGACTCACCTCTGAATTTGACCTAAATTAGCTGTGTGTACCTCATGAAGACACTGGGTTCAATCTAGAACTGTGCTCCAACTACTTTGCACAGTTTCATAATCCTGAACTTTTTAGTGACACACTGAAACTAGCCTGCCCTTGCCAGAGGCCACCAGAAGCCAGACGTCTTTAAGGCCAATTAGTAGAAGAGCTCAGAAAAGAAAGCAGATTGCTTGCAGCTGCTCCATCCCCAGTGCAGAAAAAGGAAGTATTTTGGTGGGGAAATAAAGCAGGAAGATCGTTTTTGTCCAGTCCTGTATCTGTATGTGATATTTTGAAAGGGATCCTGACCACCTTGAATAATTCAAGGACCCAAAGAATTAAATTTCCTCATTAGCTACACAGAATGTGACTTTTCCTTGCTTCTCATTACACAGGGAAAAATTCAGGATGAAAATAGAGTTTCAGAAAGTTTCCAATTACCTAAACCGGGAAGCTGTAGTGGAAACTATTTCACTACTTTATCTCAAGAAAGTTGTGACAGTGCTCCACTATGCTACACACAGAAAAATACAATGATATCTTTTTATATAATGGAAATAGTTTAGATATTACCCAGAAAAAAAAAGTACTTTCAGTTCTTCAAGTCTCCATGAAAGGTAGACATTGAGAAATTGCATGATTACTAAATAATTAAGCCCACAAGACCATCCTCATTTTTCCTTCTAACAGTCTTCATTTGTTGTGAGTAACACATATGGTCATTATTCATTACTCTGATTACCAGGTGTAACCTGGAAATGAATTACAGAACCTGAAAAATATTATTTTGTCAAGACCGACACATCTAAGAGCACTCAAGCAGCATCTGATTAAACTACTAATAGAGCCCTACCACTGTATGAAACAAGCATCTCTGCAGTGGTCCATCATTCAAGTATTATTCATCTTCATAGAAAAACCACGGATGCCTTCTTATTTTTTTAAATGTAAGACCTGAATGCGTATTGCACCATGAGCTCTCTCACATACTCCCTTATTTTAACTCTGTGTGCGTGTGCGTGTGCGTGTGCGTGTGCGTGTGCGTGTGCGTGTGCGTGTGCGTGTGCGTGTGCGTGTGCGTGTGCGTGTGCGTGTGCGTTTCCTTCCTATGACAATCTATAGCTACTATAAGAATTTTAAAAAATCATGTTCCTCTTCCTTTTCTCCAGGTCTTGCTCTGTTTCTCTCTGTTTGCACCTCCCTAATTTCAAAGATCACATCACCTTATACCCACAAAAGACTTCCAAAAGATTATGAGGTCCAATTGTCAGTCGTATTTCTGTGGGTCAGAGAGGAGTGAGGTTTGCAAACTTCCTTTATAATCCTCCCACCTCCACTACTGCACAGGACTAGCAGAATTAGCCCTCTAACCCCACAGGCATGCGGTGAGCTACACAGGAGCTCTTTGATCTCTCCTGGCAGTCACTCAATAACAAACCATCTTCGTGTCACCCTCCTATTTGAGAGTCTGTTGATGGCTGATCAGCCCAATTCTGGAGCCTCAGGTCTGGCCCAATAATTCCCTTATACTGCCCCTGCCCCACTCTCCAGCAACCACTGGATGCTTCCTCTTCCAGGTGCTCAGGTTGAACCAGTCATAGATAATGCTCTGAGGAACAGTATTAATTCCCGATCCAACTGGATAGCTACAAGATGTAGAAGGGAGCGTGCCATGGAGCAAGGCCTTTTTCTGGTTTTATGTCACTTTTCCTTTCCTGTGTGTCCATGCAGAAGACAGAATTTATGGAGAAGCTTCTACTGGGACCTGATCAGGGAGAGAGGTGGTGAGCCTGCCACAGGACCAGAACTTTTATGTTGCCTTCACCCTTTCCCCTGCTCATCATCTCTCAGCGGGTTTGGCTCCCTCCTGCTTCAGAGTATGGAAGGAAGAACAAATCCCTAGGCAGACTGAAGAACTTTGTTTCATACTATGCCTTTGCTGTCTACTGCTACCATTAAACCTTAACAGGAAATGGAACTGGCTATACATTATGCACCATGTTTCTTTGTACGTACCCTTGATGCTGTGCTGGCAGCTGCATGCATTCGGACTCTTGGTAGCTCCTCAGCTCCCTTCCTTTGGCATCATCCCTTCCTTTGGAAACTCTCAGAATTTTATTCTAGAGCACTCACAGTCATGTTTTCAAGACCCAGTAGACGAATGCAATCCAAGAACTCTACATAGAATCATAGGGCTGGAAGGGACCTCATGAGATCATAGAGTCCAGCCCCCTGCCTACAGCAGGATCAACCCCATCTAAGTCATCCCAGCCAGGACATTGTTAAGCCAGGACATAAAAACCTTTAAGGATGAAGATTCCTCCACCTCTCTTGGAAACACATTCCAGTGCTTCACCACCCTCCTGGTGAAGGAGTTTTCCCTTATATCCAACCTACACCTCCCCCTCTGTAATCTGAGATCATTCTTCCTTGTTCTGCCATCCACCACTACTGAGAATAGCTTCTCTCCATCTTCTTTAGATTCCCGCTTTCAGGAAGTTGAAGGCTGCTATCATATCACCCCTCACTCTTCTCTTCCACAAACTAAATAAGCCCAGATCCCTCAGCCTCTCCACATAGGTCATGTGCTCCAGCCCCTTAATAATTTTCTTTGCCCTGAGCTGGACCTGCTCCAATGCACCCACACCTTTCTAGAGGATGCCTCTAACACTCCCAGTGCCTGCGGTTCCCCACCAGTGTGAGCTGTGTGGGCAGTGTACAGAGCTTCCCAGATTGCTGCAAGCCAGCGCTCAGAGTTCCAGCCATGAGGGGAGGTAGTAACACGGAGGCTGAGGGTTTCTAGCCTGCAGCAGGGAGACTTGCTGAGAGGTGGATGAACTGAAGCTGGAGCCTGGATCTGGGCTGCTTAGGAAGTGGAATCCACGGCCTATACAGCGAAAGCTAACGGGTGTTTTCACGTGTGCGTGCGCACCTGCGCCAGGGGAAATGCCATGAATCCGAGAAATTAAAAATGAAGAGAACTTTCCCTCCTCCAATCCCTCACCCTTGACTCTTTCCACATTCACCCAAAATCAGAGCCCAGCACAGGTCCCACAAACAATCCTGTGACAGCCAGGATAGAACCCTGCCATTTCAAGTTCTAGAGCGGTAGCAGAGCCCTTCCACAGCTGCCCTAGTGTGTCAGCACTAGCAACATTTGCCTCCTTGTGCTGGAGTTAATTGGTCTACCGGTTCTGGCCTGAACTCCTTCCTAGGTATGTCTTTGTCCCATTCCCCACATCTCTCTGCCAGGTGCCCTGCCTAAAAGCTCATCAGAGGGACATTGCCAGGGCCTGTTGCACTCTGTCAGGGGGTCAGTATTTGGTGCAGTCCCTAAGGTATCCTTAATTCTCACAAACAATACAATCTGAGCACTACATGGCAAGTTTCTGCAGGTAACTTTTACTCTTAGAAAAAAAAAAAAAATTCACCATGAATTACAAACAACTTCTCTTACAGGCAACAGTTTGGCCTCCCTTGGGTTGACCTTTGGGCAGTTTTTCATTTTTGCTTAAGGCCACTTGATTTCTGCTTTGGGAGATGCCTTAACTTGTGTGGAGATGCTGGAGAACTCACAGTTTTTGTTAACCTCTCATAGCTTCTTATCAGCCTCCTGCAATCCCATCCACCAGAACACATTAATCATGTTAAAATGAGGAGCTGCTGCAGATTGCACTAGAGAAAAGTGCATGTGTGGGGGTTTTTTTTCCCCCCTGGAATGACATTAACTGTCCCAAATGGAGACGGGTGCCTGCTGAAATTAAAGCTAATGCATAAGCCTCACACCAAGCTGAGCCCTTGATCAGAAATCTTTCTAAAAGGGTAAAGGACTCAATGTTGCTTGATGTAGAAAGCTACTGATAAATACAAGAACAGCCCAAAAAGCAAGGTTTGTTTATGGAAAAGTGAAACATCTAACATTTCTGTGCTGATAACCTTTTCACTGATGAAACAGAACCTCAAAAGATACATGACAAAGACAGGTGTAGGTCTACTCCTCTGCAAAGACTGTTAACTGCTATGACCAATCTCTGTGGGATGTCAGGAAGGTGAGCAATGCTTCCCTACAGAGATTTACAGAGTGCATGTGCTGCAGCATATTAAAAGGCGAAAGGTACAGGATCTGCGTAGGAGCTTTCCAAGCACAAGGGCCAATGCTATGATTGCCTCACTAGCGGCTTCCCTGCCCAGCCCAGGGCCTCGCAAAGTCTGTCAGCCACCCTGAGATCATGTATTGTTTAAGAAAACAAGAGTACATATATTTTAATCCGGAGATAGCTGTTTTGTGACTCAAAATGCATACTGATCTTGCACTGAACGCACATAAAGGAAAGCTGCTCTGGTTAAGGCAAGAGGGGTTGTCCAAAAATGTGAGAACAAAGAGTCCCAGGGTGAAATTAGAAGTAGAATCATTTAGAATTAACACAAGGAAATACCACTTCACACAGATTGGATTCAGCAAATCGGGGTTCTAGCACCATCACAGAAGCCTCTAACTGCACCTGGATTTTAAAAGAAGCTGGATACTTTTATGGGTTATATAAAAATTTGTATTGATGCATGTGAAATTAAGAAGCATAAATCTCTCCCCTCAGAGCATTAACTGACCATTGAGGAAGGTATCCATTCGCGGTTTGTACTGATAGTATTTTACAACTGGATGGATGCACTAGGGGGCTTCTTCCACCTTCCAGTGAAGCATTAGGCATTGGCCAAGTTCAGAAGTAAGGTAACAGATCTTACAGAGTGAAGATTAGGTGCACTGTGGCAATCCTAGCTTTCTGTACTCCTAAAGAGGAGGCTGTAATGCTTCCCAGAGGTACTGAGGCTGAAAAGCACCTCATCTCCACCTGCCCTTTGCATAAGGAAATCTTGTCTGCACCTGAGATGGGTCAGCTCCCTGAAACCACCAGTCTCCTGGCAACAAAAATACAATCTTCCAGGTCCTCACAGTCTTGCTCTTTCTTCAGGGGTCAGCAATAGGCACGCACCAACCTCCAAATCCTCCAAGCATTTCCCATGCCATCTGCAGGTCCCTCTCCGAATAACCAGGCCAGCTGTTCCCAAAGAAGGTAAACACACCAGCTGGGAAGAGTCATTATAGGATTATCATTTTGCTTACCATCAAAGCACTTGGCTATATTTACAGTGAAAGTAAAGATAAGATTATGATCAAAGAACAGAGACTCAGCGATAGCCACTAAGAACATCAGAAGAGAATGAAGCATAAATACAATCATAACATGCATCTAGAGCAGGGGTCAGCAAACCTTCCTAGGCAGTGCCAAAATTTGACCTTTTGACCTTAATGTATAGCCTGAGTGCCAGTGATAGTTTTTAAGGTCACTAACAGTCCTACTTACAACAGCTTCATTAACAAACAAAGATGCACAGCTTTACCATTTAGGTGGAGGCTGGTAGCCACAGGTGGTATGGTTTTGAGAAAGCTCCCAGCTGTGTGGGGGAAGAGGGGCGGGACTGAGCTCCCGCCTCGTGTGCCAATGAAAATTGGCTCACATGCCACTCTTGGCACATGTGCCAGGGATTACTGACCTCTGGTCTAGACGCTAAACTTAACTAACAAGTTACTACTTGTATAACAAAGCTCCTCTGACCCAAATTTCTCAGCAGAGTTTTCAGCCAAGTGTGGCTGAGACCCCACTTTCATGAAAACCCAGTCAGCAAAGTGCTGCCTCTGTTCCTCTCTATATTAAGGACACCCATAGCATAAAATGGAAAAAAAAAAAACACCTTACACCAACTAATAATCCACCATTCTTGTTTCCAGTTACATAAGCCTTTCCATGTTATACCATGTTACAAGCCTGCTGTAGCTACCCCTTGGGTTGTGTGGGATCTTCTTTTCAAAGATATTATTAAACATGGACCTCCACAGACGTTTAACATGAGAATCCCTGCTCCAAAGGGTACATACCATTCTTGAAATCCCTGTTATTTAGTGACAGCAAAACCACCTTATAATAGGCCACAGTATACTTTACATATAAGCGTTCCATTATTGATGTCTGCTCTTTACCTCTGTCCATTCTGAAAACTGAAATCTGCTGCCTGGGGTGCTTAATCTGTAAAGAAAAAAAAGTTTTACTTTTTCAAGAGTCAAGAGACTTGTACAAAGTTCTTTGCTCACCTTATGTATATATAGGAGGGTTTTAAATGCTGGCTCTGAGTCAGCACTTGCTTAGGTTTAACTATGTACTTAAAGTTAATCTCTGTTCATCAAAGGACATAAACAGCACATGCTTAAGTCTCATTGACTGATGGTACAGGAGATCTGTGTTAAGCAAAGCAGAGGTCTGTAATGGGACCAGTCCTAATCAACATATTCATAAATGATCTCGGAAAAGGGGTAAACAGTAAGATGGCAAAATTTGCAGACCTGAAACTACTCAAGATAGTGATAACCAAAGTAGGCTGCAAAGAGTCACAATGTCACATAACTGGGTAATGGGCAACAAAATGGCAATTGAAAGTCAGTGTTGATAAGTGCAAAGTAATATACACTGGAAAATATAATCCCAACTATACATATCAAATATTGAGATCGAAATTAGCTGTTACCACTCAAGAAAGATCTTGGAGTCATTGTGGATAGTTCTTTAAGAATATCCACTCAATGTGCAGTGGAAATCAAAAAAGAAAGAAGGTTGGGAATCATTAGAAAAGGATAGATAAGACAAAGTATCACATTGCCTCTATAGAAATTCATGGTACACCCACCTTGTACAATGCATGAAGATAGCATTTCTCCATCTCAAAAAAAAAAATCTGGAATTGGAAAACGTATAGAAAGGGAAAACAAAAATTATTAGGAGAACAACTTGCATGGGAAGAGAGAATAATAAAACTGCATTCTTCATCTTGGAAAACAGATGACTAAGGGAGGATACGATAGAGGTGGAGAAAATCATGACATGTTCGGTGAAAGTGGATAAGGAAAAGTTATTTACTTGTTCCCATAACATAAGAACTAGGGGTCACCACATGAAATTAATAGGCAGCAGGTTTAAAACAAATGTAAGGAAGCATTTATTCACACAATATAGTCAACTAGTGTAACTCTTTGCCAGAGGATGGTGTGAAGGCCAACACTGTAACCAGGTTTAAAAAAGAATGATATAAATTCATGGAGGATAGGTCCATTAATGGCTATTAGCCAGCAGCATGGGTAGGGCTCGAGTCCCTAGTCTGCTTGTTGGAAGATGGGAATGGGCAAGAGGGAATGGATTACTTGACAGTTACCTGTTCTGTTCATTCATCTGAAGCACCCAATATTGGACTACATGGACCTTTGATCTGACCCAGAAGGGTGATTCTTAAACTCACTTACCATTGTGAAGACAAGGCTTCTCAGCAACTGCAAGACAAGGACTGAGATGGTTTCTGGACAGATTCTGTCAGGTAATCAGTTTTCTTAAACTCAATACCTGGAAAAGAGGTTGCTCATGTTAAAGTCCCTAAATGCTTCTACAGTGCATATTGCATTTAGTTCAAAGTGTGGGGCGGGGGAAAATACATACACACAACATAAAAGATAGTAACAGAGAGATAGCCATGTTAGTCTATATTCTATCAAAACAAAAAGGCAGTCTAGTAGCACTTTAAAGACTAGCAAAATGATTTATTAGGTGAGCTTTCGTGGGACAGACCCACTTCTTCAGACCATAGCCAGACCAGAACAGACAGGTCTGTCCCACAAAAGCTCACCTAATAAACTATTTTGCTAGTCTTTAAAGTGCTACTTGACTGCTTTTTGTTTTGATAGTTTATAGATTAGCACGGCTTAATCTCTGTTACTATTTATTAGGTGGTGAGCTTTCGCAGAAAACACCCACTTCTTCGGACCATAGCCATACCAGAACAGACTCAGTATTTAAGGCATATTACAACATATCAAGGTTGTCAACCTTGATAATTTTTGGTTCTCTGTGCCTTAAATATTGAGTCTGTTCTGGTATGGCTATGGTCTGAAGAAGCGGGTCTGTCACATGGAAGTTCACCATATTATTTTGTTAGTCTTTGAAGTGCTACTGGACTGCCTTTTTGTTTTAACATAAAAGATACCATTTCTCCTGACATTCTGAGGTCTGCAGGAGAAAGCTCTAAGTTGTGTAGTCAGTGTGTTAAGTGGCAGATGCTGGCAGATTAATGCTCAGTGACACTATGCAGTTTATGTTAAGTGACTGCATGAGTATGTAACTGTATGAATGCATATTGACAAATGACTGATTCTTTGTAGTCCTTCTGAATAGAAAACGCTGTCATAACAAATTGCTACTGCTCAGGAGCAGGTCGCTAGAAAATGCTGATACAAAAAACTCCACTGATTCTTGGCCAGTTTTTGTCATAATAGCATTATTGTTTCCCTTTGTATTCATGGTTCTGCCATCCATCATGAGAATTCCATTGGCATTCATGTGTATTTCCACAGGAATTCCACTGAAATTTAGAATTACCATCAATTAATTTCCATTTACTGTAAAGCAGTTTTGATTTATGTACAGTTGCACTACTGAAGCACAGTGTTGCTGTCATTGGAAAGTGAAACTACTATACCCCAAGGCAGTGGCAGCTTTGATTTTTCTGTATAAAAGAGAATCTTCAACAAAGGTCACATTTAACTTCTCCCAGACTGCTGAGTAAAATTTTGACTCCTAATCTGTACTAGTTCAACAGAAATGTCATACTTAAGTTATGGGCAGGGAATCAGTGTATCCAGCATTTAATGTGCAAATTTATTCTCATTTTCTATTCTTATTTCTGAAGAGTAGGGAAAAAGATTAGATACTTGCTAATCTACAAAGAACATTTTTGTTTATAGATACAATATATATTCATCATTATAATACATCTCCTTGTAGTTGAAGTAACTGCCAACAGAACTTCATGTTAAATCAATTAAATGATGTAAGAACCTATTAAAAATAAAAGGAACTTTCATCCATTGTTTAAGTTCCTTTTCTAGCAGTGGTTTCCTTTCAAGGTAATTGCAAGATCCATCATTCTGGCCACAGACCCTTATATTGGCTTTAGTGGCGGAGATGCTTCGTAAATTTGATACTTGTTTAAGATCAGCATCTGCATCAAGAATGGAGCTCAATCATTTACCTTTAACCACGTAAAGAAAGACCCTTCTCCTCCCACACCCCACCGCACCCTCTTCTTAAGACATTCAGATAGCAATTCTGGAGAAGTTACAGTGCAGTGGAGGATAATCCATCCATTTAATATGGTAAATATGCAGAGGAGGTTTTGGTTTTTTTTTGGTTTGGACAATACTTCAGTGTTACAAGAAAAAAAACCCACAACCCTAACAAACTTACGCTTATTTATAACAAACCTATGCTTATTTACCAAAAGGTATTGAGCCAACATAAGGCCAAATCCTTGAATCTTTTCAAGCAGAGCTCTCACTAATGTTTTGTCTGAGTAAAAATTACATGCTTGTGGGTTTGGTATTAGGATAGTAACACTTTCTTCAAATAAGAAACATTTGATTAATTTGTGTAAACAATCAGTTGCTTGGGACATCTGAGGTACGTATTCAGAATTATACATGAATAAATACAAACTAGTAAATGTGCCTGCTAATTCCCTATCACACCAGGTACACAGACTACATAATATCTTCCGTATGGCTCTGATTCCACAAGGTACTTAAGGGCATGCCTAACTTTAAGCACATGAGTAGTATTGACTTAAATTGAAGTGTTCATGTGCTTAAGCACGTGCTTCAGTACGTTCATGATCTTGTACCTAACAATGGGCAAATGCTACAAAAATATGCAAACTGTTACTTAAATGAAACCTATACCCTCTTTTGCTTCTGAAAACATTCATACAATCCATGTTTGTGTTCCGAAGTCTGTCCACAGATATAAAAACCTTGCAAATATTAGTGAAATTGTGTTTACCCCAGTGATTTTTTTCCAAAAAAATGAGGATCCAGTAGTCAGATGGCTCCCCACCCCTTACCCCGCAGCCAGTTGCATGGCTGGGGCTGCAGAGGAGCCAGTACTCAGTACCAGCAAGTACCGGCACAAAAAAAAGCATTGGTTCACACTACGATATAAGACAAAAGCCTTCAAGAGTTCATGCTGAAATCTGATTTCTCTCCTTTTCTCTTAGTACACATCAGTCATTCAGTGAGGAAGCAGAAATAACACAAGTCCAATCACTCACCAGACTAAACTGATGAAAGTCAAAGCAATCAGTTTACAAAAAAAAGGCCACCCTCCCTCCAAAACAAAAATCCCGCCAAAACATAGGTTCTGACAATATCAAAGAACACGTAAAACTAATACGTTCCTTGAAAATTTACAGACAAAAAAGTTAAATTTGTCAAATACATCATCTACTATGACCAGCCATCTAATGTTAATTGGCACATCTCTCATATTTGATATTCTTTGGGTGCACCCCCCCCCAGACATTTGTATAAGACAAAGCAGTGATAAACATGCAATAATAATTTTTACAATCAAAACATTTTAGTATTTGTAGTGCCAGATTATAACAAACTGATTTTCAGTATCTCTCATGTGTTTCATGATTCTTGCATGCTGCCTTACACATACACTCCCTTTCTTGTTGTCATTCAGGGCAGAGTTAAGGTTGTTTGGACCCCATACACGTCAATTTCTATGCTTCAGTAATGTTGGATTTCCTTTAAATTTTTATCTTTACACTTCATTTTCTGTGTTTGTACCACTTGGTTTGGGAATAAATACAATATAAATTATATATTTTAAAATACTTCACCCTAAATATACTCACCTACATTTTACCCTTCATTACCAATATTTTACCTTAGATTACTGATCTGTACTTTCCATCTTGACTCCATTTTCATGTAGCTTTTGTCTGGAAACACATATGGAAAAAAACCCAAAATAATTAACACAAAGAATGATTCCATCAGATATTTATAGTGATTGCAAAACATGAAGTACCAACCTTAAGTAATTATTTAATATTCAATTTTATGACCCCTTTTCCCCCCTTTGGTCACTCTAGAGCAGTGCAAACCAGCTGCAACCAGTCAGTCCAGGAGGATTTACAGCAGCTTTGTTTTGTCAAAGCAGTACTAACCAGGAATTTTCTCCCCAGTTTCTCTGTCCTGCCAGTCCCACGTATGTGGTCCAGCAAATTCGCTACATGGAAACATGCATGCACAAAATTTCCCCCTTCATTCCCCCTCTCCATCCCCCATAAGTTTCCCCCCTCGCTTACTTTTCCCACCTTCTTTTCCAATATACATGTACTTATACATGTATACATGCCCACACACATACACACTCTTGTTCCTCCCTCTACCCTGTTTTCTGTGGTGACCAGGTCTGGTGCCACATGACTGTTTTATTATATAGGATTAATGGTCATTTATTGTTGCTTTTCACAACCAATGGTTGACTCATCTGTAGAGGTTGATGCATAAAATCTTTTCGTAAGAGAAATTCACAATTCTTGAACTTCAAAGTGACCAGCATCCATTGTTCTCACTGGGACAGAGAGCATAGGCTGATGCCTTCTTTCAGCCTGGTCACCACCCATTGTTCTGGATGAGTGTGAAGCCAGGGAAAGAGGTGGCTCCTCATGCTGCCAGAAAATGGAGAAGAGTCAGGCCTGCTGCCAGAAATTCCAGGCCCCAGGCCAGCACTATCAGTGGGCTCCCTGTTCCCCTCCCTTGGACAGAGCCACATGCTACCACCAACACCCCACCCAGGGAAACCTCAAGCGCTATGCCTCAGAGAACCCTCTGATTACTTGCAACACTATCTTCACACCAGCCTGGAGGTGCCCCTCCTACCATCCTTTCACTCTCCGCCAGCCCTTTCACAGGTGTGTCCACAGCAGTCCTGTGCCCAGCTCGGCCCCTGCTCCACCCTCTCCCTCTCCCTGGTTTCCCCATGCCCAGCTTGGCCCCTTCTCCTCTCTTCTCCCAGCCCAATTTTGCACACACACCCCTCCCGCAGGCCTTTCCACCTACCTCTGCCCACCTCTCCACTCTTTTCTCTTCCCAGCCTCGTTCCTGCTCTGCACTCAGCTTTTTTGCTACCCACAGTCCCATGCCTAGCGCTGTTCCTTCTCTTCTCAGCCTGGCTTTCCCCTCCCCACTCACTTACATGGTTACAACCTCTAAGTTCTCTGTCCCCTCACCCGTGCCCTGCAGCTCCACTGATCCTAGCTCCAGGGCTGCACACAGTCCTACCACTCTGCTACAGCAATGCTATTCAAAAGGGTCTGGGACCTGGGAAAGACAGCAACAGTAGCAGCCTCAGCCCTCTAAGCAATTCCTCTTGCCCCAGTCAACAGGTCTGAGAAGAGTACTCTATTCCTTTGCACACAGTAGGAAATAGCCTTTTGGAGAATAGCGTCTACCAGAAGGCAGCCTGTTTCTTCATTCCATTAAGAACAATGTAAAATGGCAACCCTTTCTTCAGAGAGATGAAATTCATACTCATTGGTCAAGGGAATATCTGCGTAACAGTCCAGAGGGGAAGATATGTCACCGATTATTTTTCCACACTGTTAATTACCCCTTCTTCCAGGCTTCAGCACAGCCAGTTGTAGTATGGGTACTGAGGATACCCCAACAACCCCTGTCCATGATGAGCGCTGACCTCTTAAACAGGCTGAACTTCTCTAATCCAGAACTCTCTTGTCCTCCATCATGATTTTAGTTAGCCAGATGACCACTTATTATGGATGTGTCTGAGTTTTCTGTGGTCCTATATAGTTTGTGTGCAGCCACCAGCCCTGGTTCTCAATGTTCTGTGCTGTTGTTTAACTTTAGTTTACCCTTAAATGTTTTCTAAGGGCCCAGTAAGTAGAGAAAGTGTTGGTAATGTGCTAGACAATATTGACCTCCCATAGTCCAGCACTGGCATTGGTCAGATCCTGAGTGTGCTAGATTAGAGAGGTTCAACCTGTATATATTCTCTTCTCCTCGCTATCAACAACTTTAAAATCTGTTCCTGATCTTTATTTAAAGCTTCCAGAGGTCTGAACCAATTACATTCCATGGTTCATTTTAGCAACTTTCATTAACTATCCAATAATAGTGATATTTCAAACATTGAGAAAGAGTACTATCTACAGAGTTATTTCTTAACAGCAATGCTAGTGCTTAGAAAAAAAGACATCAACGTTAAGGTAGAAAAGGGAAATGTTTAAATTTTCACTCTGAAAACTTGAAGTGGTTTTGGCCTGGAGTATCTATTTTAATATGAAAATCACTTCTGCACAGATACATGTATAATTTTTCCTGTATGGAGAAATGTAGCACAATCTTCAGTAGGCAAATAGCATCTGACTTTCAGACCCCGGAGCCCTTTTCAATAAAGAGCTAGATACATAGTTGGCTCACTTCATTCGTTAAACATTTCATGTGTGACTCAGGAGAAAAAAAAGGTGTCTGTGGGTTAATCATATGGGTCTGATCCAAACCCTTTGAAGTCATTGGAGAAAACTGTCTACAGGGGACTCTGGCTCATGGCCATTAAAACAAAGCTGTATTATGCCAGTTTGCATTAACGACATCATTCTGAATGTGCTCCAGAAGAGTCCCTTTATTGATCCTTGTCCCCCTTTTTCCCTTCCCATTTATATGATTACATTGTATTTTAATTTCTGTATAAACCAAAAAAGGAAAAAGCTGAAAATGGTTGGTGAGGATTTTTTTTTTGTTTGAACCCAAGCTTGACGACTTATGCCTCCCACTAGACAACAGGAAAATCCTGGAGTCTTTTTGCTGTTGAATCTCCTGCTGTTTGGTATCCAAGTGCTTGTCTACAAGGACTTTTAGTTTGCATCAAGCTGTGATAGAAATCTACCCCTGCAGGCCTGCCATGAGCTGGGGTAGGTCTGCACAGCAAAGGAAAACATGCAGCTGGCCCATGTCAGCCAACTCGGGGCCCTGGGGGTTAAGCTGTGGGCAGTTTTCATTGCTGTATAGACTGCTGGGCAATGTCTGGAGCCCAAACTCTGAGACCCTCCCACTGCACAGGGTCTCAGACCCCAGGCTCCAGCCCAAGCTAGCAAGTCTAAATACCAATGAAACAGCCCCACAGCATGAGCCCACCAGCTCAAGTTGGGTAGCACAGGCCAGCCCCATGTTTTAGCTTGCTCTACAGACATACCTTATGTGGCCACGTGGAGCCTGATGCTGCACACTAATGGCTCCGTAATTCACACTGGCCCACACCGCTTTGAGATGGGAGTGGATCAAAGCACAGTAAGGAGGAGGGCTAGTGACAGACTTCACCAGATCCTGTGAAGTGGGGAGTGGGGGGGAATGCCTTGAGCAGAAGAGGAGGTGGTAGGGGGCAGCCAGCCCTCAGCCCTGCCCAGGCCTTCAGTGACAATTTAAAGGACCCCGGCTGTACTGAAATTTCAAGTAGAGGCAGCCAGAAGCCCCAGGCCCTTTTAAATTTCAGGGGCACAAAGCAAATGCCCTCTTTGTCTGCCCCCTTCAGCAACCTTGCTATGAACTGTTAGAGCCCAGCAGCAGAGATCACACAGACACCCAGTGTAAGGCAGGCCAATAAAATAAATAAAATGGAATTCAATAAAATAAAATAAAATGGAAGAAGGGGGTTCAGTGGTTACAGCAGAGGACTTTGAGTCAGGATTCAGGAGCTGTTTTTACAGCTATGTGAATGACTTTTGGTACAACAATGAGCAGTCAACTTAACCTCTCTGGGTCTCAGCTTACTCATCAGGAAAACAAATTCTCTTGTATGTCCCATGCAATACAGGGAGTCGAGGGATAATTATTTCCCAGTTTATAAATGCCTACTACATGTATGTACAGAGCACAATATATACATCAACTTGTGTGTGTGTGTGTGTAACACACACTTCTCATTGCACCTTCACAAAACCTTCAGACCCAGACCCTCTTTTCAGGGAACAGGTCTAGAACACACTGATAGAAATCAACCAATTTTAACTGTTTGAGAGCAATGCCTCAGGGGGATGAGTTTAAACAAAAAATCTTCCACTGAAAACATTCCTACCCCTTAGACAAAGAAATCAAACTGGTGCATACCAGAAAGCCCCACCTTAACTCGTCCACCGGCTTCATGGGATGCTGAGAGATCCAGAAATGAAAAGCAGGATATGCATTGGCAATGTTAGCATTAAAAGTAACTAAGACATCTTGACTGTCCTAGCCTGGGAAAACCACTTCCCCTTAGCCTTAGAATTATGTAGTGTGGCAGTTACCATGGAAACTAGTTGTACTTTTTAAATACCTTTGTCAATAAGCACACGTGCTATATTACATGTCTGAACTGTCAGAGTGAATTATGCCCCTTTGCTTCAACATGAATTCCTGTGTTTATGCAGAAGTGTGAAGTCTGTTTCTTCCTTGTATGACTGTCACTGCCCATTTCACAGAACAATGTGCTCTTGTGTATCCTCAAGTGAAGTCCCACTTACCTGCACAATAATAAATTAGCTTATGTGTCTCAGCAGAAGTGCAGCGAGAAAGGGTGGGTAAAATTAAAATTTTGTAAATTCTAGTGAAACTCAAGATATATCATTACAAACAGAGAAAGAAAGAGTGTATTAAGAGGAAGATCTCAAGTGGCTGAGGTATTTCAGAAAAAATATAAAACCTGAGGGTGCATCTACACTTGCATTCCTCTTTCGAAAGAGGTATGCCAATGAGGTAAATTGAAAATGCAAATAAAGTATAAATGTGCATATTTGATACCTCATTTGCATATTCTAATTTCAAAAGAGCTTCTTTCGAAAGAAGAAAGCCAGTCTAGATGCTGCTCTTTCAAAAGTAAACCCCCTCTTTGAAAGAATCCTTCTTCCCATTAAATAAAGGGAAGAAGGATTCTTTCGAAGAGGAGGTTTACTTTCAAAAGAGCAGCATCTACACTGGCTTTCTTCTTTCGAAAGAAGCTCTTTTGAAATTAGAATATGCAAATGAGGTGCCAAATATGCAAATTTATACCTCATTTGCATTTTCAATGTACCTCATTGGTATACCTGTTTCGAAAGAGGAATGCAAGTGTAGACACACTCTGATTGATCTTTGGTTATATTAAAGCAATGAATACTGAACATCTGCACTGGTGTATATTTTCTAGCTAGAGGACAGCAACAAATATGCCAGCCCGTTTTCTATGGAAGCCTTCACTAATGTTAAAGTATATGTAAAGGCGGTATGCTTAGGGTTGTGTCATTGTTCACGCACTGCTCATCAGTAATACAAGTGACCTGCCACCACCGTACCCACATACTAGAGATCCAAGAGCAAATCTTTCTAATATAATACAGAGCTCAGGAAAAGCCTTTGGTGTATAGAAATGAAATTGGCTTTTTACTCTTACACTGCAGAAGTGCACAAGGACCTACATTCAAAGCCATTAATGTAATATAAAGGAGGCCTGAATAACCAGGCACAGTGGAATATGGCTGGCAATATAAGAAGCTTTAATACAGTATATAATGAAGTTTAAGTGTGGAGCTAGAGACAGGTAATGTATTATGTGTACCTTCCTCCAATAATGATAGAGTTTGACAGAGAAAGAATATCTTTTATGAGGAGATCAATTTAGATCTCAAAGGGTTTCAGATATTAAACATACATTATAAAAAGACTATTCATGTGAAACTTCACTTATTTGAATTTAGTGCTTGTGACAGCCAGACAAAGAAACCTAGGAGACTGAAATCCTAACAGATATTATACTAATAGTAACAAAGCTCACTTCCTCCCACAGCCCTGCTTGTGATGCTCCTAAATCTGAAGCCAGATGCCCCAGAGAATGATTGAGTCTCTTTGCTTAATATCTATAGCCTTTGCATTGCAATGGTGGTTCTCACAACAGGGGGATCCGCCAGCGAGGAAATGAATCGATAATTAGTAATTTTTCATAAACCTACAAACAGTTGGTAGGTGGTAACTGTCTTCACTAATATAAAATGTTTTCATTTTTCATCAGGATTTGATATGCAAGCGAATTCTGATGCACCCTTTAGGCTCAGAAAGGCCCAATGATCATCACCTTTCTACAACAGAACAATTTCTCTCTAGTACATAAACATTGTAGCATAAAATCATTAGGCTTAGGAGATGCTTTAAATTATCCAATTTCTCCCTCAATAGATTACAGAAGCAGAGCTGCCCAAAGTCTGTTCTTTATTACATACAAATAGGTGAATCTCCATTCATTTGTGTGTAAATCTAGTGTAGCAATGGAAATGGGCCAAAAGAGTTCTCTCTTTTCTGCACATAGTACATGTTCAAAAAAACAAACAAACCCAATGAACAGATACAAAATGACTAAGCTTGTCTCTGTGCCCCCAAAGTTAATCTGTTGGCTGATGACTCAACAGGAAGACATTCTCTATCTCCTTCAACAGCCTTACTTCTCATAGGATGGGCAGGGAATATTTGCAGTCTGTCATCTGCACAAACATCAGAATGGCACAAGCAGATGATGGGTAAACTTTTTAAAACTTTACACCACATGTAAATATCTACAAGATTGCATTCTAGCACCTGTGCCTTTAAGAGTGTTGAACTACTTACCTGTCCATTGGGGGAATGACATAATTGTTTTGTTCCATTCTTGATTTTTGTGGCACTTCAAAAAGGTACCACAAGGAAGACTGATGGATTCTAATTTAGTCTGTAATATCTGAGAACCAGATCTTGAGTGTTGTTGATCATGCATGTTTGTGGGCACTAACCCACAATTAGTGGCTCCACAGTTACAGCTAATGGCCTGTAATTCCACTCTCAAATCACAGTATTGTCTGGATGTTTCCTTCCCAGTCTACTATAGATTAGATAGACTTAAATATTAAGCAGACAGAACTAATGCCATCTCCCCCCCCCCTCCAAAATATTTCTGCCCTAGAGCGACATTATAGAGGAGATAAAGCAGTATCTGGCAGGAAGAATTTTATCATTGAGAAGTGTTTGATGTCCTTCAAGCTTCATAAGCTGTTATCCCACTGACTCTGCCTGCTTCTTCTCAACTTTGATGACCCAAAGATTTTGCTGCTACTGCTGCTGCTCCTGCCAGCCAATAATCTCTGTTCCATTGTTTTTGGCTGCAGTTCTCTCTACATACTTCACAGAAAGAATAGACCAGCCTCTGAAGCATACAGGCAGTGGAGAGAGGGAAGGAGGTATCTGATGGAGCTACACTCATGCCTAAGTAATCTTGCCTCCTTTCTTGATGATTCCCTATCTGCCTTTTCCTTTCTCCCTTGGTAGCTGCTTCTACCTTAACTTTAGCCTACATTTTATGGGGCTGATTTTAAATCATGGTGGGGGAAAGTGGCAAAGAAAAAAATTACCCTGGAATAAGGAAACATTTCTAACTGGTGAAGATCTGTAGTAACAGAGAGGTAGCCATGTTAGTCTGTATCTTAACAAAACAAAAAAGCAGTCACGTAGCACTTTAAAAGCCAACAAAATAATTTATGAGGTGATGAGCTTTTGTGGTGCAGACCCACTCGAAATAGCACTATTTCCAGATCTGAAGAAGTGGGTCAGCCCCATGAAAGCTCATCGCCTAATAAATTATTTTGTTAGTAGTCAGGTAGCATTTTCAAGACTTTTTTGTTCTATTGAAGACCTGTTCGGCTGCAAAATGGTGTCCCTGGCATTATGCTGAGTCTTTTGTAGCTGGTTTATGCAACGTATTAGACAACATATTGAAGTAACCAATCCTACCTTGATGGGGGCGTGGATTAGACCACAGGCCTTTTGTCTTTAACAATTACTATATACATCCACAACGAAGCTTAAGGGCAAGATATGTCAGCAGAAATCCACAAGACAAAAAGTTAACATCACTGCTACTTAATTCTGAAGACCTATTTTGATCTACCACCCTATGAAGTGGAATGGGGGACATTATACTTCGCTTAGAGCTACTGTTTCAGGCTGCCTATGCACCCAGGAAGACAAGTGAACATTCTCAAGGTTCTTTTCAAATTGGAAAGGCAAGGTACCTTAAAAACAAACTCAGAGAAAACACTTAAATCCTGAAGAACCTGAGGAACACTCACATCCAAGGTCCACCCTCAGTCACTTTGAACCCTGAAATAATCAGATAATAAATCAAGGGTAACTGTCAAAATGATTGACTGTCAGCAAAAGTAGTAGTACATGTGAAACCATGAAGGTGGGGGTTGAGCAGGATTTTCAAAAGCTCCCAAGTCAATGGGATTTAGGCAGCCACGCCAGCTAGGTACTTTTGAAAACGTTATTCGTCATCTCTTTCCACTATAAGCAGTATTAAAAAGTCCAAATTTCTCTCTCATGAATGTTTGTAAGTGATTTTTCTCCACCCACTCCTGTTGTTTCTTATGTCATTGCCAAGTGTAATAACCTTTTTTCCAACCCGGATCAAGTGGCACAGTCAGATTTCCTCATTCAATAGGACCACACAACCATGCAGCACACGAGAGATTTCAGCATCTTTGCATGACAAGTCCAATATCTTGTGAATTAAAACTTGGCTTCTTAATCTTGATAAAAAGGGAGTCTCTGTCAGAAGGTGGAATTTTGTTGCTCAAGTCACTGACAGTGTTTCCTGTAGTTGTCAAAATTCTCTTCTGAGAGGGGAGACAGCTACTTTTTGAGGAGTAAACCTGAGTGCTTGACAGAAAGAGGTTTTGAAACCTGTAAGAATGAATTCCCTGAGTGGAAGAGATCTTATTGTGAAACCCCACAGTAACTGTGTGCCCTGTGTCTCCATTACATTGCCATCTTCATGGTAATCAATTAATGAACAAGTATCAGAGAGGTAGCCGAGTCAGACAGTATCTTCAAAAACAACAAGAAGCAGGTCTTTGCCCCTGAAAGCTTATGCTCCAAAATATGTGTTAGTCTATAAGTTGCCACAGGACTTCTTGTTGTTTTTAACAAACAAGATGGGGTGGAATATAGTCTCATCTGGGTTAACACAGGAAAACAAGATTTAAATTATAGTAGAATTAAGTGTTATAAATTCTTCACTGGTGTCTGACTCTGACTCTCATAGGGGCATTTTTCTTGTGTTTTTAAATGTAGAATAAATATATTGAACATAATAGGAATTTTATTAATCTACTCCAGTGGTTTGTATGGTAAGAAAGACTGAATTTACATTTGATTTCACTAATTAATTTGTATTTTGAACACATTTTAAAATTAGGTTCCAGGAATATGCAAATATATCCTTTTTAAAGCTGCGGTAACTAAATTCTAAACCACAGGTATGAGTCTTGGGCATTTATTGCCTGTTTGGTCAGAATTGCTGAAGAATTCCTGTTCCTGCAGGCAGCCATTACTCACAGAAAAATCAATGAGATCAGCTAGGTGAGGGACCACTTCTTGACTGACTCTTGTGCAAAAATCTAGGGCTTTTGCCTTTTGATATTGGTAACTCAGTGGCTAGAAATGAGCATGGCATTTGAGAAAACAGTTGTATTAATCTGAACCTTCCCCCTCTTTCTAAGTGTAGATGAGAATCTTCCCTCCCATCTTCCCACCTGGAAAGCCTTCCTTTATTGGTTTTTTGACTGTGGGGGGGGTTCAACTTTGCAGTCCCTTTCAGTACACTTATGAGTTGCTCTGTTCAAATAAGGCATGATCCTGTCAAAGTCACATACCACATTTTAAGAAAAGTAGCAAACCTATTGGACCCTGTGATGGGAACCTGCCTGTGGAGGAACAAATCACTAAGCTAGTGGGACAAGTCGATACAATAGAGGGCAGGGATAGGGTCCAGACTGACCTAGACAAATGGGAGGATTGAGCCAAAAGACATCTGCTGAGGTTCAACAAGGACAAGGGCAGAGTCCTGCACTTGGGACAGAAGAATCCCAAGTAACACAGGCTATGGACCAACTGGCTTAGTAGTTAGTAGTGCAGCAAAAAAGGACCTAGGGATCACAGTGGATGAGAGGCTCGATATGAGTCAATGTGCCCTTGTAGCCAAGGTGGCTAATAGCATGTTGGGGTGCATTAGGAGAAGCATTTCCAGCAGATCTAGAGAAGTTATTATTCCCCTCTACTTGGCACCGGTGAGGCCACACCTGCAGTACTGCATCCAGTTCTGGGCCCCCCCAGCATAGAAAGGATGTGGGCATGTTGGAGCGGGTTCAGTGGAGGGCAATGAAATGATTAAGGGGGTGGAGCACATGACCTATCAGGAGAGGCTGAGAGATTTGGGCTTATTTAGTTTGCAGAAGAGAAGATTGAGGAGCAATTTGATGGGAGCCTTCAACTTCCTGAAAGGGGGCTCTCAAGAGGATGGAGAGAGACTGTTC
The DNA here is from genome assembly GCF_033958435.1 of Carettochelys insculpta. NCBI lineage: Eukaryota > Metazoa > Chordata > Testudines > Carettochelyidae > Carettochelys > Carettochelys insculpta. The sequence goes on along the minus strand of NC_134139.1, from coordinate 84,569,356 downwards.
TCAGGGGCGACAGATGGCAGAACAAGGAGCAATAGTCTGAAGTTACAGAGGGAGATGTGTAGGTTGGATATTAGGAAAAATTGTTTCACCAGGAGAGTGATAAAGCACTGGAATGTGTTACCAAGAGCGGTGGTGGAATTTCCACCCCTAGAGGTTTTTAAGTCTCAGCTTGACAGTCATGGTGGGGATGATACTGTTGGGGTTGAGTCCAGCCCCTTACCTAAAGCAGGATCAACTCCCTTCCAGCCCTAGGATTCTATGATTCTATAAAAGTCGCAAATCTACAGGGGACATACATGACGGATTTCCTTGCAGTGTGAAGCAAGCATCTACCAAAAGAGGTTCTTCAGGCATCCTAGGAAGACAGATAACAGGGTGGTGACTCCATGTTAAGAATGGAGGAGAATTCAGTATAGGGGACAAGAACAAGACACTATGCTGTCTCCCTGGAACAAAAATAGGATATCCATCTGCAAGATCTTGTGAAATTAGTATGTTGTGTGGCGAGTCTCCAGAGGCGATAATACCCACGACTTTAACAAGCATGTCTACCCTATTTCACCCCTAGCTGGGCAATCCAAGCTCTGCTAAGACATGCTGCAGTTTCCACTTCACGCAGGTCCCTTAGGAAATCAAAATAGTCTAGACATTCAAAACAGGCCCTTTTTTAGCCCAGTTTATTACATCTGGCACAAAGTCTTTTAAAATAGAACTTAAACCTACAGAGTCTATGCCGGTTTCAGCTGTTCTCAGCCACATCTAAGTATGGGAGACAAACATTTGGCAGTGCAGCTGAGGTGAGACTGAAGGTTTTGGGGTTTCAAAACACTGGGTCATATTTCAGTGTCCAAATAGGCTGGACAAACAGAACAGCTCATCTCTCAGACTGTGCCATGAGAGGAGGAGGAGGAGAAGTTGATCTTGGTTGGAGAATAGCCGGAGCACCCAAAAGGACATTCAACTAGCAATTCAAGGGCAAGGTGCTCAAATGGCATATGCTGCACTAACTCAAACTCACCATGTCACACAGAAATTGAGCATAAGTGGGAAGGAATATAAAGAAAAGATATTTTTCTGTTACTTACATACCAATGCTTGGAGCGTGGGTAGCAAGCTAAATGCACTGGAAATTCTCATTTGAAGAGCAGAAATTCAATGTAATTGGCATTACTAAAACCTGGTGGGATAATTCACAATGTTAGAATGTTAAAATCTCCTGTTAAAACTTTTTTTTAGGAAACAGAGTGGGTAAGAAATGGATGGGGGTGAGGATTCTCTCTGTTAAAAGCAACATTACCTATTAAGTGTTATTGATAACTCAGAAGCACATGATTTTTAATGCATACGGATCAGCGTGCTAATTCAGTAAGCCCAAAAACCAGTACTAGTAGGGGGTCTGTTTCACACCTCACCAAATCAAACCAAAGACCTACTCCTTAAACACTTGTGTAATGCCTGAAATGAATAACCATTATAAGGAATTTCAGTCTGGGAGAGATTGTGGAGGTCTCATGTATGTGACATTAAAATATCATTTCAGTTTATAAAAATTATAAATAAATTGTCTAACAAAGTGCAACAGTGCACCAACACCAGGTAACTTTATGGTGGATGGCATTATGACATTTCAAGGTCAATTAATGATTGGACTAGAAGTTGGTGGTTGCCTTGACACTAATATTAGATCAGATTACTTTCCAAATGAGCAAATATATGTTTTTCCTCAGTGTTGAGAGTAACTTAAGTGAAAATGATGAAGAAAAATTTACACAAAAATGAATGAAAATGGTAAATTCTTTGAGAACTTTATCGATAGCCAAAGAGCCACAATTTCACAATCGAGAGAGAGGACAATTTTTGCTGAAAGCCCATCCTGGCCAAGTGAAGACAGCATTTAGAAATAAGCAACATGACAAATGGGAAAAGGGGGAAATAGCAATAAATATACATTAAAATTAGGAAGCATAGAAAGTTCACGAAGGAAGCCAAAGACATCAGTAAAAATCCCTGGTGGACAGAACTAAGGACAATAAGGACTTTTAAAAGAATAGTGGGAATAAAAGAAATCTTATAAATGACATAGGCCCACTGCCATCCAGAGATGGCAAAATTGTTAATAATGATTCAGAAAAGGCAAACATGCAGTAAATATTTATTTTCTGTTACTTTGTATGGAAAGAAGCAGGTTATGCTCTTCTACCAAATGAGAATGGTGAAGTATATTCCAGTCCATTAGTATCCAAGAAGGATATTTAACATCTACTAGAGATACAGATCAAACAGAAATTTATGGGATGTTGTTCATATTAAAAAAAATGGAAAGAACAAATCATCTTAAGATTTGTTGACTAATCATTCTCTTGTTGTCTGATTCATAGTATGTCCCAGGTTTGCACTTTAGCATCCAGAGACACATATTTTGCCGTTTTGTTTTGTCAAATCTTCATTTGTATTCTAAACTACTGTTCAGTTCAACCATGTTCATGCCCCCTTGAGGCTCAATAATTGTTCACTCAACTATTCACAAGTATTAGTTCACACAAATGCTTGAGGAATGGCTGTTCTTCATACAAATATCAGTCTGTGCATAAGAAGCAATCAACAAGATTCATCACCTACTATTTGACATTCACTATTCTCCTGCTTTTTAAAAAAAAAAAAAAAAAAAAAAAAAATCAGATATTCTGTCATGGAGCAAAATACCCTGTGACACAGAAGATCAATCCCATAGTCTGACTAAAGAATGGTGAATAGTTCAGCAAAAATCCACAGTCTGAAAATTGTTCATCCAAATTATAAAGTGAATATTTATGAATTATAAATGTGACAAATGTCAGAAATGTTCGCAAATCATTTATGAACAAAAACAATGACTTATATTTCAAAGTAGATGATTTGCTAATTCAACGAGCATTATCACTAAAAAAGATAGCTAGGCACTAACCTGCCAATATTTCTGGCGCTAAAGTTTCTTTTTTGAGACTACATCAAATTCTGGAAGTGGTCTAGCAAGAAATGATAATTCAACAAGCTGCAGTAATTGGAGGACACACTTTCAAGCATATAATATTTATGGAAGATGTTTAAACCCACACACAATTTGAAGACACACTTCAGAGTATGGAAAATACTGAGTTATTAAGGTTTGCCTTGTAACTGTTAAATTGTCAGTGCTTATAGACATTATCTCATCAATTCTTCCATTTTGTCCTGTTGGAATTCAAGTGAGTTATTTCATTGGGAGAATTATTGTTTTGGGATGATCTTCAGAATGTTAAAGCTTTATATTTAACCTATCTTACAGTCCAGAATTGAATTAACCTCTCTCTCATATAAAGGCAGCTAACGTTACTTTCACATTAAATGTGGCTGTCCTCACATTTTATCTCACAGACAGCACTCAGAAAAATTCAGTGAAAATATAGCTCATAATATTTCAATGCAATCAGTTACAACACAAAATTATAGGAAGCTTGGAAAAACAAATGCTGTCATGTTACACATTTTCTAAAATTTCAATCACTATCATAGTGAAAAAATCAGTGCATATGCAGATGTACAGTTACATCCTGGAGACTGCATTCTATAACATAAAATATCAGCCAGAATTGTGGTTTATTACATCTCTTGAACATTTTCAAATTTCCATGAACTATGGTCTCTTTTAATAGGCTGCAAAATTAGACATTCAAGTTGGGTGACGTAATGTCTTTTATTGGACCCACTCCCACACCAATGGAAGTTGGTCCAATACAAATATTGCCTCATCCTGCTTGTGTATTTAATACCCTGGGACCAACACAGCTACCACGCTACAGACAGAGACTGGAAGATGAAATTTACAACAATATTTTATTACCTGCATAGTGCTTTTAACATTTAGTTCTGGGTTCAGAACAAGCTACTATATATACTTTAGAGCAGGGGTTCCCATCCTTTTCACTAGTGTGGACTCCTGATTCACCCCCAAAACATTTGCCGACCCCCATCAAAGCCAATTCTAGCCACTATGAACATGTCATTAAATGACAAAGGAAAACACAACATAGAATTTCAGACAGCAATTAACAACATTATTGGAAGATCATTTAAAAATAATTGATCGCAACTTTGCAATTTACTTAAAACCGTTTCTATAACCATTTTTATTTATCTTTTATTTTTTCACAGACCCCCTGCAAAACTCTCATGGACCCCCAGGGATCCGCAGACTCCAGGTTGGGAGCCACTGTCATGCCTAAAAAGTGGGAAAGGCCTGAAATCACAGGATTTCCCAGAACATGGAAAGAGAGGGGCATCAACAGGAGGGATGACGTACTTTAGACTCAGCACTGGGGGCAGCAGGAACACTGTGTCCACGTGGAGACAGGGTTCTCTACCCTGCCGGCACAGATAATTGCTTCTCTACTCCGGTTCCCATTGGTCAGTCACAGTGCCATGCAGGGGGATCCCCGCTGCCTCCCTGCAATTCTCCCACACAATAAGCCCCCAACTATTTGCATAAACCATACCCGTTTTTCCTTTCATTTTCCAAAAAGAAAGCAAAGCAAACAAACAAAATAAAAACCCCTTATTTCACATAAATACCTGAGCAACACCAGGTTAATTTGCTAGTTATCAGATAAGTAAAACAATATAAACTTGCATTTTGGTGGAACCATATTGAACTAAAAACCACAAGAATTTGCAAAGCTTTCTTTAATATAAAACCTGTCATTTTTCAAATGAGAACTAAGATTCTCACCTTAGGCTTTTGGAACTTGCACTTTTAGAATTTATTTGCTGATTGGCTCTTTTTCCCCATTCCCCACCTTTTTCTCTATTGTTTTGCTTTCAGAGTTGTGCAGAAGACAGAAGCTCCATTTGACACAGGATTTCAAGATTTTGAAATCTGGCTTCATTCCAAATTGGAACAAAACAGAAACACACCCCCACACACAATCCAATATAATGTTCCCGCTAATTTTTCCCCCACCCTGGGTGAAATAAATTTTGTTTTGTTCACTGAGACATGTGCAGATGCGCACCACCTGTAGAAACACATGCTGCCAGCTGCGGGTGTTTTGTTAATTAGCTACATGGCATTTGAATCTCTCCTGCGTGGCCATCCCAGTCCTCAGCTTAAAGGGGAACACTGGGCAAGTTTTCCTGCTCCATGACTTCTAATTGTTTGTACACAGCGGAACACATTCAATGGGCATCACTGATGGAGCCCCATGTCACCACCCTGTTTTTCTCTTTGAGTCCTAGAGTTGAAGGCTAGAAGGAACCACTGGATTATCTTTTCTGATCTTCTGCGTATCATAGGTCACCCCTACCCAGGGCCCTCATACAAAAGCCACCACTAGTGAAAGTAGTTGAAAAATCTTACCATTACGGGAAGCTAAGCCTTCCACAGGCAGCCCTCTCCAGCACTGCCCCAGGCATACTTCCTGAAGATCCAGTGGCTGTTTAAAGGGAGTGGGGCTCTGGCCAATGCCACGTTAGTGGTAGGGGCACCTGGGACCCCACTGGGCCCATTTAAGGTGCCAGGTCTTAAGGCAGCTCTCCTTTCCTCTCCCCACATCAGCAGCCCTGGGCCCTCACCATTGGTAGCCCAGGGAACCCAAAGGGGACCTGATGTTAAAGAACAGCTGCAGCAGCACTGCCAGACCCCACCAGCAGGGCCACTGAAGCAGGAGGGGCAAAAGATCACTGAAGTTAAAGTGACATTACCATCACCTACGTACTGGCTTTTATCAGCAGCCCCGTCTTAGTGATGCACAGTCCCAGCCCATCCAGGCCACTTTTGCCACCCAAATTCGACCAAGGCAGAGGCGCCAACTTCCTTCCTCCCTAGGGTGCGAGTGATCAACCCTCTTTCGCCCCGGCCACCTCCAAGACTCCAGCCCCACCCTGCCTCATCCCATGTCTGCTCCACCCCTTCTCCAGGCCCCATCTCTCACCTCCCACCTCTCCTTTCCCAATCCCACTACACCTTCACCTCACCTCTTCTCTGCCCCTTTCTGCTCCCTCCCACAGTCATGCTCCAACCCCATGCCTCCTGCCCACTGCGAAACAGCTGACCACAGTGAGAGGGAAAGGAGAAGAAATTGATCAGCCGGGCTCCTGGCAGGTGACAGGCACCAGGATCGAGTGGGGGGGAGAAGGCTTGGCTGCCAATGGGTGCTGTCTACTGTATTTTCAATGGGTGCTCCTGGGCTGGAGCATGTGCAGCGTCAGCACTTATGGACCAAGGTATTACAGAATTAAAGCAAAGTATTTAGCTGATCTCCTGAGCCAATAGGTGACATCTAAGAATGATTACTGAATCAAGCCCTGTGCCTATCTACCCTGGTCTGTGGATTGCTTTGGGTCCTAAGCAAAAGACAGACATCTACACTCCTAGCATGTTCCAGTGGTGCACCTGCCTCAAGCTGAAACATTACACACCTACAACATCACAAAATCTCAGAAGCATAAGGTTAGAACAGACTCTCAAGGGTCTTCTAGTCTAATTCCCTGCCAAGAGGAGGGAAAACCAACGAAGCCATGTCTACACCAGTCCGGAAGATCAATCTGCTCAAGGTTGTTCTTTCAAGGCTCAATTTTCATGCGTCTAATAGGGATGCACAAAATTGACCTCTCAGGGGGTCCCAGTTCACCCCTGCACTCCTTACAAGACATGAGGAGTAAGGGAAGTCAATGGGAGAAACTCTCCCATCGACCTTGTTATCGACCTTGTTCAGTATAGACTGCCAAGGAAGCCAAGCACAGATACGCAATTCTAGCTACGGCAACTGCGTAGCTAGACTCGACCTATCTGCAGTCGATGTTTTTTTTGCCTAGTGTAGACATAGACGAAGATTATCCAGAGCTCCTTTTGAAAACTTCAAGTGCAGGAGCTTCCTGGACCTCCCTGGGCTGTCATGTTCCATGACCTTACAGTTGTTACAAAAATGAATTTTTCCCTGACATTAATGTAAATCTGCTATGCTGTACTTTGAACCCACTGCCATTTGTCCTACCCACTAAGTCAAGAGAGAACCATTATTTTCCATCTTTTTATTGCTGCCTTTCAATATTTGAAGACCATCATCATATTCCCTCTCAATCTTTTCTTTTTCCCAAACTAAACCTACCCATTTCCTTCACCCTTTGCTCATAATGCTTGCATTCCAACCCTCAAATCCTATTAGTCACTTGCCTCGGGATCCTTTCCGCTTTCTCTGCATCCTTGCTATACACTGGGGACCATAATTAGCCATCGTGCTCCAGCTGAGGTCTAATCAGCACTCAGTAGAATGGTAGTATCACCTCCTGTGATTTGCATGCTTTGCCTCTGATAATATAACATAAAATTGTATTTTCCTTTTTCGTAACAGCTTTGCACTGTTTCCTCACAATGAAGTTGTGGTCCACCACAACTCCCAGAGCCTTCTCGGTCGTGCTACTGCCAAGTCAGTTGCCCCTGATTCTGTATTTGCGCGTTTGTTTTTTTCTTTCCTCAGGACAGCAACTCACGTTTGTCTTGTAACTTTTCTACCCTGAAAATTTAGGCACCAATTTTGGGCATCTACAGGGTTTGTTGGCCATTTATGGCCCATGGCAGATCAGACTAGGGCCTGAGCACCTAAGCCCAGATGCAAGTCCTTTGCGTGGAGCTTAGGCTCCTAAATACTTTAGTGAACCAAGCGTTAAACCTACTAAGTATTTTTCTATCTGAATTGGTCATGGAGGCAGATTGGGATTCACTCGGGCAGTGTTTCTTAAGCTGTGTTTCATGGAATACTAGTGTTCCGTGAACAACTCACAGGTATGCCACGAACATTTAGAAAAATACACTGATGTATATATTTTCTGTTATTAAAATCAGATGCAACGTTACTTCTTCATTGCTATGATACCTGATTAAATTACTTCATTTTGGTCTTGATGTATATGTTGCTGTTCGGTTTTGGGGACTTTTGTTTAGTTTTGTTCTTTGGTCTGACACCATTTTTTGGGGGGCAGGGAGAAAAAATTCATAAATGTTCCATATAAAAATATTATTGTTGGGTGTTCCATGGTCTCAAAAAGATTAAGAGACACTACTCTAGAGCTCACTGGAAAAGCTGATAGAAGTTTTCCACTGGAAATATAAATTATATTTAATATTTTTATCTGATCAAAACATTTCATCTTTCATATCATTTAATGTTCCCAAATCATTTTGGGGGAATTTCCATTCTGTTAAATATTTCCGTATTGCCTTTTCATCCAAAAGTAGTATTAAAAATAAAATTTGAAAGGTTGCAACTTCAGAGAATGAGAATTCCTTTCTCCAAGAAGCTCTAACCCAGTTCATACTCAGCTCCCCAGTGAATGAGAGAAAGGTCTGACCTTGCACCACTGAAGACAATGGTAATTTTCCCATGCCTCCAAAAGGAGCAGAACTTACTGAGTATTAGATGACATCTGATCCGGTGGACAATGAACACACAGACATAAAAAGTTTCTCGGAAACTAGGCTTCCATACATTGGCTGGGACTGCCTAATGGAGTAAGGGTTGTATTATTATTATTATTATTATTTATTATTATTATTAGCAGCCACAAGCAAGTCAGGCACCTTCATATACAGGTGAGTTTAAAATCTTAATGATGAACCACACAGACCGTGTTCAAGCAAGGATGTAACACGCTCCTGGGAAATGTAAGGACAAAGAAGGATACGGGTTATGGAAATATTATGGCGGTTATTCAGTATAGGCGAAGTATACAACAATCTGGCTTCAGAGTAATTTAGGAGAGAAATTCACGTTAGAGAAAGAAGAAAACATTTTTGTTACGTGATCTCTTATCAAATAAAATCAGGATGAAGGGATGGAAGGTGCTTTAAAGATGTTCAGAGGTTTGGACTAGTCGGGGTAAAAGAGAATTAATGGGCTGAGTGTAAGGCTGCCAAAGGAGCTAACTAAATACAATTTATCACATGGCCACAGAAATAAATTAACTATAATATTATTTTTATTATAGAAATAAGTTAAAGAAACTCTTTCATTAGAGCACAAACAACAGTAAAATATTTTCTTTTATGTTTTTAGCTTTACTTCCCAAATCAAAAACTGGCTCTCACTGTTCTTACACTTTAAACTAGAAAGAGTGTGAAGTTTCCTTTTTTTTTTTTTTTTTTTTTTTTTTCTTCTCCAAACTGGACCTGTTCTCCTTGTTTTCCACCAGGCATGGAAGGTATCGTTCAATTATGAATGCAGATTTAGATCCTTTGTATAGCCAGACCTTACACTGTCCATAAATCGTAGATACTCACAATCGTCAGAGACACTCTGTAAAAACTTTTATGAGAAAATATGGTTTAGGACAAAAGACAGCTGGTATTTAAATTATCCAAGTGAGAGAAATTACTCTTTTTTCCTTCACCAGATGCTTTACTCATATATAGATGTTTAAATTAATAATTCCGTAATAGTTTAAACTATGTCATCCTAAAATCCACACTGTTTTGCTCACTGACCTTAACAAGTTTTGACATCTTTTTCATTTCTTCAGAATAGTGCGGCACACTTTGCCAGCTCCCATTTTGATGAAATATTGTAAAGGGTAAAGAAAAAAAATGCAGTGATCACAGACAAGTTGAGAATAATTCAGCAGAATGTTATTTCTGTGCAGAGCCTCATATAAGGCGAAGAGCCATTCCTGTGCTGGGCTTAGGGGGCAGTAAGTGGGGGACAACAGAGTTGTTCGGCCCCCAGGCAAGGTGGAGGGCAGCTCCAAGCTCTCAGAAGAGGTGGGGCCTCAGGCAGAAGGGGCAGTACTGTCCCCGGCTCTGCTTGGCGCATGCCTTAACATGCCCCCTCCCCCAGACAGCCTTTGGCACTGATTCAAAAGACCCAAAGTTCCAGCTGCCGCTGATGATGCTGCAGTAGCAGTGGTCACAGCCAGAAGATCCAGGCTCTTTTGAAGTGCTGGGCCCCAGGGCAATTGCCCCCTTTTCACACACATCCCATAAGCCAGCCTGTCTAGGCTCCAGCCAATCCACAAGCCAGGAACAGGTCTGGTGACTGCCAGAGCAAGTGTATAAACTCCATAGGAGGAACAGCAGCTCATCTGGTTCAATGTCACTCCAAGACTTGGAACTCTCTCCTGTAGGATGGTGGCAATAAACTCCCTAGGCCTTAGCTTGTTCTAGCCTTGCTCTCACTCAAGACCTGTTCCTCATCCAGTTCCAGCCCTGCTGTTGTTCCCACCCTATTTCTGCACCCTGCTCTGACCTCGCTGTCACACCTGCCTCTCTCCACCCTCGCTCTGGACTTCTGATTCCAGCTGTGAACTCTGATTCTGACAATTAGGTGCAACTACCAAAGCTCTATCCCATGGGGCTATCAAGATTTCTGACACCAAGGTTCAGAATCCAGAATCTTCCCAAAACAAAAATACCATTCATGGAGATGTGATGCACATAGCATTTTTTCTCCAACTGGGCTAGTAGGCATCCTTCAGTCTGCATAGACTATGGATCGCGCCCTTTAAAGTTTCAATTGAGGACTTCATTTACAGTGTCTATTGTGACTATAAAGACCCACACGAGAGTGACAGTCCTTGCTGCATCTCTTGCAGATGTAGTGGGTGTCTGGCAAGTCCTTAGTGTGCTTTCTGTGTGCTCGCTTCTCCTCTGCTAGCTGTCTGATTTTCAACTCGTCCTTCTGAAGGCCCTTGTGTAACCCCTGCCTCCATCTGCTGCGGTCGTCTGCTAGTTCTTCCCAGTTGTCCAGCTCGATGTCTACCTCTCTGAGGTCTCTCTTGCAGACATCTTTGTAGCGCAACTGGGGGTGTCCGGGAGGTCTTTTGCCAGAGGATAGCTCACCATACAGGATGTCTTTTGGAATCCTTCCATCGTTCATGCTGTGGACGTGGCCAAGCCAGCGGAGTCAACGCTGCCTGAGGAGGGTGTGCATGGTTGGGATTCCAGCTTGCTCGAGGCTGGCAGTGTTGGTAACTCTGTCTTTCCATGATATTCCAAGGATGTGCCTGAGGCAGCACAAGTGGAAGATGTTCAGCCTCTTTTCCTGGCAGGCATACAGGGTCCAAGTCTCGCTGCCATAAAGGAGGGTGCTGAGGATGCAGGCTCTGTAGACTTGCATTTTAGTGTGAGTGTACAGCTTGTTGTTATTCCACACTCTCTTGCTGAGTCTGGACAGAATTGTGGCTGCTTTTCCGATCCTCCTATTTAGCTCAGTGTCCAACAACAGGGTGTCAGTGATGGTGGACCCGAGGTAAACGAACTCGTGGACAACCTCTAACGTATAGTTATCAATGCTGATTGATGGGGATTCAGCAACATCCTGACCGAGTACGTTTGTCTTCTTTAGGCTGATGGTAAGCCCAAAGTCCTTGCATGCTTTGGAGAACCGATCCAGCAGTTTTTGAAGCTGGTCTTCTGTGAGAGACACTACAGCAGCATCATCTGCGAACAGCATGTCTCTGATGAGGAATACATCAAAACTCAGCGTGTGAAAGCTAGCGAAGTACTTAAGGAGAAAAAATAGGATGCCGTGTCAAAAGCACAACTACAAACTATTGCGATGCAAAGATAAAAACAGAAAGAATAGCAAGAAACAATTATGATTCCTTAGGAGCTCCTTATTGACCTGAAATTAAAAAGGGATCTACAAAGGAGTAGAAATATGGATAAATTGCTAACAGGGAGTAGCACAAGCAAGTAAGGTCAAAACCAGAAAGGTTAAGACATGAAATGAGTTACACCTAAAAATAGCGCATGAGGAACATGAACCAACATGGGGCAGAACAGGTTAATGATATTTAGGCAAGTTAGATGTATTCAGGGAGAAAACTTGTTCTTCTTGGCCTCTGAGGAGAGAACAAGAGGCAATGGACTTAAGCTGCAGCAAGAGAAGTTTAGGTTGGACATTAGGAAAAAGTTCCTAACTGTCAGGGTGGTCAAGTACTGGAATAAGTTGCCAAGGGAGGTTGTGGAATCTCCCTCGCTGGAGATATTTAAGAACAGATTAGATAGATGTCTATCAGGGATGGTGTAGATAGTGGTCAGTCCTGCCGTCGGGGCAGGAGACTGGACTCAATGGCCTCTCGAGGCCCCTTCCGGTCCTAGTGTTCTATGATTCTATGATCTGCTGCGATCGTCTGCCAGCTCCTCCCAGCTGTCTGGCCTGATGTCTACTTCCCTGAGTTGTCTCTTGCAAACATCTTTGTAGCACAGCTGGGGGCGTCCGGGAGGTCTTTTGCCAGAGGCTAGCTCACCATACAGGATGTCTTTTTGGATCCTTCCATCATTCATCCTGTGGACGTGGCGAAGCCAGTGGAGCTGCCGCTGCCTGAGGAGGGTGTGCATAGTTGGGATTCCAGCTTGCTCAGGGACGGCGGTGTTGGACACTCTGTCCTTCCACGATATTCCAAGGATGCACCTGAGACAACGCAAGTGGAAGACGTTCAGCCTCTTGTCCTGGCGAGCATACAGGGTCCAAGTCTTGCTGCCGTAACGGAGGGTGCTGAGGATGCAGTCTCTGTAGACTTGCATTTTGGTGTGAGTTTACAGCTTGCTGTTATTCCACACTCTCTCGCTGAGTCTGGACAGAGTTGTGGCTGCTTTACTGATCCTCCTATTTAGCTCAGTCTCCAAGGACAGGGTATCAGTGATGGCAGACCCGAGGTAAACAAACTCGTGGATGACCTCTAATGTATAGTTGTCAATGCTGATTGATGGAGAAACAGCAACGTCCTGAGCAAGCACATTTGTCTTCTTTAGGCTGATGGAGAGCCCAAAGTCCTTGCATGCTTTGGAGAACCGATCCAGCAGCTTCTGAAGTTGGTCTTCTGTGTGTGACATGACAGCAGCGTCATCTGCGAACAGCATGTCTCTTATGAGGACTTCCCGCACCTTAGATTTAGCTTTCAGCCTTGCAAGATTAAACAGTTTCCCGTCAGATCTTGTGTGCAAAAAGATGCCCTCTGTTGAAGATTTAAGGAGGAGCGCAAACAAGATCCCGAACAATGTCGGAGCAAGGACGCATCCTTGTTTGACGCCACTCCTGACTCTGAAAGCATCCAATTATGTGCCATCATATTGGATGGTTCCTCTCATGTCTTTGTGAAAAGACTGGATCATCTTGAGTAACCGTGGCGGACATCCTATCTTGTGCAGCAGTTTGAACAGTCCATCCCTGCTGACCAAGTCGAAGGCCTTGGTTAGGTCGATGAAGGCAATATAGAGTGGCTTCCTCTGCTCCCCGCATTTCTCCTGCAGCTGCCTCAGAGAGAAGACCTTGTCAACGGTAGATCTCTCTGCGTGGACTCTGCACTGTGATTCGGGATACACCCTCTCAGCAATCTTCTGGAGTCTGCTGAGGATGACGCAAGTGAACAGTTTACCAGTGATGCTTAGGAGGGAGATTCCACAGTAATTGTTGCAGTCGCTTCTGTCTCCTTTGTTCTTATACAAGGTTATGATGTTAGCGTTGTGCATGTCCTGTGGAACCTCTCCCTCTCTTCAGCAAAGGCACAGTAGCTCATGTAGGGGTTCCAGGAGAGTGTCTGTGGCACACTTGATTACCTCTGGTGGTATAGCATCCTGGCCCGGGGCCTTTCCTACTGCAATGTTGTCAATGGCTTTCTTCAGTTCATCCACAGTTGGTTCCTGGTCCAGTTTGTCCATTACTGGTAGGAGTTCAATGGCATCGAGGGCTGAGTCGACCACAATGTTCTCGCGTGAGTACAGCTCGGAGTAGTACTCGACCCAGCGCTCCATCTGTTTGGCCTTGTCAGTGATGACATCACCAGATTTGGATTTCAGAGGTGCCATCTTGTTCTGGGTGGGTCCTAATGCCTTCTTGATGCTCTCGTACATTCCCCTGAGGTTACCAAAGTCAGCACTGGTCTGGATGATGCTGCATAGCTCGAGCCAGTAGTTGTTGGCACAGCACCTGGCCGTCTGCTGTACTGTTTTTCTGGCTGCTCTGAGCGCTTGCAGGGTATTCTGGCTTGGCGAATGTTTGTACTCCAGGAGCGCAGCGTGCTTTTTTTTGATGGCTGGAATCAAAATATATGTATTAATGAGATATTAACAGGAGTATCATATTTTATTAATGGGAGGTAATAGTTCTATTCATCTCTGATGAGGTCTCAGCTGTTGCACTGTATCCAATTCTAGGCAACAACTTTTAGGAAGGATGTGGATAAATTGTAAGGAATACAAAGCAGTGCAACAACAACAACAAAATATAAAAAGATTAGAAAACTTGACCTATGAGGAAAGGCTAAAAACCTGGACATTTGTATACTTGAGAAAAGAAGGCTGAAGGGGGGCTTGATAAGAATCTGGCAAGTATGTTAAGGCTGTTACAAAAAGGATCCTAATCAACTATTCTGCCTGTCCAGTGAATGCGGGAAATGTTGTAATTGGCTTAATCTTGAGCGAGAGAAATTTAGGTTGGATACTGGGGGGAAATCCCAAATATAAAGGATAGACAGACACAGACTAGGTTTCCAAGGGAAATTGTGGAATCCGCATCATTGGAGGCATCTAGGTGTTGGTTGAGCAAACACTTCTTGGGGTGGTCTACATTTTCTTGGTTCTGCCTTGGCACAGAATTTAATTGGAGATACGTATCTCCTAGAGTGGGAAGGGACCTTGGGAGGTCATCTAGTCTAGTCCCCTGCCCTCTTGGCAGGGCCAAGCACCAACCATGACATCTATTTGTGCCAATCCTTAAATGGCCTCCTCAAAGGATTGAGCTCCCAACCCTGGGTTTAGCATGCCAATGCTCAAACCACTGAGCTATCCCTCCCCACAGAAGATTAGACTTGGTGAACTTGAGAATGTTTCCAGGCTTACCTTTTTACAGTTCTCCAATTTCCAGACTAGGCAAGTCAACTGGAGAATGATTCTCTGAAAAACCTTTTAAAATACTTGCTGTTACGCAAAGTGCTCAGAATGATTCTACTTCTGCAATAGACACCTAAGGAGAGAAGTTGAAACTAACTTTTTATTACAATGTGCCAGTTTTGCTTAGCTTGCTCCCCCAAAATCAGCTCACTTAATCCTCTGGCTGGTCCTATGCATAACAGAGATATCTTGGTAAACTGAAGTCAGTTACATTTTGGTGAGAGGGAAAGACCACCAAAAGAATTATTCCACAGGCCCATTCAAAACCACTTAGGGCAAGTCTGTTGTACAGAAAGGGAGTTCCCTCAAACATGCCCCTTCCAACTTCTTGAATCTCCAATTGAAGACAGTAATTTTTTTTTTAATTTTTCCTCCACTCCCTGTCTTTCCCTCCTGCTGAACGTGGGGTTCTTTTGTGATCAGCTCCATCTCCCATACACTATAGGCTCCAGACTAACCCTTATCTGTATCAATCCGATTGCTATAATGTAACTTCACAAAGAAGAAGTCCATTCACACTTCAGCACATTCATCTATTGCAGTGTTCTCCAAACTGGGCTGCAGAAGTTTATGAGATGGGTCACAGGATCCCAGGTAAACACACATTTCCCCCACCCTGTGTGGAGGAGTGGGACTGAAGAGCATCACCTCCCCCGCCCCCGCTCACCTCCCCCCCCTCAGCAATCTCCCCTCATCAGCACCATTTCCTCACTCCAGATAATGCCTGGAGCAAGGAGGCAGTCCCAGACCTACAGGACAGGAAGCACTGTTATTTGAGCTGGGGTCTACAACCTGCACCTCCAAGAGCTGCAAGTGGCTCTTTCAGGACATTTGTGGCTCCTGACTCTATAATTGCAAAAAAATAAAATAAAATAAAAATGAAAATATAAACCCCCCCTGATTATTTTTCGTAAATGGTGAATGTCCAGCAGTAAATATGTATCACATTACAAATCACTGTGTGTGGTGTTCTTAAGATAGAGGGTGCCAAAAGTACGGTTTAACATTACAGTAGTCCCTTGGGATATGTGAGGGGAATGCAACCCTTGCATAATCCAAATTTTGGGTAAACTGGGGGACTTGGGCAGTGGTTTGGGGCTGAGGGGTTAAGCCAGGAGTGGGTTAGGGCTGCACAGGGGGGTAGGAGGGGGCAGCTGAGACAGGAGTGCAGGTGTTGGAGCAGGGTCCGCAGCGGCTGGAGCCCGAGCCGTGTGCCGCACTGGGGGCTGGAGCATGAGTCTCGTGCAGGGCTGTAGTTTGCTGGGGGCTGGGAGCCCCCCCCCCATGGGTTGGGGCTGAGCTGGGGCCACGGGGGGCTGGGAACAAGGGAGTTTTAGCGCCCCCCCGCCAGCTGCCTGCAGCAGTGGACGCAACTAAAACCCTTCTCCCTACCCTCCCAGTGCGGGGTCACTGTCAGCTTGGCGCCGTGCTGCTCTGGGAAGGGTTTATTGCCACCTGGCTGCTCACAGCTGCAGACAGCTAGGAAAGCTAAAAGCCTTCCCCCCCTACCGGTGCCTAGCTCCATTCTGGGAAGGCAGGGGGAAGGGGCTCTTAGCCTGCCTAGCTGCCCACAGCTGCAGGAAGCTAGGCAGGCTGACAGGCACACTTCTTCAAGTTGTGTTTCATGCAGCCCAAAGACCCATAAAGCAGGGTTTACTGCATTTATCAAAAGGATCATCTCATCTTCATGTGCATTGCAGCTCTTGATTATGGAGCTGTTTTACTGAATTTAAAAAAAAAAAAAAAGGGTTCTTCTTGCTATTTTGGATGCCAACCCATGTTAGAGGAATGCAGGGAAGGCTCCGATTCCCCTCCCTCCCCACAAAGCTGGGATTTCAGTGTAGGATGCATAGATGTAATAATGGTTAACAAGGAAAAAGAGAGAAATTGCCATTAACGGATCGCCTTAGTAAGCAGGTTGGGAACCACTCACCTACTCATCAGGCCTTTTCACATGCTGCAGGCTGCTTTGATCCATATCAACTGGCCAAACTCATCAGTAGAATATCTACAGACAAGAGAGTAGACCAGCTGAAAAACTGCATCATTACAATGCGCTGTAATTGGCTGATCATAAACTGAGGTCATGACACTGCAGCAGCTTCAGAAACCCACCGTTATCAAATTAACTTCTTCCATGTTTGTCACAAATAAATGGCTAAAACAAATAGAATGGCATGAGCCTCAGGGGAAAATAAAAAAGCAGGGTTGAGGACTATGAAGTCCAGCGTGCAATCCTCAGCTCTGAAACAGACCAGATATGTGGCCTTGGGTAAATCACTTTGTACCTCTGCTCCAGTTTTCCTATAATTGTAGGGGAGAAAAGGTTTATCTAAGTCACAGGGGCATTGGGAGGGCCAGTTAGTATTCTGAGAATTATCTGCACATTTCTTGTGCTATGTAAGTACTACCAATGAATTAGGAGGATATGATTTTATGTTTATGTGGTTTGCAGTGTGCTGAATATTGTTTCCAGATAGTCTAACAGCACCAAAGTCTTCTCACAAGAGAGATCCTGTTACTGCCATAAGATTACCAATGTCCTTGGTTGAAACAGACTACTTTAGGGCCTGATGTAAGTCCACTAAAGTCAATGCAGTCTTACAATTGACTCATTGAGTTTTGGATCAGACCTCAACAGATCTGTAAAACTATTTCTACTTTTACCTGGAGCTCTTTTTTCTGTGCCAAAGAATTAAATCAAAGCTCTTATTATGGCTGTAGTGACTTTGAATAAAAAGAGTAAAGACTTAGTCCTCTGCAATGATCATCGCTCTGTTACTTTGGATAAGTGTACACCTCAAAATTATTACCACAAGCTTTAGCAGTCAGGTGCAAAAAGATGATCTCTGATCTGATACTCCTGAATCAGGCTTTTTTATGCACAGTGGAAATTGTCTGTACATGATAAAAAGCAGAAATAATAGCTCTGCAGCAATGATTTGCTTAGATGATATGGTAGGGTGGACTATTCTATACAGTGCTTGGAAGAATATGTAATGTTGACAAGACAAAGCTAAGTTTCATTATCTTTCTTGGTGTATCGCAATTAGCAGTAATTGCAAGTGGGGACTCTTTGTGCTCTAAACTTCATAATCCAGGACAGAGGTGAGAGAAGAAGAGAAAGGGGTAGTTTTATGACCACAAGTCCCATTAATGTTACACTTTACTCACCATTCTTGATAATATTTTAAAATATATTCCTCTCCTCTTACATTTGTTTTGTTCTCTGTGTCAGATACAAATTGTTTTCTTTATTGAATTGGTTTGCAAAGATGCCAGATCGTGTGGTAGAGTCTCTGTGTTCTGGGAAACTCACAGATGTTTCTCTCTTGCTCCATCGACCCTATCTGTGTGTGAAAACAAACTTGCGTATCTGTCACAATTTTCCATTTTTGTAACTCCTCTCAGCCCCAAAGGATTTCACAAAATACACACAAATAGCCACAGTGCAAGGCATGCAGTTTGCCATGGGGTAGAGTGCAGAAATGCACAGTATGCTGCAAAATAGTGGGGTATACTACAAAATATTGGGATTAATATTGCTGCAGAACTATGATTTCTGCCCTTTTCCTTTCATTAAAGAGGAGAATCCTGGCCCCCAGCACAGAAGTTTATACTGCTTAAAAGTGCCCTGGGACCTTTGCTAAGGCAGAGCTGACAAAACTTCCTGCTAGAGCCTCAGCTGTTGTAAAATGACCTAGTTCCACAGAAGTCAATGGAATCATGTAGATTTTCACCAGGTAAGGATCTGGCTCTTACTTTTCCATATTCTCTTTAAACATACAACTAACTGAAATGAAACCATTGTATTTTTTTTCAGCAATCCTGAAGTCTGTAGACCTAATGGCAGGATATTTGCAGAAACATCAACAGAGCATACCAGCAACTTGGACAAATAATTCATGCTCCTCTGTTGTACCTAAAATACTTTAAATTATTGTCAAGTTTGCATCTGAGGGGTCACACAGATTCCAATCCAGCAAAGCATTTAAAAACTTAATGACACCTGTATGAGTTTGTATGTTCCATTCCTTCATTTTTGATCTCAAGTTTCAGGCCTGAAATGTGCAGGTATCCAGCATAATTTCATACCGTTTTATGCTCATTGCTTACACACATTTTTGGCCAATCTCATATTCTGGATAAACACTGAACCTATACTAGGAAAATATTTAACATCAGTTCTGTATATGTATGATCAGGAGACAGTTCATTCCATAAGGGATGCAGATTATATGTAATTATGTCTTCAACAGCCACATGAATGATTATTTGTTACTCTGGAGCTTTTCAACAAATTAAGACTCAGCTCAGCTCTTCTATTAACTACTCTGCATAACACCAATTATGCATCTCTTGCAGTTCTGCTAAGAAACGCTCACAATCACAAAAAGAAATTGACACACAAAGAATAAATCTTTGTATATAGCTAAGAAACCTGCTTTATTGAGATGGATTGTAAGCAATGTCATCAGAAATATAAATATGACACTAGAGGATTTACCTGGCATTAGTTGGGTCTTCCGTTCCCGGAGGTTGCCCAGGGATATGCTCCCCCTCCAACAGGTGATCCCTGGGCGGGAGGGGTGGCAAAGGCTGTGGTGCTTCGTCAGTGGCTGCTCCTGGGCAGGCCAGGACAGCAGGCGCCGTGCTGGCTGGGCTCTTCCCCAGCTGTCTGGCAGTTTGAGCTCCAGCTGAGGGGGAGGGCGGTCACTTATCTGTGACTGAGCTATACACCTCTGGCTCTAGCAAAGAACTGAATCTTGTCTCCAGTGCAGTTCCTTTTACACTAACCTGAAACCCCCTGCTTGGCTAGCTCCTTGCAGCCTCCCCTGACTGATTGACTGCTATCATGCACAGCCTCTCTAGGCCAGTTGGAGAGCTTAGCTCCATTACTCCTTTCCTGGTATGGAGGTGGTAGGACACTGAGGCCACCTTCAAAGGGCCTCTGGGCTTAGCTCCCTGTTATTCCCATTTCATCATTTCTCCACACCCAGAAGTTTCTGGAATTGGGTGTGGTAATTTGGGGCATGAGTCCCTGTAGTTGGATTCAGAGTCTACTGAGAGCAAGTTGGCTGGGTAGTTGGTTTGCAAAAAGCCATATGGTCTAGATGCTTAGTGATATTGTTAATCTTCTAACAGGGCAGCCCTGGCCCTGTTAATTATAGAAACAGGAAGTTGGGAGGAAAAATTAGTTTATTTTCATTATAAACATTGAATATTATTTGGTGTAGTCAAACTGGTGTGGGTTAATTGTCTGCAACTGTGTAACTCACCAACTTTTCTTCTATTTAAATGTGATGGTGCAGAAAGAGATTTATAATTTGCTATTCACATTTCTTTTTTTTCTTCTATCAGGTTTGGTTTTATTTTTGTAGTTAATCTGGGTGGTTAGTCAGTAAATTAGCAGAGTGATTTCAGCAGGAGGAGGAGGAGGAAGAGTCTGCATGGATTCCAATTGGAGATTTCTGCAAACAGGAGAGATGTTACTGCAGTGTTTCTAATTGAGAAGTGTATACATTGTGGTGATCAGACACGGTAACTGTGGCTAAGGTGAATTCAGCCTAAGCTTTGGGAACTCTGCAGACATCCTCCGCTACAACGCATTGGCATAGTCTTCCATTTTTTCTTTTTAAGTTTTGGCTACTGCCAACAATTTTATAGTCTGGGTGACTACAAGATTACCTCGACTAGGTTTATGCATCCACTGCCTATGAATTCTCTAGCAAATGAATTTACTGGCAAGAGTTTTCTCCAAACAAAGTTTTATAAAAATACTGCCTTTATCTAGAATGACTTGAACTGGAAACCTTATTCTCAGCTATTCAGCTCCAATCAGGAATGCTAAAATATATGATATGGTCAATGCATCCAATCAAAACTGCTTGAATATCAAATATCCAAATACTGCTGATGGCATGCTACAGATCAAGAATTATTCAGGGAATCATTCTGAAAAGGGAATGCATTGGAAACATATGAACTGCTGGGGACAATTCATGAGCAGAATAAAATAGGCAAAAGTCAAATTGTTATAAATTATTCATGCAACTCTTCTTTGGGGCTATGAAGACTAAACTAACTGCTAGCTTTGCTGCAATGGCAAACTGAATATAAAGCATATAGAGTGTAATTCAACAGGCTTTAAGGAGTTAAATATTTTTGGAGGGAAGGCAACCATCTTTTTCTTTGTTTGGTTCTTTCAACTCGATTCACTGTTTAACAATAGGATATAGTACCCGTTCCTGAAGATGCTGAGTCCAGTTAGCTCTCCTTGGGAGCTGCTCAGCACATTCCAGCACTGGGCTCACAAAATGCTCTGGGTAAAGTTTTATTATTATTGATGGGGGAAAACTATTCATTAAATTGAAAAGTTAGTGATGAGTGACTGAAAACCGGGCTAGAAATGTCTCAAACACTTACTCTCCATGACATCTCTGTTTCCAATAAAACTGGAAATACCAGGAGGACAAGCTTGCCAACTGCCTCAAGTTTTTGCAAGCACACAAACATTTTTTTTGTTTGCAGAGCCACATTTTTTTTCTAAAGTGAAAAATAGATTTTTTCCCCCATACAAGTAGCAAAAAGGTACTTTAGTATTTTAGGGACTTCCTGAAAAGAAGAGACGACAATCTGGCTTTTGTGAAATTGACAAAGTTTCTCTAAAAAGTAGGTCGTAATGGAAAATAATACCATTAGTAAAGCACTCAGAGTTTACCTGCTCCTCTGCTGATATGTATAATGGGCTCTTGATCAGACCCAAGGCTGATACTGTGCAAGAATTGGTGGGGGTTTTTTTCCTAGCTTCTTTCTGTACCTGCTGCTCTTGCAGATACAGGCACCAACACAAATACTGAAACTCCATATACACAAATATGCTGAGATATGGTAGAGTAGGACAAAAACTTTTGAAGTTAATAATTTTTCATAAAAATGCGTGCCTTTTTTCCTGTCCCACATTAATTGGGTCATCTTAAGAGTTATTGTTAATTTTTTTGGCAATAGGATACATAAAATCATCCCTTGTGAATATTATTTCCTAGCTGATGATGATGATGATTTAAGAGAAGAGCAATGCAAGCAAAGAAAAGACTCCTTAACAGAGCATGGTATGTCACTCTCCTTTTTGACAATTTGCCTTAAACCAAACTCAGAATGGGTTATCCAGAATGGCTTGCCTTTCCTAGTAGGCATCAGTGTTCGCAGGGATTGAAAATCTACAGTACACAAAATGTAAAGGAACAAAAAACAAACCACCACGCTTAAATTCACTACATAACCCAGGTCCAGTTCAAGGTTGGGGAAGGTTCCATTCTGTTCTTATTGCATTAGAAGCAGTTTCCTGGGTCCTATGTGAATTCAAATACTTTGTTTTCCCAGTTTTAACTCTTCCTTGTTCAAGCTACATTTTGTCAAGAAAGAAGAACCCACAAATATAAAATCCTGCAGGCAGGCCCTTGTTATTGAACACTGCCACATTTTTGTAAAGGAGAATCCTGCCATTCTTTCCAGCCTCCGCAAGAAACTGTCACTTCCCTCAGCCCTTTCAAGACTGCTTTTTTTAATTCACTTCAGATCTCCAAAAGCAAAAGGAGATTTTCCCAAGGTTAAGCTGCCTTAATTTGAGATTGATGTGTCATTATCACCTTCATCTCAGGAATATTAAAATATTACAAAATGAAGCATTATAATTCTAAATTATTTAAAGACATTACATTTTCTAGAAGGGAGGTTGTGGAGTCTCATTTGTTTCACTTATGGGTTGAGCTACACTTTTTCCATTGGAAGGGAGAGCAAAAAGGTTTCCTTCAGTCTTCACAGCACAACAGAGTATCCAGTTCAGCGCTAGGTTCTCCAGCCCAGGGAGAAGTGAAGTGAAGACTCCATGGGGCAATAGTCTATAGGAGGGTAGTTTTCTCAAGTGTACACGCACCATTCTGGTGATGTAACTTAACTGGAGGTGCAAGCTTTCCAGAACAGAATTTTCAGAAATCACCAGTTTTGGACAGCATATTCAGCAGACCCCAACTCCTGTCCCAGACAAGCAAATTTTTACCCTTAAACAGTGACTCTGGGATCACCAGAGTAACTCAACGATTAGGTGCTCCAGAGCTTCACTGGAATGACAGAGTCCAACCTGAGAAAAGCAGAATGGAATTTCTTCACACTGGATTTTTCCCCTATGCTTTTACTGTTGCAACAGATGCAGCAACATTGAGTACGGACACCAGAGAGTTTCAGTCTTATATATTATAGCATAGGTGAGAGCAAGAAGAGCTCTCTTTCTCAATGGCATAAACAGTTTAAATAGATAGGCTGCAAGGAACAATTTTGTAGATAGGAATAAAAAGGATTTCTGTTCTGCTGGAGGGCAGCAGCGGAAATAAGTGTGACCTTCACCCACCTGTACCAACACAATGCCCAGTGATTTTGTTTCTTTTAGTGTTATATAAATACACACATCACAACAAGATTTTACAAATAAGATTGTCTGCTGTTGCACAGTGTTACTGCAGCTGGCATTGTATACTAATTTAGGAAAAAAGACTCTTGAAATCTTGTGGATGTGAAGCCTTTCACAACCATTGACAATATTCAATGCACACAGGGGTAATTGAACATCTGTAAGAGTTTGGCCCCGGAGTTAATTCTAACTGGATTCTCTCCCTCTGTCACACTCAACACCTGAATTGATAGTGGGTATTTGGTCTAAACACTGTTTTAAACATTTCTGATGGGTCTGGCACATCCCTTTATGAGGCACCAGATGTGCAGGTCCTGAAACAGCTAGTACCAGCTTCTACCCACAGGAAAGCCGATGGGCACTTAATTTTTAAAAATAGATGCTGTTCTTGCTCTGTGTGTGTGTATTTTATAAAAAATGAAATAGTTGAAGAGTTGGTTAACTGAAAAAATATCTATTATAGAATGTGATTTTAAAATTTCCCCAGGCTTGATGCTCCATCTGGATAATCCTAGACGGCCAGTTACATCAAACACCATATTTTGTTATAACAACATTTTGGGGTATACTGTGGTAATAGGGAGGGGTGCATGTATATATCATAGAATCATCGAATCCTAGGGCTGGAAGAGACATCAGGAGGTCATTGAGTCCAGCCCCCTGCCCAAAGGGGGATCAAACTTAAGGAAGTCATCCCATGCAGGACTTTGTCAAGCTAGGACTTAGAAACCTCTAAGGATGGAGATTCCACCACCTCTCTTGGTAATGCATTCCAGTGCTCCACTGTCCTCCTGGTGAAATAGTTTTTCCTAATATCCATCCTACAACCCCCTCCCTTCCCAATACCAAAGTACACTCCAAAAGGTTATTTTGTGACCCCTGAGCATTTGGACAGGTGAATGAATAAGAAGGCAGCAGTGGTTTAGCACAAATGCCACCAGCAAGTCCCCTGATTCCTCCCCTTGCCTAACTCATCCTGGTCTCTTTTTTTCTAATTCTTCCCTGGATCATTCAGAGCAATTCTAATTATAGGAGGGATAGAAACCGGCAGGAAAGAGATACTTTATTTTTATACCTGCTGCCACTGGTTTGCTATTCACATGGCTCGGGGGGAGGAGAGGGAAGGACTGTTTACAAATGTATCATTATCCTGCAGATCTTAAATTGCACAACTATTAGCTGTAACTATTGACTACTGTCAGAGCTTTGCTGCTGCTCATGAAAAGGTCAGGACTTTTCATTTGTGTTTTTATGTGATGAATACCAAATAATAAAAACACACAATTTATTGGGCTGTTGAGATTTCTTTCCCAAGCCTGCAGCAGACCAGTTTAGAGTCTCCTTTTCCATTATTGCACAAACAAGTTAATTTCTTTATTTTTTAATCTCTTTTAAGTTCCAAAAGGAGTTTAACGTGTAACAATAGCACCCAGTAGTAGTGCTGCTTATTTTCTAAGTATGAAAAATTGTCAGCTGCATCTTTATCAACTCCACTATGCTTCCAGCACTAGGACCTCAACACAGACCAAGAGAATTTTGCTTTATAGGGGACAAGCTGCAAAAGACAAGTCCTCCGTTAGTATGCCAAGATAGCCATCAATCTGATCAAGCTTGGAATTGAAGTCTAGCATTAGAAATCAGGGCATTTCAATCTGCTTGTGGGCAATTAATTTAAGTACATAACTTTAATCAATCAGCTTTGGAGGTAACTCACTTTGGGCTGACTTTTGCTGTTTGTGATATAACTACAACTCTAGTTAAGTGAAACTGGAGACGTACTTTGGCACCTGAGAACAAGTTCTCTGTTTGTCTACAATTCATATCACCACCTTAAAAATAGTGTACAGGGTGTAAGTCAGTAGAGAATTTGGCTAGTGACTGAAGAGAATTGTAAGGACACACTCTACAAAGATACAAGACAGAAAGCAGAATCACCTTCTATTCTTCATTCAACAGTAAAGAATTATTACTGAGGTGGAATAATAAACCATCCACTGCTGGTACATATGTATTTGGTGTCTGAAAAAATCTGTAGTCTCGGTGAGCTTTAGGTACTCCACCTTTATATGCTGCCACGTTGAAATTAAGCCCATCACAAGCGTCAAACATAGCACCACTCTTCCTCTCCTGAAATCAAGCGATAAGAAAGAACTCTACCCAAACACAGGGCAGATGAGTTCTATTCCTCTATTGAGGCTGTCAGGAAACACATGTCCCTTTAATTTGGAATAAGACACCAAGTTCACTCACATACTTCCAAGGATGACTACTTTTTTGCTTCCCTTTTTTTGTGCCCTTCCCCTGGACTTTTCCAGAATGAAGAAAGATTCAAAACTTAACACTTTCATTGAAGCTAATCAGGAGTTCCAATGTTTCTGCAGATATAGATGCACTGCTCACAGTGAATTCAATAGGAATTTTGAGCACAAACAGTAATCAGCATAATTCCTGGAACCTACACTGGGTTCCTCAAAGATGGTAGTGAGAAAGGGGAAATAAGCCAGAGGGCTGGAGGATTCTTGCACAGAAGGGATATGGACATCCCCAAAACACAAAGGGGTGGTTACTCTGCCTCCCACATATTCATTAAAACAACAAATAGATTTTTGTCGGTTTCTTTCCAATGAGCACCGTTTATAAGAGTGATGATAACACAAATTTAACTAATTCCACAGTGACATTTTCCAGCTTCCTTCCCAGGCTTGGAGTTCTCTCATCAAGGTGAAACCCTTTCTTCAGTATAAAGAGTCTTCAAACGGGCACTCCTGCTCCTACATTCAGATAGCCTCTCCTCTTCTCTTTCAGATCCAGCTACTAACATATACTGACAGCCTGCAGCCTCTTTGCTCCTATTTCAACTTCCTGCCCAGTTGGCCCTTCTCTTCCTGCTGCTCACCTGTCTCCTTCCCTCTCTTCTAGTCTCTGGCTTCTCCTACCCACCTCCGGCCTCCTACTGTGACCCAGGAATTCTCCTGAGCAACAAATTTTCATTTCACCTGACCAGCCTCTAATCCCTTACATATCTCCCATGACCTTATTTTTAGTTTTTTTTTTAATCTCCGGAGCAAAGAAGTTATCGACGCCATTGGTCTAGTATTACATGCACTCAGAAGCTGATTTAAAATGTCTAACAAATATCAGTGGTGGGAAAGAATAGTAAAAGGTTAGCCCTGAACTGAAGTCTCCCACTTTTCATGCAAGTGCTTTGGCAGTAAGTTTGTTGTGAAGTATAGAACAAAATCATGTTCCAGGCTGTCTGCTCTACAGCAACCTGTCAACAGAAGTTACTTTTTGAACATATTTTCTGACAAAACTTCTGTTGACAAATTGTGGCCAGATAGCAAAGTAGATTGAAAAAGCGATCCACTCTAGTCGACAGAGTGGCTGGACTGCTTGACTGCTCTCTTGACAGAACAGCCAACCAGAAGCACAGCAGACAGGGCTGCCTAGCGACCCAGAAGCCCTCTCTGTCAACGGAGGGCCCCCTCCCTGGAGCATCTGCACAGTTTTTTTTTTTTGTTTTTTTTTTTTTTAAATCGACAGATCTGTCGAGAAAGGCGTTCTGCCTTGTGAGGAAAAGGCAGAAGGCTGTTGACAAAAGTGCCAAGTTCTGTCAACGTACCATCAACAGAACACATTTTTAGTGTAGATACTCCACGAGTTTTGTCATCGACAAAACTGGCATTTTGTTGACAAAACTCTCTAGTGTAGACATCGCTCCACAGTAATAAGTAGTGTGATGACGAGAGATTAGTATATCCAAAACCAAATACTGGCCCACTTTTCATGTCTGATCCAAAATTGATGTGACCTTTTTGCAAAGTATGACACATTAGGAATTATTTTAAAAAAAAAAGACACACCTCTCTTTGTAACCCTTCTGCTTGATGGTGTTGCCAGCAACATGGAATAGTTTCAAGTATCCAGAGAGTCCTCTTAAACTTTGCAAATGTCATCAGTTCAAGCTCTCAGACAAGCAACAGGGAAAAACTAAATACCTTCCCTCAGCTACCTTAACAGACAACATATCCTCTCTAGCAAGCACAGTGTCTATGACTAAAACAAAACTTCATTAAGCCACTCATTCACTGCATTAATTTGAAAAAAAAACAAACAGTAGACTGAATTAGTTTTCATGTGAATAAGCAGAACACTTACCTTCGCCCAGTATCTTTGGCCATTTCAAATCACAGATGGGAGTAATCCTTGCCACCACAGATTCACACCTTGCCACACGTAAGGATCCTTTCCCCTCCTCCTCTGCCTAAGTTAGGTCCAAACTCCACTGCCCAGGACTGCAACTCACCATTCAGATCATGGTAAACATAGTTCCTTTGCCCCTTTGCCACATAAAGATAACAACATTTCATGACACTTGCACACAAAACTTAAGTGAATTTTAAAAACCACCATCAAGATGTTCACACCAGGACAGTGGGTGTCAAACATGTAAATAAGGTCCACTCATTCTGTCTCTTCTTCCAGATCAACATTAATTGCTGGCAGAAAGCTCCCTCCTTAATACCACATAGTACAATTACTACACATAATTTTGCATGTTGATTAGGAACAGAGAGAGAGCCGCGCTAGTCTATACACTATCAAAACAAAAAAGCAGTGAAGTAGTGCTACTTTACTTTACTGCTTTTTTGTTTTAATAGCACACATAATTTTGTATGTCTTGGTCTTACCAAGGAGAGCAAGTAGACAGCTTCCGACATAGGGTATTATCCTTACTATTCTGCCCCCCCAGCTATCAAAAAGTAGTAGGAATCTCACAAGAAACACTGTTTTATGAGGTTTACACTTTGATATTAAGGTAAGCATCCTAATTTGGAGATATTTATCCAAAGCCAATATTTTGTATTGTATAGTTATTTCTATTTTTAGGGAGATTGTGCATTTATATGGATAACAAGAATATATTCACTTATAAGAGTTAACACTTGAAGAGAATTTTCGAAGTGACAAAAATACTCATGCTTCAGCATTTAAGTCAATTTTTATTAGCAGTTAGGATAAAATTTGCATGTCAAACCAAATATCCCATACTGGGCCTCTAATAGTTTTGTGTACGGTAGGGTCTCAACATTCACAAGGGTTCTGTGTTGTGAACCATTGTGAATGTTGAATTTCACGAATGCCATTCCCACCCAGGGCCCTGGGGGAAGTCGTGACTGCTGGGGCTCCCAGCCCAGGATCCCAGGGGAGGTGGCGGCTCACAAATACTTGAATTTGCAAACCCTAGGTTCGCAAATGTCGAGACCCTACTGTACCTGTCTTTGATCTATGACTGGCCACTGTACGATAGACTAGCTATGTTGTGAATTTGATCCAGTAGGGTAGTTTGCACATGTGTGCTGTATATATATGCATAAATATTGGTAGTACTTTTTTCCAGGTTGAAATACTTCACTAGTTTGTTACATATTCTCTATAATTCATATGGGGGAATACCAGTAGAATCAGTAACAATTGAAAATGGAAGTACAGCCACACTGTATATACTTATTACACAAGCAACTGTAGTGTTGGAAGTATAAAATACAAGTTACAATTTTTTCTGGATTCAAATGACGTTGAAGAACTGTCCCTGGAACGGAGGTTTCATCACTATGGGTATGATTTAGATACGAATGGCATCAAAAGTGTCTCCACTGTAGACTCAGATAAAACTTTATTCTTCCACTTCGATAGGCAACATTTCACTCGGAAGCATATTCCATGTGTAAGCATCTGAAAAAACTGATTTCCTGAACTTTGAGATGACCGCAAATATTTTCTGTCTTGCTTCTTACCAGCTCTTGCAAACCTTTACTTTTGACTTAAGAATAATTATCTGCTCATTTCTTCAGTCCGTTTAACCCTTTGCTTCCTACCACTTCCTTCAATGTTAAGCATTTTGAGCCAGATTAATTCATATTCTGATGTTTGGTAACCAGTGAAAACTAATCACCCATTTGCAGTATAGATCAATAGCTTTCACATTTGCTACAGTTAGAATGAGAAAACAGCCACCTACCAAATGCAGAACTGAAGACTGAAAAATAAGGTGCTTTATACTAACCTATATAATCAGATACACACATTCCAGAGGTTTCAAGATTCTCATTCTAGAAAACTCCAGACCGCGAATAAGAACCTAGGAAACCGAGAATCTAAGAATTTTTAGACCCACCCCCAAAATTCACAATTCTATTCACTCTCCTCACCAGCGTTTAATTATAGTTGATTGCACATGATGCCACAGCCATTTGTCTATGCATTCCCCTTCCTCTCTCTAATTATAGTTTTATAATTTCCTGTATTCTATCAGAAACAACAAGAATCTTGATAGTCACTTTTTTTCCTCCTTAGTATTTGAAATTGTGAAAGTGTTCAGTCCTGAACAGAAATCCAATAGCAATGTTTTTGTTGTATGTATCCAGAAAAGCTTTGAGTATCTGATATGTTCATGTAGCTCCTTCGCAATGACAACAACAACGCTGGGCTCTTTGTTGGAAGAAAAGAAAAAAATCAGATAAGTAAAAACATATTTCCCAAGAACACTAGTGGGTGGGGAGGGGAGCATAGGTGGCAGAGAGGTGAATTGCAAAGACTGAGTAAATGCAAGGCACATTTCTTCAGCCACTGCTTCTCTGATATAAACCACATTGTTCTGTGTATACCAAAATACACTGCACGAGAAAACACTGCCCTACCCATACATTTCTCCTTGGGATGTGATGAGAGAGAATGAACCATAATGCACACGTTAGTCATGTCACTTAACACGCTACAGGCAGGTGCCCAGGTAGTGATAGAGGGGGCTGTGCAGGACAGAGTAGCAGAAACTTAAGTACTTTGTGGGATACAGGCCAGAAATAGGGGGCACAATGCAAGGGAGAAGACGCTTGAATTTAATGTATGTTTATTTAGCAGGGAAATTCCTAATTTCACAAAAAACAGTAAAGGTATCATTAACCTCCAGATCAACACCGACTCCTCAAATCCAATATATAAACTCCCCTTTCTTTCCAATATGCCTACATCTAAAGCTTGGAAAGGCAAAAAACAAACATTCAAGGGAAGCTTTTTAGGTCAAAAAAGATATTTTCATCTTGCTAGGTTCGGAGCTCAGGTTGTGCCTTGCCTGTGAGCACCAGGAACACAAGGGTAGTTGTATGACGGAAGCGTAAAAGAAACTTGTTTGAAAGTGAGGAACCGCAGAGTTTGGGTAGCAAGGCACACCAACCGTGGTAGGACTGGATAAGAGTCTTAACGGTTACTTGATGGTTTCCATGAGTTCTAATGCAATTGTGCTGCTACTTATTTCAACTGAGAAGTCTTAATTCTAAATTCAAAGTTTGGGGGGGTTAAGGATTTATTAGGTTATATTCTTGCTTCTTTACCTTCTTTGAAGATCTACTAGGTACTTTATTGTAGCTCTGTGGAAAATACGGAATTTATCTCGCCCTCTCTCATGACACATCCTGCTTACCCTCAAAAATAGAAGGAAACAAAGGGTTAAAGACACACACACACTCACACACAAACACAGAGTGTATATATGCAGCACATGATCTGCAGGCAAATACCTTTTCCCCCTATTGAATTCTTTAGTAAATAGTCATGTAAAACCTTCTGTAAATAAGCTCTCTCTCTCTCTCTCTCTCTCTGTATACGTGTCTCTCTTCTCTCTCTCCCCGTTTGAAAATAAATGTGCTCACTGATGTTTTTCCTGGTAATGATGTTAACTCATCGGGCATCCCTAACCATAAAAAGATGACTGTATATTTTAATGTACAGTATGTGATTCTGGTGCTTATGCATGTGTCTGAGTCCATATAGATATTAAAACATATGTACAGCAGGACATGAGAAATAAATGAAAACGGAAATAAAAGAAAATACTTTGTTGTTAAGGAATTCTGCATTTTGTTTTTGCCAGCTTATTTCATAAAAACTGTCTCACAGGTGCCTAACACATTAATGCTAGAGCCTAATATGTTAAGTGCTATTAGAATACATAGTCCATTGTACAAAAATGAAAGCTAATCTAAATATGGCGTCTCAAACAAAATTCTATGAATTTTTTTTTTTTTTTTTTTTTTAAGTTTGGTAGTTTTCTTGCTGACTTCATTTTGCTGCTCTGTTTTCCTTTCATTTTGCAGAGGTTCAAAAAAAGCAAGAGACCATACAAAGGGCAGGCCATAATACAGTGATGAAACAGTACCACCTAGAGCCTGCAGAGGTTATGACAGCAGTAGAAAGGAAAGTACGTAATTCTGTAGACTCCTGCTAAGGTTTATATGCTGTTTGTAAACAAATAGGTGTTGTAATTATTCAAGCGATATTTTACTGGTGATACTCTGAGTTAGTCTGGCATATATAAAACTAGCAATTAGCACTTGCTATCCCTTTCTCCTCACCCTGTCCCACAGAGGTGTGTGTGTTTCAGTAAGGAAGTGATAAGAGAGAGTTCTCATGATGCTGCTCTCTCACACAGTGCCAGAGCCTCACAAGGAAACAGATGGAGGTACCCACTGGTCTATTTTGCTAATCTTCTTGGCATGTTGGGTAGTTTGATCCTTCAATGCCTCAGCAAACAGCCTGGTAAAATTATTTTTTGATATCACTATTGTTGAGCTTAGTGGTGCCCACAGTTGCTGTGGGCCCTGGGGGCAAGGTAGGAGGGGGGGCACCGCTGCACTCCAGAAGGTGCAAAAGTGGCAGGGCTAGGGCATTTGGCCCTTAGTGCTGCCCAGACCACAGCACTGCCCGCGCACGCGCACACGCCCTTCATGCAGCCGCAGCAGCACTGCCACAGCAATTGAAGGAGGCCTGGAGCTCACTGCTGCCAAAGTAACAGTGGCATTGGTTGGAGCTTGTGCCCCTTTGAAACACTGGGCCTAGAGGCAAATGCCCCTGCCCCATCCCACTCCCCGGCCCACTGGAGGCCCTGGTTGAGCTCATGGCACATAGTTCCAATCTTGATTCCACTTCCAACTTGCCTATTGCCCAACATGTGGTAGCTTTTGGTTTCTGACTTTTGATTCAGCCCCCATTAGTCAAGCAGGCCAAGTTCATCTTTAGTCCATGCTGCACTAAGCAGCTGGGAGTCCTTCCTTCACTTCATGCACCAGAGAGCTGTCATTTCCTTACAGATTCCTCCTCCATATCCTGTCTCCAGGAACCTACTTCACTAAAAACACTCTAAAATACCATTATCCAGACACACACAAACCTCAGACAAAATCGTCTTCAAGTTGTCTCATTGTCTTGTGCCACACCTCTCTTTAGATGCTAACCTCCTTAGTGCAGGGCCTGGTTTTCCCTTCCTTGTCTTGTCTGGGAGTGAGCTTGGGGTAGTACTCAGTTAATAGCCATACTAATAAGCCATTTAGAATTCAAAGTGCATTTTACACAAAGGGGAAGAAAAGAAAGCCACTGCTCTCTTTTCCTTCACTCCTGCTTCCGTTCAGTTTCCTCCCTTTCTCTGAGGCACGTCAGCTCCTCTTCTTCGGCAGGTTACATTTTATGACTCTCTCTTCCACACAGCGTTGCCAAAAGCGATCGGTGGTCTGTAAGGCAGGAGAATTAATGCAGTCAATAAGTGATAAAAAGGAGCAATGTTGGCAATATATGATTACAGATTAAATGATGCAATTTCAGGGTCAGCACTACAGAAGGCACTTATGAAGAGGCTGACAAGGGAAGATGAATGGCAAATGAATGAGGGCAGTTATAGTATTTACTGTATATTTGCCTTCTCTGAGATTCATAGCCTCTGCTACCATCTGCTGGCTTATGAAAAAGAGCCAGAGAATCTATTTTAGAAGCTGCACATACATAATCTTTCAGCTGTCTCTCGTTATGAGAGCAGTCTTCATTTCAGGTCACAGCATACCTTCAGCCTGCACAGACCTGTCAATTAGCCTCTCTTTTGTATTCTGATGCATTCCGGCAGAAGGCGTGAGGAAGAATGGCAAAGAGGCAGTGGAAAATTTATTTTACTCCCAAATAATGTCTCCTACAGTAAATGCACAGCTTGGGCATTTTTTAAAATATTGAATCGATATAATTAACTACAATATATTCTAAAGGGCGGGAGGTGAGGCTACACTGAAAGGCATTCAATTTTGGTTTTTGAATGAACGCACTTCCTCTGTCAGCATAAATTGGCATAGCTCTACTGAAGTCAATGGAACTCACGGCTTCCCAACAGCTGAGGATGTGATCCAGAAAGTGTGATGGAGTTCACCTTAAATGTAATTTAATAAATAAAGGGGTCTCCAATTAATCTCAAGAAAAGAGAAATACATATTTATGTGCACAGACAGTAGCTTTTAATTTTTTTAAAAAACAGCCAACCCACCTTCCCTGCAGATGCATGTCTAATATCAAACAATTACAAATCTCAAAAAATAAACCAGTATTAAACTGCAGACTTTTCCTCAGCCATTCCAGCTGCAAGACTTACAGCTACTGATACCAGCTAGCTTGTTTACATCTTCATTAACCCATTTCCTTCTCAAAACCCTGTCAGAAATCCAGGCCTTATACACTGGGTACACAGGCCCAATCCAAATGGATAGCGGTTAATGCCACAAGGTATGACTATGCACATCTGTACATCACAGCACTTTGCCACATGTTAAGATCATACCTTATAGAAATATATCCACTCATGTTCCAAAGACTTCAAGTGATGGAGAATTCACCACACCCCTTGGTAAGCTGTTCTAATGATTAATCATCCTTATTGTGAAAAAATATCTGCTGCTTATCTCCGATGTGAGTGTGCCCTATACTGGGAATGGAGAAATTACATTTTACTACTGGGAGCTCTGGGAAGGGTTGTGACTCAAGGAGGCACAAACCCATCCTGAACAGTTTGGTGCTCAGTCAGAGTGCACATGCTACCCCTTGGGAAGATACTGACTTCTCCCTTGGGCAAAATACTAGTAGTGTGGGCTGCTGAGGTTGGTCTTGGCTCCCACCTGCCCCCTATGGAAAAATTTGTACCTTCTGGGAGCATGAAGGATGCGAGCAAAACTCAGAATTCAACTCATACACCACCCTGACCACCAGCAGTTCTAACTCAACATAAAAACTTGTTGGTCTGCATTCTCAGGAGAGAAAAATGTTGCCCCTACTTAACATAAGGCAAAATGAACGAGCAGTTCTATAGCACCTTAAATACTAACAATTTAATTTATTAGGTAATGAGCTTTCTTGGGTAAGACCCACTTCGTCAGATTCACAGGCAAAATGAGCACACTTGTTTTGTGGATGCAGCAGAATCTGGGCCACCCTACTGGAGATACTCAACTCCTCCAGGAGAGTCCTTTCATTAATCTGGTTAAGACCCATCAAGCACCTGAAACTGGGTGCTATTACAGGAGGCTGCTGACAGTGAGATTTTGACATAAGGCCAGAGGGATTTTACCCTGGAGAAACATCAGAGGGTCTTTCTTGCCTTTACTAGACCAGGACAATAAGATTAAGTGATTCCTTTTGCATACAGCTTTGTTTAGGACTCTATAAATCAGCATGGAGAGAGAAAATGCATAGGCCAGGTGAAGTACCATGGAACTGGCAGATACTACCTAATCCAGCATTGCTCGGTCTCTGTATCACCTATCAAAAACAGAGCGCATCTATACCAGGGTTTCCCAGATTCTCGGGGGATCTGCTGGAAGACCTTCACCGTGAGGGACCGCTGTCCAGGGAGAACTTTCGATCTGCTTATCAGCCATACAGTGACTGAAATTGAAGGTAACACAAAGAAGCCCAACACTCAGCTGTCTTCTGTTACAGGATTTATTTTATTTATTTACAGGGTTTAAATTTATTTCAAAATACTCAATGCCCAGAGGATCTGCATCAATTTATGATCAAAGACAGGACCACATTTTATTTTTTTTCATTCATAATTCGAAGCCTCATATTGTTCAGGGACACCGTGCATGCAATGACTGTTTGCAAAAGGTCGTTCTCAGTAACAGAAGTTAGGGAGAGAACCAGCGCAAGCACAGCTATTGACCAGCTGATGCTGCTGCCAGCTTTAGTTTCAGGATGTGGGGATACCCTGTTATATCCCAGAGAGCACAACACAATACATTCATTTGCCTCAGTTTCACTAGATTGTTTACATTAAGATTTTCTAAACCACTCCCTGATAGGAAAGGGCTCCCTTTTCCACCGAGCAATCTGACTTGGCGTTCTGAATGAGCAGACAAATACACTCTCCTGACAAATCACATCCTCCCAGTGAGATTAACTCAGAGCAGAAACATTATCCCCAACCTATATGTACTGTACAGAAGTTGAGAGGTGTCCAAAGTCTAGTTTCCCTGCCTGTGGATTTCAGAGTTACTGTGCAGGCTTGATTTTGCTTCCCTCCATTGTCATAGGTCAACATTTGCCAAAAATCAGATAAAAATGATTTAAAAAACAGCTGGTAAGGTGGTGACATGTTTTGTTTTCCAATACTGAGGAAAATGTAAGATCTGGATCTTTAAGGCTTTCCTCATCAGAGATCATGAATAAAACCTGCAGAGTCAGGCCCTATAAAAAAACATATAAAAATTAAACTTTTTTGTTTGGATGAACTATCTGTGGTTGCCTACACCGACCACCATGGAGATGGAAAGTTGTTCCAACTGTTCTTGGTATACATGTCTCTCCAAAAAGGATCGAGCGGATATTAAAGAGAAGTTCACAACCCCATAAAGATGTCAGCCTCACTCATTACAGTCTCCTGCATCTCCTCACCTGACAAGGTGACTTACAAAGATGATTATTTGCAAACATAGGAAAAGGGAAAATGAA
The DNA here is from genome assembly GCF_033958435.1 of Carettochelys insculpta. Taxonomy (NCBI): domain Eukaryota; kingdom Metazoa; phylum Chordata; order Testudines; family Carettochelyidae; genus Carettochelys; species Carettochelys insculpta. Next base: position 84,533,177 of record NC_134139.1, on the reverse strand, counting down.
AATAGGAAAAAAAAATATCAAAATGTTGTCGCAGACTTTTTGTTCATAAAAATTACCACTCCGTGTGAAACTCTGCATCCACTGACGTCAATGGAAAATTTGTCGTTGACTTCAATGGGACCAGGATTTCACCCCAAACTATCAAGGAACAAAAACAAACTCAGCATTTCTCTGTTGCAGGAGAAGGGAAATTAAAAAGGGAGCTGAATTACAATGGGGGTGGGGAGGGTTAGTTAAAGTTCACTCATCTTTACAAAAGAAAATGAAACGAATGTCATTAGATGTAGGAGATACAAAAGGTCAAATATATATCCTGAATATGGAGCTAAAATGTTACTGAAGGACTAAGGGAAGCAGAGGACCACATCTTCCCTTGAGGATAACATGATTAAAGAGTAAAAATAATTTTGAATAAAGAACCTCTAACAAGAAAAAAATATGTATGTCAAAGACTTGAAGTAGTAAACTAAAGTTAGAGAAATAAGTTTCTTGCATTTGGTGCTATAGGGACAGAATGAGAAACCAGGAACTACAACAGCAACAAAGGGTCCTGTGGCACCTTATAGACTAACAGAAAAGTTTTGAGCACGAGCTTTCGTGAGCACAGACTCACTTCATCAGATGCTGGTCTTGGAAATCTGCAGGGCCAGGTATAAATAAGCCAGAGCAAGGGTGGGGATAACGAGGTTAGTTCAGTCAACAAGGGTGAGGCTTACTACCAGCAGTTGATCTGGAGGTGTGAACACCAAGGGAGGGGAAGCTGCTTCTGTATTTAGCCAGCCATTCGCAGTCTTTGTTTAAGCCAGAGCTGAGGGTGTCGAATTTGCAGATGAATTGTAGCTCAGAAATTTCTCTTTGGAGTCTGGTCCTGAAATTTCTTTGCTGTAGGATAGCTACTTTTAAGTCTGCTACTGTGTGGCCTGGGAGATTGAAGTGCTCTCCTACGGGTTTTTGTATATTGCCATTTCTGATGTCTGATTTGTGTGCGTTTATTCTTTTACGTAGAGACTGTCCAGTTTGTCTGATGTATATAGCAGAGGGGCATTGCTGGCACATGATGGCAGAAATTATATTGGAAGATGTGCAGCTGAATGAACCCACGATGGTGTGGCTGATCTGGTTAGGTCCTGTAATGGTGTTGCTTGTGTAGATATGTGGGCAGAGCTGGCAACGAGGTTTGTTGCATGGATGGGTCCCTGAGTTAGAGTGACTGTGGTCCAGTATATAGTTGCTGGTTAGGATTTGCTTCAGGTTGGCAGGTTGTCTGTGAGCAAGGACTGGTCTGCCTCCCAATGCCTGTGAAAGTGGGGGGTCGTTGTCCAGGTTGGGTTGTAAATCCCTGATGAAGCGCTGTAGAGGTTTTAGCTGAGGACTGTAGGTGATGGGTAGTGGCGTTCTGTTGGTTTCTCTCTTGGGCTTGTCCTGTAGTAAGAGGCTTCGTGGCACACATCTGGCTCTGTTGATCTGTTTTTTCACTTCCTCAGGTGGGTACTGCAGTTTCAAGAATGCTTGATAGAGATCCTGTAGTTGTTTGTCTCTGTCAGAGGGGTTGGAGCAAATACGGTTACATCTTAGTGCTTGGCTGTAGACAATAGATCGTGTAGTGTGTCTGGGATGGAAGCTGGAGGCATGAAGGTAGGCGTAGTGGTCAGTAGGTTTACGGTACCTGGTGGTATTGATGTGGCCATCGTGTATTACCACCGTGGTGTCCAGGAAGTGGATCTCCTGTGTGGACTGTTCCAGGCTGAGGTTGATGTTGGGGTGAAAGTTATTGAAGTCCCGGTGGAATTCCTCCAGAGTCTCCTTCCCATGGGTCCAGATGATGAAGATATCATCAATGTAGCGTAAGTAGAGACGGGATGTTAGTGGACGAGAGCTAAGGAAGCGCTGTTCCAGGTCAGCCATGAAAATATTGGCATATTGAGGGGCCAGACGGGTACCCATAGCTGTGCCGCTAATTTAAAAGGTATTTGTCGTCACCAAATCTGAAATAGTTGTGTGTGAGGATAAAGTTGCAGAGCTCAGCTGCCAGATGTGCTGTAGCATCATCAGGGATACTGTTCCGGACAGCATTTATTCCATCTTTGTGTGGGATGTTGGTATAGAGAGCCACAGAACCCTTCTTTGCTGTTACAGATCCAGACTAACACGGCTACCCCTCCGATACAGGAACTACAGTAATTACATTTATTGGAAAACCTCTGAACGTGATTTTAAAGACTGAGACATCTGAGGAATCAGAAAGCCATTGGTAGCTTCCTGGCTAATCAAAAATATAACCTCCTCAAGCTACTGCAGGCAGTTTCTGAAATATACAGCCTGAGATACCACTGAAAATCAATTATTCAAAATGAAGAGAAACTCAGCAACTTTTTGAGAGTCAGGGTAGTTAACCAACTTCCTGAGCAAATTACAAAACATCAGAAAAGTTCCTGATAATGCCATCCTTGCCACAATGGATATAGAGGCTCTGTACACTAATATTCCATATAAAGATGGATTACAAGCAATTAGGAATACTACCCCTGATGTCACCACAGCCAAACTTTGTTCTCACCCACAGTTATTTCCAATTTGGGGACAATTTATACCTCCAGATTAGTGGAACTGCTATGGACACACACATGGCCCCACAATATGCTAATATATTTATGGCTGACCTGGAACAACGATACCTCAGCCCTTGTCCCCTGTTACCCCTCCTCTACTTAAGATACATTGATGACATCTTTATGATTTGGACCCATGGTATAGAGACTCTAGAAGAATTCCACAGAGACTTTAACAATCTGCACCCCACCATCAACTTATGCCTCGATTACTCCACGCAAGAGATACATTTCCTGGACACTACAGTACAAATCAAGGATGGTCTGATCAGTACCACACTGTACCAGAAACCCACTGATGGCTATACTTACCTACACCCTTCTAGCTTCCATCCTTCCATTTTAGCTTCCATCCACACACAACTAGATCCATTGTTTACAGTCAAGCCCTTCGATACAATCACATTTGCTCTGATCCAACTGACAGAGACCAAAAGCTACAAGATCTTTACCAAATATTCATAAACCTGAATTACCCACCAGGAGGTTTAAAAAAAAACAAATGGACAGGGCCAGACGAATACCCAGAGACCAGCTACTCCAAGATCGGCCCAAAAAAAGCCAAGAACAGAACATCACCGGTCATCACCTACAGCTCCCAACTCAAACCACTGCAATGAATTATTAAAGACATACAACCTATCCTCAATCAGGATGCCACACTCCAGAAGGCCCGAGGTGACATGCCTGTTCTCTCCTACAGACAACCTCCCAACCTTATGAGGGTCCTCACCAACAGCCACAGTCTATACCCCAGGAATACCAGTCCTGGAATTTTTCCTTGCAATAAAGCCGGCTGCCAGCTTTGTCCACATATCTTCTCTGGAAATACCATCACTGGACCTAACCAGATTTTTCACAGAATCACGGGCACATTCTCATGTTCCTCAATGAACATCACATATGCCATCATGTGCCAACAATGCCCACATGCTTTGTACATTGGACAGACTTCTAATTCCCTTAGACAAAGGGTTAATGGGCACAAAACAGACATCAAAACACTCCAGATCCACAAACCGGTTAGTCAACATTTTAATGGAGTGGGCTATTCTGTTAATGACTTAAGAGTTTGTGTTACACTGAAGAAAAATTTTCACACCACTATTCAAAGGGAGACAGCTGAGCTGTCTTATATATTCAAATTCGGCACATTAACACATGGTTTGAACTGGGATGGGAATTTCTGTGTCACAATAGGGGCTCATTTGCATACTTGGCTTAATCTAATTCTTGACCCCCCCCCCCCCATCCCTACCCCTCTACTCTCTGATTCGCTCACCTTGATCATTTTTTTCTGATTTGTCCTCCTTGATTACTGTTTTTGGTTCTCTGTGCCTTAAATATTGAGTCTGTTCTGGTCTGGCTATGGTCTGAAGAAGTGGGTCTGTCCCACGAAAGCTCACCTAATAAATTATTTTGCTAGTCTTTAAAGTGCTACTTGACTGCTTTTTTGTTTTGGTAGTTAACCACTGGAACTATTTACCATAGACAGCCACAGAGCCAGTTTCTTAAAGCTGTTAATTCAAGATGGGATGTCCCTCCTAAATAATTAGTTCAATCACCAGTTATTTACCTAGATGCAAGAAGTGCTGGGACAAATCCCATGAGTCCCTCGGCGAAATTCTGGCTCTAACAACAGTGGAGCATTAACCACTAAGGTCAGCGAAGCCAGGATTTTACCCAAAGAATGCAGAAAAAGAGGAACACAATGCACATGTGTTTTCAGGATTACATAAGAACATAAAACTAGCCATGCTGGGTCAGACCAAAGGTTCACCTATCCCACAGTGTCCTGTTTTCCAGACAGTGAGCAGTCACAAGTATCCCAGCAGAAATGAACTGTACAGGTAATCAAGTACTCTCTCCCATCAGCCATTTGCAGCTTCTGACAAAGAGAGGATAAGGACACCATTTCTACCCATACTGGCTAATAGCCATTGACGGGCTTATCTATTCATTTACCAGAATTCAGAAAAGAACTGGATAACTTCCTGGTCTTCACAACATCCTCTGGGAAGGAGTTGCACAGTTTGATTCTGCACTGTGTGAAGGAATCCTTCCTTTCATTTGTTTTAAACCTGCTACCTATTGCTACCAGGCCCTTACATATATTGAATATATATATATTCACTTGGGGGATTTTCTCCTGTTCTTGTACACTTATGCTAATTTCATCACCATAACTGTCCACTATTTTTAGACTTATTCTTTGACAACTTCTCTTCTCTGTAATGTATATTAATACTAATCCTATTTCAGCATGTTTCTCCCCACCTCTTTGAGAGACTATGCCTTTGAACAATAATGTTACTGCAGTATCTTAGGCACCATTTCTCAGAGACACACAGACAGAGTTGAATTAATAGTGTATTTTTAATTTCGTGTTTAGCTAGCTGTCAAAGGGTATCTAATATGTACAAACTGTCTTAATAAAATCTAAACTTTACTTTACCCAAGTAATGTGAGCACTTTCTGTCAATTTAATTCTATGCTGAGAACTTAGGAATTTCCTCCATTGGTCTGAAAGTTATCACTGTACTTCTAAATGCACAAGAGACTTTTTTCCAAATTCAGTCCTAAAAATGTATGCATGTTTCCAGAGGTTCATTGTTCAGCTGCATTACTGTAAATTATATGAATGAAGAAGAATAGATTTTCAATTATAGGGACTGTTCACACCAATAGATTTCAAAGTTACGGGTGACTGATTTTTTGTTGTAAGTTGCAAATTCCATTAAAATATTTTAAAATAATGTTGATAAGGTTGCAACATCAGCCATTCAAAACCAGGAAATCCCAGAATTAAGAATGCCTGGGTTGATATTCCCATGTTTGCAAGTTAGGGCCAGATGCTTGGAAAAGTTAAGTCTGTCTGTTGATGTTATATCTGTATTGTGACGCTTCCAGACCAGGGGCTCATAACAAAACCCCTAAGTCTAACTGAACACTAATACATGCTAGAAACCAATTTGGCTTTACCTATACTTAAGCATTGTTAGAATAGATGTTAAATTGATGAGTATGTTTTTTAGTGTTTACATTTCAGAAATACTTGAAGGATGCTTAATGTATTGATCTCACTTACAACATCTGGAAACCAGAGGATAAAGTTACACTGTGCCATTGGATTTTAAACCTCTGAGTAACTCACCAAACAGGAAAGTAGTAGTGAAGTGTCGGTCCTGTGCACCAGAAGGACCAATGAAACCAAATGAGCCCTGGTGAAATATCAAAGGACTGACTGTTGATAACCTCCACCCCTACCCATGAAAAGGAGACAGGCACCAGTACTTGTTCCATCAGTTTGAACTCTGGAGAAAGGGAATAGAAGCCTTTGGCCAGAAAGAACTAGTGCTGTGCTGCTCAGAATTTGGGGAGGGCAATATCTGTAAGCATAAGCCAGGGATGCCCAAGATGCTTAGCTTGGGTTCACCCTAAAGGGAACTCAAAGCTTGCGTATTACAGAAGTGCCTCTTATTTTTTGGAACCTAAAACCATAATGCGTGCGTGCGTGCGTTTTCATGTTTCAACTTTGTAAATAACTCATTTCTTTTTCTCCATTAATAAATCTTTGGTTAGTTTATTATAGGATTGGCTACCCGCATTGCCTTTAGTGTGAGATCTAAGGTACAACTGACCTGGGATAAGTGACTGGCCCTTTGGGACTGGGAGTAACACAAATACTATGATTTTGGAAGCAAAGGAACTAACAAACAGTCACAAAGACCAATTAGACTGGAGTACCTAAGGGGACTTTCTGATTCCATGGTAAGGTTGTTGTAGTGCTTGAGCCATTCATAAGTGATACTTGGTTGATGAAATCTAACTATGAAGTACACATCCAGTTTGGAGTTTGTGCCCTGTTTCTTAACGGTCTGCCCCGAGGTTAGCATTCCCATATGTTAGCCAATCTAGACAGTAACCATCTATTTTTGCATAGGGGAATATTTTAGAAGAAGAAAAACAGATTTGGAACAGAGACCTTTGTTCATAAGTTTTGGCCAAGCTTTGGTCAAGTTTTTACGTCTTACTGCCCCAGATATCATGGACACCACTGCAATGGGATCATCCCAACTGGAGTACTTGGCAGCCTGGGAAGAACGTAAACAGGAGATACTGATGGCAGAAATGCAGATCAGGGAGATGGAGGCAACACAAGCAGAAGTCAAAGCCAAAGAGGAGGATAAGGGAGACAGCCCACCAAAGATGCACAAAAGAAACCCTGAAGATCAAGAGAGAGAGGACACAGCAAAAGAAGAGAAGGAAGCCCACACACAACAGCTCAGAGTTTTGGAGCAGCAAAAGGAGGTTCCTCAGCTAATGAGTACAACCCTCCAGACCACCAGGGTTTGAGAGAAAGTCTGGTCAATTTATGAAGAGACTGGATGGAAGAGTACCACTCCACCTTTGAGAGTCTGAGATGCACAAGGTCTGAGAGGATAAGAAACTGCTTATCCTCCTGATCATATTAAGTAGGAAAATCACCCAAGTTTTTAATATTATGGAGGAGAGCAACACTAAGGTGGATAAAAAAAGTGAACAAAAATATATTGCAAGGATTTAAGATGACCCTGAGATTTTTCGATTGAAATACAGAAATCTCAAATTGTTTGAAAAATCATTCACATTGAATATGTGCATCAAAAGAGTGATTTTTATGAAAACATGGATAATGGAAGCATTGGATGAAGGTGATAATGACAAAATGGTCTGACAGCCCAGTTATGCAAAGTTAGCACATGAGGTAAAAGCAGATGTCTGTCCCCTGGAGTTCAAACGGATTAAACAAGTGTTGCTGGACATCCACAAGAGTGGGGGGCACCTACTTAATGTTCTTTGATGTTTGTCAATGGCTCATTTTGTTTCAAAGGGCTCTCTTATATTCAGAGCCAGCTCTTTGCTTTGTAAACCTCTCTAAGGCCAGATTTACACCTGTGAAGTGAGTCAGTTTCAGATATGCAATTCTAGCTACAGCAATACGTAGCGAGAACCAGCTTATATCTGAAATTGACTTACCTGGCTGTGCTCACTGAGGGAGGTCAATGGGAGTGTTTCTCCCATCAACTTCCCTTACTCTTCGCAATTGCAAGGAGTACGGGGACTGACTGCCAATTTCATGTGTCCCTACCAGATGCATGAAATCGAACGCCAGGTTTGATCTTCCAGGTAGTGTAGACATGGACTAATCAGGTAACTCACAAAACATGAAAGATGCAGGAATTAATGTAAAAACTGAATATAACTTTATACCACGTATTGCTGATGTTATAAATGAGGTCAATACGTCCTATAAGCCAGCATTTTTGAAGTGTAGTCCGTGGCCCAGTACCAGTCCTTGGGAAAAAAATACCGGTCCTTAGAAAATATACAAATTATCACTATAAACTATTATTGTGAATAAATAATAAATAGTGAAAATGTATTATTTTTTCATTTTTACATACGTTCATATTTTCAGCCACAAAAAAAAAGGTACTGAAAAAACTGGGTCCCAACTATACAAAGCTTGGGAAACCCTGCTACCAGCATTTCACCAACTTGAAAAACTAAGCACATTCTCTTCACGTTAACATCCATTTTAATAATACTAATAATACTAACCTGGAGATAAAGCCAGACTAGTTTCCAGCTGAGCATTTCTCACTATTCAGCGAGACCTAGCAGCCTTGCTGTGACCTGGCACCTAGTCTGCCATCATCTCATCTATAATAAAGCAAATCACAAAATTTTCAGCTTCACTCACTTCTTGTGCTTTCTATATAATCGCGACAGCAGAGGTTTTCATTTAGTCGCATAATACTGTTTTAGACAAAAACCTATTACAAAGTATCACCAGGGCTTAGGGCCTTTAAAAACTTCACTAGCAGCAAGAATTTGGCGGCTTTGAAGAAACTTTAATCCATCTTGCAAAAGACTACTCTAATTCTGCTTCGCATTTGCACAAGCAGCCATATCCTCATAATGCCACATTCATTGCTTCAAAGAATGATGTCATGCCAAAATAGAGATCACAGCTCTCAGTGCTCATACACCTGTAGATTTAATAATAAATTTGAAGACCAGTCAAGTGAGATCAAACAGATGGAGAATCAAGTCTTCTGTATTCAGAGAAAAACATTTTTACATACTAAAGGAAATGGACTTAAGTCCATTTCTGGATCAAGCTCAGACTCAATGAGACCTCCATGAAACAAGCAAACAAAAATACTTTCATTAAAGGTGTTATAAATCAAAAAGTACGGTTTGAAACAAAAATCCACAATTTATTTAACAGCAAATCTGGAAAGAAGAAAATAAGGCTATGAGAATCAACCAACTAATGAGAGGCTACAAACCTTTTTAAGGTGAAATATGATATTAATAAAAAAAATCACTGACAATAAAGCAGAGTATGCCTTATTTAGAGCAAAATGAAACCATTATGAACTTGGCAATATGACTACTAGAGTAAGAGCCCGGCATTTAAAGAAAATTAAAAAGTTCAACTGGCATCTCAAAATTTAGAAATAATTAGCAAATAGCTTGTTTGTGATCTGCAACAACAAATGGAAACTTGGAAACCTTGCATGTGAACATGTATAAATCCTGACTCTCTTCAGAACCAAAAAAAATTAAACAAAGCTTAAGTGATTCTCTCCAAAAATTACATTATCAAAAGACTTAAAAGTGACCATAAATAGCCTGAAGCAGAACACTAGATAAGGCTAAAAGAGGTCCAAAAAATGGTGCTTTTTCTGGCAGAAGTGAACTGCTTGAGCAGTTATGCATTATGCCAAGGCTGTGTCTACACTAGCTCCCTACTTCAAAGGGAGGATGGTAAGCAGAGTATCAGGAGATTATTAATGAAGTGCTGTGCTGCATATGCAGCACTTCATTAAGCTAATTCTCCCCTGTGGCAACTTCAAAGTGTTGAACTTCAAAATGCCGGCTTGCATGTAGCCACGGCTAACCTACCAGAAATGCCTGGGCAACTTCAAAGTCCCTTTACTGTGTGGAGTCAGGGGACTTCAAAGTACCGGCAGGTTAGCCATGGCTACACGCAAGCCGACACTTCGAAGTTGCCGCGGGGGGAATTAACTTAATACAGTCCTGCATATGCAGTGCAGCACTTAATTAATAATCTCCCAACACCCTAGTTACCATGCTCCCTTTGAAGTAGGGAGCTAGTATAGATACAGTCCAAGAGGAATATAAGCCTACACTTGTGGAACCCAGATCCTCTTCTGGGTCAAATCAGTGCAGTTACATTGACTAACAGAATTAAAACCCATTTAAGCCACTTGAGAACCTGAGTCATAAGACCTTTAGTAAGAAATTAAACCCCTCCCACCATGAAGTGGCCAATAGTGCCCATAATTTTGAAGCCTGGTAAGAATCCAACAAAATGTAGTAGCTATCATCAGAGATCACTGGTGAATACTAGCTATAAAATATTAACAAAGATCCTAAAAATGCAAGACTAAATAGAAGTATGATTAATATTTTAAATCCAGGTCAACTCACTTGTATGTCAGGGAAATACGGGAGGATAAGAAGGAAGTTCCAAGTTTTTTTTCCCCACAAGAATGAATTGTGCTACCTACAAAATGCTGAGGGTCAAATTCTCCCTTCCGCAGCAATCCAGCAGAAATCCTATGCATTGCTTAAAAAAAAATCGCTCATTAGGAGTCGAGTGGTGCCTTAACAAAAAGAGAACCAGAAGGGTACAAATTTTGCCTTCAAAGAATTCACCTTTGGTCTAATGTTTTAGAATATTTATCACAATCATTTGCTTTCATTTATTCGATTAACACAAGTCTACTTTAATTTCTGCTCCAGATGTGTATATTTTTCCAGAGCCTACAAAATAAATAAAAGTGAAAATACGACCAACTGAAAAGCATGTAGCGTGTGTTGGGTACAGTTACGATTTTTTTTTTTTTTTTTAGGAGAAATTCACCTTTATGCAAAGAAAAAGCCTAAAGGTCTACACACTACAGAATTTTATGAATAAGGGAGAGTAATCTTCCCTCAGTTCCACAGCTGGCTCCGCAGTGACCACAGGTCCTGGCAGCCAGGTGTTAGCTGATGGCCGGGGATGACGTACCACGTGTGCCCTTATTTCATCTGAGTCTTTAACCCACTAGGACAGAAGTCCCTTCGCAAAGGGTGGCCAGGGGGGCTGACAGGTGCCCCAAAGGTTGTACTGAGAGCCTCCTTCACCTGAGTCTTTGATTGCTAGGACAGAGAAGTCCCTTTGCAGCAGGCAGCCACGGGGGCTGATGGGTGCCCCAAGAGTCTGTCCCGTGGAGACGGCATGACTCAGTGCTCAGCTCTCAGTACGCCTCACCAACGACCACACAAAATACAGCCAAAACCAGCTGGGTTCTTTTATTTGTGTTTGGTTTGCATAGTAACAGGGAGAGTCAGGTTAAAACTTAAACAGTTACTATTTCTTTGAGGAGGAGGAGAACTTAATTCTTATGATTACAAGGTTTACAGTTTCACTTCTTTAGTTACAAGCAGCTAGCCTATAACAAAAGTACTTTAATTCATAGATCTATTATTAAATGCGTTCAAAAGCAAAACAAAGACACAAAGCAGGTCTTATTCTCACCCCTGCATTACCCAACTTGGCATGGCCAAGCATCTGTCACTCAATCCCTTAGGAAGAATCAGTACGAGGAGGGCATCCCCTGGGACCTCGGGAGGCAAAGACCTTCCTGACCGGCAGGTAGAGGTAATTGGAGCTCAATTAGAGGGGGCTGCTGGACCCTACTTTATACCCATTGGATCACACACACTCTTCCTTGTCTTTAAGGATGCCAATTGTGTTAGATCGTCTCGTGACACTAGTTCTCACAGGGAGTTTCAGAGGCTTAATTCATACCTGTGAGGTGGAGATAATTTAGACATTCTTTTCTTATGGGTGGGAGATTCCTCTCCTGGGACGATGTGTAGGCGTATCAATCTCCGGTACTAGCCAAGGGCAGCTTGAGGCCCTGGTCATCTGCTAACCTGTTTTGTCTTTTGTCGTCTGGTTTCGGTCTGTTCAGGGTCATGATGAGGCAGTCTGTCTGTGCTCTGAGGCATCAAAGACTGTGCTTGAGATTAGCACATCTGTGCTCTCAGGCATTCCAAGACTGGGCTGGGTCCTTTTGCTCCTTTGTGCTCTGAAGCACCCAAAAGAGGCAAGATGGAGTAGAGCAGGGGGGATTCTGTTTGGCTACACCAGGTCTCAGCTTCTGACTGCCCCTGGATCCTAGCAGCCATTGTCTTCCACAGCTCCATACCGCTCACAGATCCCAGCAGCCTGCAGTTATTCATAGCCACTGGCCCAGCTCCCCTCTACTGCAGCTCCCTGTCAACCACTGGCCCCCTGTGGCTCCCCGCTGGCTGCTGGCTCCCCACAGGTCCCAGCTTCCCACAGCTCCCCGCCACCTATGGGTCCCGGCAGCCAGTGGCTGACAGCAGGCACAGGCTTTCAGGACCTGCAGGCAGTGGGGGAGCCTGGGCCAGGAACTGACAGCAGGTGCAGGCCGCCAGGGACCGTGGGCTGCCGGACAAGGGATGTTGCCCGATAAGAGAATTGCAGTTAAGAGAAGTAGAACCTGTACTTAAGTCCCATTCAAGCCCTAGTTTGACATCCCAATTTCTCCTGATTCGCAGAAAGACAAACTAGAATCCAGTCCTCATGCTAAACTAAATATATAAATACTGATCCAAAGACAACAGAAGTCAATGTTTGGGCCTTTTGGAATATTTGATATTACTCATAGGGAGAGTCTGTCTCATTGAGTGACTCCATACTAAAGTTTCAGGCCAGAAAACAATTTCTTTTTTCATTTGTGATGGATTCACTTCTCTGTTCAGAAGTCATGGGAAGTAGAAGGCAGTCATCAAACTCATAGGGAGCATAAGAAAAGAATGCAAAAATAGCCAGTACAAATAAAGATGAAGTGATGATAGGTGAAACAAAAGATCACAGTGAAACCTAGTGAAAGTTGAATTAGCTTGAGACAGAAAGAAATGTAGTGAAGTCTAGCTCAACTCAAAAATCTCTTCTTCCCAGAAAGAAAATGTTTCTATCCTTTCATGTACTTTTTCTTTTAATCCATACATCGTCATCCTAAAACTCATAAACAGATTGAAGGATCTATTACCGGAAAATTGTCTCTTTCAGACACAAAAGTTTGCATGTTTCAGAGAAAGAACATGGAGATGACCAAGCAACAGGTTTCCTCCTAACACAGGTGGTTTTTACAGTCCAACATGCTCCTTACCATTCATGAAATGAGCCCTAAGTATCACTACGAGGAGGGCACGGGGCAGGGGAAGTTACCAATAACATGATTTCTTTGCCTGGAATATGCCATTATTGGACTACCTGGTAAAGTAGAACTTAGAGTACAATGTGGCCTTTTCACAAGTATGCTAAATACAGGTGGTTGGGATTTTCTCGATGGAGAGGGGTGAGAAGGCCACGAAAAGCCGATTTTTGGAAACCAGACACTTTGTGGGAAAAGATCATTTTGAGTTTCCCATTTTGGGAGGGTTAAAAAAGGCATAATCATTATGCAAGCATCCTATTTTGATGGTTCCAAAATGAAAAAAGTTCCACTTCAGGATTCAAATGAGTTTCTCTTCTCAAAAGAGAACAAAAATCGAAAGGTGAAAATTGAAATGAAATGCTTTAATTACCAGGTCACATTTTTTTAAACTTAAATGAGGATATTACTATTAATGCCAATATGTATGGATTTATGAAAGATTGAGCTTGCTAGACTAACTTTTTTTTATGAGATTACAAGTTTGTTTGATAAAAGTCATAATGTTGATGTGAAAACACAAGAAGTCCTGTGGCACCTTATAGACTAACAGATATTTTGGAGCGTAAGCTTTTGTGGGTAAAGCCCCGCTTCATCAGATGCATCAGTTGGGTGTGGGGCTCAGAGGAGTATTTAAAGAGTGGGATGCCAATAAAAAGGAGGACCAGACCTGACAAGGTCTATTCAGTCAAGGTGGAAATGGCCCATTATCAGTAGTATGTATGAAAAGAGGAACACACAAGTCAAATCAGACAGGGGGATGTAGCCCATTGTCAGAGTCTAACATGGAGATGATAACACCCAGGGCAGAGAAGCTGCTTTCGTAAAAGGCCAGCCACTCCCAGTCTGTTTAATCCTTGGTTGATGGAGTCAAATTTGCAAATAAATTGCAGCTCAGAGATTTCTCTCTCCATTTGATTTTTGAAATTTCTTTGCTTTAGGACTGCTACTTTTAAATCTGTTACTGAGCGTCCAGGGAGACTGAAGTGCTCTCCCACGGGTTTCTGTACATTACCGATCCTGATGTCTGATTTATGTCCATTATTCTTTTACGTAGCGACTGCCCAGTTTTGCCAATGTAAATTGCAGTGGGGCATTGCTGACACACGATAGCATACATTATATTAGTAGATATGCAGGTAAAGGAGCCCCTGATCGTATGGATGATGTTAGGTCCTGTGATATCACTGGTATAGATATGTGAGCAGGGTTGGCAGTGGGGTTTGTTGTAGGGATTGGTTCCAGGTTTAGAGTTACTGCGTTGTGATCAATAGTTGCTGGTGAGAATTAGTTTAAGGTTGACAGGCTGTCTGTAGGCAAGGACAGACCTGCCTCCCACTGTCTGTGAGAGTGAAGGATCATTGTCCAAGATGGGATGCAGATCACTTATGCTCCAAAATATCCGTTAGTCTATAAGGTGCCACAGGACTTCTTGTTGTTCTCAAAGATACAGACTAACACTGCTACCTCTCTGATGTGATATACTTAGACTTCTTTAAGGCTTTGACTTTGTGCTCCATGATATTTTGAGTAAAAAAGTAGGATGGTATAGAACGCACATGGCATCATTAAGGCTATGTCTACACTAGCAGCATCTGTTGACAGAAGAATCTCGACAGAACCTCTGCTGACAGATAGCTGCTACACACAACTTACTCCAACTGCCAGACTGCACTACCCTCTGGTGACAAAGCAGAATGGCAGCTCTGCAAACAGGGCTGCCCAGCAACCGGAAGCCCTCCGACGACAGAAGCGTCCACACTGTACTTCTGTAGAAAGTACTGTGTCAGAGTGTTATCCCTCAAATTTTTGAGGGATAACACTGTCAAGACAAATGCAGAGTTCTGTTGAGACTGTCAATAGGATACTTTGTTTGTGTAGATGCTCCCGGAGCTCTGTTGACAGAAGGCCACTTCTGTTGACAAAACTCTCTAATGTAGACACAGCCTAATAAAAAACTGGCTATATGGCAGGTCTCAATAAGTGGGTTTTGTCCATGAAATTTTATTAGCTAATAAATAAAATTGTTCGTATTTAAGGTGCTACAGGACTGCATGTGGTTTTTGGTTTTGCTTCTGTTTTTGTTTTTTTGTAAAGCTACAGACTAACATGGCTACCCCACTGAGATCTCAAATGTAATCATAAATGAGAGTCATTTCTATGGACTTCTGAAAGCTCTGTTCTTGGCCTTGTGCATTTATTGTTTTTAATCAATGACTTGGAAGAAAGAAAATCATCACTGATGAAGTTGACAGATGACACACATTGGAGAAGTGGTAAATAGAGAAGTCACTGATAGAGAGTGAGTTAGATATTTGTTAAACTGGGCACAAGCAAACAAACAATGTGTATTTTAATGTGGCCACATGTAAATATATAAATCTGGGAATACAGAACGCAGGCCACTCCTACAGGATGGGGGACTCCATCCTGGGAAGTGGAGATTCTGGAAAAGAAGCGGGGGGTCATAGTGGATAACTTATGGACTGGAATGTAGGCAGTCAGGACTGGTGGGCAGAGCAAGCACAAAGGTTGTGAAACAAAGCCAAGAGTCAGCACCACGGTCAATAGCCAGTTACCAGAGCCAGGGGTTAAGCGTGAGTCAGAACCAAGAATCGAAAGTGAATGTCAGAGCTGAGGTCAGATGGCAAATGCCAGACAGGGCTGCCAACTCTCCTGACCAGATGAGCTGGATCCATTTGTGGCAATGGTGGCCAGTCCATCCTATCTGGGAGACACGGCAATCCTAATGCCAGAATCACAGTCAAGCCAGAGTGAGGGTCAGGAGTCAGAGGCCAGGGTTGGAATCAGACCTGGTCCCTGAAGATTGGATTGGAGGCAAGCACAAGAATAGAATTATCCCTCAAACATAGCGGGACCAAAAGAGAAGGCTGAGGTGAAGCAGGAGCCAGATTGGGTGCAGGAGGTAGGCACAAGCAAGGGCCAATGCAGCCACACCAAGAAACCATCTTTTGCTTAGAAAAAACTTCCTGTTCCCCCTCCTGATTTAAAAAGTGTGGTGGACCAATTGGAAATCCTCCAAAACAGAGCTCCTTTGGGGGTGGGGGTTGTGTGGGCTGGGGCTGCAGTCCTAGTAGTTTCTCTGCCCAACAAATTTCATTAGTCATTGGCTTCAAGCAGGATGTGCCAGTTGTCAGAAGATCCCCAGCCTTACGTTCAAGACCTGAAATGCTGAAATAATAGGCTGTTCCTGAGCTCTCGGTGAAAGGTATTAGATAAAAGGGATAATGTGATCATTGGATGCATAAACAGAGAAATCTCAATTAGAAGGAAAGAAGTTATATTACCTTCATATTTGCCACTAGTGCAATCACTACTGGGATATTGTTCCCGGTTCTGTTGTCTTCCACTCAAGAAAGATGTTTACAAGTTGGGTAGGATCAGAGAAGAGCCAAAGGATGATTAAAGGATTGGAAAATATACTTTATAGTGAGAGACTCAAGAAGCCCAATCCACATAGCTTCAAAAAGAGGAGGGCAAAGATGACGACCAGCATCCGTAAGTACCTCCACTAAAAGCAAAACATTGATAATGTGCTCTTCAGTCTAGCAGAAAAAGTTCTCAATTGCCAAAGAGACTCAGGTGAAGCTAGAAAGGTTCAGGATAAAAATAAGGCCTAGATTTTTCTAAACAGGGCGCGTAATTTACCATTAAAACAATTTACCAAAGCTGGTGGAAAGATTACAGTTTTTCCAAGACATGCTCTAGTCCAAATAGGAGTTAATTAAGGAAAGTCCTATGGCCTCTGCCATGCATGAGGACATACTGACTGATCACATTACTCCCCTCTGCCCGTATGAAAAAAAAAACGGATTTTTGGTTTGTAAAAAACATTGAGATTTCGATTT
The DNA here is from genome assembly GCF_033958435.1 of Carettochelys insculpta. NCBI lineage: Eukaryota > Metazoa > Chordata > Testudines > Carettochelyidae > Carettochelys > Carettochelys insculpta. The sequence continues at coordinate 84,516,389 of NC_134139.1, read as the reverse complement.
TCGGTCTCAAATTGGAAAATTTGGGAAAAATGGGAAAATTTGCAAAATCTCAAATTTTTTCAAGGGACAGGAAAGCCATTTTCTGCCCAGGTTTCCTGCCAGCCACCATAGGAATGGCATTAGTCAGAAATTCCTTCCCAGAACAAAAAAAGTCTGTTCCAGATGCAAAATGTGGGGGATGGGAAATAGAGAAAGGAAAACTCACTTCCCCAGAAGAAAAACAAACTTTTGTAAAAGACTCCTGCATTGAACAGGTAGTGGGGCAGGGATCTACTTTCCTCTGTACAGAGCATGGACAGGCCCGCAAACATGGCAGAAAGTTGCAAGAAACAGGCTGGGTGTTTAATTTCCAAAGGAACAGTACAGGAACTCTATCTTCAGTCTGCTTGATTAGACAGAAATACCCATTAGCTGGGACTCCCATCCAAAGCACTCAAGCTACCACCAGAAGAACAAAATGTGCAGTGTGTCAAACAGTGGTGTTGGCAGATGTTTATGCTTGGAAGCAAGGGCCACTGCAGATGGTGTGTTTAGAGAGTGAGTCTTCTGGAAACCCACACTCCAGCAGCATTCCTAATTTTCAGTTTCACAATCCAATTCCTCAAAAATATCAAGGTTCTCAAAAAGCAGGAGCAGTTTAATGATTCATGATGGCGACTTGTGGAAAGAGAAAATGAAGTTTCTGTTACAACTCATTAATTTGAACTTTTACCCAAGCCACGTCGCTAAAAGGATTATAAATAACCAACTGAATGCCATTCTGCTTCTCGTGCTCAAAAGCCTGAAAAGGGCTTCACAGCTGGTATCTGAAAAGCTCTCACTCTGCATACCATACAAGATGTGTTCACAGTGCTTTTCAAGAAAATGCAGCTTCCCAATTATACCCCATCTAAATCGAGATACTGGTGACATTAACCAACGGGACATTGATCTCAGCAATATATGTTATGATTCTGCTGCAAGTACATCATTTATAGCTGATTGGTCTCTGTATTACAGCTCTATGAGGTTGAATTACCAGTGAACTTTTCCAGCTTTATACCAGCTTAATGCTATTGATTTAAACATAGCAAAAATTGTTTACAACCTGTTGTGCATGAGGGAATCAGGTCCTCTGTCTGCACTCTGTGGCTCAGCTAGATTGGACTCACTCGAGGGGTGGGAATTCAGGGTAGTAGTAGTAGACATCCTTCAGTCAGCATAGACTATGGATTGCGCCCTTTATAGTTTCAATTGAGGACTTCATTTACAGCGTCTACTGTGACTATGAAGACCCACATGAGAGTGACAGTCCTTGCTGCATCTCTTGCAGATGTGATGGGTGTCTGGCAAGTCCTTAGTGTGCTTTCTGTGCGCTCACTTCTCCTCTGCTAGCTGCCTGATCCTCATCTCGCCCTTCTGAAGGCCCTTGTGTAACCCCTGCCTCCATCTGCTGAGGTCATCTGCTAGTTCTTCCCAGTTGTCCAGCTCAATGTCTACCTCTCTGAGGTCTCTCTTGCAGAGATCTTTGAAGCGCAACTGGGGGCATCCGGGAGGTCTTTTGCCAGAGGATAGCTCACCATACAGGATGTCTTTTGGAATCCTTCCATCATTCAATCCTGTGGACGTGGCCAAGCCAGCGGAGCCGATGCTGCCTGAGGAGGCTGTGCATGGTTGGGGTTCCAGCTTGCTCGAGGACGGCGGTGTTGGTCACTCTGTCCTTCCATGATATTCCAAGGATGCGCCTGAGGCAGCGCAAGTGGAAGACGTTCAGCCTCTTTTCCTGGCGGGCACACAGGGTCCAAGTCTCGCTGCCATAAAGGAGGGTGCTGAGAATGCAGGCTCTGTAGACTTGCATTTTGGTGCGAGTGTACAGCTTGTTATTCCACAATCTCTTGCTGATTCTGGACAGAGTTGTGGACGCTTTTCCGATCCTCCTATTTAGCTCAGTGTCCAACGACAGGGTGTCAGTGATGGTGGACCCGAGGTAAACGAACTCGTGGACGACCTCTAACGTATAGTTGTCAATGCTGATTGATGGGGATTCAGCAACATCCTGACTGAGTACGTTTGTCTTCTTTAGGCTGATGGTAAGCCCAAAGTCCTTGCACGCTTTGGAGAACTGATCCAGCAGTTTTTGAAGCTGGTCTTCTGTGTGAGACACTACAGCAGCATCGTCTGCGAACAGTATGTCTCTGATGAGGACTTCCCGCACCTTAGACTTAGCTTTCAGCCTTGCAAGGTTAAACAGTTTCCCATCAGATCCTGTGTGCAGCAAGATGCCCTCTGTTGAAGATCCAAAGGCATACTTCAGGAGGAGTGCGAAGAAGATCCCGAACAAATGTCGGAGCAAGCACACATCCTTGTTTGACGCAGTTTCTGATTCTGAAAGCATCCAATAATGCGCCGTCATATTGGATCGTTCCTCTCATGTCTTCGTGGAACAACTGGATCATCTTGAGTAACCGTGGAGGACAGCCTATCTCGTGCAGCAGTTTGAACAGACCATTCCTGCTGACCAAGTCAAAGGCCTTGGTTAGGTCGATGAAGGCTATGTAGAGTGGCTTCCTCTGCTCCCTGCACTTCTCCTGCAGCTGCCTTAGAGAGAAGACCATGTCGACAGTTGACCTCCCTGTGCGGAATCCGCACTGCGATTCAGGGTACACCCTCTCAGCAATCTTCTGGAGTCTGCCAAGGATGACACGAACGGTTTACCAGTGATGCTTAGGAGGTAGATTCCACGGTAGTTGTTGCAGTCGCTTCCGTCTCCTTTGTTCTTATACAACGTTACAATGTTAGCGTCGTGCATATGCTGTGGAACCTCACCCTCTTTCCAGCACAGGCACAGTAGCTCATGTAGGGGTTCCAGGAGTGTGTCCGCGGCACATTTGATTACCTCTGGTGGTATACCATCCTGGCCAGGGGCCTTTCCTGCTGCAATGCTGTCAATGGCTCTCTTCAGTTCATCCACAGTCGGTTCCTGATCCAGTTCATCCATTACTGGTAGGAGCTCGACAGCATCGAGGGCTGCGTCAACCACAATGTTCTCGTGTGAGTACAGCTCGGAGTAGTGCTCAACCCAGCGCTCCATCTGTTTGGCTTTGTCAGCAATGACTTCACCAGATTTGGATTTCAGAGGTGCCATCTTGTTCTGAGTGGGTCCTAATGCCTTCTTCATACCCTTGTACATTCCTCTGAGATTACCAAAGTCAGCACAGGTCTGGATGCTGCTGCATAGCTGGAGCCAGTGGTTGTTGGCACAGCTCCTGGCTGTCTGCTGTACTGTTCTTCTGGCCGCTCTAAGTGCTTGCTGGGTACTCTGGCTCGGTGAGCATTTGTACTCCAGGAGTGCAGCATTCTTCTTTTCAATGACTGGAATCATCTCATCGGAGTTAGCTTCGAACCAGTTGTTCATGTTTCTAGCTCTTCTTCCAAACACCAACAAGGCCGTGTTGTAAACTGTATCCCTCAGATGTTGCCATTTGGATGTCACATCGGCATCCCCAGGGCTGCTGCACAGATTTTCCTGGAGGGTGTCTCTGAACTTTTCAGCTTTCTCCGAGTTTGCCGGCTTTCTGGCGTCAATGCGGGGCCTTCCAGCAGGTTTAGAGCGGTACAGCTTCTTGGGTCTCAGCTTGAGCTTGGAGCAAACTAGCGAGTGATCTGTATCGCAGTCAGCACTATGATAGCTGCGTGTCAGAAGGATGTTTCTGAGGTTATTACGCCCAGTGATGACCATGTCTAGTTGATGCCTTTGCTTCGCACGTGGGTGTCTCCACGACACTCTGTGCTGTGGCTTCATTTGGAAGAATGTGTTTGTGATGCACAGATTCTGGTACGTGCACAGTTCAAGGAGATGCTGTCCATTGTCATTCATTTTTCCCACACCGAAGTGTGCTAAGCAGGAAGGCCATGAGGCCCAATCAGCTCTAACTCTTGCATTGAAGTCACCCAAGATGTACAGTTGTTCACGAGCAGGTATTTGCACTACAGCAGCAGTAAGCACGTCATAGAACTTGTCTTTTACTTCTGGTGTGGCGTACAGGGTTGGAGCATAAGCGCAGATCAGGTGGACGGGACCAGCGCAAGTTTGAAGCGTGATCCGAAGAAGTCTTTCTGATCTGCCCATGACTAATTCCACCATTTGTAGAAGGGTGTTTCTGACAGCAAAGCCAACACAATGCTCTCTGGGTTCTTCTTGGGCTTTACCCTGCCAGAAAAAGGTATAGTCCTTTTCCTTTAGAGATCCCAAATCTGAGAGTCGCGTCTCTTGCAGTGCAGCGATATCAACTCAGAGCCTCTTCAGTTCCTCTTTGATGACAGCGGTCTTTCGGGTGTCACTGATGGCCTGAAGATCTTCAGTCAAGCCAGTCAGCATGGTCCGCACATTCCAGCAAGCAAGCTTAAATTGTTGATGTTTCTCATTTCTTGTTGATTTTCTTATTGGTTTGCCTGGTGCCCACATTTCAGTCACTTGTCAGGTTCAGGAACCTTAAGCCTCATGCACCCAGCAAGGCAGGTGAACTGTGGCAGGACAGTACCCTATTGGCTGGGGGCTGCCCAGCTTGAGGTGGGCAGTGACTGTCCAGTGAGATGCGAGGATCTCTCCCACCGTCGAAGTCAATCCCTGGCGCTCGTTCTCTACGCCAATCGAGCAAGAGCTTATAACCAGTATCTGTTGCCTCCCGTGTTGATGCAACGCTGTTCAGCGATGCCGGAGTACCTCTCTGGGTGCAAGCCTGGGCACTTATTATGGAGACTCTGGGCTGCCCAGACACCAGCGTCCCCCCGCTCGGCTTTACTGATATAGTCCAAAGGAGAGGATAACCTCCACGTCTGGTACCAGCTCAGCTGCAGGAGTTGCCAGGACAGTGCCAGAAGTTGACACCGAACCGCCTTCGGACTCCACTCCGGATTTTCTGTCAGGGTTTACTCCCTTAGCCTTGGTCCTTCCCAGGATAACCCACAAGGCAGTGGGGTGTGGAGAATGTGGTTAAGGATCCCACTATTTCATACCTCCCTGTCACCACGAGTCACCATAGCTCCCTGTGGAGCAATGACCTCATATCCCCGGGACCCTCCTCCCCCACTTCCCCCCCTTCCCCCCCCAACCCACTACCCCCATCTGCTCCCATGTCCGCCCTCCTCACTGCACTGGCCCCTCTCTGTATGTACCATAGGAAAAAAAAATACAGGAGTCCCTTGCAGAGGAATCCATGAAGTCTACTTGCACTGATCATAAGCAAAGTTGGTGGCAGTTTTAGAATGGGTTGATATGTGAGAAAGCAACTCATGCGGTCACCATTTATACATCCCATACCAGATAAGGAAGAAACTTTTACCTCAGAAATCTACAAGAATTGAAGGTAAAAATTTGCTCCTGAGCAGCAGAAATAACTTGGACATGCATGAACTGCAATGCATGAAATTTCTGTTGCTCTGTGCTAAAGATAAAATGCCCATTGGAATGGAAGAGGATAGCACAAATAAGTAGGGGCAAAGAAGGCTATTCTTTAGGCCAGAAGCAACATAGCTATTTGGGGTGAAATCCAGACCTGCCAGCTCCAGATCCAGGCCCTGCTTAAGCCTTCAAGACAGAGTTTAAGTGGAATTTAAGTGCTTTTTTGTTCTGCAAGACTTCTGCACAAGGGTGAATTTCACTTTCTGAGAGCATCAGTCTAAAGGTAATCATTCTTGGTATTTTATAATAATAATTTGAAGTTAGACTTTTTGTCTCTTGCTGCCCTGTTTCCTTTTTTCTGTTGTCTTTATTAGAAATTGTTTTGTGTTTGAAAGTTTGGACTATAGTTCACACAAGTGCCTCTCTCTCTCTCCCTGGAAAATATGTTGTTTTCTTATCCCTGCTGTCACAGTTAACTAATTTCATCAATATGCCAAGTTCAAGAAGTTCCAGTATGTTGTAAGAGAAGGAAGTCCAGGCATTTTACCCCAAAGCTTGCAACTCAATCAAAGATACCTACTGGCTCGACATAGGAAATCCAGTGACAACTTCATTTATATCCTCTTGCAAAGTTTACCCATTACTGAGAAAAGGCTGAAATTGTTAAAAGGACTAATTGACAGTTTGTGCGTAACCCATTTTGGGAGGCAGGGAGGGGTACAGTGCATGGGCAACAGAGTGAAAAGTTAATGTCATCTGTTATGCAGGAGCTCAAACTTGTCCCTTCTGGTTGTAAATCTATTAAACTAAATATTGCATTAAAAACACAAACATGTGATTTTTAGTTTTACAGAAACATGCAGTTGACCTATAAACAAAAAAGATTAGCTGACCTAACTTCCCTCAAGAAAATGAGCTGTGTGCAACAAATAATCTTGAACACTGTAAAATGTGTAAAAGGCTTCATTAGCCATGTAGGGAAGTTTTAATGCAGCACTGTTTAAAGGACTAAATCTCAGATAACTATGAGAATTCTTGAAACACTTACAACCAAAATCTTTCAGGTCACCCTATTTATTTATAGACATTAGCTTCAGGAATCTTATTCCGTTATCTAGCCCCGTGCCTTGATAATTGAGATAAAATGCCATTGGATTGTTTAACAACTTTAAATGTTGCTTGTTTTGTCTGATTATGAGATGCATCTACACAGTCTTACCCTGTAGGCAATTACACAATGGACAAAGGTCAGAATGCCTGGGGGGAGAAAAAAAGTCAGGTAATCAGAGAAAAGTGTGCTGCTGTAGGATGGTGCCACAGCTGGTGAATCATATCATTCCTTAATTATTTCATCTATTAAATATTTACGAAGAGCGTCTGGAGAGGAAAAAGAAAACGATCTAAACACCCAGATGTTTGAGACCTTGTAGCCGAATGTTAATGTATAGGAGACAGCCCAGTGGCACAGTTATTCCAAATCAATCGAAAAAAACCTCACCCTCACAGAAGATAATAATTCAATTAGCGTAACAGCAATGGCAAAAAATGTCAGGAAATAGACAACCATGGGTCTGGATAACATGCTGAGTTGGGCTGCTTCAGAACTTTAAGGCCAATAACATGCTTTGAACAATTGTGCACACAGATCACTTTCCCCCTTTGATCCTCAGTTTATATATATATATATTACTGAGGATCAAAGGGGGAAGGGTGTATATATCTCCTCAGATTACACTGGCATAAATGCAGTGCACAGCCTAAAACGTAAAATGCAGCTTTTTTGTTTTGCACACAACTAAACCATTTTAACATGGAAATCTACACCATCATTAATTACATGATGACAGTGATCCTATGCAGATTACAACTTTGTTTCCTGGAAAGATCAAAACATGTTAACATGCATCAATATATTCAAACAAAATCAGTAGCACTTCATGCAGGCACAGGGATTGACTCATGGACTTCATTACAGAATTAGGGTCCAATTAATGAGACAATGCTAATTTAAAATTTCCCAGCTTTCTAGATAAGGGCCAAGTCTGCAGCCATTACTCAGCCTTAACTTTTATATACTTGAAAGGCAGTTATGCCCGAGTGATGTATGCAAAGGTTTAGCCATAAATGGCATCTATGGCATACTGTAGACCAGCGTTTCCCGATAGCTGAGAGCTTAGCCAGCTACCTAGAAGAGATTCAGGTGCTGCCGAACTGATTACCAGAGGGCCTGCACCTGGCCATAGCCAGCAGCATGTGTTTCTACTGGTGGTGTAGATCTCCACATGCCTTGGTGCATAGAATGAATTTTATTCCACCCATGAACGGACCAAGTTAGAGCGAGCACTGACAAAGACTGTCTCTGGATGTTTGCCTAATTTATACAAGCAAAAAGGTAATCAGTACAATACATTTCAAGATTTTTAAAGCAAATAAAACTCTGAAAATACTGCGGCTGCCTAACTTCAATTGGTGTGAACTAGACAAAATGGTTATAGGAAAATTAAACTTGAGAGCAAATCAGATATAACAAAGGGAATATTTTCAGATACCTCTGGAGCAATGAAAAGATGTGTTTGGTGAGCAATTTTTGTTAGATTGGTACAGCATGGAACAAAACATGATAAAAAAAACCAAATGAGTATTTGTGTGGATATGCATTACGTGCATGAATCAAGCATTTTGGATTTCATCTTATATGGAAGAAAAAGCAGATAATAGAGGCCAAGGCAACACTCTCTAGCAAGTACAACCATAACAGAATAAAAACATCGGCATTGCCTCAGTGGGCCAGAAGAGTAGTCCAAATAGCTCAGAATCCTGGTTTGACAGAGTAACAGAGACTTCAGAAGAAGATGCAAGAAATCCTGTTACCTGCCCCCTTAAATCCCTCATCCTAATCTCTAATAGCTGGAGATCGCTTCAGAGACGTACGCAAGAAATTTCATGGTAGACAGTAATGGAATACTCTGCTTATGTTTCTTCCTTACACCCTCACTATCAAAGTATGCAACGAACCAAACGGAATTGGAAATAATTTTGATGATCCAAACAGAATTTAAATATGCTGGGGGTGGGGGGAGCAACAAAGATAAGTGAATGTGAAAGGGTAGCACTCCTGTTTGGATAAACACAAGCATTACAAAGCAAAAAAAAGTCAGTCAGTCACACAGCACTTTATAGACTAACAACATAATTAATTAGATGATGAGCTTTAATGGAACGGACCCACTTCCTCAGATCCAGCTCATCACCCAATAAATTATTTTGTTAGTCTTTAAAGTACTACACAACTGCTTTTGCATTTTGACAGAATACAGACTAACATGACTATCTGTCTGTCACAAACATAACAAGGTTTCCCATTGGCCAAAGTCAACTACAAAGATCTCGTATATGGTTCACTCCAGCAAAATTCCAGAGAAAATTTAAAAAAACAGCACCTGGCCTCCTGGTTCTTCTCATGGCACAGGCCTCCTGACTCTTCTTGACTCTTGCTGCCAGACTGAACCTCTAATGCCCTTCGAACATCCCTTTCTAGTACTGATTGAACCTCATTAATCTGTCATCTTCGGGACCTGACTAGTGTGGAAGGAAAGAATTTGCTAAACTGTGGGTCAGTATTGTCTGGCACATTATCAACACTTCCACCACTTACTGGCCTCTCAGAAGACATTTGGGATAAATTAGAGCTAAATAAAAGCACAGAACACTGAAAGCCAGGACAGGTGACTGTAAACGAACTTTATGGGACTGCAGGAAACTTGGCCACACCCCTGGCAAACAGTTGTCAAGATAACTAAAATCATGCCGGATTACAGATGTTGCCAGACAAGAGACTTCCGGATTAGAGAGACTCAACCTGTATACTGGGAGATAACGAATACCTTCTATGCAACTGACCCATGCAGCAGCCCAGCAAACCCTTGCGTTCTCTGCAAGCAGCAGAACAAAAGTCATTTCTTTCTTGCCAACTTTTAGACAGGGTTTATTTAGGCCCTCCACGGAGCATCTGTTGGCATACATTTTACTCATTACATAAAGAAATATGGAAAAGTCTCACCATAATCCAAGGAGAAAACTAGACATCCTCAATAACTGACACATAGCTGTAAAAATAAATAAAATATAAACAAACTGTTGAATTTGTCTCCAAAGGCTTTATTTGTACATTCACACACCTAATATTTCATATAAAATCTGACTGTAAGAAAGTAAACTGACATTTTGATTATGGCACATATTAGAAACTGACTGTATTTTCATTGATCTATCAAAATATTTGAAGGACTGATTACTACACTTTCCAAGTCATTCATTCCTCAGGAGGGGCAGACATGAGAACATTGAAGTCCATGGCAAACAGGAGGAACAAAAAGCTTTAACACTGACAGGTATAATTTTCAGTCTCCGCACGTGATAGTCATTTCTGCCTTGAAATCACTGTTCTAAGCAAAGAATACTTTATAATTAAGGAAACTACTCAGTGTTTGTTTAGTGCTGTGTTACGAGTGTCTTTTGATAGCATTCATGGAACCTTAAAAGATATGTTATTCACATTCTATTTTTAGTTAGACAACACAAATGTAGTCTCAAAGGAAAAACAATGGGATTACATTGAAAGTTTCCCGGAATGCAAAAATATATTTGATAATTAAATTAGTGTTCATTATATCAGGTGTCACAAAAATAATAATTAAATTATTTAAATAACTCATTTAAGGCTGTATAATTTATTCTCTCTCACTGATTCCTGAGTATATCTGAGGGAAGGAACAAATAGAAGACAGACCTCTTCTGGGGACCTCTGAGCCTCACCTTCTTCTGAAGCACCTGCTGGGGCAACACAACTGTACAATATCCTTTACACAGGGACAAACCCTAACATTTACGAAATCCACATCTGGTGCTCTCCTGTCCATTTTTCCTACTTGCCACAACACTTTCCCTTTCACACCTGACTAAACTTTTCACACAGTCACAAGCGCAAGTCCAGTAAAAGTAAGAGGACAACAATCCATCGTGGATGCACATGCAGACTCAGAGGCAGTTCCCTTCCAGCTAATGGCACGGCTACGAGCTCATGGCTCCTTTTGCTCCCTGACGCAGGTAGAAGGGATGTACCCCTTAAACTTCCCATCAGATTTATTCCCTACACCAGAAGGGTCTCTCTCGCCAAGGGAGGCATCAGAGTCTTTGGGGACCATTTTTGCATGTTCCAAGAGCTCTCACCCATCCATGCAATACTGTAATTCTGCTACAAAAGAGCATCTGGTTTAACTGCTCTCTTGAACACACAAGTTTATGGATGAAAGAGGGGCCTAGTGATTCCTCCGGGGCAGAGGCAGAAAGAAGGAAGCAGTAAGAGGAAGGAGTAAACCAGTATGATTTTTCCCCCTCAACCTCAAGTAGCTAAAGATGCAGCCCTATTACAGTTTTTCAAATTAGATTCCCCTCTCTGGCTGTGTCTACACTTGCATTCCTCTTTTGAAAGAGGTATGCAAATGAGGGAAATTGAAAATGCAAATTTGCCTCTTATTTCAAAATAGCTTCTTTCGAAAGAAGAACACAGTGTAGACACTGCTCTTTCGAAAGTAAACCTCATCTTCGAAACAATCCTTCTTCCCATAAAAAACGAAAGAAGGATTCTTTCGAAGATGGGGTTTACTTTCGAAAGAGCAGTGTCTACACTGTTTTCTTCTTTCAAAAGAAACTACTTCAAAATAATATCCAAATGAGGTGTCAAATAGGCAAATCTGCACATCATTTGCTTTTTGATTTCCCTCATTTGCATACTTTCAAAAGAGGAATGCAAGCATAGACCCAGCCTCTGTAACTTCCAAACACTACTACCAACACTCAATACAGAACATTTGAAAGGCAAACAAATGATACTAGTACAACCTTAAACACTGGAACTGCTCTTCAGTTGAGTCATTATGTTGCCAAAAATAATTACTCATCTGGGTGCTGAGTTTTCAACCCTCTCCCTTCTGATAAGAAAGAGTGGTTTACATACCAATGAACGCTATTTATGTACTCCAAACACAGTTTCCCCTCTCAACCACCATAGTTCCATTTGTTCCAACTATTTATGAAAATTCAAGGAAGAAATCAGAGTGACTTAAAAGGGCAGCTGAATGGGACATGAAAACTGGCTTTAGTGACTGGAACACACAATCCTCACTAGCAGCCAATGGGGGTTCCTTTACTTCTAGAGCACCACATTGCGTTTGCAAGCTCAGACCAAAATGCCAGAGTGCGTACTTCAGGAGGACAAACTTTTCCATAAGATTCGCATCCTCAAAAGCATCCTTAAAAGGCCTGCCAAGCCTTTTAGTCTGGCCCACAGCCTGCCCCTGCTTTGGAGGGATACTCTTTGCTGTCCAAACACCCAGCAAAATGTCTCATCCCCTACTGGCTAGAAACCAGCTAATTGGAGCTGAGAGATATTGCTGGGGGTGGGGGCATCTTGCAAAGCCTTTCTTCCACAGCACACAGAGCTAAATGGAACAGCCAGTGAGTTGGCTTCTGGCAGGCAGGGAAGCCTTCTTGAGAGGGCTGCTGGCCAGAAGCTGCCGAGGTAAGTGCCTTCTGGCCAGAGCCTGCTTCTGGCACTGCACCCCAACCCCCTGCCAAAGCCTGCCCCAACTCCTATGCCTTAGGCCAGAATCCTCTTCTATACCCATACTCCCTCCCTGACTCTGCACCCCAATACTCTGCCTCAGGTCACAACAACCGCCTCCACACAAACCCCACAGCCTTTCCTGCACCCCAGTGCCCTATCCCAAGCTCCCTTCTGCACCCAACCTCCATCCCAGACCCCACACCTCTTCTATAGATAAGTGCGTCCCTTGACCACTTACCAAAATGTTGGAGTGGCCCACCCATCAAATATTATTGCCCACCCTTGCTCTAAAGCCATCAAATATTTGACCCATCACCAGTAGAGAGGAAACTAGATGCATTTCACTAAGTTGCATGTGAAATATACTGTACTAACTAAAGACAAATGTATCCAGCCTTCCTGGAAGGGGAAAATAATTATTTGTATTCACTATGGTCTCTAGAAGAGACATTTATGAAAATCTTCCAAAAAGCACCTCACCTTCTGTATATAGGATATTCCTCGGTGACATACAGCAAGGAAGAGGCTTCATATCATTTTCTCTGGCAGTTCTTGCTGTACATGGTATAACTGGGGAAAGAGCACTGTTTTGCCCTTCCCATTCTTGGCTAACAGACTAGCCCCTGGAGGACACACAGAGCAGCCCTGAAGCTGATTTATTATGTGCTGATTTCTGAACTCGTTCTGGATGATAGGGAGTGCAAAGGTGATCTTTGCCTTTGCCCCATTCCTGAGCTGAGCAGACCTCAATGAGGACAAAGTACCAGGCCTTCAATCTCCAAAACCCATCATTTGTACCTAAACTGAGCCTTTTTCATTCCAGTTATTTCTCCTCAGAGACTTTGCTGGCATTAATTTTAATTTTTGCCACTTTGTGTTCCTCTTGTCTCAGCCAAAAAGAAAGCAAAGATTCAAGGTCTTGCTCACACATTAGGAATTAAACACCAGGCAGTGAGCCATCCTTTGGATTAGGTTAGTAATAGATTTTACCCTTAGGCTGGCCATTAAATTAAGAAAAAACTCTTCATTCTGACACTACAAGCCAAAAAAGGGAAGGCAGCCTATGAGGTACCATCCTATGCATCTGGGAGCACTGGAATGCAGAATTTATAGGTGGGCAGATGGGGGAGGGGTTACTCAGGGTGCGGGGGGAACAAGTAGTATTAGCATTTGATAATCTAGTTGAAATCCAAAACTTAGAATAGTTTTTTTTCTTTTACCATGACTTTAAACAAACTGTTTAAACAGTAATAAAAATATCCAAAATATAAGCTTCCTAAATGAGCCACATAACGTTCCATGCCATAATCACCCCTGCAATGAGAAAATTGCTCAAATCGTTTCTGAGCCAAAAGTTGTCAGTCATGCTGCTCCGTGCTCTGAGTAACCATGTTCTATGCAATTAATATCAAGCCTTTCAAGGCAGCCTCGACTTCTGATGTTCTATGTGCATCTGTCATTACAGAAAATGCAAAGCCACACATGACTGTAATATAGAGGAGTAAAGGGAAGAAGAGAGGAAGAAAGAACTTTTGTGGTAAAATGGGTTGCAGAAATTGTAGAATAATGAAGGTGTGGTTTTGTGTAAGTTTGCTCTCCCCTCTTCCCATAGCATTTTATGCTTATTTATGAGTTTTAGTGCAAGCCTAAGAAATTCATCTGGTGAAACAACCCTAGGAGCCAAGAACAATCCATTCTTTTCCCTTTTCAAAAAATTTCCAGCCCAGCCAATATGCGCTCTCGCTTTGTAACCTGAGATGAAACCAAGTGCTATTAGACTCTTCTTCACTTTGGGGTCCTCAGATGTGAACGTTATTCTGAGTCTGCATGAAAATCCTGGAGAAGGAAATGGACGAGCAACACAGGGATGTAAACCGGACAAAATTATTCTTCTCTGCACCTTGCTGTGCCTTTGCATTGCAAAATTACCTCTAGCATCTGCAGAATGCACATCAGGCATTGAGCACACACAGCCTTGGCAAAGGGGAAAAGCACGGTTCAAGTAGGTATGAAATAATCCTGAAACAGACATCCCCACACACCCTATTTAAATAATACACCCTATGCATTAATTGCTGAACACAGATTCCACAGCCTAAGTGCTGGAGGGTTGTACAGGGAGGAGAAATTACATGAGGGCATTTTTAAATATAATTGAAAGTCAAGATAAGCAATCTGGTAAATACAGATTATTCATCAAGCTCACTAGTATATTTAGAACAGTGCAAATCTGGGCTCATATACTATGTGAGACCAGATTTAAAAAATTCAGCCTGCAGCAGGCAGGACTGTGAAGCAGAATCTAATGGACGAAAACAGCAGCCCAGACAGACACATATTGTAGTTTATTTACATATTACTCCATGGCACCTGTCAAACAGTATCTATGCTCACTCTTGTAACCCTGATTCACATGAGCTCTCCGGATGAAATCTACTCCTGAGAAGGCAGATTGCAGGATTGGGCCTTAGTCATTAAAGGATAATAGACTACAAAGAATAGTAGCAATTACTTTTAGGCAACAGACTATTTAAGTAAGATGTTTACTTGTGGAATTCTAAGGATCCTGTCAGTAAAAACAAAACAAAAAAAAAAGTGCTCTCTGTCTCCTGCTGAAATGAGATTTACAATTAGTTGGAAAAACTCTGTTAAAGACACTAGATACCCTATTACCTACAAAGAACTTTAATTCATCTCACTAATTCTAGCTTCCTATATGTCTAACCCTCCTCCCCTTCAGTACACCTATGCTGTTCCTTCTTCCCTCTCCAAACTTTTCCTCCCACCAGATTTAAACTGAGGTCGTTGGGAAAAAATGTTCATATGAAGTATTCAGATCAAAGAACTGCAGATGTGAAAGATCACAAGACTTATGAGGAGAGGTTGAGGGACTTGGGCTTATTTAGTCTACAGAAGAGATGACTGAGGGGACATTTGATAACAGCCTTCAGCTACATGAAGGGGGGATTACAAAGGATGGAGAGAGTGTTGACAGATGACAGAATGAGGAGCAATGGTCTCAAAGTTACAGTGGGAGAAGTTTAGGTTGGCGATTAGGAAAAACTCATGCTTACCTAGAGAGATGGTGTAATCTCCATCCTTAGCGGTTTTTAAATCCAAGTTTGACAAAACCCTGGCTGGGATGATTTAGTCTGAGATTGGTCCTGCTTTGAGAAAGGTGTTGAATGTGAGGACCTCCCAGTGTCTCATCCAATCCTAGGATTCTATGATTTTATGAGACAGGGATGGAATTTCATCTATATCTTGTAACATCTGCATCATTTGAAGGGATAGCATCATCAATTGAAATTTGGCCTCAAATTTAGGTTTTAGTAGCAAGCTTTTTTACCAAACCCAAGGCCAAAAGAAATATTTCCATTTTAAAAATATTTCCAATGGATGGACTACATTTAAAAAAAGAAATCTCTGTAGTACTGTATATGTTATAAAAACACTGGGGCACAGAGAGCCTGTAAGTAAAACTGACTATGAAACAAAGGTAGAATTGACTTAAATGGAATGTCATTGTCGAAGAAGACAGACAGAAAGATGGCATAAATAGTTAAAGGATTTTACACACACACACTCACACTATATCAGACATAAAACCTTCTGGTATTAATGGCTCAGGTGAAGAAACAATGGTTTAAAATAGAAGGCTCCAGTATTGTCAATTGTTCTGCACAGAGGGACCCCATGTATGGACTTCATTAGGGATCTCTGTGGACATAAAGTTCCACCAACATAGGCGTGCACTCAACTCAACTGGAGAGGTAGGGGAAAGAAAAATCTGTCCATACAGAGCAGTGCAGGACCTAATATTTTAAATTAGGCTTCCCTTAATCATGTTATTTGCTAATCAGTAATGAACACCACCCAACTTGTGGGCTACTGAGGCAGATCAGAAGACTGTCTCTGGCTAGTAACTGACGCTGACCATAGACCTACCAACAGTTGCGGAGGGGGGGGGCGCAAAGGGGACAATTGCCCACTACCCAATATTTCAAAGGTGTCCAGAGCTCTGGGGCCATTTGAAACACCATGGCTGGGCTTTCCTACCTTTCTGTGCATAGCTGTGAGGGAGCATGGAGTGGCCCTTGGGCTGACTGCCCCATGCCTTGCCCCTTATGCCCTTGGGCCTACCCCTTCCAGGGGTGGGAAGCCAGGCCCCCCTCCAGCCTTGCCCTCCAGCCCATGATGGCTGTCAGCCATGCTGGCTGACCACATAAAACAATTAAGTAAGCCCTGACTCTGATATGAGCTGAGTGTCACAATTCCTATGAGATTATCACCCCAGATCACCGACCACCAGAATTCCCACTGACTTTAAGGAAAGATGGAGGTGCTCAGCACTTCTCAGGGTTTAACACTAGAGGTACATATACACTGACTGACTGGGTCGATCTCCAAGGTAACCTTCTGGGGTTCAATTTCATGTGCCTAGTGAGGACACACAAATCAAACAGTCAACCACTGTACTCCTCACCCTCACGAGGCTTAAGGGAGATTGAGGGAGAGTTTCTCCTGTCAACCTCCTTCAGTGAAGATGGCCAGATTACATATATACAGCCAACTTGATTCTAGCTACGGCAATTGTGTATCTACAATTGAGTAAGTTCTCATGTAGACCTGCCCCAGATCTAATCACAATTTATTTTAAAAAAATCCAAATTTCAGACCAAAAAAAAAAAACAACCCACCAATGTTCGTAACTTTTTTCCATATTCTTTTAATCAAGCTTTAATTAGTACACTCAAGGGAAGACAGCCCAGAAAATACTTTTAGTGTGACAATGAAAACTCATTTTGATTCACATAGGCTGTTGAGAAGAATACAGTTCCAACTGTCCTCTCACATGCGCACATGAGGTAAAGTTGTCTGGCCAGAAACACAGCCATACATCCACTCCCTTTTAGGTTAGTTAAAGTATGAAGATTATTCTAGACTTTAAAAACGTTGGATAGCCAACAAAAAAAACTCAGATTATTAAGAAAAGCTGTTCATGTAAGTGCTCTGATTTTTCAGCCAAAATTTGGATTATCTTCACTGTGGTAAAAACTTGGCTAAAATCTCTTCATCCTAATGATTATGTTAAGACAATTATTTTCTTCCCCCTCCTCCTGCAGCAACTTCCATGACCCCTAACGTTATCCTTTTATCCATAAACATCAGCTTTTGTAACCTTTCCCCTTCAGTGCCTGTAAGCACAACTAATTATGTTGAGAGTGACCACTGGTAACCTCACCCACAATCTATTATCAGAACATGTTTTGTAAAAATCAGAATGATGGTGATAACATCACATTTTCGGGTCCCATATCAACCATCTGTGCTAAGTCGACCAGAATATAGAAGGAGAACATCAGTACTGAAAAAGTAGGTCTGGGTTTGAGGGGGGAGCACCCAGCAGCTTGCAGGAGTATGGAAAAGCAGAATTTTGCACGTAAGACCTGGTTCATCATTATGTAACAATAACTGAAGGAATTCTATGACCCATGTTGAGCAAGAGGTCAGACTAGATTATCACTATGGTCCCTGCTGGCCTTAAAATCTGAAGCAGCAAACAGAAGGAGAAGAGTTAATGTCAGACTCAAACTATTTGCTCCTAGTTAATCATTAATTTTGACACTGTTCTGAGTTTTTGTCCAGTAAAATGGTCAAAGCCTTTTTTTTTTTAATGCAGAACTGGGACATGGTTCCCATAAATGAAAGGGAAAGTGTTAAAAGATCAGTTTTGCCCCTATTTGTGAGGTATTAAATAGGATATATCACTTTCAGTCCCTGCGTGCTCTACATATAAACTCATATCTCATTAAGCCTTGGTCACAATCAAGTGTACTCTAAGTACATAGGCCTCCTGGGCCCATTAGCTACTGAAGCCTATTTCAAGTCTTTTAACAGTAAGGCCAGTTATTAAAGCAATACGTCTCTCAAAATGCACCTTTCATAAAAGATTAGGCAATTTATGTGTGAATATTTTTCAATGGAAAAGTTAACCAGAAATCACAAAACATTTTCAATATTGAGGTTTTTTTTTTCTTGGTAACAAGCAATTCATTTTCATCTTCCATAACCGTCACTAGAAGCTTTTCAGGCTGAACTTTTTGTTCATTCATTTAAACTTTCTGCACTTTCATAAGAACTAAACTTTTCTCAAATAAAACATCTTCTATGTCCAGCAAAAAAAAAAAAAAAAAAAAAAAATCAATAGCATATATACTAAGAAGATGAGAAAAACCATGTTTCCCAGTATTACTTATCCTCCAACAGATCTATATTTCTCTCATTGTTTTAAACTGGGAAGAGAATGGAACATCTTCAACTCTATAAATATCTAGGAAGATTTGTGACAGTGTTTTGCTTTTACTCAGTGTTCTGGTAACAATTAACTCTTCAGGAACCAGAGAGAAAAGAAGTTCTCCACACATTCCTTTGCGGGGGGCGGGGAGGGGGAACCAAAGGTTGTTGGACAGTATAGTACATTTACAGAATTTACAGATTAAAAATACCAAATATAAAATAACAGCACCAACAGACTGCCTGGCTGGACTCTGCTTCACAAGGGACAGAACTGCAGCATAAAACAAAGCAAAAACTAGGCAACAGCTCCACAACCATTGCTTACCTGTCCATGCAAAAAGCATCAACCATTGTATTTTTTCTTTTGATCCTCCTTTATAGGAGCCAGGGTAAGAGTGAGCTGAAAGAGGCTGTAACCAACTTCCAGCAATACTTGTGAGAGTGAAAGAGCAGTGAACCTGAAATATGTATGTTTTATTTCTGGGGCAAAGCATGTGCGGGGATTTTCAATATAAGGATTTTTTTAAAATGCTTCTACCTTTAGCAGGACATTGCTCTTTAGAATGAATGATTCTTTTCTTTCTAGGGAAGAGTAAATACATAAGCAAGAGGCTGTTTAGAAGACTACTAGTCTATCGTGCAATGCAGTATAGGTAGGTGTCCGATGCAGTGTTGTGTATTGTTAACATAGCAATCCAACATAGTGATAGTGTGTGTAAATAACAAGTTTGCATATACAATGATAATGCCAGATAAGAAGCTCATGATTATGTTGGTGTCTTCTTTGTGGCTCACTGCTATAAAGAAGATGCACAATCAAAGGCTTCCTTCTGGGAGGACATTGGTAATATGAGTTCACAATCTACCAGTTTGTTGCTGTTCGGGAAGCATGAGTTAGTAACTGAGTGGCCATTTTGGTGTGGGCTCTGTTGCTTGGTTGTTGGTTAAGCAGATGATTTTAGTAAGCAACTGTTTACGTGAAACTGTTGGCGAAAAATGACTTGGCATGTACGAAGCATATGTGGATTTTTTTTAAATGAAGGAGATTTAAAATAAGAAGAGGAACAAAGAGGAAAAACTATGGATGGGGTAATTGAAAGAGGCATCCCACCCAAAGGAATTAAATACAGCTAGAAAAAAAAAATAGGAGTGGGCAAAAGCTTGAATTCAGTAGCTGCATCTGGGTGTGTTAGTTTCAATATGCATTTGTACTGTAAATTGGCACGCAATTCCTCAAACATGGTGGAAGTCAGTTTTGTTCAAGAGTTCTCTTTGTTTTCATGACCTATACATAGTCTCTAATTTTTAAAAAAAAAAAGAGATGGCTTTGATATCAATATTCCTAATTATTCAGCCATTCACATTAGCCACTGCTGGATTATTTTCTACACAATCAGTAGGAGGCCTTACAAATAGATGCTGCAATGATCACTGAAGACACTGTACTAATACAAAGAGCTTCTACCAGACCTGTTTGTTTTGTTGTTGTTGTTAGAACAGAAACATAGCTGGAGCTGGTGGCCTCTTTTCTCCCTGAGGGTAGTGGTTGTGGGGTAAGATAAGATTCTGAGGGGATCACCTACCACCATCTGCATAGCCATACTACCCATTCCCTCTTTACATCTCCTTGTCCTACCTACAGAGGGAGGTTACAGTGAGGAGAGGAGCCAGTGACCAATCGCGGCTGCTTCACGTTAACCTTTTGCTCTCCATTATGGCTGAGGCAGCAGTGAAAAAGAACAGCAAGCAGAGTGGCTCCCACTGATACTGGTCATTTGAAATGATTAGCAGCAGAGGTAGCCACCTTTGCTCCCACAAAACACTGCTCTATAGGGGCAGCTTTTCAGCACACATTTCAAACTTCTTAAAGACAAAATGTAGATTAAGTTGATCAACTCAAACCCAAAATTAGGGACATTCTGACCCAACAAATCTTTTCTACTTGGATACAAAAGCATATTTATTTGCTTTTAGAGAGAAAATTCAGATTTTACTTGTTAGCCCTGCAGGGGAAGTCAATACTACTAACAGGAAGTTGGGTTCTATTCCAACCTCTGCATGAACAGCTCTGTTTACTAAATTTTAGTTAGTTACAGTTGAGCAAATCTTGGTAAGGTGGCAAAGACTGTGCAGGATTATAGACACTTTCATTCAGAAGCGTAAGAAGAAAGGAAAGAAAAAGCTTGATCCTCGGAGCTCAAGCTAAATTTAAGGCCTTGTTTATAAACAAACCCCAATAGAACTTTTAATTTTAAATTTTAAACAAGTCCAGTTACTGCTAATAGTAGAAATCCAGTATGTCAGTGGAAAACATGGCTTACTTTGCATATTCTGTTTGGATTCATTCATTTTAAGTAAGTTTTAACAGTGAGCCATTCTTTACCTAAAGATCTTGGAATAGCATTATGACTATTGGCTGGGTTTATATGAATTGTATGAGGTAATGCTTGTGGGTGCTGGGGAGAGAGAAAGAAATAGAACAGGGGACTGGTAATAGGACAGCCAAATCTTCAGCTGTTAGTTATTGGTTCAAATCCAGCCCGTATTTCTAGTGGTCAGAAGTCATTGATAAATGACATCATAAAATAAAACCTGAGGGCTCCCCTAGAGGGATTAGGCATGTGGAAACAGCAACGGGAGAGACAGAGTTGACCTAAGGAGGTTGAAAGCCTCATGGGCTCATGACCCAGCAGAAGACAACTCCAGGCAGTCCCATGTCTATCACTAAATGCTGCTGTCGGCTAGATGATTATAACTGCCTTGTATCAGGAAGTGTTCCCATCTGTATGTAACGGTACCAAATCCCAGAGCAAGTCCTGATCTAGCCTGGCCTGTAGGGATTTCTAATCTGCCCAGGCCCCATGCTGTGGATTGTCAAGTAATCGCTAATATGCAGAAGACACCTGGAGGACAAAGAGGTGACAAATAGATTTGGGTCAGGGAGAGGATGGTGACTGTAGCTGGAAAAGAATGCATGCACAAGCGTACTGGGTCTCTCCTAGGAACGTCTTACACAGTCCCTCTAAGTTAGATCTACACTTGAGCAATCTGTCAACAGAAGTTGTTGTCTGACGATATCTTTTGACAAAAAACTTCTGTCAACAAATTGCAACGAGACTGCAAAGTGGATCAAGAGAGCTATCCATCCTGTCGGGAGAACAGACAGACTGCCCAGCCGCTCTATCGGCAAAATGGCTACTTGGAAGCACAGCAGACAGGTTTGCCCAGTGTCCAGGAGGCCTTTTCTGTCAACAGAAGCACCCCCCCCACCCACTGCTGTGTTCTGTTGATTTACTGTCAGCAGGACACCTTGGGAATGTGGATGCTCCCAAGGTTTTGTTGACGAAATGCTAGTTTTGTCACCAAAACTCTCTAGTGTAGACACAGCCTAAGTGTCTAAGGCCATCTCTGCTTGTACTTGCAGTCTGACTGTCCTGCACTTGCTCTGTGGCTAGGTGGATGATGTCAGGGCTGTTGGTCTGGCATTCTTCCACCACCATTAAAACAGCATGGAAAAAAGTAACAGGGAAAAAAAAGTCTCAGCTGATGCCACTAAGCATTAGTGGCCTCAGACAGAACATGGATGCTAAGCAAAGACAGACATAAAGGAGGAGCCTGCAATATTTCTCATGTGCCATATCTTCCACGGGAAAAATAGTCTTTCCTTCTGGTGACAGCAATGCCATATTGGTGTCACATGCCTTTTTATGCTCGGTCAAATCTGTCAACATTTACTTGCCTAAAAAGGAATAGCTGAACTCTTCAAGAAAATAAGTTTTTATAAGTTAGTAGAAGCCCTTTACACCCATTGCAGCAACAGAGACATGAAAAAACCTAACAGACTCTCAAAATATGCACTGTTAGAACAGTAGAGCCAGGAAGCACTGAATAGGGAGACAGGTCCGTGGTAGAGTTGGCCACCCCAGGGCAATAACTAAGTCTGTCAAAAAAGTTTGAAGATCACAGAATAAAAAATATAGAAAGCACAACTGGGAAAGTGCACCCCAAAGTACAATGACTAAACTTCTCCTCAAACTCTAGAACACCAATGAAAGGTGTTCATTTCTCTTCTTTTAAACTAGTGTAAGGGCTCCAAAATCAATTAATAGCATGCATGTAAATCTAAAGGGTAGGGTAGAAAACTATCAAGTTAATTGTTATTTTCTTGTAGCTTCAGCATGGAAAGCTGCTGCTGCCGCCACCTCTGGTGTTAGCTGCAGAAATGGTTGAGCCCAACCGTATGACAACTTGATTTGCAAGCCATGGGTTGACACATAAGCCAACCAGTTTCCATGCCAAGGGTCCATGTGTGAGAAGAGTGGAAGTCCTGGCTTATTAAAAGCCTGCATCTTTAGCAAGTCTTAGCCCACACAGAGGGAGATAGAGGCATGGCTACACAACTGCACAGAGAAATGGGCAATTTAGCAAGACACATAATCTGGTCATAGACGCTTTAAAATGTGCCAAAGACTGAAAAGCTTGGTGCAAACTATGCTTGCTTTGCTGGAATGCTGCACTTTTGTCTACTGCCAGGGAGTAGCAGAAGAGAGAGTAATTACCTGGCTAACACACATGGCTAGGAATGCAGGAGTTCAAAAGAGCAGGCTGCTGTGATTGTTAGTCATGCTGTGTTTGAGGTACTGTAATGAGGAGCTGGAGGTGAATTCTAAAAAGATAAGCAGGGTATATTAAAATCTAGTTAATTCAGCTACAAAAACGTGAGAGCTCAAATCATCTTCCTGCCTGACACCCCCGTTCATGCATTTTTTCCACAGAAGTTCAGTTTCCAAATTTCTCCAGCATGGTAATAATACACCAATGAAAACACATGTTGAAAAGCATTACAGTGCTTCGTTATGATAAACAGTCACTGGTTGACAAGTGAGCCTGAGGGCACGACACCGACAACTAGCTTCTTTGTATTGGAATACCTACTTGCTATATACAGTAAAAGCTCTCTTACCCGGCACTTTAATATCTAGAAAACTTGATTAACCAGCATCTTCCATGGACAGCAATATAATTCTCCTGTCTATTAACCGGAGAAATTCTGAGAGCTATCTAGCATAATTTTCCAGCGTTTGCAGAAGCTGCATTTGTTTGATGGCCCTGAGGCAGTAAAGAGCACTAAGTGACATCAATGTCTACAGTAAGGCCGTGGACACACCAGCCCCTCCGTTCAGAAGGGCTATGGTTATGTGGCACTTTGGAATATGCTAATGAAGTGCTGTGATGAATATGCAGCACCTCATTCGCATAATGGCAGCTGCACATGCTTCAAAACTGCAGGTTTCGAAGTGCACCCTGCCTCTGCAGCCGGGGCCCATTCGAATACATTGAGTAACCAGCATGTTTTGCTAACGTACAGCCCTAATTTTCCAGGCACGCCAGATAAAGCTTTTGCTGTAGTACTTTCCACCCACAGATCTCACAGTGACATACAAAGGAGGTCACAATCATTCACCCCTCCTTCATTTTACACCTGGGGAAACTGAGGCATGGACAAGGAAGTTATTTGGCCAAGGTCACCCAACAAGGCAGTGACAGAGCTTGGAAGTGAACCCGGGTTTCTGAAATCCAATACCAGCAGACCACACCCCCTCATCTAGTGCGTATTGTATAAAACACACTGTCACACTTATAATTGAAATTGTATTGTGAATTTTTTAAGCTCAAATTTCAACCAACAAAATCATGCTAGTTTTAATCTACAGATACAACTCATCTAGAAGCTCTCCTGAGCTGTGTTAACATGTTATGTCTAATGTCTGCCTGTCCTAAACCAAGATAAAGGCTATGTTAATATTTAAATTTTTGCTGATGCCATTTTGAAGAGATCTGGAATGTCTCAGCCAGAAACTGGCATTTCAATCTCTGAAGACATCTTAGACCCTCCTAAATAACTAGGTAACATCTGAAAAGGGTGACCATCATTCCCAAATTTGGGACGACAAATTTCTTCTGCCCCTGAGGAAAGAATGAGAAAAGAAACAACATATGACAACCATCTATCATGTAATGCCCTTCGGACACTACAGTAATGAGTGTGGTAGAAAAACTTATATAAATTAGAAAACCAGGCCAAGGAACCAAAGTTAAAGTGGGAACCTGTGGCTAAGCTAGGAATTAAACCAGACAGTCCCGAGTACCAATTCAGCATCACAGTGACAAGATCATCTTTTCTAGCCTTACATCATCATTGGATGTTACACTGTTATGCAGATACTATCCATGAACATTACTTGTGTTAGTCCTTGCCCCCACCTTCACTGTAACAGTTTAGGAAGTCTAGATCATTCTGTCTCTCAGTTGTCAGGCTGCTTGCTACTGCTTGGCAATCACCATAACAGTGCAGTCCCTGCTCCTCTGAGTGAGTCATCACAAGTCAAGGACCCTGACAGAAAAGGACCAAAGGATGCCACCTCTCATTGAGCTGCACTCCATGCTATGTGGCATTTCTGGGAGCCATTTTTTCAGTCTCGTAAAACAATTCAGTTAGTTTGCTACAATGGGTAAGCATAAGACTTTTCCACAATTGTTTACTACCATCTGGAAGCCCTACAATTCAGGGACACTTTCAGATCCCAATGCTAGGCTGACTGCTCCCAGGTTGGTGGGGGGGGGGGAAGGTGTTTTTTCCCTTATTTGGGCACATTTCTTAAGCACTGACAGAGGACTCTACCTGATCATTTCCTTTACACTCAATTCATAGTCTTGGCTCCAAAGTTAATAAGAATGTTTACTGTTTCTTCTGTAATTAAGCTATTGTCTAAGTAAAAGAGGAGCCCTTTTAGCACTCATTACCAGATCTGTAATTTTCTCTGCTACACTACATACAACTTTTCCATGAGAAGATGAGGATAACTGTGTATTTACAATACGAATGGCTGTACTGGGTAAGACCAAAGGTTCATCTAGCCCAGTATTCTGTCTGGACAATACCAGGTGCCCCTGTGGGAATGAACAAATTCCACCCCCTGTTGCTCATTCCCATTTCAGGCAAACAAAACTAGAGACACATTTAACAGACTGAGTACAAACCTGGGAATGATGGTTTCATCAAGCATAATCCTGCCTTCAGTTCTTTTTGGATGTCACGCTCCACACAGGAATTTCTTAAATTGGGAGCACCACCGTGAATCCGCAAAGAGTAAAAATAAAAACAAAAAACACAACAAGCACAGACTTTTGTCACTGGTTCTGCCAGCTAGCTATTTAGTTGCCTTGAGCATGATGACAACTTCTTGTTCTTCGCAAACAGAAACTCAGCGTACCCATGTAATTGTTGTGGAATGGCAAAAAGTAGCGGAATCGCCCATACTATGTGCAGTGCATTCAGAATTATCCACAACATCCACAGTTCTTGCTTAAGACAAATTTTCCTTTTAGTAATTTCCTACAAAGCTCTGTGCAGCTAATTCCATACACAAAATTGATCTGTCAGCAATTCTTCTAATGTAATGCCACACTCAGTTGTGGAAGCTAAACCTTTTCAGACAAGCTATACATTCAAACAACTTTTCTCCTGAATGTTGTCAATAGACATGGAAGCTATTATTGCAGCTTTTGGCTGAGATATTGTTCATAGCTGAATAAATATTTCTTAATGCCTTAATGGCTACATTAAATTGCAGCTTGTGCCCCCCCCCCCGCCCCCAGACATCAGCTGCTATAGCAGAGTGACTATCTTCAGTACATGTGTTGATGGGAACACAGATCTTTTCTTGAATGCTTCTTTGTCTGTTTGTAGAAAGCTTCACATATGTGCAAATACCTCTGTAGTTTCATCAAAGCAAAACCCACTTTGTCATTTAAGAACAGGCAAGTTAGTTCTGTATTTATTTTCTTTCACAGACTTTTCAAAGCACTGTCTATAACATTCTCATTGCCAAATTTGTGTGTTTGAGGCAAACAAGCAAATATTGAGTTGAAACTACAGGATGAAAATGCTTAACTTGAAACAGTTTTGAAGCGTGGGGTTCTTCAGAATGTTAACTCAGATCCTGACAGCTTTCCAGAGAATCATATGCAACATGTGCCAGGAAGTTAGGAGGCCCCATAAATGAACCCCAAAAGGCACACATGCATTTATCAGCTGAAGCTACATTCCTAAGTGGTGCAAGCAATTATCCTCAATGTGTAATTCAGATAATACAATGTTTTAAGTCACTATGCACATATGTGCACAGTGAAGAGTGTGGTACACTAGGATATGATCCAGGGTTATATTTCAATACAGGGACCCAAGCCCCAGAAAGAGAGAATATTAGGAGTGTAAGTATTTGTATGTTCTGATCCCTGAATTGGCTTCAGTCTCACATCAGCCAAGAAGTTGTTGAAGCCCAAAGAGCTCCTGGCAGCCAAAGGGTATGTCTATGAAGTAAACTTATTTTGAAACACAGCCACCATTTTGAAATAATCATGTGAGCGTCTACGCAACACAACAGCTATTTCAAAATAATTTCAAAATAGCAGATGCTTTATTTTGAAATTGGTAAGCTTCATTGTATGAGGAACAGCACTTATTTCAAAATTGGTACAGTAATTGCTCAAAATGTCCAATTTTGCGCTACGCTCAACATGCATTAACACAAGTTAAGCACAACTCAGAATCATGCACACACACCCCCCCAGCCCTGGTTCAACCCTCCCAACCCTGTGCAGCCCCAGTTCAACCCCCACTACCCTGGTTCAAACCCCCACCTTCCCATGCGTGGCTCACAGCACCCTCCCTTGTTCCCCTCCCCACGCAGCTCTGGCTCACAGCCCTTCCCCCCACCCACGCACAGCTCCAAATGTTAGTGCCGCCCACCACCACACAGAGCTCTGGCTGAACTCCATCCCCCCACCCCTCCTGCAGCTCTAACCCTCCCTAGGATTAACTCCTTGCCCCCCTCCCACAGCCCTAACCCACCCCCAGGCTTAACCCTCCCCAACTGCCCTCCTCCCCCCCAATGCCAGGACTTCCCTTTCTAAAAGCGCTCCAGGTGCGTCTCCTCCTTCCCTGGCTGCAGAACCTGAGTTCCGCTGGGGGAAAAAAGCCATCTCCCCCAGCTTACACGAAATCTGAGTTACGCAAGGGAGTAGGAGAATGCAACCCTCACAGGGCTGTTGTATTTCAAAATAAGCCATTGTGCATCCAATGTCTCTATTATCTACACACAATATCTCTAATACCTATGTACAATAGAGTTTATTTCAAAATGCCTTTTGTGTGTAGCTGCACTGTATCAAAATGAGCTATTCTGGAATATCTTACTCAGGAATAATGCTGCTATGTAGCTATAGTCCAAATGTGCCATGGGAATTTATGCAGAGCCTTAGGAGTAATGACTAATTTTCTTGCATATGTCCCTCAGGGAAATAGAGACCTGACCTATATCCTGTCTAATTCACTTTGATGCAAAGCAAAATAAGTTTGTAAATTGGTCGTCACTGCAGCATTTAGTTGAATTTAAGTCTGACCCTCAGCCCAGCTTGGGGAAGGGTGTCCCACAGTGGCACGACATTTTGCCCTGCAATGATGTGTGAGAGAATGATTCCTCACCAGCAGGGGGAGACTTCAACAATAGGCAGGTGTGGCACCGTCTGCTGTGCTGAAGGGCTGTAGAAAGAAAGTCTTTGGTTAGAAGGGAAATTGTTGAGGTGCGAGGACCTGGGTATGCACCAAGAGGCACACATGTCAGTGCAGGAGGAAGAAACATTTTTTCCTCAAAGCCACACAAACATCAGCTATTGAATCTGCACAACATGCCTTGGAGGTAAACTGATATTTATCCCTTTTTACAGCTGGGGATACAGATATAGTGGGGTGAAAAAGCTGGGATTTTCATCTGTGCCCAGGGAGTTAAGTGCACAAAGTCCTTTGAGTTACAATGCAAATTCTGCACATCTGCCATATATGAATTGTGAGGTATCCTGGAAATGGTTTGCAAGCCCTGGAGCAGCCCCTACTGGTTTACATGTTACAGAGGTGACCTGAACATTATAAATAAGTAGGCTTTACATATTGTATATGGTTAGGAAACATGATTATTCTGACTTCACTGTGCTCATGTGGTTTCTTCATAGTACACTTGTTGTGTAAAAAGTAAAAGACAATAGCACCTTACTCCCTTTGGTGCTCTAGAAAACTCTACTCCAGTGAGTCCGGCTTTTGCAATCATACCCCACGTTATGCAATATTTACAGTTTGCCTCAAAAGCCTAGTTTCTAGAACCAAAAAAATTGCATGAGGAGTTCAGCTCTCTTTTTTTAATGAAAGTGAATTTTCTAGCATTTATGCCTGCAAAGTAAAGCTTAAAAATATCAAGCGAGTGCATCCTACAGATTTAAAAAACTGAAGGCAAAGGAAAAGAGCCACAGCATTATTTGACAAATCTCACTTCTTTAATTTCATGATTTCTGAGGACCTCATATGATTCTTGAATAGTTGACCGTAGCAATACTGCCATCTTGAGTGAATTGCTCAGGGCCACAGTGCATAATAATGAAAGAGCCAAGAGCTGACTTATGAGGTCTACGCTCAAACTACTAGACACTGTTGCTTCTAGTGATCAAATATATGTTCTATGGGCTACATTTGATATGTGGCACTTGAATTTTCAAATAAGGAATTGACTGTGTTCTGGTATGAATTTATACAAATATAAATCAATGTCCTGATAATCTTAGAATAATTTTTGCATTGTCATCTTTCACAGAATAAAAATAAATATTATTCAAAACTGCTCCTGCAACAGATGATGAAAAAATGTATTTGTCCATGTTATGTTTCCAAAAATTCCACTTCATTCCAGATATTAATCAAGATGCTAAGAAAACTGTAAGAATGTGATGGGGGAGTTTTATTTTCATTAGCCTATTAAAAATTAAGAGAAACTAATAGAAAATGTGTCAACAGCTGCACCATGTCAGAGCCTGCTAAAGAAAACTGGAAACTGTAGTTAATCACGTTCATTGTCAACACTATTTTTAAAAAACTGCAAGCAAGAACTAACATCTGCAAAAGTGTTTGTTCTCCACAATGAGAAGTTACCCATCAATCTCCCTGTGATGATTTTTTTTTTGCAGTAGCACAGGCTTGTTATCCTCCCATATTTTACTCAGTGCTTGGGGAGTGTGTGTGGAGGTTGGGGTAGAGGGGGAAATCAATGCATATGAATCCTAGAATAAATTCAGCTCCCATACAAAAAAGAGACACATTTGTGATAGACATATTCAATGCACCAGGAAAGCTACCTCTTACCTTTGTGGGTGCCAATTTGTGTGTCAAGTCAAGAGATGCTGGCTTCTACTGCCAATTAAAGTTGCTCCACTAGTAGCTACATAACTACCTTAGCATTAATCCGAGCTGCTTAGTGGATACGAAGCATAATTTTGCTTAACAGTGACCCTGGAAATATTGAGTCCACATTCATGAATTATGTTTGTACTGTAAAATCTGAAATCATAGTTTTAAGCATAGAACAACTAATAAAAGTCAGGTCTACATGAGGCCAAAGAGATGGTATAAGATATGCAATTAAAGCTTTGACATTTGCATAGCAGGAGTCAACGTTTCCTAGATTGATTTTTTTTGGCCATCCCCACCACTGGAGATTATGGGAGAAACTCCCCTTCTTTACTCCTTGCCACAATGAGGAGTACCACGGCCAACTGTAGAGCCCTGAAGGTTTGATTTGGGCATCCCCAGTGGGTGTGCTAAATCAAACCCTGGAATATCAACCCTGAAGGAGTCGATCTTCTGGTAAGTGTAGACATTCCCTAAAAAAATTAATAGCCGGAGCAGTTGTTCAGTGTCTAGAAAAACTAAGTAGGTGTTTTAGTTTGTTTGTTTTTTTTAAACACAAGTGTGAACAGTTCATATCTGTAATAGGAAAAGCTAACACAAAAATCCCATCTGCCGTAAAAATTGTTGATTTTTAAATCCTAAAAGTTTTCCTTTTGTACAAAGTAAGCTATACTGAGTGAGAAAAAACAAATGAAAAATTTTAAAACTCGCAGTGGTACAGGTGGCTTTGAATAGTCGTGACTAGTAACACAGCAGTTATGTTTGATTTCTCTCTATTACTGCATCCATAATAGAGATGGACAAGAGTAAAAAGGAATGAACAAAAGTCAAAATATTAATTGGTTCATTTTGGATAAAAATCCCGGTTTGGATTCCCAGCCATACATCTTCAGCCAAGAAAACAGTCATGAATTCTCAGAAGGAAGTGAGATGTCCCTTATTTCCTGGTCACAAAAGACGCTATTAGAAATAAGCCCTTCTGCACTCGATGACTCAGGATTATTTGGCTGATAAAGTGCCTTTCACCTCTAGAGCACTGGCTGAAATCCAGGCAAGGTCAAATCAGGACAGAAATTAATTTCTACCTTTGAGCTCTTCAGTGACAACATATAGGAAACTTGATGGCAAAAAAGTTCAATCCCTCTCCCTCCCCGACCAAAAAAGTACCAGATCACAGAAATGGCATTAGTTGGAACCCTCGCTGGCAGTCCCAATAAAGAGGCCAAAGACTAAACGGGCATGAAGATTAACTACGTACACATCCTAGAGGTAATCCCTCCAGGGCAGAAATCAAGTAACTGGATGAGGGAAGTAACATCGTGACAGATAATGTAGGAAAAGCTGAAGTACTCTGAGGTTGGCAGCCCATGGTGGGAAAAGAACCGGTTAAGAGCTATTTTGAAAAGCTGGACATACACAGATCCACGGAGTTATATTTAACGCAGCCAAAGGTACTGAGAGAACCGGCAGAGGTCATTACGGAGCTTTTGGCCATTATCTTTGAAAACTCATGGCAAATCAGCAGAGGTCCCAGCTGATTGGAAAGAGGCAAATATAGTGCCCATTTTAAAAAAAAAAAGGAAAGAAGGACAATCCAGAGAACTATGGACTGGTCAGCCTTACCTCAGTCCCTGGAAAAATCATGGAGGGGATCCTCAAGCAAGCCAGTTTGAAACACTTGGAAGAGGGGAAAGTGATCAGGAATAGTCAACATGGATTCAACCAGGGCAAGTCATGCCTGACCAGTCTGATTAGCTTCTAAGGTTAGGTAAATGACTCTGTGGACATGGGAAAGTCAATGGATGGGAGCTCTTTGGAAAGTCTGGCCCTTACAATTTAAATTCCTTGGGTAAGCACTTTTGGGGCTTGTAATAAGCCTAGCCCATCAATGGCATCATCTTAAGAATAATGAAAAACCACTAGAACCAGAAACTGGAGAATCACACAAATATGGGGCTGCAATTGTCCTTTTTGAACCATGTAGTCTCAAAGCAGAGTAGTCCAGAGATTTGCACAAAGGCATAGCAATGCCTTCAAATACAGCAGTACCTTAGTTACTGTCATCAGTCCAGATGTTGGGGACTGGTCAAATACGTGCATCAATTATTTCTGCCATTACAGTGCTCAGAGGCTGTTAATAGATCCCCACTCAATGGGTGGCCGGTACGAGCACAGATGGACCACACAAGAGATTTACATATAGCACTGTTGCAACATACCAAGCACAGAAGCCCATTTTGTGCTACTGTTGAATATTTACCCCTGTAACGTTCCACAATCTAGACCAGTCATCCTGTCTTCAAAAATGCCCTTCGCCATCTTTTCAGGCATCACAGGATTTTTGAGGCTACATACACTTCATGATGCAGTGTCATGGTACTTATCAAATTCCAGGGCTGCCTCATGACAGATACATGTCATAAGGCTGCAAAATCATGATAGAATGTTTTCTGCAGAACACAGCAGCTTCACAAAATTTCGCATAAAGGAATAATTATTAGTCAGTAGTGTTTCGATATCACCTGGACATCCATCTCCACTTCCAGTAGAAGCAGCCACAGAGAGCCACACACAAGCTTTTCCTTTTCCCTGGATCGCCCTTAAAAATTAGCCCCCTCATCCCCAAACGCTGCCAGAAAAATATGATATACCTAAGGTCATGATAATCTCTGGGAGATTCACAGAAATTATGGAGATTTATGACTGAATGAATGGCAAAACACTTCATCTTTGATTGCCAGCCACAAACTGGCTTTAATTAATCTCAGAACACAAGTTGCTCTCTGGCACAAGCTGCCCATATCCTGAATGCGTTGATATCTGACAATTTTTCAAACAGAAATACCTGGTTTTCATCCAGGTAAAACTAAGTGTCTTAAATACCTAATTTACTAGTTTGTATTGACATCATCTAACGTTTATACCCATTTTTTTGGGAACCATTTAGTGCTTCTTGACCTCTCCCTCTTTACAATCGTTCTTCAAATGTTATTGCATTCTCTCCATCTATGGTGTATAAAAATCATGCTGCCAAGTCCCCTGATTTGACACCTCTGGCTGCTGCCATAAACTAGATTGTCTGTCTTCTGGAATCCCACCAGAAAAGCACAGATTGAGACATGCTCAGAATTTCCTCTGCAATCACATTCAATATGACAGCATCAGTGGGCCAAGTCCCAGTGTCTATCAGAGCCTGGATAAAACTTGTGCAGCCACAATTTCCACACTAGTACTCTATGACCAGAAAGGTGAGCCAGACAGCACCATACTGTAGACAGCAACAAAATAAGTCTGTTCGTAAGATGAAGCTGCATATTTCTGGAGTTCCTCCTTCCCACCAGAATATTTCAGTGATTTCCTTCTATGGGCATGTCTTTGTTCCTCAAAGCGGGCCTGTGATGTATAAATCCCAAAGAAACAACCAGGATTTAATTTCCATACTCCAGAGAGCTGTAGTCTTCACTAACCCTCCTTGCAGAAAAGCACTGGGAAGTCAAAGTATTTGTATGACTCCTTCCCCTCTTTTCCAGGTGGTCAAATTTGAGTACAGCACAAAGGTCATTGATTACGGAAGGGGCCATCACAGTAATTGGTTGAAATGGTTTTACAGGGTGGACAAGTGAAGTGCACTTTCAGATTGTTCACAGTGGGAATTTTACCTGTGCCAGGACAATTTGCAACCCAGCTCCTGAGAATTAAGAGACAAAGATGGAAGAGTAAAGAGAAGAGAAGAGAAAATGAAAATACAGTATACCTATCCAGGATGGCTAGAGGTGAGAACACACTCACTCCATCTTCCTATCCAAGTGTTTCTTTAAAGTCTGTAAAACAGACTTTATCTAGGTTTATTAACTGCACCATGCTGCAATCTGACCTGCTTCAAGCCTGATGGTGAAGGATCACTTCTAAACAAAAGACGACACGACAGTGTGCACAATGTAATCAATCTTTTGCTGATTTGACGAGACTGACAATAATGGTGCTAGCCACCATCAGTAATGAGATAACAGGTGGCAACTTAGAAATGAAAACCTCTGATTCTCATGACTGATCTGCATGAGCCACGAAGTCACGACCAGGAGAAAGAGCCTGCTTCTAATGTCATTGGGTATTAGCAAAGTTTGTCTATAACTCAAATATTTTCCCTCAGAATCAACAACCAACAATATATGAAATATAAATGGGCATTTTAAAATATACATTTTAGTGAACATTGTTGATTTTTAATGAAAAAGAGCATTGCAAAAATGGTGGGAGGGGGTTAGCTATGCAACAAAAATGAAATTTGAACAAACATGAAACAACCAGGCTTGCTGAGTCTCACCCGACAACCCATACACACGCACCATTCGTCCACCTTGAAAGGTGTTCTGCATCACAAATGCCAGCAATGAGCATGTGATTGTCTGGAACACTGGCACATGTACTTCCCAGGGAATTAACTGCAACCCTGGACCAAAGCCAGTTTTAAACTGTGGAATGTCCTGATAGTAAGGATACCAAACACCACAACTGGGAGATTCTTGTAAGTAATTTTAGGAATTTAAACTGGGCTTGTTTCCATTATTGCAGTTGGTTTCCTTAAGTCCTTTGTTGGTGCCAAGAATGTGTGTTATTGGGATATATTCTGGATATGGAGCCTTTTCCTCTGACACACTCCTTAAAGCATTAGTTCATTTATTTATTATAAACACAACACATTTTCAGTCACAATTAACCTTCACAATGTTCAGGTGGGGCCAGAAGCTGAGATGCTCTTTCACCCAGCAAGCCATGCCAATACCATTCTCTTTATATTCTCTGCCACTCCCTCCTAGCTGTTGAGACTCCTCCCAGTCATCTTAGCTATCATCTAACCAACCTCTCACCCCAACAGAGCTTTGGAAGAACTCCACCCCTTCCCAGAACGCACCACCTCACCTTACCTCTGCTGTAAAATGCGCCTTCAGCACAAAGCTTTTCTGTGGGCTGTTGCACCAAAACATCCTCTCCATGTCTGGTAGCAGCGATTTGCCCGAGTTACTTTTCCCAGCTGGTTCCTGATAGAAACAGGCATTTTCAGGATCAATGAGCCTGCCAAGGTTCTAGGCAGGTTGGTTGAGGGGACCTAGTTCTTGGCAGGAACAGAGATGCGGTGGGACAAGACTAGCTGTGCATGGGTGTCTTCCTCCAAATGGAAAGAGACCTCACCTCCTCCCCAGTACCACATGACTATGAACTTCCCTCTCAACAGGAAACCAATTGGTCCAGGTGATATAAAACACTATTAGTATCAACCAACATTTTGTGTGTTAAAATAATATAATGCTCTGCCTTAAGGGTTATACTCCAATACAGTGGTTCCAAAGCGTAGCTCTAGAGTAGTGGTTCTTAAAGTATTGTCCATGGCCCCACTAGTGGGCTGCAACCAACCTGAGGTTGGCCACGGGTGTGGCGCTTGCCCCCTCCACTCTTGGTGCATGAGGAAGCCTGCACTGGTGCTCCAGCCCCACAGCTCCCCCAATTCCATGAAGCTGGCACACCAGTACCAATTTCCTACTGGGGGGCTGGGAAGAGCGGAAGAGCTCTGAGCCTGACAAGCAGACAAAGCGGTTCTACATGCTACCACTCCTCCTACCCGCAACTGGGAGAATGGCAGCACAGGAAACTGCTCACCAGAAATCATTCCCCACTTCTCCCATTGCCTGGATTCTGGACAATGGGAGCAGTATAGGTCTCCAGCTGGGAGCAGCATGGGGAACAAAGCCAAGTACGCAACCTCACTCAGCCCAATCAGACCCAGACCCTAGACTCCCATCGCCTTCACACATTCATCTCCCACCAAGACCCTGTACACCCTGATCCTGCAGTCTCTTCCTAGACCCTGGAACCATCCTGTTCCTGCACCCGCTTCTCTCCCAGACCCCACCCTGCTCCTGCACCCTCCCTCACCCTCAGACCTCCCTATCCCCACTGCATGACAGTACCCTCTCTGCTGCCCAAACCCCGCACTACCATCCCACTCTCTGGCAGGCCCTTCCCACATACTAAGTCCCTCATTTTTGCCCCATCCCAGAACCTACAGTGCCCAACAAAAATCTACGAGCTCCAGGCCCCAAAGAAGAATTAATCTGGCCTGTGAGAACCCCTGAACCTCAGTCCTTCCTCACTCACCAAATGGTGCTGGAGCAGGAGAGGAATGCGTCTCAGTGAGGGGCCACATTAGTGAAGGGAGGATTTCTTTTTCCTTGCTCACTTGTGTGGCCCCAACTGATTTTTCAGTTGGTCAGTGTCCCTCAACCCAAAAGAGTCCCTCTGCTTCAACCCCCGGCCTTAAATAGGAGGATGGATGTTGAATTTTTTTTACATAAATTAATATTTAAAACATACAATCACTTATGTTACAGCTGTGTATTTATATTTCCATGACCCAATAGTCTAATAATGTAATTAACTTATTTACAGACAAGTGTAGGCATTTTGTCATCATGGGTGGTTGACTGGCCATGCGGCTTCAGGCCAAAACATTTAAGAGTCACAGCCCTAGAGATACATGGGGCTGACTGTAGTGCCTCTCTAGCTTGCAAGATCTTATAAAAGTCTATCATGTTTGTGATCTTATGCACAGACATGCCAAGTCAGCATAACACAGCTGTGTCACCAGGCCCATGTCACAACACAGGATCAAATCAACACATGCCAACTACGTTGTGACTTTCTGAAACCTTACCTAAAGTCAAAGCAGTCATACATTCTATGTGCCTGGATTCCAATCTGAGTCCTGTAAAAGTCACTAAAATACAGATTTGAGTTAGGAAGAAGCAGAGCATTGCAACAAAAAATGAAAGGCAGATGCAACGCAAACTTGTGTAACTGAAGTAAATCTTTGTCCGGGAAGAATTTTCTAAAGCAGTGGGCAGGCATCACAGCAGTAAAGGTCAGGGCAGTCAGAGATAACAGACAGATTGGCGCTGTCTGGGTGGAAAGTTAAACACCATTCAAAGTAGATCAGGAGCAGCAGTGTGCAAGCAAGTAGCTCTCAGGACGGAATAGCACAGAGCAGGGAACTGCTTTGCCAAGCGCTAGTACAGCACTAAGGAGAGACCACAGTGGGCCAAAATACACCTAGTAAGAGCATGCAGCTTCACTGAAGTTAGTTAAGCTGCACCACATACAGCAGTAATGAATTTGGCTTATTGCTTTGAGGAACGGGGCTGTTCTGCTATTCACAGGCATGTTGCTGCTGTGCAGAGAGCCACTCCTGGGTTCAGACTCAGACATTTCAGAAACATCCCTTGCAGAGTCACTGGCCAGCAGCAGCTGCCTCTGCTCCTCTTGGAGGTTGTGCTTTTTTATTTCCCATAGCAGACAGGAAGAAGGAGCAGATACACCACTGCCAGTTGTGGTGCTAGCACCAGAGGGAAGCCTTTGACAGAGTGTATACCCTGCCCTTTCCCTTTTAAGGCAAGCACACCAGAGGGGGTCACTTTCCATCCCTCATGTCCCACACCAATGCAGATGGCTCTAGTGTACATGCTAAACAGGGTAGTAAGGAAAAGGCATCTTTTGAGTGCCCTTTCAGCATCATGTGAAGATAGATAAGCGACGGTAGCCACTGCAGTATCATTGCAGCCTAACTTTCCATGTTGGGTTTTTTGAATCATGTTTTTAAGGCTTAAAAAAAAAAAATTCTCCCTGTGACCGGAAGTCCACAAATGTTCCTTAGCCATTAATCTTTTCCTCTTAATGTAAGTGTGAAATTATTTGGTTTAGCTGACTGCTTGATTCAGCCTCTGCTATCACTTCCTTAGAACTTGGGTGGTGACACAGGGCCAGATTCTTGGTGACTGCATGTGTTAGATCTTAACAGAGAAAAAGTCCGACTCACCTGAAAAAAGAGCAGCCACAACCCGAGTCCTTGTATTCCTGAAGCTGAAGGGAGTACGGGAGTCACAGTACTTCCACAAGGAAGCATGGAACTTCCTCATCTCCAACATCTCTTCTGGCATAAGGCATACATGCAAGGGGGCCTGTAGGGCTGACCAATCACCCCCAGCTGCAGAAGGTCCATCCTTCAGGGCATAGCTTATTAAATTCAAAGTTTCATACTCCCCTGACTAACACAATGTAAAGAAGCCCGAGGCTTTTGTGGCAGCCTGCCCTGATCCAGGAACCACCTGTTCCTTGCAGTTCTCCAGCTAAGCTCTCTGCCCTTTATGGGGATTATCTGGCCCTCTTCCCAGCTGCATTTAATTATTAACCAGAGATGGCTGGCCCTAGGCCTCTTGCCCTTAGGTGAGCAAGCCACCCTGTTACCAGATTGCTTCCATAAGAAGTGTCTAGGTATCTTGTTTTTTGAGATATGCATGTCTAATGAAGAGAGGAGGTCTATGCAAAAGAATTACTCTAAAAGACTATTAAGGTTGCTAACTCAGGCACTCAGAAGTTTGATTCAAAGTTGCATGGACAACCTTTATTCTCTCTATATCATACTGTACCACCCTTATGTCACTCATGTCTTCTAGACAAGCATTACCTTGATCCCACAAGACAGTTAAAGATTTTCTTACTGGCCACTAGCTGGGGCAGGGACTTGGATGCCATTCACTATTTTATATCCTTCTCTCTTATCCAGTCTTGTTGGTCTCCTTACTGCAGAAAAAACAGTCCCAGTCTTTTCAATCTCTCTTCATATAAGAGTTATTCCATGGTCCCATCATTCTTATCTGTGTCTGAGCATCTTCTCTGTAGATTATGTCCTCTGAAGTGGATGAATACAACCAAATGCAGGATTCCAGGACATGTTTTATTACTTTATTTACTGCCATAAATATTTGGCACCTCACCAAGGTTTTACAATTAATAGAATTTGCCCATGCTGATTGGATCTGAAGCATTTCAAACAGTGTTAGTGCCCATTATAATAAGAAATGTTTCTCATTCACATACCTCAGCCTCCCTGAACATTTTACCCTTTCTCTGAGCTCCTACTCATGCAAATACCATTTCATTCAACAGGACCATTCACCTCAAGTGTCACAGAAACAAAGAGTCTAAACCATTTTAAAAATATAATGAAACATTAACAGGTGTGTTGTTAAGACACAAGGGCCGTGTCTACACTAGCCCCAAACTTCGAAATGGCCATGCAAATGGCCATTTTGAAGTCTACTAATGAAGCGCTGAAATGCATATTCAGCACTTCATTAGCATGCGGGCGGCAGCGGCACTTCAAAATAGACGCGGCTCATCCCAACAGGGCTCCTTTTCGAAAGGACCCCGCCTACTTCGAAGTCCCCTTATTCCCATGAGCAGATGGGAATAAGGGGACTTCAAAGTAGGCGGGGTCCTTTCGAAAAGGAGCCCCATCAATTTCGAAGCGCCGCGGCCGCCCGCATGCTAATGAAGTGCTGAATATGTATTTCAGCACTTCATTAGTAAACTTCGAAATGGCCATTTGCGTGGCCACTTCAAAATTTGGGGCTAGTGTAGACGTAGCCAAGAAGTCATTCTTCCACTCTACTCTGCGCTAGTTAGGCCTCAGTTGGAGTACTGTGTCCAGTTCTGGGCACCGCAATTCAAGAAAGATGTGGAGAAATGGGAAAGGGTCCACAAAAGAGCAACAAGAATGATCAAAGGTCTAGAGAACATGACCTATGAAGAAAGGCTGAAAGAACTGGGTTTGTTTACTTTGGAAAAAAAAGATTGAGGAGGAGACACTATAGCAGTTTTCGGGTATCTAAAAGGGTGTCAGAAGGAGGAGGGAGAAAACTTGTTGTTCTTGGCCTCTGAGGATAGAACAAGAAGCAATGGGCTTAAACTGAAGCAAGTGAGGTTCAGGTTGGACATTAGGAAAAAGCTCCCAACTGTCAGGGTGGTCAAACACTGGAATTAGTTGCTTAGGGAGGTTATGGAATCTCCATCTCTGGAGATATTTAAGAGCAGGTTAGATAAATGTCTATCAGAGATGGTCTAGGCAGTACTTGGTCCTGCCATGAGGGCAGGGGGCTGGACTCAATGACCTCTAAAGGTCCCTTCCAGTCCTAGCATTCTATGAAAAGTTGTCCATACAGAAGAATAGTAATCTGTACTTATCTCCTAGCCTCTTTACTATCATTAAATTCAGACAACAGCATTTCGAGATAGCTATGGAAGCATTATTCCCATGTTACATGGAGGAAAACTGAGGCTGGAAAAGCCTTGCTCGATATCTCGGAGAAAAACAGATCAAGGATTAGAACTCAGTTTTGTCAAATGGCACATTTTGACCATTGTGGAAGGCACTAACCACACTGTTAACTGAAGTCTTCCCACATTTTATCATGCCTGTAATGCTTTTCCCCTGGCTTTACAAGGCATTGGGCTTTCACCAGCAACACAATCCATTCAATATCTGGGTTTACTACTGTAACCCCAGAGATGCTGAGACCATGCACTAGGGAGAGTGAAGTCCCTGCTCTACAGCCTTGGCTGAGAGCCAGGTGGTTCTTAGCTCATGTGGTAGAGTGCTGGGCCTTAGCCCCTAAGATTACAGGCTCATTCCTTCCTGCCAACAGCCCGGGTGTGTTA
Organism: Carettochelys insculpta; assembly: GCF_033958435.1. Lineage (NCBI taxonomy): Eukaryota > Metazoa > Chordata > Testudines > Carettochelyidae > Carettochelys > Carettochelys insculpta. Next base: position 84,476,243 of record NC_134139.1, on the reverse strand, counting down.
GTCTCACACTAAACAAAACCCTTTTGAAACCAGTAGCACATAATTTTCTAAAAAGAAACATAGTGCCTTTGACAGGATCACCTTGAGCATCACATTTTTAACACTTGTGCATTGTATCAGCCTCCATGTAACTCATCCACTTATTGGCTCGCCACCTTCTAAAAAACAAATCAACAACAAAAAATGCCTTAAAACATCTCCTCCCTCATATCCACTTTTTAATTTTTCTCTCCCCATTATTGGCCTCATGACCCAAACACACTCTCATGGGTGAGCCATTCATTTATTTACCATACCATGCCATTAACACCACTGCTTTCTATCCATTTTACACCACCTTGTATTATTTAATTGTGTAATGCTATCTTGAGAGACGGTTTGTAGGAAAGAAGGTATACAAAACAGAGATGCTTTGTGGTATAATACTACAACTTGTCATATTTCCAGATAGATCATTTGTCTTTTAAGGCCAGTCTGAGGCATAGCATATAAAAGAAATAATATAGATGGACCAAAACAAACAACCTGAATTCAGACTGTGTTGGCAGGTGTTTCATTTAACTGCTGAACATGTATGTCCTCTGAACCATGTACAGGTTCACATTTGCAAATGGTAAAGGGAATAAAAGTTTGAATCTATCATATGAAGGACCTGAAATTAATTTGCCTCACTAGACAACAATACCTTTTGTTCCACATATTGTTCTGCTGGGCAGCATTTCTATTGGGTGCAGAAAATAGCTTTGCAAAGGGCAGCCAGGTTAAAAGGTTCGGAAGTTTGCTTTGGATCTGCCTGCTACAGCATGCTTTTACTCACCCAGGAGCTGCAGGCCAAATACAACTTCCTCTGCCTTGTCTCCTTCCAAGGGAAAAAGTACAGTGGAATTTTTGCTTATGTCACAGGCAGCCTATCAGCTCATCACAAACTCTGCAGCAACAGAATGGCCTCCAGGCCTTTCTCCTGGATATGAACAATGCTACCATCAACCTTTGCAACCAGCCATCCTCCAGTATTCTGTCTGATCCGTGCAGTACCACAAATACAGCACCCATTGTATTGCTAACTGGGATGCTGAAATAATGCGTATAGTGTAGGTGGGGAAAGCCCTGGACCCAGTTCTTTGAATGATGGAAACCGTTTCAAACCAGGGGGTTTAGCAGCAGCCCAGCACCCCTAATTCCAGCAACTACGTGTACAACATCTACAGACCATAGAGGAAACAGCTCAGCCAAAGGTAGGGTTGGAGAAAAGGGTCAAAGCTTGTGATGGGAAACAGGCCTGGCCTTTCAGAACCACTAAGTGATAAACAAATGCTGGGGCACCTCTTTTCCTGTTAGGTGTTACTGACCCACAGGAGGAAAAAAAAAGTCAGTCAGGGCCACACATCAACAAACTGAATACAACAACAACAAAACCCTCACTTGGTCCTAAGTGAGAAGAAAAGACAAAGAGAGGCAAGCTGAAGGAACCCCTCTTTACACTTAACTCTATGCAGCAGTGTCAAGGCTAGGGGCAGAGGGGTGTAGGGAGGCTTGTCACAGGACCAACTGAATTAAGCCAGGGGCTAGATGTGGCCCATGACTTGTGGGTTCCCACTCCTTGCTATAAACCCTCAATGCAGAGAGCCATGTGCCTGGGGGGGAAGCTAACCCAAGCCCTATTATTACTCTATACAAAGCTCTGCAACTTTATGAGGTATGCATGGCCAAGCAAAACCACAAGCTGCTTTCCTTGCGCATACCTCATGCTCTCCTCATTCTACTCTCTCCCCTCGTTCTGGTTGTCTTCACTGTTAATTTGGATTTCAAATTCTTCTGATAAGGGCATGTCAACACAGCAGCCTTATTTTGAAATAAGCTATTCCAGGAGAGCTATTCTGGAATAGTTTATTCCATAACCATGCTGCTGTGCACAAATCGCATTCCAAACTAGCACTTAGCTATAAATACTGTGGGGACAAGAACTGATCCCTGCAGGACTCTAGTAAAAAAACTGACCCATTTAATGAGGAGTCCCTGTTTACAATTACATGTTGAGAAGTAATCCAGCTTTCGATTCATTTACTAAGTGCCATGTTAGTTTTCTATTGTTCTCAATTTTCATTAAGTGCTTTAAAGAAGTCTATTATTTCCACATTAATACATTTACCAAACTTGTAATCTCACCAGAAAAAAATATCACAGGTGACAAATTCCCCTATCAGCCCCCTGGGGATCCCTGTGCTTCCTGGAGGTTTTCTGGTGTGCTTCAGAGACTCACAGGGGCCCCTTAACTGCTGAGGTCTTTCCAAAGGTAGGGGTCTCCACTCAACAAACCAGTCTCATTGTGGGCAAGTCCTCAGAATGGGTAAAACAGGCCTCTTTGCAGGCTTCTGCAGTTCCAGCAAGGTAGCCCTCTGGGGAAGGTTGGCAGAGGGAGGGGAATCCAAATCTGCCCACTACCCTGGACTCCAGCCCAGGGTCCCTAAGAAAGAGAGGCAGCTAGTGGGGCTCTTACCCCTGCCCCAATGCAGTGACCTCACCCTGAGCCACTTTGCTCACCACTTCCCCTTGATACATTCCATACCTGCTGTGCACCTTCCAACTCCTTGCTGCTAGTGCCTAGGGAAAAGCTTTTGATAGGAAGTCTAGAGGCCTCAGCTGACCAAAGATGCTGCTTAGCCCCAGCTGTGGCTAACTCCTAATGAGGCCCCAGCTGCCTGCCCTAATTGGGCTTAATCAGGGAACAGAAAAGCATTAGCCCAATATGCAGTGTTTCTGCCTTCCACCAAGTCCTTGCAGCTCCCAAATAGGACCAAGTCCTTGCAGCCTACAGGCTGTGGTCTGCCACACAGTGCAACAGGCTGTATAGTCCACGTGTTGATTGGCATTAATTACGTTACCCTCTTTGAATTCTTTATTCATTCATTTCCTATGTCAGCAACTCCATTAGCCTGCCTTGGATCAGTGTTACACTGACAGATCTAAAATGACCCAGATCTTCCCATTTACCCTTGTTACATGTTAGCAGAACATGAGCTTTGCTCCAGTTTTCTGAAATCTACCCAATGATCCAAGCTTTCTGAAAGTCAACATTAATGGTCCAGCCAGGTCTTCAGCCAGCTTTTTTGAATCTCTTGGAGGAACATTATCTAGATCTGCTGATGTCAAACAGCACTAGATTAAAGCACACTAAGGAGCATATAGGCACACCAGCAAGAGGTGCAAATGATGTGATGAAAGATGCTAAACAGAGGCTAATACAGTCTATTTTTACTAGATAAACCTACAAAAGTTGCCAACTTCTCATTAGATGCGCCCAATTTTGGAACTTTATCTGGTAGGATGATTGACTATTTTGTTTAGGTAAACGAATGGTAAATGATCTTTTCAGATTGTAAAAGTGGCAAGAGAGGAGCCTGACTTCTCTTGGAAACATAAAGGCCATTTCTACACAGGCCACTTCCTTTGGAAGCGGCATGCTAATACACGAAGCAAAAGATGCTAATGAGGGGTGGATGCAAATTCCCCGTGCCTTATTAGCATAATGTCATGTGATCTGGAGTCCAGAAGACCGATCTTCCGGACTCCAAAACGCCGTGTAGAAGCATGGCCCTGGGGGGGGGGGGTACTTCCAGAAGGAAGTCCTTCCAGAGGCCCCTTCTTCCTGAAAATTTTTGGGAAGGGGCCTCCAGAAGGAGAACTTCCTTCCAGAAGCCCCCCACCCCAGGGCAGTGCTTCTACACAGTGTTTTGGAGTCCGGAAGAATGGTCTTCTGGACTCCAAATCACGTGACATTATGCTAATGAGGCACAGGGAATTTGCATCCATGCCTCATTAGCATCTTTCACTCCGTGTATTAGCATACCACTTCTGAAGGAAGTGGCCTGTGTAGAAACGGACAAAATGTTTATGCACGGTCTGCTAAGAAGGCTTTTGCTACTCAAAATTTGTCCTCTGGGTCATATATGGAACAAGCACATGCTCTAAGTGTATCTTCAGATAATGAAACATGCTTTCTCCAACATAAATAAGAGAGTATCACTTGAAGTGACTTTTAATGTGCATAAGAGGTACAGATTTGAAAGCCCCTCAGACTGAAGGTCACAAAGGCCCAGACTCTGAGCCCTTATTTTTGCTGGTGAACAGTTACTCATATGAGCAATACTACTCAGCACAGAGAAGGCAGTATTATAAATTAATAGAACTGTGCAGGACTAGAATTTCATCTGTCACCAGATGCACTCATTTGCAAGGTACCTCCCCGCAGCTGTTCCAGGGATTAGCTTTCTTCCAAGGCCAATGCTTCCTCTTGTGGTCTCTTCACCTGTTGTCTTTTGTCTCACAGAGGATCCTCTCATTCCAGGAGCTGCAACATCCTCTTTATGACTCTGACCAGGTTACTATGTGGCTTCTGGAGTGTAGAGACTCACTTGACCATTCTGTCAGTGGCTAATGAGGAACCCAGGACCACCCACTACTCCAGGTTCCATCCCAGGGAGTCCAATACACATAGCCAAGGTCTGTTCAGTCCTCTACCTAGCCAACCCCCAGGGTCCTGTGCTTCCCTAGGTTGTCTCCTTCCCTCTCCAATGCACATAGGTTAGCTGCAGATTTCCTCACTGAAACCATTTGTGTTAACAACATCCAGCTTTATACTCACCCAGCCCCCAATTTCTCAGCAGAGCTCCATCTTCCAATCAGAGGTTTTCTTCTCCATCCTAAAGTCCTCATGTGTGGCCTGTCTCACTCACTGGTCCCTTTCTCAGCTTCCTTCGTGCTCTCAGGCCTGATGCGTGGTGAACAACCCATCAACACCGTTCTGCAACAAAAATTGCTTTCTGAAAAAAAATATTGTTATGAATTGTAGCCCAAAGTGACACATGCAAACTTTCCCACAGAATGGAGATTGTCAAAATATTGACTTGAAACAGAAGTTTTCAAATATTTCTGAATCTGGGAAACTAGCCAGGCAGGCTACTGGGGATTGATCCCAGGGAGAGGGGCAGCTGTAGAGCCCGGGAAGCCAGACAAGGGCGGGGAACTGGACAGCTCATTAAATATGCATCTGGTGTGTCTGGTAACTTAAGGAGCCAATAAGCAGCTGGGAATCCCAGGCAGCTGGACAGACAAGCTGGTTAAAAATGAGGCAGGGCCAGCCACCCTCACTCATTTCCATTGAAAGTTACAATGGAATCTCAGTGTTTTGTATGACAGTGTTGATTCCATTGTAATCCACATTTTCAGCTGGAAAACCCTTCTACTGGAAATTTTTTGACCAGCTCTATAAATTAACACTATGGCGGCCTGATGACACAGTGCAAAACATGTAAATTTACCCAGTACCTGCTAGCACTATTCCTTCTGTGCTCTTAGTCCAGCTTTTTCATAATAACTAAAATGCCAACCCACCCACTGTGCAGTTAGACTTGGTTCTGTGTGAGAACTAAAATAAATATAAGCCCACCTAGTTTGTATGAAATGTTTGTCAAATGTATTGTGGCCTGGGAAAAGCATCACATTAAACAAACTAAACTCAGTTTGCAGATTGAATTCTTGGGTAACTAAAAACAAAGTGGGTCCCAGATGTGAAAAAGTCATTGATTTGACTCCAATTGGGAAGAAGATGACGATGACAACAGAACTGCAGGACATAGGAGGTTTGAGAGGAGCTCAACTGTGTGGGAAAAGCAGGGCAAGGACTGAATTTTCCATTCCTCTGGATAGGTCTTTCCTGATGCCAATCCTTCACGTGTAGCATTAGTCCACATGCTTCGGAAGTTGTCAGACATTGTTGTTCTTCCACCCTCCCAAGGACATTTGGAACTACATCTTGATTTGATTAGCCACAAGAACTGCTGCAGCCACACTTTTGCGAACATGCAGGTACATCCCTTGCCCATCTCCTGCATTGCTCGGTGAACTTCGGAAGTTCCTTACAAATGCCATGCAGCCTAGGGCACCAGCTGATGTGTGGGGAGGGACAAGGTCTGGAAGTGTTTTGAACAAGCCCAGGCAGGTCATTTCAGAGCTAATTCTGAAAGCCAACCAAGTGACAATCCACTTTGTGATCCATTTTTTGAGGCGGAAAAAAAAAAAAAAACACTTTATGCCCAATTCTATAAGATGAGTATAGTATTAACTTATTAGCTGACTCAACTCCATTTTGTGTGAAGGATTGAGAGGATCGCCTCTAGCTTTAGTCCCTTTAACTCTAATTAAAGTGTACACCAGATTAAATTCAGAATGAAGTAGCCAGGTCAGGCAATCCACTTCAAGTTTAATGGAAGTTAATGATTCATTGATCAAACTCATTTATGTCTAATTAAAGCCTTCCTGCCTTGGAACAGACAAGGGGTACATTTCATACTACACCTCTCTCTGCCTGGCAATGGCAAATTTGCTGCACAAGTGAATAGAAAATTTAGTGTCTGTCTTTCAGGAGTGCAGGGTTTGGCTATTGAAATGCATATGTAAAGTATAATTATTTTAGATGAATTCACCAAGTGGAGGGGGTTTGCATAATGTTACCAAATAGAACCCTTGCATCCAGCTGCACACAGTCAAATTGTAAAGTAAGCGTACATGCACCAGCACCTGCTCACAATGACGACTCTCAGGGATCATCATAACTAGGGATGTCTGAGGCTTTCAAGCATGACCCTTAGCATAGTCAAGTGTCAATGTTTGAAAGCTTGGGATAGAGAGGCAAACTTCTTTCTGCATGCTGATTCATGCTCCTTGCTGCCCACAAACTTTTCAAATGGGCAAAATGGCAAAACCATCTAAGGCACAGGGAAGATGGTATTTAGTGGCTGAGCATAAAAAGACATCCAAGACAGTGCCAGAGCCAGGCATTATTGCTTCCTCCACATATAAAGTCCTCTTTCATCAAGTACCTCCTCAAAAGAATGCTCTTAAAGCTCGTAGGCATTGCATGATACATAAATCATACTATTAGTTTCCCAATACAGGGACTATAACAACATTCTTTATTGGATTTATTTGAGAAAACAAAATTAAACATGAATCCCATAACCTACTTACATATTTCCCTTTCTGATCTCTTAAAGTCTACATCATCATTTCTATACAATTTAACATCAACTCTTACACAAACTCAACTTGCTTTGTAGCTAAGATTTGCCAGGGGGGCGGGGAGGAGGCGTGTTTGAGACCATGAATGCCTTCCACAGGGCACTGTCAAACTGGTGATATGTTCTCTCACTAGATTTCACCAACCCACTAACAAATGTGAACTCCTAAATCACTGAAACAGTTGTACCTTAGAGTCACAGTCTCCTGGCACTTTCCCATCCATCTTGCTACCCAGGAAAGCTGGACTTAGTGCTAGTTAGTTACTATCCACCAAAGATCACAAAATACTCAGGTTACTTCCCAATCCACGCAGTCAGATCAATTTGTATCTCAGATCTCTCAACCAAAGACAAGAAGTGTATAGCCAATCCTGTGATAAACTTATGAAAGTTTTATTAAATAGGAAAAAGAAACAAGACAAAGTTATTCACAGGTTAATGTAAGCTAGCATATTCACACAAATGAGCACCATCTTTGGTTTCTAAAGATGACAGAAATGTTGCAACTGGTCAGTTCAAAATGTTTCAGGGAAGACCCTAGGGACATCTGCCTTAATTTAAACTTTCAGGAGGCCAGAGACATTAAACAGCAAAGAAATGAAAAAAAAAATTCTGGTGACCCTGTTTTACCTTTTATACTTAGCCTGCCAGTGCATGAGATGAGTTCCCCCACATGTCCCACAACCAAGGTATGATGTTGCTTAGTGGTCTGCTTAATTTTGATGGACCTTCTCAATGGGCTGATTCCTATGCCTGGGTTCACAAGTTTACAGAAAACATTCTCATAGTTACAAGGCAAAACTTCTATATTTTCTCCTAGCATGCAATACTGGCATTGTACATGAGATTCATGCAGGAAGGAATTTACAAGCATTTCATAGTGTTAAACTTTACGTACATTCTTATAAGACGAATGCCTATTTTGAACAAAACAAACAGAGCTGAGCAGGTTTGGTTTCCAGCTATGAGTTTATCAGTGTGCATCCTAACACCTAAGGACATGGTAAGAACTGGTACATGGCTTGTCAGAGGGGTAGCCATGTTAATTTGCAGCTCCACAAAAACAAGTAGTCCTGTAGCTCCTTAAATACTAACAATTTTATTTGTTAGGTAATGAGCTTTCATGGGTAAGACCCACTTCATCAGATATGGACCATTTATATAGTGGGGGGGGGGAAGAAAGTTCATTGATCAAACTCATTTTATGTCTACTTAAAGCTTCCCTGCTATATTGTCCAGGACTGCTTGTTTTCACGATGGTTTGTCAGCATCACCTTCACATCACAATATTCAGGATGGACGAGCTGGTTGATGTGTCCCTGCTGAATCTTAGTCCAATAGTCACATCAGGGCAGCTAGCATCCTGTGGATGGTAATGCAGTCAAACACAATTTCTTTTGCTTAATTCAGTTTTAGATTTATTTGTCTGGCTTTTCTGAAGCAATAGATGAGGCTGCAGTCATGCTCTGCCATAGGTTCTACAATGCTGTCTCCAGCTCATATACCTGAAAGTCATCAGCTCTGATACTGAGCCACACATGTCCCATTAGTACATATTGTTGGTGACAGTACTTTTGATCCTGAACAGCATTCTCTACCATCTGTATCTCTCTGCTCAAAGTGTGGGGAGGTAGCTTATTGAGTAGCTCTTGCCAGTATCCACATTTTGCATTATGTACTGATAATATTTTTGCTTTTGCTATTTCTGGTAATATTTCTTAAGTTGCAAGCATTTGATAGCTTTTTTAATGCTTTGTTGAAATCTCTTGGGATTCTGCACATAATAAGAGCAGTATACCAGTATTTCTCTCTATATATATCATCTATAGATATCACAGCACTTTGCAAAGGAGGTCAGTATCATTATCCCAGTTTTATAGAAGAGGAAACTTCTGACAAAATTTAAGTTTGCTTGAGCTCTTGATGGCTTCCATTTTGCTTATCCAATCGTGGGCTCAGTGATTCTGTGAAAGGAATGGGGCCTTCTTTTTTCATTTGTTTAATTGCTCCCATTATCTTCTAATGCAATGGGTACTCTGTGAAGCAAGTGCTGACTCTTTATAAATTTCTAGTTTTAGTATGGCCAGAATACATTCCAGGCACTCAAAGACATCTTGGTAATCTTGTAACAACTTTGTTGCAGGGATGCGGATTGTACGGTTTGCTTATGTATTTTTGCTTTGCTTACGTGTTGATGCATTTTTTTTTTTGTTTCAGATTTAGCGTCCCTAAGGTCACGCATTCACTTACTTTAACGGAAACCATTGCCTTCTGTGTTGTTGGCACTACCTGAAATTTTCAGTCTGTATACTTTTCTTTGGTATTCTGCTTATAATTTACTTTGTCCTACTAGTATTATGATCATGCCATTGAATAGGGTTGTTTTGGCTGTGGTTGGTTACAATTTCACCTTCCTCTCTTGCATTATGTCTTTGCAGCCTTGCTCATTCACTAATACCCCAGTGTGTTTTGGTGTTGCCACCTTGTCTCTGCATCCAGTGCTGGTTGGAGCATTACAAACTATTTGTCCGGTGTTAAAGAGCATCAATGTCACGTGCATGCAAAACCTCATCCCCTTAACTACTGCTTGCTTCCTTAACATGGTGCATCCTTCCTCTTCTTTTCTGAAAGCTTAGGCATAATGATTTCTTTTGCCACAGTTATTCTATATGACCCCCATATGTAGGACGGCATGTATTGACCAAAACTGAGCTACCCCTGGACCTATAAGCAGCCTATTTGAAGCAATCTTTTTAGTGTGCTGGATCCCAGAGGAGCCATACTTTTCCACAAGGTCACAACAGGTTTGAGTCTAGGCCTATGGGCTCCATGATTCACTGCTCTCTGTGGCTCACTGCAGCCAGTCAAATTCATAACCCTGAGACACTTTACTTTTGTGGGGTACAAGGCACATCAGACAGTACTTGCCGTAGCACGGAGTAGCTTCTTCAAAACAAGGTGGATCATAATCATTACCTGGAATACAGCAACTCATTTTAGGTCAATATTAGACAGGCAATCATAGTTCATACTGATGGAAGCCAGAGCTAATCCAGAGGCAGGAAAATATGGCTAATGAACTGACTGGCCCACAGCCCAACAGGAGCTGTGGACTGGTCCCCTGCCTGCCCCACCGCTGCATGCTGCTCACGGCAGTCGGCTGCAAGGCCATGTGCTCTGAGCGTCTCAATGACTATTTGTAATGAATTCCTTGCCCTGCTGGCAATGAGATGCTATCAGCCATTGTAGAGAAGATCAAAAATGTGGGATATTTTTCAGTATCCGTTGACTCAGCACCAGACATGTCCCATTTAGATCACATGACTGTCATCTTGTATTATAAGCTACCCAGTGAGCCAGCTGAGCGTTTCATGACCTCCGTAAACATCACCAGCCACACAGGGGAGAAACTTGCCTCATATCTGCTCAATTTCATCACTGAAAGTGAGATAGACATCAGGCTTTGTCATGGCCAAAGCTGTGATAATGCAAGTAATACGGGTGGCAAACATTCAGGGAGGTCGGCAGAGATAAAAGAGTACAATGCATTTGTTGATTACATACCATGCACTGCAAAACTCACTCAACCTTGTTGACCAGTGTGCTATTTATTGTTGTGTTGAAACAATTTTTTTTAATTTTGTCCAAGAATTGTATAATATTTTCTCTGCATCAACCAGTTGCTGGATGATTCTTAGAGATTCATTACAAAGGGAGGCCCAGTACCCAAATCACTCTTAGGATATAGTGGTGTACCAACACCAAAGATGTGAATACGTTTATTCTGGGATGCCCCAACATCCTTGAAGCACCAGAGAGCAAAGATGGTGAATTTCTAAAATCAGCAACAAGAAAAAATGCAAAAATCCAGAATACTGGTATTTAGTGTGAGGCGGGAATGATAGACTTCTCCCATTCAGCAGGTGTGGTTTAATCTTGCAAACTGCTCCAATTGATCTTTCCACTGTTATAAGTGTAATTTGGAGTCTTGGAAGTGTCCTCCAATAAATGCAGGATAGTTTGGATGAGTATGAAATTCTGGGTACTGCAATAAGAGTTTGAATTTACTGATTCATTTGTGGATTTGGACAAACAAAGACAAGGTCTGCATATTTCCTATTAAAATTCCTGAAGGCCAATTTGAGACCATCTTTAGGGATACATGCCAATGTTCATTTAAGCCGAGTGCTTGGACAGCCACCCAGAAGAAAGTCAAAAAGCTGCCCAGCTGATTATCAGAGTGCTCACAACCAGCAGCATATGTTTCTATTAGTGGTGCACATCCACCCAGGCCTTGGTGCACATAAAATTTATTCTGCTCATGGAAGAAAAATGTTAGCAGGAACATCAGTATGTGCCCTAAAGCAAGGAAGAAGTTTGATTTCCAGGCCCTTCAATCTTTGGTTGATCACTAAGGAATTGCCATAATACACAGTGTCCTGCTGAGCACCTTAAGCGAATTGGTGAATATTAGCACTGAGCAGTCATATTAAGCATGCTATGTTAATTTTACATAATAAGCCTTGAACCATGGTAATAGCCTAAACAATGGACACAGTGTGTTTGTGGATTATAATTAATTTGTGTTGGCATAACTCCTCATTGGCCTAGTCAGAAAATGGGACCCCCCCACTGTGCTAGAAACTGGGCTGATACGGAACAAAAAGAGCTTTACACTCTAAGGCTGGGTCTAGATTGCCGAGAACTGTCAACAAAAGATACTCAAATTGCACAATGTATTTGCATACCTTTTGCCAACAGTTCTGTCAGGAGAGGTTTGTGTGACATTTGGCCCATTCACACGGGGCCAAATATCCCAAAATCCCCCTCTGTCAAGACATGTCCTCCTCCTCGTGGAACAAGGTGTACAGGGATGTCGACGGAACGCTCCTGACTGGCAGATCTCTGAGAGATCTGCAGTTTGGATGCAGGCCTTGTTGACAAAACTTCGTTCGGAGAAGTTGTCAACAGAACCCTACAGTTTAGGCACAGCATAAGTGTAAGATGAGAGAAAATAGGTTGACAAACAGATTGGAGGAGGCACAAAGCAACAGTGAAACAATGCAAAAGATTCCCCTACCCACAGCTGACTGTAGCATCCATATACACAGATGTGTTTAAAGAATAGTTAGAAGGAAGGAATGCTGTTCACAATGCCTGCAGTATTACTGTCTCCATTAAAGTGGTCATTCAAACTTACTACAAAATGTTAACAAAATTCCATATGGAAAGCTTAATATAATACAGGCCCCTCCCCTCTTGTCTGGGGCCTTTAGGTGATATTGTAATACCAAAAACAAACACAAAACATCTTGTATTTTTGAACCTTCATCTTACAAGCTAAATATTGTAAAGAGTAGAGTTTCTAATCCATAGCCAGCTACCATTCAAAACTTCGTAAGACGACTTCAGGGCATAAAGCAAACATGGATGGGTATAAGTTGGGTAAAATATCCCCTATAGGCAAGTTTATTCCATAATTGTCCATTGAGTTCATACTCCTTTTTTCAAAAGGACACTGACAGAGACAGCTTTGTGGATTAAATGGAGCCCCAGTCTGAACAAGTATACAGTTTCTATGTTTCTAATATCTAAATCTTAAGACTAGTATTCTTATTACACCTGTGTTAATGTCGTATACTTTTGATGGATGTAGCGAGACAAGCTTCTAAGGAAAGTATAATTACTCTTTTGGAAGATTTACATCATCTCCAGAAGGTCATTAGCAAGTTCCTAATATGCCTGAATTACTTTTGAAAGACTGAAGAGGCCTTAAGTGAAGGTGTTTCGAGATGAATAATCATTCATAGGCGTTATGATTTTCTATCCATTAATACTGGCTATGCAACTGAGGCATCAGATATTGAGTAATTAATAACTGGTACATCAGCTGTAGTGTTCTTCTACACCATTAAATTAAGGCCAGATTAAAGGAAGATTAGGTGGATGAACAACGGAACACAATACCTAAGTCTACGTCAGGTAATGGATGAGTTTATCCTTTGCATGGTGCCTCCACCCACATATGCTGTACAAGTAAAGAAGTCTAGTTCCCATGAGTACTTTCTGTGACAAGCAGTTTTCTGTTACATACATTAACGATATTTGAATGTGAATGTTTCCATATGAAAGCCCACAGCTTGTCACACAGACAGCAACAGGTTGCAGATGCCTCACCCCAAGCCCTGGACCTGCTGAGGTGGGAAGAGGTGTATAACCCTGCTGCCACCTGTACTGAACTGCCACCAGCTGGGGCAGGGGGAAGCAGCTGTGCCAATCAGGCCCAGAAAGGAGTTGCCCTGGACTTGCCACATCCTGAGGAAGTGGCACCTGTCCCCCAGCCCCAGCCCAGACCTGCTCCTTCCCCAGCCTACACCCAGACATGCCAAAGTCATGGAGTGGTGTATGCACAAACCAGGTACTGCAGGAGCAGTTGCAGCTATGAAGAGGTGCCTCTCACCTGGCCCTAAACTTTTGTAGTGAGAGGGGGCCAGGAATAGTCCTCTCTCAATGGGGAGTTTCCTTTTAAACTAAGATAATGACTAATGGTGAAGCTGTAAGGTTCATAGATACTTTGTACTGCTATATATTGCACCACACCTATCCATAACATAGGGCTGTATGGCATGTATTCTATGGCTCTATAATTTTAGTATGCAGGACTTGTGCAGAAAGGACATGACTTAAAATTGCTATTGATATGTTAATAGTTTTACCTATTAGAATTCAATTTTTCTAAATATCCATACATGGTCCAAAATAATTTGGTTGTTCAAGTAAAAATACTAAAATTTAATTTCTAAATTGATTTTCAAACATCTTACGTATTGGAATACCACAAAAATCAACACAATGTATCACCTTCCTGAATTGTCACCTACAAAGATAGAATGACAAAGAATCCTTTCTGTAGTTAGAACTCACTGGACATTTTTCAAAAGAAAGTGAGAATATGACAACATACATTTGCTTACCATAGCTAGCAGCTTTGTTTTTATGTGCTGTTCCGATCCCTGAGGCCTCTCTTCTCCGCTGTAGTCCCCTCCAAATAGATGTCAAAATTAGTCTGTTTAAACAATAGGTTGAGCCACACTCACTGTAGAAACCCTTTGTTTTCTGTTTTATTAGTCACATCACCATTCTATTGCCCTTTAAATGTCCCAAGTTCAAGAGCACAGCTGTACATATCCAGGAAATATTTCTATGTGTTGTAATAAAACATGGGGATACAGTTTCCTGGGACACAGATAAGATGGAAGAAAAGGGGAACTGAGAACGGGCAGCAGAAAATTGGCTAACCCAATAGACAGGAAAGGAAGATTGTTTTCAGAAGGATGGAGAGCTGGAGTTGAACATGCAACAGTTTTAGCAATGCAAATCATTGACTTGATTACTCAGTTACCAAATTTGGCTTGTTTGCAGCATCTCCACCTGGAGACATGAAACAACTCAAGGACTTACTTCCACCCAATTAACAGAAATGACACAGTATCTAATGTCAATAGCTTCCCTGACTTATTAGTTGTCTCTTTAAAACTACATTGTACATTCTGACTACTCTCATTTATTCGTGGGGATTTATTTGGTGGAAGAAGCTACCAAAATTATCTGACTATGCATTAACTAGCCTAAGATGTACTCAGGTTACCAAGTGTAACAGAGAAATTGCAGATTACTAAAAACTCCCTCAGCAAAGAGACAAAACATGCTGAATTTGTGGGGATATGATCTATACATCCTTTCCTGCTGTGGAAATTGGGTGGGGGTGAGAGGATAAATGAGAAAAAGGAAATATGCCAAAGGAGGAGAGGGAGATGTTGGGGGCAATATAAATCATTGTACTTTAGGTTGTGAACATCACATATCTAAAAACAGTATTACCCAGTAATGGTATGTGAGATACATTTTAACAAGGACTTTTGTTTTGGGGGGGGATTCATTTAGGAAGTATGACTTAGCACATTTCTAATACTGTCTAGCTGTCTAAAAAGAAGAGGGTTTCAAAGCTCTCTTCTTATGCACAATAAAAAGCCATGTATTTCTGTAAGCCTTGATCTGGTATTTTAATGTACTTTTCAGTGTGTGGATGATGGTGATGAAGTTATTAACTCTGAATGGTTGAGCATTTGCATCATCACATGTCTTTTGTCTTATGGTGTTTGGCTGACTTATATTCCTGATTAGAAGTCCTTGCAGCCCCCTGGATTTCATACTCAAACTATCCTGCATTTGTTGAAGAACAACTCCTAGACTGCTCATTAGGTTTATAGTAATAGAAAGGTCAATTTGAGCACTTTGCAAGCTTAGACTGCACCTGCTGAATGGCTAAAGTATGTCATTCCAGACGTCATCCAGAACAGCCGTAATTGTACATTCCTTGTTCGGCACATTAAATTAGAGGAGGACGTGGTAAGAACGTCAGCATTTTCAGCGTTTTGCATAAGACAATATTGTGCCACTAATCTACGTTTTCATTTCAGAGAAGGAAGGTAGCCTTGAAACAGGTAAAAAAGTTACCTCATCCATAATAGACTTTAAGGTTAGAAGAGAGTGTCATGGTCACCTTGTCTGATCTCCACATTACACAATAGAAGCTCACCCACGCACTCCTGTAATAGACTCCTAACCTCTTCTATATTTTGTTTAAAAGGAAATATGCCAATAGAGAGTAGTAGTAAAACAATGTACCCATCCAGAATTTTCCAGATCTGAAGAAGTGGGTCTATCCTATGAAAGCACATCACCTAATAAATAACATTGTTAGTCTTTAAAGTGCCTTTTTGCTTTCCACACAAAACAATGTATCTTCTGCGTTTTGTTGGCTATTACTTAAAACAAACGTCTGAAACCAGATGTCTCATTCCTGGCTTTTCCTGCAATGACATCACAGTCTTCTGTGAAAAACACATTGGATGTGTACAGCATTCGCATCTCACTACTAGAGCCAGCAGGCACAGGAAACAGGCCAATCAGAAATCCTTGTTTAAACACAATTCTTTCCAGCTGACCAATGGGGCAAAACCATAAAATGAAATAAGATTAACTTGCTGATGCAGGAGCATGACTTGTGAATACCTGCCATAAATGAATAAACAATTCTTGGTTGATGAAAGGCTGTGACAACTGCGGGTCATGCAATAACTGCCTTCAGAAGGAGACTGACCCACCTGACCATGGAAAAAGCTGGACGCAGAATTATTTACCTTCGGTGATGTATTTGATTAGCATAAACTACAATTCAAACTTTTTTGGAGGTCAGTTTCCTGCCTGAATCAAGCAGCATACAAGTGATTGGCAAAGTGAAGTCCCACTTTGCACAATATGGCTTTCCAGACACTATTTACTGACAGACCCCAGTATGCCTTGGAAGAATTCAAGGAATTTGCATACCTATGGGAGTTTGATCTCCACAGCGTCTTCCCAGCAAGCCCACAGTATAATAGCAACATGGAATCAATTCTGAAAACAATGAAGGGACTGTAACACAGGGCAGCTGCTTGTGATTCAGACACCGTGTTAGCATTTTTGGTACACACAACCATCCCATCTTAGGGCTGCCAAAACAGTCCATTCAAGGCACTTTTAATTCCTTTGTCCTATCAGTGCCTGCAATTGTTTCCCTTCAATGTCTCAAATTCCGGTAACCTATGAGGGAAATCCTGTTGCAGCAGGAAGGCTGGAGATGCTGCTCAAAGGAGGAAGTAACTGACAATCAGAGGAAGCAACCACATAAGTACAAGTAAGCCAGGGTCCTGCTGTCCCTGGAGACAGACACTCCTATGAGGACCCAGCCACTGCGGAGACACCAGAAGAAGTGATGTCAAGGGTGCAACAGCACCTGAGTTACAAACAGTGACCCTGAGGAGCAAGTGATTTAAAAGAAAAGGAGCCAACATACATAACACCCAGAGACATCCTACAGAGAGAGAGAGAACCATCCAGAGACCAACTTCCTAGGAAGGGAGGTGTCTCTACAGAGAGAGAGGTTGCTAGCCTAGGAGATGGAGATACTTTGGTTTTCTCAACAGGTGGCCACACTGGATGTGAGTTATCTCAAAGAGTATGTCACTAGCAAAATCTGTGATAAAGACAAGATTCTAGCTTGGCAATGTGCTAGCAGCCTCAGGCAGAAAAGATGGGGAACGGAAGGCTTGGCATTAATAATTTGTTTCTAATGTTTATAAGAAAAAGAAAATGTCTCATGATATAAATGGAACTGGAGAAAGAGGGTCCATGTTCTCTAGCAGAGCTGTTATTGAACAGGGAGAATTAGGCTAGAAGCAATTCAGCTGCCTGCACAGAGGTGTGCATGGGGTTTAATGAAGTTTCACTTGTTTGCCTTAACCTGCATTTAGCATCACTGGCTGTGTCTACACTACCTCTCTACTTCGAAGGGAGCATGGTAAGTAGGGTGTTGGAAGTTGATTAACAAAGTGCTGCAGTGCATATGCAGCACTTCATTAAGCAAATTCTATCCCCCCCCCCGACCCCGCAGCAACTCCAAAGTGTCGGCTCATGTCTAGCTGCAGCTCACCCACTGGTACTTCAAAGTGCCCAGGGTACTTCGAAGTCCCTTTACTCCTCAAAATTTTGCAACTGCAAAACTGCAACATTTTGAGGACTAAAGGGACTTTGAAGTGCTGGCTCACGTCTAACCACAGCTCACCAGCCAGTACTTCGAAGTACCCTGGACACTTCAAAGTCCCTTTATTCCTCAAAATGTTGCAGTTTAGCAGTTGCAAAATTTCGAGGAGTAAAGGGACTTGGAAGTACCCTGGGCACTTCCAAGTACTGGCCGGTGAGCTGCGGCTAGATGAGAGCCGGCACTTTTAAGTTTAACAAGATGCCATGGCAGGGAATTTGCTTAATGAAGTGCTGCATATGCACGGCAGCACTTCATTAATAAACTCCCAGCACCTACTTACCATCCTCCCTTTGAAGTAGGGAGGTAGAGTAGACAAGCCCTCCGTGACTGAAACACTGGGTATATGTTTTGTGCGGTTTCGTAGTTAGCCCAGTGACAAAGAAAGGCTAAATTCCAAAAGCATGCAGTGTGTGCATGAGCTACACTGAAGAGCACGTGTCACTATGTTCCTGTTGTCCATAAGTTCACAGGAACAGTATGAGGTGATACATATTCTGCCCCACCACCACCCCAATATGTATTTAGCCTGTGTGGGGCAGTCAGAGATGTACTGAGTGAGGCTAGACAGGGAGCTGCTTCTGCAAGCTGGTAAAACTGGCTCTCTCCTTTGCTTACCCTTTGGAATTCTCTCTTCTGGCAAGTTCTCCAGCATTCAGTCCTTGGATAAGTACCGGATTTCTGTGAAGATTTCTTCATAATAAGGGTATAATCATTTGTGTGGTATGTAGAAAGCCATCTGTGCATGGATCACATATCTTCCACAAGGCAGCGGGCTCAGTGACCTCTGCAGCAGTGGTCAGACCCTTTCCCTGCAGGGGACATTCTGTGATTCTACAGACTCATGGAAAGGGAGAGCATACGGAGCTGAAGGGGAGATAAACACCGTCTATTCTCCCTGCAAAGCTCAGAGTTAAAAAAAAAAGCACCTTCCACATGGGGATAACCTGTGAGGAATCTCTAAGTTGCCATTGGCTGCAAAAGCCCCATATGGCCATTAGGAACACTCCCCAGGGAGCAGAATGCCAGCAACAGGTGCTTCTCACTGATTCCAGTGAGAAATTCCATAGGGTTCCAGTGTCCCTGCAGCCAGTTCCACAGAGTGGGGTGTATAGTGACAAGCAGGGGCTGCACTCTTGGATGGAACAATGAGGACCCTGTTCCGTGAGGTGAACCATCCATTTACTTCTCCTCCCCTATTTTAGCCAAAGACAGTCATGTTGAAATCTAAAATCTAAACTGTAGGCACTCACACATGATATGCCAATGCTGCCCAATGGAGAATCTCATTTCCTGTGGCTTTTTTTTTTTTTAAAAGAGGGGGGGGGAAAGGGTTTTTCCTTGCTTGCCTAAGATTTTCTTGGCGGGCAGAAGGCTGAATAAAAAACAAATTTCTTGGTAAAAAGATGTTTTGCCTGTAGCCATTACTTCTCCACTCTCCAAGAGTAAGACACAGGTGCCTAAGGCCAGAAGTCATATTTTACCTGGCATGGCACATTTTGCCAATCTGAATGCATCCTTTGCAATTTGCAACATTTATCCTATGAAGTGACAGCCCCAGAGCAAGAGAGAGCACAAGACAGCCGCAACGGAGAAAGAGACAAATACAGAAGAAAGTCTGCTACTAAAAAAAATTCTAGACTTGAAACGGATTGTTTGAGAAATGAACAACTGAAAGCTGTTGCATCCCATAAGCAGGCAAGTGCTGTCACTGACCTTAGTGGGTGATTTGTGTGCGCCTGTTGAAACACAGCCTCATATGCGTCACACTAGCAGGAGAAAAACTGTTCATCATCATCTGGTGGATTACTGGAACGCAATGAAGCATTTTTGTTCTTGTTCAGAAGCCAAGAGGATTGGCTGATATGTCAGGAGCCAGCTTTGGCTGGTGCTATAAAGTACTGGAAATAGCTAGGTTGTATATGCATCCATGTCCTCCACTAGAAGCAATGTCAACCCTGATCATGTGTTTATTATGCTAACCCTCACAGGCTGGTACATAAAAAGGCTAGTAAGCTGATTAACACCACATGTACTGACTGCTCTCAAATGTCACAGACCTGTATCTTTGAAGTTTACTATCCTGAGTCATATTTTGGTCCCTGCTCATCTTAACTGCACTGCCCCAACAGCACCTAATAACTGGAAAGCTGCCAGATCCTAACCACAATAGATTTCTGTGGCCAGTGGAGGGGAGTGAAGGGGAATTCTCAAACAGCTTCACATGGCTTTCACATGGCTTGAGGCTGGGGCATCTCCTTCATCTTCCTTGGCTGCCACAACAGTCATTTGGGTGTAAGTTACAGCATCCCAAAGCTATTCTAGTTTATTCTGGGAATGACCAAGTCCCCAACTGGCCACCAGACCATCAGGTTGAGTGTGTAAAAGTACCTTACACCAACCACTATACACACCCATCCAGAGACGCCCAAGACAGCTGGCAGCCCAGGATCAGAACCCTGAGTGCAAGGTCATGCTGTTTCTATCCTGGCTGACCCATCCTATCAGATCTCTGCAGCAGCATCACCTCTGTGTTTGCTTATCACGGACACCATTTTGTCATAGGAGTTTCACCAGGAAGGTTTATTATTGCCTAATTTTGATAATTGGCTTGTAAAGGCTTCTGCACTCAACAGAAGAAGACAACTGGGGTAAAAGACAGTTTGCTTGTAAAATGCTGCTTTGTGCCTTTTGGCAGATGTTGATCCATGTGTGCGTGTTTGCAATACCAGCCCTGTTCTTGCCCATTTCTCTGAGCTTGCATGCAGGCAGAACCTGACTGCTGCTCACAGCCTCTTTCTTGCAAACTTTATACTAGCAAGCCAGGACCACTACTTTAGTTCAGGCCACAGGTACTAACAAAGGGATCCTGATACAAGGCCTTATGTCTCCCTCTCCCTTTCTACTACACTGCCCCATAAAGAAACACTAGTATTTCCTAGATGTTTTACATTTGTGTGGTGGTGACTAAAAGCCAATGCTCTAAATTGGTAATATATATGTGTGGCTAACAGCTGTCCAGCAAGGAGAGAATATTGTTCAAATTGTATGAGTGGTCTGCATCCAGGGACTCAGATAGGTGGGAAGGGGTAACTGTGCATTTGGTCTGGTGGCATGAGAATTAAAAACAATCATGGGGGAGGGGTTCCCTAATCAAAAATGTGAAGAGGTTGTGCAAAATTACTTACAATAAGAAAAAAATCCTCCTAATGTCACCAAATGCTGAGCTATACAAGACAGTATTATTACCATTGGCTTCTTAACAATAGAGTAGAATAAAAAATAGGAGAAAAAAATTCACGAGATCTTACTGCTTTCTGCCAGACTTGCTTGCCCACTCCTCCTTCCTTTATCTTCTCCCCTTCCATAGGTGAAATTTTCTCTAAAAAAAATTTAGAGCATAATATGCTCAATATATTTGATTTTAAGAGATTTGAGTTTAAAAGCCAAGGCTATAAGCACCACTGAAACCTACTGCTTTCATATTAAAACCATATTTTAAATTCTTCCATGTGGCTAAACCAGATGTTAGTCACATTGCTTAAGGCTCTCAGATGATGAGAGTGGATCAGAACATACATAAAATGGAATACATAGCATTGATATATCTGAACTTTGAACTACTTGTGTCCTCAGAACCCACAACAAATTTGATAAGTATCAGAGAGATATCCATGTTAGTCTGTATCCGCAAAAACAATGAGAAGTCCTGGGTCACCTTATAGACTAACAGATTTGTTGGCGCATAAGTTTTTATGCGCAAACACCCACTTCATCAGATGCATGTAGTCTACATGCACCTGACAAAGAGGGTCTTTGCCCACGAAAGCTTATGCACCAACAAATTTGACCATATAGATTTCTCATTTAATCGTTAATCAACTATTGTATCAACTGTGTCATTGATGAGAACTACACACAAAGTACTACTCACCATGACTATGAATGGCAGGATCCAGCCCTGAGTCCTGGGGCATTTAAACTAGAGCAGAACAAAATTCAGAATCCCTGTCCCAGAGGAAATTTTGACTTTTCAACCATTTTTCTTTCTCACCTATTAAGACAAAACATTTGAATTTCAGATTATGCTACTATATGGAAATCCTGAGAAGTTCTGATTTGGTAAAGTTGACTATTTTTGTTTTAACCTTTTCAAACTGAACAAAATCTTCAAACCTTTACGAAATTGAACTGTTTCTTTTTGGTTTGTTCAAATGACCTGAAATACTTCATTTCAAGTAATTTCAATATTATCCTGCTTTTTCCCATTGTGGCACATTGCATTATGGGAGTTGCAATTCTGAATCCCAACTCCAGAGTTCCCTCTTTATGCCAGGTTCCCTGGCTGAACTACAAATTCCAAAGCGTAACCAAAATCATGTGACTCACCCAATACATCGCACAGCCAGAAGAGAAGAAAATCAGTACATTGTAAGAGATGTGGTCCTCCAGGAAGCCTCGTCTATATGAATGGGGTTCAAAACTATAACTCCTGCAGGACAGTGCATGGACAGGAAAATGATGTTTAATGGTTTCTTGAGGTGAATCCAAACTAAATGTTTCAGTGCAGTTTAAAAACTGTAAAAATGCTGATTCAATGTAAACTGACACAGAAATGAAATGTTTAATGTTGATTTTGCTAAAGAAGAATTAAAAAATTGTCATTAAAATGTTTTCTTCCATGAAAAATTTCAATACCTAACATGTTTGTTGGAAAATTATTCCCACACATTATGTCAATGAAATATAGACATTTGAAAAGGCTTCTTGAAAATATAATCGTAACATTTCTGCCTGTAGTTTGGATTTTCATCATCTCAAAATAAGAGAAATACCTGTAAACATAAAGTATGTCCAAATGATCACATTGTAGGCCGGGGTCAGCCACCTTGCCAAGACACAGTACTGTAATTTGACTTTTGGACCTCTACATACAGTCCAAGAGCTAGTGATACTTTTTAAAGTCACTAATAGTCCTATATACAACAGCTTCATCAGTAAATAAAGATGCAGACCTTTACCATTTAGGTGGTAGTTGGTAGCATTGCTGGTCTTTTGTTAATCCACAGGCATCATGGCTTTGAGCAAGCTCCCAGCTGTATTGGGAAGGATGGGCAAGACTGAGCTCTTGCTTTGCACATTGATGAAAATCAGCTCAGGTACCATTCTTGGCATGTGTGCTGGGGGTTGCCGACTGCTGTTCTCAGCCTTCTCATTTTCACTATAGCTGTAATATTTGACAAAGCTCGGAATCCAAGAAAAACAAGGCAACTAAGTATGAAGGGAAAAAGCCAACTTCTGAGATGGAGGTGCTGCAGAGTCTGGAATTAGGTTGTGTATTTTGTCTTTTACAACCTAAAATGGAACAAATAGATGCCTACTTTTTGACCATTATCCTCTTCTACTACCAAGTATCATTTCCGCTAGCAATTATACTAAATTCCCAGTAGTGGCTCACTATAGTGTCAGACAATGCTCTTCAACTGACAACAGTGATGTCACCATTAAAGGTGGTGCCTCTGGGGATAACGCACAAAGATGTTATTCACTAGAAGTTGTGACCTGTCTCTAATAAATGGAGAGCCCTAATAAGTGCCTTTTTCACCATCATTCCTAAAGTCTAGTCAAAATATATGTCCAAGAAATGGCATGAAAATGTCTTGTTCACGTGGAAGCTACTATAAATGCTCTGCAGCTGATAGAACTGCTATTTTTTTCTAGCCACTATAACAAAGCTCCTTCCCTCAAACGAGACATTAACTTTTTCCAAAGGTAGCTAATGAGATTAAGGAGTGGTAAAACTGAAAAGGTTACTGTTCCTGACCTTTCATTCAGGCCTGTCTTAATGAATTCACAGGCTATGACAAGTTGGCTTCAACCACTGGATTCTACATTCTCTTCCACTCACATGGGGAAAACATCTCAAATTTATTGAAGAACTGACTCGTGGAGCATAAGAAAGATAGACAGAAAGAAAGCTCAGTACAGAAGTAACCCTACTAACGAAAGGATAGGCAGAGATCTAAGGCAAGAAGCTACAAAAGCATGTGCACAAGGTGTCAGTGGTCTTCAGAGCTGTCTCCATTTGGGACAGATAAAAAAAAAAATGAAGACAAACTAAAACATTTCATTTTCCAAAACTACAATTTATTGACTCTCCATGTGGAGTAACTGGGTCTAGTTCTCTGCTCAGTAACATGCACAGTCTCAATGGCTGCACTGTGGTGCATGCGTGTAAGTAAGAGTAAGTGTGTAAGCATTTGCCCCACCATTTTTAAGAACATAGAGGAATGGAAATTAACGCTAACACTCTCTGAGCTTGTCTACCTGGTGCTTTAATCCACACCAGCAGGGGGTTTAAATTGTAATGCACACCAGCATATCATGCGCTAACTGCCCCATGCACACAATTCCAGTATACACTAAAAGTTCCCTCATGGGTGTTAACATAGTACTTTTGGAAATGGCTTCAAAGCGTACTACATTTACTGTCTGAAACTGTTTCCAAAAGTACTAAATTAAGGCACACCCTGGAACTTATGCATCAGAAGTGTCACTGCAGGCCAGTTAGTGCATGACACACAGGTGCATGTTAGCATTTACAACCCTGCTGGTGGACTAAGGCATAGTGTACGTGAGCTTTTATACCAGATTCTATATTATGGTGCCTTTCCCCTCCAACTCCATAACAGAAGTTAAAATGTCTTCCTGGTCAACAACAATCTCCCCATCTTCTTACCACCCCTTCTGGGCACAAGGTCCTTAAGATGCCCTGTACCTCAAAGTAGCACCCTGGAAACTCCATACGCACCACTTGTCATATGTTTTGTACAAAGGATGCCTTGTGGGGTATCATTTAAGAAGTTTTGATTTGTTGAACATTAATATCCTGTTGCATTGTATGTACCATCATTGCATATGAAGTTTGCAGTTCTGCTCTGTGTGTTGGTGAAACATGCGAGGCTTTTCAGTTCAACAAAGGAGCAGCGATCACTGGCCAGACTTGGATTAATCCAGTCTCCTAGAAGCTCCTGAAAAAGGGCATGCACAAAATGGGAACTACACAAGCAAGACAAACTGCATAACCCCCACATCAGAAAAAGGATCTTTCTAGCAGCTGGAAGAAATAGAAGAGTGGCATCACCACTTGGCCGCTTCTTCCTCACCCCCATCAGAACAACTGGAAGACGAAAGACTTGGAAATAGCTAGACAGGTCCCAGACTGGACTAGAGCTCAGTCCAAGTACTGGGAATTGTGAGCTGTAACATCTGTTAGGGTGAGAGACTGCTTGATTGAAATCTTGCATAGCCTGTTAAAAGTGAGAATTTAGACTGTTTCTCTTTTTATTTCTTTGGTAACCAGTGTTCATTTCTATGCCTGCTACATATAGGCATGTAAAAATCTATCTTCCTGTGCTTTATGCAGTTGGTTTATATTTTACCTTATACAGTGTGGTCTGGGCTGAAATGCTTTGGGAATCTCAGATCACATTGCAGAAGCTGGTGCATGTCCGCTTTCTTTTAAAAAAGTGGTAAACTTATTCCTGAGCGTGCACTGTGCAGGGAATCTTGAGCAGTATAAGATGGTATATTTCTGGGGTGCCAGGCAGGGGCTGGGGTGATTGGCTGATGCCTCTCTGAATATAGTTTATGACTTGCTCAAGGAGCATTCATGCTATTTAGCTTAATGTGGGGCTCTATATGTTGATGTTTGAGTGGTCACAAAGTCTGGAGGGATTTCCTGCTTGTCACTGGCCAAGAGTAGTTTCCTGGGTCAAAAACCACTTTTCTTTTAGGAATTCAAGCTAGTTATACTTAAAAAAATAAAATAATGGTGGAGATTGAAATGAAACATTGATTTAACTCAAACTGAAATGATTTTTCAGACTTTCAGCTGGGGAAATTATTTGAGGACTGTTCATACTGATTCAGGATAGAAGAATTTTTTTCAAAAAAATAATTATTGCAGGATGGGAAATTCAGTTCCCATCTGGCATTAGTGCTAAAGGTTCTTTGCTCCCTTACTGCCTCAGTCCACCCTTCTTTGGCCTTGTACTTTAAACACAATAAATCATCAAAAGTAAAAAAATGTAAAGCACAGATGAAAAATGTGATTTTTTTGTGTGTGTGGTTACCAGTCTATCTCAAGGACTCACAATGTCGGGCAAAATTAACTCATGGTCTGCTCCAACCTACTGGAGTTATTACACGTCTGTGCTGATATAATTATCTTTATAGTGCGCTCTTTCTATTGTATGGCTTTTGTTAAAATATGACCTTTGACGACCTCATACCATACTGCTTTGTAGCAAGGAAAAATAAGCTATCATTAAAACTGATACCTTAATGCTTTTAAAACTGTTGCTGAAATGTCTCCGTTCACTTGTTTTCTTGCAGTAATTAAATAGGTTTCAGCTGTGACAAAAAAGACTTAGTATAAGGCGAATTGTTAGCAAGTGGCTCAGTAAGAGAGCCACATTTTTCATTGTCAAGACAAAAACATAAAAGATAGCAAAATTTGAATGAGCAGCAGAAAGAAACAGCTCTGCAGAACAGCCAGAGTGCCAAAGGATTCTCTGCTGCAATAGACTGATCTGGCTCTATTAAAGGCAATGGAACTGTGCCAATTTATAGTGGCTGGCAGAGGACACAGGATCTCCAAATATAGTCTTCTCAAGTTGGGCAAGCAAATGGGCCCTCTTCTGTAGAGTTTTAACTGAGACACACCGGGGGGTGATATGAAAGACCATGTCCAATGCTCTGTTTGTCAAAATGTGACTGGCTAGGTTCGAGAGAATTTCCAATAGTGACATTAATGGCACGCAGTCCTTTCCAATACAGCCTTGCACACACCAGAAG
Organism: Carettochelys insculpta; assembly: GCF_033958435.1. Taxonomy (NCBI): domain Eukaryota; kingdom Metazoa; phylum Chordata; order Testudines; family Carettochelyidae; genus Carettochelys; species Carettochelys insculpta. Next base: position 84,449,666 of record NC_134139.1, on the reverse strand, counting down.
AAGTTATCTGCCAGAGTTTCTACAACCATGTATCAGACACACAACTACAGAAAATGCCAGGAGCAAAATTAGAGATTTCCTAAGCACCTTGCAAATAGACACCTATGCCGCAGTTCCTCTTCATCTTCTATAATCTCTCTTACAAGAAAATTACAAACCAACAATAGCAGAATTCATGACATACTCCACCCTAGCCAGTAAATGAAGAAGACCTGGCTTGAATTCCCCCCATTGGTGTTGCTCACCCCCATTGTACCAACAGAAGATTTACCTTCCTTCTGGCTACAGAGTAAGCCTCGCACAGCCCTTTAAAGAGGGAGCAGGTCAGGTAAGGCACAGGGCAGTCCCTGTTTTAGCTAAAAGAACACGCACAGCTCTCAAGAGAATGGCACTATTTTGAAGTCACACACAATTATTCTGGATTACCAGTACTACAGACCCCTACCTTTATTTTCTAATTATTCCATTTTAAATGCAAACGATCCAGTTCGCCTACTCCTGACACCCCTTACCTTGCTTTCCCCAGCAGCAAAATTTAGTGGGAGTCTCCACCACATTCTGTCTCCGGCAGCTCCAAGCCTGCTGCTAAGTAGGTGCAGGAATAAATGCTATTCTGTCAGTGTGAAAAAGTAAATTGTATACGCTTTAGGTTGCTCAATCCTAAAAAGTGATTATAAAAGTAATTTGTATATATTATAGCCTATTGATTCCATATCAGAATTGCTCAGATATTGTTAGCGGCCAGCCTGCACATTCACCCAGGGATCTAAAAGTCAGACAGGGTTCTTTTCCTTTGGTGCATTATTATAGTAAACAGTCTTCAGGAGTAATTCTGCCTCTGCAATTATCACTTGTGCAGCTCCATTGCCTTTACTGAACAGGTGTGAATATGAAAAGAATTTATCCTTGCACTTGGGACACTTAAAATTCTGATGAAGATGCACGAACAGAAACAAAACACCACTTGCTCTTTCAGAGTTGTGCAGGCTAGTTAGGAAAACCAATAAAAATGTTGGCTAAAATACTGACCCAATAGAAGTCAACAGCAAAATTGTCAGACACTTCCACAGGGCCCAGTTTTTCACCTTGAATTTTGTCAAAAAGGTCAGACTATAGGAAAGGAGCAGATCTGATGATTAAGTGCCATTTTTACCATCACGTTTTAGTCTTTTTTGTGCTTTAAACACAGTTTTGTGCTTAAACAGTTCTGCTTCTGTCCTTCTGGAATGATAGGATGTATATTAACAAGTTTCCATTTCGTTCCTTCCATGCTCACAATTTTTGCTCCTCTGCACATCTCCTGCGGCATCCTCTGATGCATCCCACCTGCATGATTTTTAATAGGCTAGAAATCCAATTGTGTGCTTACCATTGCAATGACAGGGTGCATTGTACACTGTTTTCAGACACCTACAATACAGCTTTGCTAACAAGGGAAGAATTTGACACTGAAATTCATCACAGCATGATTGCATTTAAGTGAAAAGCAATATCTAGCTACCAGTCAGTTAAATGGTTGAGATGAGATTTGTGGCCCACACAGCCTTTCACTTGTGTGTTACAGACTAAGATGCTGACTCAGGAAAGCCCTTAAGCGCATGCTTAACTTAAAGCATGTTGGTAAATCACAATGATTTTAATTAAATGTAAGTGCATGCTTACATATGTTTCCTGTATAGAAGTGCTTTTGTCAATCAGTGCCTAGGTATTTAGGCACTAGTTGCAGAGCACTTGAATAAAAGGTTTAAGGCCATTCTTTCTGCTGTCTTGTGGAAAGAAAGGCAGTAATTTACACACATAAAAAGTTAATGATTTTTTTAGCAAAACTCTATACTCTTCTCCACACTCTGATGGCTTGTTTATTAGGTAGCCCTGGAAGTGCTGGGTTTACTTTATTACAGTATGGAGGCCTGAAAGGGACATGTAATTACAGGTTGGAGAGGGAGCAAAGATGAGTACTTTCCTCCCCAATGGCAGTAAAAGCAGCTCTGTTCTTTCGGTATCTTGTGCTTCTGATGATTGGAGCCCTTAGTGAACTGTACAAGAAATGTCATAACTAGCCTGTAAACATACTACTTTCTCTAAGTACATTAGTTCTTCAGCTATAATGTTAGGGACTAAAACTTTTAAAAAAGGACAACCTGTTGACAAGCTCACAAAAAGCAGATTTTTTAAAAAAAAAAAAGAAATAAGCAAATAGAGCCATCCAAAGTGGTACTTTGGGGCAGAAGAAAAGAGCATCACTTGTCTTTACAATAGCTAAGGCCAGACATTACCTTTTCTACTTATTCACTATAAGCAGAAGTACAAAATGCAATCAAAATATTTTGTCCTTCTGAAGTTGTTGGGAAGTATCAGGAAAGACTCTTCAATTACAGTCATTTGGACTGGAGATATAACATTGATAAAAGTAGAGAAGTTTGAATGCCGGAATGTTACTCACAAAGAGGAAAGAGAAAATGTAGCATATACCGAGCATTTGACAACCAGTCATTAAACCAGGAAGTGTTTTCAGCAAATGATGTCTGTGGAACATTTGATTGTGTAGTGCTATTCAGCAGAGTCCTAATGTAACAAACCTGGAAAAATGAAATGTGATTTCTGGTGAATACCCCCTTTCTCCTCCTTTTAATGGGAGTGTCAATGTCTCTTCCTTTTGCCACCTGATCCTTTCTCTCAAAATTTAAACAGATGTAGTACTCTCTACCTCTACACATAATATCCAATTTTATTCTAAGTGCTAGAGTTTTAAAGAGTCTTTGAGCTTGATGAGATTTTGAAAGAGCAGACAAGTATCTTTATCTTATGCTCCCAGTTTGTGCTAGCAAATCAGTAATGAAATATCAAAATGGCTTGCTCCAGCTGTAGAGCTACCAAAGCAGCATATGAGCAACAGGCAGAATTTTCATCAAAGGTGACCTACACAAATTTAGAACTAGTTTCCCCTCTCTAGCAAGATGGGTCCAGAGTGCCTCTGGATACATTGCACACACAAGCAAAAAGCTCACTGTAACAGGGTGACTCCAATCCCTCACGAGCACATCTGCCTGGTCAAATCTGCGTATCTGCACTGACTCAATTTAAAAAGTCTCTTTGACATCTCAGCCTTCTGGCCAAGTCATGCACTTTAGGAAACAAGTCCCCTTCCAGGGTATCCATTTAACAGGGACCCATTGTGGTGCCCTCAGTAACATCTCTCCACAGTCCATTCCCCACATGAGTAGGGAGTGGTGCCTCCATGGCTTCGCCTCCTGGAGACAGAGTCCTTGACTTTAGATTAGGGCTCTACTGTCAGTCCATCAACATTTATCTACAGTGTCTCACCAGCTCTGCACTTGGATCCCTCCAAGTTGCTGCTGCTCGCTTCAGTGGCCAGTCCCATAGGTCCTCTCTCTTTGAGATCTTCTGTGGCACTGAACTGACTGGTCCTGCAGGACTTCTTATAGCGCCTTCCTGGCTCCTCATTGGCTGCTTCCTCTGGCTGACACTGTAGCCTCCCTTGGAGGACTTCTGTATGGTTACTGGGATATGGTGTAGCAAGGCCGCGAGCCTCCAGCAGGAGTCTTCAGGGCCCAGTCTGCCTCATGAAACTCATGCTTCACATTTCTGCTTTCAAGGTCCCAGGATATTTCTGTCTGGTACAAGTAACAATTCCATTTTATTGACACATCCTTGCTCACACCATCGGCAAAACTCTGACTTCCCCAGCATGTCACTCCTGCACAGAGCTGGCCCATTCGGCATGAAGGGGGAAAGTAAATCAGTTAGTGGGTGTTTTTTTATTATCTTGTATGTTTCTTTTCAAACTTCTATTAATTATTATTATTATTATATACTCTTCCCAAGATAAACGCAAAGGAACAAAGAATCAGGAGGCAGAAGATAAACCCTTCATAAATTAGGTTAGTGTCAAAGAGCTTGATTGTGCCTTGGGGGCACAGTCTTTCATCAGCCCTTCATTCTGGAACTGCCCCACTGCAGGAGGCGGCAAAATGATTTCCAGTGCTCCTGAGGACACAGGGGAGTGCTCCACTGCAAAATTCCTTTATGGAATGCAGCTTATGTCAGCACTGTGGTCTCGCTCACCTGTTTTGGTGAATCATGCTCCTGCAGGAGAGAAAGGAAAAGAGAATTCCTCATACTATCCAAAGCAGTGGATAGAATTCTACTGGACCCATATGTGCACTCTGAGAATGCAGAATCTGGCCCTTAATTGTTCATGAGCATCGATTGCTTGCCGAGTTAATTAATAAATCTTGAACATCATTCTGCAGAAAAAAAAACTCCTTTTCCACAGCTTCGAAGCATCTGAGACAATTACAAAGCCAGATCCTGTTGCTGTGTTCCTTTGAAGGGGTCATGGGAGTCCCTTACCACCAATATCTATGCGATGGGCATGAAAAAATCCTGAAGTGCCTTCTGATACTTTTGCTTAGCGGTGAGTGGTACAAAGCCACTTCCTTCTACTTCCGTTTAGTGCCATAAAATTTTCTACCATAAAGCCACAGCAATTCCTATCAAGCTTCTTCAGGCGAGTGGACAAGTTGAAGAGGGGCATTCTCACAGGTTTCACCCATGAACCAAGCTCCATCTGCTTAAGACACCAAAATCTGGGGGGGGTGGGGCAGCTGAATTAATTTCAAATGGAAGTAGTGCAGCTAAACCATCTAGCTGGCTCAGGAAACAACCTTTTGTCTCTACCTTTCACAAACTAGTATCTGGAACTATTGAACTCAATGCTGAATAACAACTCTTCAGTTTGTTTCCATGTAAGTTTAGACAGCAATATAGTGATGGTCTAAATCTGAGTCTGGAGTGACTTTGTAGCAAGCAATCTTTCTCTCTGAAGTAGGTTCAATAAAAAGTTGATCATTATAGCAAAGCTGGAGTGTCCTATACTGTATATCCTTCTTCATTGGGATACTTTAATTGGTGAGCTGCTACAAACCTCTGCTTTTTAATATAGACTTCAGGTTTAAAGATAAAATATAAGTAAGTGCCAGTTTTAAAAAACTTTCCAAATGATTTTTGTTTAAATAACCTTTTGGCTGACTCAGAACAGTCATTTGCTTGAGCTGGCTGATAGCCACTTAACAGGAACTTAAGCTGTCTAGTTAATCTAATTACAAGATTCTACTGTACTTTAATAAAAGGCAAAATAAGGACATAAAAAGGGGAGACATGACTGGACTAAGCCATTAATTCATTGGAAGGGAGAACCTCAAAAAGCTAAGAACCAAAAGTTCAGAGGAGGAAATGATCTCAGTTCAAATCAGTGTAAATTTGCAGTAACTCCAGTGAAGGTGGTGTTCACATGAATGTAACTGAGAACAGAGTATGGTTCTACATGTCCTTCCAAACGCCTTGTCTCTTCAGAACTAGACTAGAAATTTCATGTAAACTTCCACGAGTACAGCAAGACCCCCTCCTCCCATGAACACACACACACACACACTATGGTCATCTCACATCATAAGAGCTGTCTTAACCATGGAGGCTCTTTCCAGTGACCACACGTTAAGGCCACCCTGGACAGCCAGTTTGTCACTTGTTCCCAAGATCAGATGGCAGGAGATATATAGGTGGTATAGGATTCTCCCTGTTGTGCTCTGGGCCAAGTGGAACTTAACTGAACCAGAGGTTTTTCGGTCTTTTCTGCTTTCACGTTTGATCAGAAGCGGAAAGTGCAAAGGTGTGTGTCTGACAAGAAAAGAAGGCTTGCTGAGCCCATTCTTCCCCGCTCCTCTCCCAACAGGCAGCTGCATTTAGTTCACGGGACTGGAAAAGTTTTCAAGCTCATTTTATTTGCTCCAGCTGAATTCTGCAACGGCCAGATTATTTTCTCGACTGTGAAGGTATACATCCAGATGGGCACCTAACATGGGCTCTGCTAGGCAACAGGGTGTGGCACCCCAGAGAATCTGGCATGGTCACCTGACAGCAAGGAATGCTCTATGTGGGAACATGCAAACAAGTGTGCCTTTAATTACTGGAAGGCTAGGGGAGCTGGGAAATACCAACAGCAGTGGAAATGCATCATTTTGACTCAGACACACACAGAGCGTGCAAATAAGCGACTTGTGGCCCTGGCTGCCAAGCAAGACTGCACGCTTTTAATAAGAGAAAATGTAATTGTGTCATAACAAAAGAACTAGGGGTCACCAAATGAAATTAATGGGTAGCAACTTTAAAACTAACAAAAGGAAGTTTTTCTTCACACAACACATAGTAGGCCTGTGGAACTCCTTGCCAGAGGAGGTTGTGAAGACTTTAACAGGGTTCAAAAAGAACTAGATAAATACATAGCGGTTCGGTCCATCAGTGGCTCTTTGCCAGGATGGGCAGGAATGGTGTCCCCAGCCTCTGTTTGTCAAAGGTTGGAAATGGATGACAAGAGAGGGATCACTCCATGATCATCTGTTTTATTAACTCCCTCTGGGGCACCTGGCATTGGCCTCTGTCAGGACACTGGGCTAGCTGGACCTTCGTTCTGACCCAGTATGGCCGTTCTTATGTTTAATAGTGTCATACCTGAATATCCAGATTCGTGAGAGAACTGCATCCTACTTGTAAGAAGGATGCTGAACTGAGCAGCAGCACTATTTGTATCATAAATGGCTCCAAACAGATTAACACAGCCCAATGACATCACATCTTTGAATTCACTAGAAAGCATCCCCTCCAAAATGCTATTTATGCAAATCTGTAGACAATGGCTAGACAAGCCACTGTGTCTGAAAAATCCACTTATTAATGTCTTCGCAAAACTGACTGACATCTCACATTGTAGGAAATCCATCGTGAGCTCTCAGGCTTCTCTATAGAAGATGTTTTGCAGCTTTATGAAGCTCCATGCGTCAGTAAGTAACGAATGATGTGAAGCAAGCTCACAGGGGCCAGGAATACATTGACACATCTCCACAAACCAGATGCAAAATGGCGGATGACATGTCATTTGTTGGTGGCAGCAGCCCCATCTGCTGTCCCTGCCATTTCCAGCACTTTCAAAATGAAGTTCATTGAGATACACGAGGTGCAGCGTGTGCAGAAGTGTCACCAATAATCTTTGAGCATCCTGGCGCGACAGTGACATCAACGTGGGCTGTAAGCACAGTAACCTGCTTCAGCATGTAATTGACCACTAATTTCCAACCCCAGGCTCTGTCATCTCAGACACTGTCACCAAGAAGAAAACTAGAACACTTACAGATGTGATTTGTGTTTGCTCCTGAATGAAAGTTAGTGATAGTTTCCCCTCTCTCGCTCTCCATTTCGCTAATAGAGCACCCTCATGCCTCCATGTGCTTCAGGTATGGAATCTTGAGGCACTAAAGCTCTTTCAATGACATCTGTGTTATGATACAACTCGGCAATGAGATGCTGCCTCTGTTCACTTATGTTCACAAAGCTTTGAGTTTGTTCAGATGACGCAGAACTTGACTTGTTCAAATTTCCAACAGAACTGCTTGCCCAACCCTAAGTCCCATAAAATAGAAACAATAAGAAATACTTGCAGTTGTATTATGCTTGACATTGTGAGATGGAGGTGGCCATGACAACTGAGTCTCATTTTGAGGGTGGGAGACACAGAGAGCAACAATAAAATGAAAATAAGATGTTAGATACTGAGAAGACAGAGATTAAGGCTCGGTCTACATTAGGCTTGTAAATCAATTGGAGATATGCAATTTAGCTACAGCAATTGCATAGCTTGAATCAATTTATCTGAAATCAACTTACTTGGTCGTCCTCAATGAGGAAAGTCAATGGGAGAGTTTCTTCTGTCAACCTTCTTTCTCCTTGTGATAGTGAGGAACAGAAGGGTCAACTGCTCTCCTGGCAGGTTGATTTCGCACATCCTTACCAGACAGGTGAAATCAAACCCTGGAAGTTTGACGCTCAGTGGGTCAATCTTCTGGGTAATGTAGACATAGCTTAAAAAAGGAGGGGGTGGGGCGCGGGCTTTCCCCATCTAGAGCAAGGGTGGGCAAGATACAGACCACAGGCCAACTCCAGCTTTCCAAGCCTTTTAATCAGGCCCATGGCCCATCCCTACAGCAAGGAGCAGTGCCTCTCAAAGCAGATGGCTGTGCCCTGTGGCTCTCTGCAATGCAGAGGAAGAGGAGAGCTTTGCTGCTGCCCCTGCCCCCAGCAAAATCTCTCAGGTCCCACTGGCTGGTTTCTGGCCAATAGCTGAAATATTTTCTTGGGGCTGGGGGCAGTGCACAACCCCTTCTATCCCCACCACCCAAGCACAGAGAGGAACATGGAAGAGACAGTGTTCTAGAGCTGCTGGCAGGTAGGAAAGCCTGCCCAAGAGTGCTGCTGGCCAGGAGCTGCTTAGGTAAGTCCCTCCCAGCCACCGCCTGCCTCTGGCACCACACCCCAAATTCTCTCCTAGATCTTGCAACTTCTCCTTTCCCAGGCTACCACCCAAACTGTCTGCATCCTTCTCCCCCATCCCAGGTCACAACTACATCTCACACCTTGCATCCCCTGCTACTTCCCTGCCCTAGGTCAGAATCACCTCCTGCACCCTTCCTCCCAGATCTTGCACCCCAATATCTTGCCCCAGGGCACAACCCCCATCCCGCATCCAAACTCCAAGACCCCCACACCCTAGTCTGCACCCCAGTGCCCAACCCCAAGCTCCCTTCTGCACTCAACCTCCATCTCAGACCCCACACCCTCCATGGGAGAGTGCAGCCCTTGACCACTTACCAATATATTGGAGTAGACCCCCAAACAAATTTACTGCCCACCCTTGCCCTATAAGGTGAGAGCCATTCCCCTTGGATCCGACAGGAGTTACTCATATCTTAATATTTCTGGCATGGAGTTTCAAGAATCATGCCCCAGAAGAGGAGAAAGACACAAATAGAAGGCCAGGTTGCAGGGGACAACAGGCTAAATCTTCAGCTGGTATAAGTAAGCCTAGCTCCACGTCAGGCAATGGAATTATGCTGCTTTATATAGTGGCTACCATTACAGTGAACTAGCCACATTATTCTGAAAACGTATTTATTGTTCAAGCCAACAAGCCACACTCAACCACCCTAATAGCCACATGTGGTGGTGGCTAGCGGCTAGCATGTTAGATACCACAGTGCTAAAATATACGACCAGATTTGGGGGGGGGGGTCAGACCTCAGAGCCCACACTGCTAGTGTCATGTAGAGCCCTGTGCAGAACCATTTGTTTTTAAAGCCACTCCTATGCCCATTGTAATACCCACTCCCACGGCCACTCACGTGCATATTTTTATCCTGATCCTCTCCCATAAAAATGCACAGATCCTGCAAATCCTACAAGAGAGACAGGTTCCCCCCAGGCTTCGGAATAAATAAATAAACCATACGAGGGTCATTATCTAATTCTTATTATTTGCAAAACATAGTTACATAAAATTTTACCACTAAAAGAATACAACAAATTTTGCTTCACCCATGTAGAAAAATATTTAATTCCTGGTATAAGTGTCATCAAGTGTTTTTCTATCCCTTGTTTAAATTTAGGTATTAAAAATTCAACAGTGTTTACCGGCAACTTACCTCAGTGTCCTGTTTTCCCCACCCATTCCCACCTACCGCAAGGTACATTTTACCTGCTCCCGCTATTATGGCAGTGAGCAGGCCCAACAGAGAGGGCCAAAGGAGGCAGCTGCCCCAAGGCCTGGTGATTTAAAAGGACCCAGGGCGCCTGGTAGCTGCTGCTGCTATTGCAGGGGTGGCAGCAGCCAGAACCCCAGACCCTTTAATTTGCTACTGGAGCACCAGGCAGCACACTCTGGGTTGCACTGAAGGGCTCATTGGGGGAGACAAACCCTCAGCCCTGCCCCTTCCATCGAAGGCCCCGCCTCTTTCAGAAGCACGTCGCTGTCTCCTACATCTTGCCATGGGGCCTGGCAAGTCTGTTGCCCCTCCCCCCCGCCCTACTGGGCAGTGGATCCTGGGGGGAGCCCTGTCGTACTGCAGGGCTCTAATGCATAGCCACCACTAGCCCTTGGTTCAGAAATATCACCAGTAGTGACAACCAGTTCATTCCTGAAGAAACTCTACAGCGGTCAGTAGTGGCAGAAAGGACAAATCTGGTTGTCATACTGGTGTGTGGCAAATTGTCTCCAGTGGCTAAGAATACATCGAGGAGCCAGTTACAATGCTGTGATTCTGAAAGCCAGCCTATGCTGGAGAAGTTGCTCTAATTTACACCACTAATGTAGCATGGTTATTGCACTAGTGGAGCCTAATGGACCCCCCATGCCAGGGTAGAGCTCCAAATGTCATATCTTTCTCTCCTGTCCTTTGCATAGCGCCGATTCTGCAGGTAGGAATGCAGTTAGGGCAGGACGTGGCTCTGACAGCTTTACACCAGAGGAGAGTTCTGCAGCACCACAGAAATTCCCTGCTGGCCATGATCAGCCAGAATCCAGTCCTGTTGTACTGCCTGAGTAGAGCAATGGTGAGGCTCTGAGCTAAGCATTGCCTTTTGTCTTCGTAAGGTTTCATAAGTTATTCTGAGCATGAAAATCAGGCCTCTTGGTGAACTTTTAGATTGTTAGTTGAGCAAATGAGGTTGCCATTTCCTAAAAGATCTCATGATAATTTTCACCAGGGTAAGAATTTTAGGCCCAGGCTCCTAGGAAATTCCATTTTAAGAAGTTATATTCTACAGACCTAAACTTCATTTTTCATTTCAATAATTTTGGCAGGACAGAGTGTCCACCATATTTGCAGCTATGAGGTGGCTCGCCAGTGCTTTGGGAGTTTTTGTAATAGAAAAACACAAAGAATTTAATAAGCTTTTATCTTTCTGTCTACATTAATTGTGGCAAACAAGCATTCTCCCCAAGCAGGCTTATTTTTTATCCTGTGTTTCAGAGCACAGCTCTCTTGAAATAACCAAATGATGAAGTTTTTAGCAAAGCTTGGCTCGTGCCATTCTGAACACTTAACTCATACAGACACCTCATTTTTCAGGACTGGATACTACACAAGGAGAAAATAAGCCAGATCACTGCAAAAATAGAAGCTAGTTATCCTGATGAAAGATCTAAGGGAATCAGAGCTGTAGTAACTACACCCCTTAATATCTTCTTTGCACTATTCAGATAGGATATACTGCGCACAAATTCTTCTCTGAGCTTTAAGCTGCACTCCCTGCTGATTTATTTTATTTTTTTAAACATGTCCTAGCAATGGGTTCTTTGATTCGTAGAGATAATATTGTGACTAATTGTAAGCAGAACTCAGCATTCAAGTGTCGTTCACAATTTGATTTGGGAAGCCAGAATTCAGCCGTTCTTGGTGCTTTTGCATCTGAACTGGTAATCCTTGCCATACCACATTACTTGTATAAGAATTCATCCAGATTTGTAATTTCAAGGCGAAAAAAAATCAGCACACTGTGAGAAGAGTGAGAAAGGAGGTAGCACACGGAATTAAATGCATCTCAGAGGCTTGTCAAGAAAGAAAAAAATGGAGTTAGCCAGGATGTTTTTACAGATGATGAGGAAACAGAACAGTGTTAAAAGGTGATGTAGCTACCCACAAGACATTCTGCAGACACAAGAGCAAAGTTCAAGGGGGACTGTATAGCTCCAGGAATTTGTAATGGGTTACAGAGCCTTTCACCTCTTCATTCTTCTTGCAATCTGGCTCAGGGGATTTCTCACAGGACAGCCAGCTGATTGTAATTTTCTATGCAACATGGAGGGGTGATCCTAGGCAAGTGGCCACAGAACCCACAATTGCAAGTGGCATTAATTGGCATGTCAGAGTGGGAAGGAGTCCCTGAAGAATACACAAGGCCATGGAACAGCCCATGGGAAGCTGCTAGAAATTAAACTGAATGGACATTGGTACCAGCACTGCCCCCAGGTATACCCTCCCTCCCCCCGCCCCCGCCCAGTCTTTGGACCGAGCAAAGTTACTTCAGTGCTTTGCATTGACACCCTCCCCATGCTCCTAGGGCCTGTATTTCTGTGTGACACCTCTAGAAATGTAGCAACAATTCCAGCATAATTATTATAACAACTAGAAAAATAGAGCCAGTTACAAGACTGGCAATTAGGATTTTCATCTTCAGTCGAAAAAGGACTGGAAGAACACCTGGGCAGATGTGAGTCTTTGTGAAACTGAGATGTCACATAGAAGTGCTAGTAAAAGCCTGAACTTGACTAAACTGCTCAAGGGGCCAGTGTTACAAGACATTTTAACCAGCCAGCATGTGTCAGACTACACTGATTGCAGTGAGTACAGAGTTTGATTCCAATTTCCCTTGTCCCAGTTTTACACTGATGTAAATCCACTGTCTTTGGAGGAGGTCCTTTACAGCAGCATGGCAGCAGAATTAGACTCTCAGTCCGCAAGGAGAATGGTGGCTGCAGAACATATGAACAGCACCTCCTTCTTGTTCCAGTTATGCTCAGCAAAGTTCAACTCATTGCCATGGCACCTCCTGCTAATCATTCTGGGAATTTGGTCTTCCATCTCTGGCATGCCCTCTTCTGGCTGATGTCTCATGCACTGCTACCTGTCTTTTCCCAATTTTCCACCACATTGCATCAGGTCCCACGTCTCCCTTCCAGATGGTGGTGCTCCTGCCCCTGGGTACTACCCCAAGGCAGTGCCCAAGCTTTGGGATCTGCCCCTCCCAGGGAACCCCATTACTCCTAAAGCCCAACACTTGTCTATGCAACACACATTCATCATCTAGCCCCTTCCTTCAAGTGTAAACTGCAGACTCAAGTGGTCACTCATCATTAGCAAGAGTAGTTGGACTTGTTGCTATTACAACTCTGGCTGTCCCCCTGTAGCCCTATTACTTTCCTGGACCCTTTTCACAGAGCCTCAGCCTGGGGTTTCCTCAGGCCAGAGCTCCGCCAGCTTGCTCTGCCTTTCTCCAATGCTGCTCCATCCAAAGAACACTTTCCTACCAGGCAGCTAGGTCCATCTCCCTCCAAAGCAGGAGTGAGACAGAGCTTCCTCTGGCCAGCCACCACTTTATACTGCCAAGCCAGGCCCTGAGTGGCTACCTCAAGCCTGCTTGCAATTGGTTCCCAAAGGCCATTTTAGCCCTTGTGTGCCAGTGCCTCATTGCACAAGAAATGAGCCAAACAACAGGAATAAAATAGCACCACAAATTAAATGGGTGTCTGAAAGTCCTATAGCTCCACTGAGGTCAGCCTAATACTCAAATAGTCAGGAAGGGGTGCAGAACCCCAAACACACATACTTGGTCAAGGATTGGATAATTATCTAGATTTGCCTTGTGATTCCTTGGGCCCTTTGCTAAACAAAGAATATATGAAGCTTATTGATTAGGTTTGTAAATATTTAGGAGGCTCTCAGACTGCAGTGGAAGAAGGATATTGAGAGCTAAGCCGACAGATGATACAGCCCAGTTGTGATCTTGCTCCCAGTGGTTTTCCTATGGTGTAATTCAACCGACTACAGCGGAGTAGCTCCAGGTTTATAACAAACAAATATGAAAATCAGGGTAGAGATGCCAAGAACAGACCTCTTTTAAATATTTTTGTGAAATACAATACCAGACCCATTTCCAGTCATTGTTATTCGTTTAAGGTCAAGCTCAACAGCTTTTAACTACAGTTGTGTACACCTGAATAGCATTACTAAAAGGCAGATATGATCTCTCTCAACCAACATTTGAAGTAATTGCATAAAACTTAGCTTTGAAGTTCCCTCTTTTGCAAAAGCCAAATTTGTCTTATTAGGGTTGTGCTTAGCAGGCGGGTATCTATATTGAAATGTAATGTGCCCTGCAGTGTCCCTCATTGAGTCAGTGTGACTAGTGGAGGGAACTGCATTAGATTTCAACACTTTAGTGATAAAAAGCATAGAAGAAGTGAGTTTCAGATCAAATCAGGAAGCATTTGTGCTGTTAAAAGGCTCATTAGTTCATTATGTTTATTAGGATTCACACTATAGGCAAATATCTGTTTCTACGTAGAGAATTTTTGAGATGTTCATCACACACACAATCAGTATCAGGTTCAGTATCCCAGGGTGTTAATTATTCATCAGCAGAGAAGCAGTTTCCAATCAAAATCTATTGTCCAGTTCTTTTCAGTAATGAACAGAATGGGCTGCTTTTCCTTCCAGCCCATCACCACTTCCTTCCAAGCACTGGCAGAACTGCCTGTATCTACAGCATGGAGAGTGCTTTGTCGCTCTGAAGATGATGACATCTGGAAAACCTGAAAAGGGAGGAGGTGGGGGGATATTTAACTACAACAGCTGCATCCCATTCAGCTGGCTTGTCAAAGTACATCCTGATTGGAATAAATTACATTGAAGCCTTCTGAACACTGGAGGGGAAACAAGGTGTTTACAGCACACCACCTTGTTAGATCAGATGAAAGCCATGACACATGTCACACAAAGTTGCCCTGGTGGAGCTAAACATGAGTTTCTATCCAAAAAATGGAATGCAGTGCACTAGCATTAAAATCTGGAACATCATATTGAATGACAACATCCTCATATTACCACAGCAAGGTCCCAGTTCTCCAATCCATCACACTCATTTTATACTAATCAATCTGCAAATTTATAGTTACACCTGCTAAAGTTGATATAAAGAAGTAGAGAATTGTGCCCTAAAACAAAATAAGTACGTTACTGAAAACCATTTTTTTAATTTACGGTGCAGTTTTATTCTGAAAAGAGATGTTTTTCCTCCCAATGTGGCATTATAGGGCTGTTGTTTACAGCCACTCAGTGATGCCAGACCAGATTTGCTCAGATTACATATAAAAGATGATATTAAAAGAAAACTAATCACTAGCTCTACAATGTCAGGGAGGGAAATGAACTTCAAGCTTTGTTCAAGGGGTTTTTTTGAACTTATCAATACTACTAAGAATTACTTCAGTTGAACTGGATTACCAACAATGATAACAATGATGATGTGTGTGCCAGCATAGAATCCAGTTCTCACTGCCACACTCACCAACCGGAGGCAGTGGCAAAGGGGCTTGGTGATTCCAAAGGACCCTGGGCTTCCAGCTGCCACTGCTACTACAGCAGTGGCCCAAGCCCCGGTTCCTGTAATCAACACTGGAGTGCAGTGCAGTGCACCGCACCGCACCATGCTCCAATCAACTCTGAGGGCTGGCTTAGGGTGGGCAGGTTGCCACATAACACGCTCTGCACAGTGCTGAGGGCTGGCTGTCCCAGCCTTGCTCCTTCTGAGAATGCAGAACTGCCTCCTCCTTCCCCGATTTCTAGGGGGCTTGCACGTCTGTCAGCCACTCTTCTCTCTGCCCAGAGTGAAAAAAAGAAAAAAAAATCATTTAATTCGACAATACCTTACAGGAAACAGATCTCTTTTGTAAGGGGATGCCCTTTTCATTGGGTCTCTTTTCTGACTACATGAGCACTTTTCAAGTAAGGAAATTTCACAGACAGTCAGAAAGTGCATGACTATACATATCTTTCAGCCCTTAGGAGGAAATTAAGGAGACATGAACAAACTTGTGACCTTAACCAGGATTAGAACTTGTCAAGTGCGCATACAAGTGTATCAAGGGTGCATACAAGCTCAGTGTTTCAAGTTGCCCTGCAGCACAGAGTGTTCTAAAGGAAGGGGTCTTTAATTTTTGCCAAAGTATGGTATTTCTGATGGAATGAAATAGTCTCTCCTCCAGTTGTTTTGCATCTCAGGAGATTTCATCCCCCATTCAGAGCCTATCCTTTTACTCCCAGGAATATTACAAAACAGACATGACAGATGTTAATCGCCTCACTTACTGCAGTGGAAGGCACTCAGCTATTACCGCGATGACGGTGGCATAAGACCCTGTATGGAATAGATTAGAAAAACAACACTATACAGTGCCATCAAGTAGCCAAGCACGCTTGATACATTTGTTTTGTAATTTCTTCTTCCGATCTTCTCTGATAATGGTGCCATGATACCCTACATATTTCTGTTTGCCTTTTAAATCCATAATTCAGCTATATTGTGTATCCTTGCACCCAGACCAGCATAAGAGGTTTGTTAACATAAAAACAAGCCTGGGTATCTTTGTGATTACTCAAAGTCCAGAGAGCTGCTAACTAAGCAACAGTTTGCCACTAGCCTTTTGAGCCTGAAGCTCAATTACTGTAGAAGAGCAAGCATTCTGTTTTTCACCATGTCAAATGGAAGATTAATGGCAATTATCCTGCTGTCTCTCCCTGCTTCCATGCTCACTCAGACCAGTGTAATGCTCGGGCTCACCTCCTACCCCTTTCTACACCCAGAATCTCATCAAAAGTTCAAAATGCTCCCTCTCCCCCCCACCACCCCAACTCTTTTCCTTCAGCTCCGTCAAAGAGTTGCTTGCTTCATTTACAGATAGGCAGCTGAACAAATGTACTGAGCTGTTTGCATTTAAGCAGAAAATGACACTGATTGTCACTAAATATAATGAGTGCCGTACATACGTTTCATTGGAAACGCAAGCTCAAATTAGCCTGTCAGAATTTCACTGTACCCTGATGTCAGCTTGTCAAATGACACAATTAGCTCAAGAGAATAAAGAAAAGGCTTGTCAAAGCCATCAAGGTTTTCCTCTTGCTCAAGTCCCATCCCTTTGCTCACTACCTTTATTGAATCCAAACACATTTCATACTTGCAGTGAGGTAAATGCTGTCTATGTTTTCATGCTCACATCTTTCCCCTATTTACACACCAGCTCTCATGTCCCCATCATATGTAAAAACCATCAACTCTATGAAGGAGGAAGGGAACTAACTTTCTCACAGGCCTCAAAATTTGGTTTGTCTGAGGGTGAAGATGATGTCTGATGGTGGATGAAATCTTGTCAAAGACTGCACCTTACTGCTGTGTAAGTGCTGGGGAGGAAGCAAGAAAAATGCACCATTTAGAACCATACTGAAGAGCACAGTGTTGAAGTACAATAAATGACATCAATCATTTAATTCACGAGTATCTTCTCCCCCATCAAAGCACACAGGAACACACTACTTCTTCTTTCAGAGCTGCAGAATTCTCAGACACTAAGGACTCAACATCAGAATGAGTATGTGTTGCCTCAAAGGGATAGCAGCATCCAGCAAGCACGAGCAGCATGCTCACTAAACCCAATCACGTCTGAAACTGGCTCAGAGGTTGGCGGTGCTGCAACTGCAGCTAGATCTGCAAAGAAAGGAGTAAGTCTAGATACTTTGGCAATAGCAGCACCTTCTCACTCACCCGCGATGTCTTTTCAACTCCTTCTCACTGCTCTCCATCCCAGCCCCACATTCAGAAGTCCCCATACAATCACCATTATCTCTTTGGATGCCTGAGCAGTGACCTGGGTTAATGTACATCCTGATACTGTTGCTTGGTCAAATGAAAATATGGGCAGTATTCAACGTTGGGAATTATTTATTCTGGTGGTCAATATGTTTGTATTTTCCCCCTCTGAGACAGCAAAAAGTTGTTATGTTATAATCAGACCCATGTCTCCTTTTCCTCAATCTGAATTACAATTCCTGGCAAAGAGAGGGGAAATAGTGTGTCAAAGCTGCAGAAAGACACAAAAACAGCAGCAGCAGTGTCTTGACACTGAATTGTGGTGGTCAGATTATAATGTTGCACCAACAGAGGAGCTCAGTGTTTAGCCACGGCACAATGTCATGGTACGAGTACTGCACCAGAGCACCAGCACATCACTGTCTGACGCCTGGAGATAGCTGCTGAAATGGCACTGCAGCTCTTTCAACAGATTCCCTTTAACACAAACCACCACCCTCCATCCCATGCAGATGTTAAAGTTTTGCAGTCTAACAATCTGCTCAGCCAAGGTTAATGGTAAGGGCTTGTCTCAACAGGCATCTGAAGCTATGATATTAAATTGTGTCACCTAGCTCAGGCCAATCTACACTTTTTGCACACACTAAATTGAGCAGTTAAAGTCTAGGATGCCACTTAGGCTTTAACTTGACCAGTTTATCATGTGTTCAAGTACAATTTGCCTTGCCTTGACTAGAGTTTAGAAAGGTATTATTAGAAAGAGCTAGATAACATGATCTAGCACATACTTTTAAATCCTAGTCAGAGTGAAGCCTAACTGTCTTTAGTTCTGCTTGAACACTGAGGCTAGGGGTTTATAATTTGCCTTAGCCCAGTTACAAACCAGCCCCCCCACTGCCCCACAAGCACTTTTTCTGGAGACACTTATGTACACATTTGAGGCTAGAATCCAATGAAAGACTGTTCCACACCTTGGTTCTGCTATTGGTACAATTACTACTATACAGCCGTATCCTGATATAAGAGTATAATCTGACAGGCTACAGCTAGACTACAAATGTATCCTGAAATAGCAACTCCAGGTCTAAACACCATGCTCGAAATAGCAATGCTATTTTGAGCGCAGTATTCCGTTTTTGCTACCACACACTGTGAGAGAGATAGCGGAAACCTCAAAATAGCCCCGTTTGTTTTACCTCAGTGTTGTTTGGACTGCACCAACTTAAAAATAAGGTAACTCAAAATACCTTGAACTTTCGAGAAGTCCTGTGGCACCTTATAAACCAACAGATATTTTGGAGCATAAGCTTTCATGGGCAACAACCCGCTTCATCATATGCAGATGAAGTTTATGCTCCAAAATGTCTGTTCGTCTCTAAGGTGCCACAGGACTTCTTGAAGATACAAACTAACATGGCTCTCTCTCTGATCCCTGTCAAAATACCGTATGCAATTTTCACTGCACAAATTCCATAGATTGTGTCAAGTTACAGCTACACTGTAGCCATACCCAAGGGCCTAAACAAAATCTTTAGAAGGACAAAGAAACAAACAAAAGAAAATAATTAAAGCTCTAACCCTTACATATTCATTAGGCAGGAATGGAACATGGAAACGTTTAAAATAAATGCTCTTAGTGGTATTATTAAATGTTAACTTTTATGCCCATTAAATCATTTTGTAGCCTGTTAAAACAGCTTTTTGTGACCTAGGAAATACATAATTAATATATTTTTCTAGCAATTGATGTTTAATAATTAAATAGTTTGACTAATATTTGGAGGCTAAAAGAACAAGTCCTGTGAAAAGGCCCAATATTTCATGAAGAACATTACCAAGTCTTTTTATCATTTATTTTAAAATGGCAAGTACCACTCACTTTAGGCCTTCCTAAGTCCGGTGGGGATGGGAAAGAGGGCTTTTTCGCGTCAGCTCCTGAGTTCCAAAATATTTCCTCTTTGAATGGACATGGAATATCTGAATTATATGGGGGAATAGCTGAATCAATACAGGAAAAAAATTTGGGGAGTAAAGGCTCTTCGAAGTAGCGTGGGCATGCAGGTACTTTGAAGTCTGACACTTAGAAGTTGCCACGGGGGAGAATCTGCCGAGTGAAGTGCTACATATTCATCACAGAACTTCATTAGTAATCTCCCATCACCCTGATTACCATGTCCCATTCACAGAAGGGGGCAAGTGTAGACACAGCCTTTGTATCCCAGAGCCTAGGAGGCCTCTCCAATCCATCACTGAACTTTCTTGTTTTCTGTTTAAATAGCTAAATGTACATGCAATTAATATTTCTCTCCCCTTTTTCTGCTCCTAAAAATGTTCTAAACAACAGAGTCCCTGTATGGTGGAACTTACAGTACAATTCAAACAAGCAGGACCGTGACACATAAAGGACAAATTGGTATGTCAGTGGTAGGCACAGGATGGAACGATAGGTTACTGGAAAGGATTTAATTCAAGAAAGGGAGGGCACTTGAGGGAGAAAACTGGGTTTCCTTCTTGCATAAGGCATGACATGAAAGAAGGTATCCAACAGATGGCCTGTTGTAGTCAAATCCTATGATGCAAGTTTACATAGGGAGGAAATGAAAAGAAGAGACAAGGGAATGACATGCAGGTCTTCATTCAAGAAGATTCCTCCCCCACCCACCCCACCAGGGGTTTTTTTTGTTTTCTTATTTAATGAAGTATGAGAGCATCACATTCCATGGAAACCCAGAAAGAAACTACCGGAGCTTGAACAAGTGCAGCGATGTGTTATTTGTGCAGGTACGCTGCTGCTTTACAATAAGCATTTTTCATCTGAAGCAGCACCTACACTGATGACTGACTAATGTAATTAGGGGGTGATTCATTTCCTCAAAGTTTGGTAAATAAGCACATAGTGTGTGTTACTGGGCAACATTCCTTCTGAGTCATGATGTTCCCTGTACAGAAGAAGACTGGAATAGTGTCTGCTAATGAAAATTTCACATACGCTACACTGTTCTCAAAGCTTGCAGAAAAAATTCTGCAGCCTTAGGGAATGTGTCAGAAGAGGCTTAAACCTAAAACATTTTTGCCTGTTGCAGTGTTCAAACAAATGGTGTTTTGTAACCTATGTACAGAATAAGAATGAAGTTGCTAAAAAAAGAACTTCAGCTGTAGTTCAGCAAAGCCACTTAAGCATGTGAGTAGCCTCAGTGAAGTCAATGCACATGTTAAGACATGGGGCATTAGAGAATGAGGTATGCTATTTGGTGTCTTTCCTCTTAATAGATAAATGGGTCAAAAAGAATTGAAAAATGATTTTCCAGCAGTCCCTAAACTGTTCCCCTAGTCTCCTGATATATTCTACTCTGATCTACCACTAGCCAATAAGCTCACTGGAGAGGATGGCTTTGGACACGCCGCTGTTTGACCTTCTTCAAAAATTTCAACTGTCGTGTTTCAAACAACCAAATCTTCACCTTCTAACTGCGGTCTGGGACCCAGCAGTTTTCCACGGCTAAACTTTGGACTGCACTGCCATCTAGTGGATATCTTGATGGAAACCTGGAAGATGAGGCTAGCAGGAGGTGGTGTAACATTCCAAGGGGATGAAATGGATTTGATATGCATTGTTATACATGCTGTATCACAGACTGACCTCTGAAATGAGCGATGATGTATCATAATTAGTGAAGTAAAAAGTTCAACATAGTTGGATAAAAATGAGCAGATGTCAGCAATTTAATGTTCAACATTCATTTAGTATATGAGCTCATAAAATCATTTTCCATAAAATTGTATGTAATACACTTATTTCCAGGGCTCTTTTCTGCCAGAATGCAGCAGAACTGCATCCAGCACCTCTTTTCCCCAGCCAGGGATCCCGCAGCTGAGGCTGCTGGCAGGGCTCCACATCCCAGCCAACTCCCAGCTGCAGGGCTGCGGGTTCCCCCGCACCTCTGGCTGAGGATCCTGTGGCTGGCACTGACAGCAGGACTCCATGCTGCAGCTAGCTCTTACTAAGAGGTACAGACCAAGCCCAGATTTAGTTCAGACTCCAAAAACAGAAGTCAGTGCATCATTTCTCTAAACCAGGCCCCCATGCACTCAAAAAGCTTGTCATCTTTAACAGGGAAATTTCTTGGACCCTGAATGGAGTTTTCTGTTTACAATAAAACCCCAAAAGAGGCAAAGCGCGCATGGATTCAGGTTCCACTCTGGCCAGTTTGTACTGGCTCATTATGTAAAATACAGAATTTCTACAAACACTGAAACATAGCTCAAGACAAAACAGTTCCTAGACCTACGGAAACATCACGCATCTCTACTCCCCAGGATCAATTTATCTTGCTCCTTGAGCTTTTCTTGCCCATTATCCCCTCCCTCCCCTAGGACTCCATGACCTCCCCTAGTTGCTCTCAAGAGTCTTAAGCCCAAATTCTCAAAGGTATTTCAACATCTAATTCCTACAGTTTTCAATGGAAGTATGAACTTTATAATACCTTTTAAGGATTTAAGGCTTAGTGTCCTTGTGACCCCCCTGCTACAATTGGGTTCCGCTCATGCTACTCAGTAGCCAGCACTCAGTAGCCTGCCTTCACCCGATAACAGGACTAAATTAGCTCTTTACTTGAATATGGACTAATGAATGCATAAAATTAAGACACAGTAGCCTGTAAATGGCCGAAGACATTGCAATCAAACATGCTGTGAGAGTGACAACCTCCTTAACACATCACAAGGCAAAATCTAAGGCAAGGGATACTCATTTGAGTGCTTGCATTCAAACTCCATGGATCAAATACATTTTTCACCTATTCTGACATATTCATTGAAAACTTCCTTCAAACCAATAAAGAAATCAAAATCGAACACTTAAAAAGCCCAAAAGTAGTAAACTAAAACAGCGAACAAAAGCATGATTTGAGTAAGGTTTCAATTTTCAATGGATCTTCATTTAAAAGCAGAATTAAAAGTTTGCAGATTTCTTTATAGAAAGAAAACTCTCTAAGCCAGTGTTTCCCAAGTTTACTTGGTGAAGAAACTCAAAAGAATTTTGCGGAACCCCATTCCCAGGCTCTACCTCCTCAAACCCACCCTCCCGCACCTACAGGCTTTACTCAGCCCCCAGATCCCCAAGGTTTACCACCCATCCTGCAAACCCACCCACCTCCATCCCCACACTTAACCCCTCTCAGCCCCAAACCTGCCCCCCCATTCCCCAGGATTAAACCACCTCAGCCCAAACCACCCCCAAGGACTAATCCACCCGTGGTGCTGGCTGGGGAGCCTGTGCCTGGCAGCCATCTGCATCCAGTGAAAGGAAGGCTGGCATGGGAGCATTCCACTGTGGAGGGTGAGCCAAGCCATGCACACAGGAGGGGTGTGGACACTTGGGTAGTAGGCCGAATGAGGGGCTCTCTGCAGCTCCCTGCCCTGCCACCTCTGAAATAATGGAACTAAACTCAGTTGGTTTACCGGCCGGATCCCTCCCACTGCCCTGCTGGCCATTACACTAATTAAATTTAGTTCTACTGTTTCAGTGGTGACAGGACCGGAGGGGGGCGCAGAGGAGTCAGCTATTGTAATGGAAATCGCTCATGGAACCCTTGTTTTCACTTCTTAGAATCCTGTGTTTCCATGGAACACTGCTCTAACCCAACACAGCAAAGTGACTGATTATATTCAGATCAGGTTCTTTAACCAGATGTTACATATAATGTTATCAGTATAAGGCATGGTTATTGTGATAATCATATAGATATTCAAAAGAACCTGTATCTGTGTGCAAAATAGATGCACTGGTTATCATCATAATTCTGGCATTTACTATTTGTAGAAAGCATACTTATGTTATTCATAGACTTTTTTTCTAAATACATGGGGATTCTGCAAATGGTAAATACCATGTTAGACTCAGCTCCCACCGCATGAATTTCTTTTATCCTAGGGTCAACTTTTACTGCTCTGGCAGTGTGAAGAGGTCTTAAAATGTCAGTAAACTGCACAACAAGGGAGTGTAAGGACCCTTTACACTGCCAGAGTGGCATCACTAGCTGTTTATTTCAAGGAATATCGGGCCTTGAGTTTTTAAAAACATTCTTAGCAACAAGAGCAGTCACAGCCTCTAAAGTTCAATAGTCTGCTTGATAGGTATCTGAGGACAATTCATTGAAGGAAAAGGGTGACCAGGCAACACAAGCTACTGTGATACACAAAATAATGGCTGCAGTTGGAAAGCATCAAATAGAATTTGTTTCCAGTTACATTTCTCCTCTAACACATGAATAGTTTTCCATGGTTTCATTTCCTGTATTTTTGTCATATTAGACTAAAATCAAAGCAACAGTCTCATAAATGTGCACCGCCACTATTTTAATCTAATTCCAAAGGAAAACTGCTCTTTAACACAAGTCCCCATCTCGAACAAAGGGCTTCCTGCAAACCCAAAACGAAGTATTAGGGCTTATGTAAAGATAACCAGACTTCACAGATGGTGCAAATATGTCCAGAGTCCAGGCCTTCTAAATATTTACTATAGCAACCGAGGAAGAGATTAAAATCCCATGATTTCTTGAGGTCCTACGGAGTCATCCATAAATATTTAAAGCATGGTGGGGAAAAGTAGGTAGGTCTCAGTGCACTATGAAGCAAAAGACCTTATGTGCGATGCAGGTCAGGGCTGCCTGACATGAAGTGGTTCCCATTATAGGCATTCCAGTTTGGTTCATTGTCTTTAGGTACCCCCACTATAAAAACTGTTCCAATGCCACTGATCCTGGTTCATTTCTTTTTGCAGTTCTGTGTCGGTATATGTTTCTGAGTAGAGTTCCTACTTCTAGCTTCTTTGTCATGGAGGGGGGAAAAAACCCTAACCCTGTGACTCTCACTTATGAATAATTCTTAGAACTACAGTTGCATTACTCGCATGTGTAAAGACTATTGCATGAATCCAATACACAGTATCAGCATTAGCCCAGTGCTTTATATATTTGATTAGAGGAGAGTTGTACATATTCACTTACTTAATTAGCATTGCCCCCCAGTCTTCCAATCCAAAATGTGCTTCCAGAGCCATGTGTTTATTAACAGACACAAAATATCAGAGTAATAACTTTACATGTGAAATAACAAACTGACGATTCCCCTTTGTGGCATTGTGCATGCATGGATCTGAGAGAACTGAACTTCTTTTGATGATTAAACTAAATGTTACCTTCACAGAACAGCACATGCTTTCTGTTTAATGCAATGCTACAGAAAATTTTGATAGAAATGAAAAAAAGGATTCCATTGTAATTCCTGTCAAGTACTCTAAAGTCTTCTGGCCCAGCCTAGATTCTTTTCACTCTCTTTAAATGCATTGGGCCAAATTCACCGCTAGAAATGTCTTCCACCTCTGGTGACTTGGGTTCATGAAGCAGATAAAATTCTTGTCTCTTCTTTTCACTTAGGGCCTTCACAGTAAACTGGAATGGATTGCTTTGAAGTTTGTGCCCTCTGCTCTCTAAGTAATCATTTTTTCACCCCATTTATTGACCTCAGCTTCTCTCTCTTTATTGATCATAACCATATGGACATAATTTATAGTGGCTGCATGTGAAAACTGGATTTTGGGACCTCCAGAATTTTTTTTTTTTTTTTAAAAAAGCCTATTATTGGACTATGCTGTCTGAAGTGGAATCAATTTTAAATCATTACTGCTACTTAAATTAGTTTTCTCTTTTCTTTTCTTAATTTTCAGCCAATAAAATCATCTTCCCCAGGCTTTTAAACATTACTTCTCTGACTTCCATTTTCTGTGTTAAAACTGTCATCAAGATTAAAGATGGGCAGAAAGAAGAACTGAAAATGTTTTAATTGCATTCTGCTACTAGGTCAATACCAAGGATTGCTAAGGGCAGGGATACTAGAAGAGAAGAAATACAGAGATCAAAGACTTTTTGCACACCCTTAGACAAGCAATCAATTATATGTATGGTGACCATATCTCTGTGTCCCAAATACAGGACAGGGAGATACGGCAGAGCGGGAGGGGCTCCTCCCGGCTGCATGAAAAAGTGGGGAAGTGGCAGCTGGAGTGAATTGGTAGCCATAGGTGCTCCTGGCCCCAGAGCCCCAGGAAAGAGGTGGCTGCAGGTGCTCCCCTCCTGGAGCCCCTGGAAAGTGACTGCCACAGGCACTCCCTTTCCGGAGCCCCAGGAAAGTAATGGCTGCGGGCATTCCTGGCCTTGGGAAAGTGGTGACCATGGGCACTCCCAGCCCCGGAGCCCCAGGAAAGCAGCAGCTATGGGCACTCCTGCCCCCACTGCCAGCCCATGAGGGCCTAAATACAGCACAATTCATCCCTTTTAAAAATTAAGTTGGGACACCTTTTTGGCATCCCAAATATGGGACCATCCCACCCAACGTGGGACGGGTGGTCACCCTAATTACCTGGCAAGTGAAATGCTAGGCAGTAATTATTCTGCCTGTGGTGCTCTCTTTCTCTTTTGTTTGGTATCATAATATCTTTAAAATAGTAACATTTTACAGAATTGTTACTCAGGGAACAAGACAACTCCACTGTATGCTACTGATCTGAATGACATCGGCTTATACTGTTCACTCATAGGGAACTGAAGAACATTTGCGTACATAAAGAGTCCACCCTTACTTCTTGTGCTTATAAAGTTAGTGGGAATACTGCATGAC
This sequence comes from Carettochelys insculpta, assembly GCF_033958435.1. Lineage (NCBI taxonomy): Eukaryota > Metazoa > Chordata > Testudines > Carettochelyidae > Carettochelys > Carettochelys insculpta. The sequence goes on along the minus strand of NC_134139.1, from coordinate 84,423,722 downwards.
CTTACTTATTTCCAAGGACATGTGAAAATATTTTAAATGGAGACTACTCTGTGTGCGCACACAAGTAACAGAAGGGTAGCCCTATTAGTCTGTATCCACAAACAAGAAGTCCTGCAGCACCTTACAGACTAACAGATTTTTTGGAGCATAAGCTTTCATGGGCAAAGACCTGCTTTGTCAGATGCATGTAGTGGATATTCCAGAGGCAGCTCTAAGTATACAGGCTCACAAGAAGGAGGGAGTACCACTCAAGAGGAAGGCCTTTTTCCCCACAGAAACTTGTGATTTTTGATAAAAATTTAAAGCTGAAATATTTCAGTTCAGAAGTGCAGCTGCATGGAAGCAAGACAGGAGAAAGGTTAAAGCAGGTGGACATAACCTCATAGTGGTTTATGTCTTTTAACAGCCCAGGCAGACTAAAGAGGCATCTGAAGCAAGCTCAGAATGGCCTATGGCTGGTCAGCAGCCAAGCAGGCCAGAATGCATTAGACACTTAAGGCAATGCAGCAATCCAGAAAGGAAAAGCATATGAGCAGCCTAACGCAGAAGTCTAAGTTAAATGGAACACTTTCCAGAAATCCTAATAAGGGGTGCTTACAAGCTTGAAAATCAAGTGGTCCTTAAAAGCATGTGTTCTCTGTCCAGTCAGGGAATTTTGTCCTCTAAAAAAGAAACTGTAGGCAAATAAATTTTTAAAAAATAGTAGGGGGAGACTTGAGAAAAATACCAGGAGACACCTTCAGTACAAAGTCCAAAACTAAAACTGAAACAGCCCAGGTTGACCAAAAGTTTTGTGGACACTTGTGAATGAACCAGGATCCAGCTTCAAGCAAAACTGGGCCAATTTATGGTATAAGAGGGTGTAAAAGCAAATAAATCATTACCAAAAAGAAAAAACTTCATGTGAAAGGTTGAAATTAGAAAAGCGGCAGTGTACTACCTCTGCATGAGGTAAAGAGGTTTTTGGTTTTCCTCTTCAACCACTCTGCCTACCAAGAAAGCTGCTGTCACCTTTCATTCTGTTATCCAGCACATACACACTTGGCTTTAACTGTGTGATATATTTTTCCCAAGTGTTTTCTCCCTTCGTTTGCCAACATGTTGCCTTTGGACAAACACTGGGTAATTCCTTAGAACATGAGTTTGGCCATATCTGGCTCACAAGGATTTCTGCCAGTCAAGAACACTTTTAGTTCCTATTTTTGCTTAATTTGCCTTTTCCATTCCATTTTCGGCTAAGAGAAAAAGAAAATACAAGCATATGCATAAACATATGCAAATATATTGAGATTTTTTTCAACAGAACCACATACAAGTATGCATCTTCTGTATAAAAGCCTTTTTTTTTTCTTAAAAGGAGTTACTTAATTCCCCAAGTTCACATGACTTAATACAAAGCCTACCACATGCATATCAGCTGGAATATTTTAAACTTGATTACAAATATGTATTTCTCTAACACATTACACTCTTCCTGGACTTATTGTACTTCTTGTAATTATCCAGAATCTGCACCAAAACCTGTTTAATTTCATTTCTATCTTTCTCATAAAAACATATTGGTCATTTCAATGGGCTCATCCCAAATAGAAATGGTCACTGGACTTCATGTGCCTTGTACTGGAAAGCACTGAAGGGCTAGAGATGGCTTGCCTCAGCCCCTTATTAAAGTATCCAGTTTGCTCTTGGTGCTAGTTAGCAGTTGTTTGACACACCTGCCTCTACTCTAAGGGGAAATCTCTTGCACCAGCTCCTCCCAGAACTGCTCTAGCAATAAGGAGAGGCGGAGCCAAGCTGTTGCTGCAGTGAGCATTAACGGACCCTGTTAAAGCCTGCTCACCTATGTAGTGTTGATATTATGACCATTCTCATTACCCAGCTACAGGTCAGATTAATCAATATCATCAGCCCTTAAAAGATCTGACTCCTCCTCTCAACCGACCCATCTTCTCTTGATCCTCAAGTCACAGGGGAGCCCTTTCTCTCAGCTAAAGAGGAAGACTCCTCACACTGGAGAATTAATTTGTTACCCACCACCCTCCACTTCCCTTCACAAAAACCTGAGGGGTGTGTGAACTTTCCCTTCCCTCAACACCAAGGGACCAAAACTACAGGGAACCTACTTCTCACAAAACTTCAAGAAACCCAACCCTTCTCCCCAACAGATATCAGATACACTTTTTCCAAAACGTCTTCCTTGATGAAGTCTCAAGGGATCAAACCTCCCCCTCACCAGGGCCCCTTTCTCAATTGATCCCATTACCCCAAGCCACTGGGAACATAACATACCATCTCTTTAACAGCAGGAGAAACATTCCACACAGGAATTTTCCTTCCTAGTTCATCAGCAGGTGTATGTCCCACACCTTCCCCACTCCCCCCAACACAAGGCCCCATGAACTCAACTTCCCAGGGACATGCTCTGATCACAAACCTGCTTTCCTCCTCTCCAAGTGAATCTCAAGAGACCCGACACCCTTAATCCAAGCCAAAGCCACAAGGTATTTCCTCTCCTCCATCTTTTCACAGGAAATCCACTATCATCTGTTGCTCCGTCCCCACCACCCTTCCTCCATGCACAACCACAAGCTACAAGATATTGTCTCACTCAACCTCCCATCAGACTTAAAAGGGTCCCAGATTAGAGGGAAGTAAATTCTTACTTGACCCCAGACCTACCCTGCCATGCCCCCAACCTTCTTCAGTCTAGAAAGAACCTTCTCCCTGTTCTCCAGAAGCTCACCAACTGGAGCACAAAGCCACCTAAACCCCATGGATATGTATTTGGGAACGCTTTCCCATGCAATCACGGTTACAGTACTATTTGATGTGCTAGTTCAGACAAGAGCTAACGCAAATATGGTTAGTCAAGCAGACAATCATACCCTTACAGACTTAGCCAGACTCTGGCCTAAAGACAAGCAACAAACAAGGGGATGGAGACAATAGGAGGAGAATTTAGTCAATAACCTACATTTTTATAGCTATTCTATTTCAATGCAAATCTATTAACCATCTCTTCAGCCTTTATCTTATTAAGCTGGTTAACGTTGTGATGAATGGGAGGGCTACTACGCTTTTCTAGATATCCCAGCCATTCAGTTTACTAAATTACTTGCAAAGGACTGAAACCAGAGACTGTGGGTCCCTGAATATCCAGGAAGTGTTGGCAGGCAGCCAGGTGACCCAGTAGGAAGAACATGTGAGATCTGAATTGAAGCAGTGATCTCCTTGCTTCAGTCTTTTAGGCAGTCAGAGGAGAGATACTGAGATAAAATGAGCCTAAAACCAGGAATGGAATTTTTCAGTAATGTCTGTGCCTAGAGAGGACTGGACCTTGGGACAACAGATATGTGAGTAGAAGGGGATGTTTAGTCAGACTCGATCAGATAATTTTCTCTTTAATTTTGGGTTTGGTTTGTGGGACTTCTCTATGCTGATTTACATACCGCCCCCATGCACTCTAACTTTTAAAATGGATACCAAGGAAGCAATTCTCTGTGCTTTAAGATACCTTTTTTTCAAATTGCTCTATAACACCTAACAACTAGATATGCTTACCAAGTACAGTAAACCCTTGAGAAGCACAATTACAATTTTCACTTGGCTCACAGTAACACAAGTTAAGAGCAAATCCAAATTGTCCCCCGCCCCGCCGCCTCTGGCCCATAGCTCCCCCAGCTGGGAGACCCAGGCAGGCACACAGCTGCTTGCAGTGTGGTTTCTCCCAGCTGGGGACCCCAGCGTGCAGGCAGCTGCTTGTGCTGCAGTTTCTTCCAATTGAGAGAAGACAGAGGCCGTAGGGATGCCTCCTCCATTTTCCCTAGCTGCCCACTCCCCCAGTAAGGGGAATTCCTGGGTTCTCCCCAACCCTGCCCCCAATTTACATGAAATTCAATTTAGGTGGAGGTTGCTCAGGATGCAAACTCCACGTAAATCGAGGGATTACGGTACGTCTTGTTTTGTTAATGAGATAAGCTTGTTAGGACTATGATCTGAATCCTGTTTCTAGAAGGAAGGATATTGTGTATGTACATGCCCGAGAATGAAAAGTCAGCTAGAAAGAAATTACACTTACTTTCAAGCACTCCTGAGGGAGGGTTAAGAGCCTGGGGTTACCCCACTGGGAGACATCTGTGTCTTCTTGGGTTCTCAGGGGGGTTTTTGGAGTCAGGTGGTGGCAGCATATGCCCCAAGATCAGGGAATCTGTGACCTTGGGGAGTTATATCCTTTAGTGGCAGACTACTTTAAAGATCTTGCAGGCCTCCAACTTCTGCAGTCAAATTGCTGGAGTGAGGATCAGCCTCGACAGAGGTAATGTAGACATCATGAGAAAAAATAGTCCTGAGGACAGAACTGAAGGGGGAAACAGAAGCAGCGTAACAGATCACTTCAGGGAAGGAAATAAGCGGTGATGTTGGGGGAAAAAGCACAAAGAGACTTGTGGGAAAAAAGTGGATGAAAAGGCAGTCCGGGCTGTATGGTTGGCAAGGTGGAAAGGACAGAAAGCACTGCTGCAAGAAACCAGTGACTATGTTGAGAGAGCCAAAAGAGTGAAGGGCCTTTATGCCCATGTGTGTTAAGTTTATAGGCAGCAGACTGGTTAGAGAGGAGGCACAGGATATAAAGAGCACAAGAAACCAGGTCAGCTTGAAATTCACATGCAGAATTACATTTTCAAAAGTGCCTACATGGCCCAGGATGAGATTTTTAAGTAATCGCACTTAGGTGCCTAAATACTTTTAAAAAATCTGGCCCTTGACCACTTAAATCTTCCTGAAATTCAGTGAGATGAGATGTAAGAACCTGGGAAAATTCACTACCGTGCATAGTATCCAAGGGTTGAAAATGCTAACAGAGTTATACCCATACTACCATATACGTAAGTTCATCTGTATAATCACTCCCATGATGACAGTTCAATACCTAGTATTTCGCTGCATGCAAAGAGTGGTTTTATATGTTGTTTTTAATTTACTTTGTTAACAGTATCCCTTCATCATATATTTATCTTTTCCCTAACAAGACTGGTTGTTAATCACAATATCTTATTATTATCCACTACATGCCTTCAATTTATTGGAAAAAAAATTTAAAAGATTGAATTCACCAAATGTTCTAGGTTAAATTATTTAATCACTTTGGATAATTGATTAATTAACTAGAAAAACAACACTGGAGAAATATGTGCCACTTTTTGATTGTCTGTCCTGTGTCCAGATTCGTAATGACTTCAGATAAGCCTCTTGCTTCCTGAGAGCAAATAATGGACAATTACTTGTCTTCTAATTCAGCTGCTCTGAAGAGGATAGTCATGCTAGATTCTCACGCTTCTGTCTCATGTCTGCAGGCATGAGAAAGGCTGAGCTCCCCAAGATCTAAAGGGTTTTTTTTCTGTTCCTAATGGTACTGGATAGGAATGTAAGTCGCTTTGTCCACCACTCCTCTTTGTCCAACGCTGATGATCACATTCCATCCTGGAACCTTAACCTTTGAAGCTTCCATACAATTCCTGCTATAAATAGAAAACCAAAGCTTCCCAAGGAAGAATAAGGCAAGCACAAAAAAATACACTGACATATATAAAACTGTACACTTTGCTGGTTGTATCCATGCCTCAGTGGATTCCATATGGGGATGGTCAGAGACAACATACACCATCCCAATCACATACAAACCATTTTGTTTGTATATTTGGATTCCTGGTTCCTCTGCTGGGCTTGCCAAAGCACCCAGTGGAAAGAGGTGCCATGTTTCAGAGAGGGCTGACAATGCATGTGTCCTGTAAGCTCATCATAATTCACTCTAGTTTACAAAACTGCTCTAACTAACGAGTGGCTGTGGCTACACTACATTCCCCTTTCTGAAGGGGAATGCAAATGCAGGCAATCAGAAATGCAGATGAGGTGCTGATTTACATACTGAGTGCCTCATTTGATAATGGCAGCCACTTGCTGTTCAGAAAGGGCTGTTTTCAGGAAAAAAAAAACAAAAAAATAGGGGTAGATGGGGTTCCGTTGAAAACAAACCCTGTTTTTGAAAACACCCATCTTCCTGAAAAATGTGAGGAAGGGTGCTTTCAAAAGCAGGGTTTCCTTTCTAATGAATCCCGTCTAGGCGGCTCATTTTTTTCTCCGGAAAACAGCACTTCTGGAACAGCGAGTGGCCGCCATTATGCAAATGAGGCATCGGATATGTAAATTAGCACCTAATTTGCATTTCGGATCAAGAGCATTTGCATTCCCCTTCAGAAAGGGGAAGGTAGTGTAGCCGTAGATGCTGTATACATATATTTCCTGTCTACTCACTCGCAAAAAATCCTTCACAAACTGTGAGGATACTGAACCACTAGCAAAAGGTGCTGAAGGTGAGGAACATGCCATCTGAAAAAGACCTGCAGCGGAAGCCGCTTGTGAAAAGATCTGTTCTGTGATGACCAGCCTTCTGATCTGCATGACTCCATGATGCAAGCTGCAGTGGCTCATATGCACTTCTTTGATCTTTCAGCCAGAGGTGGAGATCCAAGTTGGTCAGCAAGTTTCCTCTTGCCAGTCCTGCTGACAAACTAGGCTGGACTATGATTTACCAAGTGAGAACAAGGATGTACAGCTGCCACCATAATGGTCTCCAGATCATTGACCTGTGTTGCTTTGTTTAGGGCAAGCTCATTGTAAATTCGTGTATAATATTGAGCACTCTGGAGGCTTAGGATGGGAAAAGAATGATGAGTTACTTTTATGATTCAACAAATTGTACATGATGCTATAGGAGTGCATGTTCAAAACTAATAAAAGGAAATTTTTCTTCACACAGCGCACAGTCAACCTGTGGAACTACTTGCCGGAGGAGGCTGTGAAGGCCAGGACTCTATTAGGGTTTAAAAAAGAGCTCGATAAATTTTTGCAGGTTAGGTCCATAAATGGCTATTAGCCAGGGGTAAAGTATGGTGCCCTAGCCTTCAGTACAAGGGCAGGAGATGGATGGCAGGAGATAAATCACTTGATCATTGTCTTCTGTTCTCCTTCTCTGGGGCACCTGGTATTGGCCACTGTCGGCAGGTGGGATACTGGGCTGGATGGACCTTTGGTCTGACCCAGTATGGCCATTCTTATGTTCTTATGTCCTTTATGGAGTGTGAAGGCATATAGCCTCGGGAGAGCTTGACGTGGTCAGAGTGTGGGAGGTGGGAAAAGAAAAAAGGTGTACATAGGTACAAGAGTAGTGTGGCCATGATGGCACTGTGAAAGTCTTGTTAGTGGTACCAAAAGTTGTTTTTGCTTGTTTTTTTCCATTTTCAACTACTTTTTATGAATAAAAGGATCAGGCATAAAATATTTAAACTTCATTTATAACTGAAAAACAGCAACATATCGAAGAAGGAAACGACAATTGTACTGTTAAACAGAATTCTATCAGTTTAACAAAAACTGTAACAGTAACTCTCTAAATCTAATTAAAGAAGCCTGCTCTTTTTGAACACAATGAGCAGCATTCTATTTTAAGGACGAGAAAAATTCTAGAGACACCTTGAGGGTTTGCTAGTAGAAAACATTAATCATACAGGCAAAAGAAAACCAAATGAAAGACATTGTGTATGGGAGGTAGAAACACACATGGAATCAAATCTCACACCTCTATTTTGCAATAAGACAATTCATATTCTAAAAATAACCTGTACTTCACTAACTAGTATCATTCATGCCATAGACATGTTAGGAAAGGAGAATGTCAGACCCACTGAAATTAAAACAGGTTGAACCTCTCTAATCCAGCACCCTCAGAAGGTCAATATTGTCTAGCAGCATTACCAACTCTTTCACTGCTTACTGGGCTCTTGGAAGACATTTAGGGATAAATTGGTGCAAAATAACAGTCCAGAACACTGAGAGCCAGGACTGTTGGCTGCAAACAAACTTTATGGGACCACAGGAAACTTGACCACGTCCATGATAAGTGGTCATCCAGGTAACTAAAATCATTCCCGGCATGAATGGTGCCAGATTAGAGCGTTTCAGCCTGTACATGGACTCAGCATTAAGATAAAAAGTTTACATGACCACTGAATGGAGGAAAAGGGAGGTAATTGCCCCCAGATCCAGCATTTCAGAGAGGCCTGGACCTCCGGTCACCATGGAGGTCAAAGCTGCAGGTCCTATAAAATGCTGCAGAGCACTGTGCTGCTGCTCCGCAGGCAGCTCAGAGGGAGCATGGTGGGGTGAGGGCAGAACTGCCCTAGCCCCACCTCTTCTGCCCTTGGCCCTGCCCCTTCAGGGCTACGTCTACACATGCACGCTACATCGAAATAGCTTATTTCGATGTAGCGACATCGAAATAGGCTATTTCGATGAATAACGTCTACACGTCCTCCAGGGCTGGCAATGTCGACGTTCAACTTCGACGGTGGGCAGCACCACATCGAAATAGGCGCTGCGAGGGAACGTCTACACGCCAAAGTAGCACACATCAAAATATGGGTGCCAGGAACAGCTGCAGACAGGGTCACAGGGCGGACTCAACAGCAAGCCGCTCCCTTAAAGGGCCCCTCCCAGACACAGTTGCACTAAACAACACAAGATCCACAGAGCCAACAACTGGTTGCAGACCCTGTGCATGCAGCATGGATCCCCAGCTGCAGCAGCAGCAGCCAGAAGCCCTGGGCTAAGGGCTGCTGCACACGATAACCACAGAGCCCCGCAGGGGCTGGAGAGAGAGCGTCTCTCAACCCCTCAGCTGACGGCCGCCATGGCGGACCCCGCTATTTCAATGTTGCGGGACGCAGATCGTCTACACGTGCCCTACTTCGATGTTCAACGTCAAAGTAGGGCGCTATTCCCATCCCCTCATGGGGTTAGCGACTTCAACGTCTCGCCACCTAACGTCGATTTCAACTTCGAAATAGCGCCCAACACGTGTAGCCGTGATGGGCGCTATTTCGAAGTTGGCGCCGCTACTTCGAAGTAGCGTGCACGTGTAGACGCGGCCCTGAAGGTGAAGGGCTTGGCCCTCCCTTCCACCTTGACCCCAGCATCTCTTGGTGTTATTGGCTGTCTGTACAGTCTGTACAGGAACTTACGAAATGCTTCTAAAATGTATTGTGCTGGCATATTCAGGCGTTCTTTTAAGACCTGCAATGGACTCTTCAGAGACTGTATCTAAGGTTATGTCTACACTACATGATAAAGTCGAATTTAAGGCAGTTAGCTCAATTTTACATCACTGTCTTCAATGCAAATACCAATAGTTTGATTTTAGGGAGCAATAAGATCGATATCATAACATCAATGAAAGCAGGTGGGCATAGCATCAGCTTCGAATTTAAAATTTCATATAAAGACTAGCGTGGAAGCGCCAAGTCTTAAAATCAAATTTATGTCCCATATATATATATATATATATATATATATATTATATCCCACAAAGCTACACAGTTACCCGATATGTATGGCCGCTTCCATCTCCACTGCTCTCCAGGTGCGCAGGAAGTAGGTCACAGGAAGCCCCAAACTACACTTCATCACCAGCAAGCCCAGGAAATATAAGGGGTGTCCAGAAGCTATAATTTCTTTTACCCATCGCATCACACTGTATCAGTAGCCATCGCTTGCAATGATGAGCACTTAGGGTTGTAGTCTGGTTAGTACTTGGGGTCACAAGATAGCGCCAGCAGAGCGCCCTCAGGAGCATCTGGATTTCCTTGCTGTTTGGAGAGAAGAGTCATCGGTGCACAGCCTTCAAGGGTCCAAGCGAAATGCGGACATATTTGAGAAGATATTGCTTGGGATGATTGCCAGAGGTTACTCCTGGGACTTCATGCAGTGCCAGGTGAAAAAGTGAAAGAACTCTGGCAGGAGTATCACAAAGTCCAGGAAACCAACTGGCGGTACAGGTCACCTTCAAAGACTTGCCGCTATTATGAACAGCTACACGTGCTTCTTGTAGAGGACCCGAATACATTGCCCATTCTTAATTTCGACTGTTTTGGAGGCCCTATCCTGGAGTCCAGGGTGAGCTAAGAAGAGCTGAGGGGCCAGAAGGAAGAGGACAATGGAAAGGAGGACAAGGCCAAGCAGCAGGGCCCTGGGAAAGCTGTTTCAGACAGCCCCGAACTCTTCACCATTGACCTGGAGACAGTCCCCTCTACAGCAGTCCCTGAGACCCCAAGGCCCAGACGTTCTGGTGAGTATTTTTTTCTAAATGCTTCAAGCGGGTTGCGGCTGGGTATAGGTATGGTTATAGGTTTTCTACGGATCTAGGCCTCTCAGAACAGAGTGCTAATATTTCTGGGTATGGAATACTTATCCTTTTTGGAGAGCTCCAGGAAGGCCCATGTACTCTTGTATTTTTACATGAGGTTTTTGGGCAGGTATGACATTGCAGCTTCCACGGTAGCACACTTTGCCAAAACATGCAACCAGATAGTGATCTGGTATCATAGCATCACACAGCATTTTGGTAAATTTTGCAGGCTTGCACTCACACAGGATAAGGATTTCTTCTGTTTCACTATCTGTTATTCTTAGGAGTGTGATGTCTTCTTTGGCAACCTAAAGCAGCACAGGAATTTGGATTGGATTTCTTTGCAATACTCGCTGCCCTTTTACATTTCCCTGGAGTGCATTGCCGCACCACGTGACTGGTGGGCGCTCCATCTCCCTCTCTCTGTGCGACTGCCAGCCTCTCCAGGCCTTCTCCCCTCCCATTTCCCCTTCCCCCTTCATTTCTTTTAACTTTACAGGGATTCCCTCCTGACACAGCCATCCATGCAACTGGAATCAAACCCTCCCCCACAACCATGCAGCTGCTGAGCTCTGTGGACCCTGGTCCCACACACCGACGTGTCCAGCACAGGTGGGTTTTCCTTGTGGAGCACTGTGTTAGGAAATGGCTGAAAAAAAAGACTTTTCCCCCTACTCCAGGACACCGGCCTACTTCCCCTGCTTTGCAATCCCTCTCCTTTGTAAAGCAGACAATAGCTTATCATGTCCACAATGAAATGGCGTGGATAAGTCACGGCTTGTGCAATGCACGGTTTGAATCCTTGTCATCCTTAAGAAGCCTTAAGTGGCCCTGCAAAAAGAAAGTTTCACTGATTGTAAAGACAGAGACCCATTCACTCCATGGGTAAGTGCTGTGTGTGTGTGACTTATATCTCAATTTTGACCTTCACTTTCCAGCAGGCATCCTTGGTGTGGATGTAAGGGAGTGAGAGGAAGGTGTGGCAGTGCAGGGGCTAACCAGAACCTGTTTGCCCAATTAGCCCTGCCCCATTTTACCTGAAGCCAGCGTCAGGCCTGGAGGCAGGATGAAAAGAGAGAAGCTAGCCCAGTTCAAGGCTGGCCAGCAAGGACGCAGGAGCAGGCTCTGCCATTGACAGGACCTGAGCCAGAGTGCTCCACTGGGCCAGTCACTGGAGGACGCAGCCTCCACACCCTCTCACAGGTGCCAAGGGAGCGAATCCCAGAGAAACTGGACTCTTGTGGCCACACCCCAAACTAAAGATATACATGGTAATAACAGGGATAAGCCCTACACCCTGAGTCCATGGGTCGTGCAGAGACCTAACCACTAGACCACCCTGCGGTCAGGGTAATGCTGTTATGTTACAGTGGAAGACAGGGCAAGGAAGTGCAAAAGGTCCAAGCAGGACCTTATCTTGCAGCACAGGGAGCAGGCTCAAGCAGAAAACGCTGAGAGGAGTGGCGCTAGGCTGTGCTTGAGTTCGGCAGAAAGCAGTTGGTGTCCCTGAGAGAGAACACAGCAAAACTCATAACGGACATGAGCTCCCAAACCGAAGTCCTTCACTCCACACTGGAGCTGCAGAGGGACTCCCAACACAACACTGCTGGCTCCGCTCCCTGCTGCCAGGACTCCCCTGAATAGAGGTTGCCCACCCCCCCCCCAAGCACTGAGGTCCCTGTATGTGGGAAAGGAGGACAAGGACAGTCTGCTGCTCTACTCCCAAGAGCCACTGAAAAAGGCTATTCTACCACCCTTGACACCCCTGTTTTTCCCTGCTGCTTAACCCCCTCTCTACCCCAAAATAAAGTTATTCTTTTAATGACAACCATAGTGTGATTTTTTTTTTAGTATCCACAGGTAGTGGGGTGTACAAATCATTGTGGGGACTTGCGGGGGTGGAGAGAGCTGATAGCACAGCTGCCCACTGCTACAACAAGGTCCAGAGAGAACTAGCGGCAGAGGGACCCAGGCAGGGGTGGAGAAGGCTGATAGCACAGCTGCCCGCTGCTACGCCAAGGTCAACAGAGGACTCGCAGCAGAGAGATCCAGGTAGGAGTAGTGAGGGCCAATAGCACAGCTGCTCATCTTTTTGTGAAAATAACCCTCCCTTTACATCCATTCTTCTTCCTGCAACTTAACCCATCCCCCCCAAATAAAAGCATTCTTTCTATGAAAGCCACTGTCTGATTTATTGGTTCACATTTGGTAGGGTGCACAAATCATTTTGGTGAGTGTGGCGTGATATTACAACAATGAAATAAAGTGCAATCATGTCTGGAAGATCATTCATGAAGCTATGTTTCAAAGCCTTCTTGATTATCCCTGTTGTTATTGGAGAACAGCCTTGTAGGTGCTTGCAAATAAGCTTTGATCACGGCATCAGCCTCTGCACTCCAGACTCTCTGTCCCGCCTGGATTCACAAATGTTATGCAGAATACAGCACACTGTGATTACAGTAGGGACGTTAGTTTCTGAAAGATCCCAATGGGACAATAGGCACCTGAACCTCACTTTTAAGCAGGTCGATCATCCGGGCTAGTGTAGACAGCCTGAGAGTCCATGTCTGGGAGACAGATGGGAACTTTTATCTTACTTCTCCAACATCTTTACTCTTGGTTTCATGCCTATAGAGCTCTCAGCTACAGCTGAACTAGCCCCTTCCTTTCATGGTAATGAGCGAGTTGGGAAGATGCTAATGAGGCACTGTCATGAATATGCAGTGTCTCATTAGCATAATAGCAGCCACACACGATTCGAAAGTGCTGCTTCCAAATAGGAAGAAGGGGCTTGCGAAGTCCGTGGGGTCCTTTCAAAGGGCCCCTGTCTACATAGGCAGCACGTGATTAGAAAGCAGCACTTTCGAATATTGTGCAGCTGCCCTTATACTAATGACATGCTGCATATTCATGGCAGTGCCTCATTAGCATCTTCCCAACTTGCTCATCGCCATGCCCCTTCCAAACGAATGGGCTAATGCAGACATAGGCTTCATGTCTGGAATATACATCCTGTCCCCACCCAATAGGTTCCTTAATCTTTTCCACACTTCTAAATCTGTCTGGTAAAATCTATCTTTTCACATCACTACTTGTCCTTTCTACTCATTATCAGTATCTACTTCTGCTTCTTCTGCTGAGCTATATTCCTGGGTCTTAACATTTTCTTTGCCTTCTTGAGACTATTTTTTTCAGGAGAGGGAGTGTAATATCTAGACTCGTGAACTACGCTACATAAATGTTTTTATTATTAATAATCATGTTGGATATTACACAAAGAACGATCACAGTATGATTTGTTGGCTATCCATTTTAGTGCCAGAGAGAATTAGGTGGTGATTTTAAGCCCTTTCAAGTTTCTTATGAGGGAAATGGAGTCAACTAGAACTTTAAATTACCAGTATATTTCCACCTTACAAACCCTTTTTGTCTGATTGCTGCTAAAAATAGATTCCTCCTTTTAGAAAGGAAAGTTATTTTCTCGTGTGAAATTCTAATATTTCAGCCTACGCAGAGCTGCTTTCTTGGCAGCTCCAAGGTAATGAGCAGTCTCGCAAATGCAAAGGGCTGCTCATTAGCATACTTGTGTGGCTAATTAGCATAGCCACACAAGATTTTGCTCTTGGCAGAAGGTGGTGCCAGCAGAAAATGTGCCATGTGGATGTGCCACTGCTGGCTAATCAGCCCCCATCCCCTGTCACCAGTCCCTTGTCCCTGAAAAACTTCAGAGGCATGTCACATGGCATGTTTACTACTGGCACCACCCTCTGCTAAGAGTAAAATCTCATGCAGCTATGCTAATCAGCCACGTGAGTATGCTAATGAGTAGCCATTTGCAATTGTGAGGCTGCTCAAAAGCATGGAGCTGCCCTGAGAGCAGCTCCATCTAGGCGGGGCCTAAGAGTGGGGTGCCTTTTTTAGCATACATCCAGCATCAGACAAGGGTGACTTAAATGCCATCAGAACTGTGGTACTTGCCAACTAAAGTACAATTTCTGAGGCCAACTACATTTGAGAAATTGGAGAGCATTATACAAGCCACAAGCCTTCCACTTCCTTGTACAAGCAGATTTATCACTGTGTGAGCAGAATGATAATATATATAAAAAGGTTATAATAAAAATCTCTCTGAAATTAGTTTGTTACTGGTCCAGTTCTTTGTGAACACATATAAAAGGCAGAAAAAAAAGACTATAATCACATTTGGTGCTCCTTGCTGGCCATCTCAGCAGAAAGGCACTATACTAACATTACATAAATACATATACATATATAAACTAGAGGATATATTCTGAGAAGAAAAACAAAAGGACTAGGGGACTAAAGGATTGATTCATAAGAAGAAATTAATGGCCAGATCCAAAGTCCACTGACATCAATAGGAGCATCTCCTATAACAGCAGTGTCCAATACGCTCCATATATGCCACATGTGGCAAATGGAGCAGTGCAGTATGGCACAGTGAGGGTCAGGAGAGCCACACAAGTGGGGTGCCCCTCTGCACACGTTCCCCACCCCATGGTGGGACAAGCACATGGCAGCCGCAGTGGAGGCAGCTCCTCCAGCCCCAGTGGGCTCCAGCCACATTACAGTGTGGCTTTAGCCCAGAGTGGCTGTGAGTGACTGGGGGGAGGAGGAGGAGCATGTCTGGCTGCGGGGGCAGCATCTGGCTTGGGGAAGGTGCCTGGTGGGGGAGGACAAGGGACTGTGACAATCCCTCACATTCCTTTTGGACACCTATGTCCTATAAGGCCCATGAAAGTGTGACAGCATTCCTTGGTAGAATCTTGTGCTAATGATCTATACAAATGTTAACAAAAAGCAAAGGTAAAGATTAAACATGCCCATAAATAACAGGTTTCATAACCAAATCAGATATTGGCTAGCAGTTGATTATTGAAAAGAAAATAGTTACTTTGTTCGCTAAACTGAAAAGTTACATTCCTAAGATTTACATACACTACAAACAAGCATGCAGTAGTTAGCAGAGGACAAGCAATCCGGACATTCAAATACCATGCCTATTTTGACCCTGACTTGCTATGTAACCTTAGGAAAATCTTTATTTAGCTTCTGTTTATCCATCTATAACATGGAACTGTGAAACTGAATAACATTTTTGTAACCTGCTTGGAGAACGTCTGTAATAAGGCGAGCACAAAATATTATTATACTTCAACATCTTGGGAGGACCTACTTTTTTCATAAATGCACTAAAAGTAAATTCAGAATTACAAGAAAATTATTAATCTGCTGTAAGAGCAATTTCAAAATTTGGACTGTCAAAGGATTAAAAATTAATTGTCTGATTACAAAAATTAATCATGATTAATGGCACTGTTGGAATAATAGAATATTTACTTTAAATATGTTTGGATGCTTTCTATATTTTCAAATATATTAATTTCAATTAAAACAAAATAAAGAAATGTACAGGGCTCACTTTGGCTGTGTCTACACGTGCCCCAAACTTCGAAATGGCCATGCAAATGGCCATTTCGAAGTTTACTAATGAAGCGCTGAAATGCATATTCAGCGCTTCATTAGCATGCGGGCGGCAGCGGCGCTTCGAAATTGACGAGCCTTGCCGCCGCGCGGCGCGTCCAGACGGGGCTCCTTTTCGAAAGGACCCCGCCTACTTCGAAGTCCCCTTATTCGGGACTTCGAAGAAGGTGGCGTCCTTTCGAAAAGGAGCCCCGTCTGGACGCGCCGCGCGGCGGCAAGGCTCGTCAATTTCGAAGCGCCGCTGCCGCCCGCATGCTAATGAAGCGCTGAATATGCATTTCAGCGCTTCATTAGTAAACTTCGAAATGGCCATTTGCATGGCCATTTCGAAGTTTGGGGCACGTGTAGACACAGCCTTTATTTTTATTACAAATATTTGTAGTATAAAGAACAAAATAATTGTATTTTTCAATTCATCTTATACTTTTATGCAAGCTCTTTATCATTAAAGTCGAACTTACAAATACAGATTTATGTACAAAAACAACATGCTTTCAAAAACAAAACAATTTAGAGCTTACAAGTCCACTCAGTCCTGCTTCTTGTACCGCATGGAAGCATATCCTCTAGATGGTGGCCAAATGTTTTACGAATCCAGACAACACAAGTGTCAGATGGACACCTGTTCTCATTTTCTGGTTACATTGCAAATAAGAAACAGCAAGCAGTATCTCCCATTTATGTAAACAAACTCGGTTATCTTAGCAATTGGCTGAACAAGAAGTAGGACTGAGTAGATTTAACAGGCTTTAAAATTTTACATTGTTTTGAGTATAGGTATGTAACCCCCCAAAAAATATACATTTGTAAGGAATACACTTTGATGATAAGAGAATGCACATAAGTGCTTTCATGAGGGTGAACTGAAAAATGCTGTATCTTTTACCACTTTACAGTGCATATATTATAATAAAATAAAGTGAGCATTGTGCACTTTGACTTGTATTGTAATTTAAATCAATATTGAAAATGTAGAAAAGCATTTGCAAATAATACAATTTCAGGTGGTATTCTATTGTTTATCACTGCAATTCATTAATTTTTAATCAATTACTCTTGAGTTAATCTAATAAATTAAGTACATTTAATTGACAGTCCTCTTCAAAATGCATATGGTATTTCACAGAACACCTCTATGTACAAGTAAAAGAATATATATTAGAGTTTATGTACTGATTTTTTGTTATTGTTGTTTTTGCTTTTCTAACGAAAATGTGAGATGATGAACATTTTTCCTGCATTCAGCTCTCAATTTCTGCAGGTTATGTGGTAGCAAACCAACGTGTGCACAAACACAGTAAGAAAGACACCTGGAAGAAGGATGGCCAGTGATTAAGGCGCTGGATTGAGCCTCAGAAGATCTCTGTTCAACTCCTTGCTTTGTCAGAGAATTGCTATGAGACTTCCAAGTCATCTAAGCTCTCAACGTGCCATCCATAAAACAGAACACATGAATTGCCATACTGAACCAACCTTGTGCTTCAGAAGGTCCAGTATACTGTCTCCACCTGCAGTTGGTACCAGATGTCTCAGAGCAAGATGAAATTAACCCCCACAACAAACAGCTGTGGGATTCTCTTATAATGACTAAAGACTGGGTTAGACCCCAAAATATGAGGCATTGTATTCCCTTCAAAAATGATTTCATTTTCTAGAATTCACTGTTATAAAAGGTGAATATTTTTTTTATCCACATAAACATTCAACACCTCTTTGAATCTTGCTCACTTCTTGGCCCCAGTGACATCATATAACAAGTTCCATAGTGTAAATGTCAACTGGGGATAATTATACTTCCCTTCTTCCTCCTTTGCTTGTCTTGTTTATTTTCATTGCAAATCTTGCAATGCAGGAATTATCTTTTACCAAGCATGTGTACAGCACAATGATTTAATCAAGGTGAAACTATAACATAAAAATGTTCATACCTCCCATTCTATGGGCAGCACTATCTGCTTCAAAAAGTTTAGTCATCAGAAAATACCAGCTGGACAGAGAGGAAGCAATTCAGAGTCTGCCACACTTTTCTAGAAATGGGAAACAATTCAAATCACAATAATTTTGCATTACTAGAAATATTAGATTTATCAACCTTCCTAAACCTAGCACTGCATTTAGGGAATAATGTCCCTTTGATCCCTTCTCCTCAGTCTATCTACACTGGTGGTTTTCAACCATGGGGACCTGCAAACTATGTCTAAGGCGTCTGCAAAAGGTTCTCATTACACACAACAGTGGTTTTCAGCCAATGGTCTGCTAATGAGTCTACAGATTATGTCTAAGATTTCCAGAGGGGTCCAAGTTAAAAATTCAAAATTATTCAGGGGCCTGCAAAAGAAAAAAGGTTGAAAAACCACTGTTCTACACAGCTAGGTGTACATGTGTAACCATTAAAGCCGCCAGGTTAACTCCACGAAAATGTCTCATCAAGGCTACGTCTACATTACAGCAATCTATCAACAGAAGTTCTGTCAGAAGAGATCTTACGGCAAAACTTCTGCTGACAGATCACATCCACGCACACAACCAGACTGAAAGAGTGATCCACTCCGTCGACACAGAGAAGCCAGATTGCCTGGCTGCTTTCTCGACAGAATGGACAACCGGAAGCTCAGCAAACATGGGTGCCTGGTGAACCAGAAGCCCTGTCTGTTGACAGAGGGCCACACAGAGTGTCTATATGGCTGTTTTGCCAACAGAAACTGTCGACAAAGGCGTTAATCCTCATTGCAGAGAGGCAAAAGTGCCGAGTTTCGTTGACAGACTGTTGACAAATCACATTTTGCGTGTAGATGCTCTGCAAGTTTCGTCAGTCAAACTCTGATTTTGTTGACAAAACTCTCAAGTGCAGACATAGCCCAAATGTAAAATATTGCAGTGCCAAGCCCAGCCCACATTTATCACATTTTTACTAATGTAGTGATTTGGTAAAATACAATCTAAAAACAAATTACTGATGAATAGTAATCTAAATAGCCTTTCATTCCTGCCAATTAGAGATAGATTTGAACCAAACCTTGTGATTCAAATACTCCCAAATTATAGCGAAGTGCAGATATTCATCTAAACTTTGTTCTTGCGCTTGAATCAAAGGTTGACTTATTGGAAGAAGAAAAAAAAGAAAAAGTGGAAGTGCTCTTCCAAGCTCTACACAGTACAGATGCCAAAAGGAGAAGCTGCACCCAGCAGATTTCTCTGAACCTCTTGGGTTTAGCTTCACCTCCGTGGGATTCAAATGCACCCAGAGGTTCTGCCAGCCCCTTGGACTTGGTCCTCTCCCAAGGTAGCTCTGCACTGCAGGAAGGTTTTAGCCTTATCATCCATGTTAAAAAAAAAAAACTAACTCAATTTTAATTTCAGGATATTTTACTCAACAAGGGGTGCAAGTTAGATTTCAGTCTAAAATCAGTGCAGTGAGAATGTGGCTAAAATGATCCAAGTTCTAGCAATCCCCCAGTATCCTTCCCAGATTGGACAGTCAGTTCTCGGACACTGACAACTAAATGGAAAAGAACTTTAGAGCATCTCCGCAGAAAGAACCATGGGATATGCCCATAGACACTCACTGGCAGACACAGTGGGAACAATGATGTCCCAGCTAAGATTATCTGGGTGCTCAGCTCCCCCAGCTAGTAAGGATTTATTTACCTGTGCAATGTAGGAGCAGCTTGGCTGGAGTGTGAAAGTCCCCTGGAGCTCCCTAGCCTTTGGCTCCTTTTTGATTGTGGAAAAATTAGTGCATGGCAACAAAATAATCAGTTATTTGAAGTAGTGTGTGCAAATAATCATATGATAATTCCATCCTTCTTCTCTATAGCTATGTTGATGAGTAATCAAACAGTTCGTCTATGGCCACACTAGCTGTTCATCTCAAAAGCAATTTTGAAATGAGGGGCGATTTCAAAATGAGCAGGAGAACGACTGCACACAAATCATTCGTTTTGAAATCAACTTGAAAATAAAAAGGCGTTCATTTCAAAGTCATTGTTGCACTCCTGTGTTGGGAATAACGCCTCATTTTGATGTTGATTTCAAAATGAAATGTGTGTAGTTGCTCCCTGGCCGCCATTTCAAAATGAAAAAAGTCTTCCACGGAGCCGGCTCCTCCCCAGAGCACTGACACACTGTGGCCAACAGCCAGAGCTCTATGGCTGTCAGCACCAGGTGCCTTAAAGCTACAGGGACACAGAAACTCCATTCAGGAAGCTGTGTGCACGCTGACAGCCATAGGAGCAAGAGGTGGCCAGACAACACTCCCAAGCACTCTCAGAAGGCAACACCCCACTTTGGCTAAACCAATGGCTAGCAGCCAAGACCCGCCAGGATCTCCATGGAGCCAAGGGTTCTGGGCAGCAGGGCTCCCAGGGCTCTGGGCAGCCCCCCCACAGAGGAGGGGGGGCCCTATGGCTCAAAGCTGAGGTCCGGGACCTGGTGGCAGTCTGGGGGGACGAGGATGTCCTGCTCAGGACAGAGGAGCAGAAGAGAAATGCGGCCACCTTCACCCGCCTCACCGACAACCTCACCACAAGGGGCCAGCACCTCCAAACCCCCGAGCCGGCCTGCTCCAAAGTCAAGGAACTGCGGCAGGGTAAGCCCAAGCTAGGGTCTCAGCCCAGCAGTCAGGGGAGGCGCCAGCCACCTGCCCCTACTTCAGGGAGCTCCAACAGCTGCTGGGACCCAGGGAGGCCACCCCACCCAAGGAGACCCTGGACATGGTGGAGCTGAAGGGGCAGAGAGAGAAGCCCCAGCCAGGACCCTCGACGTGCCCTTCCCCGATGTACCTGCCAGCAACGGGGCCAATGACAGCAGAAGCAAGGGACCACACTACATCTCGGAGCCCTCCGAGGGCCCCAGTCAAGTTACCTCTGCTCGGGCCTCCCCTGAACCACTCAAGGAACCCTCATGGTAGGACCAGGCATGGGGTGCCCTGGCATGTGGTTGGGGGACAGTCCCTAACACCACCAGCATTAACCCAGGCACACGGCCACAGGCCAGGGACCTGGAGATGCTGTCACAGAGGAGACTGTGCATGCGGGGGGTCCCCGCATGGGGCCATGGGTTGCCACAAGAGTCATATGCCTGAGACGGCAGGGAGGGCTGAGGTAGCCACTAACGGCCCCGCTTTGACAGATCCCATAGCAGATGGGCTGCCCCAGGGCCCCCCACCACAAGCAGGGAGGGACAATGGTGGGGACAAGGCCACTGGCCCATGGTACCTGGTCTTGTGACTGACAGGCCGCTGCCCTCTCCCCTTATGTCTTCACAGCTTCGACATCCGCCAGCCAACCCAACTCCCTGGACACACCCGGGAGCCCTGCAGCAGCCGAGGAGGGCGAAGGGGTGACTTTTCCCTGGACTGGGTGCTGTGGAGGGTGGAGCTTCTGCTGCAGCTGGGCAGACAATTTGGCAGCAGCCCATACAGCCACATGGCAGGAGCAGAACTGCTTGCTGCAGGAATGGCTCTCCATGGAGCAGGCAGCCTGGGACCGGGTGGCTGGGTATCTTGACACCCTAACCCAGGCTGTCGCCAACCACCTGGTCCAGCCGCCCACCCCCATGGATGGCCTTTCTCGCAGCTCCCCCCGCCCCTGCCCCCCATGCCCTGTCCCCCTCCTCTGCCCCACCCCTTCCACTCCCCCCACCCTTGCAGCTCTGCTCCCAGCCACCTTGTCCCCAGCCAAGCATGAGGAGCTGGCACGCTGGCTGTGGCTGGGCAAGCCCAGACTGTGCATGGCTCTCCCTGCCAGTCTGAGACCCTAAAAACCCCAGTTCAGCCCTTCCTCCCCGTTTTCCCTGCCCCATCCCAGGCCCACTGCGGTCCCCGGACCCAGGGCGGTCGCAGCTCCAGGGTCCATTGTGGCTCCCAACCAGCCACCCCCATGGAGGATTGAGGCCCCCCACACTCCATTGTAAATAATCACATAGTTCTTAGTTTTTTCAAAAGAAAAAAAATTATATTTATTTAACAGTGCTACGTGTCTTGCCTCAGGTGGGGATGGTGACGGAGTGCATGCGGGCGGGGGTGCTGGTGGGGTAGAGGTGGGTGCAGGGGGCGTTGTGCAGAGCAGGCCAGGTCCAGGTCATGAGATCCCCCAAGCAAAGGCCTCCCAGAGGGCCTCCCACACACACACCCTGTCCCATTGCCCCTGGCAACATGGGACCGCACCTGGGTGCTCAAAGTGCAGCATGGCCTCGGCTGCCCAGTGCGCCACCAAGAGCTTCTGCTTGCTCTCCACGAGGTTGTGGAGAGCACAGCAGGTGCCCACAACCGCAGGTATGCTGGGCGGGCCTTCCTCCAGGCGCATCAGAAGGCACCTAAAGTGCGCCTTCAGACGGCCAAACGTCTGCTCAACTGTGTTCCTGGCCTGGCTGAGGTGAGCATTGTAGAGGTCCTGGCTCTTGTTGGTATGTCCTATATAGGGGTGCATTAGCCAAGCCTGGACGGGATAGGCCACCTCGGCGACGATGCATGGGGGCATAGTCATGTACCCCACCGGCACCTCCCACATCCTATGGCCAAGCCACATGTTCCGCAGGATGCAGGCTTCGTGGACTCTGCCCAGCCAGCCCACACAAATGTCTGTGAAACATCCTCAGGCATCCACAAGGGCCTGGAGGACAACAGAGTGGTAGCCCTTTCAGTTGATGTACCATCCCCAGCTGTGTGGTGGGGCCTGGATGGCGATGTGGTTACTGTCCAATGTGCTGATGCAGTTGGGGAATCCCAGCTGTTGGAAGCTGGCCATGGCAGTGTCCACATCCTCCAGGGCAGATCAGACAGTGCAGGAGGATTCTGTTGATGGCAGCAAAGACCTGCAGGGGGTGGAGGGCATGGGCACCCGTGAATGTGTGGTAGCGTACGCGGGTGGCCCCCCTGCCCAGAACCCCCTCCCCAGAACTCCCCTCTCAGAGACCCCGCCTTGCCTTACCTCAAAGAGGATGACGCTGATGGTGGCCTTCCCCATCCCGTATTGGTGGCTGACCGAGTGGGTGCTGTCCAAGGTGACCAGCTTCCACATGGCGATGGCTACTCATTTCTCCAGGGGGAGCGCAGGCCACATGCAGGTGTCCTGGTGGTGAAGTGCTACTGCCAGCCACTGGCACAGCTCCATGAACGCGGTCCGAGTCATGCAGAAGTTGTGGAGCCACTGCTCATCATCCCATTCCCCACTGGTGGGGTCCCGCAAGAGGTGATGATGGGCCTGGGGTGCTCCAGATGCACCGTGGGGGGGCCTGCAGGAGGCCGGCCACATGGCGGGCAGCATGTAGCCTCATAAGGCATGCTGTCAGGATGGCCATCAGGCTGGCCATGATGTCAAGGGAGTCCCCATCAGTGAAGTGCTGCAGGTCCATGGCAGGCAGTGGTGCAGCGGCTAACCAAGGCTCTGCCGAGTGCTGTGCCAGAGGTTGTGTGCTGCAAGCAGCCGGGGTCCTCAGTATGTGCATGGGGCGCGTGTTGGGAGGGGCCCCTTAATAGCGTGGCTGGCCCGTGCTCCAGGAAGGGCTTGTCAGCCGTTCAACCCTACATTCGCCATTTCCTGACCCGTTATTTCAACATGCAGCTATAGGCTGTATAGCTGCTCTATTTTGAAATGACGGGGCATCTCTTCGATGTTGCAGATGGCAACGTCAATCTGCGTCGTGTGTGTAGTCACTTCATTTCGAAGCGCCTCACTTCAAAGTGACGGATAGGGATTACCCCTTTCAATGGCGCTTCCTAGTGTGGCCACAACCTTAATGTTGAAATTTACATCACCGGCATCTAAATTAACAGCCCTTTGACATGAATGGAACAAAATACATTATCATCTTTTCAGATGTTCTGCAAACTCAGGCAGACACTGCTACTGCGCATATATTCAGTTCAAGTTGTCAAGGCTTTTTTTGTTTTGTTTTCTGAGGGGGAATGGTTGCTTGTTTTTTGCAATTGTAACAACTAGATCTTTACTTTTCTAAAATGAAACCTGAGACTCTGTAGAGCAGGAAGGCTACAGGAGATGTTCTTCTACCAGTCCAAATGAAATCCTGCACACAGTACTTACAAAAAAGTGGTATAACTTGATCTTTTTCAGAAACTACAGCTTCAATTTCCTTGAATAGCTGTGAGTTCCATCTTGGGAGTTTAATTAATAACCTCTGCTATTTGCATAATAGAAGTTCCATCACGAAGCAAGGAAAGCGTCTACTGATAACTGCATGGAAAAGACAAACCTACTTAAACAGTTGCTATTTTTAATGCAGGTCATTTTCTAGATGGTATATAGTATTCTCTCTTTGTATACATATAGAATATCAAACCCTGATAAGTTGTTTTAAAAAGACATGCATTTCTATTTCTGAAGTTATATTATTATACTTAATTCTGAGAATCAACATCACTTTTTTATATTTGGATTTCATTTGCAGGGTTTGAAGCACAGTGAAAGGTATACATTCATGGAATTTACAATTTATCTTCCTACATATTCTTCTGAATTGTCTGAAGTTGTTCCATTAGCTTCAAGAGACAAGAAGTTCTTCAGCAACTCCCACAACTTTCTAAAAACAAAATAAAACACACACACACAATCAGAAATCACAGGGTAAAAATGTCACAGCAAATATCTGGGACAGAACAGCAATCCTTCCATGAGTTCTTCCACTGTCAACAATATAAAATGAAAGCAAGGTTACTTACCTTTATAGTAGCTGGAGTTCTTTGGTCTCTATGGGTGTGTCTACACTAGCACTCTATTTCAAAATTAATTTCGAAAGTGGCCTCAATTTCGAAAGAGGCTGTGGAGCGTTTACACACTCAACAGCCTCTTTCAAAATTGTTTTCGGCGAAAACGGGTCCAAATTTCGAAATCGCTCTTCCCATCTGGGATTGGGAAGAGCAACCCCTTTCAAAATAAAATTTCTAAATAGGGCACGTGTAGACGCTCTGCAGCCCGCAATTTCAAAATTGCAGGTCCGCCATGGTGGCAGCTCCAGAGATCGCGGGAGGCATGCTAGCAAGCCCTGGTGGGGCTCTATGGTCCCTGGGCTAGCCCCTTAAAGCTGCAAGGCTCTGGAAACCCCATGCAGGAAGCTGACAGCGTGCCTAGGGCTCGAGAAGCACAAGCTCAGCCCTATACTCGCTCCAGCAGCCAGAAGGCCATGCCACCCAGCCCATCAGCGGGATGGTGAGCCCCCCGTACTCTGGGGCACCCCAGGAGGCCCCCTCTTCCCCACCCGAGGGATCGCCGGAGAGCCAGGGCCAGAGAAGGAGGGGCCCCGTCCTGGACCGAAGCTGAGGTAAAAGACCTCCTCGGCCTCTGGGCGGAGGAGGTGGTGCTGCTGCTCCACAGCACAGGGAGGCCCTGCAACGCAGCTGCCTTTGAGCCGCTGTCCCTGGGGCTGCAGAAGTGGGGACACCCCAAGTGCACGGCTGCTCAGGTCCGCTCCAAAGTTAAGGAGCTCAGGCAGGCCTACAGCCGGTCCAAGGATGCCCGCAGCCGACTGGGGGCCAGGGCCGGCCCGAGGTACCCAGACTACCAGGCCCTGCAACAGCTCCTTGGCTCAAAGGATGTCCCAGAGCCTTTGGTGCAGGTGGACACAGGCGACCCAGACCCCGACCGGAAGATAGACCTGCTGGAGCAGCCAGGACCCTCCAGCCAGACCACACCTGGGGGGCCCGGGAGCGACTCAGAAGGGGGGGCCCATTACTCATCACAGTGAGCTCCGAGACCTTCAGCCAGGTGCCCTCAAGGCTGCTGTCCCCGGACCTGTTTTCCGGAGGTCCAGGTAGGTGACAGGTGGATCAGGTGGCCTGGGTGGGGGGGACCTAACCCACAATACCCTGCCCCGTCCCAGACCCAAGCACGGCGCCATCCAGCACCTGCACCCATGGACAGCACCCTAGCCTGCCCAACCGGGGAGGGATGCGGGGGCCAGGCCGCAGCCAGCAATTGCCCCACAGACGAGGTCCCAGAGGGCACACGGGAACCCCAAGCGAGGTCGGCAGGGGAGGCACCACCTCAGGGGATGGTGCAGGTGGAGACCCCAGTCCCGGGCGACAGCACTGATGGGTGGCCACTCTCCCCTTGTGTCTCCACAGCATCATCCTCTGAGGGCTGGACCACGCCCATGCCACCCTCGGACGGAGCCTGAAAGCCCTCCTCCCCATTGCCCTGGGTGCCGCCTGCCCAGACCCGGACGGCCCAACGCCAGCGGCGCTACGACCACCAGGAGGTGGCGGAGGCCTACACTGCAGCCATCCGGGAGCAGACTGCCGTGCTCCGGGAGTGGCTGCTCATGGTGCAGGAGAAGAGGGCCTGGTGGAGGGGGGCCTGGTCTGAGGCAGTCGCAGCCCTCCGACAGCTGGCCCCCCCCACCCCCCCCTGCTGCCCCTGAACCCGCCCCCCCTGAACCCACTCCCACTGCTGCCCCCAAACACATTGCCCTTATCCCACCCACCCTCAGCCCATCCGCCCGTCTTGCCCTGGCCAGCTGGCTGGTCACCAATGCCAGCCAGGAGTGGGATCCCCTCCCCAGCCCCCTCAGCCCCCACCCCCACCCCGCCTCACCCAGCCCACCCTGTTCTTCAGCCCCTGAACAACCCCACCTCCCTGTCCTTCCAGCCCCATCCCAGCCCCGACAGGGCCCCCGCACCCGCCGGGGATTTCGCCCCTCCACCCCTGTGGGGGACTAGGCCTGCCCATGCCTGTGGCCCCGGCCATGCCCCTGCCCCATTGTATATAGTTCTCCCCCTGTTCCCCCCATATTTAGCCCCAATAGGAAAACCCCACACCATTGTTCAACAGCCGTTTATTTACATAGTTAGTCCCCAGTTAATAAACCTTTTTGTGCGCCCAGTATCCCCTGTGTGTGTGTGCGGGGGGCCATGCTGCAGGGTGGGTGTGAGCCATGTGCCAGGTGAAGGCCATCATGGCTCCTGCTCGAAGGCCTCCCGGACCCTAACCCCTTCATGCTGTGCCTGGTGGCACAGGGCTGTGGGCGGCTGCTCATAGCCTGGGCCTCTGTCCACAGCCCACTCGGGCATGTAGCACTTCTGCTTGCCCTCCACCACATTGTGCAGCACGCAACAGGCCGCAACAACCCTGGGGACGTTGCGCAGGCTCACGTCCAGCCATGTGTTGAGGCATCAGAAATGCCCCTTGAGGTGTACGAAGGCCTGCTCAACAGTGTTGCAAGCCTGGTTCAAGCAGGCATTAAAAACATCCTGGCTGGTGGTGGTGTGCCCAGTGTAGGGGCACATCAGCCACGGCTTTAATGGGTACGCCCCATCAGCCACTATACAGGGTGGCATTGTTGTGTCCCCCACGGAGAGCTCCCGGGCAGGGATGTAGGTGCCCTCCTCCATGCGCCGCCCCAGCCAGGGGTTGCGGAATACCCGCACATCATGGGCTCAACCGGACCAGCCAACACAGACGTCAGTAAACCGGCCCTGGGCATCTACCAGCACTTGGAGCACCACCGTGTGGTACCCCTTGCGGTTTATATAGCATCCTGCACTATAGTCTGGGGCACAGATAGCAGTGTGCATGCCATCGAGTGCGCCGAAGCAGTTCAGGAATCCGAGAGCTGTGAATCCCTCCATGGCGTCGTCCAAGTTGCTGAGACAGACGACCCTCCGCAGGAGGAGGCGGTTGATGGCCTGGACCACCTATAGGGAGGCACTGACATGTGGGCCTGCGCATCGGGGGTTCCCTCCTGCCCCCTGCAGGCCCCTCACCCGGGGACCCCCTGCCCCTTCCTGAGGAGGGTGCAGGGCCCTTGTCTGACTTACTTCCGGGCGGACGGCTCCCACGGTGGCCTTGCCCGCCCTGAATTGGTGCCCCACTGACTGATGGCTGTCCAGGGTGGCCAGCTTCCACAGGGCAATCCCCACATGCTTCTTGACTGGGAGCGCGGGCTGCATGCGGGTGTCCATGTGCTGCAGGGCGGGTAAGAGCCACTGACACAGCTCCATGAATGTGTGCCTCATCATCCTAAAATTGGCGAGCCACCTTTTGTCGTCCCACTGGCCCAGGACCAGCCTCTCCCACCAGTCCCCACTACTGGAGTGGCTCCAGAGGCACCATGGGGGATGGGGAGGGGTGGCTGCCCCCTTGGCAGGGCCTGCAGGACACGTGTGGGTGGGAAGGTGGGTTCCAGGGCATCCACCAAGCCCAGGATGGCGATGACCACCTGGGTCCCAGTGACGGTGCCAGCATCAGACTCTGACAGCTGCTGCTCCTCCATTCTCCTTTTGGTTCTGGGGGCACAGTCCACGCAGTGCTGTGTACTGCTCTGCTGGGCTGTGTGTGTGCAGGGTGGATGTGTTTGGAAGGGGCCCCTTAAGGGCGCTGCTGGCTGTGTGACCCGGAAGGGCTTGTCAGCCATGTGACCCCGTGGCGTGATGTTTCCCAGCTGCTTATTTCGAAATAGCCCATTTTCCAGTGTGGACGCTCTCTTTTGAAAAATGGAGGGTGTTTTTCAAAATAGTGGATCGGTACAGCCATCCGTTTTGTGTGTGTAGCCGCACTATTTCGAAATCCCTTATTTCGATTTTCTTTTTCAATGTTCCCCCTTTCGAAATTTCTTTGTAGTGTAGACACAGCCTGTCTGTCTTTCACTTAAGGGGTGTATGTGCTTCGTGCACCTGATGAAGATGTTTGCTAGCAGTGCTCATTGGTCTGAACTTGCATCCCTCTACTCATCATGCTCTGAAAACTGAGCACATAAGTAATGGTGTAGCCTCACCAGTTGCTTGTCAATTGTGAATGGCTGTAGGATGAAGCTCCAAAGAAGAGGAGCTGGAGGATGCATTTACTTTGTACAGTAACTGGAGTTCTTTGAGATGTGTGATCCCTACAGGTGCTCCAGTTCAAGATTTGCAACAGTAGCGTCTGTGGATCTGTGCTTATACCTGGCACATCCTTGTCGGCCGGGTAAGGATATGGAAAGGAAAGTGAACCTGTTTTGGCTCCTGTTCCTTCTCAACCACAGAGAGGGAGAAAGAGAAACTCTGAGGCAGAAGAGAAAGAAGGTGGGGACTGGAATACTTATAGGGACAAAACTTCTTGAAGATCTCCAGTTACTGCACAAGGTAAGTGACCTCTTATCTGTATATTAACTGGATGTTTTTGGCATGTGTGGTCCCTGTTTGTATTCTGCTACCCATCCTTTTCCTGCTCTATTAACATATGAAAGGTAAGTAACCTCTCCTCCTTCTTTGAGTTATTGACCCTTTGGTTGCTCCAGTTCAGGAGACTATTACACAGTACTTCAGTACCAAGGAAGGTGCCAAGAAGGTTGGGATGAATGAGGAATCTCAGTTCCTGGGTAAAGAGATCCATGTTAGAGGAAGGTGGAAAGGTGGCTGCAGCACTACAAAAATTAGCTCTGGACCTATATCTGTCTTGGCACAATAGTGTTATACTGATTACTGCTGTTTCAGCTTATTCAGAACCTTCTGTATCGATGGCATTGGAAGATAGGCATATAGTAACATGTGAGGCCTAGTGGTGCCATTTCCCTCTGACCTCCAAAAACATCCTGCACTTTGCACAGAGTGGTGTTGGGAAAAGCTCTCTCTCTGGCCGTGTCTACACTAGCCCCAAACTTACTAATGACAGTAAACAGTTCCAGCGCTGAAATGAACAGATGGGAATAAGGGGACTTCGAAGTAGGCAGGGTCCTTTCAAAAGGGAGCCCTGTCTGGAGGAGCCGCGCGGCGGCGAGCCGTGTCAATTTCGAAGTGCCGTGGCCACCTGCATTTCGAAGTTTGGGGCTAGTGTAGACATGGCCTCTGCATGACTTTAGGTAAGACACATCCTTCAGAATACCACATTATTCTGCTGCTGCTCATGGCTGAGGCAGAAATGCCTGCTAAGGGAGTCTACTCCTGTGTTCTGTAATCTCAGAAGATAAACCACAGAGATCAGGAATGAAGCAAGAGAGACACTATTTCCAGTCTTACGGCCTCTGGACAACCACTGGGGTCTTGCTCCTTTCTCACTGATTGACAGAATACATTGTAGCTCTGTTGTCCAACATTATTCTGATTGGATGGCTCCTGGTATGGGGTAAGAAGTGATGGCAAGTGAAAGTGACTACTCTGAGCTCTAACATGTTGATGTGGGGGTTGCCTCCTGTAACTCCTATTTGCCTTAAGCTGTGTATTTCTGAAAACACACACTCCAGAGAGGCTTTTGTGGTGATCTTCACGGGAGGAAGCTGTGAGAACGGAACTCCCACATACATCTTTTGAGACTCTTTCAGCAACTGAGAATCAAGGATCCACTGAGGTGCAGACCCCTGCTTAACTGGTCAGATATGGATATAGAGAATTCTCATCCAAGCCTGAAGAAAACAGGAGTGTAGTCTTGATCAGGATGTGTGTGTGTATTTTTTTATTTATATATATAGATATATATAGATATATATACACACACACACACACACACACTCTCTCTCTCTCTCTCCCCCCCCCCCCCCCCCCATACAGTTCAGGGCCCAGGAGTTACAACCTAATTCTTATAATAGTTTTTGGGTTCTGTTGTATTGTAGAGATGAGGCTGGACACAGTGTTAAACCTGTGGGTGGGCAAGTAAGATCTGCAGTAACAGATTCCAGTATTGTCCCATTGAAGTTTATTCTTTGTGTGGATATGAATGCAGACTTCGCTACACTGAGACGGAGGCAACAGGCAAAAGACCTTGATGGTTGCTGCCTGCTCCTCAAGAAATGAGCAACACTTCAGGGGCCAATCATGCAAGAGGGAAAATAATTTTTTCCCTGTGACACATGGTCAGAAAGGGTTAGGAAGCTTACAGGGTAACTGACCAGACTTAACCTTTACGTACCTGTTAGAAGAGTAGGTAAATGGTAATTAGGGTCATTCCCTATTAGATAGGCTAAAACTGTGAAAGAAAACCCTGTATTGTCAGAGAATTAGAAGGGATACTAATTGTATGTATTTACTTATATCCTGTTAAATGTTAGCCTGGCAAACAGTTCCTGTCTATTACTATAGCTACTGATTCAGAGTTCAAAAGGGAATATTAACATATATAGGACTCGAGTGAAATAATGTCATTTTCTATAGATATATCTCTTTGAAGTTTGTGGTAAACTGTTGCGGAGGATTACTTATGTTAATCCATGTCGTTTATTAGCACTGATGTTTAGGAAACAGAAGATTATTTCAAAAGCCTATCACATCTCAAATCTGCTTACGCTTTTATTAAGATAGGCAAGAACATGCAAGAGGGAGCTCACTAGTCCCATGGGGGATCATCCTAAGTATGAAAATTGGACTGAAACAAAGGACTAATTCTAAGAAATCTTTCCAATGCCAAAGCTTAGCATCTCTACTATAAAACTGATCTCAGAACTGTGCTCATGTCTGAACGTAAAATGATTGTTTAACTAATACTCTCTCTTTTCTTTTTAAATGCATTTTAGCTTAGGTAATAATAACTGGCTGTAACTGTGTAATTCATTAATCTGGGAGGTGATGTGTCTGATCCTTTGAGAGTGGTAGAACTTTCTTATTTGACGTGGCTGTTTGGGAGAGAGCCCAAGGCTGGGTGGCTTTAAGGAAACTGTGGTGTTGGCTTCTACATAACCAGCAAGGAATTATAGAAACTGCTTCATGCCAGCTTGGTAAGTCTAAGTACTGGGATAATCACCAGTTTTGGGGATTGTCTGCCCTATTTTCTATGGTTTGCCTTAACTGAGAAATCTCAGTGGGCCCCTCACTTGCACTAAACACCTGTCATAGTCCTACTTGGCAGAGATGGACTGCAACTACTCAAGGGACTTTAATAAAGTCCCCTGCATCACTGGAGAGGCTGAAGGATTGGATGTGATATAGATAGTGGTCCCTGCCAACTATGATCCATAGAAAAAGTGTGTGGGGTAGGGAGAGTGGTGCATATCTATATGGAAGGAGAGAGAAACCAACCCTCTTGGATCCAGAGAAGGATTTACTGCTGCCAGGGTCAGCATTCTGAAACACTCAGAATAGTCAAAGGCATTCAAAGTCCTTAGATCCAGCACCAGTCTCCAAATCACATTTTTCTTGGGGACCAGAAAAAATTGAAAAAGCATCATAGAATCATAGAATACCAGGACTGGAAGGGACCTTGAGAGGTCATCAAGTCCAGCCCTCTGCCCTCATGGCAGGACCAAGTACTGTCTAGACCATCCCTAATAGACATTTATCTAACCTGTTCCTAAATATCTCCAGAGATGAAGGTTCCACAACCTCTCTAGGCAATTTATTGCAGTGTTTGACCACCCTGACAATTAGGAACTTTTTCCTCATGTCCAACCTAAACCTCCCTTGCTTCAGTTTAAGCCCATTGCTTCTTGTTCTATCCTCAGAGGCCAAGAACAAGTTTTCTCCCTCCTCTTTATGACACCCTTTTAGACACCTGAAAACTGCTATCAGGTACTCCCTCGGTCTTCTTTTTTCCAAACTGAACAAGCCCAATTCTTTCAGCTTTTCTTCATAGGCTGTGTTCTCTAGACCTTTGATCATTCTTGTTGCTCTTTTCTGGACCCGTTCCAATTTCTCCACATCTTTCTTGAAATGCGGTCCCCAAAACTGGACACAATGCTCCAACTGAGGCCTAACCAGTGCAGAGTAGAGTGGAAGAATGACTTCTTGTGTCTGGTTCACAACACACCTGTTAAAGCATCCCAGAATCATGTTTGATTTTTTTGCAACAGCATCACACTGTTGACTCATATTTAACTTGTGGTCCACTATAACCCTAGATCCCTTTCTGCCATACTCCTTCCTAGACAGTCCCATTCTGTATGGCCATTTCTACACATGCCACTTTCTTCAAAAATGGCCCAAAATATGCTAATGAGACATGGATTCAAATTCCCCATGCCTCATTAGCATAAGGTCACATGATTTGGAGTCTGGAAAACATTCTTCCAGACT
Organism: Carettochelys insculpta; assembly: GCF_033958435.1. Taxonomy (NCBI): domain Eukaryota; kingdom Metazoa; phylum Chordata; order Testudines; family Carettochelyidae; genus Carettochelys; species Carettochelys insculpta. The sequence goes on along the minus strand of NC_134139.1, from coordinate 84,391,053 downwards.
CCAAAACACCTTTTAAAAGCGTGGCCCCCTGGGGATCTTCCGGAAGGAAGTCCTTCTTCTGGAGGCCCCTTCTTCCTTAAAATTTTTGGAGAGAAGGGGACTCCGGAAAAAGGACTTCCTTCCGGAAGATCCCCTGAGGGCCGCGCTTCTAAACGGCGTTTTGGAGTCTCGAAGAATGTCTTCCGGACACTGAATCATGTGACCTTATGCTAATGAGACAAAGGGAATTTGCATCCATGCCTCATTAGCATATTTCAGGCTGTTTATTAGCATGTAGAAATGGCCCTTGTGTGTAACTGATTGTTCCTTCCTAAGTGGAGCACTTTGCATTTGTCTTTATTAAACTTCATCCTGTTTACCTCAGACCATTTCTCCAATTTGTCCACATCATTTTGAATTTGACCCTATCCTTCAAAGTAGTTGCAACCCCTCCTAGCTTGGTAACATCTGCAAACTTTATATGCTTACTTTCTATGCCAATATCTAAATTGTTGATGAAGATATTGAACAGAACTGGTCCCAACCCCACTTTGTTATCCCTTTCCAGCAGGATTGAGAACCATTAATAACTACTCTCCGAGTACGGTTATCCAGCCAGTTTTGCACCCACCTTATAGTAGCTCCATCTAAGTTGTATTTGCCTAGTTTATTGATAAGAATATCATGAGAGACCATACCAAATGCCTTACTAAAGTCTAGGTATACCATATCTGCCACTTCTCCCTTTTCCCAAGGCTTGTTATCCTATCAAAGAAAGCTATCAGATTGGTTTGACATTATTTGTTCTTTGAAAATCCATGCTGGCTGTTCCCTATCAGCTTACCACCTTCCAAATGTTTGCAGATGATTTCCTTAATTACTTGTTCCATTATCTTTCCTGGCACAGAAGTTAAACTGACCAGCCTGTAGCTTCCTACGTTGTTTGTATTCCCCTTTTTATAGATGGGCACTATATTTGCCTTTTTCCACTCTTCTGGAATGTCTTCTATCTCCCATGATTTTCCACAGATGATAGCTAATGGCTCAGATACCTCCTCTATCGGTTCCTTGAGTATTCTAGGATGCATTTCATCAGGCCCTGGTGACTTGCAGACATCTAACTTTTCTAAGAGGAGCAGTTTGATAGCCCCTAAAGTCAGAAGAGATTGTATCTCCTATTTCAAGAGGCCCTCATGAGACCGATCCCTAAAGTGGGGGAGGGATAATCAAGGATGGGATGGAGCTGAGCTGCACACAGCAACCTATAGAAATCACCTCTGAAATTTGCCGTAGCTTAAATCCTCAGGTGACCTGGGTCCCATGCTGCAGAGGAAAGCAATCCTGCCTCCCCCCAGGCAAGCTCTCTGACAACTGACCCAGGAAAAAAATTCCATCCTAACCCTAAATATGACCATCAGTTAGACCAGGGGTTGGGAAGCTTCTAGCATGCTGGCCACACATGGTTCATCAGAGTTAGCCACAGACAGGCTGCCAGATGATTTGTTCACCTGAGTGTCCCCAGACACAGAGCTCCACAGCTCCCAGCAGCTGCAGTTCACTGTTCCTGACCAACAGAAGCTGCAGAAAGTGGCACAAACCAGGACACCATTTCTTGCAGCTCTCATTGACCAAGGACAGTAAACCGCAGCCACTGTGAGATGCAAGTCTCTGTGTCTGGGGACACTCAGATAAGCAAATCATCTCATGGCCTGCCAGCAACTAACCCAGTTTGCTGAAGGTTCCCCACTCCTGAGTTAGACTCTAAGAAAGCGGGTGAGCCCAACCAGGCAAATACCTGGGAAAGAATTCTTTGTAGTAACTTTGAGCCAACCCCATCTAGGACATGTCTACATGGAGCTGTACTCCCAGCAGCTCCATGCTAATGAGCAGTTTTGCAATTGCATATGGCTGCTCATTAGCTTAATCACACAGCTAATTAGCACAGCCATGCAAGATCTCGCTGCTGGCAGTAAACAGGCTGTGTGGATGTGCCTCTGCTGGCAAAACCCCCCTCTATTGCCAGCCCCTTATGCTTGAAAAAATTCTGGCATAAGGGGCTGGCAGCAGAAGGGGGTTTTACTAGCAGAGGCACATCCACACGGCCTGTTCACTGCAAGCAGCCCCCTCTGTCGACAGCGAGATCTTGCACAGCTATGCTAATTAGCTGTGTGATCATACTAATGAACAGCCATTTGCAATTATAAGACTGCTCATTAGCATGGAGTTGCCAGGAAGAACAGCTCCATGGAGACATGCCCCTAGTGTCCCATCTTCATTCGTTAGGGATTTTTGCTATTGGCAGTCTCTGATGAGAGAAATGCTATTGCAGATATCCCATCATATGGGGTACGCTCCATAAGCTTATTTAGTTCAGTCTTGAAACCAGTTACGGTTTTTTTGTCCCCACTGCTGCACTTGAAATCTGTTCTAGAGCTTCACTCCTCTGATGGTTAGAGACTTTCAACTAATTTTAAGCATAAACTTATTGATGGCCAGTCTAAACCCATTTGTTCTTGGGTCCTGAGGGGTGCTTAGCTCAAAGCAATCCTATTTATCCCTTTGATGTATTTAAAGAGAGCAATCATATCTCCACGCAGCCTTTGTTTAGATAGGCTAAGCAAGCCAACCTCTTTATGTCTGCTCTCATAAGGCAGGTTTTCCATTTCTCATATCCTAGAAGCCCTTCTCTGGACTTCTTCCAGTTTGAAATCATTTTTTCTAAAACATGGGAGGCCGAATTACACACAGTATTCCAGAGGAGGTCTCACAAGTGCCTATTAAAATGAAACTAACGCTATCCGTCTTTACTGGAACTACTACCCTAATGCATCCCATAACTGCATTAGCCATTTTCATGGTTTCATCACATTGGCAGCTCATCGAAATCTCGTGATCATCCAGTACACCCAGGACATTCCCCTCCTCTGTTCTTCTCAACGGGTGTGTCCTTTATAACAAAAGTTCTTGTTGTTAGTCCCCAAGTGCATGACCTTGCACTTCACACTAGTAAATTCCATCTCTTTTCTATTAATCCAGTTTGCAAGATCATCCAGATCTTCTTACATGATATTCCATCCTCAGTACTGGCAATGCCTCTCATCTGCAAATTTTATTAGCACCAATTTTTGTGCCAAGGTCATTAATAAAAATTTAAATAAGATTGGCCCCAAAAACAGGCCCTGAAGGACTCCTCTAGTAAGTTCCTGATGGGTCACTTTTCAGTATGAACCACTGTCAGATGCCTTGCTGAAATCCAGGTATATTAGATCTACAACATTTGTTTTGTCTAAAGTAATTATCTTCTCAAAGAAGGAAATCAGCTATGTCTGGCATGATCTACCTTTTATAAAGCCATATTGTATTTTATCCTAATTATCATTCACCTCTAAGTCCTTAACTGTTTTCTCTTTCAGAACTTGTTTCAAGGCCTTGTACACCGTTAAAGTCAACCTAACAGGCCAGTAGTTTACCGGATTATATTTTTAACCTTTCTTGAAAAAAAGAGTAGAGTATGACCCTTAAGTTTATAGATTAATTAAAAATCCTTGCCATTGGGCTTACAGTTGCATGTGCCAGTTCCCTTAATAGTCTTGGATAGAAATTATCTAGACCGCTGATTAAATCCCAATAAACTGACTTTCATCTCCATCTGGGATGTCAATTTCCACTTCCATAACCTCATTCCTATTAGCCACCCTGCCACTGTCTGTAAGCTGTTCATTAGTCTTTTAAAAAACTGAGGTAAACAGGACTGCTGATGGGAGGAGGAGGAAAAGAAAGGGGGCAGAAGTCTCCGGGCCCAGCAATTTTAAAAGGTCTGCAGCTCCAGGCCGCTGTAACTGCAACTGTACTTTTAATAATGTATTCAGCAAGACAACTGACTTGCCCTACTACAGAATCTTTGCACATAAATCTCTGACAAACTTCAGCGTATATCCAAAAACTTGTGACTGTCCTTTTTCATTCCCTAATTTAGTGATTTTAATTAAGTACCTTCTGCATGTCCAGTCTTCACAATCTGGCATGCAGTGGAAAACATGCTCCATTTTCTTTAGTAAGAAATTTTAGAAGAGTGTTCCCACTGCCCCAATGTCATTTGCTACATTTGGGTTCAGGAATTTGGCTGGAATGGGTGAACAGAGAGAAGAGGGAGACTGAGAAGGGAGTGAGTCAGTCGGGGTGGATCTGGGCAGACCAGTGGTGGAGTATGGGAAGAGCCACGTGCTGGGGAGCTCACCTCCCAAACAGCAGCTTCACCCACTGCCCAGGAGTAGTTACTACGCTTTTCTCCTCTCCGCTGCAGTACAAAACTTACTCGGTCACCATGGCTCAGTCCATGTGTCCATGAATGTGTTTCTGATCCAGGATCTGTGCTATGTCTGTCATATGCTACAATCCTGGTCACAAGGGTTTTCAGAACATTCTATAATTCAGGGTAGCAAGGCCATCAAGGATGTTGCATGCAGCCCCTACGTAAGGAGAGGACTCTGCTGCAGCTGTAAAGACTCCTCATCAGTGAGGTGAAATGGCAAGCTGCCTTGCAAACACAAAGGTCTTTGATACTGCCATGGAGGAATGGCTCACATATATAGAGATGCTGAAGCAGTAGTATGAAATAAATGAGATTATACCCATGGATGGCAGAAGGAGCCCACCTAGGGTGACCAGCAGTGTTCCCTGCAAGCTGAACTCTTGGGCGCCCATATAGGAGAGATTTATATCCCACTCAGCTATTTTGCAGAGCACCCAGAGCTAGCAGCATGTGTTTCTACTGATAGTGCACACATGCAAATGCCTCTGTGCACATAACTAATTTTATTCTGCATGTTCATGGAAAAATTAGAGGGAACACTGGTGACCAGATAAAAGTGTGAAAATCAGGGATGAGGGTTGGGAGTAATAGGTGCCCCAAATGTCAGCACTGTCTCTGCAAAAATCAGGATATCTGGTCATCCGAAGTCCACCTTTGTGGATGCTGGTGACTCCACCCCTTTGCCTGAAAAAATAGTCACACACTGCCAGAGCCAAAAGCCTCTCCTCTCACTCAGAGGATCCCTATACACCTGCTAGCCTCCAGCCAGAGAAGTCTTGAGCTGGCTCAAGACCTGAGCCCATCACTCACCACCTGCATGGAGCAGCCCACGGCCAGGCACAGCCGCACCTCCCCTCCACAAATTCAACCAAAGCTGCTCTGGAGAAAACTGTGTCTTGGAAGAGGCTTTTGACATGCCACCTACAGGTTCTAGGGTGGCTGAGGAGCCAGCATTTACTAATCAATTTCCAGAGTTCATCAGCCATCTCCAGGGAATGCCACATCCTCAGTCACTCTGGAACTTGCATGGAGTACAATAAATCTTACTCTCACCTTCTCCCCCGCTCTCGCCTCCCCCCCCCCCGCAAGAAAAAAAAACAACCTACAAATCAGGAGCCAGAAGCTGTGATAGTGCCAGGGAGGCAAAGTCTCGCCTTGCCTATTACACCCTCCACCCATACTTCCGCCAGAAAACATGTAGTGGTATAACTGAGTGTGATAAGAAGAAAAATGTAACCATTTAGTACACAGTCTAATTACCCCCAAGAAACCAGGAAGCAAAATCTTTAAAAAGATCATGTACATTATTAAAGAGCACTTGGCACCCAAGCCTCTAATTATAGTACCAAGATTTATGTTTCATAGACAGAATCAACTTGAAGGTGAATCTATTTCTGCCTTTGTGACAGAGTTAAAAAGATTATCAGAATACAGTGCTTTTAAGGATGGGCTTAACAAGGTCCTAGGAGACAGATTTGTCTGGGGACTGTTTAACGAAAGCATACAGAAGAGGGTCTTAATTGCAGAAAATCTTATCTTTCAACATGCAGTGGAAGTTGGAGTAACAATGAAAACTACAAGAAATGCAACAGAATAATCTGCTACAGTAAAATGGAGGTAGAAATGTATAAACTATGTGCAACCTAAGGCAAGATCTGGTACACTGTTCCTCTGATTGCTGATTCAAAGGTGCATATTGCAGAAGCTGTGATAAAAAAGATCATATCCAAGTGGTTTTTCATACTTAGTTAAATAAAGAAGAGACCAAATCAGGATATAGGAAAGGAATATCAAGGTACAGTCTGGATAAAGGAACATTACTGACAGACTGTGAGAGTGGAGTCACGAGCCTGGAGGACAGGAACAGAGAGAGAGAGATGTCTAAGCAAAAGTGGCAAGTCAACAACCAGGTTAACACCCAGGGTGGTGGGAAACATGCTCACAATAGAATTAGATGCAGGGGCCACACAGTCTGTCATCTCACATTTGGAATGTGGAAATGTTTAAAAACAGCAAACTAAGGGAAAGGGAATTAATGTTGCTGAGAAGACAGTGCCAATTGGAGGGAAGCAAGTGAGCATGGAGTACAACAATAAGCACTGTTTATTAGGCATGAATGTCATTGAGAAGGGGACTGGCCCTGCGAGGCCATGAATGGGGTTACACAAGAATTCCTCTGGACTGGAAATCTATAAAGATGTTATAGTCACTTTCAGAAGATCTCATTAAAACAGATGAACAACAGCTGGAAGGGATGCTAAGTCAGGCACTGGGAGCCTTAAAAATGAGCATGGACACCTTAGAACACATGAAAACTAAACAAAACTGAACCGAGACATGCAGCCCAAAGTGTCACAGAACTCTACCTGTCCCTTATAACAATGGTTTTCAAACTCTTTTTTCATTTTTGGACACCTAATTTTTGAATGGAGCTGCAAACCCTTTGGAAATCTCAAATACAGTCTATGAACCACATTTGAAAACCACTGCCTTACAGTGTGTGCTTGAAGGTAGATGTTGAATGGGCACATCTGAAAAAGGAGGGCAAACTTTCAAGTCTTTTAGAACAAGTGGAGAACTCCAGTCATTGCAAATGAAAAAAACATCTGTCAGTAAGGCTGTATGGCAATTTTAAAGCCAACATAAGCCCAGCACTGCAAGGAGAAAACTATTCCCTGACTTGAATTGAGGACACATTTGCAACAACATCAGGGGACAGTAATTCAGGAAAATGGGTTTGTCACAGGCCTACCTATGCACAGAACTGAAGGAGAATCTAAAGTATACCTGACAATCAACACACAAACAACAGCCTAGTGTTTGGGATTGCTTCAGCTCCCAATATATGGTAGTGGAGCAAGTTTTGCAAGGTCTTCTGAAAACAGTGTTAGCCTGATGACATTGTGACCAGTAGAAGTGAAGAACACCTGGGAACCCTGAAAAGCATTAAAGCATGGAGAAGAACATGGGCTTTGAGAGAATTACATAAAACATGACTGTTTTAAGGACTTGTTATCTTACTGTGTCAGAGGGGTATCCAAGTTAGTCTGTATCTTCAAAAACAAGAAGTCCTGTGGCACCTCATAGACCAACAGATATTTTGGAGCATAAGCTTTCGTGGGCAAAGACCCGCTTCATCAGACACACCTGATGAAGTGGGTCTTTGCCCACGAAAGCTTATGCTCCAAAATATCTGTTAGTCTCTAAGGTGCCAACAGGACTTCTTGTTATCTTACTGTGGACATCTTATTGTTTCATAAGGTCACGCTAAATCCAGACAATTAAATCAGTCCTGAATGCTCCACAGCCAAAGAACGCATCACAACTTAAATAATTGTTAGGACTTTTCAACTACTATAGCCAATCTGTACCAAACATAACAACTGTATTACATCTGCTGAGTTGTTTACTGCAAACTGGCCAAAAGTGGGTATGGTCATGAGCGTGTTAAATTTTTTTCCTGGAAGCAGAGCAGTCGGTCACTTGAGAAGTGTGCTTCCACGTATTAACCCACCCTGGCCTCTTAAATTCACATGTGAAGCATCATTCCATGGAGTTGGGGTGGTCATATCACATTCTATGCCAGAAGGCTGTGAAAGATCCATAGCATTTGCCACAAGATCTCTCTCAGCCACAGACTGTAAATATGGGCAAGGAGAATTTAAGCCTACCATGGGATGTGAAGAAATTTAACTACAGTAAACCCTTGATTTTTACAGACCCTGATTTAGCAGAGTTCGGAAACAAAGGGATATCCCCCATTGTTCCTGAAGTCTGTTGAATAGGGGTCAGTAAAATCTTAAAAGTCCCTCCAACTCCTCCCCGACCCAAAAGTTAAGAGACTGATCTGCTGCAGCCCGGAGGAGCCTCTGCCACAGCCATCTCCTTTGCCAGAGATGCCACATGCTCCTGTGGCAGCTCCTACAGGCCACATGGTGGCCCCGGCAGCTGCCCACAGCAAAGCAGCTCCAGCTGCAGGCAGCCCCTGCTCTGCAGAGCCAGGCAGCTCTTGCCGTGAGGCCAGGCACCCGCAGCCAAGCGGCTCCTGCCATGCAGGGCCAGGTGCCTGCAGTGGGACGACTCCAGCCATGCAGGACCCAAAGGCTCTTGCCAGGGGGCCAGGTGGTTCCAGCCACCCATGGGCAGGTACCCATGGCCGTCTGTGACCAGGCACCTCCAGCCAGCGATCTCCAGCACCTCCTCCACCAGAGCGGGGAGTGGCAGGGGTTTGGTGTTTTTCTTGGAGAGAGGTGGTTTTTTTTGGTGGGCGGGGGGAATTGTGTTGGGGAGGTTGTTTTTCAAGGGGGAAGATTGAGTGGGACTGGGGCTGGGAGATCCAGTGGGGAGGGGGAGTAAACCCTCACATTTAACGGAACATCGGTTAAATACCCTTATCCCATTAAGTCCATTAAATGTAGGTTTTACTGTATTATCTGTAGGATAGTAAGTTCACCCTTGACACCAACTATTAGTAACAATCTTTCATGTGAGGAAGGTAGTTTCTCTGACAGCAGCTGGAATAATGCACTATTGGGCTGGCTCTTTCTTAGCTGGTCACATCCACAAGATCAAATTCAAAAGAAAATTAGTGCACACAAACACTTGCCTGTGCTAATTGAAGGGTGATCTGCAATAGAGACAGAATCTATCCCATTTGGCAACTTGTTTCCAACTGACTCTGTGTGTTGTAGTTTGAGCAAGAAACCCAGAGGAATCCCACACTAGTTAGGTATCTGAAGAGCTGAAGTATACTGAAGGCCTTAATATGCTACCCTTTTATGCACAGAAAGAAGAGCTTAACATATATAAAGGGTGTGTCATGCTCATGTTGAATTTGTGAATCTTTTGAACCATGTTCAAGAGTCTTAGATGAGCTCCTCATAAATATGCTAAGGGATAGCATTAAGGAAGGCACTCACCAGAAGTTTTGTGTGATGGCGAGGCACTGACCAAAAAATAGAGCACCTTGCTAAGGAATGTTTGGGATGCCAATAGTACAGTGCATGCCCGAACCAGCAACATTATACCCTTAGTAATGTCAGCACATTGCTTTTGCCAGACCTTTTTTTGACAATGTATTTAGCAGTTGTGGATCTCTATTCCAAAAGTCTGGAGGTTTTTTGTATGAAAACTACCACTATTATCTCTCTATCTTACCACTGAGCCACAAATGGCATTGTTGAAAAGTTTGTACAAATTTTTTAAGCAAGCCCTGCAATCCATGGCAAATGAGAATGGGTCACTACAAGACAAGCTGGCATCCTTTTTGCTAGCATATCAAAATGCAGTGCATGCCATGATAAGCCAATGCTGTTTATGGGCCAAAATCTCAAGTCTGGGACTTATTAATGCCAGATCTATGTCAACGAGACAGAACGTTCAGTTGTTCCACCAACAGTGCTTCTGACAATGATGTGTCCCTTTCATTTCCAGGAGGAAGACAGATCTGATATACTTGAATGCACTGAGCAGATGTTGAATCTGTTTATGTGAATTTTGCAGTTATAGTTTCTTGAGCAGTTGCTTATGTTGACTCCGCTGATTGTTGTTACTATGTTTTTTTTCCCTCCCTGCAAGTCAGCAATCATGGCTCCAACAGAGATATGTGTCTGCCTTTCTAATCAGGGATTCATGACAGGACTAAAGGCAAAAAGCCCACCACTGACTCCAGGAGAGTCAAGACTAAGAAGACCCCCAGAGTCCTGACTTGAGAATTTGGTCAGGTGAAGCCTGAGGCACCCTGATGGGCAGCAGAACTCACCTTTGTTGAACTCTTCACAGATCCCAGGAGAGATGGATTCAACTCACTCAAAGGGCCAGTCACAGGACAATTCCTTTCACACCTTGTCTGACCATTTGAGGATATCTGTGTGGTGCAGATCCCTTCACAAGGGGGTTCTAATAAGTGGGCCAAGTAAGAGAGGTCTGAGTTTGATCATCCCTGATCAGACAAGCCCAGCGGAGCAGGCCACGCACATTTTTAATCTGGAGACCCTGGGCATAACTGTCTACAAATGGGGCTCTTCAGGTTGAAAGGGACCACAAGCTCCCACGTCGACTAAACTGCACCATTAGCTACCTCAAAATTGATTCATAACTTCGGCAACTAACTACAAAGTTTAAAAGAAGCAGCTATCTAGAACTGCAGAGGTTCTGTCTCAGACCACTGATGGTGGAGAAGAACTGGAGAAGCAATCAGTCCAAATCGAGGGCATAAACAACAGTGCTGTGCACAAGGAGGTGAAAGCACAAGCACAACATCAACAGACATTTCTACAAAAATCGCTCAGTCTCAGGTGAATGGACCAAATGTGCTCCTCAAGTGGAATAAACAAGAGTACTATCACATGACGAACTGAATTGAAAGCACAGTTGGTTGTTATGATAAAGCCATTCATCAAATAAGGACAAAAACTGAGGAAACTACAGATATCTTGCAGAAAGTTGAATAAATGGCTGCAAGGGATTTTCTCAGTACTCAAAACAGGCTGCATGTTTCACCCCTAATTCATGGTACAATCTCACAGCACCTTGGGGAAGCTGCTGCTACGGAGATTAAATAATTAAATTGTAAATCTATGCATTTCCAGTAATTAAATTCCTTATTAATAAAGTTACGTGCTTTAATGGCAAAGAATGATAACACTCTGACATCAGACAGTTAGACATTCTCCTTCAACTGTGCCTCAAGACAAGCTCTAATTCAGAAATCTCATGCTATTGTTAATGGTCTAGTTTTCCTGATGCATCCAGGATAGAGTAATGTCTGTTCCAGAACTGAGAAACATATTAAGAGGACAGAATTTGGAGAGATCTTGTTTATAAAATGCCTTATTATGCAAATATCCTGAGGCACGATACATTTTTAAAGGGTTTATACTTGAGCTCTGCTGGAAGCAAAATTTAAGTCTTTACGTTACATTAAAAACATTTAGTGAGGGCACTTCCTTAAATACCTCAGGGCTAATTATTTTTAATAATTAACACCATAGAAATGAAACTAATTAACTGTGTATTCAAATATATCTACTACTAATTGCCTTGATATTTTACTTCTAATAAGCTCTTGGCTAACTAAGCACTGCATTTGAATGATTTTAAAATAATACTACTGAATTTTTAGGTTTTACAAAATAGTTCTCATTATTCTTTCAGATATAGGAACATTTCATTTTCTTACAAGTTTTCTTCTTTTTTTTCATGTGTCATTGAGTTTGGTTTGTGAAGTTCCACTCCTGCTCCATGGGACGTTCAGTTCTAACAAAAATATTGTTCTGCCTTATGGAACCAAACGCGTTATCAGAAACTTAGATCACATGCAGCCCTGTAATATCCACATATCCTCGAACCAAATCTGAGTTGTCACAATTCCTCAGTCCCACACCTCTTGACTTCTCCAGCTGTTCCCACTTTTTAACAATAATCAGTGACTCTGTAGCCTGGTAATCAGAGCACTCACTTGTCATACGAGAGACCCAATTTTGAGCTTCAAATCAGACAGAGCTGATCTGATAATGGCTCTCATCCCCAGATGAGTGCCCTAACAATCAGCCTTTTGGCTGTAATAGCACCTGAACTCCTTTTTCTCTCCATCTTTCTTCCCACTATTCCCTCTTGCACTTTCTCCCATGAGCAATAAGTGAGCTGGTTTAGGTGCCTAATTCCATGAGAGGGTTCACCTCCTCCCAGCCCAGTTTTAGAGCCAAAGCACAATTCAGGCTACAACTCTCTCCTTGGCATTTTCTATCCATCACCTCCATTAGCTTCCCATTCACATGCCCACTTCTATGAATCCCATTCTTAGGGACCAACTTACCCCATGTATTATATATGAAGTCTGAGAACCTAAATCAGGTTTATTAAATTCGTTGGGCAACAACTAATTCCCTTTATGGAGTTAGGCCTCTGTAACTGTTTATAGCCTTTGAATCTGTTAGTTCCCAGCTCCAGCAAAGCAGTTTTGCAATTTTGGGCTGGGAGGAAGGTCACTGTCTGAGGTAATTATTGGCTAGGAGATTGCTTACCTAGATCCATTGTGATGCTTTCCTGCCTGTTTTTCCAACTGTCTCCTACAAAGTTAGTTCAATACATTCACACAAGAAAGTCTAATAACTCAGAATACAGTAATTTCACTTTACTGACCTGGTCACTGAAGTATTTACAGCATTACCAATATCAGTATTTTTAAATAATTACATAACAGCTCTGTATCTCCTACATGAGTTGTGAGCCATTTTGCAATGTGATTAACCAAAATGAAAAACTGTGATGACAAGCCACAGCTGAATTAAAGAGCATAAAGCAGATTCTGAAATTTTCTGTTAAGTATAACACTGAGCTGAAATGCCTTTTGTGCCAAGATATGAGCTCCCAGTTCCCTATTTGCTGCAAGATTTCATTAAAATTCCTAAAAGAATGATGTTACTTTTCTACATTCCAGCTGTTGCTTTAGAAAGTTAGTGATTCTGTCAAGGGCAGGAAATAAAGCACAAAATTCCTTCAAAATCAGGCCTTACCCAGGACAGAAAAGAAGAAAGCTACATTCCACTGATCTGTATTAATATGCCATTTTAATTTGGGTCTACACACACGGTTTCAGATTTGCACTATTAGTTGCATAACTGGATGCATACATTTGGGACTGCTGCCAATCATGACCCCACATATACAGAAACACCACTGTTGTCTCTACAGAGTTAACTTAGAACTTTAACCATCAAAAGCACACACTCCTACCGAATCAGCTCCAGGAATAATGCCTGTAGCTATGGTCAGAAAGTATAATGTTAAAATGTCTCAGATTATTAAGTCATAAAAACATAAGAACGGCCACACTGGATCAGACCAATGGTTCATCTAGCCCACAATCCTATCTTCCAACAATGACCAATGCCAGACGTGCCAGAAAGAATGAACAGAACAAGTAGTCCCAAGTGTTCCCTCCCATCACCCAGTTCCAGCTTCTGATAGAGGCTAAGGACACCACTCCTACCCATGATCACTAATAGCTATTGATGGACCTATCCTCAAATTTACCTAGTTCTTTTTTGAACTCTGTTAAAGTCCCGGTCTTCCCAACATCCTCTGGCAAAGAGTTCTATCAGTTGACTCTGTGTTGTGTGAACAAATACTTTCTCTTGCTTATTTTAAAGCTGCTGCCTATTAATTTCAGTTGGTGACCCCCGAGTTCTTGTGTTACAGGAACGAGAACCAAACTTTCTCGTATTCATGTTCTCTATACAAGCCATCTTTTTCTAGAACTCTGTCATATCTCCCCTCTTTCCTAAGTCTCCTCTTTTCTAAGATGAGAAATCCCAGTCTTTTTAATCTCTCCTCATACGGCACTACTCCAAACCCCTAATAATTGTTGTTGCCCTTTTCTGAACTCTTTTTAATAACAAGTATCTTTTTTGAGGGGACCACATTGGTATGCAGTATTCAAGATGTGGACATACCATGGATTTATAGAGGAAATAAGATATTGTCTAATTCTCTATCCATTTTTAAATATTCCTAACATTCTATTAATTTTTTGATTGCCACAGCACATTGAGTAGATGTTTTCAGAAAACTATCAACAATGACTACAAGAACGCTCTTAAGTGGTAACAGCTAACCCATCCCCAACCATTTTGTATGCATATTTGGGATTATATATTCCAATAGGTATTACTTTGCATTTATCAACATTAAAATTCATCTGCCATTTTGTTGCCCAGTTACCTAGTTTGTGACATCTTTTGAAGCTCTTTACAGTCTGCTTTGGACTTAACTATCTATTCATTTTTCCACCTGACTATGTTGAAAAAGACTGGTCCCAGTAGGGACCCCTGTGGGATACCAATAGCTATTGCTCTCCATGAGGAATAGCTATAGGAAGGTCCATGAGAGGTTTTTCATTCAGTGGGCACTGAATTAGACCCCACAATGGTATATAATGTGTGTCTAACTGGTATGTAGAATACATATTATAAATCAGATTAGGAACTTGTAGGCATGTGGCAAATTTAGAAATCTAATTGGGTCATGGTCCTACAATATATCTGATTTTCCTTTGTCTAATGGTTATTTGTATGGACGGATTATGCACATGCAAATGCATGCAGGATACTGTAGGTAATTAACTTTAAAAGCTTACCCAAATTTTATCACTGAATTGAGACTCAAAGTTTTCTATGTATCTTTCAGTCTCTTGTTAACCTCTTTCTGCTACAGCAGCTTGCGAGTTAGGATTCCATAAAACTATACTGCAAATTTAAAATGCATACCTAAAACTGAAGCTGTACCACACATTTTAATGCCTACTCTAATTTGAATACAGACAATCAACAGAGTGCAGTATGTGATTAAGTGAAAACATCAGCTGTATGACAAATGAAGTCTTGGACTAAATCTTTGTGCTTAATTGAAACAACAACAATAAAACTACTCCTTACCTTTGAAATAACCACAGATGTTAAAAGTGGATTTTTATAACGCAGACTTAGCTGCATGTTGTCTTGCTGTCTCTTTTTTTTTCTCCTCATTACATCTTGTTACTAACAAGATGCACTCTAGGAAGGTGAGGCGGATGCCTGAGGGGAGTGGTAATAGAGTATACTGTCTTCACAACCCTGCCAATCAATTCGTATTCTACCTAGCTCATTAGTGACTAAAACTTTCTAATTCATTACTTTAAAAGCACTTTGAAATACCTTGAATGAAAACTGCATGACTTATACCCAGAGTGCCAGTGAAAAGAAGCTCTACCTGTGAAATAATTCAGTTCCCATGGACATGAGTCCACTCCATAGAAAACACTAACACTACCAGTGGCACTGAATGGCAGTTCTGAGGACAGAAGCAGAAGACTGAATGGGCCTGGAGACTATACCACCATTTCTTGCTTAGAGGTCACCTCTGCGAAGCAAGTCTGAAGCATATTGGCAGGGCAGAATGGGGAAGCTTAAACACCCTCAGCAAAATATGTGCTCTGTAACTAAACAGACCACTGCTGTAATAAGGGTTGTCAATCAAACATCGTGCATACGCACTCAGACTCAAATTATTTTTTTCTTCTTAGATTACTCTACAGTTCAGGGCTTTATTTAAATCGGGTCCTTACCTTAATCCCTAAAGTGCTACCGTGTATGTTGTACTAATACTGAAACTTGGCAGTTATAAATAAATGATTTTTTCTTGCTCTGATCTGGGAAGTTGTTATGATGGGCATTTCAATCATCATTCTGTAGCATGTAACATTTATAATATAGAGCTAAAACAATGTAATACATCCAAAACAGATACTAACATTCAGACTCACCGCTGACTTTCCTGGGTGACCTTCTGTCTGTTCAAGATGTCTGTAATGTTGTTCTCAACTTCCTAAAAAATAAAACAAAACCATCTCATCTATGCATAAATACAGAGAAATATTTTTCAGAGGTTAAGAAAAATGTGATATTAATTGGCAGTATTTGTCATAAGTAACTGGTAATGCTAAAGTCTTTTTCAACTTCTTAACCATAATTAATGGAAAAGGGTTATAGTGCTACAAAGGTTTAAACTGCAGCAGGAAATTTAAAGTTGCCAAGCATCCTTGGGACTTATGTAGTGCTATACTTCCTGTTGATTTTCACAGGCTCCTACAAAGACTGACAGGACTAAATAGCAGAGATAAAGATAGAAAATGCAGTGAGGCAAGACTACAGAGGCATCAGTACTGCATTTATATTATTTCTTGATGTTAGTTAAATAAATTATTCTAAAACTGTCGCAGCAATCTGAAAAATTTTTGTTACAGCTGATGTTTGAAATAAAAGTTCACGTTACATGAATTAAATTAAATTCAATTAATTAAAGCGAAGAACCATGCCTCTGAGGTCAAGCTGGGTTACAAGAAGTACTGGTTTATACAGTTCATAAAATACATAGTATACATAACCAGCATTGTCCCAGTAAAGTTGTGAGAGTTTTTAAAGCATTAGTGAATAAGTTTTCTTGGAGACACCACTCAGAGAGTGCATAGAATCAGTGGTGGTGAAGTGAATCGGTACATCAGAGTAGTGCATCCCTTGGTGGATTGTGTCCCTTGGTCCGTCACTGTCTGGTGATATGGTCTATCAGGGAAGGAAATGGTATATTTCCCTGACCACGTATGTCAGCATCAGTCTAGTTTACTCATCCTGTCAGTGTCCTGTAACGTGGCTGCGTCTCTCTCCAGACCACCTGACAGTGTAAAGAAACCATGCGCTGCCTCATGAGACAACTGTAGTGCCAATTGACTCTGCACTCTATCAGCACCAGCTCATCGTTGGTCCCACATGGCCAGGACTCCCACAACCAGGGGCTGGATCTCATAGCCTTGGGCTCTCAGAGTGTCTGCCAATGGGGTGTATTTTGCTACTTCCCAAACTCTGGCCCCATGGAAGGGGTAGGGTCTTCCTCTCAAAGGGCACTGTGACATCCACCAGGACAAACTTCTTCTGCTCCTTGTTGGTCACAACAATGTTGGGTCATAGCAGGGAGGGTGGAGTCAATCATGATCCTCCCCAGGGTCAGTGTGATGGCTTTGACCAACCAGTCCTGGTCGGCATTGTGGTAGAACTGCCAGGCTCTGGAGTAGGTCCAGCAGCACCAACAGCTTCCATGAGGCCTGGGCAAAGTGGGAGGAGGGCCTAGTTCTGCACCCCAGAAGGGGTAGGGCTAAGAACAGAAGGCAGTCAGCCCTCAGCACCACTCAGACTGCAGCACACCAAGTGGCAACTGATCCTTTTTCCTAGTAAATGCAAGGCATTTTGGGCATGGGACCAGAGCAAGGACTCTGCCTCCAGGAAATTGCTGACATAGTTGGTGGTGTCCTGCTCAGAAGGGGTTCCGATAATGTGCTTCCTAACCTTTTCCTGCACAATGCTCTCCACAATGCTCCTCACTGTCAGGTCCAGACACATCAAGAGGGAGAAGGCATGGGTGACCAGTGCCATGTCTCACCGATTGCCTATTCAGGGCACGTTGGTGCTCCCTGGCCTGTGGGAGATATAAATTATATCAGTGGTGGAACTCTGGGGAAAGTAGAGTCACTTCCTCGACAATTGCCTGATGGTGCCATTCACCTTGTTCTGGGACACCCTGGCCATGGTCAACCCCTGATGATAAAGATGTGGCTGATCAGGAAGGTACTGAGGGTGTTGATCTTTTGCCAGCAAGTGAACAGGGAGGAGTTGATTCAGGCTGCATCCTGAAGGATATTGTCAATTGTTTCTTTTGGGGAGGTGGGGAAAGAGAGATCTGTCAGCTGTGAACTCCTGTGGGCATGACCAGGAGCCCGTCCTTGAGGGAGGCCATGGGCTCTCTTTGGATGAGGAAACATGTCATGTAGATCAGATTCCTGATGCCACCATTGA
This sequence comes from Carettochelys insculpta, assembly GCF_033958435.1. Lineage (NCBI taxonomy): Eukaryota > Metazoa > Chordata > Testudines > Carettochelyidae > Carettochelys > Carettochelys insculpta. Next base: position 84,373,380 of record NC_134139.1, on the reverse strand, counting down.
CACAGAGGAAGGTGCACTAATTGGTGCTGAAGCTGGAGGCTCTCCAAGCTGCCAGAGATCGGTACCAGACTGCCTGCATAGGACAGCACATCAATTCTCTCACCATGCAAGCTGAAGCCAGCCAAGCCGCTGGAGATGGCTTTGATGAGCAGCAACATGGCTAGACTGAAGATAATAGGGGTGTGGGGAAGCCCTGCTTCATGCCACAGCAGAGGAGGATGGTGTCCATCTCTGGAGTTGATGTCCTGGTAGAGGTCCTGGAGCAACTGGAGGAAGGTTTCTGGCATCCCAAACTCTCTGATAGTGGAGAAGATTGTTGGTGGGGAACAGACCCACAGTCATTGGCCAAGTTGAGCCAGGCTACAGCATATTGCCTTCAGGACCTCCTGGCTGCCTGCTATACTCATAGCATCTCTCACAGGACATGAAGCCCTTCTATGTTGAGCTGATAGCACCCCCGCACTCCACCCAGTCTGTGATGAGGCTGAGATACAGCTTGTAAAGAACAGAGCAGAGGGAGATGGCTTGAGCATGTCTGAGAAGTAGGAGCAGAGCCTCTTGGACAGGATGGTACAATAAAATGAAGCTCCATCAAGAATCTCATTCATGCTTTTGGACAGCTAACCCTGTAGAGTTACTGGCTTCAGATTGTAGCCGCCAGATCATAGCAGGGGCCAGCATCCTTTCTCCTGCCTTGCCTGACAGTGCTGGTATGTCTTGGCACAGGGAATCTGCAAGGCATCTGCGTGACCTCATGGGATTCCCCCCTCTTAGATGTAGTTTCTGCTGACAGTTCCATGGTCAGTCTGTCCATGAGGGTGTCAAAGTCCTAGAAGTTCTCCATCTTAGTTGGTTCTTCCATCCCAGCCATTTGCAATGATATGACAGCCCTCTCCCATGGTCACTGCTCCTTCTGCTGGCCCATCTCTGCAGGCTCAGGTTGGAAGCAAGTTGTGGGAATGATCTACTGTGTCACTGATGCCTGCAGTGGAGAGAATTGTTCAGGGGCATCTTGAGACCAAGTCCCACCTGTGCAACCAACTCAGTTTTTTTTGTTTTCACACTCAATTTTCTATTTTTCAAATATAGTTGCTGGACAAAACTTTCATTTTGGACTTATTAACTTTACAATTCTGTAATTTGCCTAAATCAGAATGATGGCTAATAGCTTAGGTATTGACACACACCATTAGATTGTTGAGCATATAGTAGATTATCTGCAGTAACATTACTATATGTTCCTTTACAAAATGTCATTTATTCCCTTGGCTTCTTTTCTTTCTAAACACCTGCTAGCCCATGTATTTTTTTACAAAAGCCTTTCAGTGTTCTTTGTTCTCAGTTATCCATTGCGTGGGTTTGTTAAATCCACCTAGCACAGGAACCCTTTCTTCACACTTGTTCCATCATCACACTAAGAGCTTTACAATCTTTGAGTGAATTATGGATCTTAAAGTTTTGACAAGCTCTTATAAAAATAATTCACAAAGTGACCAGGAGAAACTTGCTTCTGATCAAAGTACCATAAGAGGTGCCCTTAACAGTGGAAAAAAAAAAATAAAGGGACAAACAACACCTTTCTATTCTCTAGCAGGTGATTTACCTTGGATCTGATGCAGAACCCACAGCAATGGGAATCTTTCCAACGAATTCAGTGGACTTTGGATCAGATCTAGTAAAGCTAACTGGAGCAAACTGGTTTATAATGGGGCTCAGGACCATATCAGAGCTCTGAAGAGGGAACTTACTTTGATTTGTTGTTCAAAGAAGTTGTTGGCTGAGTTGAGTTTGAGAGCTTCAGCCTGAAAAAGCAATAACACAGCTCTGCTAAACTGTAGCACATTTCTGAAAAAGCAAATCAATGGGTTGTCATATTTTTCATATGTAACATATGTGCACAGAACATGCTACTGCCATCTTAGCATTATGAAACCACAGCATTAAAAGAAATATGGATAAGGGCCTCTTCAATTAGTTTGATATTCTTAAATGATAGCATACTTGCCCTTTGCCTAAATACCGAGTGGATGGAATGCTTATCAATATATTATTATGAAGAATAATCTGAATCATATACACCTTACACATTCCAGCCCAGATTAATGAAACATTTGTTTGGGAAGCTATTGTTTCAGAGTATGTAGAGCCGTGGTTTCTCCGCCCCTGGGAATATGCAGATAACAACAGGCTGCATGAAAGCACTAACAGAGTTAGTCCAAACTAAAATGGGATAAAGACAATTACTTGTTTACTCTGCTCTATATACTATACACTGAAATGTAAGTACAATATTTATATTCCAAGTTATTTATCTTATAATTATATGACGAAAATGAAAAAGTAATCCATTTGTCAGTAAAGCACGCTGTGACACTTCCGTGTTTTCATTCCTGACTTTGTAAGCAAGTAGGTTTTAAGTGAGGTGAAATTTAGTGATATACAATGCAAATCAGACTCCTGAATACAGTAGTCTGGAAAAGTTGAGAGCCACTGATGTAGAGGGCCCATTCACTTCCAGAGTTCATGTACTTGTTGAGAGTGCCCAGAGTGGCTGTATCTGAAGCATCCTGCTGGTCTGCCTCAGGCAGCAGCCACCTTTCTCCAGCTGAGAGTGCTATGCAACATTGCCCTCTGCTGGCTGATCTCTCTCATTCCACATCAGGTAAAGGCAGTCAAAAAAAAAAAAAAACAAAAAAAACCATGAACCTAAAGTTAAAATCACATGAAGAACTTCTGGATATTCGTATCCCTTTTTACTGGTATCTCTGGAATACAGAAAAAAAATTTCTCTTAGGGTATGCCAATACAACTTAGTTATTTCAAAATAACTACCATAGCATCCACACAATTCAACCACTATTTTGAAATAAATTTGAAAAAGCAGTTGATTTATTTTGAAATTAGTAACCCTCATTGGCTGCATCTACACTATGATACAAAATCATTTTTATTAAAATCAATTTGTTAATGCTGGGTTTTATCCATTTGATTTTGAGCATCTTCACCTTTCCCACATGGCTCCCCAGAAAATCGACTTTCTGCTGCCGCACACACGTCAGCTTAAATCGACTGCTGCTACAGTGTATTGTGGGAACCTATCCCACAGTTCCCTGGCCCTGTTGCATTCTGGCCCCACAGGTATATGTGGGTATATGACGCCATCTTCCCACATTTCATTCCCCTATTTCCCCTGCTTTATAACGCCACATGTTTTAAAAGCATTTCCCCTGCCGTGGTCAGTATATTTAAGTAGACACGGGTACTACACTGGAACAGCATGCCTCAGCTTTATTTTGGGCTTGGATATCGATTTACACCTCCTGGGAAAGAGGATTCTAAGTAGACACCGGTACCACACTGGAACTCAAATGACTCATCAGTAATGGGCCAGGGTGGCTAAAAGACAGCCCATTTTTGACAGCCATGCAAATTGTGAAACCCCGCCCCCCGGGGAGGCCCTTTCAGGAACTTGAATTTGGATTTTGGCCACCTGGGAAAGAAGACCATTATGCTCAAGTAGACACAGTTGTTACAGTGAAACTTGAATGAATCATTAGTAATGTGGCTAAAAGACATTGTGAAAAGAGCCATGAAATCCAGACCACCCATGGAGGTCCTTTCAGGAACTTGAATCTGGATTTAGGCCACATAGGAAAGAAGACCCTTATGCTTAAGTAGACGTGCTTGTTACACTGAACTCAAATGAATCATCAGTAATGGGCCAGGGTGGCTAAAAGCTGGTACACTTTTGACAACCATGAAAATCGTGACCACCCAGGGAGGCCCTTTCAGAACTTTTATCTGGATTTAGGCCTCCTACCCAAAGAAGACATGTCTGCTACACAGAAACTCAAATGATTCATCAGGCTAAAGACCCCAGACTATAGCCAGGTTTGCATCTGAAAAATAAGACCCTAAGGACAAGGATATTCCCTGATGCAAGCCTTACTTTGACAACTGTGGTAATTATATAGCTAATACATTGCCCTCAGTAAAACATGCATGGCTCGGAGTGGCTAAAAGAATCCTAGCTACAGCCAGCCCCCGAAAATTGCTACTACCGAGGGAGATGTCCCCAGGTGGCTAAAAGAACCCCTGATAAAGCCAGCCCCCAAAATTCGTGACCGCTGAGGGAGACATCCCCCGGGTGGCTACAAGACCCCCCGGCTACAGCAAGCTCCCAGAAATCGTGACCACCAAGGGAGAAGACCCCCAGGCAGCTAAAGGACCCCAACTACAGCCAGCCCCTGAAAATCATGACCCTCACCACGTACAAGCTGCTTGGCACCTTGCGTAGCATATCCTTTTCTTGGTTTGGGGTCAAGCCACATGATGCAGCTGGGCACAGGAATGTTCCAGACTGTGTGGAACCTCTGACGGGAAGGACGGGAGGGGATGAAGGCATCAAAACAACATGTAAACAGCTCAAAAGAAGTTTCTCATCCTACCAAACAAGCATGACCCTCACCCACAGTCTAGCTGACACATGGTCCAGGGGGCCCAGTGGCTGGTGCCAGGTAGCGCAGAAAAAAAGGAAGCTAGCAGGGGTATACATAGAATCATAAACCCCACAGCTGGTCTCCCAGCAAAGAAAAAGAAAGAACATTTTTCAGCCTCTCATGACCTTACAGCAACGGATTTAATTCTTCTACAATTGAGAGGCCAGAGCGGAAAACTGTGGTGGCATTGTGGGGCATATATTGGACATCTGTGGAGGCTAATGAATTTGATTTCAAGACATGCCACATCCTCACTACCCTTCATTTGGAATTTTAAACTCAAATTGAATGCTACACCTGTCAGGTTACTACGATTTTAGGATTTCGATATGTCGATTTTAGTGGTCCATAAATTGAGATAATGGAATTTACAGTGAGGACAGGCACTTGGAAAAATCAGACTAATTACTTAAAATCGATCTTATCTCGTAATGTAGACGCAGCCATAATATGAGGGATAGCGTCTACTTTGAAATAAGCCATAGTGTGTCCAATGTCACTATTTCAAAATAGGCTCCCGTGCATAGATGATGTATTTCAAAATAGTTAAGTGCTATTTCAAAACACATTTTTGTGTGTAGCAATGCTATTTCAAAATAATTATACAGTAATAGCTTATTTCCACTTAGTTCTGCTGTGTAGACATACCGTTAAAGTGCTTCACATCTCCAAAAACTATTTATCTGTCGATGAAGGGCCTAACTCTTGATTAGTTTATTGGTTTGCAAAAGAAAATTTTCACGAAATATCTTGGATTTATACCTTTTCCTTGCCACCACAAGAATTGAAGACTGTGATGGCTCATTGCTGTTTTTCTCTGATCTATTATATTAACACTATGTGAATTCATCCAAGACAAGACTCTCTCTCCAAATGAGTGGCTGCCATTTGTGGCTAGAGGTATATTTTAAGTGAACTAGTTTTGTCTTGTACAGTTGAACAAAAAGACAAGACTGAAAAGGAAAACTGGCAGGCAAGACAAAGAACTAGAATGTAGTCAGTCAATTTAAAGGCACTCAAGTGAAACCCAGCAACACAATGATGGTCTCTACTGTTGATCTGGAAAAGACAAGTAGTGTGAAGTGTGCATAAGTGTTTTATTTGATTTGGTTTTTGTTTTAATATTGTTCCTAGATGCCACACAATTGCACAGTTACTCTATCTTACTACTAATACAACTAACTGAAAGGATCTAATTTCTAAAAGAAGGTTAAATTCAGCCTCAGTGGATAAAAAGAGAAATTAGGGGAAATACCTGAATGTTAGATATGTATTTAAATCATTTTAACCCATCATTAACTGTGCCATATTTCACTGTCTGCGTGAGCAGAGAATATTCAGCTTTTATTTGATTTCAGGAAATTATTTCGCTTAACACCCCTGGGATCCCTACTCACCTGACTAGAGACAGGGATAAGCAAAGCATAGCTCTACTGACAGATCATGGGCATTTCTAGCGGCACAGTTTCCAAAAGAAAGAGAATGCTATTTTTAATGCCTTAGGCACCAATCCCGCAGACACTAACTGTTCGTTCGGGGTGACTTCAATGCGAGAATTGGAGCCGATCGTGACTCATGGCCCTCCTGCTTAGGCCACTTCGGTGTGGGAAAAATGAATGAAAATGGTCAGCGTCTTCTCGAACTTTGCACGTACCACAATCTGTGCATCACAAACACATTTTTCCAAACCAAGCCACAGCACAGAGTGTCATGGAGACGCCCACACTCAAAACACTGGCATCAACTAGACATGGTCATCGCCAGACATGATAACCTCAAAAACGTCCTTCTGACATGCAGCTATCATAGTGCTGACTGCGATACAGATCGCTCGTTAGTTTGCTCCAAACTCAAGGTGATTCCCAAGAAGCTGCACCGCTCTAAACCAACTGGAAGGCCCCGTATCGATGCCAGAAAGACGGCTAACTCAGAGAGAGGTGAAAAGTTCAGAGCAACCCTCGAGGAGAATCTGCGCAGCAACCCCGGGGGTGCCGATGTGACATCCAGATGGCAGCATCTGAGGGATACAATGTACAACACAGCCTTGTCGATGTTTGGAAGAAGAGCTAGAAACACAAATGACTGGTTCAAAGCTAACTCCGATGAGATGATGCCAGCCATCAAAAAGAAGTGTGCTGCGCTCATGAAGTACAAACGTTCGCCGAGCCAGAATACCCTGCAAGCGCTCAGAGCAGCCAGAAAAACAGTACAGCAGATGGCCAGGCGCTGCGCCAACAACTACTGGCTCAAGCTATGCAGCAGCATCCAGACCTGTGCTGACTTTGGTAACCTCAGGGGAATGTATGAGAGCATCAGGAAGGCATTAGGACCCACCCAGAACAAGATGACACCTCTGAAATCCAAATCTGGTGATGTCATCATTGACAAAGCCAAACAGATGGAGCGCTGGGTTGAGCACTACTCCGAGCTGTACTCGTGCAAGAACATTGTGGTCGACTCAGCCCTCAATGTCATCGAACTCCCACCAGTAATGGACAAACTGGATCAGGAACCGACTGTGGATGAACTGAAGAAAGCCATCGACAACATTGCAGTAGGAAAGGCCCCGGGCCAGGATGGTATACCACCAGAGGTTATCAAGTGTGCCACAGACACTCTCCTGGAACCCCTACATGAGCTACTGTGCCTATGCTGGAGAGAGGGAGAGGTTCCACAGGACATGCGCGACACTAACATCATAACCTTGTATAAGAACAAAGGAGACAGAAGCGACTGCAACAATTACCGTGGAATCTCCCTCCTAAGCATCACTGGTAAACTGTTTGCTCGCGTCATCCTCGACAGACTCCAGAAGATTGCTGAGAGGGTGTATCCTGAATCACAGTGCAGATTCTGCGCACAGAGATCTACCGTCGACACGGTCTTCTCTTTGAGGCAGCTGCAGGAGAAATGCAGGGAGCAGAGGAAGACACTCTATATTGCCTTCATCGACCTAACCAAGGCCTTCGACTTGGTCAGCAGGGATGGACCGTTCAAACTGCTCCACAAGATAGGTTGTCCACCACAGTTACTCAAGATGATCCAGTCTTTCCACGAAGACATGAGAGGAACCGTCCAACACGATGGCACATTATCAGATGCTTTCAGCATCAGGAGCAGCGTCAAACAAGGATGCGTCCTTGCTCCGACATTGTTCGGGATCTTCTTCGCACTCCTCCTTAAACACGCCTTTGGATCTTCAACAGAGGGCATCTTTTTGCACACAAGATCTGATGAGAAACTGTTTAATCTTGCAAGGCTGAAAGCTAAATCTAAGGTGCGGGAAATCCTCATCAGAGATATGCTGTTCGCAGATGACGCTGCTGTCATGTCACATACAGAAGACCAGCTTCAGAAGCTGCTGGATCGGTTCTCCAAAGCACGCAAGAACTTTGGGCTCTCCATCAGCCTAAAGAAGACAAATGTACTTGCTCAGGACGTTGCTGATTCTCCATCAATCAGCATTGACAACTATATGTTGGAGGTAGTCCACGTGTTCGTTTACCTCGGGTCCACCATCACTGACACCCTGTCCTTGGAGACTGAGCTAAATAGGAGGATCGGTAAAGCAGCCACAACTCTGTCCAGACTCAGCGAGAGAGTGTGGAATAACAACAAGCTGTACACTCACACCAAAATGCAAGTCTACAGAGCCTGCATCCTCAGCACCCTCCGTTACGGCAGCGAGACTTGGACCCTGTACGCCCGCCAGGACAAGAGGCTGAACATCTTCCACTTGTGCTGCCTCAGGCTCATCTTTGGAATATCGTGGAAGGACAGAGTGTCCAACACTACCGTCCTTGAGCAAGCTGGAATCCCAACTATGCACACACTCCTCAAGCAGCGGCGGCTCCACTGGCTTGGCCACGTCCACAGGATGAATGACGGAAGGATCTCAAAAGACATCCTGTATGGCGAGCTAGCCTCTGGCAAAAGACCTCCCGGACACCCCCAGCTGCGCTACAAAGATGTTTGCAAGAGAGACCTCAGGGAAGCAGACATCAAGCCAGACAGCTGGGAGCAGCTGGCAGATGATCGCAACAGATGGAGGCAGGAACTATACAAGAGCCTTCAGAAGGGTGACCTGAGGATCAGACAGCTAGCAAAGGAGAAGCGAGCCCACAGAAAGCACAGCAAGGACCTGCCACACACCCATTACATGTGCAACAGATGCAGCAAGGACTGTCACTCTCGTGTGGGTCTTCACAGTCACCACCGACGCTGCAAATGAGAATGCCAAACGGAACTACGAAGGGCGCGATCCATAGTCTACGTAGACTGAAGTATGCTTCTATTACTACTGTCAGTAGTCCCAAGACTTCAAACAGGACTACTCAGAGACCTAACGTTAGCCTCTTGAATAGACTCTGCAAGATCAGAGTCTCAGATTATACACTCTGAGGCAGGGGCTGTCTCTTATGCCCAGCACAGTGAGGCCTCAATACTGACTGGGACCTGCAGATGCTACTAGAATACAAAAACATAACTGATAATTTTTGTAACAAATATGAATATAAATATGAAAAAGCAAATATATGCATACAAATATGAAAATATATTTATACTTTTATTCCTCTGGTCGACTTTATTAACTAATTATTAGATATTGACAATGTATTGCTGGCTTAATATATTCCGACTGGATTTAACCAGGTCTTCCTCTCTGTGCCTGAAATGTGGTGCTTTCAAGTAAGTTAACTTAGACATCCAAGAAACTGATTTGCCACTACCTTCACATATTTAGACATGTAAAGGTGGGATTTTTAAGAAGTGCTCAATCCTGGCCCAACTCTATTCCCTTTAAAAACATTGGGAGTTTTACCATTACCTCAATTAGGAGAAAAGGTAGCTGACTGAGTGCTTTTGAAAATCTCACCTGTTATGACCTTACTGGTTCACACAGTTACCACCACCCTCTAAGTACAGCAGCAAAGCAGAGAATCTCCGTTTAAAAAAATCTGACCCTTCACCCATTTAACTTACATATTTTAACACATGTATTTTACAAAATATATGACTTTAAAGCCTCAATCCTGTAATATAGTGCTTGCAAACAGACCCATATCTGCAGAGCACCACTTCAGTGGGACACAGTCCATCCACATGCATCACAGCCTAAACACCATGCTGTTTGTAGCCATATAAGTAGAAGTAGAGATGTACGTTCTCAGAGGAGAAAACACAGGCAAGTGGTTATCTGTCTCTTTTCCAAAGAGCCCATCACCAAAGTAGCTAGACACCAATAAACATAAGAACTGTTTAGAAATAATGTCATGCCTCTATGTCTTTAACCATCTTCTCTGTAGTATTTGCTATCCCAGCATGAGTCATGGTTTCTCTAATCTCTTTCTCTATTGCTTGCATTTCCTCCCACTTAGCGAGAACTTGGCACCTCACAGATTCAATCTGTTCTGCAAGTGAAAGATGTTTCTCTTCAGGCACTTTTGTAGCATGGTCACTGCAGGTCTCGGGAACTATAAAAAGGAAGGCATGGTTAATAGGATAGCATTGCCAGAGAGTTATTTGGCTATTTTGTGTTAACCTGTCAGTCTCAATTTGAGCACACAGTGAAAATGGCAACACGTCTACAGAGAAACCAGTGAGAAATTAGATTACATGGTTTCTTCTCCGAAATTGCCAGATGATGAATCAGCTTGCAGGCATGTATGATACCTAAGAATTACATCCTGTCTGGCAGTGCCAGGAGTATGAATCTGACAGTGTCTGTTTCATTCCTAGTGGATAATAAAATTGATTGGGTATTTTTAAGAAAGTATGAAAAATCTGTCCAGTTACTAAGTGAAGTATCACTGCTAAGTATCTGGTAAAATATTTCAAAATAGCCCTTTATAAATTATACAGTGTTGTTATGGTGATGCACTGATGTTCTTTTCAACCTATCGATGAATCCCTTTCTATCCAGATGACCTCTCCACCAGCATATGTGCTTGCCATCCCTTACAGTTACCTAATTTCTAACTCAGCTTCCTGATGCAAGCAGTGAGCATCATCATCTTCCACTTATCCCTACACCAGGAAAACATCACATTTCTGCCACTGGTTTCAATATTCCTGCTAGTGATCATACTTGGTTTAACAAACAGTGGTCACCATCATTGTAGGTAGCACTCAGGGCAGATGTGAGTCTTGAGGAGGAACTGGCTAAAAACAATGCTGTAATTTGTAATTGTTGTAAAAGTTCTGAAGACACGAACTGCTAAACGTTATCATTGTGGTTAAGAGTCTACACTCAGGAGACCTGGGTTCAATTCTTGCCTATACTGCAGACTTCCTGTGTGACCTTTGTGAGCAATCTTAATCTCTGTACTTCACTTCTCCATCTGTAAGATGGGAATAATATTATTTCCTTTATCTGTCTTCTCTTTTTAGACTATAGGCTTAAAGAACGAGGACCATCTCTTACTATGAGTTTGAATGGTGACTAACACATTTGGGCTTCAATCTCACCTTGGATTTTTAAGCATGGTATCCCACCCCTTCTGATTTTGTTCTTTGCAAGTCCTTTTCACCTGAATATTCCCACATATAGTTGTCTAATAAACAACTGGAGATGGGATATTAATTAGACCAGAATCATTGAGATGCAATCATTGAGTCTTCAAACTTATGCACAGACATCTCTGAGAAACATCCTAACCTAGGAAAAAACATTTTGTTACCTTTCGTAACTGTTGTTCTTTGAGGTGCATTGCTCATGTCCATTCCAATACATGCGTGCACATGTATGCACACAGTCTCTGGAAAGCTTTTACCCTAGTGGTATATGCAGGGTTGGCTGTGGAACCCCTTGGCGTAGAGCTGCTGTGGTGGTGAAAAGAAGTTCCTTCTTGCCAGTTCGGTCTGACAGAGGAGAACCAGCTGGGATTTGGAAAGGACATGAGCAACCCAACTCAAAGAATTAGAAGCCCTGACACAGTCAAAGAAGTACGAAGTGACTGGAACAATGGAGACCTGGTGGAATGACTCACTGAACTGGAGCACTGCCATAAACTGTTCAGGAAGGATTTGCAGGGGAAAAAAGGAGGAGGAGTTACACTTTATGTAAGACAGCAGTAGGACTGCTCTGAGCTACAGTATATAGAGGGAGAAAAACCCATCGACAGTCTTTGGGTTAAACTTAAACTTAGAGATGGAAGTAACAGAGGCAATGTTGTGGTTGGTGTCTGCTATAGACCACCAGATCACGTGGATGAGGTAAAAGATGCATTCTTCAAGACAACTAAGAGAAGGCTCCTGATCACAGGCACTGATTCTCATGGAGGACTTTAATCATCCTGACATCCACTGGGAGACCAATACAGCAGCACATAGATAATCCAGGAAGTTTTTGGAGAATGTTGGGGAAAACTTTCTGGTAAAAGTGCTAATGGAACTGACCAGGGGACATGTGCAGCTTGACGTTCTGCTCACAAACAGGGAGGAACTAATAGAAGAAGTAGATGTGTGTAAACAGGGAGGAACTAATAGGAGAAGTAGATGTGTGTGTGGTACAGTGATTAAGAGATAGCAGATTTCAGGATCCTGATGAAAGGAAGAAAGAAGAGCAGCAAAACACATACACTAGATTTCAGAAAAGCAGACTTTGACACCCTCAGAGAAATGATGGGCAGGATCCCCTAGGAAGCTAATATGAAGAGGAAAGTATTCCAGGTGAACTCTCAGGATTTTAAAGAAGCCTTACTTAAGGCACAGGAACAAATCATCCCAATGTGCACTAAGAAAAGAAAATATGGTAGGCAATCATCTTGGCTTACCAGGGAAATCACTGGCAAGCTTAAACACAAAAAGGAAACTTATAAGAAGTGGAAACTTGGACAAATGAGTAAGGAGGAGTATAAATATATTGCTCAAGAATCCAGGGGAGTAAACAGGAAAACAAAAACACAGTTGGAATTGCAGCTAGCAAGGCACGTGAAAGGTAACAAGAAAGGTTTCTACAGGCATATTAACACTAAAAGGGTGATCAGGGAGGGTGCAGAGCCCTTACTGGATTAGGGAGGGAAGCTGGTGACAGATGATGTAGGAAAATCTGAAGTACTCAATGATATTTTTTTCCTTTATTTTCATGAACTAGGTCAGCTCCCAGACTACTGCACACGGTAATGCAATGTGGGAAGGAGGTGGGCAGCCCTCGGTGGGGGAAGAATGGGTTAAGAGCTACAGTAAACTCTTTCATATCCAGCAGCCCTGGGACTGGGACGTTGTCGGATAGTCAAATATTCTGGATAATAGAGAGGTATATTTAGCAAAGCATAACACTACGGAAGAACAAGATTAGATATTAACAAACAAAAATGTATGCAGAGTACTATATTTATCAACAACAGAAGTACTGTACATTGTAAACTTACACTGTATTTGCTGTATTTATTTGTATTTACTTTCACTACACTGTACTTAGAGAGAACACAACTAAAATTTAGTTAAGGCTAAAATGCCAGCTATTTGAGAATTCTGGATGATAGCATGCCGGTTAAGAGAGTGTTTGTTATATTTACAAAAGCTACACATACACAAATCCATGGGTCTGGATATAATGCATCCAAAGGTACTGTGGGAGTTGGCAAATACCATTGCAGACCCCTTGGCCATTATCTTTGAAAATGTGCGGAGATCAGGAGAGGTCCTGGAAAACTGGGAAAAGGCAAATATAGTGCCCATCTTTTAAAAAAGGAAATAAGGTGTGGCAGGGCCAGGTCAGAGTGCTCCTTCAGAGGGGGAGAAAGGCAGCCCAAACAGACAGAAGGAACTGATAAATACAAGCAGGGCAATTTGAAGCAGCTGGGTAGGATCTGGCTCAGCCAAACTGAGTCCAGCTGATTCCACTACTAGCTTGATAAGAGGCTTTTAAAAAAACCCTCCACATAGGGAAGGAGGAGAAAGAGAGAGGAGGAGGACTGGAGGAGAGGTGTAGGAAAGACAGATTTGGAGAGCTTAAATTGAGAACAAGGCAGACCAGCTTTGGGGCAAGGAGAGAAGAGCAGCAGTGGCTGGGTTCCCTGCCCTGAAGATCTATTGCAAGACCCAGGACTGGGGGAAAATGGGTGAGAGACTGGAAAGACCAAAGAGACTTACCTGAACAGCAGGCTGGGTAAAACGGGCCCTTGCCACAAAGGACAATCCAGGAAACTATAGACCAATCAGCCTTACCTCAGTCCCCAGAAAAATCATGGAGGGGATGCTCAAGAAATCCATTTTGAAGCACTTGGAAGAGAGGGAAGTGATCAAGAACAATCAACATGGATTCACCAAGGACAAGCCATGCCTGATCTGTCTGATTAGCTTCTATGATGAGGTAACTGGCTCTGTGGACATGGGGAAGTCAATGGATGTGGCACACCTTGACTTTAGCAAAGTTTTTGATACAGTCTCCCACCATGCTCTTTCCTGCAAGTTAAGGAAGTGTGGATTGGATAAATGGAGTGTAAGGTAGATAGTAAGCTGGCTAGATGGTGGGGCCCAATGGGTAGTAATCAATGGCTCAATGTCTGGTTGGCAATTGGTTTCAAGTATGGTGTCCCAAAGATCGGTTCTAGGGTTGGTATTGTTCAACGTCTTTATTAATGACCTGGGTGAGGGGATGGATGGCACCCCCACAAATTTGCACATGACACTAAACTAAGGAGATAGGTAGATACATTGGAGCGTAGGGACAGCGTCCAGAGTGACCTACACAGATTGAGGGATAGGACCAAAAGAAATCTGATGAGGTTCAACAAGGACAAGTTCAGAATCCTGCACTTGGAACAGAAAAATCCCAAGCATTGTTACAGGCTGGGGACCGACTGGCTCAGTAGCAGTGCAGCAGAAGAGGGGCTAGTGATTATAGTGGATGAAAGGCTGGATAAGAGTCAACAGTGTGCCCTTGTTGACAAGAATGCTAATGGCGTATTGGGGTGCATGAGAAGAAGCATTCCAGCAGATCTATGGAAACTATTTCCTCTTATTTGGCACTGGAGTCCTGCGCCACCCAACCCCCCTGCCCCTTCTCAATAGAAAGGATGTGAATGTATTGGAGAGAATCCAGCAGAGGACAACAAAAATTATTAGAGGGCTGGAGCACACGACTGATGAGGAGAGACTGAGGGATTTGGGCTTACTTAGTTTGTAGAATAGAAGAGTTGGAGGTGATTATTTCATTTGCAAAACAGAACAGTGAGTGGTGATTTGACAGTAGTCTTCAACTTCCTGAAGGGGGTTCTAAAGAGGATGGAGAGAGGCTGTTCTCAGTAGTGTGGATGGCAGAACAAGGAGCAATGGTCTAAAGTTACAGGGGAGGGATGTCTAGATTGGCTATTAGGAAAAATTATTTCATTCAGAGGGCAGTGAAGCACTGGAATTCATTACAAAGAGAGGCAGTGGAATCTCCATCCTTACGGGTTTTTTCAGTCCTGGCTTGACAAAGTCCTAATTGGGATGATTTAGTTAGGGCTGATCCTGCTTTGGGCAGGAGCTGGACTCTATGGCCTCCCTGAGGTCTCTTCCAGACATGGGATTCTATTATTCTACATTATGGAAGACTCTGGGCCAGCACATTTCCCATGAGATGTTTGTTTGATCATACAGCACTTTAAGCACATAATGTGCACTCATAATAATGAGTAAGATATTGATGGCAACACCCAAAATATGGTGCTGATAACAGATAACCTGCAGCTTTGTGTATGATGTATTTAACTGAGAGGAAAAGTATTGGCCAAAACAGAGTTATTCTTTCCCTTTCAGAAGCTGCCGTGTAGTACTTAACATATACGTGCTGCAGCTATCAGATACCCAGAAAGCATCTCAGCTTAACAACTCATGTGGCTATTTATTCTATTTACAGTGTACAAACTAATGGTTTCATATGATCACGTGCTATGTGAACCCATGCCTTGAATCTGCCAGAAATACAGAAGTTTAACAAATGCAGGGAATACAGATGCACTATGCAGGTCAAATATGACATACTTTGTTCTACCCTGACATATTACAGAACTTCAGAAATGGCTCATTTCATCAGAAAATAAAATCTCCTTCCTTTTTGCCTTTTCATGAACTTTCACATTCACAAACTCTTTTCTTTACTGAATCAACTAAAAAACCTTTAGCCAATGCTCATGGAAGACAAATGCAAAACCAATCAAATACTGACAAGTATCAGAGAGGTAGCCATGTTAGTCTATAGCTTTGGGAACAACAAGAAGTCTTGTGGCACCTTATAGACTAACAGTATTTTGGAGCATAAGCTTTTGTGGGCAAAGATCTGCTTCATCAGATGCATGAGTGGGGGGATGGTTTCGGAGGCGTATTTAAAGAGTGGGGTAACAGTAGGAGGGAAGGCTAGAGCTGACAAGGTCTATTCAGCAAGGTGGAAATGGCCCAGTATCAACAGTACTTATCAAAAGAGAAAAAAACAAGTCAGATCAGACAGGGGCATGTGAGCCTTTGTCAGAGTCTAATGGGGAGCTATTAGCACCCAGAGCAGAGAAACTACTTTTGTAAGTTGCGAGCCACTCCCAGTCTCTGTTTAATCCATGGTTAATGGAGTCAAATTTGCAAATAAATTGCAGCTCAGAGATTTCTCTCTCCATTTGATTTTTAAAATTTTTTTGTTTCAGAACTGTCACCCTTAAATCTGCCACTGAGTGTTAAGTACTGTTGATACGGGGCCATTTCCACCTTGCTGAATAGACTCATGCATCTGATGAAGCGGGTCTTTGTTTACGAAAGCTTATGCTCCAAAATATGTTAGTCTATAAGGTGCCACAAGACTTCTTGTTGCAATCAAGTACTATAGTTATTCATGTAGGACACAATTCAGTTGTGGAACTCAATGCTACAGGATGTTGTTGAGGCCAAGAATTGTGCAAGATCCAATACTTCTATGAATATCAAGTTTATCCAGAGTTATTACAGCTTATAATAAAGAGTTTTTGAAAGGACTACAAAGATCTTGCTGCACAACATCACCTACCCCTCTGACTCTTAGAGATCAAGACAAGATCTTCTTCAAGTGTCAGCTTATGTCACCTGTGAGGCATCTCCTGCTGGCTGTAAGATTACTCACCCGCTTTACTCTCAGGAGACTGGCTCACCCACAACTGAATTTCTAACTCATTTCTAAGTCTAGAGAGGTAAAAAAGAGAACACTGCGTTAATGTGGTCACAGCCATGTTTTGAGTATCATCACACTGTGGATTAGACGTGAGCCAAGGCAATTCAAATAATCCTGCAGTTCTTATACATGTGAGGATTCCCATAGACATCTGCAGGCCAAATTCTAAGCTCCGTTACACTTGAGTAAATGCAGAGTAATGGAAAATTCAGTGAAGTTTTTTGGAGTTACTTTGAATTTGAGTGATGTAATTCACAGTAGAATTTGGTCCATGATCCCTGCTCTGAGAAACTTTCAGACTTGAGGCACCATCACACTGAGCCCTTGTTTCATGAAGGAAGTAGCATTAAAATGGCAAGAGAAAAAGCAGCTTGTTTACTGAATGGAAATACTGAGACGTCTGCTCATTGTTTAAACACATGGTAGGATATGGATATACATATGGTCCAGAAACATGTGGCATGTTCTCCTTGTAATTCACTGCAGAGTCACGTGATGATCAGCTGACCATGTACTTTGCCCTCCTCACAAGCACTCTGCTGATTAATCTATCTCCGATGGATTTGTTTTAAAATTGCAAGCAGCTTCAGGTACCCTTTTAAAAGATATCAACCAAGAAACATTTTGAATAGTAACAGAGAGGAAGCCATGCTAGTCTATACACTATCAAAACAAAAAGCAGTCAAGTAGCACTTTAAAGACTAGCAAAATAGTTTATTAGGTGAGCTTTCGTGGGACAGACCCACTTCTTCAGACATCCATTCAGTGGTCTGAAGAAGTGAGTGTGTCCCACGAAAGCTCACCTAATAAACTATTTTGCTAGTCTTTAAAGTGCTCCTTGACTGCTTTTTGTTTTGATAAGAAACATTTTATTATTCTCCCTCTCCTACGCCAACAGTTGCATATCCCCAAGATGCAGGGCACGCAAAATTTACACCTGCACTAGTAACACCTTTGGTCTACTGAAAAATGTTACAATTTAAATTTGGATTACTAGAGGCAGAAATGAAGGTACCATTGGAACAGAGAAATCTCCAGCTTCTCTTGTTAACAGAGACTCCCTTCTAGAGCTGGCAGATCTTCAGATAATGGACTTCTATCCCTAATATTGTCACAAATTTGAAGAGCTGTGCTAAGTCATTTTTGGGGGCTTGTATTATTCCCTCTGAGCCTGACACAGTTGGGTTCATGGTAACTAATGCAGCTGGGTTTGCTACAGGAAATACTGACAATGCCATTTTTCTCACACTTAAACATTTGTTTGATATGGTCATAGACAGAATGCATGCGGTTGTGAGATGTTGAAGGTTTTACAACATACTCCAAACACAACAACAAAACCATTCTCTGAAATGTCCCTAACCACAGTTTGCCAGAAGCTGGAAATGGGTGACAAGAGTTGGATCACTTGATGGTTACCTGTTCTGTTCTATCCCTTTGAAACACCTGGCATTGCCCACTGGCGGGCAACAGGGCACAGGGCTAGGTGTACAAGTGATCTGACATTGTATGACCATTTTTATGAACTATTCCAAACTCTTATCAGTAAAACCCTTCTCCCATATCACTGTCACACAACCTATCTTTAGAGATACCACCTACACACATGTAAAATTGATTGGTCACTGTTAAGTAGCTATTTGGTTTTGCCACATGTTCAGTCATCTAATCTGGGTAGAAATACTCATGAAAATGAGAATAAGGAAAAAAGATGGAAGGGGCAAATGTCAGCTAGGTCAGATTGTGACTCGACAGTTCTTGAGTTTGGAGGAAAGGACATTGAAACATGTGATTGAATGAGTGTAGCTGCAATATCTTGAGGGTGTATTTTGAAACATAAAATGGTTTGTCTCCAGCTCATGTAAATGGGTCACCAGCAAGATTTTAACCATACAGTATTAACTCAACACTTTGTAGTAAGAATAAACTCCATTTAGTTTGCAGTAGTAACAGACTCTCATCATCTGTGTGTACTGAGTACTAGAGTGAGATAATACATACAGTTTGCATATCCCTTGCACTTATGGCACTTACTCTTCATTTCTTTCCACTGCACTTTTGGCCCTTTTCACAAGGGTCTGTACTTCTCGCCTGATCTCTTCTATTTCTTGTGTTTTGACCGGTCTTTTTTCCATACCTTTCACCTGAGCCTTCAGTGTCTGTGAGATTAAATAAACAGGTGAAATATGAGAACATGCACATCTATAAGAGCATATGGAAGAAGCATGCGAGTACTTGTAAATTTTTTCTTCTTTCGATAGGCAGGACCTAGCGCAATCCTTTTATTTTATTTATTTATTTATTTATGTTTGTTTATTTGTTATTTTTTAGGTGACAACTCATTTCTGAGACAAGCTTCTGAGTGAGCAGCTCAAAAGGTAAGTGCTAATGGTAACACTTCCATTGATGAACCAGAAAACCTACACTATGTTTTGAAACCACCTCTATAGGACGACAGTTCATTGGACATCCTTAGACATATCAAAGATAGAGTGAAGATTGTTACCAACAGAAAGAGGATTGGCAGTGCTCTCTCTCCCCCCCAGCCAATTATTCTTTCCTTTTCTATGCATTAAAAGGCTTTTCTGCTTGTGGGATCATTCCTTTCATTGCTTCTCTTTTATGCAAGGGGCACATTATACCGGAGAAACCATACTTCCACTGCTGTCACCTGTGCAAAGTTCATCCTTACGGTCTACTGTGATAGCAGCAGCTCAAAGTACACAGCTACACCAGGGCTCCAGCACAGACTGCCATTAAAGAAAAGAGTTGGTAGCCAGGGTGAAATCCTCACTCAATTGAAGTAAATGGTAAACTCCTATAGGGTCAGATTTTCACCATGAGACTACAACAAAAGCCTATATGCATAGTTTGACTGAAGACCACTGACCTAAAATTATTACTTTTATATTCCAAAACTGAAAATAAACAGCAAAAGCAAAATGAAAGTATAAATGTCACACAGTATCCTTGTGTTGCAATCTTCGTAATAGCAATATATGACTGCAGAAACCTGAGTCAGAGAGAATAAAAAAAATACAAGCAGAGAAGAAGTTATGCGAATACAGACACTGTGAGTGTACTTCCCAGTGTGGTTTGACAGATATGCCCTAGCTCTCCTTGAGTTAGAATGCTGAATATAGCAGTGCGGCCACAACAGCATGTGTGGTGGTTTGGATTAGCCCCGAGAGAACAAATGAACCAGACTACCTGACTCCCTGCATCTGTACTCAGGCAGCAAAGCTACACCATCACCAGGGACACAAAAATATTTTTAGTGGGCTAGCTCAGGCAGGGCTGGTGTGTGTCTGTCTTCCCACTCTGGGAAGTATTCTCTCAGCTACTTCATACCCAGACCCACAGAGAGCCAATTTCTGCTCCCTGATTCAAAAAAAGAAAGTCCTGGCCCAAGTGACTACACGCTGGAGGACAATCAAGTAATTCATGGCACCTACCTTCCTCGTCCTGCCTGCAGACCAATGGTAAGTACCCCTGCACAGGAGGAATTCTTCCCTTGCTTTAAGGGAACAATGCACCACAAAATTGCCTCAGACGGGAGTATCTAGCTTGAAATGTTTACACAGCTCTGTGTAATGTTCAGTACAAATACAAAAGTTTAAATTCAGATTTTATGCTTCCACAAAATAACTGTGTAGAACATTTCTCTGGGGCACCCTCCCCACTCTTTAAGTTTTAAACTTCTAACTGTGTGAACATACACTTATGAAACAGGTCTATACATAGTTGGACACTGCAGCTTGGCACTTATTCAGAATGATTTCTTTGAGAATTGTGCGTGAGTTTTTCTGTGATTCGGATATATATCCTCTAGGAATTGGAATGAAACCACTAGCTCATTTGACAAAAACCAACAAAACAGATGTCAGATGGCCCCAGAATTTTTCAGATCTGAAGAAAATAAACAGATGTCAGATGTCCTCAGAATTTCCAGATCTGAAGAAGTGGGTCTGTCCAATGAAAGCAGAGCGCCTAATAAATCATATTATTAGCCTTTAAAGTGCTACAGGACTACTTTTTTGCTTTGTGAAGATACAGACCAACACGACTACCTCTCTGCAACAAAACAGATTTCAGTCACCACCAATCAGGATTGTTTCAAATCAGTGACTTAGATAGAAATAAACACTGAATCTAAATTATGAATCCCCTGAGCCACTCATTCTACTCAAATTTTCCCTTCCGACCACAGAAGAACTTGCAACATATTTTCATACAAAATTAACAGTATGCAGATGCAGTATTCATCAATGAAGCCAAAATCTCCAAGAAAGTATACTGCATAGCCAACGTTCATGGTTTGGTGAACTGTTTCAACACATTCGATTCATGATGTTCCTGCCAGCCCTGTTTTTATGCCTTGAAATCTGCTGCCTCTTTAGCTATTTGCTGTTGGTGCTCATGTGGAAGTCCTCATGAGCAATGAAATAAAGGGCAGACTCCATATCATTGTATCAAAGATAAGTGCACATCCGCTTTCAGTGGTTCCAAATGTGTTTAAATCACACAACTAAATAATCAAGGGCTGTTCAATTTCACATAACTGGTATGTCTATGTGCAAATCTGTCTCTTTCATATGTCCTAAAGAAGCTTTATGTCATGCGTGGGGCTCCTCACAGTGTTTTTGCTACTTGGAATGCAAGTAACATTGACCTTTTGACCTCCTCGTGCACTGCCCCAGCAAATGATTATTACCTTGTATTGTGTTGTAGGCAGAGAATCCAGAAGTATCACCATGTAGAGCTCGTATTCATTCTAAATAAATAAAAAGGAACAGGACACCTATCAACAGTGTTCAGAGATTATACATGCAGGATTCACTTGAACACCAGCAACTACAGGTTGGATCTCTCTCATCCCTTACTCTCATCTGTGGCAACATATGTAATCCAGCATGATTTTACATAGCTGGACAACCACTTATCAAGTGTAACCAAGTTTTCCGCAGTCCCATAAAGTTTGTTCACATCATCCAGACATGGCTCAGTGTCTTCTAAAAGCCCAGTAAGCAGGGGAAGTGTTGGTAATGCTTCTAGACAACATCGAGATTCTGTGGTCCAGCTAATTCTCTTGTTCAGCACTGATCAGATCCCAAGGGTGCTGGATTAGAGATTCAATCTGTATGGATAGCATGTATTCTACAAGAACCTTTTCTGATAGGGCTAGGAATGAGTTTGGTCTTAACCTCAATGAAGAAAGAGCTGGATCATATCATTTGTTGGTAAATATAACAACACTCAGTGCATTCTTTCCACACCCTCTAGCTTCCTTTAATGTAGACGGTGTTTATTTTCAAACCCTCTTCTAACCAGCCACTCCTCCTCTTCTCACTGCCACTAATTCTGGGTAGTATTCCATTTCCTAATGTTTGACATTAGCCCCTGACAAGTATTGGAAGGCACTGGGATGTGTTCACTTTCTTTACAAATATGAAATGGTGCCAGTTCTCTTCCTCTCAAATAGCAGATGCTAGGTCAGTCTTGCACTGTCTAATGCCAGTGGCATGGCTCAACCATGTATATAACAGGAAGAGTGAAACTCAATTTCATCACAGGGTTTTTAGGTTCTGTTTCATATTAGAGTCACCATCACAAGAGAACAGCTGGAGGGACAAACGGATGTGATGTCCAGAGAGTTTTGGATGTTATCCTTCAACATGATGACACTTAAAAAAATGAAAATGACAGTAACAAACAATGAATGACTAATTCAGCTACATGGCAATCAGTATTTTTCATATGTAGATCTCTAAGAGCTTTACATGGAAAACCCAGCCAACAGGACCTGGGGTTATGCCCTTATTTCCAACTTGCATCTCAACTGTTTTGTTTAACTTTACTATATTTTACCAGGCTTTGCCTGGTTTTTGTTAAACCTAATTTTAGGAAAGAAAACTTTGGGCTTACTTGCCTTTCAACACATTTTTATCTAAACATAGCATTGCTGGACAGATAGCTTCCAAGATGGGGAAGCTGTTGACATTTTCCAGTACCTGGTCATCTGCCATGGTGCCTGGGTCAGATAACAATGAAATCTGCTGCTGAATTTTCAGTGCCAGTGCAGCTTATGGATATTTATGGAGGTGAGTCTTTGATGACCGTGACATCAATATGCACATAATCATACCAACTTTGCTATACAGAGCTGGACCTTG
Source organism: Carettochelys insculpta (assembly GCF_033958435.1). Lineage (NCBI taxonomy): Eukaryota > Metazoa > Chordata > Testudines > Carettochelyidae > Carettochelys > Carettochelys insculpta. Next base: position 84,350,590 of record NC_134139.1, on the reverse strand, counting down.
GACTCTCTATAGATGTCATATAAAAGATCTGGAGAAATTCCACCACAGGTACCTTAGGAGAACATTGGACATCATGTGGCAGGACAGACAGACCAACATTAGCATCTTTGCAGAAAGTGTTTCCTGCAGCATCGAGGCAACAAGCGCACATGTGCAGCTAGGACAAGCTCTTATGGTGGGGAAAGGAAGCACTACAGAGACATTCTTAACACCACCTTGGTAAATTGCGACACTGACACCTGGGAGAGCTGCTGGCAGACTGGGTAACCTGGAGGACCACCATCTAGAATGGTGCCCAACCCTTTGAGATCAAGTGTCATCTCTATGAAAAAGACCAGAAAGCCTGATGTAAGGAGTGCTGATGGAGACAGAGACCTCATGTGACGCTACTGCCAAAGAGCATTCCTTGACAAAATTGGCCTAATTTCTCTCCTTCCCACTCATTGGTTCTAGGCATCCAAGGAGAAATCTTATGAGACACAAGGGATCCCAGAGAGAGAGACAAAGATAAGCAAACATCATCTTTACAGGCTACACAAGCCCCTACTTCCCACTGTGTTCATGGATGCTGTCTCGATATCCCCTTAATGGAACTGTGGAAGATTCTCTCTATTCACAATACAATACATGGAAACAACATCGGCGCAGAGCAAGCTTTTGTCACCTCATATTACTAGGAAGGCAGACTTTACCTGCATTTGCACTCTCTCTCTCTCAGCACTTCAAATCTCCAGTCCTGTGTGTTTAGCTAAACAGAGCTGAGGAACCAGAAGAGACCATAAACGAAGAAAGACTCATCCAACCCCTGTGCGATCATAGAGATCGCATATAAATTAAGAGATTCTTTGAACATGTCAGGAGCATAGGAAGGCCTAACAGGTATGTCTGATTTTAATGCAGGAGTAGGAGGTCAGGGAGAAACAAAATATAAACATAAATGTATCTTCATTTACTGTAGCTTGGAAGAGGTAGACATGCTGGTTGCATTCAGAAGCATTACCTGACTCTGAAATTCTGTGAGCTGTTCCTACAGTGCATATTCACATATTACAACCTTGGTAATATAAAATGGAAGTTAGAGAACCTTTAGATCATGATGTGCTCAGCCTGACTGGTATCTCCTACCTTAACCTCCTTCAGAATATCACCAAATATCGAAGAGCTGTTGCAAATATCTTCAAACACATCCCCAAAGACCTGTAGCCGTTTGAAATGGGGGCGATTACAATCACAGATCTTCTGGAGCTCCTGCAGTAAAAATCAGAACTAAAAACAACATGCAGATGTGTATTGGATGTGTCATCCCCACGTGGCTCAAAGGGGAACAGATAACACAGCCCAGGCTTGAGACTCAGAGATATGCTATCAAGGAATTGTTCTTAAACAACAGTCCTGATTCAACCCTCTGTGGATCTGTGATTCCTTTCCTGATGGTGTATGGAATTGAATAATATGGGAACCAACCAACGGAAGATTAAAGGGTTAGGAAGACATCACTCAAGGAAAGATTTTTCTCACACTCATAACATGGTTCAGAAGATGACAAATACTGCTGAGCAGGATTCTCCAGTGTAAAAAAAAAGGCTCAGAATAAAAATGAAAAGGATGTGTTTATAACAGCAAAGAGAAAATAAAGGGAAGCCTGAAGAGTGTTATAGGCAGCAATTAGTATATTAGGCCTAAATATATTTAAGTATCATTTGTTTAGTTATTTAAAGCCAATTTCTCAGCTGTTATAAATTGGTATAATACCACAGGCTTCCACCCAGATGAGGGTGAAGCAGGCAGGAAACTGACCAGCCCTGTTTTGTGCCCTGCCCTGCCTTGCCTTGCCTTGCCGGCCTGGTCAGTTTCCTGGATCCAAGGAGTGGAGGGGAGCTGGGAGCCAGGCTGCCCCTGCTTTCTGCCTCCCCACCATTGGCTGCCCTCATCAGTTTCCTGGCTCTGCAAGGGGAGAGCAGCTGGGAGCCAGGCTGCTTGCAGGACCCCTGGTTGGTCAGTTTCCCAGGCACCCCAAGTGGCAGAGAGCTTGTGACTGGTCAGTTTCCCAAGTCCCAAAAGCAGCAGGGAGGGCTGCCACTTGGTTCCCCTCTCCCCACTGCTTGCAGGACACAAGAAACTGACCAGCACATGCCCAAAAATTTGAGTTACACAGGGCTTGCAGGAATGCAATCCCTGCGTAACTCGAGGGTTTACTTTACATTCCTGAAAGAAAACTAGTAGCATGGACAGTGAGAAAAATAAGGCAATCTTGGCCAAGGTATGTAATACTTACAGCCTCCTTGTGTTGTAACTGTTGATATAAACATCTTTGATTACAAAATATTAGGCATTAAAGATGGAAGAGAGGTGTTAGATCATCTGCTCTCTCCCTTACCCTTGCAACATTTGCAAGACAGTGCTTCTAATCTACTCTTTCAGTGCTCTATTCATCTCCAATAACATACTTCTTTACACAGATGTTCTTATTCAGATGACAAGCCACTGCATGATTTCACTTCGTGAACATCTGTATCTCCCAAAAGAGGCAGAAAGGAATATTTGCAGATTCAATCAAAGACCAAATTTTGCCACTGATGCTGGCTAACAGCTTTAACTGTAGTCTGCTTTCATGAGGTAACAAAAAATGTGATGGACACAAACTTATCCAAGGAGAAAATGTTCTCTTCAATTTTGTAGATTCAGTTCAATGTTTCTACAGCTAAACAGTTGTGGGGTATCCTTCTGTTACAATAGCAAGATCCCATTTTCCTGCTTATGGTAACAGCAGCACACAATCTCTTCATTTCACATTGCAGTAAACCATGCTCCTTTGATTGTGATTCACAGCGATCTATCTTCCTCTACTGACAGTGGAATCATCTTTTCTTCCCAATGAAGAAAAGTGTCTCTTGATTCATTATCTCCAATAACTGAGTCTCTTGTATGAAGAATTAGTAAGTGAAAGTTGGCCTATGAACTCAAGTTTTCTGGGCATCTTTAATGCAATTTTAAGTCTAAAAATCAGGCAATTCCTGGGAGATCTCTCAGGCAAGTGTTCATTCCTTTGCCTATTCCCTTCTTGTTCTGCCTGGAACCCTAGTTACTGTGCACCCTAGGACCAAGTGGAGAGATATTCCTCTTGGGACACTTCTTGCAGATGGAAATAAATTTGCGAAGAAATTGTTTCCTCCATATGGCAGTTTGTGTTCAGAGGAGCCAAAGGTCTTGTGGTGGTGAACCTACAGCCCTCTTAGCAGAGCTGCACACTTTGTCCTAGGCCGCATCTACACATGCACGCTACTTTGAAGTAGCAGCGCCAACTTCGAAATAGCACCCGTCACAGCTACACATGTTGGGTGCTATTTCGAAGTTGAAATCGACGTTAGGCGGCGAGACGTCGAAGTCGCTAACCCCATGAGGGGATGGGAATAGCGCCCTACTTTGACGTTGAACGTTGAAGTAGGGCACGTGTAGACAATCCGCGTCCCGCAACATGGAAATAGCAGGGTCCGCCATGGCGGCCATCAGCTGAGGGGTTGAGAGACGCTCTCTCTCCAAGCCCTGCGGGGCTCTATGGTCACCATGTGCAGCAGCCCTTAGCCCAGGGCTTCTGGCTGCTGCTGCTGCTGCTGCAGCTGGGGATCCATGCTGCATGCACAGGGTCTGCAACCAGTTGTCGGCTCTGTGGATCTTGTGTTGTTTAGTGCAACTGTGTCTGCGAGGGGCCCTTTAAGGGAGCGGCTTGATGTTGAGTCCGCCCTGTGACCCTGTCTGCAGCTGTTCCTGGGACCCTTATTTCGATGCGTGCTACTTTGGCGTGTAGACATTCCCTCGCAGTGCCTATTTCGATGTGGTGCTGCCCAACGTCGAAGTTGAACATCGACGTTGCCAGCCCTGGAGGACGTGTAGACGTTATTCATCGAAATAAGCTATTTCGATGTAGCGTGCATGTGTAGACGTAGCCCTAGTGTAGTAGACTGCAGATATCCAAGAAGAGGGAAGACTCCTTTATTCGGCGGCTCTTCATCCATTTTGTTGCCAATATCCAATCTGCCCAAAGCTCTCTCAGTTTGGCAGCTGCCTCTTTCAGTCCTTGTATGAGAGGGGTTAGTCCGTATCCACAAAAACAACAAGAAGTCCTGTGGCACCGTATAGATGCATGTGACAAAGGGGTTCTTTGCCCAAGAAAGTTTATGCTCTGATAAATCTGTTAGTCTACAAAGTACCACAGAATTTCTCATTGTTCTTACAATCCTTGGCTATCAGTCTTCCTGAGCGAGCAGGTATCACTCCTGCTAAGCTCAATTCCATGTCTGCAAATACCACTGATCAACTACCTGCAGCATTCCTATAAACAGCAAGTGAATAAATTGGAAGACTCCTTGGCTGCTTGCACAACCACAGAATAACATTTCAAAAAATTATTATGCTGCAGTCTGACAGATTTCTATTTCTGCCGTCAGTACTCTTAGCTCTCTACTTATCTCACTGCTTACTGCATCATTCCCAAGGCTTCTGATGATCATAGTGACATAGGCAGATAAAATTGATGGAGGGGACAATTAGGAGCTAATGTGTGCCAAGGACAACTAAGCTGTCTAAAGTCCCCTGGAGCCACCAATAGAGCGGTTCAACAGCAAAACAGTATCAACCCATAAAGACCTCTGAAACTCGTTGGGTTCCAAGAATACTCAGCAGTTCGTATTGGTGACTCAAATGCTGCACTGCAAGCAGGGACTCTATGGTGCAGCAAAGAAGATCTGTTGTAGCATCTTCATCCCATTCTGAGATTCACATCCAAGCAGGACATACTTCAGCAAAGCCAGTTTTAGAGTGGGAGATCAGACGCACTGAAGGGTGTGTTCAAGCTTTGCTACAGTGCCTCCCAAACTCACTCTGAACTCAAACAGAGCCTAATGCTCAGCTGGAGTCTTCCTGTGTGCAAAGTGCAGGGCCTCATCCAAAAATCAAACATGGTTAGTGATCACTGGTACCTTGTTTTCTTAAACTTAAGAGCAAGAACTGAGGAGCAACATCAGGATCAACCAATACTATGTGCTCCTGAGAAAGACTCTGTGTTATGCATGGTCAATGGGACCAATACTGACACACTGTCAACTTGTGTTATGACTCCTTCTTGGCCTAGATTACATTTCTTCCCATTTGCCCACCACAACATGGATCAAGCGATCCAAGCCTTGGTAAAATTATTTCCTCACGTACCCAGTCTGAAATATATTTCCCTGCTCACAGAAATACTAATCAGCTGTTAGGTTACCAGCCTGAAACCCAGCAACTGCAGCTGGTTGTTGAAATGAGAATATAACATGTCTTTTCCATCTCTAATTCCTACTAAACAAAGATCTTACTGTAATTTCTAGGCCATGAGTGGGGCTCTCTCATAGCAACAATCAGATTTCTCATTTCTTACCCTGTCCAGTTTAGGAGGCTTGTGAGATTTAAGGGAAGGGGAGGGCAGCAGGTATTGTTTTTGTATCATCACTGACATGCTTTTGCTTACCTGAGCCAACTTCCTTTCATGCCGCTCAGATACTTTCCTCCCAATGATGTCATTCTCTAGCAGATCATGCTTGGCTATAAAATTCCTCTGAAAACGTAAAAACTTGTGAAACTGATCAGTTTTAGTCACTCCAGCCAAATACGAAGGCATAAACTGATACTCATCTTTAGCAATTTCAGCTGCACAACTTTGGCTGTTCTTAACTGGCTTGTACTTCAACACTTTCATTTCCGGCACATCTAACTCTTCTCTTTTAAGTGGCCTATTGAGTCTGTTAGTCTCCTCCTCAATTTTCTTTTTAAGCTCCTTCAGCTGCTTTTCCAAAGGAGTAGATGTGAGCGGGCCTTTCCCTTGGACATCAGTGCTGACCAGTGGTGCCCGAGCAAGTCTGTAGATAGGAGAGGCTGATTTGGTATGGACTGGAACCACTGTGGTACTCGGGGGAACATCACACAGAGTATTTTTCATCTTCTTGGCTGTTTCACTGCATATATTTTGAGCTGAGATTTGCTTTCTTTCGGTCATGAAACTGGTTGGTTTCTTGGCACTGTCCCAGTACACCTGTTTTATATTCTCTCGGGGCTTATAAAGCTTGTTGTGGTTCAAGTGTCCTGAGGTGTAAAGTTGAACATCAGCTCTGTGGGCTTCTTCTAAGCCATCTAAAAGATGTGTCAGGCTCCTCTCTTGCTTGCTTTCTGCCATGGCAAACTGATGATTATAGTACAGCACAGGGAAAAAAAACAAACTAGCATTGAATTTCAGTTGAGAAAAACATGGAACATATGCCTCACCTTTTTGAACTTCATAACAAGAGTACATGAAGTGAAATTAATAGTTGGATTCTCAACCCTGGATACTCAAGCCCATGAAGCATCAAACCAAACAGCACAGGAAGCAGTCATGTCAATTTCAAGAGGCCATCCCTGTAATGTGCCCTTTACCTCAGGGTTGAGCTGGGAGTGCCATCTCTAGAACTAAGAATCTGAATCCATTCTCCATGTCCAATAAATTGCTGATCTCATCCCTACAACTGCACCAGGAGATGCCAATTGGGATGGGAATGGTTCTAGAAACCATGAATGACATTACATTTAACAATGAGATAGAATGCAAACTTGGTGACCTTTGGTGCAAACTTGGTGACCAAAAATTGCCAAAAACACAAGTGGAAAATTGTGAAGGGAATCTCTTTTCTGCAGGGAGGAACTGAGGTTTAATAAATATATGTTTGCAGCACAGCTGTTGCTCATGTTCTGTCTCAAACTTTTTTCTGAAATCAGATCACTGCTGTGTTACAATCTATTTGAAGTCACCCAGGAAAATGTCATTTCTGCAAAGCATCTAGCAGAGGATGTTCATGTAGCTTCATCAGGGAGCGGTGCAGGAGAGCTGTACATAAAGCCCTTATCCTATACATATTTATGTCTTTGCTTAATTTTAAACACAAAAGTAGCCCCACTGATTTCCATGAGATTACTTAAGTGCTTAATGTTAAGTATGTGTACACATAAAAGCTTGCAAATTTAGGACATTAATGCTAAAACCAGCCTATCAAGTGTAACTGAAGTGCTTATATTTAAATTCAGTTGTGGCATAAAGAGAGTCATCTAATACAGTTTGGGCAGCTAAAATAGATATGTTAGAACATAAGTATTTTGCATATGTTACCACATTTTTTTTCAGTATGGCTCCAACATAGTTTGAATCAATGCATACCAGACAGATATCACAGCTTATTCATCATAACATGTAGATTGGTATTTATCCAAACAAATTTGTTGGACAAGCCAGTCTGTTCTGAGCCTTCAATAGTCAGGGGTTCTGGTGCAACTACTCAGCAACTCATTCCTACTGTCATAGGTGCAATGGCTTGTAGTGAGCAGCTAAAAATAAACCAATCAATTATCATCATCACCTACATGCACATCCTTCCCTGTGCCTTTGCTATGTAACAATAGTGTATGAAAAACTGCAAAAACCAAAGCCCAGGTCTGCCAGCTTAGTTTGGCAGAAAGTTACCTCTATTTTTGTTGCCTAAACTATTTTGTATAAGATAATGTGACAGATCAGTACTGTCTGTGGCGACCCTGTATCTGGGGCTTGTTCTTACGGTGAGAGAGACATGGCTTCTAAAATGGGAATTTACCAAAGTCTGATCACAGTTTTCCTTGATAGTAAATGAATATGATAAAGCAACAAAGCACCCACTTTTTCTCCCAGTCCTCTCCCCCCCGGTCACCCCGATTTACAATCTTCATTTTTGTTTAGAATGCCAACTCCAATTCTCTTCTAATTCTATTAACAGTTACAGTGCTATTGGGACAGACATGCACGGGATGGATCAAACTAAATGTTCTCACAAGGCTGTGATTTTGTTGTACAATTTGAACCTCTCTCACCTGCCACCCTCGGGCCCTGACTGCTTCAGAAGAGAATTTGCCACACCACGGGAGTCAATATCGCTTAGCACATTACCAACACCTCCACTGCTCACTGGGCCTTTAGAAGACATTTGGGGTAAATTACAGCTACATAACACAGAACACAGAGAGCCAGGGCTGATGGCTGTAAATAAACTTTATGGGACCACGGGAAACTTGGTCACACCAGTGATAAGGGGTCGTCCGGCTAACTAAAAACCTGCTGGATTAGGGATGTTGCCAGATGAGAGTGTGCCAGATGAGAGAGGCTCAAGCTGTAAAAGCATGTGTGACAGAAGAGAGGCTCGGCCCGCTGGGAATGACCAGTTAAGGGAGTTTGCGCTCTGCAATTAAATCCCAATCCCCGCTTTGCTTCCTCAAATATACCAGAGCCCCATTGCAGCCGATGCCTTTGTCCTCCGCCGCAGCGCAGCCGAGCGACCAGCAGGACGGGCGCAGCAAAGAGGCACCATGCGGCGGCGCTGCTGCAGCAGGGATGGGCAATGCGCTCCTCAGGTGTGGGAAACAATACGGGCCTGTGAGTCCCTCGTCCTAGGGCTAAGGCCGAGCCGCGGCAGCGCGACACGGCACGTGCCTAACCTTCGCCCCCCAAGCCAGGCTGTCCTGCAGCGGGGGCGGCTCCCGCTCCCAGGTGGCCCCTGGCCGCTTCCCCGTTGGAGAAGTGGAGGCCTGCTCCGGTCCCATGGAGGCCGGGGGAAAGAGAGCGGCTCCGTCTTTACCTCCGCCGGGCGAGGGCGTTACCGCGGCCGCAGCACCAGCCGCGTGGCGGGACCGCGCGCTGGGCTGAAGCCGGCCGCGTCCCGCCCCCTCCCCCGGCCAACAGCGCCGGGCCCGGCGGCCATCGCATGCGCGCGCGCGCCCGTTGTTTTACCAACGGCTCCTTTCCCCTTCGGGCCATAGCCACCCGCGCGAATCGCTTACGTCAGAGCTGTGCTGTCAGTCCGCCCGGCTCCGTTACCCCGGAAACCAACCAAACGTTCTACGTTCCAACCGCCCCTCCCCGCTCCACCTGGCTGCTGCTGCTGGGTAGCCCGACAGGCTGTGCGAGGGGCACCCGGGAGGGCAGCGCGCCCAGTCAGCCCAGAGCATTCAAGCGCGCCGCCTCCCTCGTGAGCAGCGGTGATGGGCCTTGGGGTGCAGCAGCTGTGGCAAGAGCTGCCCGAGATGGGCAAAAGCCAACAGGGAGCTAAAGAGCTGGCAGGGACCAGCCTCACACTAGTGCCTGAAAGAAAGCGGAGGGGGGTTGTGGGGCTCCCTGAGCACCAACTGGTGACTGGTACTTGAACTTCTAAACTGATGTGTTCAAACACAGGAGACAATCTGACGCTCTCCCAGACCCTATAGTATAGCTGTTGTATACCGAATGCACTGAACACCTCCTGCAAAGCTGGCAGGCAAGATCCTCTTACTGTCAGAGTTCAATATTTGCAAACTGGCAACACCTCTGAAAGTCACACATTCAATAAATTAAGCTCTCCGCCTCAAAGACTGCCTTGGGCATTAAATGCGATAACAAGTAGGGCATCTTCATGCCACTCTATTTGTGAGTCCCTTGATGACTGATCAGCCCATTTCTGGAGCCACAGATCTTACCACAGAAGGGGCAGGTGTTAGCTGTTGGAGGGGCACAGGACAGTTTTTGATGCTCTTTTCTTCGCTGCACTGTGCACTTGCCATCCCCTCACAGATTGCCCATGACCGTTCCCAGTGGAGAATGGTAAAGTTCTCCCAAGTGTGAATACTGGTGCCTCACTTTTCCCTGTGTGCCTTCAGCATGTCCTTCTATCGCTTCTGCTGGCCCCCAATGCTCCTCTGTCTTTCCTCCAACTTGGAAAACAGAATCTGTTTTGGGACATGCTGATTTGACATCCAAACCATGTGACCAGTCCAATGAATTTGTTGATGAATGATAATGGCTGGTCATGTTTGACTGTTTCAGAATGCTAACGTTCATGCACCTACCCTCTCAAGAGATATTTAGGATTCTCCTTAGGCAGCACTGATGATATTGTTCAAGTGTCTTCCAATGATGCTTGTACATTGTCCAGGTTTCACATGCGTACAGTAGTGTTGGAATAATCATCACACAGTATACAAGGAACTGTGTCTTGGGATGGATGTCCCGATTCTCAAACACCGTTTGTCTCAAGCAGGTGAAAGCAGCATTTGCGTAGCTCAGATGATGCTGGATTTCTGCATCAATGTCAACTTTCGCAGAAAGATGACTTCCCAGGTATGGGTAGTGTTCAATTTTTTCCAGCAGTTCTCCATTGACTTCAACAGAAGGAACATAAGATTGTCCCACTAGTGAAGGTTGGTGGAGCACCTTGGTCTTTTTGATGTTCAGTGTGGGGCCAAGATTTTTGTATGTTTCAGCGAAGGCACTGAAGGTGGTCTGAAGGGCTGTGGGAGAAAGAGCAGCAGCTATGTTATCATCCATGTGCTGAAGCTCCATGATCGAGATTGTGGAGGTCTTGCTTTTAGCTTTCAGTCTCCTGAGATTAAAAAGCTTCCCATTCATTCTACAGACACTCTTCATGCCATCTGGAAGCTTGCCACCAATGAGGTGAAGGGTCATGGTGATGAAGATGCTGAACAGTGATAGGGCAATGACGCAGTCTTGTTTGACTCCTGTTTTTACCTCGAAGGTTATTGCTCAATATTGTTGCAGGTATGTTGTCGTGAAGGAGCCTTAAGATGCTAATGATCTTTTGGGGGCAGCCAATCTTTGAGAAGATGGTCCACCAATCTCTATGATCGACTGAGTGGATTGCTTTGGGCAGGTCAGTGAAACTTACGTATGAGGCTTGGTTTTATTCATGACATTTTTCTTGCAGTGGCTGGGCACTGAAGATCATGTCCACTGTATCAGAATGGTTGGAAGCCACACTGGGATTCTGGGAGAATTTCTTCTGAGAGTGGCAGGAGTCAGTCTGCAAAGATTTGAGCTAAGATTTTTCCTGTTATTGCCAGGAGGGAGGTGCCAAGATAGTTTCCACAGTCCAACTTGTCACCTTCTTGAAGAGACTGATGATCAGCATCTCTCTGAAATACTGTGGCATCATCTCCATATCCCAGACCTTGAGAAGCAGGAGGTGGAATTGTTTGTGGACCTCTGTCCCACCTTCTTTGAAGACTTTGGTGGGAATTCCATCTAGTTTGGTTGCACTTCATTGCTTTGATGGCACCTTGGACCTTACTCAGCGTAAGAAGTGTTGCAAGATTGTCCCTAGGCAGTTGCTAAGGCATTTGGTCAAGGGATTCTAGAGGTTGGTTCAAAAGCTCATTACGGCGCTCTCCCCAGTGAGCAGCAATGGCTGCATTTTATTTCAAGAGGTGAGCAGCATCCTTTGATCTCAGAGGATTGATTCCCTGGTTTCTCGGTCCATAAACAGCTTCAGTAGCATTGAAGAAACTTCTTGTATCACTGATGTCTGCAAGATGCTGGAGTTCTCATGCCTCCTCAGTCCAGCATTGGTTTTTCAGAGTCCTTGTTTTATGTTAGACTTCTACCTTGGCCTTGGCATGGACTTCTTTCTTTCTTGTGCAGTTGATGTTGCTTTTTCAGGCTCTAAAGGCTTTCCTTTTTTAACCTCAGTCAGGCATTCAATTTCCACATTGTTCTCATCAAACCAGTCTTGATACTTCCTACACTGCCAGCCAATGATGTCACCACAAGCTCCAATGACAGCATTTTTCAATTGACACCAGTGCTGTTCCACATCTTCAGTGTGCCCCTGCCAACAGCTTCCTTTGGAACACTATCTGGAAGTCACTTTATCTGATGGGGATCTTCAAGTCTGGTGTGCTGGTCTTTCATCGGATCCGTTTCCTCTGACTTCTCCATTTGGTGACAATCCTAATCACCATTCTGGATTACATAAGGTGTTGATTGGTCCAGATGTCATCAATATTAGTCATTGCGTGTGTGAGAAGGACATTGCACCGATCCCAAGCACTTGATGATATAGTCTATGAGGTGCCAGTGCTTCAATCAAGGATATTGCCATGAGGACTTAAATTTGTTTTTCTGGTGGAAGAGGGTGTTTGTGGTGAAGAGCTTGTGTTCCTCACAATTTGTGAGGAGCACTCCATTAGAGTTGCTGTTGCCAACTTCTTCTTTCCCAATGGTACTCTGCCAGAGGTCTGTGTCATCCTCTGGAGTACCAATCCTCCAAGAGAATAATCTTGTTCTTTTTGGGTATGTATGTCTTTCAGGATTGTGTCCAGTTGGGTGTAGAATTTCTCCTTCACATCATCTTCAGCGTCTAGAGTTGGTGCATAAGCACTGATGACAGTTGCCTGTGGGTTTCTGGCAAGCTTCAGGTGGAGAGTCATGAGACATTCATTGATGCTGACAGGGACTTCAGATAGGATCTCTATCAGTTCATTTTTGATGGCAAATCCTACTCCATGAATTCATTTTTCTTATGGTGAAGTTCCTTTCCAGAAAAATGTGTACCCCCTGCCCTCTTCTCTTAGCTGTCCTTCTGATGTCACTTCTACCAGGGCAGCTATATCGATGTTGAATCATCGCAGCTCGCAGGTGATAACTACCATGCATCTTTCAGGTTGCTCACTGTCTGGGTTCTCCTTTAGAGTCTGAATATTCCATGTTCCAAAGTTTACTGTTTGATTTTGACCTCATAGATGTGAACCCCCTGGATGCAGCTATCCTCTCAGGGGGTTGAAGTGGACTACATTTAGGGCACCTTTTCTAGCCTTCTTCCCATGTGGAGTGAGCAGAGTGGATCCTAAATAGGGTTACTCAGTCATAGATGCAGAAGCCAGATCTTTCTACCACCTCAGTACTCAAAACAGAATGACTCATGCATACATCCACTGCCTATGTGCTGTTCCATGACTCAAATCTTCTAGATTTCACAGCTCTGCTACCATCACCATTTGCCAGTAGCTGTAGGGGTTAAGTTTAGGAGAGTAGTATGCAGACGAAGAATGAGCCAGACATTGTGTGGGCAGATGCACTGCAGGTTCTAACCTATGGCTCAAGGACAGCACAGTACAAGTTCCTTTGCAGCACAATGATATACAGTGTCAAAGATATACTGGTAACATAATGGGGGTGGGTGTATTTACAGACTTGCAGAGCAGGGCAAGGGCCATGGTCCCATAGTATGACACTGGAATCCTTCCTCAAAGTGTTCTTAACACAATGGTACCACAATGGTTAAACTTAACACCCACTTTCTGCATACTCTCTACACATGATATCACTTAACAGAGGTTAACGACAGCCGATTTGTGATGGGGTGCTTTCAGGGGACTTGAGGGGGAATCATTCCAAAGCACAATTCTTTGTCCTCACTCACAACTATTTCTGATTTGGGGACAATTTATACCTCCCAGTCAGCAGCACTGCAATGGACACCCCCATGGCCCCACAATATGCCAACATTTTTATGGATGACTTGGAACAATATTTCCTCAGCTCTGGTCCCCTAACACTCCTCTTTTACTTATGCTACATCGATGACACCTTTATCCTGTGGACCCCTGGTAGGGAGACCCTTGAAGAATTCCACAGGGATTTCAACAGTTTGCACCCCACTTTCAATCTCAGCCTTGATCATTTCACACAAGAGATCCATTTCCTGGACACTACAGTACAAAATCAACAATAGTCAAATTAATACCACTTTATACCAAAAACCCACCGACCGCTACTCTTACCTACACTCCTCCAGCTTCCATGCAGGATACATCACACGGTCCATTGTTTACAGCCAAGCTCTAATACACATCTGTATCAGCTCCAATCTCACTTAGAGAAAAAAAACAATAAGATATTTACAAGGATTCGTAAAACTTGATTACGCACTGGAAGAAGTGAAGAATCAAATTGAGAAGGCCATATGAATACCTGCTTTAGGATAGGCCCAAGAAGGTCAACCACAAAACACCACTCATCATCAGGTACAGCCCTCAGCTGAAACCCTTCCAGTGAATTATTGACAGTCTACAACCTATGAAGGATCATGTTCCAGTACCCTCACAGACCCTGGTGACAGGCCTATTCTTTCCTACAAACAGTTGCCCAACCGCAAGAAAAAAATCACTAGCAGCCATGCACCATACCACAGGAACACTAACCCAGGAACTTATCCTTGCCACAAATGCCAGGTCTGTCCACATATCTATATAAGAGACACTATCACTGGACCTAACCACATCAGCCACGCCATCAGGGGCTCATACACCTGTATGTCCACTAATGTGATATATGCCATCATGTGCCAGCAATGCCCCTCTGCCATTTAATACAACACCCATCTAGTAACCTCAGTTTCCCATTAACACTTATAGATGTTTGAACATTTTTTGTGTGTTCATGGCAAGGGAAGAAACAAAGTTAATACCTATCTATGAATCCTCTGAGCGTGCTCAGAAGCCAGAGCAAAGTCAGTCTAATCCCAGAGTTCATGCTGTTAACATAAGCATTGTGCTTCCTTCTACAAATGAGATGACTGAGTACTGCATGCTAAACCAAGCACTTATTCTCTCTCTCTGCTTCAGAGACCAGGCATACGGCTCTTCTCATTGCCAATATTAATTCTAGAATTTGGCACAAAGCAGCCCAGATTCTCTTTCCAAGGAATAGAATTTACACACATGGGATCCGCGAGGCAATTGGATCTGATAATAGTTTGGAATAAACTTGAAAACGTTTGTACCCAGAACGAATAGTTCCCAGCTGGCAATGCAGTGTGTGGTCACAAAGCCAGCTAAAAACCTTTTTTTAAAAAAATCTTGCTCCACATTGTCTCTGACAAATTTCAAACACTCTAATACCTTTCATCTGATTCCCCCTTTGTGTGCGCCACAAGACTTCTCTTTGTAGCAAACACCACATTAGGCTGATCCACTGTTACGTATTTGATATTATTTGAAAATACATTCCCAATGAACATTTCTAATATTAAACATCATGTTTCAAACAGACAACTTCACATTGCTTTTTCAACCTGTTTTTGTTTCACATTGTACTTGCATACTATGCATTCACAATAAGGTAAATTCACCCAGCACTGGGGATCTATGCCAGGTCCTCTACCAGGCCCCACGTACCATATAAGTCCTGAAGGTGTAATTCAGGAATTCAGAGCTCTGTTCAAGTAACAGTGTAGTTGAGAGGAACAAATCTTTCTTCTACATCGTACAGATGCTCTATGGAGGTTTCTTTATCCCAATGATATAAGACACCATGGCACCAGGGTCTCCACATCCTGGATTGGAGGAGGTCCGTGCAAATGGAGCCTCTGGCCCAACCCCTTTCCACAGGCCCACTGCCTCCCTATGTATCAGCAAGCTGGACTCTGTACTGAACATGGGATGGAACTGTGCAGTCCAATTCTGTCCCATGTTTGCTCTTAAGGTAATGTTTAACAGCAGGAATAGGGCACTGTCATCTTACTCAGATTGTTATTAGCTAGCAGTGGTATCTGACCACCGTAGATTTACGCCTTTATCTGTGGCTAAAGTAAGACCTTAGTGGCAATTACTCATTTTTAAAATGGAATGAGACTCCAGGTTTACACAATTCTTCCTGTAAGTCTATGAAAAGAAGTAAGATGCCAATCCTTAGACCATTAACAAATATATGAACATCTAAAACTGCCAGAGGATCAGAGACCGCCTGTAGTAAAGCAACTAAGAACCTCCTTCCTCAGGTGCTTAGTGTCAGGGGTAGCTGTATTATCTAAGGGCCAGAATATGCCTGGTCCTGGTGTAAATGCAGAAGCTGAAACCTCCTCCTTGTGTGGCCCACAGAGAGACCAGGCACAGACAGTCCTTAGGCTCAGGGAAGGATGGAGTACTTTGCAGAGGTTATTCACGTTTTTCTTCCCTCTCAAGAGGATTGCCATCCTGCCAAATGCTGAGCACCTCTTGCAAATAGAACTGAGTGCTTAACTCTGCTTCCACTGAAATCAGTGAGACAGAAGTGCTGATCACTTTGCAAGACTTAGCCTCTTATTCCCCCCAGAAAGGACGTGATGATCACCTAGTCTGACCTCTTACATAAAACAAGGACCATGTAATTTCCCTCAATTGTGATACTGTGTCTGGCACAAAAGCACGTAATCTTGATTTAATTACTCTATTAAAAATGCCCCTTATTACCACTAAAGGGTAGCTGTCTTTTGTGCTACCTGGCTAAGCAGCTTGAGGTTCCATAGTGGTCAAACTTACATGCCATCTCTTCTAGTGAGAAAACAAAAAAAGGAGGCAATTCCTGAAGGCTCAAAAGCCTAAGGCTCTGTGTTGTTTTCAGCGTGTGAAGACATCCTGTATACTCTTTTGCTATCTCCCATACAGCAGTCAAGTTATAAGGTGGATTATGCCTTAACCTTTCAAAACACTCCATGATATTTCCATGACTGCCATGGGATTTAGTTTAGTTTTGCTAGATTTTACTTAGATGCTTGGTCATTTCTGCCTGTTCTGTGCAGTTTATATTCTAACTATGACTTCATATAATTGGTTAGTGCTGAGAGTGGGTAACCTTAAACTAGTATGGGATTGGACATTCAAAATCAGTACTAGGGTTACCATACTTAACCTTCCAAAAAGAAAGAGGACATCTTGAGAGGGAGTGTATCTGTATCTGTACCTGGCTCTACCAACCCACATTGTTTTAATACACTAGATATATTAGAATATTAATATGTGAGTTGGTAGTGACTGATAGATATACACTTCTTCATGGGTATTCACTTTTTTTTAAATATCAGGTATGGTAACCCTAATCAGCACAAACTTGAAAGATAAAAAAAATGGGAGTCAGGAGTGTCTGAGCAATTCAAGATCAAATTAATCTTAACTGCTCTCAGAATTAAAATGGAAAGATTCTGTTGTTTTAAACTATTTTTGTATAGTGTTCCACAGGCAATTTGCCTTGGTGTTTCTTAGTACAGAGAAATTTTCATGTTAAATTTCTGACAGGGCCACTGCAGGTGAAGCAATCTCAGTGAAAGGATGTAGAGACAGCTTGAGGAGATGGATTAAGTTAATTTTTCCATATAGAAAATTGGATAATCCTGCAGTTTTAAAGGTTTACTCTGTTCCATGTGTGTAAGGAAAAGAATCTGTGTAACTTTTCAGATCACTGGGCCAAATGAGGAGTTATGCCAGCAGAGAACTTTTCCCCTAATCTGGATGTAAACTTTTTCAGGATCTGTAACTAGCTCCTGTTTTAATTTTTTGTTGTTGTGACAGCAATGTTGTTGAAAACTGTCACAGTGAGAGCAATGCAGACTGGAGACACTGCACTGCCCTAACCCTGGTTTCTTAATCATGACCTGATAGGCTTAACTCTAGAGATGGGAGGAAATTCAGTATCTGTGTCAATTCAGCCCTGCCAACAGACTTATCAATTAATGAAAATGGTGGTCATGATGATCATGATGAAGGGGTGGGAAACACACCCCTACAAGGAAGTGGGCTAAAACCACCAATTCATCTTATGTAAATCATATAAAACAGGCATCAAATGGTAATGACTTTGGTTACCACCTGCTTGCAATGTATTTGAATGAGGAAGCCTGTAGATGAGAGGCATAGCATCCTGAGCCACAAATCTCTACTATTTTAAATCAGTCACTGATCTAGATTAGCTTAAACAAGGAGTTAAAGAAAGACCTATGCGGGATATATGCGCCATTAAAATAAAGGAGAGAAACATTCCACATCAGGAAAGATGTGGACAAATTGAAGAAAGTCCAGCAAATAGCAACAAAAATGATCAAATGTGTAAAAAACATGACCTATGAGACAAGATTGAAACAATTGGTTTTGCTTAGTTTGGAAAAGTGAAGACTGAGTGTGCCATGATTACCATTTTCAAGTACATTAGAGGTTATTAAAAAGGAGGGAGAAAAGTTGTTCTCCTGAACCTCTGAGGATAGGACAAGCAGCAATAGTTTTAAAGAGCAGCAAGGGAAGTTTCAGTTGGACATTAGGAAAAACTCCCTGTCAGGGCAATGAAGCACTAGAAAAAATTGCACAGGGAGGTGTGGAATCTCTGTCATTCGAGATTTTCAAGAGCAGGTGAGACAAACGCCTGTCTGGATGGTCTAGATAATGTTTAGTCCTGCAGGGGACTGGATTAGATACCTCTCCAGGTCTCTTTCACTTCTATGATTTTATGTAGGACAAGTACAGAAGATAAAATCTGTAGTATTCTCAACAATATTAATAATAGGAGTAGTGATCTATTATTATAGTAAACTCTTTCATGTCCAGCAGCCCTGGGATGTTGCCAGATACTCAAATATTCTGGATAATAGGCAGGTACACCTAGCAATGCATAAAACTACAGAAAAACAAGATTATATATTAAGAAAAACAAAAATGTATGCAGAGTACTTTATTTACCAAAAACAGTAGTATTGTACACTGTAAATTTATAGTGTACTTGCTGTATTTCTTTGTATTTACTTTCACTATACTGTACTTATGGAAAAAGTAACTACAATTTACTTCTGGGTAATAGAATGCAGAATATAAAAGAGATCACTGGACTATCCAATTAATAGTATTCCGGAAGAGCATAAAAAGAGAATGATAAATTCTTAAAACACCAAATAGAAATGGACCCATCAAGCAAGATTTCACGGCATCGCTTTTTTCCTCCTCGTTGTAAATTATCTGGACAAAGGAATAAAATGTGCATGAAACTCACAGATGATGCCATTTTAGGAAGGGTGATTTGGTGGAAGAGTTGTGTAAAGAAACTGGTAAGTGCCAGTACCAATGGAAATTCCTCCTAAATTTCCTTTGCTGTTTCAGCTGGAGAGCCTTTCTATCCCACACTAGAACTATGTCTACATTAGAGAGTTTTGTCGACAAAACTTGTGGACCGTCCACCCAAAAATGCATTCTGTCGACATACTGTCGACAGCCTTCTGCCTCTCCCCCATGAGGCAGAAAGCCTTTATCGACAGAATCTGTTGATAAAAAAGCCATGTGGATGCTCTGGGGGGCCCGCTCTTGACAGACAGAGCTTGCAGGTCACCAGGCAGCCCTGTCTGTCGTGCTTCCGGTTGGCCATTCTGTTGAGGGCGTGGCCAGGCAGACCATCCACTCTCTCAACAGAGCAGATCGACAGAGTGATCCACTTTCATGTGTGGCCGCAATCCGTCAACAGAAGTCTTGTCAGAAGGTACCTTCTGACGATATCTTCTGTTGACGGATCGCTGTTGTGTCGACGTAGCCCTGTTGTACAAATGTATCTGACCTTGGTGAAAAGCTACCTTGGTCAGCACTACAGGCAGCTTTATGTCAGTGAAGGATAAAGTGATTTCCATTTATAGTCTCCAAAAACTTCATATGGTCCTTCTGTATACACAAATACACTATATATAAATCAGCATGAATGCACAGGATGAGACTATGTGCTGTGCATCTAAGGATGCACCACAGAATTCACAGGTCAGTACTTCAGTACTTTTGAAAATAGCATTAGGGCTTAACCACCAAACTCCCATTAATTTTAGTGGTAATTAGGAACTCTGCCACTTTTGAAATGCCAACAGGCACTTATCTGCATCATTAGGTGCCTAAATAGCTTTAAAAGTCTGATCCTTAGGCTATAGTAGGTAGTCCATCGTGTCTGACGATGACATCTTGAGCTTGCACAGGCTCGTTGGTTGTGGACTCACATGTGGCTGAGGAGGCCAAGCTTTGAACGGCATGAGCCTTCACAGTTGGGGCAAGGGAAATGTCCTGGCTCTGTTGGTGTGCCTGCTGCTGTTGCTTTCTTCCTCTCACGAGCATCAATGAGGTGTACGTGTCGCTGCTCTTCAACGTTGTCATACATGTGTCATACAAGAGCACGCCAGCCTGATCGGTCTTTTGCATGCTGCTCTAGCTGATCTGGTTTTAAACCAGCATGAACAATGCTGGCCTCCACGCAGTCTTTATATCTCTTGCAAGGCCTAACTTGATTCCTTTTGACCTGGGAGAGTTCACTGTAGAGGAGTTGCTTAGGGATTCTCGACTCCTCCATTTGTATGACATGGCCTGCCCAGCAAAGCTGGGCTTTCAGAATCATGGCTTCGATGCTCACAGTTCCTGCTCTGTCCAGGACTTCCAGGTTCGTAACTCTGTCATGGCATCGAATGTGCAGTATTGACCTCAGGCTGTGTGTGTGGAAGTGCTCCAGCAGTTTTATATGTTTTCTGTACAAGGTCCAGGTTTCACAGCCATACAGGAGACTGGTCAGGACTACAGCCTTGTACCTTTCAGTTTAGTGGACGGTTGGAGATTGTGCTAATTCAACACTTGCGCTCTCAGACATCCTAGTGCCCAGCTGGCCTGGCAGATTCTGGCATTGATTTCTTTGTCAAGGGAGCCATCATTGGCTATTGCATTGCCAAGGTACCTGAACTCCTCCACTGTTTTTAACTCTGTTCCTTCAATAAAGATTGAAGCAGGCAGAGCAGCAGATCCTGGACCAGGCTGAAACAGTCCCTCGGTCTTTCCTAGGCTGATGGTCGAACCAAAGAGGCGAGTGGCATCAGCAAACTTGTTGACGATGAGCTGGAGATCAGATTCCTTGCGTGCCATAAGTGCACAGTCATCAGCAAAAAGGGCTTCAAGGATGAGCCTCTCAAGCATCTTGGTTTTAGCATTCAGATGATGAAGGTCGAAAAGTGACCCATCAAGTCTGTATTTTATGTAGACTCCATGGTCCAGCTCCCTAACTGTGTGGCTGAGGCCACACGTGAAAAAGAGGTGGAATAACACTGGGGCCAGCATTCACCCTTGCTTCACACCACTGGATATCTCAAATGAATCTAAGTACTCGCCATTCGAAAGAACAAAGCCAGTCATGTCACCGTGCAACAGGTGTATGAGGTTAACGAATCTTTTCGGGCAGCCAAGTTTTGACAGGACAATCCACAGGGCTTCTCTGTTGACGGTGTCAAAGCCTTGGTCAGGTCTCTAAAGACAGCATACAGATCCAAGTTCTGCTCTATGCACTTTTCCTGGACCTGACAAATAGCAAAGATCCATGTCAATGGTGCTGTGGCCTGGGCGAAAACCACATTGTACCTCTGGTAGGTTCTGCTCTGAGATGCTGATGATCAGGTGGTTGAGGATGACTCGAGACAAGATCTTCCCAGCAGTACAGAGAAGGGAGATGCCCCAGTAATTTCCACAGTCAGCTTTGTTGCCCTTGTTCTTGAAGAACGAGATGATTGTGGCATCCTTAAAGTCTTTGGGCATGTCTTTTTCCCAGATGCTATCAAGATGTTGTGAAAGTCTTCAAGTGACACTGGTCCTGCTGCATTGAAAATTTCAGCAGGGATACTGTCCATCCCAGGGGCTTTGCCAGAGCTGGTCTGGCTGATTGCCTTTTTGACCTCATCCATTGTAGGGGGCAGGTCAAGACTGTCTATTGTGGGTTTCTGAGGGATCTGGTCTAGGGCCACAGGGTTGACAATGGAGGGTCTGTTGAGAAGGTTGCTGAAGTGCTCTCTCCACTGATTGTTGATACTGTTCTTCTCCCTCAGAAGAGTCATGCCATCTGCAGACAGGAGAGTGTAGTACTTGGCTTTGAAGGTCCATATATAGCTTTGATAGCACTGAAGAACATCTTGGAGTTCGTGAACGAGACCAGACTGGCAGAGGAAGAATCCATCTGTGAACCAAAAGGAGGTTACACCTTCTTCTGGAAAGGCAGGCCAGAAAATGAAGACAGAATCCACAGAGTGGGACTGGCCATCAAGACATCACTTCTGCACCAGCTTCCTGACCTACCAACTTGCATCAGTGAGCATCTGATCAAGCTCCGCTTTCCCCTCAACACCTCTTGCCACGTTACAGTCATCAGTGCTTAACGCCCCCACACTGACTAGCAGCGATGAAGCAAAAGAAAGTTTCTACGAGGACCTTGACCATCTTGTGAAAGCAACTCCTAGTGACAAGCTTCTCCTGTTGGGTGACTTCAACACCAGGGTCAGCAAGGACTGTAGGACCTGGAAAGGGGTGCTGGGGCATCATGGTGTTGGTAACATGAATGCAAATGGCCGCCTTCTGCTGAGCTTGTGTGCAGAAAACCACCTGACGATTACCAACACTCTCTTCAGGCAAGCCGGTCCTTAGGCTGTGTCTAGACTTAAGGGTTTTGTCAACGAAATGGTTGTTTGTTTGACCAAACCCGCAGTATCCGGAATCCCAAGGGCATTCTGTTGACATTAAGTTGACAGAATGCAGCACTTTTGTTGATAGCTGTACCCTGCTTGCCACAAGGAAGACTGCCTCTGTTAACAGAGATCTGTCAACGAAAAAGCCAGTCTGGACATTCCAGGGGTCCTTCCGTAGACGGACACTGGGCACCCTGTCTACTGTGCTTCTGTTTGGCTGTTTTACCGATAGAGCAGCCAGGCAGTCCAGCCGTTGTCAACAGAGCGGATCACTCTTTTGATCTGCCTGTGGTCTGGCCACAATGTGTCAACAGAAGTTTTGTCAGAAGGTATCTCCCAACAAAGAAGTCTGTCGAAAAATCATTCTAATCTAGACATAGCTGTAAATTACTTGCTCATGGTCATGCAGGAACTCTGGGCTTCAGTGCAGATCTCTTGATAAATCCTCTTTCTCCTTTCAGCTCTTAGATTGAACGCTCCTTTTCAGAAAATCTCACATTTTTATTAAATAAACCTGTGCCCACAATTAGTCACTGATTACTTTTCCAAGCCCATACAAACAGCGAACGAAAATTGTCGTGAGCTTTTTTTTTTTTTTCAAATGTTTCCTTACTTTTGCAAAATGACTAATACAAGACTCTACCTTTCCTTACAAGTGAACATTGGGGGAAGGATGGTACTTCCTTGAGAACTGAGCAAATCACACTCAAATTCCACTTGAATTTTATTAAGATCAGCCTATTGATCAGTAGTATTTTTGGACTGCCTATTCCCCACAGTATTTAGACGCTGATGGTAATATTTTAAAATGTCTAGCAGATGGTTGGAATTCCCTTAGGTACTAGTGAACATATTATTTTGAGGCTTGGAAACTGGTGTTCTTTGGATGCATAATTTTCATTGATTGCTGCAAGATGCTGTTGGCTTAAAAATAATGTAATTGGGGTAGTTCTCAGTGAACAAGGTACTGTATCAACAGCCATTTCTGCTCTATCCTGTCACTAGTGATGAGAGTTTAAAAAACCCCAAAGAAAATTCCTTAGAAAGGGAAAATATTTAACTGGCACTGTGATTCCAAAAATTACATAACGCCTTCTAGTAATATTAAAAGCCACAGAACATAAAGGGTAAATTAATTGTCTGCTGTAATTCAGAAGCTTTTCCAAAGGTATCATTTGATTGGATTTCTATTGCTTGGTTTCCAGTGAGAGATAAGAGGGCACTCCTGTTGCTCTTGACAAACTTGCTTTTCAGGCACCTAGTGGTATTCTGTGCATACACCAGCCACCAGGGCCTTCTAACATGTATCCTTTGGGTTTCTTCAGGAGCAGGAGGCCAAGAGCTCCCTCATCTGCAAAGAGCATTTGTACCTGATATAACATTTCCTAAGTCAAAATGAGCAGAAAGCTATTGAAAAAGCTTCAGTCTCCCAACTCTGAGGGGAATGCAAGTATGGGTGAGCAGTCATGTGATAACTTCAGAGAAGCTCTATGGGGAAATCCTAGTTCCACTGAAGATGTTTGTAGTTTTGTCATTAATTTAAATGGCTCCAAGTTTTGACTTGGATACCTATATTGCAGCCTGATCCTGAGGTGATTGTAATTAATGAAATAATACCTCCAGTAGCTTCAATGGGCTTTGGAAACTACAAGTTCAAAGATAGCATCCAAAGAGCAGTACATTTCGTAATTTGTAAGTGAGCAAGGAAACTTCAGAAGCATTTTTGCAAGTCTGAGAAAAACCCCTTTAATCAAACAGGAGATAAGGGAAACTAGTACTGACTAGGTAGCAAACATCCAATGGTATGATGATATTCTCTACAATGTAAGAGCAACTACCTATTTCCTGCACTGCAAGAAGGAAAACATGAAGACCAACTCAGATACCACCAATCTGAAAAGTTGGATCAAATAGTAACAAATTGTTCAGAGATACTAGTTTTTACCAACAGTATAAAAGTTGATGGAAAAGATCAGATTAATAAAGAATTTGCAGAAACATTATCCTTGTGTAAACATCTGGGAATGGGGGGAAAATGTCAAACTAGGGTGAAAAACCTCTGTCATACACAAAGGTCAAATCTCAGCACAGTTAATTTATTGGAACATCGGTTTTGCGAGTGAAGCAATCTGATGTTCGGAAGAGGTCTGTTTCCCTATGTAACTCAGAAATAAGACTTCAAAAAGTCCTCACTGAAGGTGAAAAAGGCAAGCTACAATATGTCCAGAGCTCCAGTGCAGCATCAAACCAAGATCAGTGAGAAAGACAATGCTACTCCCCTCAGAAGAGCTGAAGATATTGATGTGCTAGAGAGTGAGATGTTCCACATACTATGCTGACAAACCATACCTGGTAGAGATCTGCAATTACCATATCAATGCTAATTTCAAAGTCCTAGTCAGTCTTGAAGTTGAAGGGCTAAGAAAAAGATCACTTCTCCAAGCAACCTACTGGGAACAGAGCACCAAAAAAAGGACACGGAGCACTGTCCAAGTGGAAGTGAGATCTGCAGAACTGGTCCCTGCCTGTGGTGGCAGTTGCAACAAGGAGCTTCTTTGACAAACTCAGTAAAATCAAGGAACTGGAGGGAAATGTTACACAGTTGGGATTTTCAGGCTTTTTCAGCGTGTGGACCCAAATTTTACATTAATTTTTTCATGGATCATCTTCCCTTGATTCATAGCGTCATGGATCTCCCTGCCCCCTCCCCACACTATCAATCACATAACTTTGTCGCAGCGACCACAATTGCCTACAGGGAACAGTAAATAAGGAGATAATGTGTGTATCTGCATTTGTCACATAATGCAGGGCACAAGCTAAAATCAGAGAACACGAAAAGCATATGAACAGCCAGGGCTCCACCGATCACTTGAGTGTGTGGTCTTTTGAAAACTATTCTGGAGGACACTGAAAAACCTAACAACATTTTGCAGGATCAAGAACCCCTGAGAGATATTGTGAGTTCCCAACATTCATGCTATAATTTTAAGACTTCAAAGTAAGAGTCCAGTCACTATGGTTTCTTTAGATGTACTTTTATTATAGTGATCACCATTAAAAAGTCAACGTTTTCCCATAGATACCCACCTTTCTGTACCCCAAAATAACACATTTTCCTGCACATCAAACAAGAAATATCAATTACTATGGGTGAATGTTGATTTTTAATGGCAGCTACTGATGAATCCCTTGTGTTGACAGAAGCATATCTAAAATCACATATATTGAAATCAACTCATCCATTGTTTTCCACAATTGTCAATACTGCCTCACATAATCACATGCTAACTCAAGAGAAGGGTCTTTCTAGCAACAATGTGTTCATGTAGCATCAAGCAGAATTCCTCTTCTGGAGCTGCTGAGTACTACTATTATATAAACAGTAATAAAAAGAAAAATGGCAGAATTATAGGTATTGTAAGATGTATTCATGTTGTCTTTATTTTTAGATTCTGTAATTTAGTCTAGCTGTTTCTAACATGAGGTTTGTTTTAGCACACATAGCTAAACAATCCTGTTCCCGCAAGTTAGATTTACCTGGCTGGGCCATAAAAAATAGGGTCTGGGCCACAAGGATTCTGAAGGAAACCCATGTAAATAACCTATTCGAACAATAATAATTTTTGCCCCTTTCCTTCTTGTCAGTTTGTCTAGATGGAAGGGGGTACAGATCTTTTCAAGCAACACATAAGTAGTTCCAAGGTGCTGGAAACAGATGTATTGTAAGTGTACTCAATTATATTCAATTCTGAATTTAGAAGGGCAGCCCAAATCCTCGGCATGGAGGTCAATGCAGCTCTAGCAATTTACAGCAGCTGAGCATCTGGTTGCAAGTTGAATGTTTAATTAACACACAGTAAGACATGTTTTATTATAGAAAATAGCTGCAACAGCAGATAGTTGAAAAATGCATCTTAACTGTCAAGTTGTCATATGTACAGGAAACCAAAACTTGATCTTTTTCATGGATTCCATTGTATTCTGTTTCTTTTTTTGCCTTGTTTTTCACTTGTACTATATCAACAGACACACAGATCCACAAGAAGTCCTCATCCCTCTCCCCCACTCACAGTAACAGCAAAAAATGAACATAGAAAATATTAAAAAATTCTGTATTCAGTAATATTCACACCAGATTGTATGGATATGTATATGTATATCCATTAAAATTATGAACATTTCTAAATATATTTTATGTATCATACATATATTTATATGTATAATTACATATCCACAGAAGTTGTTTTGCTGTGCTAAAGCCAGCAATTAAAGCAGAAACAGGTTTCAAAACAGGACATCTTATATGCATATGTACTAGCTGTTTGGTTTGTTAATTTATTTACAACTTAACTATATAATAATAATAATAATAATAATAATAATAAATGATTACTGCTCTATAGTACAAACATAATAATAAAGGTTTAGGCCTGATTTTTAAATACAAAGACTGCAAATGAATACATGAAAAAAATACACACCATGTACAGTATTTATAAATGTAAAGGTAAGACCTCTTTAAATTATTGCACTTGCATTTCTTTTTACAAAGAAGATAGTTTATGTGTGTCATATATATAAAACCAAATTTTCAGCTTAGTAGATGTTGTAAAGTTGAATGATACCTTGAAGATCGTTCTTCTTCACAGACCTGCTCCCCCCAGTTTTAAATATACATGGATCTACTCTACAAACCATTTTGATCTACTCTACAAACCAGTTCATTACTAACTTCTTGAGTTTTTGACACAACACACACCCAATATACAAACTAGCACAGTTTTTGGTCGACAAGCAGACAAAACATAGTTGTGATGCGCCTTTGCCAGAATGGGTTACATAACCTAACATCTGAATATAAGTATCAGCATAGAAGAATGTAGAAAGTCACTTAACTCTCTTTTGAAAGAATAATTTACTGAACCATTTCACAGAATGGCAACTACATCACAGTGTTTTAGGCAAATGCATTTCCCGAAGACGGTTGCAATTGTTTGAATAGGTAAGGGACTTGGGTACTTCTTTTACACAGATAATGGTATCTGTTGCCCTTCTAATTTTAACACCGAATAAGTGTCCTGAACACAACAGCAGCAGGATAGCTAGTGCAAATATGTCTACTTCTAAATTGACAAGCCATGCAGATTATTTAAAACATTGGATACTAGGTACTGGATGCCAAATGAAAATATACGTGCCATACCGAATGCCCCCCAAGGATCTAATTAATGTATTCAAGAATGTGCCTCCAATTAAAAAAAATAGACCCAGTACATTATTTTAGTGTAATGGTTTTAACATGATACAACTTACAATAGTGTAACTGCAACACTATGAACCATTACAGTAGAATATTGCACTCTCTTACAAAAATGCTGAACTGGTTCACGACAGCAATAGAGTTTCCATCAAAGCCTTTATAGAATATATAGTATATTGTGTGGAAGCTAAAATGGCTAATACCATCCTGTGCTACTTTTCACAGGTTGGCTACATTTTCCCCATTCACGGTGTTCCAAAGATGAATGGGCACCCTTCCAAAACTGAGTTGCTTATAGCTACATAAAACAATGTTCCAATGTGGCTTGAAACAGTCCCTTTTTTCCTATTATTGTGTTTAGAAGGGAAAAGATCATTAAAGTTTTAATAAAAACAATTTTTGTTTGGAAGTAAAATCTGTATGTGTTTAGAATACTTTTAGGAAGAATGCCAATTTTTTAAAAAGTTCTTACTCATTTTGTGAGACTACTTTTCTAAAGGGTGAACAACTCAGCTGGTGTTTTATCACAAAAATGGTCACCTCTGATATCTAACTGTTTTGTCAGTGCAAATATAAATTTTTAGACAATCAAATATGTAGCATGGACCTGAGTCACATCAGTCAAAAGCAGAGTCCATCTTCTTAGATTAATGTTTTCAGTTCTGGAATACTGGTTTGAATTTACTTCTGTCGAACACCTGAATGCCTAAAGCTGCATTCACTGAATTAGTCGATAGGACAAATTGACTCAGCTTACAAATTTCACTAATGAAAACTATTATTTTTGTTGTTGCCTAAAATACGCGTAAGCCTTTATCCATACGGTCTTAATCCTTTTCCCTGGCTTACTCTAGAGGGTGGGGACAATGCTATTATTAATGCTAATGGAATTTGAACTATAACAAACTTTTACATGATTCAGGTTACTCAAAATGTTAATTGCCAATATAGGTATCTCATCACCTTTACACAACTATGTACTGCTAAATTTGTTAGGAAAATTATTTCAGTACTAGCATCAAAGCTCAGTACAGAAATCCTCTATAGGATACCACCAAGCATCTTCTATGACTCATGAACTAGTTAATTTAGATTTTTACAGTCAGTGATGGGAAGTCAGACAAATTTTGACATGAATCTCACATGACAAGGAATATTTTGCAACACTGATAAGACCAGCAAATAGAGGGAGAAGGTGACGGTAATAACAGACATGCTAGAGCCATGAAAGAGATTTTCAACATGAGTTGGTTTAGTTATCTCACAGACATACAGACTGTATTTGAGGGCACCACAGATCTGTGAAGTTTCCACGTAAATCAGTAACCCTGGGTTGTGTCCAAAGTTCTTTTCTTGCAAGCAGACAGATCAAATATGAACTAAAATTATTTAAATCCGAACTGGTGTGCAATAACATAAAGGACACATGTAGTACAGTCTTATTTGTTCAGTTTGATAGAGCTGTACCCTAGTAATTTTTTCATTCCCAAATAATTCACTGGTGACTATGCAGAAAATTATATCATTTCGCAATGGCAAAGCAAATAGCACGGATGCTGCTAGACATCCTTGGTCCCATGTAGAATTCAAATGTGAACTTCACATAGAAAAGATTTTACCAGATACCCCACATCTAACCCTTCGTGGTATTTTAAGTACTGCAAAGGCTTATGTGTACATTATGTGATTATAGCTCACATACAGTTTATACATACACACACATACTGGTTTGTGCTCAAACATAACAGGAAGCAAAACTCTTCAGGGACCAAGATATTTAAACTAAAATAAATGCATGCTCATTAGATCAATAAATAATCAGAATGGAAAAAGACTGCCCATTACCTTGAAACTGTTGACTGTACTACTACTCTTTATACTACAGCAATATTGCCACTGAACCACTTCAAGACTTGCCTATTTGCAAACAGGCAGGAAGAACTGTATAATATAATGCAGGCTCAGCAGCACAGACTAAACAAAGTTGCTAATATTTGGGCTATAGAAAAGATGTATTATATCTATGTTGAAATTTTATTTTTAAACAGAAAGGGTCATGATCATATTCTATATATTGGATTACAATCCTTCTGACCACACTAAAATCAAAAGGGATGCAGTGAACATAAGGCCTAATCCTGCAAACAGTTATACTTGTGCTTATATGAAGCACATGAATTACAGTTTGCAGGATCAGAGCACTAAGTCAACATAGAATCCTTCCACGGTGTTTCAGTTTTCTAAATCAGCTATTTCTGTTTAGTTAGGTAGCTCTGAACCTGGAAATGTTTGCTGAATTAGAAAAAAACTGAATATATACAAGAAAAGGTGAATGGCTCCCCACCCCCACTTTTTTTTTTGGTGGTGGTGGTGGGGTAGTAGAAAACATACAGTACTAGTAAGCAACATAAAAGCTAATCAAAGTGAAATACTTTCTTTTTATTGTGATGGTACTACAGTCAACCTAGTAAACCTGACTCTTCTGACAAGGCTCCTCTCTCCAGAAGAAAGTATTGTATGTTAAACACATCTCTGTAGCATCTTCTAAAATATGACTCACCAAGAAAAAAAAAAAACCCACTAACGTGACCACTTGACATACACCTAGCCAGGCAGGCGGATCTTTCCTATTACATTCAAACTTTAGCCCATTATTTTAGGCAAATTAGATAAAAAGGTCCAGCCTGAAATTGTGCCTGCATCTCCTCATACTGGAGATAAATTATCCAGTATTCCAGTGTACCAATGGACAAGCTCCCCAGCTTTTCACATAATTAGAAAGAACCAAACAATACAGCCAGTGCTTTCAACATTTAACTTGAGAAATAAAACAAATGCTCTGTGATATCTAATAGAGAGTTTTTGGAACCTGGAACCTAGAAGTTGATTTTCTTTCTGTCTGCAGCAAGATAATTCCAATACTGTAACTTCAGAGAAAGTTACAGCCTCAGAGGTTTTCTGCTAAATTTCAAACTGATTACAAGTAGATCACACATAAATATCCACAATAGCAACGTGTAAAATGTTCTATTTATAACCAAGAACTTCCAAGTGACATTGGTCTTAAATCCAGCCACAGTACAATATAGTAAAAGTACCATTGAAACCCTTACTAGAAAGATACAATTTTAAAAGTACCCCCTAATATTTTTCCCTTCAGTTTTGAATTAAGGCCTCAACAAGGTAGCCCAGAGAAAAGGCCAGTCTTTTATATTCACATGTCTTAAGTTTGCTTTGACAGCTGATTCTGAAACAACTGAGTTGTCAGTCTTTCTCTGGTTATGTTGTCACTGATAGGAGATTGGCAGTCGCCTGGCTGAAGTAACTCTGTAGGTATTACCTCCACAGGCAGATCTGCTTCTTCGTTAGCATATGTAACTTATTTTTTTCCTTTTCAAAAAAACAAAACAAAACATGAAACAAAACAAAAAGTGATAAAGGAGAGATGCCTTGAGATAAAAGCAAATTTGTCACGGCTGTTAGTCATCAATCTTCACAGGAAGCGAATCTGAGGTCTGAGGCTCATGGGGTTGGGATGAAATCCATAATGAAGTTTCCTCTTCTTGTGTCAATTTCTCCCATTGTTTGAGATTTTCCCTGGAGATTCAAAGAGAGCAAAAACTGTACATAAATTTAATAATTTTTAATAATTTCCGCTATATTATACCTAGAGAAGCAGCTTTATCACGTACACCACACTAGCCTATAATTAAGGGTTTATTTTTTTTACTAATGTATTATTTCATCTTATTCCTTTGTGTTAACCCCATATTTTTAACCTTGATGCCTATTTCAGTGAAGTGTATATTTTGGTTATAGATGGGTTCTTCTGTGTGCTGCAATTCAGCAGCTGATGATTTGTCATAGAATTCACCCCTTGCTGAAGAACTGTGCTAAGGAATCCACTTCTGTTTGTTCAAAAAAAATTGTATTTCCAGTCCTCTTGAATGCAGGGATGTCTTTGACAGCATGACCTAATGCTGTGATGCCTCTACATGTATGAAGAGAAACTGAAACCAATGGCTGTTTGTGTCCTGTCCTATACCTTACTCAGGGCATCACGGACTCTGCAGCAGCCGAATCAGTCATTTTCTTTTTCCAGTATGTTACAGAATTCAGCAATTTTGCCACGCAATTTGCCTTTATGGAAGCCATGGCAGCACACAATTCTTCATGAAATCCTCTTTGCATTTACAGCAGTAAAACAATACATTTCTGCTGGCCCAAGCAGTGAGTGAACATTATTGCATAAAGTCTTCTCCAAAGCAAAGGATATTCAAATTTTTGTCTGGTAGTCTCTGTCGCAGAGGCTTAGAGTGCTCCTTACTTTATAACCTTAAAGCCCAAACTTTGTTTTTACACTTCATAAAAGTGTCAAATAATAGAGCTGCTTACAGCTTACGTATCTGAATGGAACACAGAGCCAGCTTTTCACCTGGTGTAAACGGGTATCACTTCAAGGATGTAAATTGGACTATGCCATTTTATATCACTGTGGCTCTAGTCTATGCTATTTACAAATGGTCAAAATTGATCGTTTATTTTTCATATGCAGAGAAAAAGGCAACCATACTATGAATCTTGATGAAATCCACTTCATTTTGTATGACGTAATGGGTCTAGTTATGCAGACACTGACTCAGACGTCTGCAGTAAAGAAACAGGAATACAAAACTACTAAGGCCAATGTCATAAGTATTCCATTGGATCATTCTTGTTTATGCTACAAGACCCTCCTTGTTTATATGAGACAGCTTTCTTGAAATATTTGGTAAAATGCAGAAAACCCCCAAGTTATAGAATCACAGAATGCTAGGACTGGAAGGGACCTTGAGAGGTCATCAAGTCCAGCTCCCTGCCCTCATGGCAGGACCAAATACTGTCTAGACCATCCCTGATAGACATTTATGTAACCTGTTCTTAAATATCTCCAGAGATGGAGATTTC
Source organism: Carettochelys insculpta (assembly GCF_033958435.1). NCBI lineage: Eukaryota > Metazoa > Chordata > Testudines > Carettochelyidae > Carettochelys > Carettochelys insculpta. Next base: position 84,318,268 of record NC_134139.1, on the reverse strand, counting down.
ACAACCTCTCTAGGCAATTTATTCCAGTGTTTCCCCACCCTGACAGATATCCCAGTTTTAAGTTAAGAGAGCAGAACAATGTGAAGCATGGCTGGGGGCAGAGCAGACAGACACTTTCAGAGCTGGTGAGTACTTAACAATTCCCGTTAGGGACCCTGGAACAGAAACTCTTGGAACCCTCCACCTTCTCCCTCCCAGACAGATCTTAAACCCCTCTCATTGTAAAGGCCAGAGGCTAACAGTTAATATGCTTTGGTGTTTGTGCAAATGGCCATATTATCCATTGACTCCTGGCCACCGTAATTTGAAAAATAGACCTGGGGCCAACCAACCAATAACGAAGAAGCACTTGGTGTAGTGTGGGGCATGGGGAGAGCATAGAGGGTTGTGAACAAAAAACAACCACTACTCCCAGTTCACTTGACATCCCGAATCTTTAGGACAACCGAAAGAGCCCCCCTGGCCTCCTCTACACCGCCCCTCCCTTCTGGAAGGGGCATGCTAATGGCTAAGGAGAACATTCAAATGAGGCATGTATTTTAAAATATCTCAGTCCTCATTTGCATATTCCTGTGAGATCTCGCTTCCAGAAGAGCCTTTTCTGGAAGCAAAAGCAGCTGTGTAGACAGTGTTCCTTCAGAAGAAAAACCTCCCTTCCAGAAAACCCCTTATTTCTCAAATGCTCCCTTCTAGAAAGGAGGTGCAGTGTAGGTGCAGCACCTCTGTGCTGGGGGTGGGAAGGGGCAGGAGAGGTGGGTGGTGTCAATTATTTAGTCAGAGCCCTGAAGGCCAGAAAATAAAAATAGGCCTAAGAAATCTTGGGTTGGAATTCAATGAGGCTCTTTACTGTGATGAAAGCCTTTTGTCTATCATTAAAACAGCCACATGCAGACCACACTAGTTATCTGAGGGGATGTCTACACCTATATGGCATAATAAATTTATTTTCTTACTGAGTTTGTACAGGCCAAAGACACAAACTGTGTTGTATTTGCATGGTGTCACTTCCGTTATTGTTGTGGAAACTGAATACACTAGACAACCATGAAATCCTGGGTAGGCTGGCGTAGACCAGCCATGGGTATCTAGTCGTTGTATTAGCATAGCCCCAGAGGGCTTGGTCCAAATACTGTTAAATGCCTACAGCACATGCTGCTCCAAAAGAAAAAAAACATTCTTCAAAAGATGCTCATATTTATTCTAAAATAAAGACTCTGTGCTTGCCCTTCAGAGGCACAGCTCACCTGTATCTTCCACTGAAGGCAAATAAAGTTGTGGGTGTTTAGCACTTCTGAACATCAAGTCTGAAACATTTCTACTTTAGTGTCCAAAAAGAATTCAAGTGAGAGACTGTAATCTAAAGCAAATGTCATCTACATAAATGAACTTCTGTGACTGGGTTGGTGGCAAGTCACTGATGTACAGGTTGAACAAGGTTTGGCTTGAACACACCTGTGGGGAAACCTGGCCAAAACAGAACCCCGGAGTGGCAATAGCAGGGTGTTGTTGCACCACCTGTCAGTACCAAGTACAGTCTGGGGACGCTAATGATCATCCTTACAAACCAAATCCCACAAGTTCATACTTAAAGAATCACATTATCACCATTTCCCATCACCCTAAGAAGCGGCGGTGTCACAATTTAAACAGTGTGTGTGTATATGTGTGTAAACACACCATGTCTCACACACACCCACTCTAGTAGCTGAAAATCTGTGGTATCACCTGAAGTTGGGCCAAGTAAGCTACCATCTGTGTTTTGTTAAATAACCAATGAAACTGTTGTTTGCATATTAGCTTTAGAATAAGGGTGGTTGATTTACCTCGGAAACCACATTAGTCTAGGACTGTTAACCAGGCACACATACATGCCTTGCTGTGGCATCAATTTAATCTGTAATGTCAAAACGGTTGAGAACTTAAAAACCTGACACGAACAGAGCAGGTATTCCAGCAATGACCGAACTTGATGATATTCTGAATCAAAGGAACTTCTAGCTTAACTTATAGCTGTTTCCATCATTTCATGCTGACCCAGACATTTTAGGCTTCAGAGTGACAGTCCTGGAATCTTTTTTTTTTTTTTTTAAATATACTATGTATACACTGTGACAGGGTCACTCCCACTCCTGGGCCCTGGCCCCTGGTCTGAAGGAGGGCTGTGGTAGGGGCTCCCCAATCACCTGGGGGGAGGGGAGTCCAAATACTCCCTGTGGAAGCTCTTCACCTCCCCACCAAGTCTCTGGCAATGCTGGTGTTCTTTCTGCTTCCTAACTCTCTCTCAGTCTCACCTCCCTCCAGTTTCATCTTCGGGTCTGATCCCCTTCTTCCAGCAAGGCAGGCCTTTTAAACAATCCTGTGGCAGCCCTCAAGTGAGCTCAGCTGTCCCTAACTGATTGATAGCAGCCCCTCCTCAGCTGCTCCCCAGGTCAGCGGCTCCCTGGTGCCCTGAGGTCTCCTGCTGTTCGCTAGCCAGGTGTTGCCTCTCTCTCCTTCTGGCCCGACCCTGTCACAACACATATGAATGCACACATCTCTGGAGCTCAGCTATATATATATAGATGGATGAGTAGGTGGACAGAGAGAAAGGATTTCCTTCCAATACTCTACATTGCTCCTGTAGCTAAAAGAGAAACTGCCAGCGACTTAAAGAGCTGCAGAGCTCTCATCTCCCATATAAGAGAGACATGTCAGTTCAACTAGCATACAGGAAAACAATGAGCAGAAAAATAATATGAGAGAGATGAAGCAACAGTAAAAGCACAGAAGAAAACAGACTTTTAATTCCCAGTAGTTATTTGAGTAAAATAGAGGCATGAAGCAGACAGAAGGAAGTTGAGTTGTACGTAGGTAGACAAAGGCAATTCACTGGGGACACCTTACTAGTGGACCTGCTTGTTTACAGGTATCTTGAACATTAAATACATTTTAACAGCTGCATCCATGGACCGGCGTTGGTTGAACTACACAGTAGTCCCTGCCTCCAGGTGTTGGTGGCGCTCGATAGAAAAGAACATTTACGTTTCTCTACAAGTCATATTTGGAATTAAGAGGCATATGCTTCCAGACATATATATGTAGTGGGGCAGACTCTCACTCAGCCACTATGTATGCTGTACAAAAACTTGTACTGCTACTCACCTGCATGCCCGGAGTAGTGGCCCAGTAGGAGGGAAGATCTGTGCGAGTGTGGTGTAGCATGGGATGGCTACAGCATTGTAGAATCCAATCTGTGAAAAACAGGGGGAAAGCTACTGACAGGTGTCAAATTGTGAGAGGGTTAACTGCAAAAGAGCCCCAAACTAATCTATTTCCTTATTTTACAATTTCCTTACTTACAGTCCAAGTTACTGATCTGTACTGCTGCCCATGACTGCAGCATCTCAGCACTACCAATGTGAACTCAATAGCAGTCAGCATTCCCTTCGGTGATGGGAGGAATATTGACGGAGACAGGTTCTCTCTTTGGACTTTGTTAGTTGATTTGTTTGTGGAGGAGGGAAGAAGGTTGGATGCATGTGGATACATGAGACTGTCCGCGTTCAGAGTGTCATTCTTGGGAAGGAAAGGCCCGAGTTTCACAAAGATGGGTCAGATTCTGGATTTGCCAAATGTTCTTTGGAATTCTGATTCACACTTGATTCCCTGGATGTTCTTAGGATACTGTATACTGGGAAAAGTTTCCAAAAATGTCTCCAAGTTTCTAATACTGGTTGAGAATTTGAAAGCGGAAGGCAGCTTGGGCGGAAATGTCCATGAAATAATAGAGTTCAGGATTCTAAGTAAATGGTAGAAAGGAGAACAGCAAAATAGAGACAATGGATTTCAGGAAGGCCAATTTTGGTAAACTCAGGGAGCTGATAAGGAAGGACCCATGGGAAGCAAGACTAAGAGGAAAAACAACAGCAGATAGTTGGCAGTTTTTCAAAGGGCCATTATTAAAAGCCCAAAAGCAAGCAACACTGTGGCGTAGGAAAGACAAAATATGGTGAAAGACTGCCTTGGCTTAGCCAGGAGATCTTGCATGATCACAAAATCAAAAGGAGTCACATAAAAAGTGGAAATTAGGACAAATTACAAAGGATGAATATAAGCAAACAATACATGTATGCAGGGGCAAGATTAGAAAGGTAAAGGCACAAAAAGGAGCTCAAACTAGCTAGAGACATAAAGGGTAACAAGAAGACATTCTATAAATATATTAGAAGCAAGAGGAAGACCTAAGGCAGGATAGGCCCAGTGCTCAGTGAGGAGGGAGAAACAGTATCAGGAAACTTGGAAATAGCAGAGGTGCTTAATGACTTCTTTGTTTCAGTCTTCACCAAGAAGTCTGATGAAGGAATGCCTAACAAATTGAATGCTAGTGTTGGACGGGGGCAGGTAGAGAAGATAAAATAAAAAGGAACAAGTTAAAAATTACTTCAAAAAGTTAGATGTCTGCAAGTCACCAGGGCCTGATGAAATGCATCCTAGAATACTTAAGGAGCTGACAGAGGAGAAATCTGAGTCTTTAGCTATCATCTTTGTAAAGTCCTAGGAGTCAGGAGAGACTGCAGAAGACTGGAAAAGGGCAAATATACTGCCCATCTATAAAGAGGGGAATAAGAACAGCCCAAGAAACTCCAGACTAATCAGTTTGACTTCTGTGCTGAGAAAGATAATGGAGCAAGTAATTAAGGAATTAATCTGCAAAAATCTGGAAGAAAATAAGGTGATTGGTTTTCCTTTCTGGTTGTCACCTATCTTACAGCTTTTTTCAATAGGCTAGTAACAGAGGGGTAGTTGTGTTGGTATGTACTCTAACAAAACAAACAAGCAGTCATGTAGCACCTTAAAGACTAACAAAATAATTTATTAGGTGATCAGCTTTCATGGGGCAGACCCACTTCTTCAGATCCAAAGTTAGCATTTGTAGCTTTTCTTTTTTCCTTTCCAAAAAAACAAACAAACAAACAAACAAACATGAAACAAAACAAAAAATAATAAAGGAGAGATGCCTTGGGATAAAAGCAATTTGTCCCAGCTATTTAAGTCACCAATTTTCACAGGAAGTGAATCTGAGGTCTGAGGATCATGTGGTTGGGATGAAATCCATAAAGAAGTTTACTCTACTTGTGTCAACTTCAGAGCTGAAGAAGTGGGTCTGCCCCACAAAAGCTCATCACCTACTAAATTATTTTGTTAGTCTTTAAGATGCAACATGATTGCGTGTTTGTTTTGTTTGATAGGCTAACAAGTCTTGTGGATAAGGGAGAAGAGGTGGACATGGTATACCTAGACTTCAGTAAGGCATCTGATATGGTCTCGCAAGATCTTCTCATCAATAAACTAAGCAAATACAACTTACATCGGGCTACTATAAGACGGGTGTATAACTGGCTGGATAACTATTCTCAGAGATTAGTTATTAACTGTTCACAGTTGTGCTGGAATGGCATAACAAGTGGGGATCCGCAGGGGTCTGTTTTAGGACTAGTTCTATTTAAAATCGTCATCGACTATTTAAATACTGGCACAGAAAGTATGCTTATTAAGTTTGCAGATGACACCAGCTGGGGGCAGTGGTGGGAGGTTGCAACCGAGTTGGAGGCTAGGGTCAGAATTCAAAATTATCTGAACAAACTGGAGAAAGAGTCTGAGGTAAATAAATGAAATTTAATAAGGAAAAATGCAAAGTACTCCACATAGGAACGAACAATCAGCTTCATACATACAGAATGGGAAGCGACTGTCTAAGGAGGAGGACTGCAGATAGGGACCTAGGGAGTCATAGTAGACCACAAGGTAAATATGAGTCAAAAGCGTGATGCTGTTGCTAAAAAAGCAAACATGATTCTGGGATGCATCAACAGGAGTGTCGTGAGCAAGAAACAAGAAGTCATTCTTCTGCTCTACTCAGTGCTGATTAGGCCTCAACTGGAGTATTGTGTCCGTTCTGGGCACCAAATTTCAAGAAAGATGTGCAGAAATTGGAGATGGTCCAAAGAACTAGAATGATTCAAGGTCTAGAGAACATGAGCTATTAGGGAAGCCTGAAAGAACTGGGCTTGTTTAGTTTAGAAAAGAGAAGACTTAGAGGGGACATGGTAGCAGTTTGCAAGGAGATGGGAGAAAAATTCTACCACAGGAGGTGGAAGGTGGCCACGATCACGTTGAGCAGCAGCCTGACCACGGAGAGGGTCTGGCTCAAGGCCAGGGGCTGTTGTGGGTCCATAGCTACCTTGAAAGGTCAATTTCTCTGTCCAGCAGCTTTTGGGCCCTGCACTGGTTCTGCATTGCTTCGATCAGCTAGGCAAGCCTCAGCGTAAGCAGTGGATGGGCATTTGGGAGAGGCTTGCTGGCCATGCGACCCCCTCTGTGGCGTTTCCTGTCCCATTCCGTCAAGAGAATGGCTGGGGCTACTCTCTGTCGACAGAGCAGATCGCTTTTTTGATTCGCTTCCATGTTTGGCTACAATTTGTCAACAGAAGTTTTGTCAGAAGATCTCTTCCAGTAAACATTCTGTCAATGGATCACTGTAGCGTAACCCTAGCCTCACAGTCTAGGCTCCAGAATATATGACATGACTAACAAAGAGGCCGCAGCTGTCAGGGGACCATGGCTACAGAAATAGAAGGGAGGTCACTATTTTGCACTCTACAGTTTTTTATAAAGAGATTTGTAATTAATTTTTATTTTATTTTAAGAAGGGAAAAGCTCCTGGAGACCTGTCACAACTTCTAAAGGAGATTCTGCTTAACCTACTACTGCTAATGCCACGGCAAACAGTGAGAGGTTTTGCTCAAAGCAAACAACTGTAATTTACCCTCTATAATCTTACAACTGAAATCACAGTAAACAAAAATAAAATTAAATATTCTGGTTTGGGCCACGGAAATAAGACTATTTTAATTTAAAAATACAAAACAAATTGGACGAACTCTGAGAGCTAGTGTCAAAATTGAACAATATGTTCATCCATGAAATTTCCTTGAGATACTTTCCATTTCTAAGAATTTTAAAACATTATTTTCAAAAGGGCATGGATTTCCCAAGCTATCATTTCACTTCTCCTCCTCTCAACCACATATTCCCATTTTAAGGGCAAATTGTGAGGGATTAAAGTATTTCAAATAATTTCACTTTAATTCTGTTTTACAAGTACACGAACATTTAAAAGAGAAAAGGAAAACTTTCAAGAGAACCAAGGGGACTTGGGCACCTAAGTCACACTGATTTCAGTGATACACAGCCTCCACCATACTAAGCTCCTTTTGAAAATGAGATTTAGGCATTTTTGAAAATTCTACCCAAAGCTTTTTCAATTTATTAATAACTAACACATTAAAACCACCACTAACTTTGACAAATAGGATGTTAACTTTTAGACAATAACATTTAAAACATCTCTATTTCAGTTTTTGCTGCATAAGAAAAAATATTTTATTTTCCTACTTGAAAATCTGATTTCTGAGAAGAGCTGCCGTTACTTTGAAATGTGTGGGAAGCTCTTCCCTTCCCTGCCTTCTTTACTATTGTTGCATCAACCTGCTTTTCAAAAGAACTTTCTGTTCAACGCATAAATGTGGCACTCAGGGATCAGTTCAACAAACCTCAAAAATACTACTTCTCAAGGCAAGAATGGAATTCTTTTGAGTGAGAGTTTCCATTACGTCTTCTATCAGCAATTGGGTAAAAAGAATTAAGTCTAGAAGGAAGTAAGGCTGTGACGCACTGTATTTCAGGACAGCATGAAACAGCAAGCTCTTGTTCCAATATCATCTCCGAGCAGGATGTCTCCCATTGCCATTTCTAAAATCAGTTATGTATTTGTATGTAAAATGTGTAATCTGGCATGACATACAACTCACATGTCAAAAAACTGTCAAATGACTTGCTAGCAGTCAGTATCATTTTCCTTACCAACTTTTTGTTGTGCATTATTTTATAGCCTATATAAAACATTTAGTTTTAGACAACCCATACTTGGCCTTGTGGGACCTCATCCTTCTTGTCTCTGTCCATCATAGGAATAGGTTGAATACCTATCTTCTTCATTTCATCACCCTGGACAGAGAAAGAAAAGAGGGTTATGTACTTCCTGAATAGCTAAGAACATTCAAAAGGAAAATCAGAATTTCTTAAATCTAATGGTGTTTCTGGTTTGTTATTTTTCATCTAAAGATTTAGAATTCAACATACTACATGGGAAGAATAGAACATACAGTCTCAGACAGCTGTATAATAAGGGATACTCCCATAACATGATACACTCAAATGGTAAAGCAAGCAGTAAATTCTGGAAAATAAGAAAATTATATATTTTTGTGTATTTAACTTTGGCTACCTCTACACGACGAGATAAATTTGAATTTACAGCAGTAAGCTTGATATTACAACTTCACTGTCTTCACTGTAAATACCATTAGCTTGATTCAGGGAACACTAATATCGATATGATAACACCGTCGAAAACAGCTGGGTGTAGCATCAAATTTGAATTTAGAAGTCCAAATGAAGGCCAGTGTAGAAGCGCCAGGTCTCAAAATCGAATTCATTAGCTTCCATAGGTGTCCTGTATGTACCCCTATGGTCTGACTGATTCCATCTCCACTGCTCTCCAGGTGTGCCAAAATTAGGTAATAGGAAGCCTGCGAATTTGAATTCAGCGCCAGGAAACCCATGATTGTGGGGTCATGCTTGAATGAGAGGCCGAGATATTTCCTTCTGTCTTTGCTATCAGTGCTGTGAGTGCATCTACCCATTCAAAATAGCCCCAACACGGAGTTCATGGTTCTGTCTCTACCTCTGCAAGCTGAGCACTTGTTTTTTTCTTCCCAACATCAGAGCCAGCCACCACCCTGCCACACCACATGGCAGATAGGCTGTTGGGGAGGTTGAGCATGAAAGAGAGGCTGACAAACTTCTTTTCTGAAGTTTATATTTGTGCAGCCGCTCCCCCCCTCCCCCACAGGCACCATGCAGTCAGGGTCTCTCCTGCACACAACCACATCACATGCTAGCCCCCAACCCAATAAAAGGACTTGCCTGCTGTTCAGTGTGGACCATGCTGCCAGGCAGCACCATGTCCTGGCTTGCATGCGGTGAGGGTTCCAAGAACAGAAAATATTCTCAGGGGATTGCTGCCTCCAGAAGGGCTGCTTCAACTGGGCCCCCCGCACCACCCAAATATTGTGGGGGGCTTGCTGCCACCGATGGGATGTCTACACCAGCGGCTGAGATTTTCAGGGGCTTGCAGCTGCCATAGGGACTGTTTCAACTCACTCTGCAGTCATGGTCCCGTCTCCCCGTCCCTCCCCACACACAAAAAGATTTTCAGAGAACAATTTCAACTAGCCCATCATCCTCTGTTCTATTCAACCTCCCGCCCCAGCATCCTGACAGTAGGTGCTGCTCCCCCCAGCCCCACCTGAGCACCACCACTTATTGAAATTTGGCAAGCCCATCCCCTGTGTTGGACAAATTTGTGTAGTGCAGCGATAAGCCAAAAATCTTTTTTCCTAACCTTTCCTACTGTCTTTCAAGCTTTGGCCCCCTCAACACAGGGAAGAGTGGGTGGAGGGCCAGTTGAGAAGACACAGACACAGACACCTTGCTGCACTGTCAGCCCTTGCAGACTCCCGCTGCTTTTTGTAAAATCTTTGATATTTCAGTTATGAATTACAGAGATATCAGCCCCACCCTGTTTTGGAAACCAAAATCTTTTTCCTAACCCCTTACCACAGGAAGAGTGTGTGGAGGGCCAGTTGAGAAGTCACAAACTGCTGGGTGGTCCCAGGGCTCAGAAGCCGTGTAATGGACTGGGAATCCAAAAACCCTCCTTCACCAAATCTTTTTTCCAAAACTTTACTATTCTATTATTTCTTCAAGCTTTGCATTGTCCCTGTATTATTCTCAGGGATCATGTTTCTGTAATCAAGGAAGTGGGGACAGTGGCTGCAGAGCCACCTGAGAAGACTCAGACACCTGCTGCTTTTTGTAAAATCTTTCATAATTCATTTACAGCTACAGTTTGAAAAAGCAATTCAGTTATAGGAGCAAGAGATTTCAGTTAATCTGGTGATCTCTGTCAATACCCTACTTTTCCTTCCTTCCACCAGGAAAAATGGCTGTTTGCTTTTCACAGGAGGGGAATGAGGACAATGCAATGTGGTAAGATGTCATCACACACCCACAACCACTTGCAGAGCATTTGTTTCCCATTCTGCACTAGTGAAAATACCCACAATGCTATGTGGCCAAGGGAAATGCCCACTCATCACGGGTGTGGCCAAGTTTCCCATGGTCTCACAAAGGTTATTTACAGCCATGAGCCCCAGCTCTCACTGCTGTGCTGTTACTTAGTTGTAATTTACCCCTAAATGTCTTCTAAGAGCCTAGTAAGCAGTGGAAGTGTTGGTAATGCTGCTAGACAATATTGACCTCCTGTGATCTGACAAATTCTCTTGTTCAGCACTGGTCAGGTGCAGAGGGTGCTGGATTAGAGAGGATCAATCTGAAATTAAAATTTTCTGAAAGTGCCTGTTTTAATTATTCAATCTGTGCAACTTCCCCTTCTTGTGGAAGATATCTGAATGTGCTGACCACCTGTGCCCCAGCTGCTGTCAGCCCCAAGTAACTGGTGATTCAGCTGATACAGAGAATCACATTAAGGAGGTATGGCTAAACAGGGTGCTACTGTAAATTGATAAACACACTCCAATAAGAGGTTTCCAGAGTATAGCGGTTATTCATTAGTTTGCCGGATTCATTCTTTAATGCATCTCAAATTTCACTTCAGCCTCAAGGACTGCTTCAAAAAGTATTAGTAATACAGAAGCAGTTTCACTTATTTTTTGTGCATTTAAAAAACGCCCAATTTTCTGAAAACATAGAATACAGACAGACGTATTGGATATACATGGAAATACAAATTGAAAATTGATTACTTTTCTATTACGATGATTGATACCACAGATAGGCTTCAAATGTGCTTAAAGACTGTAAATACATCCATAAAAATATTGTGTTCAACTGATACCTTCCATATATATAGCTATATGGTTCCATTGACGGGTTACTCAAAGTGAAAAACATTTTAAAAATAATGGTATTATTAGTAACTTCTATTCAAAATAATGAAAGTAGTTTTAAAATTTCACATGCAGATCAAAAGCAAATGGCTTTTCCACTCAGCTGTTAGAACTGTACAGACTATAGACACATCCAGCCCAGACTTACCCCATTCTTGGAGTTCACCATCGTTGCTCGCTTAAATAACAGAATACATGCTGATATGCAGTCTAAACTGTTTACTGAGTTTGGCCAGTATTAGAGTTTTCCTTGCAGGATACCTCTGTACCTTTCCCAAGTTTCCTCTGCTTCAGAGGATCAATCATACCCTTTTACTGCTCCTGAGGTGGGGCTTGCAGCACCTGCCTGTACTGTCTGCTTAGATTGGGTGAGGCACCAGAATGAATGCACCTCTTAGGGCCTGACACTCCCTCATATTACCCTTTTCTGAAAAGTGATTAAGTAAAATATTATTGTGAGGTTCTGTGAGTATCGTTAATAGTTTCCAAAGAAAATTTCCTTCATTCACAAGTAAAGAGATATTCTTCACAGACCTATTCCAAGGAAAGAACACCCATGTAGACAGAGTTCTTTTGAAAATAAACCCCATTTTCAAAAGACCCCTTCTTCCTGAAATGAAACAAAAGGTTTCTTTTGAAAACAGGGTTTATTTTCTAAAGAATGCTCTCTATGTGGCTGGTTTTTCTTCCAAAAAAGTGTCTTCCAAAAAAGCAAGTGTGTGAAATTACGCAAATGAAGCACAAGATTTGTAAATCAGTGTTTCATTTGCATTTTTGAACTCCCTCATTTGCATTCCCCTTTCAAAATGGGAATGCAGTGTAGATTTAGCTGTCGGTTATGGGGATCTGGAAGTCAGAACAGACATCTTTATATTTATAAGCAATCTGATACAAAATCGCTGAGAAATAATTAAACATAACAAAAACGAAACTATTCACATTGTGAATTCCAGAAGAAACGTGCAATTCTCAAGAAACAAACAAAATTCACAAAACGCATGCAACACCAAGTCGGTGAGCTTGATTCCTCCCCACCACCATTGTAGTTCAGAAGTAAGTCCACTGAAGTTAACAGGTACACACCTAGTGCACAGTAAACCCTTGAAATGCAAGATTTTGAGTTGCACTCAACTCGCATTAATGTGAGTTAAGCGCAACTGTAAACCCTGTTCCCCCGGGCCCTGGCTCAACCCTCCCCGGCCTTGGTTCAACCACCCCTCAGCCCTGGCTCACCACCCCCATGCACAGCTCTGGCTCAAACCCCTTCCCAGCCCTCCCAGCTCAACACCCCACCCCATCCAGTCCCAGTTCAAATCCCTGGCGCGCGGCTCCAGCTCAATCCCCAGCAGGGCCACGTGGCCCCAGCTCAACTGCACCCTCCCAGCCCCACTGCAGCCCTAACCCACCCCAGGCTTAACTCCCCTGTCCCCCATCCCACAGCCCCAACCCACTGCCAGGCTCAACACTCCCCAACCCCAAGACTTACCTTTCAAAAGGAGCTCCAGGAAATGCTGCTGCTTCCACAGCTGCAGAACATGTGTTCTGCTGGGGAAAAAGCTGCCCCCTGACTTACGTGAAAGTCGAGTTATGCGAGGGTGTATGGGAACACAACCCTTGCATAACCTGAGGGACTACTATATATAAGGAACGATTTGGGCCCTCTGACTTATATGTGCAACAGCAGTTCAGTATATGATGCACATCTTTTGAAACAGGGGAGCTGCAGGATAGTTCTGATTGTAGGTTTTTCCCGTAGTCTCATCTTTGTTCATCTAAGGCATTGGATATTAAAAGGGAAATTATAAACCTTTTTAGGCTTTAAAAATATTTTTTTTAAAAGAACGCTAAATCCAATGCAACATTCTTTAAATAATACCTAACCTTCACTTCATCAGTCATTTCCCCTCTTGTTTTTTTTAGCTATTGAAACAGTATTTGCATCCTCACTTATCTAAGCACAGGACATAAAAGAGGACACAATTATACAATTGCCGTTTTGTTCTATGTACATACAGATTCTCATTACATCTTTGTAAAGGCAGTTTTGGGGCTTATTACAGGTCAACTACATCCTTTTAAAATCCAGGGGCTGAGCAGACTCCAAAAAAAAGGCATCAAAACCAGAATGACTTTATCATTTTGGTAGATTCCTGTACTGCTTTCCAAACTCATATTGCAGATCCACAGACATGTGTTTTGAAGTAACTTTCTGGAAGCTGGTTTAGAGTTGTGTGCATTAGGGCCACCATTCACAAACAGCGTGGTCTATTTTACGGAATTCTCACCAGTGACCTGAAAATCTTAAGTATTTTCTTTTGTCCTGTTATCCATTACATCACTTTCTATTATGATAAGATGCATTCTAAACATAAACTTTTTTTAAAAAAAATAATATGCTTTTTGCTTGCAAGTTGATGACAAATCTCCATACTAACAGCTTCCCAAATGCTTTCCACAGAGCCCAAAATACCTCTGCATTGATTTATGAATATATGGCAAGTCATACATGATAAATAATCCTACTGAAAATTGATTGAGCTCAACCTGTCATGTTCCTCGCTCTTATTTATCGGGATATTTTCCCTATGTGAAGGAGTTTTGCCTTCTCCCTCCTACATGTTTCCCAGGCCTGGCTGGGCTATTGGCATCTAGACGGAACACCTGCTCTCGTGTAGGCAAGCCGCCGGGAGCTGTGTTGTTTTGATTAGGTGTTTTTGAGAGTCCATGTTCAAGGACTGGGAGGATTGATGTGGCTTTTTTAGAGATAGAAGTGCTGAGCCAGTTATATTGTAGCTGACTGCTTTTCTCATAATAATGTGCTCTCACTTGGTTATAAAAGCTGTGAGAATAATAAACTCAGGGCCTTCAGACTATAGAACTGTTGGCCCCCTGCTGTCTATGTTCGTCTTTGTCTTTCATCCTTCGCGGTATCGCACCTCTGGGACCTGTCACTAAAAAGAAATACAACACCTATGCAAAATAATGTGACAGAAATATGCATACCTCAGCCCAGAACTCTGCATATATATCGTTAGTTGTCACTCTGGTAACTGGCCACAACTTTGTTACAGAACATAGATCACAAGCTGTCATCATCAGACCAATCACACGATCCCTAGAACATAATAATAATTAATTTGTTATTCAGATAAAGCTTTATGTTACAGGTTGAATAAGTTTGGCACTCACTGGTCTGGCAAGATTTGTGGTCTGGAATGACTTTAGTTAGCCAGGTGTCCACTTATCATGAGTGTGGCCAAGTTTCCTGTGGTTCCATAAAGTTCATTTACAGCCCCCAGTATTCTGTTCTGTTATTTAGCTCTATTTCCCCTCCAAAGGTCTTCTCAGAGCCCAGTCAGCAGTGGAAGTATTGATAATGTGCTAGACAATATTGACCTCCTGAGTTCTGGCAAATTCTCTGGTTCCGACACTGGTCGGTTCCTGAGAGTGCTGGACTAAAGAGGTTCAAACTATATTGTTTAGAAGCTGTGTGTGTCTCCTGTCACATATACGTCCAAGAACAAATAAGAAGGACAAATAGTGTGTGTGTATTTAATGTGGTTATTGCTAATGGCAATTAAAATGTTATAAGATGAGCTAACAATTTGGAATACCTTGAATTACACCACATCAATTCAGAGAGTTAACTTATTACATTCAGGAGATACCAAAAGTAAAGGCTAAAGTATTTAGATACCTTTGTACATGTCACAAAAATGCTGCATGTTCATACTGTGGATAAGTAATGTTCACACTTTTTTTTTTTTTTTTTTTTAAGAGAGGTAGCCATGTTAGTCCATTTCCACAAAAATGACAAGAAGTCCGGTGGCACCTTAAAGGTTAGCAAATTTATTTAGGCATAAGTTTTCCTGGGCTGAAGACTACTTCATCAGATGCAACTGATGAAGTCCAGCTCCAACCCATTAAATTTTGTGCCCAAATAAATTTGTTAGTCTAAAGTGCCACCGGACTTCACTGTTCATTCTGTTGTATCCTCCCATACATGATTACAAACAACTAAAAACTGTACACGTCTGACTTTGTTTTATCCAGAAGTTGTAAATTTCAAAGGTTAGTGTGAAATTATTTTGAGTATATATTTCTGAGCTTAATTATGTTGAAGGGTACTTCTGCTCCTTTGTGATTTCTGATGACCAAATTCTGAAGCTCTTGGCTCCATTCTACCCTATAATGGATATTTTAATACAGTGTAAAGAAGTGTTCAAGATTTTCATTTTGACAGGGATGAGAACATCCCATACAATCTTTGTGTTCCACATGTCCAAAAGTCACACCTAAATTTCATTCAACTCACTTTGTCAAGCAAAAACCTAATAGGAATCTCAGAAATCAAGGCAGAATGGACTGCATGACAATCAGACGTGTGAATCAGTTGATATGAGTACAACATATGAGTATGAGATCACCATGAAGGTCTGGCATGACAGACTAAGCTGGATGAAGATGGGATGTATGTTACTTTTCAGTAAGTACTGGAAGTGGAATAAATGTCTTATGCAATGTGGTATAGGCGATAGACACCTTTCTCTTAACTCATGATGTGCACATGTGAGAGTATATTATAAAATCTGACATTTCTGTGGTCTAAATCTCAAAGATAAGGAGACAGATTTTCCTGTCATTAGCACTGAGTTTTCCAACTAGTATAACTCTTCTGATGTCAATGCAGCTATTCATCATTTAGGCTGGGTCTACACAGGTTCAAAGTATGCTAATGAGGTGCTGCAATGAATATGCAGCACCTCATTAGCATAATGGTGGCCATAGCGATTCCAATCGCACGCCGCCCGTGGAAACGGGACCTTCCAAAAGGACTGCCCCCTCAGTTTTCAAAAGCCCTTCTTCCTATCTGGTGATTGGAAGAAGGGCTTTTGAAAACTGAGGGGGTCGTTTCGGAAGGTCCTGTCTCCATGTGTGGTGCGCGATTCGAAAAGCCACACTTTTGAATTGCCACAGCCACCATTATGCTAATGAGGCACTGCATATTCATTGCAGCACCTCATTAGCATATTTCAAACCTGCTCATTAACATGCCCGTTTTGAAAGGAAGGGGCACATGTAGACCCTGCCTTACACTGGTGTGAGGAGAATTAGGCCCTAGGTCTAAAAAGTATTTTATATTGTCTGTACAAACAAAGAATTTATATTGTCTGTACAAAGAATTAATTGATTTTAAATGGAGCTGGCTCACCCACTTAGGCCTGATCCTGCAAACACACATGCGTGCATATAATTTCACATCTATGCCTAATCCTCTTGAAGTCAATGAGACAGGTGTAAACATAAGTGTGTGTGTAAGAATTTGCAGAACTGGAGCTTGAGTTACTAATGAACTACTGAATTGGAATAGTTTGAAGGCAATGAAATGTCAGCATGAGAGATTAAAGCATAAAGCATATGAACTCTGTAAATTGCCTTTTTATAGCTGGAATACAATCTATTTGATCTTAGAGCTTACTCAATGCAAAAAAGACATTGTGTGCATGATAAAGATTCTTATCTGAATTCTTCTTTGTTGTCATTTGTAAAAACATTTGTATGAATGCTTGCTTTACCTATGTGCTTGGTTTTTAAGGTTTAAGGCTCCTGTCTGATGCATTTCTTCCAGCTGTTTTCTGTTTCCAAAGTACAGGGCAAGGTCTGTAGCAATGATGGCTTTGCGGATGATCTCTAGGACCTGCTCGTA
The DNA here is from genome assembly GCF_033958435.1 of Carettochelys insculpta. NCBI lineage: Eukaryota > Metazoa > Chordata > Testudines > Carettochelyidae > Carettochelys > Carettochelys insculpta. The sequence continues at coordinate 84,301,489 of NC_134139.1, read as the reverse complement.
CTCGCTGGAGCTCAGTTTGGAGAAGATATTGTGCCCTTCCAGCTATGAAAAAATAAAACCAATAAAAAGCACAAGCTCTAATTTTGAGATGATTCCTATATTTATCAGTTTACAACAGGTTTACAGTCCACTAGGGATTTTTTTGTTTTATAAATGAAACCATGAAGAGCATGAAATGGGCTTTTAAATATTCTTTTTAAAGGATTAACATGAAGCTGTTGCTATCACTGAGTTACTGAACTATGCTCGAGACTCAAACACCCTCTCTCCGAATACTCGGTTCATATTATCTACGTTTTGCTGGAGTGCACAGCACCATGATTAGCATAAGTCACAATCAACAACAAACACATAATTTCTATTATGCATCTTCACTCCATTTACATTTTTAATTTCCCACAAATTTGCAAATGAATTTACACTGCAGACCAAGTTTCGAAAGTTAGGAACAAATGTGCATGAACATTACATGTGCAAGTTCAGACCAAAGATTTGGGCTCTCACATTGTTAGCTGTGAGAATAAGTAGTCCAGGTGGTACTTGGTCCTGCCATGAGAGCAGGGGATTGGACTTGATGACTTCTCATGGTGCCTTCCAGTCCTATGAATTCTATTTGCCCACATAAGTATTTGAACTGCACACAAAATTAGTCTCTTACAATATTTACATGTACCTAATCTTTTACGGCCTGACACCTTCCCTAAACATATGGCTCGATGCTGGAAGATGCACTGTAAAGTTCCAAGAGTCTCCCCAATCCTGGACCTGATGGTGCTCAGAACTCCTCAGAATCATGCCCAATGTTTGGTGGTTTGTTTCTTCCTGCCCCTCCCCCACCACACACACTCCTCTCCCCTTCCAAGCGGAGAAAGCTCTCTGAAGGTAGAAGAAATTACTAGGCAGAAATACATTTTAACAAAGTTTCCCAACAGTTTTACAAAGCACTCCCACTTACTGCTGGCTTGAGAGCCGGGGATTCCCAACCTGATCCTGAGTGCACAGCTGCCACTAGCCTGGCAGACTGGCTAGGGATTTCTTCCTGAAGATAACAGGAGTTTTGTTTTTTTTTAATAGTGCCCAGCGTATGCACAATATTTAATAAGGGTAAAGAAATATCTAGTTATTGTAATGAGGTTATTGCATTTTGATTTAATTGTCCTAAATTAAATGTAATTAATATTTATTTGCAGATGCAATTTCCTCTTTAGAAATGAAGTCAGTTACAGTGCTTTCATGTATGCGTATATTTAGAGAAAGGCAATTTTGTTTAAAAATGAGCTGTTTCACTTGTGAACTGTACAGAATAATAGTGTGTCACACCACAGAGGTTAAAGCAACATGTCATGCTTCATGCCTTTTTGGGTTTTTTTTACTATTTTATACCATATATACAATGGACAATATATGGTGATCTCTGCTGAACGTTAAACCACATTTAGAAAACTCTGCACTATGTCTCTGCTTTTGGAAACAATTAATTAATAGGAACAGGAAATAAAAAGGATGTACCAGCCAAATCACGGTGCAACTTTTTACAAATAGAAAATATTATGAGTACATTAAAATTCCATGTACTACAACATTTCATTGCCACAGGCACAGAACATAACCCTGTCTTTTGTCAAAAATTCTCCATAAGGATAAATTGTTCTAAAACAATTTCTTATTGGTACAAATACAGTTGTTTTGGTCTTTCACGAGGAATGTGATATTTATTGTCTAATGTTATTTTTGGACAAATGGATTTCTGAATAACGAAGAGAAAACACAATTCATTTGTGTCTCAATGCTCCTTGGGCAATGTCCTAAATCATGGTATAGGATGTTTCAAGAAACTCATTTTAATCCACACTGGTGCCAGAGAGGGTTTAGTAGTAATTTGCCTAGTTTGGATTTTCACTTTTTTTTTTTTTTTTAAAAAGACTTCTCTTGCTGAATGATCACCAGGCTCCATGTTCTATTATTAAAGGTATGTAGTGGCACATCACCCCCGGATGTGCAGTTGGCACCTTCTAGGACTTCAGAAGTTAGAAGCTCAGAAACATTAATATGACCAGATGGTTATGACTATTTCTGCACACAGTATTACCCAACAAGAACTGGTTGGTTTCTTAGGCACTAATGGAAGCTACCATTTTGAGACTGTTACTTACCTTGCTGAACACAATGAAATATATGTCTGCTGATATGATGTGATAGTTTCCATGACCAGCTAAAATAGGTGAATGGAATCTTCTATATTTATACCAAATAAGTAAGGCTGTCAATCAATTGCAGTTAACATGAGCAATTAATGCAAAACAAAATGAATAGATTCAAAACTGCTGCCCACTGATTTGTAATTAAAAAAAAATGATAATATAAGTGAGCACCCTATATTCTGTATTCTTTGTTATAATCAAAATCAACATGTTTGAAAATGTAGAAAAATATCCAAAATATTTACAATAAATTTCAATTGGTATTCTATTATTGTTAGTGTGATTAAAGCTGTGATTAACTGCAACCTTTTAAAATCTTATAATTAATTGCGGTACTTTTAAAATAATTTGACAGTCTTAAAAATATGCCTGACATAAACTTATGTTTATGATGGCTGAAATAATTAGTTTAAAGTTCTAATTAATGTAACATTTTTACTATTTAGTCTGCTGACACATGTTCAGATCCCCTACCCTTAAGACTGGTGTAAATCTAAGAATGCTCCCTGGGGCCATGTAGTCCCTGGTGTAGAACAGAGCAACCTATAAATTGTTTTATATGACAGTAGCTATCACTGAGCCTGAGTGACCATTTTGGCTGCCAGTATTTTAACCTACACAATAACCTCCTGGCCACATTCCGTTTTCCCAAACAACACTTTCCCAGACATCCAACTGTCAGAGTTTGAATGCAGCACAGGAACAGTTATTGTGGAGCTATACAACTCAGGGATGCCACCATGCAAGGGAACCACAAATAAGACAATACAACCTAATGTAAGTTTGCTCAGCACTGCTGGAGTGGCAAAGAAGTCTTAATAGGTCTGAGTTTTTTTGAACACTGTATATAAACTCATTTGAAAAACAAATACTAAACATCTAATGCCATACTGAATACCGAGGGACTCATCTACACTCCAAATGAAGGGACATTCAGAGTAAAGGCTGACACTCTATGGAGGCTTCCATATTTGAGATTCCTAAAAATGTGAATAGCAAGATGCATTTATGAATGGTGTTAACAATAGCTGCTAAGACATCTTAAAAAATAATTATGTTCCCTTTTGAAAGACCGGAAAAAGAAAAAAGTTAGAAAGGGATTAGAGAGACAGTACCAGGATAAAGGTGTATACAGGGAATGTGCACACGAGAATGAAAAGCAGTGAGCACAGAAGTTGTACGTAATGGACAGGGATCTATTTTTGTAGCGATAAAGTCTCTCTCTTTCCAGTTCAACATCAGTTTATTTTTTAATAAATGACAAAATACCTGTGTGTTATCACGTTTAACATTACGCACTCTGTGTGTGACAGGTTTACATTAACTCAATACACAAAGGCATTACTTCATACTATCGAGCCACTAGCATGCAAATGTAATACCTATGTCAGCTGTTTTTAAATTACTGAAGAGCAAGAAAGCATACGAAAACAGATTATGTACGTTTTTCCATACATGCCAAAAATGATGTCTACTCCTAGGTAAAGGATGCATGCACATTTAAAGCCAAGCATTTAATTCTCCCAGGAATTTATTACAGCAGATTGCTATAACACCAAAATAGATTAAAATAAAAAGAACAATATTGAAGCACTGTTGCCAATTCTAGTGATTCTACTGTAAGTCTCAAATTTGGTCATTTTAGGTATGTGTACACTGTAACCCAAGGTGTGGCTACAGTTTAGGTAGGTGTACCTGTGCCAGAATAGATAAACAGCAGTGTAGGTGTGGCAGTGCGGATTTAAGTGAGGGATGGACAAACACTCTGGGGATTCTGAGTAGCTACTTGTAGTGCTAGCTCATGCTGAAGCCCATGCCGTGGCATCTACATGACATTTTAGTCATGCTATCTTGGTTAATCTGCCTGAGTTGCAACCCCATCTCTGACGGTGTAGACCTATTTTTTTTTTAAACATCAGCTACCAGAATCATCTGACTACACAGGAATCTCAGTTTTTATTTAAAAAACAAGTAAGTTTCTAAGCCTCCATTGTTTTAAAAAAAAAAAAAAACAGCATCAAAACATTATCCAAGTGTATCCTAAAGACTTAGAGGAAACCAGACAGCAAATAAACAGAACCCCATCCTTTATATTTTTTATAGTCTCAGGAGTTTTACTGAAATCTCAAGATTTTGGGGGGAGGGAAGGGTTGATTCCTGATTTATTAACAGTTAGGGTTTGACAATAGTGGAATATAGGCTTGCTGTAATAAACCATGGCAACACCCCTTGCATATATTTTTATTTTCTACATTAACACTACACATCTATTAATGAATTTAAACATGCTCAAAAGATAGCTATGGAGAACTCCTAAGTGTACTACATTCACAACTATGACTCCAAACTTCAGTGCATTCAGTAATCCTACCTGCAGGATGGCCACTGTCTGGGAGAAGTGGTGTTGCTCCATAGTTGAGGTGGAATAAAGAGCTGCCAGAGGGTGATCAAATTTCTGAAGGTAGCTGTTGGTGTAACCCCTGTGATCCAGGTCATGACACAAGCATGCAACTAGGAGACCTTTTCGCTAAAGAAATGAGTGAGGCAAACAAAAAGAAAATATGAGAAATAAAGGGATCCATTTCCCTGCATCTAGGTTTAATTTTCAACTCTTTAAATAGTGTACAGTCATGCTACAATATAAAATTAAAAAAAAAAAAAAAAGACACCAAATGGCAGTTTTGCACGCCATGCAATGAAGCTCTCACAATGCTCTACTAGTTGCACAGATTATAGCATGTTTCTCAGAAGATGCGTTGTGCGCCATAAGTTACAAATGGCGTAAACATATTTGGCCAAATTGTTCTCATCAGATCCATGAACTGAGAGTGACTATTTCATCTATGTGTGTATGCGTAGCAGCTACCTGCCTCCAGATTTACTGAGGAGTTTCCAGAGGCCGAGAAGTCTGTGTGGGAGGAAGATGAAGGAGTCAAGGAACATATATCATTTCAGCTACTACCCATCTATCAATTTACTAAACAATTATATACAGGTTGAGGAAACCCTTCTGTTCTGGAGAACTCCCGCACCCCCTTAAAGAAAAACTATAGTGAAAACTTCCCACAACTGTGGAAGTTCAGGAGAGAAGCAGGAGGCTTAAAATCCAGTACGGACAGCTACTGAGAGTCAAGTGATTGCTTCTTCTGTAGCAAGCAAACTCTGTTCCAAATGAAAGGATGTGGGGAAAAAAATCCAGGAAGGGAAATTTGCAGAATTACAGAATAGACTTACATATTCCAAAGGCAGGACAACTTGGCCCATTTTTATTAGGTATCTACATTTGTGTAGGTATAATTGTCTGGGTGTGATAGTTCAAAGACACAGTAGGGAAAAGCCACAAATTTATGCATTCTACACTCAGCCTGAACTCTGCCTGGATGCAGAAAATGAGGAAGCATGAGAAGGTGGGTTCAACTCTCTGATCCTACTACAGGAGAGGTCTCTAATGTACATCAAACACACAAGGCCCACCTCAGACCTACAAAGAACTGGGAACAGAGTGCAGCAAAGTGGATTTAGTAGACTAGAGAAAATCCAGCCCAAAGATTCTGTGGTCTGGAAGGGATCACTGTTTATTTAACAGTAACAAACAAACTTTATTTTGTTTTTTATCAACACATTTAAAAAGCGGCAAGTCTGTCAGGAGCTGGGAATGGGCAACAAGGGGATGGATCACTTTCTGCTTATCTGTTCTGTTCATTCCCTCTAAGGCACCTGGCACTGGCCGCTGACTGAAGACAGGATACTGGGCTAGATGGACCTTTGGTATGACCAAGTATGGGCATTCTTATGTAATGTTTTGGATGCTGCAGCCTTACTGCAATTCAACAGACTTCTACTACTCTCCATCAACCTTGCTTAACAACCAGTAAGATGATGTCACATTCCCATACCCTAGCCCTGAATTTTTCCCAAAACACGTGAGCTGAACTGCCTTGCTTTGTCCTAGGACAATCAGAAGAATGTTAACATTTCTAGGTCCATTAAAGGGTCACAGTCCAATACCTGTTACCTTAAATGGCTGTACCATACAATTCAGTTCAAACACAGCATTCAATTGGTTCAAATTAAAATTAAAACACGTTTACGTCACTCCAAAAAGAAAGATTTCAAGTGAATACAAGAATAAAGATTAAATACAGAAATAGTTATGAGAAAAATAAAAATAGAAATGATTTCTAGTAATTGAAGCTTAACAAGCTAGACTTAGTTTAAGGTAAAATCCTCATTACACCTTATCAAGGGCTACATCTACACAAGAAGCCTGTGTTGACAGAAGTCACTATCAGAAGGGATTTCCCAGCAAAACTTCTGTTGACAGATCACATCTACATATAAAAGCAGATCGAAAGAGCAATCTGCTGTTGACAGAGAGCAGCCAGAGTGCCTGGCCATCTCTCAAAAGAACGGCTGACAGGAAGCTCTGCAAACAGGGCTGCCCGGTGAACTGGAAGCCCTGTCTGTCGACAAACGGGCCCCAGATCATCTGCATGGCTGTTCTGTCAACAGGAAATTGTCAACAGAGGTGTTCTACCTGAGAGCGGAGAGGTATAATGCTGCTAGTAAATGTGCCAGGTTTTGTCAACAAACCACATTTTGCACATAGACGCACCATGATTCTTCCTGACAAAAGCCCAGTTTTCCCAGGAAAAGCCTCTCGTGTAGATGTATCCAAGATCGCTGACTAACTCCCTTAGTCAGGGCCTATCCCTGAAGTCAAACGAGTAATACCTTTGTATTGTTATTAACTACTTTCTTTCATAAACTGCATATGAAAGGAGACAAGGGCAGATATAGATGGTAAAGAGCAAAGCTGACAAAGGTCTTAAAGGACGGCAGTTTTTATAATTATTTTATATAAGCTAGGAGCTTTCCAAACATATCTGTGCACTGAATAGAACATAATTTGACTACTAAGTATACTCTGAATCCTCTGTTTCCTATGCTACTAAACAAACAGTAAAAGACTTTTTCACCATATAAATAAAAAGAGAACAAGAAAATAACCTGGGCCACTTTGCAGTGAGGATAGGGATAAAGGATTACTTAGATGATCCAAAAGCTAGATAGATATTTTGTCTCCATTTTCAGTAAGGATGCCAATGTAAGAATACTGGGGCAAAGACAGAACGGCACATGGATGTGACGAAACAGAAATGGAAATGGTATTATTTAAACTCAAACAGCATCACAGGTCCACATCACAGAAGCTTGCTAAGCTCCAAACCCAAATATTGAAAGAATAATTTGGCACATAACATTTTAAGTTGGGTAGTTAGGATTTTTAATAAAGCAGTCAAATCAGTAGTAGTATTATCTACATCTGGTGTGAAGGCTTGATCACAATTTGTAAACGTGTGTCCTTCAAATGTGGGGTGGCATACCAATCCACTGGATCCAAGGAGAGAATGATGATGCTCAGGGAGACCACACAAAGCTTGTGGTTGAAGACAAACTTGCCGAGTTCCCTGAGGTCCAGAATTGCCCTGAGGCCTCTCTTTGCTTTTGGAATAAGGAAAGAGTGGAAGCAGAAACCCCTGCTCCTAAATTCCCAAGGAAGCCTTCCCCAACATGGAGGAACATTCACACCTCCTGATACAGCAGCTGCTCATAAGAAGGGTTGCAGAAGAAGGAATGGTATGGAGAATGGGAGGGCAGGAATGGGATATAATATCCCATCTCCACTGTGTGACGGACCCAGTGGTCTGAAGTAATGCTGGCTGAGGCATGGTGGAAATGGGACAGACAATTCAAGAAAGGCAGAGAAGGATCCAGCTCTGCTTCTACTCTGCCCTCAGGCACACCTTCGAAAGGACTGCTTGGAACCTGAGGAGGACTTTGCCTGACCTTGGTTACTGCTCGACAGGGGTGAAGAGGAGAAGGACCAAATAAGAAGAAGGGGTTTTCCAAGTCAGGGGAGGGCTCTCAAAAGGGCCCCATCTACACGGGCGGCATGCGATTCGAAAGAGGCTCTTTCAAACCGTGCATGGCTGGCATTATGCTAATGAGGTGCTGCATATTCATGGCAGCACTTCATTAGCATTTGCCAACGTGGCTCATTACTATGCCTGTTCCAAAAGAAAGGGGCTAGTGTAGACGTGGCTAGTATGAGAGAGTGCTAAGTTGAGGACAGCACTATGGGCTAAATTTTATGGAGAAGTCCAAAGAGATTAAATTTACAAGAAAAAAGCATCAAAACAAAACAATCCCATCGGAAAGATACTGTATCTGTTTCCAGGGTATTTGACACGTTCTTCCAGATCAGAACTCCACTGCTGTTCACACTACAGCATAAAGTTGATTTTAAGCTGTATTTTACAATGTGACTGTCTTCACTGCAAATACCATTAGGTCAATTTTAAAGGGAGCTATGACTGACTTTCTTGCCTCTGACCTCTTAAGTGGTATAACTCCAAGTTCAAATTTAACAGGTTGTATTAATGCTCGTGTGGGAGCAGTGTTACCGTAAATAGATTTTACTGGCTTCCAGAGGTATCCCATATACCCCAGAATGTGCCCGTTCTGGCCACTTTCACCTCTGCTGCTCACCAGGTGTGCAGGAAGTAGGAAACAGAAAGCCCAGCAATTTGTATTCATTTTCTTTCTGGCCAGCATAGCAATGGCTTGTGGCCATGAGAGAACTCCAGCATGCAGTCATCAGGAGAGCCAGGATCCCATTTCAGCTGGCAGGCTAATCCCCACCCCACTACACCATGTGGCAGCTTGGCTGGGGCACCAGACAGCGGTATAGCAGATAGCAACATGTCCTGCTCTGCACGTGGTAAAGGCTTCTTCGCTGCACAGGATTTAGCAGGAGAGGCTGAGAAACTTCTTTTCTGACCTTCACATTTGTAGGGGGCAGCCCCCTATCCCACCCCCACAGGTGCCACGCGGGTGGTGGGCAAGTCCCTGCCCCACCACACCATGTGCCAGCTGTGCAGTGCAGACCAGGCTTCCAGACCTCAGCACATCTTGTCCTGTGAAGGATGAAGGCTTCTTCTCTGTGAGAAACTCATTTTCTCTGCTTCACATTTTCCAGGAGGGGCTCACCAAGTGCCAGGGGCTGGCTCCCAGCAGCTAACTTTTTTGAGGGCTGGCCCCTGAGAGGCAACATGTGCCGGGGGATGGCCATTGTCAGCAAATATATTCAGGGGCTGACACTCAGAGGGCAGCAGATATATTCGGGGCTCTCCCCTCCCCGCCTAGACACACAACTGATTCAGCTGGCCTCTGCCAGCTGAGTTTTTCAGGGGCTGGCCCCTCAAAGGTAACACTTGCCAGAGGGCTTGCCCTTGGCAAATTATATTTTCAGGGCTGGCCCATCAGAGGCAACATATGCCAGTACTCTCCCTTCTCAGGGGACCCACAGTCCCAACAGTAACCTGTTTGGTGTGTTTTCACTAGGGGTAAAGTAGTTGAACGATCTGTTGACATGGCACAGTAAGCTGTGTGCTCCCAGACCTTACCTGGGTACTTCACCTTCTGAAGTCCATCTGTTTGGTGTATTTTCACAGGGGGAAGAGTAGTTGAATGACCTGTTCACGTGCTACAGTCAAGTTATTTTTTAAAGTCACTGTTTTTCAAAAAGGGACAGAATGAGGAACAGTGCCAGCAACGGACATGTAGAAATCGCTAGCGTACGGGGAGCGTAATGCGGACGAATCAAACAATTTCTGTCATCGGGGTAAGAGACTTCGCAAAAATGACCATTTGTTTTCAACAGAAGGAGAATGAGGGCAATACATTCTGGGAAGGTGATACCACACACCCACAACTACTTGTCGGGGCATTTTTTCCCATAATGTATCAGCAAGAAAACACAGAATGCCACAGGGCTGAGGGAACTGTGGGACAGGTTCCCACAATGCACTGCAGCAACAAACTTGGGCAATTTAAGGGGAACACACTAAGTCGGCTTTATAAAACCCAGTGTTACAAAGTCGACTTTAATAAATTGGATTTTATTTCAGAGAGTAAACATAGCCTGACTTACAAGATTTAAAAAAATAGTACTATGGTCTCCAGGCTTACCTCCAGGTCTGTGAAAAGCCCTTGGTTGTTCTGAAGTATGGCATACATGCAATGTGCAACTGTAATCGCATGCTTCCAGTTGTGATACGGCACACGGCGATAGTTCTTCTTTACAGACATAGTAAAACGACATAGCTTTTCAAGTTCAAAGCTTCGAAGAAAAAAATGGCAAGAAAGAAGAAACAGGATGGAAAAAATGACAGTAAGTCTAGTTCACTCAGCAGTAATTTGCTCTTTATAACAAAGCATACATGACTTGGTTCTCTGTCAGAATTATGAAACACTGATTCCAATAGTCATAGAGAACATAACCACAGTGACAGTCTGATTTTAATCTGCTATGTTCTGATGCAGTCAATCTTCCCAACTAGCTCTCAAGTTTATTTGTAGACAACCTGACTGATTTGTAGAATCCCTGACTGTGATTTTCTTAAACAGATATGTTTTGCACACTGGAAAATATTAATAACCTCAAGAGAAATAACGATCTTAAAGTGGAGTACGGCTGGCAAAAAACAACGTCTCCTCTTTGCTTTTTTGACACATTTTTGTCTATTATTCTGTTCCAATTTTGGAGTATGCAGTGGCTAAAAATAGCTTCTCTAATTGACATCCTCTGTATATAACCTATATCTCAATCCATATAGTTTGAAGAGCTATTTCAAATAAGGAAACCTATGTCTTAGCCTCCTTACCTGTCTTGTGCGCTTAAAATAGCCTGAGGGTGGTCAAAAGAAATTACAGGTTGGGTTAATAATAAAAAGGACAGCTAAATCAGCATTATGTGAATAAGTATAAGCACGCAGCATTAAGAATATCTACCAACTGTGTTTAGTGTAAGCTGCACGGATGTAGGGCTGTGCACGAGAGATTTACATGCCACCTAGGTGATTAGCAGAGCTGCACACTGGGCAATGTGCGTTCTGATGCTCTTCTCTTCACCTTGTTCTATCCTGCAGCTGCTCCCAGGAGGAATGCATCCAGAGGAAGATCAGCTCTTGGCAGCCAATCAGTTATTTTCACCCCTCCCTAGCAGGAACACTGACAGCTTTTTGGCTAGGATGAGGTGGGTGGGCACCTAAGCAGCCCCCCAGCTTTGGCATGGAGGCTGTAAAATACCAACTTCCATCTACTCTGAGACCCATTTTGAACCTCCAAAGCCAACTCAGTAGCTTATGCACTCTCTTTGTCCTCACAGGCATCTACATTATAGTTAACTCTTTGGGAAACACAAGGCATTAAAGCAAGGAATACAAATTCCTTCACACACCTGCATCCCCCTTCTGCAGTGTCACCCATGGTCTGTCTCTCACAAATCTGCCACTCACCCACAAATCCACTCTGTCTCACACACACCTACTCTGCCACACATGTGCACACCCAATTAGGAGATGTCGCAGTGATGCACACACTCATCTCTTTCACGCTCACCTCCCAACACACAGTTGTATAAATACGGCTGTTACTACTTTGTACTTCCTGCAATGTACATATATTATCTATTTTTTTCCAAGTGTGTTATTGTAGCATTTTAATTTTTATTTCTCTCTGACATTTACATTTAATTCTTTAAGAAGCGAGTTCTAAACTGACTAATCCTTCCTGGCTGGAGTAATTATCAATATATATTTTTATTTAAAAATTATCATATCTTGTTTCAATGATTTTTTTTGTGCCTGTGCTTGTCAGGACTGAGTACTGGCATGTCTGCAGCCCCAGCTATGGGACTGGCTGGGGGTGGGGCGGGGTGGGGCAGGGAGCTGGCTGAGTACCAGTACCTAGTTTTGTTTGTTTCTACAGGTGGTGAATGTCCCCAGGTGCTTTGGTGTGCATAACATAGTGTATTCCACAAATGGGTAGAAAAAAAGAGAGCGCGCACAGTCTATCAGCACTGCTGTCTCTTGACTGTCAGTGTATTTATGTGACCCTTGTTGCAACAGTGTCTTCCACACAATCCTTGTTAAAAATATTGCTTGAAATGGGATATTCCTCGGGAAAACATATATTACAATGATCACTTCTACTGCATTCAAACACCTGTCCATGCCCGCCTGTTTTCAGAAACTACTGAAGGACAGGGAAATCACCATCAAAAGCATGATCACCACAGACAGAATACCTCAATCTGGAATAAAATTATTCCCTCCACTGCTGTGCTCCTGTTACTTCTCACTGAGCGCAAGCAAGGGATTGCCACTAGGACCCGCAGCTATTCCTCTACACTCACCCTTCTTTAAATTAAAACCCATGGAAAACAAATAAATTAGAACTGAAGCAATTTAGGAGTAAACATAGCCCCCATCTATGGAACCAAAGACTTCCGACACTGGAAACAAGATGGTATTACTGTGAGGCTTGTTGCTCATTTGCTTTGCAGTATGGAGTAAGACAGGAGCAGGTTATGAGTGGGTCAGAACTGAGGCTGGAAGAGGTATTGATGTCTTCTTTTCCTGTCCACTACTGCTGTATGCTAGATAGAGGGTCTAATTGATAGCGTCTTTCCAGACACCGTGTAAATAATATTTTAAAGCAATTCAGCATCTATATTTTGCATAGATTGACCTTAGGTCTACTTTATTATCGAGAAACCCTGCAAAGCTGTCGTCATCCCTCTGACTGAGGAGCACCAGATAAATCTCCACTGAGAACCAAGCAATGCTGCTGTTGACTCAAAGGGCCATTGTTCAACTGGTAGAGTTCTTTGACTTGGGACTGAGCTTATTGTCCCCAAAACATGCCCAGCCCTTCCAGCTAAGAAACAAAAACTGAGCCTGGAAATCAAATTCGCTTACTAGGCTCCTGTCTAGACAGGAGAACAGCCCGTTGTTAAAAATTATCCAAGCAGTTGAGGGGTTTGGTCACAAGATTAAGAAAAATTCATCATCATCACATAACCAAAATAATACTGATATAAAATATTTGTAATTCATACCAGGTTGTGCCACAGGACTGGTGGACCATGTAGACAAAAATGGCTGGCCAGACATCCTCGTAGGGACTAATATCAAAGTGGTATCTAACATAAGAGAATATTCAAGTTCAGCAGCAGCAGCAAACATCCTTTCATTCTTATTATAACTAGGCTAAAAACTTCTGGACCACATGCTCACCAGACAGCAGAGTCTTGTAATAAAACATATACACTATATTGACTCTGTGGATCAGATCCTCAGCTGATGTAAATTAGCTTAGTTCCACTTACTTTAATGGAGCTACACAGATTTGCATCAGCTATGGACTTCTACTCAATAGAAACAATCACGCCATTCCCTTTCCAAGGGAACTATATTGTTTTAAAAATACATCAGAGACTTCACCAGAATCTTCTTTATTGAATTAGCATAATGAGGGTAGTTTTAATGTCATTCAAAAATGTTAAAACTCAAATTAATCATCCCCACAAAAGCTGTAAGGATGGCTCATATATAATGATCGATTCCCTGGCATTTTCAAGGCTGGTTGAAATTAATTACTTATTTCGAGAATCGGATGCAACTTCCGCTAGGTTTCATTTTCGTAGGGAAAAAATTAGCTTTTACTATTTAATAGAAAACTAAATAAAATGTCAAAATGTCATGATTAATACTGTATTCTTATGCTTCATGAGTCAAAGTTTTTCCATCTCATACCAACATTCACAGCCACTTTGTGGGAGGTGCAGAGCACAGCAGAACTGCTCGCCCCTCAGTTATTAATTAACCCCTTTCTTTGCACCTGCTGTGATGCAGGATTCTATTTACTTTCCAGTGAAGCCACCTAATGTTAGACTGTCCGTGATACACTGACCAGCACAGTGGGTGTGTCAGAGCTGAAGGCAGCTAAATTGTTTGTAAAATGATTCTGTGTTCAGGTTCAAAAAACAATTGGGATCTGTGCTTCAAAAAAGCAAACCTGCCTATATTTACAAGTAATAATGGTTTTAAAGATAAGGTGGGTTATAGGATATCATTCAAGAAACCATTAGAAATTACACTGCAAAGAACTATCTGACTTTATGGCTTAATCCTGAAAGCTGCTCTGTTATTTACACTTGTGCAGAATGGATGCAAAATGCATCTGATTAGGTAACATTTTACATCTGTATTATACTTATTCTGTAGAGATATAAAGAGATGTGAGGCCATTCAAAATCAATCCCTATCGTTTTTGCATGTTTCCATGATAACGATTTCCACAAACCCTCTGTTGCATGTGGAAAATTTAACTTTCTGACCAAAGGACAGGTTATAGCTGCTGCTGAAATGACAAACACTCACAGTTCAATTTCTTTGCAGATGTGGGTAGGGAGTGTGCAGTGCATGAGATTTTGCCATTCTTCTGCTGTACAAACACTGTGATAGGAGAGCTTCTCCATCGTTACACGATAAATACACTCCGAATGGCGAATTCTGTGGTACATCTGAAAGAACAATTGTTATTCATCAACACTGGATTTTAGTTAAGATAAAGCCTGCTTCCCTCAAGATCAAGCATTTATTCTTAATAATAAAGGCTTACATTTACAAAACTGACAAGTTATTCTGGATGCCTGACTTGACACACATTATAGGATCCAGACTTCAGGACAGTGAAAGCTCAGCACTCCTGAAAATTAGATACTTTCCTTTTAAGGTGTCTAAAACTGGACACTCAAAAGGTAGCCACTTTGTGGGCATGTGTACACAGCACAGTTATTTCAGAATAACAGCAGTCATTTCAAAATAACTATCCCAGTTCTACATGATGCAACAACTATTTTGAAATGAATTCAAAATAGCAGTTCGGTTATTTTGAAATTGGTGAACCTCATTCTATGACAAAAAGCACATATTTTGAAATGGCTATTGCAAAATAGGTGCTGTTAAAACTGGGAATAGCACCTATTTCAAAATAAGCCATAATGCATCCAATGGGGTGATTTCGAAATAGGCTCCCCATGTGTAAACAATCTATGTTGAAATACCTAAATGCTACTTCCAAATAACTTTTTGTGCGAAGCTGCATTATTTTGAAATGGGTATTTTGGAACATGCCATGTTGAAATAAGGCTGATGTGTAGACATATCCTGTAAGCCTGTTTCAATGCCCTTGTTACCATCTGTGATGTGGACAGAAGATGCGGAAATGGTAAAGGGGCTCACTGCATGAAACACCCACAATTTGGCCCAAAAGAACTAATTTAAATAACAATATTTTCTATATATTTTCAATCTTCCCACTGAGTTTTTCAAAAAATGTACGTGCACTGTTTCTCCAGGGACAGTGTTTTTCAAAGGAGAGAGTGGAAAAGTTATTACGCAGCACCAGGGGAAAAAAGTTCAATTATATACTAAGAGACTGGAATTCAAATACATTATGCATGGTTTGTTTTATAAATGACTAAAGAGAATTGCATTTCATTTTAAGAAAATGCCCAAGAGGAATATGCCTTGAGGGTTCCTTCTCCAACATTGTAGATCTGTGCCCAAAAGATGAAACTTGATTGGATGTGACTCTGATGTACATTAAGGCTACTTTGTACCTCACTAGTCACATAAATTGGGTGTAAATATCATTTACTTCTCTGCACAGACAGAGTGGTGTAAAAATGGTCTTATCTGACGCTGGCCTGACTATGACGTTGTCCAATATTACTCGTCAATAAAAAATGGTTATTTCCATTTTTATAATGGTTAACATTGCATTTTTATTCCTGTGTGGTAAGGACTATAAACTGTTTGTACTTTATAACTAAACACTATCTCCCCCCCCGCAGCCCCCAGTAGGATGACTAATGAGGATACATGACACAAGGAACTTGGACAGTTTTGTGAGGAAAGTACTGGGCGTTAAGTGTACACTCAAATGCACTACATAGACTCCCTCCATCATCTAGATAACTGTGTAAAGTACATACCTAGTGCCTCGTAAATCAATTAGGCTCATGCACCCTATCTTAACAGAGTTAAGAGGCATTCTGTACACTGTGACTGGAATATATTGTTTTACATTAGCTGCACATAACTGACATCATTTGCTCAATTATTTCAGAAGAAATCAACTGAATCCTTAACAGGAAAGAAGCAACACATTATGGATGCCCCCTTGGCTCAACAAAGCAAAATTATTAATCCACTTTAATGATTTGGAAGATGAAGCAGAACTGATACAATCTCAAGCAGATTCTAACGCTGCATGTCACCATCAATAGCTGACAGAATTAAAAGTTTCTTTATACTTCATGTTTGGCTTCTGGATGATAAAAACTTACATTTGCACAGTGTAAGGCTAAAGCACAAAAGACTGCAAACATTTTAAAGTTGTTCTCATCGGTTTTAGAGAAGGCACTTCCACTTATTTTGTTCACCATCTGCACAACGCCTATTACACTTCCTCGGCTCACAATAGGCATGCACAGAATGTTCCTGGTTGTGTATCCTGTGTAGAGGTCAACTTCTCTGGAGAGTTGGGGAAGAGAAAGAGAAGGACAACAATTAATGGCCATTGCTTCTTCCCTAGAAATGCCATTTTAGATAAACACAGGATTCACTAATCTAGTATTTAAATTTCCATTTAAAAATAAAAGAAACAAAACTTCAGCCAGTGAAGTCAGCTCATTCATAAAAATCCCAAAACTGTTTTTAAAGCTCTATTTTTATGATTCAGCTGGTCTTCACATGCCTGAAACACACCTATTTTCTAACCCAATCAGACTGAGTTAATGGTACAGCACGAAAGAGTCCATCCAGGTCTGCATACTTCCAACTAGAATAAAATAATTTAATACATCCTCAATTATTTGGGAAGACAGAATCAAAATAATTTTCACAGAACACAGTCACAAGATCACAGACCATGCTGTGAAACTAAATCTTCCCTCGGACAACTTCATTCCAGGAAAGCATACTAATGAACTTTTAATATCTCTAAAATTTGAGTTAACATTAAACAAAAAGCGAGGTATCTTGTTTTTCTTGTTTTTCCTGGCCTAGTTGTAACTAAAGAATGTCTTACCTGTTAAAGCGTGGATCTGCATAGGCATCAGGAATGTTAAGGACTTCACCTGTTCTTGCTACCTGACCCGCTATTCCTTTCTCAATAGAAAATCTGCACATATTAAAAAGACACCTCAATCAGTATATGAGCAATTTGAATAGTTTTTTTTTCTACTGCAAACTGCCCCCGTTATATGAATGTACATTCAGCTTAATCATGTTATTGGAAAGGATAAAAATAATTGAAACATCAAAAGGACCTGTGATGAATAATACAGACAGC
The DNA here is from genome assembly GCF_033958435.1 of Carettochelys insculpta. Classification (NCBI taxonomy): domain Eukaryota; kingdom Metazoa; phylum Chordata; order Testudines; family Carettochelyidae; genus Carettochelys; species Carettochelys insculpta. The sequence goes on along the minus strand of NC_134139.1, from coordinate 84,284,018 downwards.
TACTGAAAATATGCTATATAGCTATATAGGTAAAAAAGGTCCCATGCTACAATCATTTAGATAAAAAAGGATGGCTATCCACAAAAAGATTAAAAGGTTATTTCTAACTCATGTTCATAACATCTCACTACATTTTTGCAGTCTGATGACATGTGTTTAAAGTCATCAGTTTACTTTATAATTCCTAATTAGCATCTCTCATATCTCAACTAGTTTATGAACAATTCTCATGTGATATTCTTCTTTGACAAAAAATTACAAAGCTTAGAATAAATCAAGAAAAAATGTGAAGGGTGCATTTCATGTGCACTTGGCCACATAAACCTTAAAATGGATGTATACATTTCATTTTACAGCAAGCGAAGATTCACTAGTAAAATCTAAATCTTGTTGACCTTCCACAATGAAATCAAGTACATGAAGCATAATGAAGTTTTAATCATAGATATCTTGCAGCAAATATAATTACAGGAAAATATTGATCATTCTTCAACATAAACACTTCTGGCTCCAATAACTGAAAGAAGGCCCAGAAGAGAATAAGCAGAGAGTCTCAAAGGTGGGTGACTTGCACATGTTAGTCTAAATTGACTTCTGCAAGGCCAGGATTTACTCAGTACTGTGGAACCATAGAGGTATGAAATACTAGAGTTATGAGTTGACCAGTCAATCATACATCTTATTTGGAAATGGAAGTATGCATTTAGGCAGCAGACACACAAAAAATATTCAGAACAAATACAGTACAGTACTAGGTTAAGTGTAAGCAACTATAAAACAATAAAGAAAGTTTAAAAAAGATTTGACAAGGTAAAGAAAGCGTTTCTGTGATTGTTTCATTTACATTAAGATAGCTAAAAGCAGTATTTTTCTTCTGTATAGTGAATTTTCAGCTGTAAAATTTTGAAAGAACTAAAACATTTTGTTCAGTTATGAACATTTCAGATTTACAAACAGCCTCCAGTCCCAAGCTGTACGTAACGCTGAGGTTATACTGTATGTCTGCAAGAAGCTGGTGCACATTATACCTTTTTTACCTGTCCCACACAACATGCACACCAATTATACGACCTCAGACTCTCTTACCCTCTGGAACATGTATATGTTTCAGTCCTCTCCCCTTATGCTTCCCCTCCACCCAGAATTTGCAACACACACAATAAAAATCTGTGTAGTTCGCAACCTGAGGGGACAGATGAGAGGACTGCAAACAAGACAATCATCAGGAGGATGTAAGAAAGTGTATGTAGGCCACCTCCTTCTTTAATTCATACCATCTTCTTGCTCCTTAGTACATAGAACTGCACCGTTGTAGAGTCCGCTTATGCTCACGTACACAATGTAATAGAGAACAAACATCACCCTAAGTGAGTCCCACTGAGCATAAGAAAATCTGACTTACATGCCTTTATGAATCAGATCTTTAAAGATTCAAAAAAAAAAAAAAAAGCCATCAATTAAACCATTTCAAAATGTTCCTGCTGAGTGAAGAGCTGTGTGTGTTTATTTTATACTGGAAAGACTTTGAAGCAATGCATGGGATTTAGTCGCTCATTTTTCACTAACTATAAAACATATTAGTCCCAAATCCCCTTTCCTGCTTTGAAAAAATCTGAGTTTACTTCCATTAGGCATTTTTCTGGATGAAAGGCCCTATAAAAATTACCAATCTCCACTGAAACTTTTACAAGTTACCTAGTTATTCTGATGGCTTTTTCCCCTTAGAATGGGTGTCTGTGTAAAATTTACATACTAATGAGACATTTGTACCAAGCCAATGACACATTGGTTTTAAAACTCGTCAGAGAGCCTGACGTAGCCTTCCATGTCTGTGCAAAGCTTAGACTGGACCAATGCAACTACACTTTAAAAAACACAACTACCCAAGTGAAAAAATTCCAGATTCACCATATCACGTGAAGCAAGTAGAAACTAAAATCTGCGTAAATGCCTGCCTTAAAAGGTTTGACTAGATCATCCCCGTAACTGGCAATGCCTGATTTGCCCACCAGAACTACCCATGATAATTTTCCTAGTTTGAATTTGAGTGAGAGAAAAATCTCACAGTTAGATTGAGCTTGAGAATGCCGATAAAAGTCTTGAACTTGCTGAACTGTAGATAAGGGGGTTTAATTTAACACCTGCTCCTTTACCTACCTTGGAGCACCAGTGTTTTTTTCCAACATGATTTCCAAAAGGACCGCCTCCGGAAGACGGCATTTCCAGGAGTGACGTTATAGCTTCAGAGACGTTGTTTCGATGGCACTGCAATGTCATTCCCAGAAGTACTACCTTCTGGAGGCGGGTCCTGGTGGGAATGATATCACAGTATGACAAGTATTGTCAGGGTAGGCACCTGCAAGTAGGCACAGACACGGGGTAACAAAATACCTGCTCATAGCTAATTAGAATTAAATTGCATTCTTCTGTTGTTCTTACCTTATTTCTTTGGTCTTCTTGAAGACGGGTTTCCCTTCCTTTTCCTCTCCAATATCAAAAAGGTCTGAATACAGCTCCTTGTTCTTGTGATCAACCTGGAAGAGTGCACAGCGGTCTGCATTCACCAGGTTTTTTGCATATATCTACAGACAGAAAACAAAACTAAGATTAATCTCACAAGGCCTGAGGTGAAATTCAGTCACTGTGTAGGCCCCTTACATGTCACTGTTCTGCCAGCTTTTCCAATAAAGAGAGCAGTTTCTAGAAAATTTCTTAACACATAAAAATGATGTTTTTATTTTATTTATACAATAATTTATTTAAATCAAACTGTTATTTACAGTTTTGACATTTTAATTTAAAAACATCAAGGGATTTTCAGAGGCTTCTGTGGGCCATGTACAAGGACAAAAATAGCTCTCTCATTGAAGAAGGGTATTTGGGGGGTACAAAATGCCTTTGTAATGACAGCCTTTTCCTTACTTTTAAAAATAATTGATATTTTAATAGATTTGATGACATAACAATATCAAACAATAATTTATGGGCTTTATGACTTGTAAAACTCTGAATACATTGTGTTCCTAACAGACTGACCACTCACTCCATCATTACAGCTAGATGCACATATCAAAATGTGATTTGAGGCCAAGGAGAAAAGCATCGCTGTATTTTACTTCAAAATTAGAGCCTGATGTGATTTTTCTGACATTTCTTTTCTCCCTTTTTACTTCACAAGCAAGACAAGTCCTTGCTTTCTTGAAATCTTTAGTTTATTTACCATTAATAGCATTCACTGTATTGTGGCAGCATTAAGATGCCTCTCTCAGGTTGAAAACCGTCCATATTAGGCGATGCACAGACATATAATAAATCTGAAGAAGTGGGTCTTACCCACCAAAGCTCATTTTCTAATAAATACATCTGTTAATCTTTAAGGTGCTACAGGACTGCTTGTTTTTTGTGAATCTACAGACTAACACGGCTGCCCCTCTGAGACTATAAATTATATTGTGATATCTGAAAATATAGATCACAAAGCATGCGTGTCACATGTGTAATCTGACCCTAGGCTATTAATATAAGGGTTTGCATAAACACAGTTTCAAGCTTCTCCAGAATACATATCAGCATGTTGAATCCATCAGTAACAACCCTAACCAGTTTATTGAAAGGATGGAAAAAGTAAAATTGAAACTGGACTTTGGGAAGCATTTCCAAAATTGAATGATCTAATCGTGATGGTTTCAGCTGAACAAAACACAAAAACACCTGATTCTCTTTTGTTTTCATTTGCTTTGCCATTGTGAAGAATACCCCTTCACTTACAGCAGACAAAAATACGAGAACTTACTCTTGGACTGCAAGAGCCCTACATTTTGTGTGCACGAGTTTGGTTAAAATACCCTTTGTGTGTGTTAGCCCACACGTGTGTGTGTTAGAGATACACTCAAGGAAGTTCTGAGGTTAGCATACATTTCTAAAGAAGGGAAGTGGCATTTTCATCATGATTAAGAGAGATATAAAATATTGTGTCAGATTCTCATTTGTCCCAGTGTATACGGGACTCGGTCTGGGCTGCAAAGAATCTCTGTGGCTCCTTGATTCTGGGACTAATTTTGTGTCAACTATCTGTGGCACACAAGGTTCCGATGGCCAGGCTTTGACTGCAGGACGACAGCAGTCCTCTCCTGTCATACCTTTTTATATCCTGCCCCTTACATTGCAACCTGTATAGAATCCAGCTATACCAGCTGAAGATCCCCTTATGAGGGAAAGAGCCCTTGCTGGAAAGATCCAGTTATGTTCTGGCTCTTTGGCGCCACCAGAGACGATGACAGACTGGGAATCAGGCCTAAAGTATCTTTTTCTCCACATGGGAGTTAAAGAGCACAGCCATTCCCATTGTTCCTCTATCATTCAAACCAGAGGAACTATTTTAAACCACTTTGGCAATTCTTAAGATTATATTAAAGAAGATTTGCCTCTGTACTTTCTGAAACAGGTGCTTCATAAAACATTAATATTTTAAAACAGATCACAAGGCATTGTGTTCTAATATGTTCAACTCCTGAAGGGTGGTGTCATTAATCTTATGCAATGGCCTATTTTTGTCAGACTTATCTTCTTAAAATCCAGGTTGTAACTCTCAAGTCTGGCATCCTCATGACCTGACTGCTGCTGGAAAACAGAATTTGCCAGAGCATGGGAGGTCACTATTATTTAGCAGCACTACCAACACTTCCACTGCTTACTGGGCTCTTACAAGACATTTAGGGGTAAATTACAGATACATAACAGCACTGAATACTGAGAGCCAGGACTGGTGGCTATAAACAAACTTTATGGGACTGCAAGCAACTTGTCCATCCATGATAAGGGGTAATCCAGCTAACTAAAATCATTTTGGATGTTGCTGGACGAAAGAATTCTGGATTAGAGAGTTTCAATCTGTACTACTCTTTATGGAGCAGATGCCTAAAAGGTTTAGCAAAGTTTACTGCATTAAGTCATTGGCTCAAAATCAACCCAGTTTAACAGTGCCTAGAAGGTAATACCATTATAAAACTGAGGTAATAGGGAGGCCAAGTACTGAAGGTGACCGACTTATCATTTCACTCCTTAGGGCAGAGCCTTCAGAGTAGTACTTAAACACATTATTCAGGCATTGTGTGGTTAAACTTGTACTTTTGCTCCCCATTTGTTGCACCACTTCTGAGCATGATACACAGTCAACCTGTGAGACTCCTTGCCCAAGGAAACTGTGAAAGCCAAGACTGCACAGGAATCAAAAAAGAGCTGGATAAGTTCTGGCAGATAGGTCCATCAATGACTATTAGCAAGGATGAGCACAGATGGTGTCCTTCTGTTTGCCAAAAGCTGGGAATGGGCAATGGGGGTCAGATTACTTGATGACCACCTGTTCTTCTCATTCTCTTGAGGGCACCTTGATTTGGCGTTTGTCAGAAGAAAGGGTACTGGGCTAGATGGATCTTTGGTCTGACCCCATATGGACATTCATATGTGATCCCAGTCAAGCATCTTTTACTGTACTGAATTCACTAAGACAGACAAAGATATCAAGACAAGCAGAGAAATGCTACTTATTTGTGCAAGAACCATCAATAACTTGGGAAAAGGAGATTAATTCTTGCTGTTCTCTCATTCTAGGAAATACGGCTGATGATAACTGGTTTCTAGCAAAATTGTAGTGGAGGCACAAACTAGCAGATCCATCCTTGTCTTTCCGCTAGAGCCAGAAGAAGCCAGCTGGCATGGACTTCAAAGGAAGTTGAACGGGAAGCATCAATGCAGGTTGTACAGAAGAATGCTGAGAGAGCAGGTGTTAGGAAGGATGATGAAAGAATAAGCATATTGCATTGCCATGTGTGTGCTCAACTTTTGACTGTTCACAGAGAAGAATATCATTAAGGTCTGTGTATTGTGTTCCCATCATTCTTGTAAATGTTAAGCAATGTTGTGAAGCAATTTGTGTAAATAAGAACAGCCAACGCCGTTGAAACTGAGGAGTGTTTCCTGTGCGCTGAAGAGAGCAATTCTTGTCTGTGTAGAAACTAGACTTCAGCTGAAACTGCAACATATGTCTCATGAATGTTGTTTCAACTTTCTAAACAAATTTATTTTGCCGTGCTTTGCGTTGTTGTTTTACTTTCTCTGACTATCCTAGCTTAAAAGTCCATTGGTAAGATCAGAGCAAACACTGAAGAATACTGTTGGACAGTGATTTTTAAATTTGAATGCAACCACTCATGAGAAAACTGACTCTTACATACACTCATTCAATCAGGGAAGAGAACCATATTAATTCAACATGTTTGTCCAAAACTAAATGCCACCATTCACATTCAAATGCTCAGCAAACAATCTATAGGCAAATTTACTTGTAGATATTGTTCCATGAATAATTCTGAGTAATGAATACATTCAAGAAAATTGTGTGTGGTTTATGAACTCAGTTATTACCATGCAACCAGCTTTAACTGCTGCCACAATGTTCTGTAACTGACTGTGCAACTCTGTAGCTGCAGAATCTCAATCTGTTTACGTCCTAATTGGGAGGTAACAACTCTCTTTGTACATATTGCATCACTGGATAAACTATCAATGGGGTAAGGCTTGCTATTTCCACATGGCTTCACACAGACAACACTCCTCAATCTGAAGGGCTATTTTTGGTAGTTTTTTTGAGAAGTATTATATGTGGTGATTTGAAAGTAGAAAGAAGCAGTCAGAAGAACAAGTTAAAATGCTAAGAAAAACCAGTGCCTTTCCTTACCAAAATATTCCACATATCTAGCAAATCTGAGAACAACATTTATTTCACAGAGATCCCATAAACTTAGTACATATGAAACTGTGAAATTAAGTTTTCTGGTTAATATAACCAAGTGGGCCATTATCGTTATTTCCTTAGGCAATGTCTACACTACAGAGTTATTTTGAAATACGGTATTTTGAAACAGTTATTTTTCAATAACTGCTACACACAAAATGTATTTCAAAATACTACCCAGCTATTTCAGAATAGCATTTCCGGACACACAGTGCTGTTTCAAAATGGTGCCACTGCATGCTGTTATGGCTTATTTCGAAATAGCACTATTCTGTGTCTCAAGAGCACCGATTTCAAAACAGGAATTATTCCTCCTGCAATTAGCTTCACCGATTTTCAAATAATGCACATGCTATTTCAAGTTCATTTCAAAATAGAGTGTGTGGAGTGTACACTCCCACAAAGTTAATTTCAAAATAACCCTGCACAGTAAACATAGACTTACAGACCATCCTCAGAATTACTTGTCATTAGAAACAGCTGCTATGGTTCAACAATGCTGCGTATTACTTCAGTGTGAAAGGGACACTAACAGATATGCTGTACGAATTTAAAGATGAAAGAAAAGTAGCTTACCATTATATGTTCAAGTAGAGAATCTATTGCCACTATATTATCAAAATAGGTTCTGTAAAGAAAAGATACAGAATCAGTAAGTAATGTTATTTTGATTGAGACAGCACAAGGATTTGGGCAAGTTCCATGTTTTAATCCGTTTTAGGTAAACATACAACTCGGTTAAAATACATGAAAATAAACAAATCAACAAATTAGCGAGACCCTACCATATGCTGCTTCAAGTCTGTATTTAACAAAACTCTTCAGCACTGCAGTGCTTTGGTACCTTTCAGAGCAAGTATTCTTCACACACACACATTCTCTTTTGCACTAAAATGTTTCAACATATGTATTATTCAAATGCTTCAGAATACACTTCGTTAGGTTTATGTATTGGGTTACTTGACATAATTAATGTCATACTAAACCACCTTTACCAAGGGAGGTAAAAACCTAGAAAACATTTAAATGATAGTTCTTTATTAACCCAGGCACAGCATAGCACATTTGGAGAGAAGAGTAACCTTGTGGTTGCAAAGAAAGAAGAACTGATATCTCACTCTTATTCTGAAGTGAGACTGTTCAAGGACAATCAAAAGTATTGAAAGATAAAGGTCAAACTTTCTAGTAAAAAAACAAAAAAAAAACACAAAAAACAAACAAACCCAAAAACAAATAAACAAAAAAACCCCCAAATCTTCCACATACCCAAACTTAATAAACCTTAGATTACAGCATTCCTACAGACAGAAAAAGGCATTGTCCAACGGCCTTGAGCACATACACAGCTCCCTTTGTGTTGGGCCCAAAGGGGAAGGGAATATATAATGAATTAATTTTGTATTTGCAGTGACTGCATGAAATGTGGGAGATGTGTGTTCTGTATCCACTCTAAAACTTTGTGGAAAATAGCCTGGAAACACTGTGCGTCAACAGTTTGCTCAGCTACTTGGAAACCTGCCTTAAATAAAATATAAAGTACAGGCCATTTTTAAAGGCAAGTCTGTTATTTTCTTGCTAGTGCAAGCCTTTTACCTGCAACTGCCTGGCATTTGTCACTACATTAGTTCCTCGTTTTGGAAGTGAAATATATCTTTCTGCACATAGTGATAATCCAAAATGTGGTACATCATATTTATTTACCTATAAAATTCCCAGCATTAAATGACTATTATTTAGAATAGTAAAGCCACAAGCATTTTAGAAGGTTTTATGGTAAATCTAGAGAGAAAAGATGGGTGAGGTAATATCTTTTATTTGACCATCTCCTGTTGGTAACAGACAATTTTTGAGCCACACAGACCTCTTCTTCCACTAATAAAAGGGGATCTATTCAAAATATTACCTCACACATCTTGTCTCTCTAATGCCCTGGAAGTGACACGGCTATACAACATTAGGGTACTCTGTCAGATGTAATACACTACCTAATCCTAAAACAGATAAGGCTTGATTCATTCCATGTTTTCCAGTGGGTTCTGTCAGTAACGACTTCCTACTAGGACAAAGTCTGCTTGGGTAAATGGGGGCGGAATGATGAGAGACACCAGCACCAATGGGGGCCTTAAAGGATGCCAGTACAGAAATGTGTGGTGATGGGCAGGGAGAAGGGAGGGTGACAGGTGATATACATTTAGTCCTGGCTGAAATCAGAACTAAGAGGCTTCTGTTACAGAAGCCAGCGCCAGGGCAAAATATCTAATAAAGATACAAAGAGAGACCAACAGTGTGACTTGGCAGATATCTACAAGAGTGTCTCAGAGGCAGACTACTGATGCAAGCAGGGCTCTGCTGGTATGGCACTCATCACCCACGTGGAAGTAGCTAGCCACTGATAGATAGTAACGTGTCAGGATTCAGACAAAAATCTCTATAAAGACTTGTCTTCTCCTCTACTTGGCAATGGAAACAAATAGTTGGAGATTTTTTAAAGGGGCTTCATCCCTGCAGGTAACAGACTAGAGCTTGATAAACACCCAAAGAGCAGAACTTTAAACTCACCAAAGTGAAGTTCTTTCTCTCAGAGATGTCTAGATGTTTAGATTCCTTATCAAAGGATGTAGGTCTGGAGTACTGCTACCTGTTCCTGTTATGTTGATTCCTGGTGTGATCCTATGCAATTTGAGATATTGCACAAGTGGATACTAGAGACCCCACTAAAGCCAGCATGAGACAGCATAAGAAAAATTGTCTGGTCTGCATGTCTGTACCTAAGCCAAGATAAGAGACCAAGCTTCTTTCTTTTGGTCATGCCAGGGTGTTGGTCCTCCCATGCTCTTCAGTACTGACTCCTTCTTAGACAGCATTGGTATCACTGGGGTAGGCGACATCAGCAGCCTCCTTTCCCTCTCTGGTACACAGGATGTTCCCACCATCACTGGACAGGTTTGGTTTGGGGGCACGCTTGCCCCTTGGTGTCTCAGAACTCATATCATGCTCCTTGTGAGATCCTAGTTGCAGAATCTGACCTGGCTTATAAGATATCAGAAAGGAGGTCCTCTTCCATTAGGATTTGAAGGAGGGTTGTTCACTCCCCCGCACCCCCACTTGCAGGACTATTTTGCTCTCCTGTGATTGTTCTCGGAGCTGGAGACCACCTTGCTCAGAAGGACACTCTTCATGCCTCTGCCCAATGTACATTGGGATATTATGGGACAGGATTAAAGTAGGGTCTGATGGTGCAATTCAGTAAGGATTTTTCAAAGCCTACACTCAACAGGTTCTACTTGAGAATACCAGCAAATACTGCAAATAGAGCTCCCCTTAAACAATAAAGGCACTTCACACGTAAAGGCCCAGGTGCAGGGCACACAACTCAAACTCTCTGCATCACAAAAACTCCAATGCGGGTGGGAGGTGAGGGGGAAGGGAAGGTGAGTGGGTTCGGGAACCCTCCCAAGCCCTGAATTACTGAAAACCATGTAAAACTAACTATAAAAACTATCTAACAGGTATTATAAACCATTTAAAACTAGGTGCAAGTTTTAGAAAAAGCCAGCTAGCTAAAACTGTGGACAGTTGAATGGAACTGTAGAACTGGACAACCCTCACTGCTGTTCCTTACATCCTCATTTCACAACATGAGGAGGAGATGAATATAGGTGTGGACCAACAGCTACTGCTACCAAAAATCTTCCAGTCTCAAGCACATGGAACACACATGCCTCTCAAGTGCAATACACATAGGGACCATTACTTGAAGAACTAACTGACATCAACAAGAAGTCTTGTGGCAACTCATAGATTAATACTGTCCAGAAGTGCAGCATAGATTGTAACCATCAATGGAAGCAGCAGCTTCACATGGCTATGATGTAGTTATGGCGTCACACAGAATGGACTTCCATCTTCTTTGGTCCTTTAATTCTTCTCACTTTGGTAAGATCCAGTATAGGAGGATACAGGGTTCTTAAATCTCTCAAAATTGCTTCTTCCAACCTCATTCATAGTCAGCCTCCTAGCTGCCTTCTTTTGACCTCAGCTCCATAAATGGGTAAAAACAAACTTTCTTTTGTATGTTGGATATAACCACACAACTTCAGTCATTCTTATTCGGTGCAAGAATGCAACTTGCTGCGATCCTCTAAGTATTTCCTTCCTTGTAAAAAAATCAAACCAATGGATGTTAAGAGTATAACTTCTGACATTAAAAATGTTTAAGTTACTTCCCCTCTTGGGCTGTTTGTAATGACCATGTTTCTTCCCCACGTAACAGAGTTGTCCATCATTACCATTCTGAACACTTGTATCTTAGCTGTCACACAAACATCTTGTTGCTCAAACAGAAGTCTCCAATACTGCTGAAATGTCAGTGATGTAAGACCAATCCAGTGAGTGACATCTTTGGATACAAAACCTTTTGCTGTCAACTGAGTACATGGATAGATAAAACTATTCACCCAGTCAGTGTCGTTACCAATGACATGCAGCATAAGCAAGTCACACATTCAATTTTTAGGACGCAGGCATAAATTTGGTTTTATCACCACTGATCTTAAATCATATAGCTTCTGAAGTTTATTACAGCTCTTCCAGCATTAGCTATAGTTGGTCAGTAATCTCTCCAAGTAAAGTATTATCACCTGCATACTTAAGATCTTTTAAAGCTGAAATGTTAAATTTCACATCTTCGCCTTTGGCCTCCATCAGCTTTGTCATCAGATAGTCTATTAGGACATTAAATAATGTAGGTAAGAAGCATCCTTGGTGTACCCTGGATTCTACAGAAAACCAGTCTATAGTATAACCACTGACCTTCACACAGTTAAATGTACCATAATAGAGGCCCCTCTATCAGGCACAGTGAGTCTTCAAGCAACCCATATGCACGGTGTTCATCAGCACAATGAATCCAAAGCTGAATTAAAATAAAAGATTTTAAAAGACGCTATGGCTGTGGCCACACTTGGCCAAAACTTCAAAATGGCCATGCAAACAACAGGAATAAATGGTCAGTTTTCACAATGTAAAGTGGTAAATAGCAAGGTTCCCCAAGTATCTGCACTAGGATTATGCTGTTCAATTTAGTCATACATGATCACGAAAATGGGGAAAACAGTGAAGTACAAAGTTTGCAAATGAAAAAAAATTACTCAAGATAGTTAAGTCCAAATCCAACTGTGAAGTTACAAAGGGATCTCACAAAACTGGGTAACTGGGCAACAAAAGGGGAGGTGAAATTCAATGTTGATAAATGCAAGCTAATGCACAGTGGAAAACATAATCCCAACTATCCATAGTAGGTGATGGGGTGTAAATTAGCTGTTACTGTTCATTAAAGAGTTCTTGCAATCATTGTGGAACATTCTCTGAAAACATCTGCTCAACGTGCAGTGGCAGCAGTAAACTAAACTAACAAAGTTACAAACCTTTAGGAAAATGATAGTGAGACAGAAAGTACAATAATGCCCCTGCCTAAGCTAATGGTACACCCGCATGTCAAATACTGCATGCAGTGCTGGTTACTCCATCACAAAAAAGATATATTAGAATTATAAAAGACACAGAGAAAGGCAACAAAAATTATTACAGATATGGCACAAGTTCCATATGAGGAAAGACTAAAAACTCTGAGATTGTTCATCTTAAAGAAGACACCATTAAGGGGGATATGATTGAGGTCTCTAATATAATGAACAGTGTAAAGGAAGTGAATAAGTGTTATTTGCACATTCATAAGAACCATGAAATCAATAGAGAGTAGATGTAATTACACATGTAAGTATTTCTTCACACAACTGGAATCTTTGGAACACAGTAAATGCCAATTATAATTTTAACAGCCACACTGAGATGAGAATTTGTGTTTATAATCTCATTTCCTATTTTCCTAACTAAATGCATAGCAATGGATTACTAAGGCAAAAATTCTAACAAAGAATGCACATGTGCTCTGGCCAACCCTAATTACAATATAAGTATCAATAACTTTATACATCGCTACAAAACAATAGAAATGTGGCAGAAAGCCTTAAATTTGAAGAGTAATGAGCAGAAAACACATTAAAAACAGTAATCAAAAATATTTACCATGTAATTAATGAATAAATTGGCTTTTACAAGACTTGTACAAGAGAAAGCCAAAAGCAGCCTTAAAAACTTCCAAAGAAGGAGCAAATGATGGTAAAAGCCCCTAACCAAACAGGGGAAAATGGAAGGGAAGTACAAAGATACAAATTGCCAAGGAAAAATGAGCTGGTACCTTTGGCTTATGAAAAAAGGAGCCTGTCGCAGAAGCAATCATTGTCTGGCTATACTGAAAGGAGGAGACGAGACATCTAACATGGGGTTAATCGGGAGAAACTTTAATATTCAATGTCTAGGACTCCCCAGCAGATAAAAGTGTACTAAAATGGGGAAGAGCTTCCTCCCTATCCCCTTTCCTCTTCCTGTTCACAGTCCTGCTTCCACAGAGGACCAAGCTGAGCTATGCTTCAGAGCCAGCTCTCTCCAGCCACCTATCCCACTCAGGGCAAAAGGGAAGGTTACAGTACAGGTCTACCTCTTTTTGACCCTCATTCCCTGGAGAGAAGTCAGAGACCATGGTGAGCCTTTTCCAGCAGCCTGTCATTCCTCCTCTGCCCAAAGCTGTAAGGCATTGTTCACTTCATTACGCCAGCTAGCCAATACCTGCCCTGCTTGGTGTTCATTCAGCTGAAATGGTCTTGTTGCAAATCACACTTACTTTGAGACGTCAAGCAGGAAGTCATTCAGTTCAGTCTGTTTGGCAAGACCCCGGCACACCTGAGGGGGAAACATTCTACATCGTTGCTTATTCCAGGAGAACATTGGATTCATAGTGAAACTGTAAGATCATCATTTTATCTATCTAATCCAATGTTTCTTAAACTGTGTTCTGTGGAACACTGACAGTCTGTGAACAGCTTGCAGGTGTACTGCAAGTGTTTGGAAAAATATACTGATGTGCACTGAAAACACATGGATTTTCTGTTACTAAAACCAGACACGTTACCTCTTCGCTGCTATGATACTCAATTAAATTACTTCTTTTTGTTATTGCTGTATATGATGATGTTGTTTGGTTTTTTTGGTCTGACGACAATTTCTGAAGAACATTTTTATAGGTCAAATAAGCAGTCATGTAGCCATTTAAAGAGAAACAAAATAATGTATTACTCTCTAAAGTGCTACAGGATTGCTTTTTTGTTTTGTGAAGATACAGACTAACACAGCTACCTTTCTGTAACTATTTTCATAGGCACTCTGCATAAAAATATTTCTTTTTGGTGTTCTGTGATTTCAAAAAGTTTAGGAAACACTGGTCTAATCCATATATAACCAAACAAGCGTAAGCCACCACATATAACACTGTGTAAAATGTAGCAAAAAGCTAATTCAAGTTAAGATATCTTTTTGCAGAGCTATGGACACACTACTATGGACGAACAATATAGTTCACCACCTTTGCTAAAAATATTTCCTATTGTTCCAGGCCATTAAATTTGAGGGTAACAATGACTGGCATCTTAGGGTACTGCTGTGAAATCAACTTAATTACTACACTTCCATATCAAATTAAACAATCTTAATCCAAATGCTTATAATGTTTCCTGTTTATCTGTTACCCTGTTCCTTCATGACTTCTCTCCACTTGCCATAAAGGCACACAATGAACAAAGTGAATCAAAATTACTTAAGATTCCCCTTCCCTACACATTTCTTTGGGGATGTCAACAGGATTACAGAGACTAAGTACAATAAACAGTGCATGAAAAAGAAAATGTTACCGGATGAAGTGAGAACTTTGAACCCCACTACTACTTCATCAGATTTCATGTAAGTTGACAAAAGAATTTTACACCAGTATACTCCTAGAATGTACAAAGGAGTTTTGCAGAAAGAATGAAGGAAATGGGCCTTCAATGATATTCAAATCTGATAAAGTTTTACCCATGCACAAAGGAAACGTGAATAACTACATAAAAAGTACAGAAGCAGACCCAGAGTTTCTACTTTGGCACATACTCTCTAGGCATGATAATTTTACTCAATGGTTTCTTTAAAGTACTATACAGCAACTGACCATTAGATTAAGGGATGACTTGATCATACTCTTTGGACAACAAATACTTGATAACTAATTATGGAGTCTAGGGCTATGTTTACACTGCAGAGCTATCTCAGGATACCAAAAAAGCTACTTTGTGTCTATGAAATGTGCTTGTTATTTCGAAATATTTTTCAAAATAATAGGAGCACTATTATGGCATCCCTCTACACCTCATTGCAGAAGGAGTAAGGGATGCCTCGAAATAGCACAGTACTTTGACATTTGGCACTGTGTAAGACAGGGCCTAATGCCAAAATAGCCTATTTCAAAATAAACTTGAAATAGGATATGCTAATTGCATAGCCAGAATTGTGCATCTTATTTCGAGTTAAGGGCACGGTGTAAACATAGCTTAAAAGACAATGATATAACATGATCCAATAGATGAAGCTGAAGAAAGACAAATTCAGATGAATAAAGCACACCTTGTTAGTGGCGAGGACAATTAGGTATCAAACAACATACCACTGGTCCTAGTGGAATTTCCTTTACTGACAATTTTTAAACCAAGATTAGATATTTTTATCAACTATGAAGTAAGATTTTAAAAAGCAAATTAGGCATTGCTGCACTGAATTTTACAATGCCTACTTGATTTAGGAGCTTACATTTCACTTTCAAAATAGATTTAGGCAATGGGATTTAGACTCCTAAGTGCTTAAATCACTTTTAAATATAAATTTTAGACTCCCAAAGGAGGATCTGCACAGTTGAGCGCAGAAGCACTTTACTTAATGATCTGAGCCTTGCTCTATTTCACACAGGAATTAATCCAGGGCTGTCCTATGACCTCTATTATGCCAGAGTTCACATTAGATGATCACAATAATCCCAACAAATCTACAAGGACAAATTCAGACTCACCTGTACTTGATGTATTGCTACCGAGGCCCATGCAAGATTTGCTGTTGCAACCTGAAACAAAATTTAAGGAACAATAATTCTGCGGAAGTCAGCTTATTTTCAAACCAATTCTATCATACTTTTTTTTAGTCCAGCTGCTAAATGTGTTTGAATATTCTCACACTTCACCTGCTGATATGCTTTAGATCATAGACAGGGCCTATATTTTGCTGGGAGACTGTGGCAGCAAACAATGTATTTGTGAAAGGTGTAACATGAGGAGCAGCATTTCACTCTTTTAAAAAAGTACTCAGGTCATATAGGAGGTGTTTGAATGTTTTTGTTTTGTGTCATTGGGGTGCTGCCAGAGTTGAGCATATCAGAGGCAGCGTGAAGGATTCACCCACCAACAGGACAAGCAGCAGCCCTTCGAGAACTCAAGAGGGGGGTTAAAAATGACTTTTTATATATTGTTAAAATGTTTCTGCCACGCAATGAAAGATCCCATGACAACGAAACATTCTTAGTGAGGACCAATCCATTCAACCATTAATAGTTTTAAGGAAAAAAATCTCTACTTGTAATCAGGTACTGCTTTTTTGATTCCCATTTGTGTTTCAGAACAACCCGATATGGTCACTACAGTTTGAAGTATGTCAGTTTTGGACATTCAAACAAATGCCATGTAATTTGTAGTAGTTAATTTTAAATAAGACGCCTTGCCAGGCATAACCTTCTATTCTGAAAACAAAAGGGTTTTGCTGGGAACAAACAGACCTTTAAAAAAACCTACTGCTGCGTAATCTATTATTATACATTTTTCTATAGAAGACACTGTAGGTATTTCTTAACTGCTTAACCATGGCATCACATTTTTGAGAGATAAAATTATGACGTTTAAAAGGAGCCTTGTTGTGGTGCAAAAGAACAATTTACAACTATTTCCACAAGAGTGAGCTAAGGAGATATGGTATATCAACAAGTGCTTAGCCACAGTTCCAACAGCCCATGGAAGTGGTAAGCAGGAACTAAGGGGCAGGTGGGTTGGCAGGGTCATATATAGGGC
Organism: Carettochelys insculpta; assembly: GCF_033958435.1. Taxonomy (NCBI): domain Eukaryota; kingdom Metazoa; phylum Chordata; order Testudines; family Carettochelyidae; genus Carettochelys; species Carettochelys insculpta. The sequence goes on along the minus strand of NC_134139.1, from coordinate 84,267,188 downwards.
AACTCACTGGGACCACTCCAAGGGGCTCCACAGCCAACCTGATGGGTCTAGGGTAAAACTCTTCAACAGCCATGCATGTGGTGTGTGTATACCTAACTTGAATAGAAATGAGCAAGCACTCAAAGAAGAAACACATGCTACAAGCTGTGGGTGGCGGTGGGCACTCCACTAATCAACACTTGCATCTCTCCTGGATGCCCACCGAGGCAATCAGCTTACAGGGAACACTGCTCTTCCAGTTCAAGTGGAGAGTTAGGTGGAACCTGGGAGAGGTGTAATTCCAGGTCTGCACCCAGGGACGGGTGTAATTCCAGTGACTGTGTCAAACCCAGTACCAACCGATGCAAGTATTCATAGGGAGAAGTGACACTCTAGAACATCTAAAACTAACATGTAGTGGAATATCTGAACTCCTGAAGTACTGTGGGCATTAGTGGTACTGAGAGAGGAGCCTTCCTGAATAAAATGCAGTGGAAGTTGACAGTATCCACAACATTCACTGCCTCAAAGAGAGCATATTCGGAGGTGGCTTATTAGCGTGAAAGAGCCATGGTGTTAGGTACCAGGGTGGTGGAGGAAAGTCCATCAGTACCATCTTGCTAGAAGCTGGCTGTTTCTCTCCGTTGCCTTGATTGTATTTTGATGGCACTAAAAATGGCTTAGGTACTGATGCACACTTGGAACCATGGCTCCTAGAGGAACTTGAATCAAAGAGCCTGGAGCTTCAATCGCACCCAGCCGAGAACCTGAGGACTTGGACATGGTCATCTTGTGAGAAAACCAAGATCATTTTGGCAGAGGCTCTTGTCATAAAACTCCCTGTTTTAAAGGCATTCCCAGACCGCAGTGTCAGTGTAGAAAGGGCATAAGCTCACTTGGAGCCTGATAAACAGTGCGGGGAGGGAATGGGTCTCTTGTAACCTTGGCAGAGTGAAAGAAGCACTCCGTGATAAAGAGTTGCAGCATAATCTCTCCATTTTATTAACGGTGCTCTGAAGTCAAAGAGCCCCTGAGCCAATGGTTCAGAGGGCTGAACGTAGTTACAACATGCCTGTTTCATAGCCAATGGTACACAAAGGAGTGATGTGGCCAGCATCAGGCTCAACTGCCTTTGACCGTCCTAGATCAATGGATCAAGTACATCTAGGGATGTACTAGAATCTGAGCAAGATTTAGACCTGCTGAATTTCAGAATTGTAATCCGTCACCTTAATCATTCAGCTGCCACATCTCAAACGGCGCTGCCCCTCAGCTCTTACGAGCTGAGCAGAAATTACACTTTGATGGACGTGCATGCCCCCAGACAAGGAACGCACCAGGAATGTCCACTGCTGATTGGCATAGCCTATTAGCAGGTGAGGTAACACACAAATCTTGCTGAGCCTGGCATAGTCCCTCAAATGGAAGGGAAATCTCCCAAAAGGAGGGTGGAGGGAGACTCTAAACTGGCATAACTACTGAATATCCCTGTTCAAAGGTGCTTGTGACACATGCAGACTTGAAGGAGAGTACTTGTAAGCATGTTACTCAAAGAATAAAATTCTCTGAAAAAGCTGACCAGTGTAGTAACACCACCTAACTACACTGCAACAGACAGATTTATAAGACCATTAAAATTGAGTCATTTCCTTTTAAACGGGAGCAGTTTCATTCTGTAACACTACTTCATGCGTTTCTAATAGCATGAGCTTTTACTGACACACCCTTCCACAAAGATCCACATGGAGCACATAACCTATGAGGAAATGCTGAAGTATCTGGGCTTATTTAGTTTGCAGAAGCGAAGAGTGAGGAGCATTTTGATAGCAGCCTTCAACTTCTGGGGGGAGTGGGAGGGGGACTCTAAAGAGGATGGAGAGAGGCTGTTCTCAGTAGTGACAGATGTCAGAACAAGGAGCAATGGTCTGAAGTTACAGAGGGGGAGGTGTAGGTTGAATATTAGGAAAAACTATTTCACCACGAGGGTGGTGAAGCACTGGAATGTGTTACCAAGAGATGTGGTGTGAATTTCCATTCCTAGAGATCTTTAAGTCCTGGCTTGACAAAGTCCTGGCTGGGATAATTTAGTCAGGATTGATCCTGCTTTAGGGCAGGAGGCTGGACATGATGACCTCCTGAGGTCCCTTCCAGCCCTAGGATTCTATGATGCTATGATTCTATGAATGGTGTTGACTTTGACGACACCCATTATTTTAAAATTCATAATCAATAAAAATTGACAACAGGCTTGAAATTATTCCTACAAGAGGAAACAAAACAATTAGAGAATTTTGTGCATATGTAGTGGAGTGCATCTTACAACTCACCACTATGAAAACCAATGAGCATCAACCTTCATATTAGGCTCTTTCTCCAAGTAAATAAGGCTCAGGAACAAAATAACAACAACAACAACAACAGGAAGGAAAGAAGGAAGTCGGGGGCCCGAAGTACCTTTGCACCATCTTTGAAGAGGTAAATTTTAAAGAAACAGCTGCATTTTACATCCTACCTCCTGGTGACTGAGATGGAAGGCTTCTTTGCCCCAATGCCGATAAAGCTCCAGGATACCAATCAAATCACCAATTGCAGTGACAATTGGTAAACAAAGAACAGATTGGATACGAGTCCCTGACTCCAGTCCAGTACCTTTGGGAAATCGTTCATCCTAAAAGATGCAAACAACACTTAATCAAATACAAATATTATAACACTGATATAAAATAAATCAACATTTCCTCTTGCCTCGCTAAACCACTTACCATGCACAGCTCAACCCTTCACATTCACATATTCAAGCAAAATGTCTCTCCATGGCTATTTTACTGGTACAAATTATCTTATCCAAAGTTAAGAGTCAGTTATTAGATAACATGCTAGCTTTGTAGCTATTATTTATTTAGAAGCACATCATCTTTCACCTCAAAGGCAGCAGAAACATTACTTTATTGCCGAGACTAGACTAGACAATGGCAGAAAGATACCCAAATACACTGATCCCTGTGAACTGAAAGCGACTGAAGCCTGAGGCACTTGCCAGATGCCGAAGGCTTCATGGAGACACAAATTTGCACTAACGATTCCCAAACTCTCCCGATATGGAGGACAAAAGTGTTTTCTCTCTACATTCATGCATGACAGAAGGGCTCTTCCCCATACCCTATGGAACTTTATCATCCATCCCTAGCTCACCCGTTCTCAAACTTGCACAAAAGTTACAGGAAAGAATGTTGTGACAATAAACTGCTACCACAAGGGGGTCCAGCCTACCAAGCTTTGCCATTAGTAAGATATGCCCCAGTCATGAAAGGGAACCTGACCACACATAATGAATCCTAGGCTGTAACTGTGGGCTCACACTCTTGGGCACTGCCCTTTCAATCTCCTCAACAGACAAACCATGCAGCCGTCTCCAGGGAAAGGTGATCACCTCTCCTAGCTTAGCTAATATGCTGCAGTGGGAAAAAATGCTTTCTTTGCCCCAAATAAGGTGATCGGTATTCCCCTGAGCATGACAGTTAAAATCAATCTGAACGTCACCCATGGCCTGAAATCAACTGTCACTTAATCCAATGGTAAATAGTCCCTCCCTGAAGCAACCACAAGAGAACGAGAATGTGGAGAGCTTCAGGCTGTCAGCAAGGAATGCAACAGGAGGATCCTGCTTCCACTGGCAGACACCTCTACTGCCTGCTTTACAGAGAGGCAAAGCAGCCTATCAGAGCCTGCTGCTTCCCTTGTTGAAATACTCCCAAAGTGCCTGGAACTCATTCACCACAGTCAACCTCCCCTCTGAAGAAAAGCAAACAAAAATAAGGAGTCTGGGAGGAGAGGAAAATGAGCCAGGTAGAAGCAGCTCTGACTTTACTCAACACCAACTCACAGGCCACTTAATACTGCTCATTCTCTGCTCCAATTCTAGAACACCACAGACTAAACAAAAAAGGCTTCTTCTGCGCTGAAGGTGAATGAGTCAGTGTGGGTTTCACCCATAGGACTATCCACAATCTTTGCAAATAAAGATCTATTGGATAAAAGGAAAGCTGATGTGCTCTACTGGTGTCTACTGAAAGTATAAACCAGAAGACAGAATTCATATATTTTCCCCTATAAAAAGCTCCAGGATTTGATTCTGGACATGAAATATACATATATCAAATATTAATATATTCACTGAAACCGCTGAGAAAAATTTTAAGGCAGTGCAGTCAAATAGTGCCATGTATTAAATCAAAATACGGTTGACTGTCTGCAAGTTAATAAAGTGGCAGTCATACCAGCCTTTGGGCTTGGAATACTGCCTTTTCCAAGTGCTAGGAAGGAGATTTTTAGCTGTTTGAGCTTTTTTCTCCCAGAGTTGCAATAGATTTGTATTGTACCGCAGAATTATCTCCCTTGTCCAGCCCAATTTTTTTAAACATATAACATTTGTAAGTCTTAAACTTACACAGGGAAGAATTTTTATTAAACCAATACAGACACAGAATTTGTGCTTCTCATCAGATACAACTAATATCAATGTAAATTAATTACTGTTTGAACAAGCTAGTTTACCTTTCAACAGCAATAGATTTGTGAAAAAGAAAGAGAAAGCTGTTTACCCCCAGAATATCTTCTACCAACAACGTTTTCCTATATTTGGCTACATATGCAGATATTGTAGTGCCAAGTGCAACGGGCCCTGCAGGAATCAGCCGTGGTTGTCCTTCCTTAGCTCCTGGTGGTGTGAACACGCAGAGGCTCTAATCAGAAGAAGAAGAAAAAAATGACATTAGGAAGAGAGTGTGTGTTACATACATTAACTAAATAATAACAATTAAAAGAGAAATGAAAATCATTTAGGTAGATCAGTTTCTGAGCTGGATAACAATGAAACTCAGGGACTGAGTTTCATTCTTTCAAGGACTGCATCAAGAGAGAACAGCAAAGTCAGTTCTGGTGTAAGTAGATGCAACACCTACAGTAGTCAATAGCAGCCATGCTTGCTTACCTCAGGGATGGATTCTGCCCTTTAGAATACATTAGATATTGTACACAGAGCTCTAGAGCAGTATGTGACCAGACAACAGAAAAAGCATTCTTTTGTCCAGGATGCATTTACTTCCACCTTTTCTTGGCAACCCGTTTAACTAATAAAAACCTCCAAGTTCTCCTTTCTCTTCCACATTCCTTCCTCGCCTCTGTCTCCATGGATAGCAGGCTTTGACTCTGATCCTGCAATTGTATCTAGGCAGATAGACATTTGAATCCATATGGAGCACAACTGACAAGAGAGTGGCCTCTGAGCAAGTATGAAAGCGTACCCTGCATGCATTCTTATTTGCTACCTTTGCTGCCCGAGATCAGTCAGAACTGATTACGCTGCTGAAGACTCCGAAGTAGTTATGACAACTTCCACATTATGAAAGCCTTCCACCACAAAACAAGCACTTTATTTTAAAATAAATCTTAAGTATAAAACAAGGTAGCATTACTAAAGTAAATGAACAAGTGTTGTGGCACGTTATAGACATTTTGGAGCATAAGCTTTCGTGGGCAAAGACCCGCTTCATTAGATGCATGAGTTGGGGGGTGGTTTCAGGAGGTATTTAAAGAGTGGGCACTTGTATTGCTATTTATTTTAAAATAATCATTATTTGTTGGGCATATAAAATGTGTTCTTCCACATAACTCCAGAGCCATACACACGGCTCTTCCCAGGGGCCACTCTCCTTCCCTTCATCCACCCCCTGCCCAAAACAAAACAAAGCAAACAGAAATCTCAGAACAAAAGATCCTTCGATCACATCAGTGGGCCTTTCACTATGTCCAGGCCAATAATGGTAAATAGGTCTCTACTCTTCCCTATGTTGCTCTGTTATTCCCTCTTCCAAAGGCAGCAACATATTCTCTTCACTTGAGCAGCAACTGCATAGCTAGAATCGATGTATCAGGAATCAGCTTTTGTGACTGTCTTCACCAAGGAAGGTCAACAGTAGCAATTCTCCCATAGACCTCCCTTACTTCTAATGATAGCAAGGAGTACAGGGGTTGACTGATGATCCCAGACAGACTGATTTTGTGTGTCTTTTACCAGATGCACAAAACTGAACTCTGGAAGATTTACCCCAACCTGGTTGAACTTCATGGAAGCGCAGAAAAGCCCTGACAGACTGTTACTCTCTTTTCAGCAGAGCCTGTTGGGTGATAGCCTTTTCCCTTCATTAACTGCGTCTAGTTAGTGAGACCCAACAGTCTCATGGTTTGACCGTACCACAGAGACCCACAGAGTAAAGTTAGGAAATTTGCAACCAAAGAGGCAAAGTATTTTTCACAAAAGTTCCCTCTACTGTCAACTTTTTTAGCCTTACTTCAGTGTTTACTGTCCATGAACAAAAACAAAACAAAACTAACCCTCATGAATCTTGTCTAAAACGTATCACGGTGCATGAATAGTGATCTTTTCAAACTCAAATAGCTCAGTCGTTATAATTTATGAATTCTAAAGTGTTTTAAAGAATCAGGATTCATATTAAGAATTAAAGGCCTGTAAAATAGTTGATAAATAAATACATTTTTGGTTACTGATTTATGAAAAAGAATTTACAGCTACTTTACCCTGCCTGCTAACCTTTGCTGCTGGTGCTACTGTTTATTTTTTGTTGGCTGGATTTACTGTTGCATGGCCATGGCTTTTTATTTTGTTTTGCTGTCTATAAGTTAACATGGACCAAACCAATTTGAACCACGTTTATCACTACAACAATTTTTTGAAACTGCAGGCTAAATTTTGGCCTCAAATTTTCAATGGTCATATTCTGACTTTCACAAAATAAAGAGCTGCAAAAAAAGAAACCCTAACAACTTAAAAAAAATGACAACTGACACTCAACCCCTTCGGCTATGTCTACATTAGAGTTTTGTCAATAAAACTCTTGGAGCATCTACGCACAAAATGCGTTCTGTCAGCAGGAACTGCTGACAAAAAAGCCATGTAGATACTCTGGGGGCCCCTTTTGCCAACAGAACAGATTGAAAGGGTGATCTGCTTTTATGTGTAGATGTGATCTGGCAACAGAAGAACATCTCTTCCAACAGTAACTTTTGTAGACAGATGCTTCTAGTGTAGATGTAGCCATATAGATATATATATATACACATATACATATACATGTCATTGTTATGTTTTAGCCAAAGTCGTCAGATGATAAAATGTTTCCAGGGACTGCTTTTGAACTAGAGACTTGTGTTATTAACTAATGAGACAGTCACTTGCTCTTTTTCTTTTTAAAAAATACTCCTCAGTTAAGCAATATTATTACCAAACAGACTTTAAGAATACTTCTGATTTTTATTTCACCAAGATGAAAGCCAGATTTTGCAGTCAGAATGAATTTATGGTTGAAGTAAGTATACAAGATATAAAGGATTGCATTACGTTTTTTTTCTTTTTTTAATTAGTGGGGACGTGATCTTCCCCCGTTTCATTCACAGAGGCTGTTTCTACACATGCCACTTTCATGGCATGCTACTAAATGGTCCAAAATATGCTAATGAGGCACAGATGTAAATTCCCCGCACCTCATTAGCATAAGGTCACATGATCTGGAGTCCAGAAGATGTTCTTCCAGACTCCAAAACATTGTGTAGAAGAGCGGCCCCCTGAAATTTTTTGCGAAGAAGGGGCCTCCAGAAGGAGAACTTCCTTCCAGAAGCCCCCCCGGGGGCCGCACTTCTACAAGCTGTTTTGCAGTCCAGAAGAGCATCTTAGACACTCCAAATCATGTGACCTTACGCTAATGAGGCACAGGGAATTTACATCTACACCTCATTAGCATATTTCGGGCTGCTTACCAGCCAGAGAGTTTTGTAGCTTATTTCAGTGGAAGAAAGAATGGGCCAGGAAAATTATTTCATGTTCCATTGATTTTAAAGGGATGCATCAGTACTTAATTTTTGTTATATGCTTTGGTGCCTAGAAAAAGATATTTCCATTCAAAAGAATTCTAAATAAGCAAACTGATATTAAGTGAGCTTCTGTGTATCTGCTTCTCATTCTCCTCCTTTTGGTAACAGAGGTAGGACAGATTATTTTGTTTGTTTTTTGTTCAAGGACATCAGCCAGACACATAATACCATATCCAAACTCCTTTACCATAAAAAAGTATTGGAACACATATATATTGTAACTGGTGTTCTTTGAGTTGTTTCGCTCATGTCCATTCCACAATAGGGGTGTGTCTGCCCGCCACAGGCACTGGTGCCAAAATCATTTCCCTCAGCAGTACCTGTAGCCCCCTAATGACACCCCGCACAGGTGTGGTATAAAGAGTGCTGTGCACTTCCTCCACCCTCAGTTCCTCCTTGCCAGAAACTCCTACAGTGAGGAAGAATTGTGGCTTGTGAAATAGACATGAGCAACACATCTCAAAGAATGCCAGTTATGAACAAGTAACTCTTTTCTTCTTCAAGTGTTTGCTCATGTCCATTCCACAGTAGGTGACCTCCACCAGGAAGGCTTGGTGCACTCCTCATAAAACGCCAATGCCCTCCTGACATCCAGGGTATGGAACTGACAATCCTCTGCCAGACCCTGTAACTGGGGGCAGAAGGCTGGCAGGAATGTGCTCTGGTTAATGTGATGATAGGGACAATCATTGACAGAAAAGCCAGGTGTGGCCACCACTGGACCCTGTCTTTGTACAAGACTCAGGTCAGAGCTCTGATTTCTGACACCCATTGTGCTGCAGTATCGCTACTAGAAATGCCACCTTCCAGGTCAGGTGAGTCACGAGAGGACAAGGTTAAGGTCCCACTGTGGGACAGAGTACCAAACCGGGATACTCGGATAGAGAAGTGTGCCAGCCCTTGGTTGCGAGGCTGGACCAGGCCACAGCACAGTGAGATAACATGTTATGAAGCCCATAAGGAGAACCTTGTCCACTTTGCCTGATACATCACGTGTGTAGATGGCTTCCTGCTGCCCAGGAGGATGTTCTGCACTTCCCCCAAGCAAGAGCGCTCCTCCCCACTTAACTATGGAACATTCATGATGAGAGCTGCAGGGAAGCAAGACTGGGATGCAGAAGTCATCCATGTTCCTGTCAGCTGTTCAGGAGGGGCCAGGGCAGGTAGAGTGGCCTATTCATAAGCGTGCCGAACTAGTGGTGGTGAGGATTACTTGAGCCTTGTCCCATCTGGTGTGACATAAGATCCAACTGATGAGGGGAATTAAAGGAAAGGTATGTAACAGATCCTGGACCAGAGCATGAGATGTGATGGAGAGGAAGCTCTATTCCATCCCTCCCCAAGAGCAAAACTGCTCATACTTTTTGTTGTGCTTAGTGTTGAATAAGGGGAAGGCCTCACTTTTGGAAGACCATGTCAGCCGCATCTGGGTAGCAACCACCCATGGTGAGACGAGAATCCCTGCTCCCAGAGCGCTCTCAACTCTCAGGAGAAGGCTGGCCTCCAGACAGATATTATGACTGCAAAAGAGGACCCACACCTGGAGGCTCTTCCTGGTATGAATCCAAGTAGTGTGTTCCTCCCCCATCCATTGAGGTAAAACACAGAAGCTGTATTGTCTGCAAGGCCTCTTGCCACCCTGCCCGACACCTGAGGCAAGAAGACCATACAGGCCAGCTGAACTGCTCTGAGCTCTTTGGCATTTATTTGGAGTTTGTCCTCCTCTGGACCCCTCATCCCTTGGGTTCAGAAATAGCATAGGTCATCAACTACAATCACTAGTCACTTAGGAAAACTTACTAAAGCCTTCTTAATACCTATTAACCTTCCGTTACACGTAAAGTCACTAGATGGCACTGCATATCTAGCTAGTACAAGAACTTCTACATACTGTAGGAATTCCAGAATAACAGCTCTATTACATTCACCCTGAAGCACTGAGTATGTGCACATATTTGTGGTGTCTAACAATTCTCTTTACGATAAAGCTGTAGTGAATCACTATCTGAAGGAGGATGATTGGTTTGTCGTAGCAATTTACAGCATCAGGAAGCAGATAATGCTCATAAGGTAAGAACTAATGTAAGTATCTTGCTATTACATTTCAAAACTAAATGGGCCCGAACCTGCAACCCTTATTCTTATGAGTATAGCATAATAACTAGCCATTGTGGAATTACTCCCAGGAATAAACTGTATGCATGAGAAAGTACTTGCAGGAAATGTTTATATATTAATGCATAATATTGCAGTTGCAACACAAAACAAAAAGTTTTGCAAACATTCACACACAAAGGCCCCATACAGAAAGCCTGTGCTTAAGCCCATCCCTATTTAATATAGTATTTAGGAACATGAGTAAATCCCACCAAAGTCAATAGAACGTAATCAAGGTCTTCACATTAAACACATGATTAGATGCTGTGCTCAATAAAGATGATAGGTTTTTATGCAATTCCCTGTTTTGGATAATAAAACAAAATAGGATAAAAGTCTTTCCCCCCCCAAGTTCAGAAACATTACTTACAAGGCTGCTCCAGTCTCCAAGACAAACGTAAATTAGCTAGTATTTTCTAATGTGTGCTACAAGCCCTTAAGACCAAAGTGCCTTACTTACAATCATACCACTCCACCACACAAATCTGAAACTAAACTATTTCCTGGACTAATCAGGACAGGGGTGCAGGATACACATGCCTGGGAGCGGAGTAAATAAGACACAAAGAAACCTTTACAGTCATCCCATCAACAGTGTAGGAGGCAGCAGAATCTTGTTGCTTGCACGTCCTGAGCACATAGAGAAAGGAGTGTTAGTACTGCCAGCATTTCTGAACAGCCCAATGCCCCGTTGGCATCTGTTAGAGGCTGAGGGTTTGAGCAAAAAAGCACAGTAAACAGCATAAACTGGTAGAGCAGCTGCCATCTCATAGATCCTGCTCCAGAGATTTTGGGGGCAAACTACTTGTCTCTTTTCTCAGCAGGAAACTGCCACGTGTGCATTGCATCACCACACAATTCCAACACACATTTCTGGAAAAGTCCTGTAGAATTTAACAAGGATAAAACCAACAAGGTTGTTCAGAAATTACTCTGACAACCTACGCAATTTTATTAGGAGTGTCCACTATTTAACACACTTTTAACAATCTCATGAAATTCAAGAGCAGGATATAATTTCCTATTCAGTTATGTAAGAATCTTAAAATACTTGCATAAAGACATCTAGTTCTGTTAAATTACATAGGACTTTTCTCCATTGGTGAAATGCCTATTTAGAAGCCAGGGTGATAACTATATCATGCACTGAGCAGAATAAATTCGACAAGACTAATTCAGAGCTTTCTTTTGAATTAGTTAAATATGCAGTCATTTTTTTTAAAAAAAGCATATTCATTTCACCATATCCAAATACAATTTTCAAGTACAGAAAGGGCTATCCTTACTAAAATCAACAGAGTGGGAAGCATTTATGACTAATTCATTAAAACCAATTCTAAAACAGCAATGACAAAGCTGCTTCCCTGTTCCTTTAACTGTAAAAAACCCACACCAACATTGCATGAAATGAAGTAATCACTTGTTGGCTCTCTCTTCATATTCGTAAACCTAGTTTCTACAGTATCTGAAACAAGGACTTTTTTTTTTTACATGCTGTGTATAAATTCACACTTTGATATTGGACAAAGGAAAAATATTGGTATGGCAAAAATATTGCATACCAAAAAGTTTCTCTGTGGCTACTAACTTTGCACGTAAGGATTCCCACACCGAGTTTTACAACAGCTATTAACTGTACAAATAAGGATTAACTGTGGAATCCCCAACTTCGGAAATTGGTCACCTTCAACCTGACTTTGTAAATCATTAAGTGGTGTCCCAGCACACATTACCAGTATGTTATAGTTAGTTGCAAGACAACAGTGGAACGCCGGGTATCAGAATTCCTAGGTTCTTATCCAACCCCACCCCTTTACTGTCCAGATACGTATGTACAAACAAATCCACACACATTGCCGTCAACGGTGTCAGGTGTCAAAACTTCTCAGTCACTTCAAAAACCATAGTGTTATGAGGCTCTAACAAAGATTGGTTGAATACTAAAGTAGCCATCCTTGACTGCTGAGATTACTGACTGGGTGGAGTCAAGAAACTTTAGAAATAATTCTGCAGCTCGCTAAGAACCTTAATACCATGAAATTCCTTTAATTCGGCATGTCTGAGACTGGACATGTGCTGGATTACCGAATTTTCTGGACTATTGGATGTCACCACTCCTGTGCTTCTGCAGTTTCTTCACCACCCTCACACTCCTCAGCTTCACCATCCCGTGCTCCTGAAGCTTCTTAACCCCCTCCCACGTTCCTGTAGCTTCTTCACCATCCAAGAGCCCAACTGCAGCTCTTCACACCCCTGCCACCCCTCCTAGAGCCCTAGCTCACCCAGGCTTAACCCCCCGCATCCCTCCCATGGCTCCAACCTACCATCCAAGTTCCCAACTTATGTGAATTTTGAGGAACGCAAGGGTTATGTGGAATGCAACCCTCAGGTATCTCGGAGGACAACTGTATGCTGGACAATCAAATTTTGCTGCATTATCTCCATAAATAGGACTATTTTTGCCAGACGCCAGACCATCAGGATTTCCAGACCATCAGAGGCTGGATTAAAGGAATTTTACTGTACCAACATTTCAAAGTAGAACACTATTTTTGGTTTCCAAACTTGATACAGCTCAGCTATCCAAGTCTCAAGATGGAGACGTGAAACTCTTGGCCACTTAAAATTAGAGTCCACTTTTGAACATGTGGGTGCAAATATCTATCTGCTTCATTCATCTAAATTTAGGAACTTGTATTACTTTGCACTTATATATGCTACACAGAACAGCAGAGCAAAATACAGGCAGCTTTATCTGTGCAACAGAAATAACTAAGTAAAACATCAAGTAGGATGCTTTCTAACACAGAACTGGCCATGACACATACATATCTTCCACTGAAAGTCAATGGTAATTGGACACCATAACACCATTTGTGCCTTTGAAGATATCCAACGCCCCCCCCCCCCCCAAAAAAAAAACCCACAAAAAACAAAAAAACAAAACTACTATTTAGGGGGTAGGGTACGACAAAATTATTATATGTTTGGTAGACAGGAAACAAGGATTCCCAAATTAACAGTTCATTACAATGACTTGCAAAAGAATTCTGCTGCATTGTGATGAAGTGACAGGAGAACAATATGGACCTAACCTAAAGCCACTGAGGTGAATAGAAAATTTCACACGGGTTCTGTCAGGCTTTGGATCAGTCCCTATATGAACAGGTGAACACCATGACACTGTGAGGTGATCGTAATCACATTTCTGACACAAAGGTAATCGATGTTCATCTTTTATGCCACTTATATTTAATGTTTTCAGTGGTAGGGTTAATTATAAACAAACATGTTATCTTGTCCATCTAAAAAGCTATAAAACCAGTCAAGGTCAGTTTGCACACAGCCCTATGTCATGTGCTCAAGAAGCTATAAAGAACATCTCCCCATCTTCTGCCCCTCATGAGGAAGCTGGGCAAAATTGTAAAGTTAACACTGCTACAGTTTCTGCAAAGAGGCAATGGAGGAGGTGGGGCCATTGTTAATTTTCACAGAGCACAGCCACATTCAAAGCTGGCTGTTCATCCACATACTGTACCCATATAAGTGAAGGCTAAACCTCCTGGGAGTTCAGTGCAGGTTTGCATTACCCCGGTGTGCTGACAGTCTTGCCAAGCCTTTAGGCAGACTGGGGGGCCCTAGTTACTTGCTCTTGGAAGAGGTGGGGTCTTGGGCAGAAGTGGTGGGCCTCCAGCCCCTTTGACTCTCTGGCCGCAAAGACAAATTCTTTCTTTGCCCCTCTGACTGTTGGTGAGCCTAGCATCATTCCCCCCCGGCCCAAACTGGAACAGTGATTAAATGCCAGAATTGGACAGAAAAAAAATGAAGCTGATATTCACAATAGGTGGGCAATGTGTGGTGTAGCATATGCCAATGGAAGTGATATGTCTTTTGCAGAAAATTCTTACGTTACACCTCTCTCAGAACAGGACTGATTTCTGAACAATAAAATGGGTTATCTTTATTAGACCAAATATTAATTACAGGTGTGAACTACACATCAAACTTTAGATTCATGTCTTATTTTGAAACAGTTACTGTACTGTACTGTAATTTACATAATTGAATGGGACACTGTCAACTACTCTATTTTTTAAAACCAGAATTAAAACTACATTCAGATTGTGCACCAGCCCCCTATCGGTATGTGCTTTACTGTTTTATAAGTAGTTTTCATTTCTCTTTCGCTGCATCAAAGACCCACACAAACAGCAGCAGGGGAAATTAATGAATAAATAAATTAAAAAGGCATGAACAATAAGAAGTGACTAATGTTTAAGAATAAATTAAAACAATGTAGAAAAATGTTTTGCTTCTCTAATCAGTTGCACTTTTAAGAATCTGAGGTGACTCTTATGCCAATAGTTGACATACAGTTTTTGTGATAAAAGTGTGATTTTTAACTCTACGCTGTACCTTTAAAGAGTCACTACGTTTGAGGCTGGTAATTTTGTCAAGTAACAGTCTTCTGTGATGGATCTGGACAGAATTTCCAGGATTTTTTTTTTTGTATAATGTAATGGATTCTAAATAGCACAGTAAAATAGTGATTATGTAACTAGTAAAACTGAACTTAACTCATTCTTGTTACAATTGTTGTAGTCAATTCATTTACATCATGAGTTAATTTGGCTTACTCATTTTAAATTTACATGATATATTTCTTCATGTTATTCAAGGTCTGAGTTTGCAATTTAGATCACTCCATTTTCAGGCTACAGTCAGAGAAACTGAAGCCCGTTAAGAAATCAGAAACTTAACTGCTTAAAAAAAAAGAATAAGTCACATTTAGAGGAGATAAAAGTTACATTTTATCTCTTTAATGAGAAAATCTCTGGATAAATGCCTGGATTTGGGCTTGACTATATTGTAGGGAAATCTGGAGAAAAATACAGTCTTGCAGCTCTATAAGAATGGCCATACTGAGCCTGGCCAACATCCACTTAGTTAACCTGTCTTCTGACAGGGCCGAACAGCAGATGCTTCAGAGGGAATGAATAAAACAGGGCAATGATGGAATGATACAACTCTGCTGTCCACTCCCAATTCCAGTAAACAGAGGCTTAGGGACATCTGGAGAACAGTGTTGCATCACTGGCCGTCCTGCCTAACAGCCAATGATGGATCTATCCTCCAACAGCTTATCTTTTTTTTTTTTTTTTTTTAGTTTTGATCAAGTTATACCACTGGCCTTCATATTTCAAAGCAATGAGTTCCACAGGTTGATCGTGAATCATGTGAAGTACAGCCTTTTGTTTATTTTAAGCCTGCTGCTTGCTGTGAGTGAAGTTGCTAGACTTTAGAAAACAAATAGTATTATATCTGTAAAACTAAACAAATATTGATTACAAAACAAGACCTCTACCAGCACAGTGGGAAAAAAAGGCTTTTGTCTGTCACTTAATTTGGCAACATTGCATGCTAACAAAATAATGTATAATTAATATTCAGCACTTAGGTAGCACTTCTTCTAACTGATGTACAGAATAAGATTACAGTATATTTGGGGAAGTACAAAATGCACTTTTAGTTAACTGTATAGAAAAGCAGCATCTAAGTCCAGAATACTTACATTATTGCATTCTCCCAGGAAATACAGTGCAAACCCATCAGCTTTTGTAGCTGCCAAAGCAAAATAAAGAAGTAATTGTACTCACAGGGAGAATCAAACTTCTGCATGTTCTCTAAGGTGAAACAATATATTCATTGCCACTTAGAACAATCAGCTAAACTTCTGAAGATGAAACACCATTCCTGCATCCTGAGACTGCACAGAAACCCCAAAAAGTTGTTTGCATATGATAATGTTATCTGCGTTCCCTCAAATTTAATATATTTGAGACATAATTTGAAGCTACAAACTGATAAACTTACCTCATCTTTACTTTTTGTCTAATGAATATTACATTACATGAATATTATATTGCAGCTTCAGAAATGAGAAAAAATAGCCTTGCACAATGTAAATACATAGAACATAGAATATTTTCCCTCAAAATAAAAAGCTGCTTCCTCCAATATACAGAGCGTAAACTACTTCTGCCATTCCCTTAAGATACATAAGCATGACAAAACCACAAACACTGCCACTAAGTTTGCATGACAGGATTTTCTTCTAGTTTCTAAGACACATGGAAGCCTATGTTTTTTGTAACTGTTCTGTACTAAATACATAAGACACTCCAGCGAGTAAGCATCTGCTGGCAATTATTGCAAGACTCAGGTGTTTTGTGAGGCATAAGGCCAAAGGCTAGTGTTTAAGCAAGAAAAAGTACAATAATCCCTCAGAAATAAACCATCGGAGGTATTTTATTGCTAAAATGAAAAAGAACTCTCCGAAATAGAAGAACACATCAAACCTGTGCTTTAATACTCAACATTAGAAAACAGGCTTAGCACTTTGGCTGCATCTACACTTGCCCCAGAAAGGAGTAGGCATGTTTATGAGGCAGTTTGGAAGATGCTAATGAGGTGCTAACATGACCATGCAGCCCCTCATTAGCATAATAGTGGCCACGCGCAATTCAAAAGTGCTGCTTTCAGAATGCATGCTGCCTGTGTAGACAGGAGCCTTTCGAAAGGACTCCCCTGACTTTGAACGTTCTTTCTTCCTAAAACCAAATAGGAAGAAGAGACTTTTGAAGTCAGGGGGTCCTTTCGAAAGGCCCCCATCTACACAGGCGGCATGCGTTCTGAAAGCTGCACTTTTGCATCTCCTGCGGTTGCCATTATGCTAATGAGGTGCTGCATATTCATGTCAGCATCTTCTGAACTGCCTCATTAACATGCCCCCTCTGAAAGGAGGGAGCAAGTATAGACATGGCCTCTGAGTACAAACAGACCACCTTCATCTGTCTGTCAGTAATGCTGTCTCCTGCATATGCAAAGGTCTGAATGATTTCCTCATTTTTAAAAGGCAGTGCGTTTTAAGGAAAATAATTACAGGGGGCAATTTAAGTCACTTGACATTCTACATGTGTCTAGTTGAACCAAAAACCCAGTGACTGCTTAATTACTGACACAGACGTGAATGACATCAGCCCCAGCCATCAAGCAGCTCATTTGTATTTGAGTTGCAAAATCACTTCTGGATAAAAAATGTCTATTGGATAGAACAGGAAAGAAGAGAGTTGTTAGTTAAGGACAGAAGATCTATTCTCTAGTCTAGTAGGACTAGGGTTGGATGTAGTATGTCTCTCTCTCCTCCAGCTTCTTGTTCGCTCTGACTAACATAAATCAGTACTGGGCAAAAAGCAGTCAAGTAGCACTTTAAAGTGTATAGACTAGCACGGCTTCCTCTCTGTTACTATTCAGTACTGGGCAGTTGGGGTAAAGTTGAATTCAGAAACATCATTCCATTCAAGTGACAAGCAAGCAAACACAATCCACCCAAAACACACAACACATGAAACAGAAAAACCAACTACACATTCCAAAGTGCCAGAGTGGTAGGGATGTGGGGATAAGGGTGTAAAACAGGATCTGAAAAGTATGTGAGGCAAACACACCCAGACTGATGCTCTCCATATCTGTCTGTACATATGCTGGTTAAAATTCAGGGAGAGAGGATATGATGGAAGCTTTCCATTTACACAAGAGGCATGTTTCACTTTTAGTGTTGGACAATATTCTTTTTCATAAAGAAGTACCTACATCACATAAAAAAATGCAGTAATTCCAAAGAGTTACATTTTATCTTTGAGGAAAAGATACGCCCAAGTCACCTCAGTTTTGTTAAAGATGCCATCAAGATTTGCAATGATATTACTGATAACTAATTCTACGACTTTCTATATTGATCTGGCAGGCAACACCAAAACCAGGATAACTGAATGGTTTGCTTTGCAGTTGGCCCTCAGCCATCAACTCGACTCTCAACTCAGTGGACCTTTGCCCCAAGTTGGGGCTTCACTGACATCAATGGGGCTACACAACAGTGCAAGGGCTACTTGGTGCAGATGCAGTTGCAGGCTGGTGTACTAAACATGTACAGCTAGCCTGTCATAAGTATTTTTATCTATTAAATTACATAAGTTATGCACAAAATACCATGACAAGGCTTCAAATAAAGGGAATCAAATCCTTTTCCTTACCTATTTTAATGATGCTGCTCAATTCATACAAGAGTAGTTGGTTGTCTCCACCTGTATCCAACCGTTGTTCTATGTAGCTGTTCAGTTCATATACCAGCCCTTGCATATTCGTATCCTGGTACTGTTGAACCAAACAAGAAAACTCAGTTTAGAACAAACATTCTCCAACTTGAAAAAAAATGTGATCTGTGCCTACATTTATAAAAATACTCAGTGGATAGAATTCCATTGTTAGCCCTAACCCAATTTCCTGAATATTTATGCCATAGCCTCATGATATCAACAAGCATTCCACACTATGGCCAGCTAGCCCATTGTTCGAAACATATTGCTATACAAGAATGATCAATTCTTACTTGACTACACACGACCAGATTCATATGATCACGTCTCAGGAAACTGAGGTGTGTGACATTTAACATGCAGGTACCCTTCATACATTGCCCTTGAACCTCCTTCCACCATTATAAACAAGGCTGCTACTGTTGCTTCCACCTTCTGATTTCACTACCTATTGTGGTCGTATTTCCACAACTCTGTGTGTGTGTCTTCCCTTCAGAGCCTCATATATATCTACACTTTGGAGACACAAATCTTGTCCTACAATCTTTTCCATCAGCTGTCACATTGCGGTAGAGCATCCTGGCAACTGATATCGAGGATATTGGAGCACAGAGGAACCCCAGCATGTTGGTTGAAGAGGCAATACTTTTGCAGTGGGGAGAAGAGTTTTGAGGAGCAGGCACAACTCAGCCCTTGGAAGACTGCATCAGTGGGCACAAACTGTTCTGCGTTGTACGCAAGTCGTACAAAAGTGACAGAAATAGTAAGAATGTTAGCTGCTGTGGCTCAGTAGGCGATCATTGCAAATAAAAATGAACGAACTGAGAGGGAAAAGAGATTAATTGCAATAATTAGGATACTGAAGAGGAGACACTGCTGGCCACAGGGGGGTAGATGGAGGAGGAATCAGAGTACGGATGCATGAAATCGAACTCTTAGGGCTCGCCGTCGACCCCTGTACACTTCGCAAGACACGAGTGAAGGAGGCCAACAGGCAAAACTCTCCCGTCGAACTTCTCCTGTATTGACAGATAGGTCAATTTCAGCTGAACAACTGATACAGCTAGAATTGCATATCTGCAGTTGACTTTCTTAGTATAAGTTAGACATAGCCTTACACCACTGCAAAGGGAGTACAGCCAGAATAGGAGTATTTTATATAGCATTTAGCACTTATTTTACACAGGCACAAGTAACTACACAAAGAAGGCGGCAATGAAGGTCTGCTGTTGCCAGTACTTTTTAGCCCAGATCTGCAAGCTCATTACATAAGAACATAAGAATGGCCATACTGGGTCAGACCAAAGGTCCATCCAGCCCAGTATCCCGTCTGCCGACAGTGGCCAATGCCAGGTGCCCCAGAGAAGGAGAACAGAAGACAATCATCAAGTGATTTATCTCCTGCCCTTGTACTGAAGGCTAGGGCACCATACTTTATCCCTGGCTAATAGCCATTTATGGACCTAACCTGCAAAAATTTATCGAGCTCTTTTTTAAACCCTAATAGAGTCCTGGCCTTCACAGCCTCCTCCGGCAAGGAGTTCCACAGGTTGACTGTGTGCTCTGTGAAGAAAAATTTCCTTTTATTAGTTTTGAACCTACTACCCATCAATTTCATTTGGTGTCCCCTAGTTCTTGTATTATGAGAAAAGGTAAATAATTTTTCTATATTCACTTTCTCCACACCATTCATGATTTTATATACCTCTATCATATCGCCCCTCAATCGCCTCTTTTCCAGACTCAAAAGTCCCAGTCTCTCTAGCCTCTCCCCCTATGGGACCCGTTCCAAACCCCTAACCATCTTAGTCGCCCTTTTCTGAACCTTTTCTAATGCCAATATATCTTTTTTGAGGTGAGGAGACCACATCTGCACGCAGTACTCAAGATGTGGGCGTACCATAGTTTTATATAGGGGAAGTATGATATCTTTTGTCTTATTATCTACCCCTTTTTTAATAATTCCTAACATCCTATTTGCTTTACTAACTGCCGCTGCACACTGCGTGGATGTCTTCAGAGAACTATCCACTATAACTCCAAGATCCCTTTCCTGATCTGTCGTAGCTAAATTTGACCCCATCATGTTGTTCGTGTAATTTGGGTTATTTTTTCCACTTACCCACATGAAATTTCATTTGCCATTTTGCTGCCCAATCACTCAGTTTGCTGAGATCTTTTTGTAGTTCTTCACAATCCCTTTTGCTTTTGACTGTCCTGAACAACTTGGTGTCATCTGCAAACTTTGCCACCTCACTGCTTACCTCCTTTTCTAGATCATCGATGAACAAGTTGAACAGGATCGGTCCCAGGACTGACCCCTGGGGAACACCACTAGTTACCCTCCTCCATTGTGAAAATTTACCATTTATTCCAACCCTTTGTTTTCTGTCTTTTAACCAATTCCCGACCCATGAAAGGATCTTTCCTCCTATCCCATGGCCGCCTAATTTACATAAAAGCCTTTGGTGTGGGACCGTGTCAAAGGCTTTCTGGAAATCTAGGTATATTATGTCCACTGGGTGCCCCTTGTCCGCATGTTTATTAACCCCTTCAAAGAATTCTAATAGATTAGTTAGACATGACTTCCCTCTGCAGAAACCATGCTGACTTTTGCCCAACAATTCGTGCTCTTCTACGTGCCTTGCAATTTTATTCTTTACTATTGTTTTTACTAATTTGCCTGGTACTGATGTTAGACTTATCGGTCTATAATTGCCAGGGTCTCCTCTAGAGCCTTTTTTAAATATTGGCGTTATATTGGCCATCTTCCAGTCATTGGGTACCGAAGTGGATTTAAAGGAGAGGTTACAAACCGCTGTTAATAACTCCGCAATTTCGTATTTGAGTTCTTTCAGAACCCTTGGGTGAATACCGTCTGGTCCTGGAGACTTGTTACTATTCAGCTTATCAATTAACTCCAAAACCTCCTCTAATGTCACTTCCATCTGGGAGAGTTCCTCAGATTTGTCACCTAAAAAGGCTGGCTCAGATTTAGGAACCTCTGTAACATCCTCAGCCATGAAGACTGAAGCAAAGAAATCATTTAATCGCTCCGCAATAGCACTGTCTTCCTTGATCGCTCCTTTTATATCTTTATCATCCAGGGGCCCCACTGCTTTTTTAGCGGGCTTCCTGCTTCTACTGTATTTAAAAAACATTTTACTATCATTTTTTGAATATACATTGGATGCTGTCACAATCCAGGTTTATCTAAAATGAAGACTATACAAATGAAAAGTTGCTTATAACGTGGAAAAATGCCCTGAAAGGACTTGGGAGTGACCAAATTCATTTTCACTTGCAACTTAAGGTAATCAGGACTTCAAGCTGAATCTTTAAAGGTTAATGTTTGTATTTTTACTTGTTCCATCATCTACATCAACCTATCAGCACACGGTCATAACCTTTTATGGAATTCTTACATAACTAAGACAATGTATACACTGCAATTAGGCAATTAGCTACGTGAATAAACTATGTCACCTTTGCAATGTGTTAGCAAACATTTTATGAATCTAAGCAGACTAAAGCTCCCGTATGCGTTTGTGTTACTGTAAAAACACTAGCTGCATAACAGGAGTATTAATTTGTAACATGGCAGATTTCCAGGCTGAGATAATCTGGATTTGACAACTGGCAAGATGAATAGAATTTGTTTAGAATCATATCAAGTCATTTTATCGGAGGTTGATGAGGTCTAAAAGAAGTGGAAAATAAAAAGCTGAATTAATCACTGTTCAGCATTGGATCTGTATTAGATTCATTTTTATAACACAGACTAGCACATATTTTACACAGCTTTGGCAAAATAAAATCAAAAAACTGATCCCAGCTGATGAAAGGAATTCCTCAAACAATCTGACTTTCAGCAGGGTGAAAAAAAGGCATGCAAACATGGTTATTTCCCATTATATAACTATGAAACAATATTTAAACAGGAGTCCTATAAATTACCAATAATACTTCAAATCTTTGTAAACCCATTGTTCTCACTTTGTGTATCATACTAATGACCCTTCTAATACTTGGCGTCTTTTTCTTGGGAAATCTCAATATCAGGATCTCTAGGCAGCATTCATCTATTTTAATTAACCTTATCAGTGCCTGTAATAAAACTGCACATTGCTGACACTAGTCATACCCTAATCCTCGAAATCATTGTCCTGTAATGTGGAATAATAATTTAGAAGACAAATTACTTTACAAACATCCTTAAAGAACTTTTTGTAGAGCTTTTCCAGAAATACTTCTAGCACTGGCTTATCTTTAGAACATACAAGTAATGTGAAACAGCTCACAGCAAATCAACAATGAAGAAATAATTGGAAGAATACTGCTAGATTTTCCATCCACACAAAATAATGTACTATTTTTAAAGATCTGCATAAAAATTAAGATAGTTTATTCCATGAAGAGATACTGTGACTTTAGGAAGATGGCTGTAAGTCATACAATATAAAGAATTAAGTAATCAAAAAGTCCAGTGTATGCAGTAGTGAGTAAAATATGCATGATAAATATGAAGCTCGAAAGTGACAGATTAATCTGCATGCCTGGCTGTTCATAAGGTAACTGTGCCAGAGATATTCTTCTTCTTAGTATTGGGGAGGGGGTGGCTCAACAACGACTGATACAATCTGCTGTAACAGAAGGACTGTGGTAATAGGGATCAGTGTCAGTAAACACAAAGTTAAAAAGCAGAAGCAGACATGTGCCTATTGTAGTGGTTTCTGTAACTTTGAACATTTGCAGAGTTCCTGTGGTAAACTAGTTTATTTTTATAGCAGCAATTCTGTTATTAATAATTATTATTACAAGGTTCTCCTCCCAAACCAGCGATTACCAGGCTGTGAGGAACAGCCCTGCCCTTTATATTATCTTAATTAATCAGCAGGATTTATTCTGCAGTGCCTGAAATGAGCAGTAAGAATTTAAAAACTATGGCTGTAACTTCCCTTTGATGTGGGAGAAGGGAGTGCCAGACATCTGGGAGAACAAGAAGACTGGAACTCAAGAACATCACTGGATGAAGTGAGGAAGCCACAAAACATAGTGGAGGAAGTAGGAAAGATCACAAGCTTTAACACAGCATTGCCTGAGACATTTAAAAATGACTGAACAGAGCACTAGAAAATGATGATGGACCCAGAACTACTCTATTGAGTGTAAAAACT
Organism: Carettochelys insculpta; assembly: GCF_033958435.1. Lineage (NCBI taxonomy): Eukaryota > Metazoa > Chordata > Testudines > Carettochelyidae > Carettochelys > Carettochelys insculpta. The sequence goes on along the minus strand of NC_134139.1, from coordinate 84,243,772 downwards.
ACGATGGGGTAGAGGGTAATAGGCACCTATATAAGACAAAGTTGCGAATATCAGGACTGACCCCAAGAAATTGGGACCTTTAGTCACCCTAAACACTTTATGAATTTTATGTATTCTAACCATTTGACTGTAGTAAAGACAGAGGGTACAGGATGAATGAAAAGGTTAATTCTAGTAGTGACCAGCTGCACATAAAAAGAACAGATTCAAGTAGCCACCCACTTACTCACACTTCAGGGAAAATATTCAACTTATTTGCTTTAAACATCCTACATCTAACCTGCCATGAAATTCAAGGGACTGGTATGTCAAGGAGAGAATCTCAGTTTGCAAATGCAAGAGAACCAAAAGCCTGGATGTCTACAACATAAGGCTCTAGCAGGGGTGTGTGCATGTGTGTAAAAGTGGCATTGAGGGAGCACAGGGTTGTCATAGGGAGTTGCTGATGAGAAGCAGGTTCTCACTGCGTCAGTCGCTATTCCCATCTTCAGATAGAAATAGCGATTTCGACATCTCGCTGCCTAATGTCGATTTCAACATCGAATTAGCACACAGCACGTGTAGACGCAACGTGTGCTATTTCGATGTTGTGCTGGCTACTTTGAAGTAGCCAGCTAGTGTAGACACACCCGGTATGTTTACAGTGCAAAATCAACCAACCAACCAACCCACTGTACCATGCTGCCAAATAGTAGTTTAGTTGTTCTCACCTGGGCTGAAGCCCAGGCTTTAAGACACAACCCTATCATCAGGTTTCAGAGCATGCACAGGAACTTGCACATTACTGTTTTTGGCATCGTGGTCAACCAAGTCTGTGGAGGCTCTCTGGCAAGCCGCAGGGTTTGCTGGTGGTGCATATGGTAGAGAGGGGTTGAGCCCGTGTAGCTATACGCACAGATACAGACCCCAAGATCAGGGACTTACTTCGGGTCTCTGCTAAGGGATGCAAAGCCTCTAGGTAAAACAGATGTGTACAAACCTTTTATTGGTTTAAAATCCTTTATTTCTTTGCTTATGCTTTTTTCCTACTGGGGTAAATAATACTTTGGAGAAGGCTCCTTGGCCACCTACATTAATCAACTGTCACAGCTCCCAAAGGGAGGACTTGCAGTTGCTAAGCCCCATCTGGTCTGTTAAGTAACCACACTTGGTACACAAGGCCCAACATCTGAAACAGCACATTGAGAGAGACAAGAGAAGGGTCTAAAGTGCAGTAAGCCATGTAAATATGATATTATGTAGAGAAAAACATTGTAAAGGCCCTGGGATAAATTAACCACTCTACATCCACAGTACATTCTATTATAGTGTAGGTAACGTGACAGCATCCCGCTTACAACCATGTATCTTGTCCTGCCGTCAAGACATAGACTTTTATGAAGCATATAAAGGAAATAATATTTTAGTACTGCTGGGTCTGACAAGAAATTTGATGTTCTAGATTTTTGTTCAACTCCCACAAGAGTCAAGAATCTAAAATGAGCACCACAGAGTCAGGTCTCTCTCACTTCATGGTCTCAGTCCCAGTCCTACTCCTCCAATTTCTCACCTTTTTCTTCACCATTGGCAATTGACTTCTTTTCGAGGAAGAACTGAATATTGGTTCCTCTTGTTTAGCAATGGTTAAAGAGTTAACACCAGGAATATCCTCTGTCCTGCAGGTCTCCCTCAGTGTATTCCAACATGAGATTTCCGAAATGGTTGGCAGAAACCTAATGATAGTATTTATTGACTTGTGCTCCTGGGCTACAGCTCAGCAACATCACAGGTGGTGGGGGGAGGGGCAGCTCAGAGATTTCTCTCTCCATTTGATTTTTGAAATTTCTTTGTTTCAGGACTGCCACCCTTAAATCTGCTACTGAGTGTCCAGGGAGACTGAAGTGTTCCCCCACAGGCTTCTGTACATTACCGTTTCTGATGTCTGACATGTCCATTTATTCTTTTATGTTGAGAATAAACAAGAGACTAAAATGGACATAAATCAGACATCAGGAACAGCAATGTACAGAAGCCCATGGGGGGAACACAGAAATTTCAGAAATCAAATGGAGCCAGAAATCTCTGAGCTGCAATTTATTTGCAAATTTGACTCCATTAACCAAGGATTAAACAGAGACTGGGAGTGGCTCACAGTTTACAAAAACAGCTTCTCTGCCCTGGATGTTAAGATGTCCCCATTAGACTCTGACAATGGCTCATATCCCCCTGTCTGATCTGACTTGGTTTTTCCTCTTTTGATACATACTATTGATAATGGGCCATTTCCACTTTGCTGGATAGACCTTGTCAGCTCTGGCCCTCCCTTTTACTGGGACCCCATTCTTTAAATACCCCTCTGAAACCACCACCCCCCACTCATGCATCTGATGAAGTGGGTCTTTGCCCACAAAAGCTTATGCTCCAAAATATCTGTAGTCCATAAGGTGCCACAAGACTTCTTGTTGTTCTCGCCGCAAAAATCATTTTTCAAGTGCATTGCTTTGGCTTACCATAATGACCATACTGTTTTCCTGTTTCCTTATGCTACCAAGTCAGTTTATCTGTATCATCTCTTGTCTTATACTTTGATTATGAAGTCATTGGGATAGAAGCCGACTTTCTGTTCTTTGCCTAGTACAGTGCCTAGTACAATGGTGTCCTGATGATAGGTAGTACAATAATACTACTACTAATTATTATAGATATGTTAAGGAGAAAAGATTGACTCAACATCTTTAGCTTTGTAGAGATTTGTCACAGCTAACCTGCTGGCTGAAAAGTAACAAGATGAACACCAGTTTCAATTCAAAGTAAACTGTCACCTCAAATGTTCCTTTCATAGGTGACAAATGAAGCAAAATAGGTCACTTATAGAAAGACACTTCCATGCAACCAATCCAGGCAGTGTTAAGTGAAGAGAGAAAAAGAAACAGTAAAAAATGCCCACTTATAGGAATTTATACACTTGTTTGAGTGGGAAAGATTTAGTTCTTATCTGATACACACAGTGATACCTATATATGAAACAATGTACTTTGTTCCACAAATGACAAAAGATGACACTAGTCTCCTTGCAGACAGAATTTATACATTTAGATTACACAGACCAAAGTAAAATATGCTGACAAAATCTAAGAACCAATTTTCCCACCGATTTCTTTCCCCAATCACCCCACAAAAAAGTGATGACCAATGTTCTTTTAGAGAACCATAATTATGTGATACATTTGTCCATACGCAAATGCATGACAAAACTGCATGTCAATGGTTTTCCTGCTCGTAGTTGCTAATCCACAAACCACTACAATTTCATGATGATTTCCAGCCAACACAGACTTACATTACTTTGACAAGATCGTCAGAACTGAAACAGAGAACCATCAATGGACAAACTGAGCCATCTGGGGATAGAATAATATTTTGTCTGGATGTAATTCAGTCCAGGTCAGGATTGAGGAACACTGATGGTGTTTACACAGGGAAGTTTGCAATGCCGCTGTTGTGTTGTATCTGGTTTGTTCAAAATTAAAAGATTTCAGCTTCCACAGCTAAAACACTGCACCTCTCCCTATTGTTTATTAGCCAATTTTGAAACAAAATTAAAGGCAATTAGACATTATTTGATGTATTTTGTTTAAGTGCATAGGCTTCCCTTCATTTGAAGGAGCACAGTGGTTTTATAAAAAAAAGTAAGATAATTAGGATAGGAAGGTGTGCTGCATGAATTTACTGGGCTCTCCTTACATATGAGTCATGCACTAACCACACCATTATTGCTCTTCATGGCAGAATTTTCCAGGTTGTCGATTTATCATAGTTAAAAAAAAAAATCAAGAATTGTGTGACCACTTGCTGTTAGTAAACAAATGCATTCTCTTTTCCCTTCTTCCTTTGTTACTTACTTTTAAAAATATTAGAAAAGAAATATAAGTAAAAACATTTTTGTTAACCTCAGCCTACTGGGTGCTTTCAAAGAGCTGCCCAGTTTTGCAGTGATAACTACCTCCTTCATATATGAAAACTGATATTCCCATTTTCAGTCATCCGTTATAGTGACACATCTTAGTTATAGTGCAATGGCACCAAGAAAATAGTTAAATCATGCCTGTGGATGACTGAAATATGGGGCACAATTTCATACCCCATAAAGCCATGGAAGGTCATGAAATTCCATTAAATAAAAAGTGTGATTCTTGAGGGCAGAAGCACAGAGCAGTGGGATATCATGCGCTTGGATTCAAAAATAAAAGTACAGAGATAAACAATAAACAGGTTTAAAGAATCCACCAAGCTTTCAAAGGGGTAGGTTGAAGACAAGCAGAATAAAGAAATCTCATTGACCCAAAAATCAAGGGTTGGCTTGCATGAGAAGTTTTGTTTAAGTTTGGACATTGGAAAGCACGAAGCTATAAAAAACTGGCTCTGCTGTGATGAATTTTAATGCTTGTACATAGTCTGAGAGAAAACAGCTGCTACATGTGTTTGTCTGACATCTAGTCTTCTTGTTTTGACTGAAGAGGACATGGGTTATAACTTGCTGAGTAAATAAACCTTAACTTTTTGTAACACCTTGCACAGATATTCATGAATTGTTTGTTCCTGCATCAAATGCTGCTCATGACAAAGTCAAAAGGAGAGAAACATGTGAATTGACAGCTGGCAGGACAGGCCCTATTAAGGTAAAGGATGCAAAAGCTCTAGTACTACACGAACAGGGCTCACAAATTTTGAAGGCATCCAGTTCTCTGCTTGTTTATATTGCTGATTTTTAGCACTTCTCTTAAAAAGATAGAACACACTGTCCTCTGATCATCATCTGCTTGGCACATGGTCACTAGTCACTGGCATCCAGTCCCTAACTAACTTTTTCCTCCACTGGTATGTGTCAATATTGAGACAGATTCCCTCAAAGCAAACATTAAAATTATTTATAATGGAGTAAAGGAGGCACTGACTGGAATATAAAGAGAGAACACTTTGATTATGTGGAAGAGAAAAGACAAATATATTTTATAAAACCTGATAGTCACTGCAAGGGTAATAATGGTTTTACGACTTATCCCAACAACAGCATTGAGAAAAACATTTGATGAAGTCAATTAACTTTTACATTTTAATTTGGAAGGGCATTTATTTAAATGTGCTTTAATAATTTTCACATTCCCTGTTAACAGACCCTGTGGATGCCTGACCCATAAAACACTCCAAAAGACATCATGAACACAGTTAAAAAATGTGGTCCAACCATTTTCCACCTCCATACTGCTTATGTGTCCTTTTAGCTAGTCTCTTATTACTATCATCAACATCCACATGCGTTCTTCTCTGTCCCAACTTTGTGACATTGCAAGCATCTTCCTCTGAAGGGGTGGGTGCCATAATATATACATTATTTTCTGAAGGAGACCGAACCAAAATGAATGGTGTACTGTGAAAATGTTTAAATCCTATGATCAAAAGAGAAATGGTGTGGGGACTGAATAATGAACACCCTGTGGCAGGGAGATATGAAAGAGAAAAAAAAACACTTTATTTAAATGTGACACAGAAGTTATGCAATTATAAACTGAAAAGATGCTAATTCTGTAACTTTCAGTGGCACATCGTGCAAGGGTGTTACCCGTTGCCAAGGCAGCTGCCAAAAGCCTTACATCCAAAAACATGGAAGGAGAGGATTAAAGTGTTACTGCCATTTCCAAGAATAAAGTACTGTAAATGAGGTAGTCGCTTGCTCGGTAATAATTTCATGGTGTTCATATGGTAAACTCCAGCAAAGTTAATTGCTACTGGGACCACCACAATTCACAAACCAAACAGGCCTGCTAAAATGCTGCTTCACACAGGTACTGTACAAGCAGAAGTGGAATGAAAAATAAGCCATTGTTTGAAATGAACCAGAGATAGTTTCACTGTGATCCTATCAGGCACACTGAGCATTTTCATTCAAGGGGAAGGTTCTGAGTCACAACATGGCACACAGGCACCATGGGAAAAGGAAGCAGTGTAACAGGATAAGATCCTGGCCATAATGAACAGCTACTTGGCATGTTAACCCCCCAGTCTGCACACATGCGCCAGCTCTGCACCAGTCCCATCTACCACACAAGTGACATCCTGTAGTCTCCCTTTCCTGCACATCTGTCTACCTGGACTGAGGAAAGAGAACACAGTCCCTTTCATGTAGTTGCTAAAGCGGAAAGAGAGTGGTGAGAACCAGCCACTTTCAGGGTAGACATACTGCATGAAGCTGCTTCAAAGGCCATGCCCTTCACTTTCTGAACTGCCAGAAGTTTTTCCATGCCAAGAAGTTTGGCACCGCTGTTGAAGATCTCTTAACTGGACTGTGTCTCCTAACTTATCTCACCAGTCTACCTCACTGCCAAACAGGACATTGTCCATTTTTAATGTTTCTCTAACGCTGTTTCTAATGTCTAGGTGAAGAAGAATTATGGACTTTACCCCCGTTTTGGGAGATGTACAAGACAGATACCTCTCTAATTCACAAAGACCATTCTGCTAATATTGTGAACGGAATGAATCCTTAAATTCATTCTAGCACACAACATACTTGCAAGATTAAGGCCCAGACTCACTCTTCTTCCTATAGTAGTTCTTTTCTGAGGAGGTAAAGTGACAGCGCAATATGAAGCTTAACCTACGCTATCTCCACTAGGCTGATTCTGGATGTTTCATCCAGAAACTCTGTTCCAAGACCCTCTGCCCTGATAGTCAGACTCCACTCTACTGTACCTAGGAAAGGAGAAAATGGGAATAAAAAAATGAAACATGAGGCAGAGCTCCTGGACACCATCATCATTTTATACTGTATTCAGTGACAAAAAGCTTTTACAAAGGGAGAGGTGAGAGGAACAGAAATGACAAAAACCTGACATTTTCAGAGAAAACAAAACATTGTTTCACTTTGAGCCCTGCCAAACAGAAACAACTACGAAAAACTATTTTTCTGTTTTTCAGCCATCTCTGTCATACCTGGGATGCAGTTAACAAGATGACATCTTCACAGCCAGGCTGTGTGTACACTGCAGTTCACTTTCAGAAGCGTAATTCAAATGAACAAGATCGGAAATGCAGATGTGGTGCAGATTCACATATGTTGTGCCTCATTTGCATATTGTTGTGCGATCTCACTTCCAGAAGAGCCTTTTCTGGAAGCAAAACCAGCCATGTTGACAGGGTTCCTTCAAAAACAAACCCCTTTTTTTAAAGAACACTTCTTCTGGAAACAAAATCTGAAGACTGGTTCTTTCGAAAATGAGATTTATTTTTGAAAGAACCCCATCTACATGGCTGTTTTTGCTTCTGCCTGCATGAGAATATGCAAATGAGGCATGAAATATGTAAATCCACACCTCACCTGCATTTCCGATCTCACGCATTTGCATTTCGCTTCTGAAAGTGGACTGCTCTGTAGATGTAGCCTAAGTGAACAGAATCAAACAGCATTTCCATACAGGTTCTCAACATTTGTTCATAGGAGTGTCAAAAAATGTACTTGCCACATGTTACAGACACAATGATTTTTCAGAATTGTAAGAAAATTCAAGTGATAACATGCAGGACAAAAAGTTCTTGGAATCAAAGTTTGAACAGAGGTATTTATGAAATATTTTGAGATCATTATGCTTGCATTCTTGATGGAGATAATTGCTCACTGTGATCAGAAAACCCTTGGCAAAATGACTCCACTTTTTGTGGGGGCAATATTTATATCAAGGAAACATAAGTTTTACCTGAGATTTCTGAACCCAAGTTGGTTGAAAAATGGAAAGAATTTTACTTTGTTGTTTCTATTTTGCCAGGTTCTAAATATTTTTTTTTTATTTCAAGTTTTTAAGATTTTGTTCCTTTCACTTGTAACCCTTTTAAAACCTTTTGCCAATGAAAAGGAATCAAATTATGTCCAGGAGTTTGTTTCATTTTCACTTTTTTCTTTTGCTATTCTTTGACTTTTCAAAATGTATTTAGCTTTTGAAAAAGTACAGAAATGAAAAATAAAACCAACTCCGGAGTTCTCTTTTTTTTCCCCCCAACATTTTGTCACTAACTTTTGAAATGCTGGAGGACGTTATGCTTCATTTTTCCATTCTCACTTTTGAAAAAGTTGAGTCAATTTTGAAAAGCTACAGCATGGAAAAAAGAAGAAAAAGAAATGAAAGAAGAAAAAAGAAAAACCCCTCAGACATCACTTAATGTATTGAATTTAGTGACAGAAAGGAATAAAAAGAAAAAAGTGTGTGTAGGGGTGGACAATTCAGATTTTTCAGTTGCAAAAACTATTCTCCCAAAATAAGGAAGGTTTTGATTTTTTCTACTTTTGAACAGCCACTTTTAAGTGCACAAGAGAGTACTGAAGCACACCGATGGCAGAACAAACAAGTCTGATTATTTCATTTTAAAGTGAGTTTTTCACGTCACATGGCGTAAACAAAAATGATTGTGTTAGGAAAAAGAAAATTTCCATTTTAGAACCTAGAATAATTTAACAATTTTCTGTCTATAAGTTCATTTATACCCTGCAATAAAATAGATTTCATTTATTTCTTTGCTTATAACAAATTGCCTGTGATACTGACAAAAGCTTTTTCTTGAAACATTTTGAAAAATTAAAATGTACCAAGCTGGAAGCCACTGCTAAAGTGTAGGGAAAAGAAGTCTGAGACCACTTCCTTTCCCAGGGTTGAGTGTACATAGAGGAGATATTCTAAGCTCTGGAAATTTTAAGTAGGAAGAGGAGAGTGAGTGTATGGGAGGCTGTTTCTTGAGCTGCCAAGGATCTGAGAAGGTCAAACTGGAAGGGTCTGTGTTGGGTTGGCAGGGGAGCCAACTGGTGAATAAGACAGGAAGTGTTAGGCTCAGCGCTGGATTGAAGGAGGAGAAATTGGTTTAACAGAACATTGATGGGGCAGCCGGGTGAAAGTATTGTTTTCCCCCACACATTCCTTTCCCTTAGGGTGGGGGAACTAAATTGGTGTGCAGATTGCTACCTGCAGCTCCATCACTTCATTTTGGGAACAAGCTGCCACTTTGGCAATCAGCCTAGTGATTATGACTTCCCATAAGCAATGTCCAGACACATGACTATTACCGAGAAACAAAATTAGTGTCCTTACTTGTAAATTTTATTTACTATAACAGGAAGTAGCTGGCCTGGATAAACTCTTCCACTAATACTAAAATGTTTTTGATAATGAAGACTATGTAAGTGGTAGTCCATAGGCTACTAAATTTACAATCTACAGTGGTGTTACCTGTATCTTCTAACTAGTTTACACAGCTTCACCTTTCAAAGATTTCACCTGTAATAAGAATGTGGTAGTGCAGCAGACTCACAAACGGAGTGTGAATTCTAAGCAAGGAGGAAGGAAGGTAGGGAATGCTTAAGGTATCTGTATTGCTGTGCAATTAGTAAGGCTAACCTAATGAGTAATGCCCAGACTCGCTGAGTCCCTGCATTAGGAGACATAAAAACTACAGCTAATAAAACATCTCTAGTCTTGAGAAGTTATTTATTCAGAAATAGATTTTGATTTTCCATATACTAGCAAAACTAAAAACACATGAATTTCTCCCTTTAGACAGGGTGTTTTGCTGGCAACTAATGAGAAAGTTTTATACTCAGAATTACATAAACATGTGCAGGCACACAGACGATGCCTTTGGCTTTACCAGTGAAGTTTATGCTTTTATATGGTAAATACAGCAAACGACAGTCAGGTTCAGGTTGGTCTGAGTGGAGGCAGTGTTTCTTCTTTTTTATGATTTGGATCAAAAATACACAGTAAAACAACCCCCTCACTGGTCACCCTTACCACATCACAGTCATTTTAACTAATCGACATCTTATGTATATACCGACCAACCAAGTGAATGTTGGCATAATTCTCTCCATAGTAGTGGCAGCCACTCAGCCAAAGTGGTAGGAGTAGAAGTTTCTAGACTCCATGTCCAAGCAGCTCTATGACAACTTATACCAATGACCCGCGTGAACGTGTTACCTGCGCTGGGAGACTTCCGTGGGTGGCAAATGAGAGCTATATGCAGCTGTGTGTATTTGAAGTTACTGGGTGTGCTGGTTTTATTGCTGTGTGGTTGGTTGGTTGATTTTTCTCCAAGGAATGTCCATTGCCCTGAGAGTGTGGGTTATACTGGGAAATTTTTGTAGTTTTTTTATTGATTTGTGGGATGTATTTGGAAATTGTGATAGTGAGTTAATGTTGAGTTATGGGACTGGTAAAACAACCCCTGAAGAACTGTGGCAATTGGGCCAAACAATCCACCATTTGTTCAGTCTCTCTCATATCAATGAGTAATTATAACCCATAAAATTAGCAGCAGAGTGAGGATAATTGGTTGAGTTACTCCTCTAAGTACAATACTTTAGGGCTCTGGGCACAGAAATGTCTTTCTGGTCTGTGTGTGTGTGTATATATATTATATATTTTGCTGTGACCAACAGTTCTGTAAGTGTCTTCATGGAAAAAGATAAATTGTATAAAGTTTTTCTTTCTTTCCTAACCAAGATATGGTGTTTCAAGATTACAATACACAATTTGCACTCAGTAGTTAATTTTTTGAACCTAACTACATGCATGTCACCCCCAGATTTCACATATATCTTGGTGAAAAGTTTCTACCACACTCATCCCCTTAGGAACTCAGACTACCATGAAGACAAAAACTGTAGATGTGCAATGCAACCCAAAGTGTGAAACTGAAACTTGAAAGGTTAGTCTTGATTCAGACATTGATGATCCTGGACTAGTTCAAGAGTAATTAATATGCATATGCATAATTATTTATGTTAATAACAAATACCAGGATAATGTCACAAAAGTAACTAAGACTATGCAATTTTTTCCCTCTCCCTTGTCTAACTTTTATTTCATGTTGCCTGATTGTTTATAAGGATTATAATCACAGAAATAGAAAATCATCGGATCGGAAGTGACCCCAAGAGGTAAGCAAGTCCAGTACCATTCACTCATGGCAGAAACAAGCATAGCTAGACCGTCCCTGGCATGTGTTTATCAAACCTGTTCTTAAAAATCTCCAATAATGGAGATTCCATGACCTCCATAAAAAATTTTTTCCAGAGCCCAAACAGCCTGACAGTTCAGAAGTTTTTCCTAATGTTCAACCTAAGCCTCCCACTCCGCAATTTAAGCCCATCACTTCTTGTCATATCATCGAAGCTTGAGAATAATTTTTATCCCTCCTGCTTCTAACAACTTTTTAGGTGACTGAAAACTATTACGCCCCTTCTCAATCTTTTCTTGCTAAACTAAACGAACCCAAATCTTATAATCTTCCCTCATCGGTCATATTTTTTAGAATATAAATCATTTCTGTTATCTCTAGGTTTTCTTTTCCCAACTTTCCCACATCTTCCTGAAATCTGGTGCCCCGGACTGGACACAACAGTCCAGCTCAGGCCTAAACAGCATGAAATACAGTCCTTACTTATAACACTCCTGCTAATAAATCCCACAATAACATTTGTTTGTTTTTGCAGTAGCGTTACAGTGCAGCCTCAGGTTCAGTTTGTGTGTCAGAGTACTATAAAACTCCACAGTGCTCCTTCCTAGGCAATCGTCTTATATGTGTGCATATGATTGTTCTTCACTAAGTGCAACACTTTGCATTTGTCCATACTGAATTTCAATCCATTTACTTCAGACCATTGCTTCAAATTGTCCTAATCATTTTGAGTTATAATCCCATCCTCCAAAGTACTTGCAACCCCTCCCAGCTTGGTATTACCACAAATTGTATCAGCATACTCTCTATGCCAAAATTCTAAATAATTGATAAACATATTGAACAGAAATGGACCCAGATCCCTTTGGAACCCCATGCATTACACCATTCCAGCATGACTATGAACCACTGAACATTACCCTCTTGAAATGGTTATCCAAGCAATTATGCACCCATCTTATAGTAGTTCCATTTCGTTATATTTCCTCACTATGTTTATCAGAAAGTCATGGGAGTCTGTATCAAAAGCTTCACTAAAGTCTAAATATACCACTTCTACTGCTTTCCCCCATCCTCAAGGCTTGTTACCCTCTCAAAGAGAAGTGACCACGTTGGTTTGACATGATTTGTTCTTTACAAATGTATATTATTACTTATTACACTCTAAATGCTTACAAATTGATTCCTTGATTATTTGCTCCATTATCCTTCCTGATACAGAAGTTAAGATGACTGATCTGTAGTTTCCTAAGATGTCCTTATTTCCTTTTTTATAGTAGGCAAATGAGAAGCAGTTTCCAGAAACCGGCTTTGCATAGCTCTGCCGGCAGTGGGGCCGAAGACTGGGGCCATGCAGATATAGCTCAGATGTGCTCTTTTCCAATCTTCTGGAATTGCTCCTGCATTCCTTGACTTTTCAAAAAGAATATCTAATGGCTGATAACTCCCCAGTCAGCTCCTTGAGCACTGTAGGATGCATTTCATCAGCCAGTGGTAAACTGAAGACATATAACTTGTCTAAGTAATTTAAGATTCTCTTTCCCTATTTTAGCTTTTGATCATACCCATTTTCACTGGCATTCAGTGTTAGGCATCCAATTGTCACCAACCACCTTGGTGAAAACTGAATCAAAGACATCATTAAGCCAATCTCTGCCATATCCACATTTTCTGTAATTGCTTCTCTCTCCTCTTTGAATAATGGGAACTTCCCTGTCCTTCATCTTCCTCTTGCTTCTAATATATTTATAGAATGTTTTCTTGTTACCCTTTATGTGTCCGACTAGTTTGAGCTCATTTTGTGCGTTGGTCTTCCCAGTTTTGCCCCTACATACTTGGGTTACCTGTTTATATACATCATTTGTAATTTGACATACTTCCCATTTTTGGGGGAAAATTTCCTTTTATTATTATTATTATTTTTAGATCACTGAAGCATGGTCTCTTGCCATAAAGCTTGTTTTCTATACAGTGGAATACTTTGCTCTTGTGCCCTTAAAATGTTTCTTTAAAAAACTGCTCCCTTTCATTACTTCTCCTCTTGGACTGGCTTCCCATGAGATTTTGCCTACTAACTCTGTTTTCTTAAGTCTGCTGTCTTGAAATCAATTATCTTTATTTTGTTTTTCTCCCTCCTACCATTCCTTAGAATCATGAATGCCACCATTTCATGATCACTTTCCACCCAAGCTGCCTTCTGCTTTCAAATTCGCAACCAGTTCCTCTGTGTCAAAATCAAATCACGTCAATCACGTCTGATCTTTGCAATATTCAAGAAATGCGGACAGACTGACTTTATTTTACATTTCCAGCCATTTAAAAGATTAATACACCTTTCTGTGCAGAAAATTTTGTAAAAGTTTATTTGATCATTACTTCTACATCACAAAAGGATATGCTAAAAGTTTTGGATGATAAATGTAATGAAAATATGCTTAAACAAACTGATCACTGCTGGTTTTGCCTTTAAGTGCAGTTCGTGCTTAAATTCCACGTAAAGAAATAAAACTGCTATCCTAGATTTTGTTTTTCTATGTTGAAGTCTTGTCTGGTAACTTCTGATACTGTCTTGGTGATTAACCAATTGAATAAGTTGTGTAGGGAGGTTGTGGAATCTCCATCAGTGGAGATATTTAAGAGCAAGTTAGACAAACACCTGTCAGGAGTAATCTAGATAAAAAATACAGGGGAATGGATTGGATGACCTCTGAAGGTCCCTTCCAGCCCTACGATACTATGAAGAATGAGCAAAATAAAATAATGTTTGTAAATCTTGAGGAAAAATTGTAAAGAAATATTTTTACCCAAAGACATGCTGAAGTTGATTACCAATAAAGGTCTCCATCTTTAACTTCTTCTAAGTTCACAGAAGATTGATAGTCATTGTGCTGATGTTCCGTTCCCTTTCCCACCCCCACCTCACCTGCCTTGAGGAAAGCATCAATAGCTGTGAAAGAAGAGAGCACTGAAGAACACGTTTCTTCAGCTAGGTCTGATACATCAAGTAAAACCATCACTCATTAGCAAAGTGTAGAAAGTCTGGTGATGTCGCTTCCTGGCATGATAATATCTATGACTAGCTAACGATACAAGATAGACTTGATAATGTCACTGGTGAAAGAGAGTCAACAGTAATGAATGGAAGGGCAGAGAACTGTTTTTAGAAGGAATAAAAAAGGCAGCAACTTTTAGTATGTGCAGCAGATAGAAGGCTATGAAGGCAAAAAATAGAGCAGCAGAATTATCGAAAATATCAAAGTACAGGTTGAACCTCTCTAATCTGGAACTCTCGCATCCGGCAAACTCTGTAATCCAGCATGACTGTAGTTAGCCAGATGACCACTTATCATGGGTGTGGTCAAGTTTCCCATGGTCCCATAAAGTTTATTCCCAGCCACCAGTTCTGGCTTTCAGTGTTCTGTACTGTTATTTACTTCTAATTTACCCTTAAATGTCTTCTAAGAGCCCAGTAAGCAGTGGAAGTGCTGGTAATGTGCTAGAAAATATTGACCTCCGGTTGTTCAGAAATTTCTCTCGTCCGGCGCCGGTCAGGTCCCAAGGGTGCCGGACGAGAGAGGTTCAACCTGTATAACATGGGAGGAGAAACACATCACCGCCTTGTTACCACAAGATACTACATGGTAGATTATGGTAACTCATTCAACATCAACAATTTGTTCACTATGGTTATCTCTGAAATAAACAGAGTCAGAAAGAAATATATAATTCTCAAACACTGAAGCTGTGTCATTCAAATTTTCATTCAACAGATTGCAAAGTATTTCATGTCAACGTATTTAGTTCTTCTGTACGCTACCATATCTCAAAGGACATAATTATATAGGACATAATCCTTGCCTTGTTTCCTCTTCAATAGTATCATGCATGCCATTTCTCATGGTAGTAATACTGCTTAAATAGTGGGTAGTCATATTAGCAACTTGTCAGGAAGTTCAAAGTTGCTATGAATTTCCTGTTTTGATTTAAGCAGCCTTGTTCATATGGGCTCATGTCAGTAGCTCATGTATATCCTCCCTAATTTGCTAATGAAAAGAAGTGCAATTCACCCATTTAAAGCTAATCAAATGTTTTGTACGCTAGGATTTTGTTTTTTAATTGCTGTCCAAGTTGTCAGACACATTGCTCTGGAGATCTGGCTCACTCAGGGAGTAGAACACAATCTTGACCAGAGACTGAAAGTTCTCTCAAGTGAACAGTACGCCACAGGCACCCTTCTTTTTTCTAATAGGGTATGGAGACACACCATAAGCAATACTTACCCGGCTGACTTCCTTAGGAGTCGACTCATCTGTGAAGGAAAAAAAGCAAACAATTAGGCACTCTGGAAAAGTTCTAGAATACATGTAGAACAAGACAATGATCTTCTAGCAACTTCTGTACATTTGCTCTGATTATTGTTCATTATTTTGGTTGAAATGCTGTTTTTATGGATATATATTTAAAGTGAAGCTTTAAAAAGGCAACCATCCCTTCTGTATTTGAAATCCAATTAATAGGAGTTATTAAAATATTCAAGTAGCTTGCACATAATTAAGGAAATATACAATTTCACACCTAGAACCACAGCAATAGTCTGAAAAAAGGGATGAGGTCTGATAGGTGTCCTTACACTTAAATTAGGGTTCTATTAGACAAGCTGGGAAAGTGAGTTGCCACCAGATCCCAAACATACAATCCTAGAAACTGAGGGCTCTATTCTGCTTAACCTGAAGCTAATGACAATTCCCCCATTTACTTGTCTGGATGCAGGAGCAAGCCTTAGTTACCAAGAGCACATTGATGACGCTTTTGATATAACATTGAAAAAAAGCACACAGTACAGAAATATATTTAATTATGTCTTTATTTTCAGAATACATACAGATTGTAATGTATATTTTTGAAGTCTACATTTAAAACTGTAAAGCTAGATACACAGCGACACAGCACATCTTTAAAGGCATGGTAAGACGTTTCGGAAAGCAAAGAAAGGGAAAGTGATCATACAGTAGGAGACTTCTACCATAACAATGTGGTTATGAACCTACAGCCTCATGCAGTCTTCTGCTTACAAGAAAACATGGAACAATCTGTACCTTTCTATTTTTGATCCCACAAAATAAACTATTACTTTTTGGACATCAAATCACAAATGGATTTCATCATATAAAAGAGGTCATATCCTCATTATTGGAGACCTTATTTATACATACTTGCGTGTATTTGCGTATGTGTGGATTTTCAAAACACTGTAACCTCTGCCAAATGTGGTTATAGCAATACTCCAGCACAATCACAAATTCCTTTATTTGGACACACTTTGTTTCCCTGAACAAGGTTCACTGCCTCACACCCACTATCAAAGGAACTTTTTTTGAAAGTTTATGTGACAAACAGATCTAGAAAAAATTTACAAGGAAAATCTGGTATCACAGAGGCTGTTTCTACACGGGCCACTTTCTCTGAAAGTGGCATGGTAATACACGGCCTGAAAGATGATAATAAGGTGCGTATGCAAATTCCCTGTGGCTCATTAGCATACGGCCACGTGATTTGGAGTCCAGAAGACCGTTCTTCCAGACTCCAAAACGCCGTTTAGAAGCGTGGCCCCAGGGGAGCTTCCGGAAGGAAGTCCTTCTTCCAGAGGCCCCTTCTTCCCAAAAATTTTCGGGAAGAAGGGGCGTCCGGAAGAAGGACTTCCTTCCAGAAGCTCCCCCGGGGCCGCGCTTCTAAACGGCGTTTTGGAGTCTGGAAGAACGGTCTTCCGGACTCCAAATCACGTGACCGTATGCTAATGAGGCACAGGGAATTTGCATCTGTGCCTCATTAGCATATTTCGGGCCATGTATTACCATGCCACTTTCAGAGAAAGTGGCCTGTGTAGAAATGGCCTAAGTATGTTTATCTCCCCAAATTTATTTGAAGGATGCCAAGTAAAATAAGAGATTTCCATGTTTCTTAATTAGCATTATGCCTTACCTTAGCTCCAAAAAATAAACCTTAAGAAAGAAAATTCTATGCACACAGACATGTCCAGCTAAACCTTTTTAATAAGTCTAGTTAAATATCTATCAGTGGACCCCATGCAATTTGCAATATGACATACTGATTGTATACTGAAATCTATATTAAAAGATAGTAGATATCTTCCCTGGCTGGATCAGATTTTGTAGCATTTTCAAAATATAATTCTCACTAAAACATCAAATGATACTTAGAACTCGGATTAACCAAATGCCAGAAACCTAAAATCTACTGCATAACAAGAAGTCTATGAAGTTATTTGCAGCCTGATCAGACTTCTATTACCAATCCATGGCTGCATCATCCTGTGCACCTTCACCGTGACATCGTGATTTCACACCCCACTCTGAGCTACATAATTTTTAGGTATATAATGTGCTTCACGTGAAACAGTATTTCATTCTTCCTGTAAATATGTTGTGCAAGGTTTTGGTATATGTGTACCAGACTTTTTGAGATCTTCCAGTTCACAGTTAATTCTATTATTATTGTTTATATTTTGTAGTAAGGAAGCATGTAAAGGGGGCCAGTCAAGGTTTGGACCTCATTAATGCTAGCTACAGTACACACAACATGAAAAGACAGTCCCTGTACCAAAGAACTTGCAATTTAAGCTTATCAATAAGTGGATACAAACAGATGGGGAGGCAGTGATGATGCACACAAGGTATCAATGGAGTAATAAGCTGCTGTCATAACACACTAGCATCCTAGCCAACATCTTTTTTCTTTTGGAGGGAAGGAGGAGCATGCATCACAATGGTGAGTCTTAAGGTGGAATTTAAAGAAAGACAATGCAGTGGGGTTGCAGAGTTTTCCTCTGTGCTCCTTCCAGTGATAGCACTCAGAAAAGCACAATGGTGTCTGAGGGAAAGCAGAGGCTGAAGGCTAAATGTTAAGCAAGAGGTGACAGGGCAGGGTTTCAGCATCAGGGGTCTTAAAAGCAAAGACAAAGTATTCAGTATTCATAAATGCCCTGTTCCACAGTTCACTGAACTCAATACATTCTTTCCACTGTCTTCAACAGACTTTGGAACACGTCCAACGTCAGCAAGTTTTCATGACCTACAATAGAACTTGAACCACTGTCCCAAGTGGAACTCGAACCACTGTGTTTAATATGCAGAGTTTCAGTTCCTCGAAACTGAACTACAGGAGAACCTTCTTTGCTGATCACTATCAGCTGAACATGCTGGTACATTAAAATTCCAACTCTGAGACTCCATAGGGAAAACACGTTGTTCCAGATAAAGAGTCATTGAGGCAAAACAATCCCCAATCCATATAATTACAAAGGGTTCTGTAATAAACTGGGCTTAATTCTCAATCCAAGATCCGTATGGCTCAAGCAGAGGGTGGGTGGGACAAATGCCTCCTAATTTTACTCTAGCTCCGGAATAAGTTACAGCATCCTAGGGGCTCGGTTCTTGTAATGAGCACCTGGACACATCCAGCTTACATCAAAAACTTCTCTGCCTCTGTGACTAATGGTGCTTTGAGCTGAAATAAAATATGGATAATTTTAGATGTGTGGGAGAGATGCTACTGAGAATTTTTAAAATAAGCTTAAAAGCTCAGGATTTTGTGCACTGAATTGATCAGGAATAGGAAACCTATTTTAAGAGGACAAATGACAGTAAAGAGCTATAAAGGGATGCTTTGTTGCTACATTCAGAACTAAGTTGAAGTCCCTACAGCTTTTAAAAAAGAAGGTATCTTTTTACGGGAGTAAAAGAAGAGATGTGACCTGGAGGATCTGACATACATAAAGTTTTGCTTTGTTTTGTATTGTAATATAGGGAAATATAATGCCCAGAGACATTCAGTTTTGGAGGAAGCACGTGGAATATTTGTCAGTCCCCGTCTGATGTGTTGCACCTAAACTATTCTGTAAATCTAATACAAAGCAGTATAATATAAAGCAGTCTTTTGTGAATCATTTTCATGCAGTGACTACAGCAGACATCTCTAGTGGAATACCCTATCCATTAATGGTTTTATTCAACTGCAGATTGATAACAGAATAGAAGATGTGGCTATTAAAAAGAATGCCCTTGGTCTGTATATTGGTATCGATTTAGAAGACAGCACATACACATACCTGTCCTGTAACTGAAGCTCTGTACCTTTAGGTTATGATACAGTCAAATAAATTGATAAACAATTAAATGCACAAAGATGCATGCATCTTAACATGTATATGAATCCTGCCTTTCAACAGAGTTAAAAGCTTAGGACAGAAGTCAGCCCTTTCGTATGGATGGACCTCAGTTAGTCAGTGGAGACAGGCAGAACTGACATAATTTAGCCCTTAATGGAAAGAGGAATACTAAACACACATAGTCCACAATTTGATATAATGCTGGCATTTTGTCTAAGTTTTGTCCAAGAAACCCACTGTGTCCATCCTTGTTAGAGTCCATGGCAAGTTCAAATTTTGGAGTTACAAGAACACAAAAAAGGCTTTTATTGCCACTTTCCATCAAAAAATATACCATTGGGTTAATATGGTGTGGGGGAGAAATCAGTCATTCACTTGCTTCCCCAAAAAGTTACAAACATTGTAAAAACAGGGTTTAGAATGAAATATCTTCCCTTGTAACAACTGCTGTATATTGTCACTAATACAATGCTACAGAATAACAATGGTCTATAAAATTGGTCTTTCCTTCACTCACCTGAGTGCAAGGTTTCAAGCAAGGGTCACACAACAATAAATTCCCACTGGTTTCCCAAAACAGCACTAACTTTTAAAGAGGCTCTTGTGCTCCAGACTACAAATTTTCAATTAACACAAATTCTCTAACTTTTAAGGTTGAAAAAATTTCAAGTGTGAACCCAATGGAACAATGGGCAGTGCAGGGGTCTCTCCTGATTCCACAGACGGCCTGAATTAATGATTCAGAAAAGCATGAATTGCCCGTTTCAACAGCTGATAACTTGGATATGAATTTAATTCAGTGTTTCCCAAATTGTGGTACACTATGTGAAAGGATTTGAAGCAGGGCGCGACAGAAAATAAATTACTGAAAATCAGGAGATAAGCACTAACATGGCACTAGGAGAGGGGGTATGCCAACAAGGCTGAAGTCTCAAAAGGGGTATGCAAATATTTCAAGTTTGGGAAACACTGAATGACAAGATTGATAATTGTTAAAATGGCAGGCCATGAGGAACCCCTGCACATTCTGTAGTGAGTGGTTTCTCATTTTGGCATACCAAGCACATTGATCTTTCTTTGCAAACAGTTTTGTTTCATCTGAAGCATTGGGTTTTACCCACGAAAGCTCATTTATTAGGCTCCAAGGTGCTAATGGACTGCTTGTTACTTTTGAAGCTACAGACTAATATGGCTACCCCTCAGAGCTTTGGAGAGCGCATCAGCTTTATTTCTAGCTCATTCAGTACCATCAGGGTATAATTTAAGATGTTTTGTGACAACCTGGCATCATTAACCCAAGCCCCATGAAAGAAGCTAGGGAATTTACTTCCTGCACTGCATGAGTTGGTCACGTCATCAACTGTTGCAGACGCAATGTACATACGTCCTGTTATCCGGATTTGAGAGTCTGTTGGGATGTTACCACAATCTGGTTGGCTATTGAGAGAAACAAAGCTGATAATCATTCCTTCTGCAGTTCAATTTGTATAGAGATGCTAATTCCCAGAAAGAAACACACACACACACACACCTGGCTCTGAAGAGACAAAACTCATAATTAACTAGGCCACATTGCTCAATGCTGTATACATTAATGCAGTAGCTCTTACACTGTTCTTTTAACAGAGGCTCTGTTAAGCACCTTCAACTAGTAGAGCAGAGATCTGCAACCTTTCGTAGGCAGAGTGCTGAAATTTGACCCTGTGACCCCTATGTACGGTCCAAGTGCCGGTGATTCTTTCTGAAGTCACTCACAGTCCTACTTATAACCGCTTCATTAATAAACAAATTAAAATGAAGAGCTTTACCATTTAGGTGGTGGTTGGTAGCATTAGCTGATCTTTTGTTAATCCGCAGGCAGCATGGCTTTGAGCAAGCTCCCAGCTGCATGGGGGATGAAGGGCGAGGCTGAGTTCCCCCACCTCCCATGCCGATGAAAATTGGCTCATGAGCCACTCTTAGCACATGTGCCTGAGATTGCAGACCCCGGAGTTAGAGGAACTGTTTCTACCAAAATACTGAAAATGCACAACTGAAACAAGAAGTGGGCTTGGCCATTCTAAAAATTTGCAGTTGGGCATCTGTCAGTCTTCAAGCAGAGTTCCATCACTGAGGCTGGCACTTAGAAACTGCAGTCTAGTAAATTTCTTTGTTAATCCAAGCCCACTGTTCTTGATTACATCAAAATTGAAGGGGTAGAAAACAAACTGGAGGAATAAACTGTCAAGTGAAAGAAAGAGGTTGGAGATGCAGGCACTACAAGAAGATCCAGTACTACTACTACATTCTTTTAATAGCAATGCCTCTTTTCTACATACATATCACACAGAACTGGAAAGGACCTTGAGAGGTCACTGAGTCCAGTCCCCTTTGCTCACAGCAGGAGCAAGCACAATCCCTGACAATTTTTTTTTAATCTATTTGCCTCAAGCCCCTAAATGGCCTCCTTAAGGACTGAACTCACAACCCTGGGTTTAGAAGGCCAATGTGCAAACCACTGAGCTATCCCTCCCTCTGTTTTATGTGGCTTTCCAGCAACAGATCTTACAATCTAATGTATTTACCCTCAAATACCACAGCAAGCTAAGGAAGTGCTATTATCCCCATATTACAGATGGGAAACTGAGGCATAAAGGGTTTAAGTTACTTACCCAAGATCACATAGGAAGTCTATGGGCTAACACCATGCAGGGAGGGAATGATAATTGCTCAGCTACAAAAAGAAATGAATATAACCAAGCTGTTATCTAGCCCATTAAAGCAGAGGCCTTGTAAAATCTTTTCCTCCTTAATATTTCATAAATTTACTTTTAAAAAGCCACATCATCCTCTTCATCATATAAAGGCACTAATGATGCTGCAAGGAAGGTTGCAGGATAGTGCGGGAAAACCCATGTAACAGGATCTCAGTTTTAAGAGGTTCATAATTTGACAATTTAGAATGCCTCAGCCTTAGCATGCACGATTATAAGCAACATTTCCGCATATAGCACCACAAATGTACACAGCTCTTAACATGGTAATTGAAGACAACATGTGTCCAGAACAGCTTCCAGTTCAAACTAAAAATGGCAAGACAGAAGAGGAAAGAGATTAGAGCAATGAAGGGAAAGATTGTACATGATGGTCATGAAGATACAGTAGAATCACAGAGTTACAAGCTGTCCAGTCAACCACCCACCCACCCACCCACCCACAGAGTACATTACCACATTAAACAAACTACTGAAAAAAGGGAAAGCAGCATTTCTGTTACACAGTTAAATTTCAAAGTATCAAATCAATGTTAAGTTGGCTGAAAGATCACATTTTGTTCAGAGACTCGAAGGAGGGAGAGTTGTGATGAAGTGGGGGATTTGGGGTTTGCATGCAGAGGGGGTGGTACTCAGTGTCCCTGAGTGTTACGGCCTCAACACAGGGAGGAGGAGGAGGAGGAGTTGCTGTTGCAAGGAACAGGACAGAATGGAGACCCCAGTTCCTGGTGACCAGGAGACCCAGATTGGATTGGATTCTGTGTTCAGTGCTCAGTGAGCCCTCCTGTTTTATGTTGGCTGAGAGTTGCTCCAGTCTGGAGAACAAGGTTATTCCCACTAGCAGTGGAGGTCCAGGGATGGTGAGTGCAGAGCCAGTGGACTCCCAGAGAAAGGCCTACAGCTAAGACAGGTGTGCTGAAGGCTCAGAGAGGTGCCGTCAGACTTCATGTGTGCCATCATTTATGCCGGTGACCACAGTCACTTACAGCTGTTTTCCTCACTTTCCATTTAAAGACTGTTTGTCCATATCTTCCATGAGATGTCCAAATGCAATTCAATGTGCACTAGCCTTTCTGACACCTATCAAAACCTGGTAGTTCTCCAACAGGATCAACAAGCTGTTCTGAGTGGCTGAAATCTTCCACATGACTCTCCATTGAGCCTCATCATTGAAGCTGGGTGTAAGGGTCTTGATATAGCTCCTTAGAATGTGGCAGGGTTTCAATCTCATCTTTGGAGAGTTCTGAAAGTCATGGAGCAGTGGAATACTTGCATTGATATGGTTAAGAAAGCAAGATGTCCGAACAGCTCTTCTAATCCATGGAGGCTGGATGAGCGATATTGGGAGATACAGCACAAATCAAGCTACTTACCAAGCATATTTTGGTTTTATAATATTTTGTGTAAATGGGAACCTTAATTTTGGAATTTCCTGATTTTTGTGCTTTTAAAATGACATCTGCCAGATGTGTATATTTCATAATTGCAGATGTAAACTTCTGTTTTACAAAAGGAGATCACTGCCTCACAGCTGCATGTGGGTAGACTAGAGTGATAAATGAAAAAAGCCACGGCGACAAGCAGTCTTTCAGCATCTCAACCACAATTTATCTGTTGAGTATAGTAAGGAGATATCCAACAGGATGACCAATCAATTGTAGCAAAGAACTCATTAGTATCAACAGTACTGCAATTCTCTTTGGTGTTGAATTGCCTTCTGCTCTGTGCAGAAAAAAACAATGCATTACTGTATCTGAATGTGTTTCAGGTGCACAGATTAACATCTGGTATGTATGCTCAACAGGAGCCTTAGCAGGGAAAACAACAATACGAACAGTCAGATCAAATTTAGCACTGATTTATACCACACACAACTCTATGGAAATCATAGGGACTTCTGGGGTATGAGTCAGGAGAGTTTTTTGTTTTTTTTTTTTTGTCCCCAGAGGCAAGGGGAAGAAAGAAAAAGTAGTAGTAGTCTAAGCTCCACCCATAAACGTTGCACTCTTGAGATGCCAAAATGACATGCCGCTCGAGGCAGATTGGTCATCAATTAAAAATATGATCTTGCACACTCTTTGGGATCTGCTGGGCCCCTGGAGTTTAGTTTGCTAATGTTCAGTCATGGATTATACAATACCCTTATGATATATGAGCACTTTTCTAGCAGCAGTGACTGGACAGAGTCAGGCAGCTCCATAGCATGATTCTTTGCTGTGTCTTTGCATAGGGGACCAGCAATGCTTGTGGTTTCCTGACCCCAAGCAACCAGCTCTGACATCAGTTAGAAATGCATGGAACAGCAAAGGAGGACTGGACATAATAGTTTCATTTATTTATATAGTAATAGTGCTTAGGAGCCCCACAAAAGACTGGGGACCAAATGCGCTGGGTGCTGTGCAAACATTATGTGGGGGAGGAGGTGACTGCACCACCTGCCATTAACGTTGCCAAGCACATCCATTTGTAGGGCCCTGTTTTATGTTGCTTATGACTTTGTCAAACTAGCCTGTGGGATGAAATTTTCCAGGCCAGATGCCTGACTCCGGCAGATTTTTTTTAAACTTTCAGCCATAAGAGTTGAGCCATTTCAGAGAACAAACCTACTGGAAAACACACTGTGCTTATGTTCTAAAATCTGATGATCTTTTATTTGAACAGCCCTTTCTGTGTTAGGAAGTTGCACACAAAATGTGTATGTACAGTAAAAGCTCATTAACATTATAAAGTCCAGCACTCAAAAGGAAAGAAACAGCAGAATGAAAATTTGCCTATAAATCCTTAATTTAGTTCCCTTGTGCTTATTAATGTTAATACATAGATGGACCAGCTCTGTAAATACATCAGGGTTGCAGAGTGAAGGAGTCTGTTGCCTGTATGGTTTCAGAAGCTGGGAAGTTTATAGTGAAAGAGAGAGAGGATTGTAGACAGAGAAAAGGGAGTCTTGTGGTTAAGACAGTTCAATACTGCCCTGGAGAAATCTATTCTTTCCCTGACTCAGCCTTAGAGTTCCTGGGTCATGCTACACAAGGTATGTAAACCAATTTTTCACAGGTGGCCCCTAATTGTGCACTCTTTGTTTTCTGGATATAAACACAAGACCCTGGAGTCTGAATTGCAGAGGTGCTGAACACTCATGGCTGCAAGTGAAGTCAATGGAAGGTGTCAATGAACAGAAGTTATCATTTAAAATGAAATACTCTGAAAAATCTTGTCCTAAGCATCTCAAACTGGGCATTTCAACTTGATGAATACTTTAAACATTAAACTCTCTGTGCCTCAAGTCCATATTGGAATTATATGCAGTCATTTCATGGGGGTGTGTTGAAAAATATCATTTGTAAAGCACTCGGATAATAATACAGCGATAAACACTATAGAAAATACCATGAGAAAATTAATGGTCTTTAGAGCAGGTTTTGAACAGCGTGCAGTAAATGAGGTTATAAAATATGAGGATAAAACAAAACATTGAAGAACTGCTTACTGAGTGTCCGTCACTATCCTATGCATATAAAGAGGAAGGAAACCTGTGTAAAGAATAGTCTGAGATCATGTAATTAATGTCTACACCATAATGCATATGTACAAAGGTACCAAATTAACCTTTGAGGCAACCTCAACTCCAGCATTAACCTTTGCACAGACAACCTCAACTCTGGCATTTCTAAAACCTGTAAATGTACTTTTAATATAGCACAGGTGTTCATACTACAGTAGGAGACTGTCTGCCCCAAACACTTTACAATCTAAACAGACAAGACAAATGGCAGGGCTATAAGAGACAGAGTAATCTTTATGGGCTTGCCTGCCCAGTGCATTAGTGCACTCAAGAGGGGTCTAAGCTCTGGTGGGAACTAGAAGTTTCTTGGAACAAATCTTGCTGAGGAAATGCTACTTAACAACCACTAGTTTAATGAAAGCAATGTTTCAAGTAACAACATCCTTGATACCCCTACCCTGTCTAGCCAATTTTGGTGACTACTCCTAGATCCTAAGAGGCTGAACCCAAGAAGATAAGTACAGACAGAAGGATGGAAAAAAAGAGTAATAGTAAATGGGTTTGCGTACCAGAGTGCAGTAAATGTCTTTATGTCTGTATTGGGTCAGAAACAAGGGCTAGCTAAAATTGTAATAACTAGCCCCTCCTGCATCCCTGCTGCATTGTTAAACAAATGGTGAAGTACATACGGTTGATACTGGCTGATTATATAACCCACAGGGTTAAATAAAAGGTTTGTGAAAACTAAAACTTTACACTGTTGGATTAGGGATTCTTTTTCAAGGGATATTAGTTAGCACATGCTAGGAGACATATTCAGAAGCTATTTACAGGAATTCAACCATGCAATTTAGTGTGCAAAAATGTAAGTGAAATTGAGTAGCTTTTTTTTTACTCCTTTATCAGGATTACATGCAAAAAATGGGTATTTACGTGCACAAATAACCTGATAATTCTCTTTCCCAGAGAGTCCTGATCCTCATATAGGGATGGAAAGGACAGGCACTGGCTTTTCCTCCCTCCAGTCCTGAGTAATGTCTCTTCAGCATATACAGGCTACAGACAGAGGAGAGGGCAGACCTGGGTGACTGAGACTTTGTCACAGAGAATTCTCACCTCTTGTGAGAAGCACTGTTTCAGAGACTTGGAACCCAGAGGGACTAGACACACTGACTGAACTCTGTGCTTCTGAAGTGACAAAAAAAACAGGATTTGGCCCTGTCATAGAAATATGATGTGATGGGCCTTGTTTCATTGTACTGTAGAAACCCTGGAAAAATTGCAGGTTGGATGGAAACATTTTTATTCCAGTTTTGCATTTTTCCCTTTGTTACCTGTTTGTTGTACTCATGACTATTCATTTGATTTATTTACCATAATCTCCCTTTGTTGCTGTTACAGATCCAGACTAAACACAGTTACCACTCCGATATATAATTTCACTTGTAACTGTTAAGACATTTTTAAAGGAAATTAAAAAAAATTCTGTGACACAAGAGAAGTAATGAACTTATTACACCCCTGTGAAGTTGCTTTAAATTCTTAGCTTCCACTGCTCATCAGTCATAGAATATGAAACAGATTGAGAAGATTTGCATACTGGCTTATTTTCTGAGGCCTGTATCTCTGAACACGATGAAAACGGACAGATTTTTCCTGAACTTTGTAGTGGAACTCTCAACATTTTAAGCAAAAAAGTCATGACTGAGTAGTTCTCTCTTCTCTTAGACCAGCTGACAAGAGAAACAAAAGGAAATGCTCCAGGGAAGTAGTCTGCTAACGTCAACAAGGGCAAGATCATCATTAGTAGCTGAGATGATAGGTTACCACATGGGAGCAACATAGCGATCCAATGCGAAGCATACTTACGTCAGGGGAATTATTTCATTCCCTCTGAAGGAACCCTGCGGTAACTACAACATACGTACATTTGTATTAGAGACGTATGTTATTTATTTTGCCTTAGGGATTGAAAACAAGAAACTTGAATATATTCTGTGTTGATTAAATAAATACTGTAACCGAATAAAAATGACAGAAT
The DNA here is from genome assembly GCF_033958435.1 of Carettochelys insculpta. NCBI lineage: Eukaryota > Metazoa > Chordata > Testudines > Carettochelyidae > Carettochelys > Carettochelys insculpta. The sequence continues at coordinate 84,216,314 of NC_134139.1, read as the reverse complement.
AAATCCTTGATAGCAGTCATTTTAAGATATTTCCACTGACCTATTTGTAATCAAAGTCCAACACTGACTGGATGTGTGTTGTATATTACAGAATAATGATATGCAGACAATTCAAGATTATAGTCTTTTTGGAAATGGCAAATTAAACTAACTTCATAACAGCTCACAAAGAACCTGAAAGATTTAGCACTGATCACCCTTTTTAGCAATATCACTAGAAGGGGTGAAAGATCTTCCTCTGATATAAAAGAGCAAATTCTTAGAATAACAATAGTTATAATTATAATGTTTGTAAGGGAGTAAAATGTGTAATTTCAAAAATTAATGCAACCATGTCTGAAAAAATATTTATTTATAGCTTTTTAACTTCTATATTTACAGTTTTCCTAGACAAAGCCAGTAATGAAGAGAGAATGCAGAGGGTACATAGAAAAAAAACTCAGCAAAATGAGCGGTTCAGTTGTGCAGTTACTGCACCAAACCACTGAAACATTCGTAGTTGTCCAAGTCTTGTCACTTAATCAACTGATTTCATAGCTATACCTGTTAATTTTAAAGTGCTAAATAGCCATTAAGAAGAAGGGCATAATACTCTTTTACTGATGTTGGCTGTACACATGCAATATGATAATAATCGATTTAGGATTAAAACAAAAAAGCAGAAAAGTAGCATTTTAAAGACTAACAAAATAATTTATTAGGTGAGCTTTCGTGGGACAGACCCACTTCTTCAGACCATAGCCAGACCAGAACAGACTCAATGTTCAGGCTACAGTCTCAAGAAGTGGGTCTGTCCCACGAAAGCTGACCTAAAGACTAAATTATAAGAATATAAGAACATAAGAATGGCCATACTGGGTCAGACCAAAGGTCCATCCAGCCCAGCATCCCATCTGCCGACGGTGGCCAATGCCAGCTGCCCCAGAGAAGGAGAACAGAGGACAATGATCAAGTGATTTATCTCCTGCCATCCATCTCCTGCCCTTGTTATGAAGGCTAGGGCACCATACTTTATCCCTGGCTAATAGCCATTTATGGACCTAACCTGCAAAAATTTATCAAGCTCTTTTTTAAACCCTAATAGAGTCCTGGCCTTCACAGCCTCCTCGGGCAAGGAGTTCCACAGGTTGACTGTGCGCTGTGTGAAGAAAAATTTCCTTTTATTAGTTTTGAACCTACTACCCATCAATTTCATTTGGTGTCCCCTAGTTCTTGTATTATGGGAAAAGGTAAATAATTTTTCTATATTCACTTTCTCCACACCATTCGTGATTTTATATACCTCTATCATATCGCCCCTCAATCGCCTCTTTTCCAAACTGAAAAGTCCCAGTCTCTCTAGCCTCTCCCCATATGGGACCCGTTCCAAGCCCCTAATCATCTTAGTTGCCCTTTTCTGAACCTTTTCTAATGCCAATATATCTTTTTTGAGGTGAGGAGACCACATCTGCACGCAGTACTCAAGATGTGGGCGTACCATAGTTTTATATAGGGGAAGTATGATATCTTTTGTCTTATCATCGATCCCTTTTTTAATAATTCCTAACATCCTATTTGCCTTACTAACTGCCGCTGCACACTGCGTGGATGTCTTCAGAGAACTATCCACTATAACTCCAAGATCCCTTTCCTGATCTGTCGTAGCTAAATTTGACCCCATCATGTAGTACGTGTAATTTGGGTTATTTTTTGCAACATGCATTACCTTACACTTACCCACATTAAATTTCATTTGCCATTTTGCTGCCCAATCACTCAGTTTGCTGAGATCTTTTTGTAGTTCTTCACAATCCCTTTTGGTTTTGACTGTCCTGAACAACTTGGTGTCATCTGCAAACTTTGCCACCTCACTGCTTACCTCATTTTCTAGATCATTGATGAACAAGTTGAACAGGATCGGTCCCAGGACCGACCCCTGGGGAACACCACTAGTTACCCTCCTCCATTGTGAAAATTTACCATTTATTCCCACCCTTTGTTTTCTGTCTTTTAACCAATTCCCGATCCATGAAAGGATCTTTCCTCCTATCCCATGGCCGCCTAATTTACATAAAAGCCTTTGGTGTGGGACCGTGTCAAAGGCTTTCTGGAAATCTAGGTATATTATGTCCACTGGGTGCCCCTTGTCCGCATGTTTATTAACCCCTTCAAAGAATTCTAATAGATTAGCTAGACACGACTTCCCTCTGCAGAAACCATGCTGACTTTTGCCCAACAATTCGTGCTCTTCTTCGTGCCTTGCAATTTTATTCTTTACTAGTGTTTCTACTAATTTGCCTGGTACTGATGTTAAACTTATCGGTCTATAATTGCCAGGGTCTCCTCTAGAGCCTTTTTTAAATATTGGCGTTATATTGGCCGTCTTCCAGTCATTTGGTACCAAAGTGGATTTAAAGGATAGGTTACAAACCGCTGTTAATAACTCCGCAATTTCACATTTGAGTTCTTTCAGAACCCTTGGGTGAATGCCGTCTGGTCCTGGAGACTTGTTACTATTCAGCTTATCAATTAACTCCAAGACCTCCTCTAATGTCACTTCAATCTGAGTGACTTCCTCAGATTTGTCACCTAAAAAGGCTGGCTCAGATTTAGGAACCTCTGTAACATCCTCAGCCGTGAAGACTGAAGCAAAGAAAGCATTTAATCGCTCCGCAATGGCACTGTCTTCCTTGATCGCTCCTTTTATATCCTTATTGTCCAAGGACCCCACTGCTTTTTTAGCGGGCTTCCTGCTTCTAATGTATTTAAAAAACATTTTACTATCGTTTTTTGAATTTTTGGCTAGCTGTTCCTCAAAATCTTTTTTGGCTTTTCTTATTACATTATGACACTTAATTTGGGAGTGTTTATGTTCCTTTCTATTTTCCTCACTAGGATTTGACTTCCACTTTTTAAAAGCTGCCCTTTTCTCTCTCACTGCCTTTTTAACATGGCTGTTTAGCCATGGTGGTTCTTTGTTAGGTCTCTTACTGTGTTTTTTTTATTTGGGGTATACATTTAAGTTGGGCCTCTAGTATGGTGTCTTTAAACAGTTTCCATGCAGCTTCCAGGGATTTTAGTTTAGTTACTCTACCTTTTAGTTTCTGTTTAACTAGCTTCCTCATTTTAGTGTAATTCCCCTTTTTGAAATTAAATGCCAGAGTGTTTGACCGCTGCGGTGTTCTTCCCAACACAGGAATATTAAAAGTTATTATATTGTGGTCATTTTGTTAGTCTTTAAAGTGCTACTTTATTGTTTTTTTGTTTTGATAGTTCATAGACTAGCACGGCTTCCTCTCTGTTACTATTCAACATGCAAGGCACTGATTTAGCATTGTGCCATAATTTTTTATTTTGATAAAAATTAAATAGTATTTACAGACCTCATGGAAAAATAATAAAAACTAAATAGCCAAACTTAACTTTCCTGCACTAATTTATTGTAAAAGAGAATAAAATTCCTTCCAGTCTTCCACAAATGAATAGGGGTATATAACACTGATAATCCTTGCCACAGTTACTAAATCCTTACCCTTTCCTAACTGTTTTTTTTCCCCCCAAGGTCTCCTCCCTGGAGCTGTTAAAGACACTCAAACAGTATCTTTGTCTAACGATTTCCTCCTTAGAGTTGGAAGCCCACAATCAACTTATCAGAAGGCAAATCCATCCTTCCCTGTTGCAATCTGATACACAACAACACTCAGACACGTTATTTCAGTACTTTCCCAAGTCCTCTTTTTCCAACGCCAAGCAAAAGATTAAGGAATTTACATAGTGAAGTTACTATGGTAACTGTTGGGTATCACATTTAGAATGTCTTGAGGCTCTGTGGATTCCAGGTCTACAGTTTGCATTTCCATCCCATGTAGTTAAGATTTTTTTTTTTTTTTGCATAAAGTTTAAGAGGAATCTGCAGTCAGAAGTGAAAAGGAAAAAATGCTCAACTTCCTTTAGCACTAAATCTTATGGGAACTGGTGGGCACTTTATCACTTTGGAAAATTAGACCATTTACACAAATGCCTAAATATACAAGTGAGATCAAGTACAGAAACAAAACTTCAGAACTACACAGAACCACCACTACATAACAATGAAGCAGTAAGCTAGTGATGTACAAAAGGCGAACACTTGAAAAAATAACTAATGGCTGAGAAAAGAAAATGGAAAGACACAAAAGAGGGCTTCATGCAGCTGCTACTTGTTGAATGACTCTGCACAATGGGAGGAAGAATACAGATTCTGGGAACAGTAAGAATCTTAGGGAAAATTATCTATTGCAATTGGCTGTAAATCTGCTTCACTGACCTCTGTGGGAACTCTCTCACCTGCTCTCCTGACAGAAAAAGAAGCAAATTCTGTCGTTCTTACCCAGAGCAAAAGGACAGTGTATCACTCCAAGAAATAATCCCCGTGAATCAACAGGCCTACTTCGGGCTGCATTATCCAATATGCTTCCTGTTTGCCATATGTGAAAAATGGGGCAGTGCAATGTGGCAAAGTGCCACTCAGCAGCGCTGCACACATGGGGTGCCGCCGTGCTCACGTCCCACCAAAAGCACTTGACAGCAGTGGAGGAGGAAGCCCCTCCAGCCCTTTCCCTGCCGCAGCTCCTGAGGCTTTGGCCAGGAGCCACAAGCCATGCCCTGTGATGCTGCCCCTGGCACAACTCCTTCCCAGTGGTTCCTTCTCAGAGCAGCTTCTGTGGCTCTCGCTAAGAGCCACACGCTGTGCGCTCCTGCAGCCGATGCGGCCCTGGCATGGCTCCTTCCCAATGCAGCTCTCGGGGCTTTGCGGCTTGGGGCTGGGTGGTGCAGCTCCGGTGAGCCACTGGAGGTGGGGGGTAGGACGACTGGATGTGGGCAGAGGGGAGGGGCATGTGGCAACTGGTGGACTTCCTTTTGGACACCCCTGATTTAGGGAGTAAAACAGTATTCACCATAACTATAGGTAGCAGAATTTGAGCCAAAATTAAGACAGAATTGGAGGGGAAAAAAGTAAATTGAACCAAAAAAAACGGAGATCTTAACAATATTTTAAAATATGGCTAACAGTTAAGTCAGACATAGATACGCGACCTTGATTTCCATAAAGTCAACATATGGAATAATTCAATTTCTAGAAAAAAAATAAAATATTTGTAAGTTCCTCAGCAAACTTTCACTAGATCAAAAAATTGAGATTGGGCTCCAGGATTCCATGCTCCTACTGCTGAAGAATGGTGAACCACAGCCAATGGGAGTTGCAAGCACCCGCACCTCCATAGGAGCAAGTAAATATAATGGCAAGGATCCATCACAGTCTAACTCTGGTGAACCACCACCATTTTATTGCCTGCCCAATCTAGGTTGAAAGTTAAAAAAGGTCATCCAAAAGTCTAAAATGCATGTGCCAATGATTTTTAATGTAATGTGAGATCTGCTTAATTGACACCCAAATTATTTTACTTTACTGTTCTTTTCACCAACTTGAACTATTAGGCTGGATGGGATTCAATTAGGCAGCATATGATTTGAAAATGTTTTGTCTTCCCTTCCTTTTGTCCAAGATGGTGGACAATGATATTTTACTTTACACAAGGAGGTGAAGATTCCTTGTCACCTACGAAATGTGAGAAACTCAATACATTATGAACAGCTGACAGACTAAGAACACTGAAAATTCACCTTATCTGGAAAATTAACATAAAAAGTTTGTACGTAGATTGCATTGCTAAGATAGGCTGTTTCTTTCACCTCCATTTTTATTAGCATAAGCAGGAGAGCAGTGAAACCTGCCTATTTTAAGCCCTTCACCTCTTATTTGTAGATAAACATTAAACAAAATAGAACAATTACATGACAACAACGGAGAAATTCTTAAATTCCCATTTTTGGAGGACAGTGTCAGTTATGGGTGTTCAACAGGAATGTGTACATTTTAAAAAAAAAATACAGTAAGCACTTTCCTAATGGTCAAGGCCAATGCATGAACAGAGCCAGTAAATGATGCTAAAGGATGATGCCATGAGAGTCTATAGCCCAGTTAAAAGTGTCCTTCTGAAGCGTCCTCAGGTCCAAATTTCTAATTAGAACTCTGAGGAAGATGTAAATATAAATGTAGTGCAACACTATGGAGAGGTCATCTCTAAGCATTTCACTTACAGAAAAGTAAGCTTTACCTCAAGTAGTCAGTGCACAACCTGACACTTAGAAGTTTGGTAAGCAACGCTCCACTGCTTCAGACACAGAGGCCTAAATTAACAGTGGTTGTAATACTGTTTTACCAAATTCTGTGATCTAAGAAATAATGCTTTGAGTCATGCGATTTAAGTTACAAGTGGCATCTGTGCAGATTTCTAATCCTGGAATATGTCTAAAGGAGAACATGAAAGTAGCCTGCACTCTAGCTGAGTGAGCTCTACGTCCTTCCAGAAGGGAAATGGATGTATTTTTAATACTCTTCAACACAGAATCTAACCTCTGAGAGAGGCAATGGAATGTGACTGCCTGACCTTTCTACTCTTCTAATGAGAGACAGTAAGTCATTTTCTGTATCCCTTTAATCTATTCAAACAGTAGACAAAATCCACACACTCTGCTGGGTCAATAGGTTTAGATTTTCAGGAAGAAACACACACATTTCTTTGTGATATAGTTGTAATAGATCCTAGAATCATTTTTGTCTTGCTCTGGCTGAGAGTATCTGAATAAACTTCAGTCACATTTGATTTTGCTGAGTACTCCCTTACTTAGATGAGGGACGGCATGGTAGAGACCTTATCACCCACACCTCTCCAGTCTAGAAGAAATGGACTTGTGATGGACTGGTTGTCTTCGACTGGTTTAGAGCACAGTTTTGACATTCGGAGTTATGCGCTGTTGCAAATAGCTCTCTGGATTATCCCCAAAGGTAAAAAAAAGTCTGTTGCCGAGTTCTTGAGTGGCCATTCATGCTCATCAAAGCTGTTTCTGCTCATTTGGTCTGTCAGCCAACAGCGCAGTGACGAGTTATGACAAATGTAGTGTACTGTGCACCAGTCACACAGATCTAGTGTCTCTTTGCACAGCTGTCTGAAGCATATTTTCTATTTCTTATAAAATTTCTGTGGTGTTGCCAGTGACTGCTTGAACAAACACTACTTAAACCAGTCTGCCATGTAACTGAAGACAAAGAACAAAATAGCTCAATGCATCTCTTCGCTCTAGAACATTTGTACTGAGTTGTTCACGCAGATGTTCCCAGAAATTGGACATTACAAACTATGGGTAACAGAGCTTCAATTCAACTCCTCTGAAGACAATTCAATGCTGAATCCACCATATGAGGAAAAGGAACACAGTGACTATGTTATAAACGTGATATTTGTATTAGCATAGAGTGTCTTGCAAACAAGTATTATGAACACCTCATCTTTAGATACACATACACTTATGTGTATTGCTGAAGACACAAGAACTACTCACTGGAAGAATATAATTGACATGAGTTCTCTTGCAGTATTCTTACAGCTATAAGAATTTTTAAATTTTTCCCTCAGGGAGGGGAAAAAAGTTCCTTTTAATCTGTGTTGGAACTTCGTGTGACTACTTCTGATGAATCTTCATATTATCCAAGTACTTGGAAAAGAGCACCTGTCTGTGACATAGCTTTTGCCAAGATCCTGCAAGGACAACCTGGTGAGCCAGATGTCAAATTACAGGTAGATCTGGGTATCCTGATGCCTCAAATGTGCTGCTACTGCTCAAGGCAATTTGTGAACGTTAAAAGTTCCATAGATAAGCCAAATGCAAAGACCTTGTATTGGTAATGATGATCTCCTCCCACAATAAATCTTAGGTATTTATGATGCAGTGGTTGAAATGTACTAAAAGGTTGGAATAAAATCCCAATATTACTCTCAAAAGGCCCCAGTCCATTCCCCCTGAAGAAACTGGGGGTGGGGGAAGATATCAGGCCAGCTGTTGTTTGATTCTAGGTCCAAGTATTAATCTTAGCGTAACAACAACAGATTGGTTAAGCAAAAAGCCAAAATAAATTAGACATTTTCCAGAGGAACAAGCAGAGATCATCACAGGGTGCAACTCATGTATCTTCAGGATAGCTAGGAAAATAGGTTTTTGCCTAATAAGGTTTCTTTATCTTTCCCAGAGAAGTAGAAGGAACTGGCCTGACTGCCTTACACATCTTTCCTGTATGTTTCACCATCAAAAGTAACATGGCCAGTGTTACATGAAGGGGTCCCTGATCCAAAAGGTCCAAATGAATGTGTTTCAGAGGCGCAAATCGATTAACCTGCACCACCATGGTAACCGTGGATTCTGCAGGAATAGACAGCACCAAGAAAGCATCAAGTTCAGTCACAGAAATGATGGCCTTAGACGAGGGCAGGTTGTGAAGTAAGATGTTCCCCTGTTTTGCAAGATATATGAAGAGGGCATGAGAAAAACGAGGGCAGTATCACAACCAGTAATATGCATTTGGCTGAGATTTTTGTTTTTATTGGCAAGAATGAAGAAAAAAGTCAGATGTCACCTAACTACAGAATTTTGTCTAAGGTTAAAAAAAAAAAAAAAAAAAAAAAAAAAGATTGTCATGACTGCATTTGATCTGGCATTTGCTCCTGAGGAATCCATGAGATCCTGCTTGGTATTGCCTCTCTCGTTGCTCTAATTTCAATATTTGGTTCGAATATAAATTCTTCATTAATCTGTTTGTTATACAGGCCAGATGAATGCTACTGCTTCTTAATAATTTCACCATATCGTTAAAGTTCTGAGGAAAATTTGTAAGGTTTAGCTCATTCATATGACCCTCTGACCAGCCTTTTTTTTTTTTTTAAATAATCTTGCCAAACAGTTCATCCTTTCTTAATTTAGCAACGAAAGAGTTAGCAAATAATTATTATAAACCTGCCAACTTTCCACTCTGGCATTAGAGACAATTACAAAGTAATCCGCAGAAACATTCATCATGAAAAATGGTACAAAGGTGAGCATCTTCAAAGTGGGTTTGAAACTATTTACTTTGGCATTTAATCAGCACCATCACTGTATCTGGAAAGACGGTACTTACACTGATCTGTCTCTGAGGAAACACAATTTCCCTTATCTATTTATAGTTCTTGAGTATTGGTGACCTAACCGATTTCTCTCCATGGAACATTCTGATGGAACGATCGTATCTGTGACTAACAATATTACTCCAATATTATGTTTGCGATAGACACAATGTGAGATTTGGAATGTTCTAATCTGTAGTGTGGTTGACAGATTTACCTATGGGGGTCTCATGCTGAATGGGCAGTCTCCCCAACAGAATGAATGAATAAATAAATACCTTCTGTGCATTTATGGAACATTGAATTGCTATACTAGATCAGGCCAATATTCCACTCAATACTCAACCTCTGTAAATGGACAGTAAAAGATGCTTCAAAGGCAAGTATAAAAAGGTTGAGAGTAAAAATATTTCTGACAATATGAATTACAGGAATAATGCAGAGAGACCAAAAATATGTTGACTACTTTAAATCACAGTTTCAAAAATTTCCACAAAAATTCTGCCTGCTGGTCCTGGTTGTCGTGTTTAAACATCACTGTGGACATAATCGCCCCCGTGAGTCAGGGACAGCATGCTTTTGGCGGGAAAGGTCTCTGTGAGGAAAAATCCCCTCAGACACATGAAGCTTCAAATTGTCATAGCCTGCCAGTTAGCAGCACTCCAACGGTTACTTTTTGACCTTTAGCTCCCCCGGCAACTTGAAAAGGTTCTACAAGATCATCCATATTCATGAATCATGGGTACCCTAGATTTGCATGCAGTGCTCTGATTGGGTGGGTCTGGAGAACTTCCAGAACCTTCCACCAAAGTGAGGACCTGTTTGAAGACTTTGCCTGCATGATAATATTCTCATACATATTCAAGAGAACATTCTATAAAAGCAGGGCTCGAGCCCATTCCGTGGCTCTTGATGGGAAGGCGTGGTTCCACGGAACGTCCACCAGTCCCTAGGCTAGCCTGAAAAGGTGAAGAGCGAAGAGCTGAACACTGCCAGAGCTGAACACTGCCACCTACCAGAGGCACAAGATTGCACACCACTCGCCTGGAAGCGCAAGATTGCCCATCACCCACGCTCCTGTGGCAAGCAGCAACAGTGACATCAGCAGCAAGCGGTGTCCCTGTGGGGAAGCGACCAGCTGTCGAACTGGCCTGCACTTGTGCAGGTGCTGCGCAGCTGGCTCAGCAAAACCCAGGGCCCACCATCACGCTTACCAGTCCTGACTCATTTGCCGGACGTGACACACCGATTGAGAGAAGTATCCTCACTGACAGGCCTGCGCTTTGTGTGGAGCCACAGACGACACCACATCCCCCCTCCAGTCAGTGGCAACGGGACCCCCAGTGGGGTAGCAAGGTTGATCCCCTTGCTGTGTCCCTGCCTGGCAGGGTAACGGCAGTACCCGGGGGCCTGACCCCAAGGCCGGGCCTTGCTGGCCTCTGGCTGGACTCTAATTTAAAAAAGGACACTTAACAAGCCTGTTCAATCTAGAACTGTTATTATTATTATTATTATTATTATAATTGGTATTTATAGACAGGGTTTTTTAATGTTATTTAATTAGTTAAATTATTAGAATTGTTAGTAGTAAATAAGATAAATTTATTAAATTATTTTAGTATAGTAATTCTAGATATTACTTGTTAGTTAATATTCACTTACAGAGGAATTGGTAGTCACTTGCTACCAACTTATTACCAAAATACACACTAAGGTGAAGGCGTGGCCTCCATTCTCTCCTATTTTCTTCTCTGGCTCAATAGAGAGGGAAATCCTCCATTGGCCATCATTAATATTTGGATCAGAGTAGTGACCCGATCCCGGTAGGCGTAAGAGGGGTAGCACCCTCCCCCTCCTTTATTTTAGAAAAGACACATATATATATTTATATAGTTATTCATATTTATATATTTATTATATTTATTACTTTCCTTCAAACTTACCTCTATACAACTTCCTTCAAACCTACCTCAACAACCTATCTCTACACCTAATTTATTCAAAACCATGTCACTTTAGTGTTAACATGAACACCTTGTTTTTAACTCAAGTAAGTGTGTAATGTTGCTAAAATAAGAATGTGCAATAATATTCTATTCCCCCCTTAAGAATTAATACATTTATTGTAACTGTTTGGAAAAAATCCGGTTGTCTGTCTCGTTGCTCCTCCTAGCTCCTGCCTGCCCAAGGGGGGTTCGGTGGGGTCCAGGTCAACCGAGTGTGCACCCCGTCATAAGTCCGCAAAGGTGGGACCTTGGACCTAAAAGGTGGTAAGGGGTTGCTTTGTTGCGTCCTCTTGCCACCCGAGGAAGGCCTAGCATTGCTGTCAAATTTGCAGTACTGCTACAGAGCCTTCCTCAGCACTGGTCAAACTGCATTGATTCATAACTCAACAAATCCCATTCCACAGTTGACATAAGAACTTTTGCTAGAAAAAAACCACACCTTAATACCATATTTTCTAAACTTAATTTACAGACTTTTTCCTGTTTACTACTCTGATGCCATTTTCTTGTATTTTGCAAGATATAGAATGACGGCTAATACAAGCACTGTGGATATCAAAATGTCTCAGACATTTATTCACAATGGGCATGGATATAGCTGTCATTGGAGACTGCCCAGAAAATAAGCTTTCTGAAGAAATGTGGCTGGAGGTGAGATGGGAAAGAGTTTCCAGCAAGGACATTACTACAACAACTTACTAGCATTTGTATGACTCGAAGACTTCACAAGAGGAATAAACAATAGGGGGGAAAAAAACCTGTTCCTAATGTGTATTTAGCACATTCAGGATGACCAGAAAGGAAGCATGAGCAGGCCACCACTTCTTAGCTTATTTAAGCACAGAAAACATGGGGACAATTAGATATTTAATTCCACAGGTCAAAGGAAGTAATCCTCTGATTTTTTAAAATAGGAATTTACTTCAGTAGTCATGACGACTGATTCAATAAATAAATGACTTTTTGTAGTTACTAGGAGTTCCATCAACTGTGTTTTAATAAATGTCTACAAATGTTCCATAATGAGCTTAAAGATGGTGCCTACAAGCCTCTTGGAACAAACTTATCTGATATACTAGTCAAGGAGTACATATCATTATGTGCACTCAGATGTGTCAGAACATTAGTAATGAACATTGAATCCACCTGAACTGAGTCTGTGTAGAAGGGTTACTATAACAGTTTGTGAACCTCCTCTCCTCAACCAATATAGCCCACGGCCTGTCCATGTTCACTGCTAACTACCATTGGTGTCTTAAAGAGTAAAAATATCCCCCAACTTTAACAGACCGATGAAGGGGTGCACATATGCTGAGAAAGCAGCAATGCGATCTTGCTACTGTAACCCTTATCCCATCTCCCATCAGATTTTTTTCTCTCTCTCTGTCAACTCAAATTAGACTGCCAACAGTTCAGTAAAGGACGATGCCTTTGTTTTCTAAAGCATTTAGCTCACTTCTGACAACTAACAAACAAATTAAAATCTAGCTTCCTATTAAAGATGCAAAAGTTACTGCATTGCTCGATATCATTCAGGAATTTCACACTGCACCAATAGAGAACATGAAAAAGGTCTCTCTTTACAGATTCAGTGCACTGCTGCTGTTACAAGTCACAGTGGCATCACACACAAGATGTCACTTGTGCATGACTCCAAGATCACTACACAGCACAGTTGGCAAGGTGAGAATGAAATAATTCCACTCAAAATTGAAGCCATCAACATGAGGTAAGTACAAAGTGTTATTGCTACAGGGCTCGTGAAATGTCCTACAGTTACGACTTGGCCCAAAGTACAGCTTCAACATAACTGACAAGGTCCATGAACAAAATTTCGTAATAGACAAATTTTTCACATAAAGAATATTTTGGTGCATTAACAAAGTCCTCTTGAGCTACAATTATGGTGGCATTGGTTGATGTTACGGATCCCATGTCTTGGCCAGTGATTCTCAACCCAGGGAGGATGTACCCCACAAGGTTAGGTGGAGGTCTTCCAAGAGATACATCAGCTTATCTGGATACATGCCTAGTTTTACAACTGACTAGACTGAAAGCATGAGCAAAGTCAGAACAAATTAAAATTATGTACAGATAATGATTGGTTTATATTGTTCTATATACTATACACTGGAAGATAAATACAATATTTATATTTCAGTGGATTTATTTTAGAAGTGTGTGGTAAAAAAAGACAAAGTGAGCATTTTTTCGGGTTAATAACGTGCTGTGACACTTCTGTCTTTTCATGTCTGTATTTGTAAGTAAGTAGTTTTTAAGTGAATTGAAACCTGGAAAACAGACTCCTGAAAGAGAGAGAATAGACTGGAAAGATTGATAGCCCCCACTGACCTAGGCAACAGAAGACTGCACACTTCACTGACACAGACACTGCTCTGTTGTGGAAATGTAATCTGTGGCCAAATAATGTTCTCTGCTGCTGTAGTTGGCATTAGCACTTACGTTGAAGAGCAAAGGAATTCACCGCCAACAAATACACAGACAATCTTAAGTGGAGCTCACACTTTAGGAGCTGAACAAAAGCTTCTCCTCGTGGTTATTGATTATTTGTTGTTTATTTGAAACAATGAGTTGGATGGTGGATGGACTGAAAGTGCTGGGAAAGATCTAGCATATTCATATATTTTACTAAAGAGCTGCAAATTAAGATGCATTCATACAAGATGTCACTGTAGGTGACAAAGTTTAATGCAGTCTAATTTGCATGTAATTATCAGCATTTATTTAAATTTGTACGTTACACAGAAAAAGACAGAATAACTTGACTTTTACGTAATTTTACCTCTTCAGCGCATTAGAACTGCTGGTGGTTAGTAGGATAAAAAGATGAATTTCACAAACAAGCAATCCTGTAGCACCTTAGACACTGACAAATTTATTAGATCATGAGCTTTTGCAGGTAAATCTCAAGTCCTGAGACTGAAAAAACAGACGAAGGTGAACTTTAATTACTCACAAGACAAAACAGGCTCTCCCTGAAATACTTCCTCAACATCTGATTAACAGAGACTGGGCAGACAGACTAAGGCTTTATTTAACCAAACCACAATATAGATTAATCAAATTCCTATATGACAACACAGCTAGAAACGACAGCAAGAAAACTGACAGCTCTGATTTATTTAATAGTAATTCCTTTGTTACAAACTAAAGTATTTTAAAATTGATGCACTGTGTGTGCATTTCATAGTCCTCTCTGTTGGACAAACAGAAAGCTTGTAAGAGTTCTGAGCTAATTTACGATACACTTACCATTGGCACTCTTTATGAAAAGCCAGTCAGCGATGGAGTGAGCTGTGGATACTTGCCTCTTCCCATAGAGACACAAACATCAATTTGTGGAGCATATTATGTATTACCACTAGCACATCTCCATGGAAAGAGACAAGTTTACATTCAACTTCAGGTGCTCTATGTTCCCAGGGAGATAAGTATGTGGCAATATTCCTGGCATGACTCATCAACATGAACATATTTTTGTATCTCATATATGTGATATATAGAACATATTATCTGGATCTCTGATGCATTTCTTTTTGAATTCAGATTGAATCACTCTGGTCTGGCACTCTTGGGACCTGACTGGTGCTTAACCAGAGAATTTGCCAGACTAAGGGAGGTCAATGCAGAGTGCCTTATGTGGAGGAAGTGAGGGTGGAGGGAAGGGGGTTCTGCAGCACTCCCAGGCTTTGCACCTAGCATGACCCCCACATCTGGGGGTCATACTGCCACTCAGCATCCTGCCTGCTAGACCCCTGCCTGGAGGCTTTGATGCCAGCTCCAGGTCCTGGCTACCAGCCCCTCTGCTGATGCCTGGAGTCCTGGCTGCCTACCCCTTGCTTGGGTCTCAGCTGCAGGGCTCCACTGCTGGCCTCAGACCAGAGCTCTGCAGTGACCAAGACACCCTGCATACTTCTCAAAAATATAAATGGGAGGCTTTGGTGATAGACTGTGAAGCTAACAGTTACTATCCCAGTACTGATACTGTAAGTGGTACATTTCCCAAACAGTTCACAAATTCACTGTTCATTTCACAAGTATTCATGCTTGTGTGGCTATCCTGGGAACGTAAGCACACCAGGGCTGCATCAGGATGAGACAGCATGCTTACAGCACCAATGAAGCATGAACACATGGGGGTTATGAACATGCTGCCATGCCCTTTCCTTTTGCCCAGCTGGATGAGCTATCAGAATTGGAGTGAGTTGTGGAATGCTGCCACGGGAGTAGTGCTCCCCACTTTCTGAATCTATTTACTGCTCTTTCACATACACTGTCTGCAAGCACATTATGAACCCAAAGAACAAACTTGTATTAGCAACTGGACGGTATGAAGCTGTAGAGCTCCCCAAAACAAGCAAACCCTCCACAGGCTCCTTCCCTCCTATGTTTGTGGTCTGACAGCAAACTGCCAGAATTTTAGCACACGTTCGTGTACACACTGATACAAGAGCATTCCTGCTAAACAGAAACATTTGACAGTTAGCTAGCTTTCACACATAAAAAGTCTGTAGACAAGTTGCAAACGATACATCTCCGTGTCCCATCGTTTAGTACAAAGTTCTTCCAAATAAAACCTTTAAAAATGTAAGTAGTACAAAAGCCCAGAAAGTAAATTAAGAGAAAACAAAATCATACCTCACTCTAAAAGCATACAGTTTTGTATTTCCTTTGCTGTACCCTTGCTATTAACATGCCCACAACACATCTGAAAAAAGATTCCTTTTTATATCATGCCCACAGGTACTGAGAAATGACCTACTTCCCATTGATAACAACCCATCAATTACTCTCAAAGACTAGCTTGTGTAGGAAGAGAGGTTGGGGTGAAAGGAAGAAATTAATATAATAGAAGTCAATGCAGTGTACGCTATAGTTGAACAATATAACATGAGGTATCACAAAAGAAACAATCCTCATTCTATTTTGGACCACAGACCATTATTTTTCATGATGCAGCACTGGATATATCTCCTTTTAATATAAGCCCTAAAGGACTAGTGAACAAATTCTCTCTTCTGTGCAGAAGACAACCTCAGGGTTCAGGAATGATTGAATCTTCTGGTGCAGGCCTCCAAGATTTATAGCCATTAAAACACCAACTGTCAACATCATATGTCAAAATATTCAAAGTTAAAGAGACCCATGAGTCTATGAATGTAAACCAGACTCCCAAGTAGCACTTCTCTGATCTATAAATTTCTCTTACAGAAATATTTTGGTGGAAATATTTTTCTGTCAGTTTGTAGGTGTGTGGTGAAACTGATGTTTACTGATATTTATCATAAAAAAGTCTAATTTTTTCAAATCTAAGTATAATATAGCTAAGTTTGGATGGCATAACTGTCCCAATTACCTCTGGAATAAGAGGCACATATATATTGACAAATGAATGCATAGATTCACCAGGACTGAATATGAGAACTCAACATTATGGCTGAATCCTGTCTGAGCTTCCAGATGTCCCTTGGTACCAGGATAGGAAAGTTGGTGTACATTATTCCTGGAGTCCAGGGAGATCCAGAAGACATTTGAGAAAGTTGGCTCCCACTAGAGCAGAAGATGTGGCTTTTTGTGCTTTCATTCTTTCATTCTCTGCAAATTGGTTTATAATTAGGTGACCCCACTTGTCACATGTCCTGTATATGATTTGCAAAATGCTTGCTCAGGTGGTCTTCCAGGATATTCTACAGTCTCGCAAAAAGAGACTTAATAGAATAATTTCATGGCAAATACTCTATTTCTGTAGATGCACAGCTTCTTGACTAATAGGGAAGAATGTTCTTCTCCCTGACAGTGGATATAAAACATTAATATGATGTCTGTTATAGGCTAAACACTCAATCATCTCAGGATGAGAAGGAATGTTGTGCATACCCAGTGAATAGCTCTCAGTTCTAGAATGTTCATATGCATACAGGCTGGCTTCCTGAGAAATCCAAAGCCCTTAAGTCTGGAGATGGTCAAAGGCTACACTACAAGATAAATTCGAATTTAAGGCGGTTAGCTCAATATTACCACATGACTGTCTTCAATCTAAATTCCATCAGCTTGATTTACGGAGCACTAATATCAGGATTACAATATCGCCATTACATGATGGGTATAGCATCAAGCTCAAACTCAGAAGTTCAATTAAAGGCTAGTGTGAAAGTGCCACATCTCAAAATTGAATTTATTAGCCTCCGGAGGTGTCCTGTATGTAACCCACAATGCCTCTCAGTGCTCCGCTCTGGCCGCTGCTCTCAGGAGCTCCGGAAGTAGGTAACAGGAACACCATGAATTTCAAAGTGGGAGCAGCAAGCCTGTGGCTCTAGGCTCATGTTTGTATGAGAGGCTTAGAAATGTCTTTGTTTCTTTGCTATTAGCGCTGTGAGCGCATCTACCCATTACAAATAGCTCCTGCAGGGAGTTTCTGGCTCTGTCTCCACACTTGTTATTTTTTTCTGCACTGCCTGGCGCCAACCGCTGCAACACATGGCAAAAAGGCTGTTGTGGGGTTCGTGCTTGCGCAAATCCCCCTCCCTTCCACACAGGTACCACACAGGCTGGGTTTTTCACACACTCAGTCACAACATGTGGGTAGTCCCCAACCCAATAAAAGGATGTGCCTGCAGTTAAGTGCTGACCATGCTGCCAGGCAGCACCATGTCCTAGCTTGCACACATTTAGGGCTGCAGGGGTGGGAAAGAATTTGGGGGGCTTGCAGCCACCGGGGGTGAAGTCCCCCCCCCAGTGGTCAAGATGGTTGGTGGGGGGGCCTTCAACTGGCCTCCCACTGAACCACCCAGAACCCTAGCAAGGGACCAGTGGTGCTTGCAGCCACCGGGGGAAGTCTCCCCCAGTAGCTAAGATAGTCGGGTGGACTACTTCAGCTACTTCAACTTTCCAACTGGCTCTGCTGCTGCAGACCACAGCACCTCCCCACCACCATAAATATTTTTGTGAGACTACTGTCCATTGCAGACACCTGCTGGTTTGATGTCTGTGTTACAAAATCTTTTTGCTAACACCCTCTATCTGTCTTCATGCTTTGACCCCCACAGAAACGCATGGGGGAGGGGAGTAGTTGAGATACCTGTTTGTGTTATAAGTTCAGTGTCTGATATTTCACTGTCATCACCCATGTTCGCAATGTCTGCACAGTGAAGAGGGAAGTCAAATATCTGTTTTCCTACACTTTTCCATCATCTTTCTTCCCACTTCGAGAATACAGCCAGAGTCCCTGTATTATTTTCCAGGGATCAGATGCAATCACAGGAGGGGGGACACTCAGTGGCTGGCCAGTTGAGAACACGGCCATTGCACAGAAGCCTTATAGTGCACTAGACAGCGAAAGATTATCCCCTCAGCAACTCTTTTTTTCAAAAACTTTCCTACCTTCTCTTTCTTCAAGCTTTTCAGGGTCCCTGTATTATTTTCAGGGATCGGATGTAATCACGGGAGCAGGAGGACACTCAGTGGATGGCCAGTTGAGAATTCAGCTACAGAAGAAAGATATTTCTGCAATTTTTTTTGCCATCTCTGTGGGTGCCCTACTTTTCCTTCCTTCCAGCAGTAAAAATGGAGGTTTGCTTACCATGTGAGGGGAATGAGGAAAATGCAATGTGGGAAGATGATCTCAAGGACCAGCGAGAATACCCAGAATGCTATGGGGATGAGGGAACTGTGGAATATGGACCCACAATGCACTACTGCAACAGTTGATGTTTGCCAATTGAGTGTGGCAGCAATAAGTTGACTTTGTGAGGAGCATGTGCAGAAGTGAGGATGGTCAAATTCAAACTTTTAAACACCAGAATTACAAAAATGATATTCATTAATTCATATTTACCTCATAGTGTACATGAAGCTAAAGTGAGCTCCTCACCTGAGTGGAAGCATATTATCGCCACTAGCACGAATAAATCCTTCCAATTTAATGATGAAAGGACTTCTGGGGCCCAACTCGCACACTCATGTCTCATGAGTATATCAATGGACTTCAAAAAAAAAGTGGACTAAAATGCAGAACTGGTCAGCAAATTCCCATAAGAAGAAAATCTCAGGGATAAAAGAGCTCATGGGAACTGGTAGTTTCTCAAAGATACAATATTAAAAGCACAACTGTAAAGTATCCCATTGTGAAAGTAAGATAGTACAAAGAGAGGCCAATACAGCTCCTTCAGGAGATATTTAATTACCTGAAAATCGAAAAAGAATCCTATGCAAAGCAGAAACACAGACAAATTGTTAAGGAGGCGTTAAAACACACACACCAAAATCAGAAAGGTGAAGACACAAATTGTAATGTAACAAGGGGCACAAATGACAATAACGTCTTTAAACATAGAAGAATCAAGAGAATAAGAACACTCGGTCTTCAGCTTAGCAGTGAAGAAGAGCTTTTAACTCAATGATATCAATGAGGGTGAGGTGTTCAATGCCTATATTGCTTCAGTCTTCTCTAAAAAGCTTAATGGTGACTAGATGCTCAACACAATTAATATCAATCATGAGGGGGAAGTAACATATGCCAGAATAGGGGAACATTCACACAAGTTAGATGGATTCAAGTAGGACCTGATGAAAAGGCATTGTAGGTCAGCCTATCTCAAATGTAGCTAAAGTGGCTGCATGCAGCCAGCTACCTTAGGCTCTTCTTGCAGCCATAGGTTTCTAGAAGGCGGTTGAGAGGACGACAGGGGCCAGGTATTGATGCTTTTCCTGGGGCTGCCAACAGGGGTTGTGCCCTGTCCCCCACAAACATCAGAGGAGCAGGCAGCCATCTATTACCTTCTTGCTCCTGCTACCTCTCTATGCACCTCTCACGTCTTAATTTGTTCTCTTGCTTGTTAGGGCTGATGAAGTCTGTTGTGAAAAGTGGTATGTGTATATTGTTAATATCACTTTTCCCTGCCTTCCAGCTAGCTAGCAGACTTATCAGCAAGCACGTCTAAAAATTCAGAAATCAAAAAAGCAAATGAAACAACATTTAGATTTAGTAAAGAACAGATACAACCATACATTACTTTTATTAATGATCCTGCAAACAAAAGCACTAAGTAACTGCCCCACTCTGGCCAGAAAATGTTAAAGCAAGCTGGAGGGAGTCTATGCAGCACCATGGTCAAATAAAGAGAGGCTTGCAAGGAGCCAATGAGAGGGCAGCTTGCTGAAGCCATCTTCTTTTAAGGACCTGCTCAACAGAGCAAAGAGGAGTTGGGTCCTGATCAGGGAGGGTATGGGACTGGATCCCAAAAGGAAGCAAATCAGAGAGAACAGGGCTGGACAGGCTCAGGGGAGCAGAAGAGAGTCTCCAGCCTGATTTCTGCTGCACTGATGCCCTTAGTACAAGGAGGATAGAAGGGGTACAGGGGAAGTGGCCCAGGAAACACGAGTCAGGTAAAGTAGGCCAGGACAAGGCTGTTGCTAGAAGATCCCTGGGCCAGGACCCAAAGCAATGAGCACGTCTAGAGCCCCCCTCTTGTTCTATCCTTTGCTACCAGGAAGAGTGGCCTATAATGACTGTGGCTTGCTCCTGAGGTAAGCAGATGGAATTTGGGGGCGTTGCTAGCTCCAGTGGCAGGTGTACGGACTGAGGACTGCTGATACCCTCAGAAGGGGGTGACAGACGGACTATCAAAGAGGACACTGTGCTCCTGAGAGCAAACTGTTCTAAAGAGAGCCAGAGGTGAGAATGACTACAGGCAACACTGAGAGGGGGCACCCTGTTAAGGATTGAGGTAATTCCCCAAGTGACCAGTAGCAGAGTGTGTGGCAGAAAGTCAAACTACTGCACACTACATAAATAAATTACAAAGTTTTGGACATGCATATATGCATGTATATTTTGGTTTCCTAAAATTAATTTATTACTTAAGAAAAACTCTCTCAGCAGCCACCAGCAAGAGCTGGTAGCTGCATTTTGAGGCCACCACAAATTGCTGAGAGAACCAGTGTCATAGGGTACTTAAGGAGATAGTTGAGGCAATCTTGGAACAATTAATAATTAATTACTTTCAATAACTCATGATCTGTAAGAAAAGCACCAGAGGACTGGAAAAAACAAATTACCTACCTTTAAAAAGGGGAACAAAGAGGACCTGGAGAATTGCAGGCCAATCAGCTAACTGAAATGGCCAAAGAGATACTGGAACACATTATTAAACAATCATTGTGTGAGTTCCAGATAAATACAGTTCTAAGAAATAGCCCATGATGAATATGTCAAGAATAAATCATGCCAAACCAAATTAATTTCCCTCTTTAACAGAGCAACTGGCCTAGTGGCTAGGTGGGAAGCAGAAGATGTGATTTTGATTTTTGTTAGGTTTTTGAAACAGCCTTGCATGATAGTCTCTTGAACAAACTAGAAGTAGCATTAAGATGAAATTACTACCAGATGGAATGCACAGGTGGTTGAAAGGCCATACTCAAAAGAGGAGTCATCAGTGGTTTGCTGTCAATGTGTGAGTGGATATCTTGGGGGATCTCACAGGTAACAGTCCGGGAACGGGTACTATACGATGTTTTCATTACTGACTTGGGAAATCGAGTGAAGAATCTGCTTATAAAATCCAAGGATTGCAAACCATCCAAATTGCAGAAAGTCTGGAGAAAAGCAACAGAAATGATAATAGGTTTAGAAAACCTGCCCTATGAGGAAAAGTGAAAAAACACCTAAGCATGTTTAATCGTGAAACAAGAAGAGTGAGGAGATACCAGATAATCTTCAAACTTGTTAAGGGCTGTCCTAAAGAGGACAGTGTTTAGCTGTGCCTGGCAGGGATGGAGCCTCAGTGAAGGGGCGGGGCCGAGGGCCCAGGAAAAAACTGAAATCAGAGTGGGGTGCTAAAGCTGGAGAACCACTGTCTTAGATAATTTCTGAGCTTCTAGTTAGGGAGCATGGAGAAAAAGAAAAGCACGTCAATAATTTTCTTTAACAATTGAAACCCCCCCCCACCTTCATCTTGTCATCTCTAAAAGATGTAAGTATTTGCTTAACCTTCATCCCACCCTACCCCAAAATCCACAACTTGGCCAGAGACCATGAGTGGAGTGCTTTTACACAAAAGCGCAATTTTTTCAGAAAATTAAAAGCATGTAAAACCACAGGGTTATTCATTCAAACTGTTTTTCAACCTTAATAATAGCACTTATTATGAAGTGAATGCTACAGTATACAACATTTACTTACAAGATGAATTTGTATAGAATAGCTCTGCCATTTAATTACCTTCCTATGTAGACTAATACTCAATACACTAGTTACATGATAGAATGCCACAATCTGTCCAGAGATTGAGTTTGCTGTGCTTCCAGCTTACTCTGAGAGAGATTAGTTAACTTTTCTGCCTAATTTTCTTGGAATAATAAAAACACATAATAGAATGATATAAAATTTCATCTTTGGAGATAAAACTCAGCCAGGGTCTAGAACGTACCACTGATCTCTTTCATGAGCACTTAAATATGAAACGGATATGCAGAATATGCTACAAATCATATTTACAAGCATGCGAATCATAGACGTGAAAGCTCCTAATGTAACCCAAGCAAGAAGTATCAACACTTTAATTTTTCTACTGCGACAGATTAGTGATTGACCTTTCTGTGCAGCGAGCCTGCACATTCCTAATAATATTCCTCAACAATAAATATTCTTCTGTTAGCATCTTTTCTGTTTGTCTTCCTTCTAGAATAATTTGTTCTCTTTTATATTTCTTGTACTATGTGTTCCTCTCATTTTGTTCGCACGTCTCAGAATTGTCTTATTTTATTGAGTCTCTGTTCAATATTTTGTTCTGAGCCATTACTAGATAGATCACTTGCTATTTAATGTGCAGATACAAGGTCTTTTTTTTTTTTTTTTTTTTGGGGGGGAGGGGGGGTTCATATGTATTTTCCCATTCTCTTTTGGTGTCTTCTGTTTTCTTCTTTTTAGTGCCAAAGACGGCAAGGAAAATTTGAGAATGTTGAGAAAGTCAAAGCCAAAGTCAAAACTGGGGTTCGAGAAAGGCTTAGGGTGAGTTCATGCAAGGTAAGTCCCTCAATGGCTATTAGACAAGATTGTCAACAATGCAACCTAATGTTTGAGGTGTCCCTAGCCTCTCATTATCAGAAGTTGGGTATGGATGACACGGACTAGATCAGTGGTTTTCAATCAGTTTGCCACAGTGTGCCGCAAGAACTGTCCAATTGTGCCTTGAAATGTCATCAATTTCCTCACACTGCAACTCTTTACAGAGTGACTGGAGGGGGAAAATTGACAGACCCCGTGCCAGCTGGGGCTCGAGCTGCAAAGCTGCCGAAGTCCCAGGTAGCTCAAGGGTCATCAATTTCCCCTCACCGCAGCTAGCATGAAGTTGGTCTATTCTCCCCTCCTCCCCTCAGTGGTTCTTTATAGAGCCACTGTGAGGGAAAATGCTGACCACAAAGGGCCCTGCTCATGCCAGGAAGCAGCTGAAATGCTGTTTCCTGGCCCAGACAAGATGGCAGGAAGCCCGCCTCCAATCCCTGCGGTGGCAATGGGGAGGGTGGGAGGACAGGAGCCTGTTGGAGCTGGGACTCAATTTAAATGCCACATTCTGGCTCCAAAGGGCTGCTTGGGAAGGGAGCCTGCTTTCTGGAGCCACTTCCCCCAGGCAAGTAATCAAATAGCCACCAAAATTTGCAGTGGTTACTCGTTT
Organism: Carettochelys insculpta; assembly: GCF_033958435.1. Taxonomy (NCBI): domain Eukaryota; kingdom Metazoa; phylum Chordata; order Testudines; family Carettochelyidae; genus Carettochelys; species Carettochelys insculpta. The sequence continues at coordinate 84,192,599 of NC_134139.1, read as the reverse complement.
ACTCAACATCCTTAGAGTGGCATTGAGCAGATTCTGAAAATGTGTCTGTGCCCACTGTCTAAGATGGTTTATTTTGTGGTGTATTTGATCCTTGTTTAGCTTGATGTATGCACTAATGTGCTGCAAACCTCTCTAGTAAGAGTGTTACCATAGTAAAAGTAAGTAAATGTGATGTTTACGAGCAACTGTTTCAGCTGAAAAAAGTGGGCGTGCCATGGAATTCTGTGTCTTGTTGAAGTGTGCCATGTTCCTGAAAAGGTTGGGAACCACTGGACAAGATCACTAAAAGATTGCCTGTTCTGTTCAGTCTTCTGCAGCACCCGGTATCAGTCCCTGTCAGAAAGTAAGATACTGGTCCAGGTGAACCACTGGTCTGCCCAAATAAAGCCATGCTTTTAGAAGGAAAAACAGCTGAGGTGCTTTACAATGGTGCAAATCATGTTTTGCACATCTGACTACAGGCTTCCAAAAACTACATTAATTTCTAAGAACTAAGCAATTTGGAATTGTTTTACAATATAAATATCTTCCTGTACAACTCTGCACAGCCACGAATGTGTATAACCACACCTCCCCGGCACAGGAAAGGGAATTTTCAAAGAACAATAGTGAGCACTCTTTCAACTCAGAGATGCATATTATCTACATATGAAAGGTAATCACTTATTTCTGAATTCCCTTTCTATTGTGCTCACCAGCATTTGCTTACTGTGGGTATTTGGTGAACTACATAATAGTAAATACGAAATCAGCACATGTATGAAAAAAGAATCTAAATACTCAAGTAATCCTCTAAACTTGTATAATAGTTTTATTTTTCCTACTATAGCCTTCTGTACTTGTATAACAGTATTTATTTTGCTACTGTACAGATATAAAAGTATAGACAAAATTTGATGTGTCCAATTAGGACTATTTTTTTGTCAGGATACAGTATGATTTCACTTTTCAGTTTAAAATGTTCTAATTATCAAGCTTAATACAAATCATTCAGACTTTGCTTTTGCAGCCGAACATCAGACTCAAAACATACAAGCAGTGATTGTTTCTGATTATAATAGCATCCTGAGGATGTATTCAACATGTTTGTTTCTTAAAAGATGATGTTCTGCCATTAAAGCTAATATATAGCATATGTGGCTTTCTTTCAGAAATATAAACATGCTTTTTGGCTTATGCTTATTTAAAACATTTTCCTTTGCAAATTCCAAAATGGAATACTGAAAGTGTTTTTGTATGTACAATGGACACTTTAGGGCACTTGCCACTGAAGTCTTGTCAGGATCCTACCTATAATTCACTCTACTGGAGTATTTTATTAACATGTAGCATGTTAATATAACATATATCATTAATAGCACTGCTCCCATAATTTATTAATTATGGTTTCCTCATCTGTAGGTTGGGGAGCACATTACTTCTGTATCTTACAAGAAGACTGGGATCACTAATGAATATTTATATAAAGTTTTGAAAATGTAAAAAAAAATTGTTGCATAACTAATACCTTGAAGGACGTAGTTTCTCTTCTCCTTGATTAAGTTATTTAGATACCACCTGACCTGAATGAAGATTGCTGATAGTCACGATTTTGTAAATTGCTCCAGACTTTCTCCATTTAATTTATGAGATAATCCTGACATGGTAAAACAATGCCAAAAGGCAAATTGAGACTCCACCATCAGTTTGAAAATACACTCAAGCACTACACCTGAAATCTGGGTTTGGATATTCAATGAATATGCAATAATTTGCTTCCTAATTGGGCTCACAGAAGTCTCAAACGGTTGTTTTTGGAACTTTTAACTTTATCACTTTCAAAATGTTACTTATAATAAACACAGTTAAATTTAAGAAAATCCTGGCACAAAATCAGAGACTTCTACTTACTTCTCACAAAGACACTGAGGAAAAACTGTAACAAACTAACTATTACAACTAAAATCAAGTTACATAGACCATCACAGTCAATATTCTCCTTTCCTTTGTTAACTGGTTGGCTCAATACAACTTGAAGCTTGCTTCCACAAAAGACATAATCATAATAACTTTTTCAGGTCAGACCCAAATGTATGAATAAGCATCATAAGATAATAGCAGCAGAGAAATTCTAAGCTAATCAAAATAACTTCCACATAAACGGTCATGTGCTCTGATCTGAAACACTATCCAATAATAATAATCATAAGAATAATAAAAAATAAAGTTCCTTCCACTTTTCAACACATACTCCGACTCAGACTATAACCTACATTTCACTCTGAAGATCCATCCCTGCATATATAAAAATGATCTTTTTCTTACGGTGCCAAGATACTATTGTGAACTAAAATAATCATTTTCCCAGTAGCATCAAAGTACTTACTAATCTGTAGGAAGTCTGACTCAAACTAGTCCGTTAGTCATTACTAGGCTATTCTGCACCCTATTCTTCAAAGCTCTGCCTATAGATAACAGTACATACAGTTCTATTTGGTATCACAGGTCACATGAATATCAGTCAGAATAAAAAGTAAATCAAACCTTTAGCTCAATACTTGACACGGAAGAGCAGTCTTCTGTATCTGTAGACAGATTATAACTCTGAAAAGTGTATTCATTAAAGTCGCACTATAGCTAAAACAAAACCACAAAAACAATGAATGAACATCTAAGCCACCAAACAGTATGTACCCACAACTCTTCCTCCTCCTCCTCATGGGCCTCTGACCATTAGAACAACCCCTATATATCAAAGAAAATAAACTGTATCTTTACACATGCAGAATGCTGTCCAGGCAGTAAAACCTTTCACGAGATTCTTAGCGCCATTACTACAGATGCACCAGATTCATTCACTACTATACTTCTTGCATTATTCTAGAAAAAATTTTTGACTCGTCTTTGGGAAACTGGCACTATTCCATTTAGTTAAATAACCGGGAAGATCTTTGGAAATAGTTTTTGCCTTAAAAAAGATACTCTCTTTTTTGTTTTTTGGTTTTTTGCATTCATGGTACAAAAATCAGGCTTTCCCCCCACAACCTATCATACTACAACCTCACATACACCTTGCTACTGTGATCCTGAACTTAAACAGAATTTCTTCCCAACAATCTCCTTCTCTGATGTCTGGATGATGGTTTTCTGCTGCTGTTTTATTCATAGTTTTCTAGGAAAATATAAACATTTCCTGACAATATGTACTTGTAATTTTAGTTTCTCTTCATGCCTCAGTGTTTATAACAACATGACTTAATTTCATCTACAGACATTGTTTCCAAGGCTGCTAACTACTATACAAGCCAAGACCTTTGAACTCCCAGCTCCAATGAATTCAAAGGGGTTCCAGGTATCTATTCATGTACAACAGCTTGGAGGACTGAAGCATTCGTCAACAAATTGGTTATGAACAAGTCCAATCATTAAAAGGAGAAGAGCTCTGTGTAGCTCACAGTCTGTCTCTTTCACAACAGAAATTGAGTATAGAAGATATTACCTCAACCTTCTTGTCTCTCTAATGTTAAGTATATGTAAGTATAACACTGACTGTGAAGCAGCCCACAGCACTGTCCCATAATTCAATACACTGCTTTTTGTAATATCCTTACAATCCATGTGTCACTGCTCACATCCAAACTCCTTATAATTCATGATGCATGTAGGAATTTCTGAGGTTATACAGCAACTATTTTACTGAAGGCTACATATTAAGCAGACTAACTGTATTCCAGTATTTCAGCAATTTTAGAGGCAAGAAGCCAAATTATGTTCTCAATGAAGTTGCTCCAATGTAACAAAGATAAATACTTGGCTCAAATGTTCATATTTATTCATTTTCTGCTACAAAAATATTGGATTAAACTTCCAAAAATTAATACCAGTACATACAACTAGAAATAGCTAACAGCTAGAAAAAAGTAAGGAATAGTTAGTCTTTTTTTATTCACTTCATTAAAAACTGTGTAACCTTGATGTGTAAAAGCTACAAAACACAGGATGCGAGAACTAAAGCGGGTTGTTTTAAGGAAGGGAAAAGGAAACACCAATCTATTTAACATTAATGTTCAATAACAATTAATAATTTTTTTTTACCTTCCTGTCTGTTGTTTTTTCTCTTTAGCCATTTTTCCACCGTCTCAGCACTTACACTTTCTGACACAAATTCATCCAGTACCTGGGGGTGAAGAGAAAGATAGGCCTTCACTTTTTCATCTGTCAAACCTGCAAAAGAGCAAAAGAGAATAGTAGTTGATTACATTATTCCTTAGGGTAATACTTAGAGACCCCCATCTGCAACAGGGCTCACAGTTGTGCTTGGGGCTGTAAAAGTACAAATGTAGACATGATCCATGACCTGAAGCATTTACAATTTAAGACAAGAAGTGAAATACAAAGAGTGGAAAAGGACCCATTAATGGAATATATTCATGGAATATACTCTTCCTCTAAGTTGACATATGGTAGAACATGTAAAGGCTGTTGTGGGTGCTGTTGGAGAAAAGTACAGGAAGGAAATCCAGGCTGAAATCCCCAACGCCAGTGATTAGGGTGATTTTGGGGGGAAGCACAATAAGAAACAGGCTGGCAGGAAACGGAGGCAAGGCCAGCACAATCTCAGGGGCAGTATGGTCTAAACAATAGGTAAGCAAGAAGATTTTAGCAGGTGCATTTTGTTAGACTGGAGAGACGTGATGTGAGAAGGACCAATTGCAACAGGTGGGGTATTAAGGACCTAAACTGAATTTGTGAAGCAAGGACGAAGATTTTAGAGACATTCTAGTGGAATCTTTGGATGCAGCCAGGACCTTAGGGCGAAGGATAGCGAGGAGTCAAAGATCACCCTTGGGATACAGGTCTAAACGATAGGGTGGCTGGTGACATTTCCATCAGTAACACAGAGAGCATGAGCATAGAGACGGATTTGAACGACAAATCAAGAGTCTGGTTTGGGCCAGCCTGAATTTAAACTGACAGTCATCTGGGGTGATGTAAATGGAGAGAGAGGCTGAGATGTGGGGTTGGATGAAGAAAGGTGGTTAGGAGTGAATGTGTCTTTTATACGGTGTCAAACTTAAATAGCAATAATGGCAATAACTACAATAACATGTAACATCAAAATTAGGTGGGAACTTAAAAAGGCAAAAAGTTACAGATGTAACTTTAGAAACATAAGCAATATTCTAACCAGCGGGCAACCATTATTTTAGAAATTCAGCTATGCAGAGATTTAAATACATTTCTTCACCGTATCTGACAACAGGAACCAATGGTATTTTAGAAAATGCAGGTCAGCCAAAATGTCAAATCAGAAATTCTATGATATGTGAAATTCCTCGTATCACAAACTCACAAACCTACTGAGCCAAAGTACGCTTAACGTGACTATTAATTTCTGGGACCTGCAAGTGAAATGGCGCTAAAATTTTTCAAGCAAGAATAGGAACCAAGTGTAGCTGCCTTAAGAGAGATACATGTTTTCGCAAACACAAAGCATACTGAATGCAGAAGTGTTAATTAGTTCTTCTGGGAACCGAAGTAACAATGCAGTAACTCCTTAACTACTGCGTTTCCTGAGTTTAGTATACATAAACATATTTTCAGTGCAACAGCGAATTAACAAGAGTTAGCCCAAGTAACCAAAAGCAAATCAGTGTTAGACAAAGCTACAACTCTCCCCCAACAGAGTCAAGTTCATTCTGAGAATATCACGACACAAAGATAGTTCTTTTCATATCTCTTGCTTAGTACCATGTTAGAATGCACTGAAAAACATCTTAGGTCAGTAAGATTATACATTTTCATAATATGCTATAATAATTTTTAAGATGTTACAGCTAGTATCTTTCAGAATACCAAAATACAAAACCAAAAACAGCATTGAGATTTACTACCACTGAATGTTGGACCAACACTAGATCAAACTACACCAGACCTAGACCCACCACTAGTATGAACCTAGTGCAAATTCTCAATCAACCCCATGCAGCTTGTCTCCAGCAGCAATCAGTACCTCAGAGTTTCAAAACACCAACATACCATGCTTTTACAATTAAAGGTGGGCCACTTAGTAGAGTGCTTGATTTTCATTAGCATGTTTAAATTTACACCATAAAGAATCTACCATAACCCAAGTGTGCATCCTCTTGCAGGAACAAACAAGTCTTTCCTAAAGTATATGCTCATCCCTCACTATACAAGCACAATTGGTTCCCAACTTTCTGCTTGTAGGTGAAAACCCATAAGAGGGACACTAAATTCCTATTAAAATACATGTAAAAGTGTCTGATTGGCTCCTAGAGCTCCTAACTCGGGAAAGGAGCAGCAGCAGGTGGCACTGCTTTTGAAAGGTGAGTGAACCTTGGGTTAGGGAGGGTTAAAGGCTGGGGGCAGTCTGGGGCTGTGAGTGGGAGGGAGGGTTAAAATGTGGTGACGGGTTCAGGTGGTGGGGGCGAGTTCAGGCTGCTGTGGTTTGGGGCCGAGGGGCCAGCAGGGGTGGGGGGTGAGGATCAGGCTGTAGGGCACGCTGGCTGTGGTGCTGGCTACCGCAGTTTGGGGCTGCGTGGCCAGCGAGGGGTGGGGGTGTCTGGCTGCCATGGTATGGGACTGTGGGGACGGCAGGGGAGCTGTGGAGCATGGGGCTGGCAGGGGAGTCAGGCTGCCGAGTATGGGGCCGCAGGAGAGTCTGGCTGTGGACCCGGTCAGGCTGCCGTGGTTTGGAGCTGCAGGGTGAGCAGGTGGGTCTGGCTGCAGCGGGCTGGGGGTGGTGGAGGAGAGTCAGACTACAGGAGATTTGGAGCCATGGGGAGGGGGTTACATTTATATTAGCAGGGGGGAGTTCACTCATTGAGTGAACTAAGGGAGGTATTTGTGTCTCTCGTTTAAGTGAGTACTTGTAAATTAAGTACACGTTTAACGAGGGATGAGTGAATTATAAATTCACATCCCGAAGAATTAAATTTAATTTTATATATGGATTGTAACTGATGACACAAAAATATAGAATAGTTTGAACCTCTCTAATCTGGAACTCTCCTGTCCAGCAAGATTTTAGTTATCTGGATGACCACTTACTAGGCATATGGCCAAGTTTCCCATGTTCCCACGCAATTTTTTTTTACAGCCACCAGTCCTGGCTCTCAGTGTTCTGTGCTGGTATTTGGCTGTAATTTACCCCCAAACGTCTTCTAAGAGCCTAGTAAATGTTGGAAGTGTTGGTAAGGCTGCTAGACAATATTGACCTCCAGGGGTCCGGCAAATTCTCACATCCAGCACTGGTCGGGTCCTGAGGGTGCCGGATTAGAGAGGTTCAACCTGTAGTATTTTGGGATATGAAGTCCTGCTATTTGTATAGGACAATACATTTTTATTTGAAAATATGTTTACAGTAATCATGTCTATACTCAGATGTTTTGGAGATTCAGTTCAGTTAAGCATCAGAAAATCGTTTGAACTTCACCAAACCTCTCTGATCTAAAATTATGGCTGATAACTCTTTAGTACAATCTGTGTCACAAAATGCCTGCAATGTCCAGGTTCTGAACAGACGGCAATTCCAGAAAAAAAATAGCATATTGCAGTACTCCTTCTGTCCCAAACTAGGAATTCAGAGGCATGTAACATAAAAAGAGCTTAACTCTATAAGGTTTGATTTGAGCTTTATCCAGAAGTTCAGCTCTCCTCTGATTTCATCTGAACTAGTCAGGTAATTATCAAATTTACATTGCAACACACTGTTAAAAATATGGTCCAATTGCGCAAATAATTACTTGTGTGTAAGGCCCTATTTAATTATGATACTGTGGAAAACGCAGATTCCGTGATATTAGGCTTTCACCACAATTTTGAAAATAGGAGCTTCTACTCTGAGCCATGGTCAGCTAACGGTGGAAACTTAATAATGCACTTTATTATTGCAAATAATGAGGCCCGTTGTCTTCAATTTTCCACAGCTTGTCTGCAACTCAGCCATGTTTTTGACAATCATCCTTCAATTCAAATAACGCCTTATTTATGAGTATAGTTCTTATTCCTTGCCTTCCAAGAAAATGTATGTGTGCTTTAAACCTTTGCAGGATCAAGCCCTGTGTTAAAACTTGTCACCATTCAACGAAATGTCGCCAGGAACTAACAACTTACATCTATATCCCATAGATTTAACTGTGACTTCAAAAATAAATTTTGCCCAAATGTCTTGCAACTTCAGCTACCCCATGCTAAGGTTTCTAAGGAGCACACCTTTATTTGACTAAGCTGTAGATGTCCTGATGTGTCTTTTTTTCAGCATCAGACAACTAGAATAGAATAAATAGAATACAGTTTACAGCCTATAATTAACAGATGTGAAAACACATTAAAAGATTTATTAAAATAATTTGAATTAACTTTCTTTGGAATGTAAAGCAGATATTTTATCTAAATCCTACTCTTTGGCCTTGTTTATAGGGAAAATTAAATATTATAGTCACATTAATTTTTGTGTTTAACCTTACAGATTTGAAAAACTGTTCATTTAATATGGCTCTGAAATTTATTCTTTTGCACACAAAGGCAAATAAGGCAAATAAAAGGTTATAATATGATTTGGCTACAAAAATGTTTATTACATTTAAACAGCTATTTTTGTGATGCAGAACTGGCTTTCCATATCAGAGGAACTGATAGGTGTTAAATTAGCTACATATAAGAGCTCTCTTGTTGATCCCTCAGTGCAATGGACTCATATTGCAGAATTAAAAATAAAATAGTCAATTAATAAAACATTAACATAAATTATTATAAAATCATACCAAGATCTACGTGCCAGAAATATGTCATGCAAATCTGACATTTTTACAAAGCACTTAATTTCTTCAATAAGAAAGAATAATAAGATAGAAAAGGACAAGACATTTTTGCAATAAACCTCTCTTTACCTGTGGCAAAGCCTTAATTACGAGTGCTCTTCCTATTTTCTTTCATGCAAACTTAAAAAACGTACTTTTACATCAAAATTGTTTGTTCTCTCTCTCCACTCTCACCCAAACTTACAGCAAAGGTAAATTAAAATAACATTATGCACCGATATGAATTACAATTTCCACTTGCAGTTCTTTTGGAAGACACCTGGAATGAAACGTTAGATCCAGTGTAGGCAAAGGTAAAATTGTCATTGACTTCAGTGGAGCTGGGATTTCACCCATGTTGTTAGCAATTCTGGCACTAACAGGGTTGCCAACCCTTTTGGGTTGGCCTGAAGTCTACTGGAAATGTCACTGATCTCCAAGTAACTAATGAAATCAATCAGGGAGACTTTAGTAGGCCACTAAAAGCTTCATCGGTGACACAAATGACCAAGGCAGGCCCACTAACTGCCCTACCTCTGCATGGCACCTGCAAGCAGATGGCATGTTGAGCCTCAGGGGCAATCCCTCCTCCCAATCACCAACTCCACAACTCTCAATCTCCAGAAACAGCACCCAGTGGGAGCTGTGGGGGCAATGTCTGCAGACAGACAGTACACAAAGCCTCCTGGCTGCCCCAGAGCCTAGGAGATGGACTAGTTGATCACTTCCAGGAGTCAACTGATGTAAGCACCATCCAGCCTGCACTCCAAGCACCCTCCTATACCCCAACTTCATTCCCTATGTTGGAACCCCCCTCCCACATTCAAACTCCCTGCAGGAGACCACACCCCAACACCTTTCCACACCCCAGCTCCCAGCCCTGAACCCCCTCCTGTTCTCCAAATCCTTCAGCCTCACCCCAAAGACCACACACAGCTAGATCCCATACCCCAACCCCTGCTCCAGTTCAGTGAAAATGAGGGTAGGAGAGGAGGAAGCAATGCAGGGAGTGGGGACACAGAGTGAGTGGGGGCATGACCTTGGAGAAGGGGCTAAGGTAGGGTTGGAATGGTGAGGGAAGAGGCAGGGTAAGGTGTTCAGTTGTGTGATATCAGGAAGTTGACACTCCTAAGTACTGAAATATGTAAACAGCATTTTACAGAAAAGAGGTAGCAGAGGGTATATTTTAACTGCTTTCATAACTATAACTTCTAGCAAATAGCCCAAGTGTTCCTAAATTACTCTAGAACTTTCTGTTTTTTTGGTGAACTAACAAAACTTCACAGACCACTTTCCTCCAAGGTCCCAGTTACGTTGTTTCTTCTGGGGGAAAATAATAAGCGCTCTCACTTCCTGAAAACTATTCTATCTTCTGAAAATGCAGGGATAGTATGAAGAGGAACTATCACTCAGGAGACCTGAACTTGGGCCAATAGCTTACTATACACGAAGCCAGACACAGAAAAATTTGCAGGTACTGATTCTTCTGGGAATTAAAAGGAAAACCTGCATCTTGGTTAAATATTCAATTATTCTCTTTCTGTTTCAGACTTCAGCTTGCTAATTCAGATGTATCCTCTTGAATACATTTAAAACACACACACCAAGCATAACTCATCCTTGTTCCAGTCCCACTTGCCACCTTTTTAAGTGATAATCTCATATTTTGGTAGATAATACTTGCAGCAAACTACTAATCCCCTGTTGCATACACAGTAAATATTTCTTTGCTTTTGTAATTAAACAACAACAACAACAATTTAAAAACTAAAATGTAAGAAGGACATATATATCAGATCAGCATTTCCTTTGTTTCTTTCAGAACTGTAAGCAGAGAAACTGTTCACGGTCTGCCTTCTGCTTGTGCAAGGTCAACAGCTACCAACTTCCTCACCAGCACATTTGTTTAGGCTCTCTTTGTAGTGCTCACTCAGGACTGTTCCCCTTTGGCCATGCCATCCATTTCATAAAACTTAATCAGGAGGACTCTCTCTTCTCCCTGTCCTCTGCCACTTGCTGTCTTGATAATAACTGAACACACATCACCATTGTATAAATGCCAGCTTTCACATGAGTTTTACATACTATTGCATTATTTGTATCATTCAGGTTAGCTTGTTTATTCTATGATCAGTGTGATATTAACATTTCTGGAACTCATAAAACCAAGAAGGAAGAGGAGAAACTGCTTGGTTTACAAAGACAACGCCTTAATCAGCAACACTGGTATTTATCAGTGATGAAGGCTACATTGTAATTAGCAAATCCAGCAGTGTTTGGCCAATATCCAGCAGAAAGAGAAAGAAAAGAGAATTTTTCTTAATATTTTTTTCCTAGTTTGATTTGACAGGGTTAGGATGTACTGTTATCTAGCTGTAATTCTGTGCTGTTATATAGCAGTAATTTACCCCTAAATGTCTTCTAAGAGTCCAGTAAGCAGTGGAAGTATTGGTGATGTGCTAGACAATATTGACCTCCCATAGTCCAGAAAACTCTCTCGTCCTGCACTGGTCAGGTCCTGAGGGTGCCGGACGAGAGACGCTGAACCTGAATAAAGATTACTCCAGTGTTATGGCCAGCATTCCTCTCTCAATAAAAGAGTTTCCTCATCTGTGTGAGCAATTGCTGAACTCACTGTGACTGAAGCTTTGCTCACAGTCATTGTATCTAACCTGTGAGGGACTGCTATTTTGAAAAGAGCTATAGTGAACAGGAGATCTACTGGAGTTACAGTGAAACTGATTCTGTGGGCGTATGCCAGTTGTGCAGTACAGGTGCAACTTCTCCCATCCGGAACATGCTCATCCGGCAACATACGTAATCCATCATGACTGCAGTCTACTCACACAGTGACTACAAACATTTGGGTACCATTTCCAGTGTATACATGTGTACTCAAGATATGATCATTTTTCCTAATCTGTCACAAATGTCTACACAGTCTATAAGGACAACTGTTTTTTTAAACAAAAACTTCCTGCCTTGAATGGAGTAGGGCCTTGGCACAAAGCAACAGAAAAGGTTAATTCACCATAGAATTTAAACATTACAATTGTCTTTGTATCAATATTGAATTATTTCCTCCTCTTCTTCCTGTCCATTTTTAAACTAATTTTAGAAAAACATGTACATTCAGATATTCCAACACAGACTGAAACTCTCTAATCCGTAACTCTCTTGTCCAGCAAACTCCACAATCCAGAACGATTTTAGCTAGCTGGACAACCACTCATCATGCGTGTGGCCAAATGCTTGTGGTCTCAAAGTTTGTTTACAGCTACCACTCCTGACTCTCTGTGTTTTGTGCCGGTATTTAGCTGTAATTTTCCACTAAATGTCTTCTAAACCCAGTAAGCAGTGGAAGTGTTGGTAATCCTGCCAGACAATAATGATCTCCCATGGTCCAGCAAATTCTCTCGTCTGGCACTAGTCAGGTCCCAAGGGTGCCTGTTTAAAGAGGTTCAACCTGTATTACTATTTAATGATAAGGCTTAGTTTTTCTAAACACAAATGTTGGAGCCAAGAATTTAAGTTTTATGTCTGGCTCTGCAATTTGCTTTTTCTTTGGGCTTAGGCCTATCACAAAATGTAGAACTTTTGTTTTCCTCACCTAAAAAAGCACAAAGAAATCTTACAAAAACTTACTGTGGTGATTGCTACATAGTACAAAGCTCCTATAAATTCTGTAACTTTTCATTTTAGAGACGAGTAACACTGAGCGTACATATTGTTAACAGTCAACAATTTACATTATCTTTTATTTCTGATTCACCCTTATAGCCTGAACTAAAACACTGGAGCCAAGAACATAATCAACTTGAATTCTGTTGCTAGCAGTTGTGATACTCTCTCATTTCTAACAATAGAAAGTATTAAATTAATTGTAGGATTGGTGAAAGGTTTGGTTTGGGAAAGACTGACAGTACTAGAGTGTGAGATCATCCCTTATCTACATGAAATCACAACAAACTGAACCCCAAAAGGGATTTTTGAACTCACTACTCAAAACGAGATTCTGTTTCATCTAGTAGCCAGTGTTAGCAAATAATCAAGTGTCACTAAATCAGACAGCAGACCCATAGCCAAGTACATGCTATCGGCTTTGATGAGAAAGATAATAAAGCTCGTACAAGGCAAATAAAGTGGACGGCTTGCAGCAACTGGGAGTACAGGTTGAACCTTTCTCATCTAGGATCCTCAGGACTTGACTGGTGTCAACGGAGAGAATTTGTTGGACCACAGGAGGTCAATATTGTCGAGCACACTACCAACTCTTGCACTGCTTACTGGGCTCTTCGAAAACATTTAGGGGTAAATTACAGCTAAATACCAGCACAGAACACTGAAACACAGGACTGGTGGCTATAAACTCACTTTATGGGACCACAGGAAACTTGGCCACATGCATGATAAGTGGTCATCTGGCTAACTAAAATCATGCTGGATTTATGTATGTTTCTAGATGAGCATGTTCCAGATGAGCGGAGTTTAACTCCTACTGTACAAGTGGCACAGGTCCCCAGAATCTGTTTCACTGTAACTCTAGTAGGTCTCCTTTTCACTATAACCCTTTTCAAAACAGCAGTCCCTCTCAGATTTGATACAATGACTGTGAGCAATGAGCAGTCACAGTGAGTTCAGTAACAGTTCACACAGAGAAGACTGCTGGCCATAACACTGGCATTATCTTTACACAGGTTGAACCTCTCTCGACTGGCACCCTCAAAACCTGACCAGTGCTAGATGACAGAATTTTCCGGACTATGGGAGGCCAATATTTTCTAGCACATTACCAAGAATTTCCACTGCTTATTGGGCTCTCTGAAAACATTTAGGGGTGAATTACATCTAAATATCAGCACAAAACACTCAGAGCCAAGGTTGGTGGCTCTGAACAAACTTTATGGGACCATAGGAAACTTGGCCGCACCCATGATAAGTGGCTTTCTGGCTAACTACAGTCATACCAGATTACAGAGAGTTTGCCCGACGAGAGACTTTCAGATTACAGAGGTGCAGTTTGTACTTTTTAAAAAAAATGCCACATGAATCTCTAAATCACACACAATTGCAGAAAGGATCCTGAGTTAACATTTCACTTGAAATGCTGAACCTGAAAATATGACCACAATCATCACCAATACTTCAGTGTTAGAAGCAGAGGGTGTCAGAGCAAAGAGTGCATGAAACAAAACATTCCAAATCCACTTCAGTCCATAAAAAAAGAATAAAGCCAAACTAGAGGAAGGCGCTTACAGAACAGGAACATTAATGTAACACGTATACAACCACTCTCCCAGTTAATAAACACAATACTCATAATTTCTATTGTAGGATTTAAGAGAAAGAGAGAAACTCTTAATAGCATCAGTCTTATACACAGCAGTCTCCTCAGGATGCCTGCAAAATATTCCTTGAAAAATTAGCCTGTGTGAACATTTCAGTTTGTCCAGTACAAAGCACTATCAGCTCTCACTTAAAAGGGCATCATACATTCAGCAAGTACATCCTTTAGCAAGCAGATGCCATGAAAACTAAGTTTACAAGTTTAAACTTAACTACATCATATATGGACTGGAAAAAAGCATTGGCAACTGAGTACGAAAAGAGATTTCTTCAAAATCCACGAGTGGAAGGTGGAAGAATTCACAAAAAGAATTAAATCTTTCATTCCTATATTGTCCCCCACCCCCTGGCCTAAATAAAAATCCTTCCTTCATCTGGAATTTACAATGAAACAATAACAAATTTAGATTTCTGCTATTAACTGTATGTTTCATAAGCCACATAAAAGTTCCTTAGACAGTTTGTCAGTTTCAGTTTTCACTAACAGCCCAATTCTGGGACTCTTACACTGCATCTTTTTGCTCTGGCCATAGCCTCCCTGAACTACAGTGAGAGTTACTACTCACTTCCAGCATGAATAGAAAGAAGATCCCGGCCATATAACTACACTTTTAAATCTTTACATCCAAGAGTAAGTCACAGTCTTGCTGGTTCTCACAATTTTATCACAAATCTTACCACCCTTGGTGTACAAAAGGAGCCAGCTAATGGAGCCATCTATGTGAGTATGAGAAAGTTTCATCCTTCATTTTAAAACTTTTTCTAGCCTTCCTGACTGTTGAAAAAAATAGGAAAAGATGAAACCTAAAGGCTCAAACACTGGGAAGCAAATAAAAAAAACCTCAACATTGATTATTTTTAAGATCTTGTGATTTTCAAGCCAGTCTTAGGATTCTGGAGGGAGTTGCTTACAGTTTTCAAAACACAAAACAAAACAAAACAAAAACAAAAAGTATTTGGAAATCTTGAAGTTTCTGCTATGCCTCAAAGGCCTTCTCTACCAACCTCAGTGGTTTATCTTGCTGGTCTAGACATGGTCAATCAATCTATGAATAGCCATTGTGCAAAATACCACCAAAAATTAAGCAGATTTTAAATTATAGACCAACAGTGATGGAGGAAACCTCTGAAATTGTTATAACTCCTTTGTTAACAGAAGTTTTTAAAAAAATACTGGTTTTGCACTAATGTTGATGAATCTCTGCATGGTCCTTGACAAGGGCAAAAGCATCTCTTCTCCATACAATTAAAACAGATACTGCACTAAGCACAAATTTTAGCATACAAGAGACAGAAACACATTAGGATAGACAGCAGATAAGAAACCAACTTTAAACTCCTCGCTTCCCCCCAAAAAAGATACACTACCTATAAGCCAACATGTGAACTGGAATGTCAGAGAACACAGTACTACATCAGACATGAAAAACATCTCAAATTAATCCAGCAAGTAAATGTAAATGCATTTTTGCACTTCTCTTCCTTCCTGAATAGTTTAAATAGTCCTGTTCCACGTTCACCCTACACAAAAATCACCTAGGGTTGTCTCACTACAGAACTTAATAATTATTTGTACTCATCCTTGAAGGCACGCGTGTATACTGTTTCATTTGCATTAAACACTAATCCTATTAAATCAATTCCTTCTTTGTTCAAAACATCAGGATTCAAAACCAGTCAGTCAGTCAGTCAGTTTTGGAATATACTTTTCCAGTCAGACTTTTTATCTTAATCCACTTACATATACAGGAACATCATGCAGCTCAGTGCCCAAACTACACAATACCTAACATTACACTGGTTTGGCAAAGAGCATAATTGGCAATTGCTGGTAACCAGAACAGATGGAAGTCTTCTTTTGTTTAACTGGCATTCAGGCTAGCTATGAACAGCTTCATTTAATCTTTTTTTCCCTTCTTCCTACCCAACCCACCAAGAGTACCCCAAGCCTAAATTGACAGAAAAAGAGAAATCATAACTTTACACACTGAACAGCAAGCCAAATTACTTCTACCTTAAGAACAGATACAAATATTATAGCGCACATAAATATACAACTGTAAAAAAACCATGGCAAAAAAACTCTAAATTTGTAGTTCAAAAAAAGGTAGGGTTTCATGCAGCTGATATAGTTTACAAATATATTTGTATATCCATTTAACATTTAAAAGACTTAATCAAGCTGTGGAAAAAGGGACTATGTTAATTTAACATTTATCATACAAATGTAAGTAAAGTTGTGAGAAGGGAAACACTGTTGAACAGAGATCAATAAAACATACGCTACAGGGTGCAAGATGATATGGAGGCTTAGACACATGGGCTATGTCTACACTACAGCGATCTGTCGACAGAAGTTACTTTTCCAACAAACCTTCCAACAAATATTTTCCGACAAATCTTCTGTTGACAGATTGTGGCCAGAATGTCAAGCGGATCGAAAGAGCAATCCATTCTCTCGACGGAGAGCAGCTCGACTGCCAAGTCGCTCTCTTGACAGAGCAGCCAACTGGAAGCACAGCAGGCAGGATACCCGGTGTCCCAGAAGCCCTGTCTGTTTACAGAGGGCCCCCTGGAACATCCAGGCAGGCCTTCTGTCAACAGGGGCATTCTGCCTCATGTGGGAGCGGCAGAATGCTGTTGACAGAAGTGTGGCATTCTGTCAATTTTCGGTAGACAGAATGCCTTAGGAATGTGGACATTCTGTTGGTTTTGCCAACAAAACACCAGTTTTGTTGTCAAAACTCTCTGCTGTAGACATAGCCCTGGACAGAACGTCCCCTAGGCCTACTCATTTGTAAATCTAGGACCAGAGGGTTGAACTGGGAGAGCTGTCCACTATCTCCACAAGGGAAAGAGTAAGTGAATGAGCAGGATCAGAGAGAGAGCTGGAGAGCTGGACTATGGTCAGGAAGAGAAGCACTGTTGGGAACTTACAAGATGAGTCCTTCCCTTTGGTAACGAAGTAGAAGTCTCACTAAATGCTACCTTTTCATTTATTCTGGTTAGCCAAAGTTTAAAAGTTTTTGAAACCCAAAAGTTGGAGGCATCCTAAATTAGTGAGTTTTGAAGAGACCTTCAGGGTTTTCAAAATACAGACTTAGAAAAAACAGCCAGAATGGCCCAATATTCCAAGGCAAGCATCCTGAGAAGCAGCTTTGGAGAGGTGAAAGGGCTGTACTCGTGACTGGAGACCTGACACTAATTATGTCTGCTTCCAAGTACTGCACAGTGTTGTAAACTATGTACTTATAAGGCTCATTTTATCCACCACCAAAATGCCGTCTCAGAAGTAGAATGTGGCAGTGAATACAAGGATTCCAATAGCACAATATACAACAGTTTGAGAGCAAAAATAAATACCTAATCCAATTAAAGCAATAAAGTAATTGGGAAGATAGAAAACTTGTACTCATACTGGAATTTGGCCATACCATGGTTCAAGTCCCATACTTGTGTGTAAAGTATTTAACAAATGTAATGATTATGGGGGGCTTGATCCCACAGTTTGAACAACTGGGAGGCACTGAGCACCCTCACCTCCTACTGACTTTAATATAAAGTGCACTGAGCACCTCCAGTAACTGCTCAGGTTTCTACGGGATCTATCCCTATAAGAGGTTAGTTCCAAAGTTTGAAATACCATCCAAAACATTGCACTCTTACGTTCCAATAACTCCAGGTCAGAACCCTGATTCTAAATTATATGGAACACCTTCTCAGTCTTAGATTTTATTAAGTAGGGACCAAAGGTCTGTTCTCTTACCTTTGGACTTACATGCTTGTTTCATAGATGAACACCACCCCCTTCCACCAAAATCCCAGATGTTAGCATCCAGTTTTCAATAAATACATAAATATTAATTCAGAATTGAAAATCTCTATCTTCTGCAACACTTCAGTGTGTGCTGTTATTCTGCAACTTTACCCATCAGTTAATTGTCAGGTATTCGATACAACTGTGAACAGTACTGCTATGCCCTGAGAACAGGTTTATGACATTTCTAACCAGAACTTTGGAACACCCTTAAAGAACATGTAAGTTTTTAGTCTCCACTGAGCTGCATGTTGGGACAGAACTCTGGATATTTTGTCAGTGCTATGCAAGAAACAAGGAATGAATGTAGACAAACCAATAGCTCCAGATTTCAATCAAGATCATTTTAAACATCTGCTTGAATAAACTAAATAGTCATTCAGAATTCATGCTAAAGATGATCAATGACATTTTTAATAAAGTAGTTTCAACATTCCTATAACAACCAAAATGAACAACAAATATATAATGAATATTTCAGTACAGTTTAAAATTACTTGCCTGTTTTGCCTACTCCCAAAAATATTTCCGAGTGACCAGGTTCTGATCCAACATGCTCTGCATTAACGACATCTAAATTGACACTAATCACTGCTGAAATAGTTTTGCAGTCTTCAAAGCTGTCAGAGACTACACTACTGGAAACCTGGGACCTTTAACTTTATGCATGCAGTGTCCACAAGGAGGTGCTACTGTGTAGCACTTTGGTGCACACTGCTATTCATACCTTCATAGTCGAAACTGCAGGGTACCTGAGACATGCCTTTGTTGCACAGAAAGCCAAAGCATAGATCTACAGCACACTAGCCCGCCATCCAATAAGACATCATGTGGAACCTACTTCTACCCATCAGAAGCTCCATATTGTGCTTTGTCCTAACAGCAGTAAGTGAAGACAAACTATGGAACTGTTAGTGTGAGGTTAAGAGTGTCCACTCAGTGATGTAGTAGGACACCGCAGGCTAGTACACTGTAGGTTTAAACCTCCGCTTGCCATGCACTAAGTCATCATGTAGATAAGCCCTCTGGGAGCTAAACACAGTACTGTATTTTGACCAAACTTCAACAAAGAAAACCAAAAACCCAATTCGGAAATATAAAATGTTTTCACACAATACAAGTGCCCCAAAACTGACTTGTTGACTGACTTGGACTCTGGCTGTATTGCATTTTTACTACATCTGATTCCTAAATATTAAAGTTGCTCATATCAGAGAAGCTAATAGCACTTTCATTGCCTTGAAAACTACCTGCTATTCTGTCTCAATACTGCTGCAAGATACAGATCCAAGACGTTTCTCCCTTCAGATTTAGTGCACTTCTTGATTGACATTAAAAATAAAAATTAGCAGTCAAATTCTTCTGTAGGGGGGAAAAAAATCCCACCTTCAGACTAATTAAGCTTTGAAAGTTAGGTACCATCTCCATCAAACTGTCAGAAAAAAAGTTACAAATTCCAAGTTATTTAAAAACAAGAATAAGGAGAACAGTGTTTTCTCTTTTCAACACCTCTTTCTGCAGATGTACAAGTCAATGGAGCGAGAGAAGACTCTTCAAAGATGCTAAATCTGCTCAATTCTATGGTGATGGATGTGATGGTATCTCCAGGTCAGTAAAAATGACCTTAAAATGGAGCATAATTTCAGTTATTTCAATAAACACTCTGCTAAAGTGAACAGTGATCTAAAGTAACAGAGAGGTAGCCATGTTAGTCTGTACTCCAACAAAACAAAGCAGCAGAAATGTAGCATTTTAAAAACTAACAAAATGATTTATTCGGTGATGAGCTTTCGTGGGACAGGGTGGGTCTGTCCCACGAAAGCTCATCACCAAATAAATCATTTTGCTAGTCTTTAAACTGCTACATTTCTGCTGCAGTGATTTAAATTGACAATAAAGTTTACTTTTACATTACAATAAGGCTAAGTTGCACACCCCTTACCCAACCCAAGTATTCCCACTGATGTCAGCATATTTGTGTGGGTAAATGGTCACCAACATGATCAAGCAGTGAACAAAAGAGCCCCAACCATATTTCATTCTGCCCATTGGTTCAGACTTTATTTCTTTGCCAAAAGTTGCTGCTTAACAGTATGTACAATATTACTTTATTAAATCATGGCAATACCTCTTCTCTTGTACAAAATACAGTTACAGATTTTGTCAACAGTCAGTTATAAATTATGAACCCAATTCAGCTCCAACTGAACTCACTGGAAAATCTTCCACTGATTTGTATGGGAGCAAAATAGAATCACAAATATAACTGTATTTCATATGATGCACAGTAATAGGAGAGGATTTAATATTTGATAGTAGAAGATGGGAAATGCAGAACAAGTAAACTATAGATATATGCTGAACATCACTGTACAAATTCAAAAGACACACAAAGGGTTTAGCTGTTAGAATATGAATACCATGTTTAAGTCTCAGAGAGGTAGCTGTGTTAGTCTGTATCTTTGAGAACATGAAAGCTGTTGATAACCTTAATATTTAATAGCTCTTTAGTGTCCTTCACCACAGAGGATCTCAAGGCACTATGTGAACTATGGGGATTATCCTGCCATCCTTCAGTCCTTACAAAATTCCTGTAGACTGAATGTGCTATTATTTTACAGGCCCTAAAATATTAATGCTTATTTTTTAGTACTGTTACTCACATATTTAATGCTATATAGTACTAATAAATTCAGATCAAATTACAGGATATACAATTCACAAAATTTTCTTTAAGAATGTATACAATTTGCTTTTCAATATATTATATATGCAATGAATGACATTAACCAATATTGCCATGAGCATATTTAAAAACCACACATTCCAGCATTCGTAATTTTTTTTTAAAAAGGGAAAGAGTGAAAGGTTCTAAGTTACAATAATATCAAATCAAGACCAGGGATTAGGGAGAGGTATGGTACAAGGATGAATATTTGAGGACGTATGGATGAGGTTTTAGAAACTAAATGTTTACACTATTACGGAGCACTTAGAGCTAACGGTAGTAAGGTTTATTACACCCCCAAAACTTTTGCTTATTTGCTCATTTACTGTTCCCTCACCATGTTCATTCACTCCTTGGTTACCTCCTGTCATGACTACAGCAATACAGCACAACTAGAGTAGATGCCTTCACCACTAGACAAAATCCACACAATACAGAATGCTGCAGCACAACTTCTCAGTAGCATAGGTTACAATGATCATGTCAAACCTTTCCTCGTCTGCACTGGCTTTGTCCTATGATTGCAGAGACATTAAATACCCACTTAATACGCCTCATCTCTAGCAGTGTGTTCCACCTTGATACACCAATGATGGCTCCCAAATCTGGGGGGGCGGGGCCGGTAAGGGGGAACTTGTGGGGCTCAAAGGCATGTCTCTTTCAGCAACAGAAGTTGCTTCAACAAAAAGTTTTGAATTTATGACACATGCTTTATGGAAGATTTCCATTAAGTTCCTTGTTGATCTCTTCTGCCATTCTTTTCAGGCAGTGGTATTATATTGTGAGAGATTTTTGAAGCACATTTTTCACCTAGACAGGAGAAAGAATGGATGGCAAGACAAGACTAATGGAATATGAGCAACAGTTGCAAGAGTGCAAGGGGAAAATTCCTGGACCTAACTGTGTTAAACACAATAGCTACGTCTACACTGGCACAAAACTTCAAAATAGCCATGCAAATGGCCATTTCAAAGATTACTAATGAGGAGTTCTCTTCACCTGAGGCACCATTTCATTTTTCAAAAAAATGACCAAACATACATTTTAAGAATAAAAATAGTCAAATCTACAAAAGATTTTAGCTTTATTAATAACTATTTGTATTAATACCTTGATACCTTTATTGTTATGTAAGAGAGACCCTCAAAAGTACTTCACAAAGGTGGACAACTATCAATGATCCATTCTGTAGATAGGAAAAACAAGAGAAAGTGACTTGCCAAAGGTAAGACACTAAAATCAGTGGCAACAGAAGGAATAGCACTCAGGTCTCCTACTGCCCAGGGTTCTCCTCTAACCGCAAAATACTGCAGAATGCTGTCTACAATACCTAATATTTTAGGAGTTTGTTGGATGTGGTTTGCAAAAACTGCAAGATCAATGCAGAGGTGACTGATACACTTGAAAAAGGTTTTGAATGGCTGCTTTTCCCAAACATTCTATTGGGGTGGCAGTCTGCCAGTAATGGCAGATTATTTGGCAAATGATTTTCTAATCAGTACCACTTTAGACACGGCGTCTATGCTAGTTTCAATTCTAGATGTTTCCTCTCCCTGCTCCCAATATTAAAAAAAGAGTCACAGGATTTCAATCAGGCCTCCTAGTTTACCACAGTGCTTAAGCAAATGTACTGAATTCAAGGTTGGACTAAGAAATTAAAAGTGAGCAGCTGTTTCTCTTCCCTCTCCTCCTCATTATTTCTCCACCCCTGTTTTGTTTGTTTTGGAGACAGTTCTGTTCACCACCATGTGTTAATATCTGAAAAGAATCTTCAAAGGAAAAGCTGTTGGAAGAGAAATGGAAAGGGCGAGATCTTCCCCTGTATTTTTTCAGGACTCAGGAAACACCTAAAATAATGAAATTGCAGCCCCCACCTTTGCACTCACTCACAATGTGTCTTTGTTGTAATGACTTACATAAGTGCCTTTCACTCAGAAGGATAATAACGTACACTGAAAACTCTCTTCACATGCAAAAATAACTCTACCTACCCCCCCCCCCAACACACACTGCAATGCAACTTTATGATTACTTGGCATCTATATGCACATTCAGAGAAATGAAGTTACAAGAGGGTTCCTATAAACTGTCTATTGCCGAAATGCCACATACAGTTCTGCACAATGTGCTCAGCATTAGTGAATCAGCATTGTACATGCTCTCATTCTAGATCTTGGGTTTTATCTGGTGCACTTACCAACGTAAAGGCACACACATTACAGTGCAATAAAAATGCCAAAATAATCACAGGGAACAGAAATGTGGAAATCATGAAGAGGGCACTTAGAGTGACCTCTTTTAAAATGAATTTGTTAAGAAATTTCAACATCAGCAAATCTCCTGTAGCAGAAGTATGCTGTGAAGTGATCACCTAGGCTGCATCTACACGAGCAGCCTCTGTTGACAAAACTGGATTTTTGTCGGCAAAACTTGCTGAGCATCTACACGTTTAAAGCACTCTGTCAAGGGCTTGTCGACAAAACTCAGCTGTTCAGCCGGCAATGTTATACCTCACCCCAAATCAGGTATAATGCCTGTGTCGACCGTGTTTTGTCAACAGAATGCCCATGTAGACACTTCTGTTGACAGAGGGGGCTTCCAGTTCCCCAGGCAGCCCTGTCTGCTGAGCTTCGGGTCAGCCATTCTGTCGACAGCAGGCAGGGCACACCAGCTGCTCTCTGTCAACAGAGCAGATTGCTCTTTCAAGCTGCATTTGTATGTAGACGCAATCGGTTGACAGAAATATTGCCAAGGTTTCTCTGTCAACAGAGGCTGCTCATGTAGATGTAGCCTTAATGTTTAACTATTAAAATCAGTGGAAAAAAACACAGGTGCTTATTAAAATATAGCTTTTCAAAACCTCAAACATTTAAAACTTTTTCTTTTTGGTTGACTTTGCAGAGGGCCTCAAGATCTGCATTACTACAGTGATTGCTGTACTTGTAGGCAGGAGTGCATTAATTTAAAGGCAGTCAAATTAACTGGCAGTGCCATGAAAAGTCTTGAGCAAAAAAAATCACCAGGGCTAACAACTGAGATACTGAAAGTCTTGCATCTGTGGGATGCAGCACAGGAAAAATGGCATTCAGCACTCTCTCCAAAGCACGGTACAATCCATTATATTGTTTCGCCTCTTATTCTTTAGATTGCCCCAGTTTTGAACTTTGACAATTTTTGGGCTTTCACTCTGCTGATGCTCAATTTGTGTAATTCCACATGTTAACACTTTGGAAGGCATACTTCACACTTAACTTCCAGTTTATCTTCTTGGAAGGAACAACTTTTTTCCACTGAACAATTAGTCCCAAAAAGATAAAATCTGCTGAAGCCACAAGGACTCAAAGATTAGATCTTCAGTGTGAGACACACGTCATGCCATTATTTAATTCAGAAAACATACTATTCGAGAAATACAAAACTACTTCTGAAGTGATTTTTCTTTATTTTTGTTTTCTTTTCCTTCCTTTAAGGGGAAAAGTAACCCCACAATAAGGACAATACGACGTTCCACAGTTTTACTGTCTTAATTGCTCTGTATCAAGTGAGTTGACAAAGTGTGCCCAACATAAGAACAACTGTAGACTTCTTAATCTGCCTGCGTTTTTAATTGTGAGGGGGCAGGCAGAGGAGGAGGAGGAGTGCAGAGACGGAAGGGGAAAGAGGCCAGATGAAAGGGAATAATGAGAGCCACGCTGACTCTCAGCTGAGGCATAGCTGCCTCACACTGGAATTGGCAGGCCACATGAACCCTGCCAGGTGCAGCAGCAGCAGGGAGCCATCACAGGAGCTCTGGGAGAAGAAGATAGAGCACGGCTGGAAGAAAGCTCCTATACTGGGAGAGGTGATCTTCAAAAGATATGCAGATGAGCAGGGAACCAGAAATTAGGAGAGGATTTAGGATGCAAGTGAATGAAATTTCTGTGGAGGGGGTGGGATCACGATCAAAGGAAATGGAGTCCCAGGGTCGATATAGTTTCAAGGGAATATTATTGGTGAGATACCAGTGGAAGAGAAAATGTAGAGGATTTGGCTGGAAGCAACTCAGCATCATAGACAGAGCACTGCAGTTTAGTTTCATTACTTCAACCCACTCTGCATTCAGTTTCACATTTTGCAAATGAAACTGTGGGTACAGCAATTCTAAAGAAGGGTGAAAATGAGAAAGGACAATACAATTGGTTGCGGACATGACTTCTTGAAAAGCTGAGGAAATGTTTTCCCAAGAATAGTGAAACGTATACTATCTAACGTATACTATCTTATCATGAAAGTTCTTTCTCCCTCCCACCAGACAGGCAAAGAGAATAGGGATGGATTTCAAATTTGCAAGACTGACTAGATAGAGACTGATAAGAAAGATGGATCCCCACACCACTAGAGTACAAGGCCATTAGCCTGGAGGACATCACTCATTTCCACAAACTTGAGTCAGTAAGAAAGAATGGCTTCTCAATATAGCATTTACTTCTGGAGCTCATTTATGGTCCTCTAGCTACTAGGCATCCTGTAAAGTTTTGAATCCTCTAGGAAAGCCTGTAGCTTACCCAGACCTTGAACTCTGTGCTAATAAAGGTACTGATTGGTGAGAATGTTACAGGTGAGTACCTTAGGCACCAGTCCAGTGGAAAGTTATATAAATACCAGGGAGGATTAATAAAAAAAATCAATGTTTTTGTTAAATAAAAATATGTGAATGTTTTATTTATAGTGGATGTTTCATTTAAAATTGGATTTCACCTCAATCAAAAAGTGGGTTTCTTTAAAAACCCATTTAAAACTAAATATTAAAAATTAATGATATACATTATACTTATGATACTGAGTCAAATAATGTAAGTACCAAAAATAATATTAGGCAGTTGTTTCCTGTCAAGTTTTAAAAGAAGTAAAGCCACTCAACCGGTAGAAGTCACCGACAAAAGCAACTGGAACCAGAATTTATTGAGGTGCTAAACCAGCTTCTCGAAGCAGCAGTCTTTATTTCAGTCACAATGACTAGTTCAGTCAAAATTACTAAGGTAACAGAGTTGAAAAAGAGAAGGATAGTCACCTTGTGCAGCAAATGATGGGCTTTGAGATATTTCCCCTATGGGTGGGTTCACTGGAAGTGCACCATCCTACAGCCTGGAATTGGAGATCTTCAGTAGCAGAGCCTGTCAGACCACACATGAGCTGCTCCCCCATCTCATATGAGTAGCACCTATATATGGCATTGTGCAGATCAACTGCCCCACAGCTCCTCCTTTGCTACAGAGCTTATGTCAGCACTGAAGCGATGGAAAGAGAGCATGCAGTAAAGCACCCACAGCACAACATCTTGAAGGACCTCAGTTATTCCACAGGTTGAGTCCCTATTAGTGCTCCACTAAAGGTGGCTATAAAGCAATGCCCTTAAGTGAAAGGCTGCAGCTTCAGAGCATAGCTTTAATGCAGAGGACAGAACAGTGCATTCTAGGTGAACATCTGAAGCCACTTCATGAAGAAATGTGTAGTGATGGCTAAAAATGTCTGTAGATGCCATGCGACCACTTTGCAAATGTCAGCAATTGGAACACCACTGAGAAAAGCAACCAAAGTGCAGAGAGAGCAGGAAGAATATGCTCAGGTTCCAGGAGGGGGTTGTTGGTCCACAATGCAGGGGCTCCACTCCCAGTTGCTCAAAACCAACAAGGACTTGAGAAGGTAAAAACTTTTTCAGAATATAATCTGTGACAAGTAGGTACTGAACTAGTACGTTAGCCCCGGAGCTAAAAAATGTGTGCCTAAAGTTAAGCCTCTAAAACCTTATTAAAGTTCCTAAATAAATAACGTGATTTGCAAGTGCTGAGCGTATGTCGAGTCTTATCAAACTCAACAAGAGTTACCGGGTACAAAGCATTTTTGAAAATCAGGTGACACGGTGAGCTAAATATGGCCTCACAAGCATATTTTAAGTGTACGTTTGAAAATATGTGAATAGTCTGCGTATTAATAAACCGCAGTACTATAAGGAAAAGCATGAGGACATAAAACAGGACCAGGCATGGAAATCAGCGCATAAATGCAAGACAATCACTGTAAATGATGTAATAAATCGGGGCTATACCTATACTCCTCAAATTATGGTTGACACTGTGAAGCTGTATGATGAAAAACAGCATTATTGTCTGTGCTTAGACATATAAGTCTAACGTTACTAAGCGTAACTATAGCCACATCTACACTAGCCGGCTATTTTGAAGTAGCCGTGCCAACTTTGAAATAGCGCCCGCCACGTCTACACGTGCTGAGCGCTATTTCGAAGTTGAAATCAACATAAGGCGGTGAGACGTCGAAGTCACTATCCTCATCAGGAGATGGAAATAGTGCCCTATTTCGACATTGAACGTCGATGTAGGGCACGTGTAGACTATCCGCATCCCGCAACATCGAAATAGCGGGGTCCTCCATGGCGGCCATCAGCTGAGGGGTGGAGAGATGCTCTCTCCAGCCCCTGAGCTCTATGGTCGCTGTGTGAAGCAGCCCCTTAAAGCTCCCCATCCCCTTATTTCCTGTGAAGGAAGCTGAGAGCTCATGCAGGCAGCAGCACAGCCACGTGCACAGCCTCCACGTCCTCAGCAGCCCCAACCCAACACCCTGCACCCCATGGCATCCAGCCAGCCCCCCGAAGTGCCCACAGGGAACCCCCCCCCTCCAAGGGGACCCAGGGCTCCCAGCCTGCCAGCCAGTGGGGGAAAGAGGCAGCGGGGCCCCTCCTGGACGGAGGCCGAGATCCGGGACCTGTTGGGGCTCTGGGGTGAGGAGGTGGTGCTCCAGGTAATGGGGAGCAAGAGGCAGAATGCGGATGCGTTCGCTCGGCTGGCCAAGGACCTGGCTGCCCGGGGTCACCCTGCCCGCGCTTCTGACCACGTCAGGAGTAAGATAAAGGAGCTGTGGCAGGGTTACGCCCGGGCCTGGGACACGGCCAGCCAATCTGGGGCCACCCCTGCTGCTTGCCCCTTTTACAGGAAGCTCAGGGCCATCCTGGGCCCCCGGTACACCTCCTCCCGCCCGGCCACGCTTGACACATCGGGCGACAAGCCCCAGCAGGCCCTGGAGATGGAGTCCACCCCAGAGGCCAGCCCTGCACCCCAGGGGCCCCGCCAGGAGCCCACCCCTGGGACACTGGAGGAGGAGGAGTCCTCCAGCGATGGGGGCCTCCAAATCGACCTCCCCTCCTGCAGCTCCAGCAGGGCGTCTGCCCGATGGGTGTCCTCTGACCGTGGGAGCGAACCGTCAGGTGTGTAACCCCCTGGTGCACACCCCCGGGGTTAAGGAGCGGGGACAAGAGACATGACCAGGGCCCTCCACACACCCAGATGACCATGGCCCCGAGGACAGCAGTGGCATGTCCCTCAGATGAGTCCCCCAGCAGGACAGCGCCATGCCCCATCCCTGGGGATGGGGGCAGCAGAACCTAGGATCCCCCGGAGGGCGGGGGAGTTGGACACCCATTGTCATCATCGTCGTCGTCATCATCATCTCCGTGGGATGGGGAACCAGCAGCAGAGGGGTGGGGGGACGAGGGCCACGAGTCAGGGCCCAGACCAACAGCTGTCTCCACTCTTCTTCCCCCCTCTGTTCCGCAGTTGCACCATCGGAGGGCCCAGAGAGCACCGGCGCGGCATCAGTGGTCCCGGACAGCCCACCGGGGCCATCCCACCAGGCCAGCCCCTCGGCGGAGCACGGACCAGCCCCAGGACGAGCCTGACAGCGACGGAGCCATCTGCGGGCATCCACAGACCCCCAGCTGCTTGTCAACCTCCAGCTGTCCGAGAAGCGCCTGCAGGTGGAGGAGCGGCAGCTCCATCTCCAGGAGCGAGCGCTGGCCTGGCGCCAGGAGGCTTGGGGGGCCTTCATGTGCACCTTTGAGGACATCGCGTGGCGCGTGGCACTTGGCACTCCCCCCCACCCGCCACCCCGCCTGCCATCCCTCCGCAATCAGCCATCCTGGGGCCTGCCACCAAGAGGGACCATGGGCCACCGGACTCCACCCGGCCCTATCTGCCGGTTCTCCCGGCCCCCACGCAGCCTCGACCGGGCCTCCGGCCGAGACATGGGTCACGCCCCCCAACACCAGGCGTAGGACAATAGGGGGTGCGTGGCCGAGCACGTTGGCCCCCAAGGCCCCCTACAGCCCCCTCCTTTGGGCATATTCCCCCCATCTTTGTAAACAGTTTTTGTTCTACCCGTTTTGTACCTGCCCCTCCATGTACATAGTTTCCCCCCTTCTTCTGTTAATAATCAATACAGGTTGCACGGTTTTGTTTAAAAAAAAAATTCCATTTATTGCACAGAAGTGTTGTGGGGGTGTGCTCATGGGTTCTCTGTGGTGTGGGCGTGGGGGCAGGGAGTGTTGTGGAGGATGGCGGGATGCAGTGGGTGGCTCACCCGCAGCTGGCCCTGCCATCGTTCACACTGCAGCCTGGTCAAAATGGGCCCGCAGGGCCTCCTGGACCCGGATCCCCTCAGGGTCGACCTGGCAACTGGGGGCAGCGGGTGGCTGGACGTCGGCCCTGCCAGCCTCCACAGCCCAGCCCTGGAAGAAGGCCTCTCCCTTGCTCTCCACCAGGTTGTGGAGTGCGCTGCACGCGCCCACAACCTGGGGGATGTTGGTGAGGCCTGCATCCAGGTGGGTGAGGAGACACCTCCAGCGCCCTTTGAGGTGGCCGAAAGTGCGCTTGACCACCTGGCGCACATGGTTCAACCGCATGTTGAACCGCTCCTGGCTGGCCGTGACATGGCCCGTGTAAGGGGCATGAGCCAGGGCCGGATGGGGTACGCTGCTTCTGCGACGAGGCTGAGGGGCATGGTGGTGTCCCCCACAGGGATCTCCCGCTGGGGGATGTAGGTCCCCACTTCCAGCCGGCGGCACAAGCCCGAATTTCTGAACACCCGGGCGTCGTGGGTGCTGCCAGGCCAGCCAACATAAACGTCCAAGAGGCAGCCCCGGCTGTTCACCAAGACCTGGAGGACCACGGAATGGTATCCCCTCCTATTGAGGAAGCGTCCTCCGCTGTGCTCCAGGTCACAGATGGGGATATGGGTCCCATCCAGAGCCCCAAAGCAATTTGGGAAGCCCAGGCTGGCAAACCCCGCGATGGCAGCATCCAGGTCCCCAAGCCGCACGAGCCTGTGGAGGAGCAGGGCATTGATTGCGCAGACAACCTGCAGGGGAAGGACATGAGGGGGCACCAGTGAGGGGTGTGCAGGGTGTGTCTGGCCCTCTACCCAGGACCCCCGCCCTCCCCCTGGGTCCTCTCACCTCCATGAGGAGAGCCCCGACGGTAGCCTTGCCCACGCCGAATTGCTGCCCTACAGATCGGTAGCTGTCTGGAGTGGCCAACTTCCAGACAGCAATGCTGACCCGTTTCTCTATAGTGAGGGCACGTCACATGGGGGTGTCCTGGTGCCGTAAGGCAGGGGTGAGCCACTGGCAGAGCTCCAGGAATGTCTGCCAGCTCATTCGGAAGTTCCAGAGCCAGCGGTCGCTGTCCCACTCGCCGAGCACCAGCCGCTCCCACCAGTCCGTGCTCGTGGGGTAGCTCCACAGCCAGCGGCGTATGCAGTGGGGGCGGGGGGCTGGGAGGGCAGCAAGGTCTAGGGCTGCTTCCTCATCCCCTGGGGGCAGCTCATCTTCCTCAAATAAAAGATGGTCAGCTGCCTCCTGAATGGCACTGAGCAGGGCAGCCACTGGTCCTCCAGGGGTGGGTGTGTGGGCCTCTGGCTGCTGCTGCTGCTAGGGGTCCATGGTGCTTCACAGGGTGTGCGTGCCTGTGGCTCTGCAGACCGCGTGCTGTGCAGGCTGAGCGGGTCTGGGAGGGGCCCTTTAAGGGAGCGGCTTGCTGTTGCCCCAGAAGTGCTAGTCCACCCTGTGACCCTGTCTGCACCTGTTCCTGGAACCCTTATTTCGATTTGGGACGCTTTGGCGTGTAGACGCTCCCCTGCAGCACCTATTTCGATGTAGTGCTGTCCAACGTCGACGTTGAACATCAACAGCAACAGCCCTGGAGGATGCGTGGACGCTATTCGTCAAAATAGCTTATTTCGATTTCGCAACATCGAAATAAGCTATGTTGCTGTAGCATCCCAGTGTAGACGTAGCTTAAAGCAGATATCCCACCAACATAGCTATCACTGCTTGTTGGGAGCATGTTAATTAGGTTGATGGGAGAGCTCTATCCCACAGGCTTACAGGGGCGTATTCCAAAACTGACCGCAGTGCAGTGCTACGCTTTCATCCAGCCTTCCTCCTCTACAGCTCCAAAGTGACTGCCGACGTCTACACTGCAGCTCCTTTCTAATACTATGTGCTTAGCTTATCATAGCCTCAACTCCTCCTGCTCAGCTTCATGCCCAGTGAGGGGTTGTTTATCCCACATAATTGCCCTCAGGTGTAGCCTATCCTGTTACTTAGCCACTTTCTCAGCTTCCTTAACCTTTTCCAAATTAGCGTCGGGGGTGAACATCCAAACATACTTCCTATAAACAGTATCCTTTGTACAAGTGTCAATGTGGATTGCTTCTCATTCAACTGCAGGGCCAATTGCAGGAGGAGGGTAAAGGGAATGTAGGTAAGCAACACCAACTTATAGGCGTGACCTTGGAGCAGGCCGTCACTGAGATATGAAATGGCTAGGATCACTTCCTGCTGAAACTTAGTCGTGCCTTTGAGCTGATGACAGACCAAAAGAAAGCACAGAGTATTGGAAATGGTTCAGACATACGATAAAGCATAAGTATTTCCTGTGCAATGGAGTTATTGACATATGAACATAGGCATCTTATAGGGCAAGGGCTGAAAACCAATCCTCTTCCTCCAATAAGGGAATTATAACTGCCAGAGTTACCACCCTGCGTTTGTCAGATTTCACGTACTTGGTTCACATATGTCTATACGCACAGTGCGGCAGTGGCGTAGCTGTATTGATATGGACTCCCCCCAACCCGCAAATGCACTCAAGAGTGGCCACTGCTTACCAGAATAGTCTTTAAGTAGGAAAGGCAGCATTTAAAGACTGGCAAGCCAAGCATGCCCTACGTATGAGATAAAAAAAGTCTCGAGGAAGGAAAAAGGGAGAGAACAAAACAATTCCCTCACTATCTACACTCCCATACTAACAACTACAAGACTAAGCCTACATCTACACTACCCTGGGTTCATCTTCCTGGATTTGATTTCATGCCTCTAAAATGGACACGTGAAATCAACCTCTCAGGGGTCACAGTAAACCCTGTATTCCTCGTGAAACACAAGGAATAAGGGAGGTTGATGGGAGAAACTCTCCTGTTGACCTTCCCCATTATAGACAGCCAAGTTAGCTGAGCACAGATTTGTCGATTTTAGTTACTCAATTGCCATAGCTAGAATCCCATATCTGTGGTTAACTTACTTTGCCTAGTGTAGATGTAGCCTTAATATATTATCACTATGGAAACAGAAAACAGAACAGCCCAGGCACGATCAAAACAGACACCCTGATGCTCCAACTCTGGCTGAGATGGTTGAGAAGAAATTGTGCTCTTTGTTTGCATATCCTGAGGTAGCCTCAGTTTCTAGGGTACCTGAACAGACATAATGGATGTTGCTGGCTGGCAATCTCCAATGAAGGGCTTCACAGATGCCAGCACACATGATGAAAACTATCAACAAGGACACTACTCAAAGAAAATATACACAAATCTCAAAGAAGAAAACTTAACATGAACTCACTTATTACTGCCTATATCTAGCAAAGTTTGTGGATCCCCTTATCAAATTAGATGCCCATCTTTTTATTGGTAGAAATCTAGGGGCATCCAATTAAGCATTTTTCCATCTCCTTACCAGGAAAAAAGGTTACAAGAATAAAGCATGTTTCTCAAAAGAGAATTGCAATGCTTGCTTAACAGACTGGTACCCACAGATATCTGGTGTCAAGTATACAGTTTACTACTACACTAATTAAGCTTAGGTTGGGACTTAGAGAAAAGTTTTGAAGACTATGGGGCAGATCTACAAAGGTATTTAGACACCCAAATATATGAGCCAATGCTTGCGGGTTTTCAGAAGTGTCACTCTGAACCCTAAGACCCAAGTATTTGAATGGGAGGCACTTTTCTTCTTCGGTGCTTTTGAAAATCCCACTAAAGTATCTACCTACATCTGTGGGTACCCAAATCCTCTGTAAAGTTGCCCTATGACTCTCTATCGTGTTGTCTGAAGCAATTTCTGTGTTGTAATAACATTGTGCCTTTTATAAAAGGACAACTGTCAGTTTAAATTAGTTTACAAGGGTGACAAAAATATTTTTGCTGTGTGGGCAGATCATCACCACCACCACCACAGACGGGCTCTGGGCAACAACTCTCTCATGGACGCCTCTTTCCAGTCCACACACTGCACTCCTTCGGGCCACTGACTGAGCGTGTCTGCCAGTTGTAACAAGAACTCCATCCCTTTTCCTAACGTCCAACCTCCCATCGTTTCTTGTGTGTCCTAGTCCTGGCTCCTTCCTCTACTACTATATGAATTTGTGCCAACTACTGAAAGAAACAGCAGCTAACTGCTGGTCTAGATATTGCATAGATGACTGAATATGTACAAATTTCAACCGCCATGCTGACTACAATGGGCTGCATTACAAGTGCTGTAGGCTTCCCCAATGTGTCAGCCCAGTTTAATAAAAGAAAATCTTTGTATTCTATTGCATTTGCCATAAATCTCATTATTTATCAGTGAGGCTTCCTGCTTTACATACACCATGGGATATGGCATAGTATTTACAAAACCAATAAAAGGCTACTGATGAAGGGCCTGATGAAATGCATCCTAGAATCCGCAAGGAGCTGATAGAAGAGGTATCTGAGCCTTTAGCAATCATTTTTGGTAAATTGTGGGAGACGGGAGAGATTCCAGAAGACTGGAAAAGGGCAAATATCGTACCCATTTATAAAAAGGGGAACAAGAATAACCCGGGAAACTACAGGCCAGTCAGCTTAACTTCTGTGCCAGGAAAGATAATGGAGCAGGTAATTAAAGAAATCATCTGCAAGCATTTGGAAGGTGGTAAGGTGCTAGGGAACAGCCAGCATGGCTTTGTTAAAAACAGATCGTGTTAAACCAATCTAATAGCTTTCTTTGATAGAATAACGTGTCATGTGGATAAGGTTGGATGTGGTATACCTAGACTTCAGTAAAGCATTTGACACGGTCTCACATAATATACTTATCAATAAACTATGCAAATACAACTTAGATGGGGCTACTATAAGGTGGGTGAACAACTGGCTGGATAACCATACCCAGAGAGTAGTTATTAATGGTTTTCAATCCGGCTGGAAAAGTATAACTAGTGGGGTTCCGTTCAATATCGTCATTAATGATTTAGATATTGACATAGAAAATACATTTAAGTTTGCAGATGATACCAAGTTGGGAGGGGTTGCAACTTCTTTGGAGGATAGGGTCATAATTCAAAAGGATCTGGATAAACTGGAGAAATGGGCTGAGGTAAACAGGATGAAGTTTAATAAGGACAAATGCAAAGTGCTCCACTTAGGAAGAAACAATCAGTGTCACACATACAGAATGGGAAAGGACTGCCTAGGAATGAGTACAGCAGAAAGGGATCTGGGGGTTATAGTGGACCACAAGCTAAATATGAGTCAACAGTGTGATGCTGTTGCGAAAAAGGCAAACATGATTCTAGGATGCATTAACAGGTGTGTCATGAACAAGACACGAGAAGTCATTCTCCCGCTCTACTCTGCGCTGGTTAGGCCTCAGCTGGAATATTGTGTCCAGTTCTGGGCACCGCAGTTCAGGAAGGATGTGGAGAAATTAGAGAGGGTCCAGAGGAGAGCAACGAGAATGATCAAAGGTCTAGAGAACATGACCTATGAAGAAAGGCTGAAAGAACTGGGCTTGTTTAGTTTGGAAAAGAGAAGATTGAGGGGGGACATGATAGCAGTTTTCAGGTATTTAAAAGGGTGTCACAAGGCAGAGGGAGGGAACTTGTTCTTCCTTGCCTCTGAGGATAGAACAAGAGGCAATGGACTGAAATTGCAGCAGGGGAGGTTCAGGTTGGACATTAGGAAAAAGTTCTTAACTGTCAGGGTGATCAAACCCTCGAACGAATTGCCAAGGGAGGTGGTAGAATCTCCATCACTGGAGCTATTTAAGAGGAGGTTAGATAGATGGCTTTCAGGGATGGTCTAGAAAATGCTTGGTCCTGCCATGAGGGCAGGGGGCTGGACTCGATGGCCTCTCGAGGTCCCTTCCAGTCCTACTCTTCTATGATTCTATGACACATGCTACAGTGTTCTCTAGACTTGACCCTGTAATGCTCCATTGTTGGGATCAGGTTGTGCAACTGCTTAGCCATAATTCTGGAAGTCACTCCTACTTCTCTGAACAACTCTGTCACTGCCTCTTTAAATCTTGCCTAAAAATCTTTAATTTTCTCTTTAGGTCATGACAGTTTAACTTCTTTGCACAGCATTTTGTGATATTGGCTATGAAAGAATAAAAATCCAATGAAAAAGTGAAAAGTTGCTCAATGACTTTCATTTAGCTATTGTTTAAATATGACAGGCAAAATACCATACATCTGTTTTTGTTGTTCTGGAGGGAGTGGGAAAGCTGTGAAAGGACCTCAGACGATTGTTTTTTTGGAGGAGAAGAAACAGGAGGGATTTTCCAAAGTGCATAACACATAACTAACGAGTTTTAAGCAATATGCTACCAAAAGATTCAGGTTCGGGGGCCAATATGTAGGTTGGGCTCTGACATTTTCACATGAATTACTAGGTAATCATTGAACATATTTTTGCATCATTATTAAAATGTTTTAGGATTAGGGAGCTAATTATTTTTATACAACCATCCATATTACCCTATTAGGAGTTATCAAAAGGAGTGCAAATATAAAATTAGCTGAAAAGAACATCATTAGCCTTTCCAGAACTATCATTCGAGATGTGTTGTTCACATCCACTTTATGTTCGGCATGTAGGTGTTCACTCTGTATACCATCACTGGAAATTTTTCCCTCAGTGGTATCCACTGGGCCAGTTCTAGCAGCCAGTGGCATAAGTGACACTGCCAGCAGCCCTCTCGGATCCTTCTTGCCAGCAAAACCCAACAGAAGGGCAGGCAGGAGAATCGTGGAATTGATCAGAGCAACACATTTCAAAGAACAACCGTTACAGGAAGGTTAGTAAACTTCTTTAGTTCGAGTGCTTTCTTAAGCCACATTAAGGGGCTTGAGTCACCACTTTAGGTGATTCACATGCAGTACCCAAGGAGGTGAGATCAGAGTTCATGGGCATGCAGATTGCAACATCGGGGGCAGCCGGGGTGGGGGGAAGGAATGCACTAAGAACCAGATTACAGCCTTGAAGAGGCCTTGGATCAGGACTGGGCGAGACATGTTGCTAATTAACCTGAGTTCTTGGCAAATGAGCAGTGAACAGAACAGGAAGTGAGATTCCCGCCTGTACACAGCATGTCGGAATACAAGAGGTTATCTGGGAACTGATTCTCGGAGCTGAGCTCAATAGGCCTTTCCTCCTTTCTGCTAATGCAGGGGTAGCCAACCCATGCCTCTTGAGCCATATGTGGTCCTTTGATCAGTGAAATACAGCTCCTGTTCGGAGCCACACGCCTGGACTGCACACTGCCACTCTGTGCACGTGCGCCCCAGTGCCTGGAGGGAGAAGCACATGGCTGCAGCAGTGGCAGTGGTTCTGGTGAGTCCCAGGCATTGTGTTAGAGTGGGAAGGGTTGCTGGGGGTGCCTGGCTCTGGTGGAGGGGAGAGGAGGGAGATTGTGTTAGAGTGGGAAGGCTGGGGGTGTCTAGCTCTAGAGGAGGGGAGGGGGATTGGGTTAGAGTGAGGGAGCTAGAAGCACCTGGCTCTGGAGGAGGGGGAAGGCATTGAGCCACGTATTATATATTTATCTAATCTATATATTATATATATATAAAATAAACATAATATGTGACTCTTTGCACTCTATCCACAGCTATTGTCTCTAACTGGTTGGCCACCCCTGTGCTAGTGCTTCAAACAGGTGCAAAGATCTGTGGAATGGCCTTTCCTCTCAATGTAGAAGGCAAAGACACATCCAACTTCCAAGAAGGAAAGATGTTCTTCTGAATTCTTGTGTCGTTTTGGGAAGAAGACAGACAGGAAAATGGTCTGGTTACAATGCAACTGTTAGACCATCTTTGGAAGGAAGGCTGGATGGGGGTGCAGTTGGATGCTCTCCTGAAAGAACACTATATACAGTGTTTCTAACATAACAGTCCTGATTGCTGAGACTCTATTCAGTAACAGGAAGGTGACCTTCCATGAACAAATATAGCAGAGGGAACAATACTAGCAGGTCAAAGAGAGGGATCGTGAGTCTTGACAGGACGAGGTTTAAATCCCACAGTAGAAGAAGTGAAACCAGCTGGAGAATTTGAGGGTGAAGTCTTTCGACCCCTTAAGAAAGCAAATGCACATCTCATGCTACAAGGCTGACTTGCCACTCACTGGAGGGTAGAAGGCTGAAAGTGCCACTACGTGTACTTTGACAGATGCAGATCTTTTTGTTTCAGATTAAGCAGGTATTCCAGGAAAGACTGAAGGGAGAACCAAGACAGAGAAAGACATCATTGGGAAGACCATAAAGAGAAACGTTTGCACTTGGTCAGATGACTTCCTGTCACCTAGCAGGACGAGGTGGACTTGCTCTGAATGGGCTGGCTCCCCTCAGGTTCAACCATGGAGCTTCCACACAATCAAATGAAGTTCCCAGAGGTTCAGATGGAAAAAAGAGCAGTGGTCCTGCAATATCAGGTTCAGTCAGATTGCAGGGGGGCAGTGGCACCACTACTGACAAGTCTAGTATTGCGTTGAACCAGTGTTAGCTAGCTTGGCTGTGCAGGGGCCTCTGCCTTGACTCATCTGACATTCAGAATGACATTTTGCACCAGAGGAATCGTGCAGACTAGAACCTTTGTCCTTGAAGACAGGCAGGTATCTGAGGTGTAGCCCAGGCCGAACCCATGTACCGCTGTTATTTCCAGTTCTGCCTTGTTGTGAAAAGTCTATCTGGGGAGACCCCACACCTCTGGATGCTTTATGTGGTCACCTGTGGGTGAAAGGACCATTCATGATGAAAAAAGAAAGATCTGCTAAGGTGACCTGAGAGGTCATTTGAGTCGCTAAGATGGGAAGTCTTGAGGTGAATGAAGTGCTTTACACAGAAGTACCACATTGAGATGGCCTCCTGGCACACAATAGAGAAGCATACTCCTCCTCATCTGCTGATATAACACATCGCTGCCATGCTGTCCACAAGCACTCAAACTACTTTACCTTTGATCTCAGGAAGAAACCCTTGGCAAGCAAAGTGGAGTGCTCTGAGCTTCCAAACATTTATATGAATGGAGAGCTCTTCCTGGAACCACAGGCCTGGAACCCTGAGATGTCTGAGGTGGTCTCCCCAACCTAGATTGGATGTGCCAAAAATTAGGGATCCTGAAGTTTGAGGGGAAATGCCTGCAGCTACCAGAGTCCCTCTACAAGCCAAAGTAGGTAAGTTCTGGGATGGGAACCGTAAGCACCTAGTCCAGGTAGTATCTGTTCAATGAGTACACGGAGACCAGCCTTGCCTGCAGGAATGTGAGACGCAGCCTTATTTGTCGTACCATGTGCCCCAAAAGACTGAGGCAAGATTAAGCTCTTGTAACAAGGTGGGCCCTGACCTTGGATATCACCTGGAAACAGGCCTCAGGAAGGAGGGCTCTGGTCTAGATCAAGTCTAGCTCTGCTATGATAAAAATCTGTTCTCCATGCTGAAATAGGAGTCAATTTTTGTTTGTTTACTAACAGGCCCAGTGTCTGAAAGGTGACTTGGACTAGGCTGATGCGGCTCCTTACTTAACTCTCTGGGAAGCTGTTGATCTGTCAGTCCTCGTGGTATTGAGCAACTTGCCAGGAGACTGAAGACAGAACAAGGGGAAGGACAGCAAACTGTGGTTACAATAAACCTGAGGAACAGTTCATGGCTATGGAAGACAAAAGTGTGGAAACAGTCATTTTCAAAAGGAGGGCACTGTATCAGTCCTCTGGTCCCAGAGAAAAAAGACTAAGTGGAGCCTCAGTTTCTTGAGACCTCTTGAGGTGGATTCAGGTCCATGATTGTTGAAGGCCTGGTGCTGGCAGGGGGGGTGGGGGTCACGAGGGACTGCACCGGACTTTGGTCAGATGTGGGAGAGGGAGAGGGGGCAGCTCTTGTGCTGGGTGTTATGCTCCATTTCAAACCCCAAAGAAGAGTCCTCCTGAGAAGACCATGGGGAAGTAATATCCCTTGTTTCCATCCACTGGCCCAAAGGGTTCAGTGACCAGTGCCAGGTCGAGGAAGATCTCAAAGATAATAGCATGGCCAGTTTGTCTCTGGTCAGTACCTAGGGTCATATTGCCTTGTAAGAGCTCAGAGCCCAATGCTCCTTTTGCTCATCAAGCTCATTGTAGCTGGTGATTGTCCCACCAGGGTCAATGATACCGGACGTGACAGTAAGTCCTTGGCCACAGCAAAGGCCTCTGGGGTGGAAGGCACTGTGATCCTGCTATCACTGCAATCACTTGCTGGCAGTGGTGGGACACCTCACACCAGACTCAATGGCACCTGCGAGAGGGACAGAGTTGACGGTGCTGCTGGAGGACCTGGAGTGGAAGAATGACCCGACCTGAGTTGCATTCTACTGCTCTCCCCCTATTTGTCCTGTCTTGGCGCCAGAAAGTGCCCCAAATTAGAATGCTGCTTCTTGTGCTTCTTCCTTGACACTGGAAATGGAGAATGGTGCAAAGAAATTTGCAGTGCAGTCTGACTCCGATCTAAGTGCAGTTTCCATTAAGCCCTCATCTATCCCCTGCTTCTTTCTTTGCACAAGGCTGGAAGTCCTGACAGATTTGACAGTGCCCTCATATGTGAGCCTCCTCCAGACACTTCCGAAAACAGGAGTGAGGGTTGCTCACCAGCATAGGCTTGCCACAGGAGGCACAAGATGTGAAGCCGGGGGACTGGTAAGTGCCCAGTGGCAAAGGGAACCTTTCTGTGCTAAGAGAGGGGAAATAATGCTCTATACACTATGTTATTTACACAACTATTCACTAAGTAAGCTGAAGATAAAACCACTGAATAGTGCCTTGTCAAAGCAAGAGGAGTCGTTCCAGTGACCATCATGAGCAATAAGAAGGAAGTGAAAAGGCACAGACTGGTGGTACTCCTTACACCTGTGCACAGACGCTACAGCCAGCCTAACGGATACCACTGAGGGAAAAATCTATGTGATGGTGCATGCACCATATAGCATGGACACGAGCAAGCACTCAAAAGGGAATGATAGATTCCCTTTCATTAAAGCCAAGTAGTACAGAAACATTCATTTTAAAGCACTTAAAATATGGTATACGAATGACAAAAGACATCATTACTATTTAAGGCCACTCTATTATCCTTATCAAATAGAGGTCTTGTAAAGTGGTTTTGACAGATGTATTTCAACCTTTATTCAAAAATCAATTTTAGTTATTATAAACATCTCAGAGTTTACATCATGACAAGTTTAAAGGAAAATAGTCCTGGAATATAAAGAATGTCAGAATCATCATACCTAGTTACAAAGAAGAGCGCATGATGATGCTGCCTCACAGAAGTCCACAGACCACTTCCACTGACTTCTGTGAAAACAGACTGAATCCCTGATCCAAAAAATGTAAACAGAAGAGGTATCTACATTCAAAGAGTGAACTGTCCTTTTGCCAGTCTGACATTGTAAAGGAGGACGCAGAACGTCTGAGATAGAAGGTGACTTTCAAATACAGAAAAGGTATTTATTTTCTAAACGTTTTTTCGTAAACAATTGTGTTGAATATTTAGAATAACCTGTTCCCCACCTCAGATTTCAGAAATTCCTACTGACTTCATCTGGGGATATTCATGTGGATTTTGACCTTTGTGGTCCAGACTTCTATAGCCCAGCACGACCTGTGGTCTGGACCTCCCGTGGGAGCACGCAGGCTGGAGAACAAAAAGGGAAAAATCTAGCCCCCTGCTCAGCAACTCCTCCTCCCGCCACCCTTCTTTCCCAGAGCTTCAGGTGTACCACAAGCTCAGGGAGACAGAAAGGGAGAGGCAGGAATGGAGGGCACTCGGGGGAAGGGGCAGGCTGGCTGGGTCCAGAAATGTAGCCAGGAGCATAGCCTGGCTGCCACAGAGCTCAGTGTGCTCCCACGGAGCTGAGCTCCTGGCACTCTGCATCCATCCTGCCTCTTCCCTCAAATGCCCACCCTCTCCACAGGTCAATGGCAGCCACTCCGCCGCCACTGGAGCAAAGCCCCACAGCTGGTGACAGCTGAGGTGCCGGCATTCACTGAGTGGAGACTGGATGGGGGCACCTGGGGGAAAGAGAAAAGGGCAGCTGTGGAGCCCTGGAGCAGGCAGCAGGGCCCAGGTACTCAGCCTGGTTGCCACAGGGCTTGGTGTGCTCCCACTGGGCTGCACTCCCGACCCATGGCCACTGGGCTCCACAGCTATCCCTGACTATTCCCCTGAGTGCTGTCCCCTAGTCAACACTTGGTCAATGCTGGAGACACTGCTGGCACCAAAGCGGGGCCCAGCAGCCCATGGAAGCAGAGCAGCTAGCACTTACCTCCCTTGACTCAGCAAACTCCCTGGTTCAGGACCAATCAGGTCCAAAGGGTGCTGGACTAAGAAGGTACAACCTGCATCCTACTGCAAGAGGATAGGAGTTCTTAAGCCCTGATGTGAAATCCTGACCCCACTAAATTTCATGGGAGTTCTGCTACTGACTTCAGTGGGTCAGGATCTGACCCCAATCCATAACATCAGGCCCCGAACAAGAGTATTTGCTGGATAAGGGAAAGTGCAGAGCTGTTTTCAGAGGCTGCTGCAGCACCAGCCTCCAGCCTCCCTTCCCTAGGACTCTGGCCCCCAGCCCCAGCTCCCAGGAGCTGCCACCGGGCTGCAGTCAGTCCCTGCCCCTGTCCGCCCAAGCACCCTGAGCAGATGAGTCCTGCAACTCTCACCCCATGACAGACTCCAGACCCCCGCTGCTGCAGGGCATGCAGAGCTCAGGCTCCCAGCCCAACATGCACCAGGGCAGGCGGAGGCTCCAGCTCCTGAACCTGATGCCAAGGCGCTCTGGTTCCTGGCCCTCCGGCAGCATCATGCTCCTGCTGCTGTGAGGCCAAGCAGGGGGCTCAAGCTCCCAGCCCTGTGCTGCTGTGGGGCAAGCAAGAGCTCCAGCTCCCAGCCCCCACTGCCGGGGGCGGGGGGCTCTCCAGTTTCCAGCCCCACAGCAGGCTCTCACCCCGCTGCTGCTGGGCAAGAAAGACTCAGGCTCCTGGACCTGCAGCAGCCTCCCCACTCACAGCCATGTGGCAGGAAGGGGCTCAGCCCCCAGACCAACTGGGCTCCTGCCTCTGCCGGCTACTCTCTCATCTGGCAACATCTGTGGTCATGCCAGATGACGGACGATGCTGGACGAGAGAGTACCAGATTTGAGAAACACAACCTGTACTTCCGCTTAGACAGAAGAATTAAATAACAAGTCCCACAGACAGTCACAGTTTAGAAGTTATGGAGATGATGAAATAATAGTCGGTATTTAAGATGTTTTGACAATTCATTATGTATTATTTTTATATTAAATATTTAAATTGTCTGTTTTTTTAAAAAATAAAATAAAATAAAACTTCATGTAAAAGTTCCAAAATACTTGTTTATCCATTGGACCAGACTGTTCCAAACACCTCAAGTAAGTTGTATCTGAATAATGTATACTGTCCAATACATGCAGCATTGTTTTTATGTAATTATATATTCACATAGTCAAAAAAGGTTTGACCAAATAATGGAAACATTTTCCCCCCTGCAAATACCAATGGGGCTAAAATGATGAGCATGCACAGTAGGTTACCTTACGGTAAATTTCATTTCAGTACCACTCAGATTAGTTATCCTGCTGAGCGCCTCACTTCAGTGCACTTTCCACCTCCCTGGTCCAGCACCCTCCAGACCTCAGTGGTCCCAAACGAGGGATTTTGCTGGACCAGGGGAGGTTAATGCTCCCTCCTTCCCCAGCTCAGTTTCTGGCTGCCCCCGCCGGCCCTGATGCAGCTGGCTGCTGCATCAGGCTCTCCTCCCCGGCTCTGTATGGGGCAGCCAGAGGACATTGGCTCTCTGGCCTGGCTCTGCTTCAGACCCTGCTGCCCACTGTGAAGCTGTCAGGGGACATCGCCTCCAGCCCCAGCCCTGCTGTCCTCCACGGGTCTGCTGGGAAGCCCGCTTGGCTTGCCTTCATGTCCCTGCCCTCTGGTCCAGGAACATCTCACAAGCACCAGTCCAATCTGTAGTCTCTTACCTAATTTTAGTAGGAGTTTGCCATGCAGAAAGATGCATTGTAGGATCAGGCTCTGGACTGCCACATTGTAAAGCTGCATTTTGAGTTACCCAAAATATGAAATAAACCTATACAGAATTAAATAATATTAACCTGGTTTTGAGAAATGTGGCTAAAAAGCTTTTCTCAACTACTATATGTTTACAGGTGGGTGTGGACTGCATAGGTAAGGTTGAAATAAGTTTTGTATTTAGGAGCAATTCAACCACATTGCTATGCCTGGAAAAACACAACATAAATCCTTTCAAGTTGCAGTACTTACTCTGAGTGAGGAAAGAATTTTCTGAGAACTTACAAGCAAAGTGATTTGCATTAAAATTAATTTAAAATGGTCCTTTAAAAATGCAGCACTCTGTGTTAAACATTTTTGTTCCAAATGA
Source organism: Carettochelys insculpta (assembly GCF_033958435.1). Taxonomy (NCBI): domain Eukaryota; kingdom Metazoa; phylum Chordata; order Testudines; family Carettochelyidae; genus Carettochelys; species Carettochelys insculpta. The sequence goes on along the minus strand of NC_134139.1, from coordinate 84,149,046 downwards.
TCTATATAATGGAACAACACAGACTTTTCAAACTTCCCATGAATTAAAACTAAAATTTCAGTGCATTTATGGTTATACTAAAACTTTCTGTTAGAAATAATGGTCACTTTTGCCTTTATTCTTTATGCAAAAAGTGGGTTCAGACATCCCATTTTGAAAACAATACATGCTGTATTCTGCATCTGATGTGACAAGCATAATGAAGAATGTATTATGAACGATGAATTAAAGACACTTTTTTCTAGACGATATTTATTCTTGCCAAACAATTTAGAAATAATACTAAATAGTTTAAACAGACAGGACTCTGGCTTCCATTCAAGAAAAGCAATAAGATGTTAAAAAAATACCTCAACAGAGCTGCCTGTTTCAGACAAAGAGCCTTTTTTTCCCCTCTGGCACAGAAGTTTGGGAACAGAGCCAAGGTGCTACTTATCAGCTGTTTGACATCAGGGGAGAACTGTGTGCGTCAGTAGGCCCAGTAGGGACCCCTGCCTCATGGCAATGGACCATGTGGTTCTTATCTTATCAGTTTGTAGGGTCTGGCACTTCAACTCCTTATAGTGTGAACAGGAAAAAAAATAAATAAAAGCAGGAAAGTGTGTATAATTGGGAGGGAGGAGGTGATAGATAGCTAACGAACACCAGGTTAGGGCGTGCTACAGCTGGTAGCCAGATTCTGTCTACAACTTAATCTGTTGTATATCAATCACCCTCCTTTCCCCCCGCATTCCTGACACCCCAACACGAGAATCAGGCAGAACTGTAACTCCTTGGTTTTCTGTAATATAGAGAATGCTCATTCCCTGTATGCCTGAAAGCAGACAGGGCAATCTTTCTGCACCCTCATATATGCCAGTCAGTTGAAATGGCCACTTGGGTAAAGGCGAAATGAACTGCACCCCACAAAGAGGTGTTACAGTGCACACACCCTCTCTCCTCCATGCACAAAAGCTTTCTGTGGCAGTACATCACCACATGACCTCTTACTATGGGCTGTGTCTAAATGGCATAGCATAGCTTTATGCAGCTTCAATAGGACTTGTTACTAAAGAATATTGCTTTTTGGGGGCATTCAGTACCATGAGTTTTAAGCATAACTCACCATGTCTAAGACCTAGCTATACAAAATGACTGTTTTTAAAAATTAGAAAAACATATACCCAGAAAGGCAGCCATAAAGTAAAAAATTTTCTTTTCAAACAGTTCTATGCTAACTGAACAATAGCTTACATATGCAACTCAAAAAATCTCTCTCTCTCTCTCTCTCTCACACACACACACACACACACACACACACACACAGAGTGTATGTGAGAGTTGGTAAACAGAGAGCTGTCTCTTTCCGATAAATTTTATTTTAAGTAATACACAGCTCGCTGAAAATGCGAGGGCAGTTATGCCATATGTTTAAAAGCTGCCACACAAGACACATATTATAGAAGCTTCATTGAGAAGCTGGTTAAAGTATCTGTGGAAACAAGCAGTTTTATGTCCTTGACTAATTATAATTTTGTTCAGATTTTTTCCTCCAAAGCTTTGTTACCTTATACTGCAGCAAACCAGACTAGCAATAACAGCAATATACAATACAGTGGAGTTGCATAACATTTTAGCAGCCACATAGAAACCTTATTTACTAAAGGTTGTAAGCAGAGTTTTCCAGAACTTTTATCCGCTCTTACCAAAGCAATGGGTGGTTTACAAAAGACCTCTGATTAACAAAGATTCCTTGCTTTGTTATTCCAAATATACTGTATATAAATAATGCCAGGAAGAATTTTCTTTTGCTACATATAACCACCCTTTGCTTAAAATATTTCTGAAGGCTTGTCCATCATATTACAGCAGGTTTCACAACCACAGTAACTCCTTGCAATTTGCAGCCTCATGTTGAGCTTAAATATTGTTCATCTGAACGGGCATGATATTTTTATTGCCAAAATATACTACAATAAATGATTAATTCAAGCAAACCTTGCCTTAAGCCTAAGTCAACATTGCAACTAGAAAACTGAAGCTATTCTATGAGCTTAGTGTCTTTTTTACTTAATTTTCCGGTACACGTTCTACTTCTCTCACCTCAGCTTTATTACCTAATGAATAGTGAGAGCTAACAATGTGCTTAGAGCCATACAAGGACAAAGGCAACCCATGCCTCAAAGAGCTCACAACCTAAAATTTTGATGATGCATATATCTTATACTAAATGAAATGCTTTCTAATGATTTACAGCGAGACCACCAGCACAGTATCTAAGCACCTCTTGGTTCAAAGCAACTACCTACTACCTATCCCTGTAACAAACCTTGTTGCCAATTCCACCTATATATCTATGCTGGCAACACCATCACCGAACCTAACCGCATCAGCCACACCCTCAGGTGGATGTGCAGGTGTATGAGCCCCTATGTGAAATGGACATAAATCTGACCGCAGGAATTGGAATACACACTAAAACCTGTCAGGGAACACTTTAATCTCCCTGGACATTCGATAATGGATTTAAAAGTAGCCGTTCTTCTACAAAAGGATTTTACCACAAGATTACAGAGAGACACATCTGAATTGGACTTCATTTGCAAATTCAACACATTTAAATTAGGCTTTAACAGAGATCTCACTTATCTTCTGCATTACAAGGGAATTTCCCCACCTTTGATATTTGAAGGAATGGCATGCATCCTACTTAATTTAATTTGCTTCATCTACTGCTCCTACTAGTGACACGTATCCCCTACTTTTCCCTCCTTCCTTCGCCCCTCCCATTCCCTGCCACATAAACCCTGGATTCTAATTACCTATTCCAATAATCTGAAGAAGTGAGTCTTACCCACAAAAGCTTATTACCTAATAAATGTGTTAGTCTTTAAGGTTCTACTGAACTGCTTGTTATTTGTGACGCAACAGAGCAACACCACTGCCCCTCTGAGGCTATTCACCTACAGACAGCTTAATCTATGGTTGGCAGTAAGCAATCACATGTTAAATACCTAAAAGACAGTAACCAAGAAGCTTTGATGCACTGGGGAACCTACAACATGACTGTGCAGGTTTGGGGGTTATACTATCTAATCTTTACAGGCAAGTGGACACTTGTGCCTTCTGTGATGGAACCCCATCAACTTCAGTGAGGCTCTGTGCAGACAAAAAAAAAAAAAAAAGAGTCAGTTCATGTGGATCGAATTACAGCACCGGTGCCTTGTACTGTCCTAAGGGGAGGGAGATGTAACAACTGGACTGATTGTTCTTTTGAGTCTGGGATTGTCTACGCCGAAGGCTAGGATTAATCCACAGCTTTTTGAGTTCATCTGGTTTGAAAACACTTACGTATACGCAATCTGTGACAGCACATTGACTCCACCTTTATAACAGGCTCTGAATCCTTGATCTAACTTTGCTGTGAAGCAAGTTAGGTTAGTATCTGGTTCATGCGTATACAATGCTGCTCATAGACTCACAGGCCAGAAGGAATCACCATCATCATTTAGCCGGATTCCTGAACACTGCAGGTCACAGGACCTCACTCACCCACTCAACCCATAACCTCTGCCTACAACAACCAGCTTCAGGAGTCTTTCAACAATGGTCCCACGCTCTCATCAGGCAACTGTAACTGACATGCGTGGGACCCATATGCCCTCTCCTTCCCCACTTATAAGCTAGTATACAGCCACGTTCGTCCATTTGCATCTGAATTTCAGTTATCACAATAACCGCATTACCACCCCAGAAGCCCTACAACAGCTGCTTGGCGCTGGATAGAGTCTTGGGATGTCATCAGCTGGGGGAAAGCATCAATGCAGGAAGCACTTTTGGCCAGCTACTAGAATAAAGACCTTCATGTGGCCATCGTTAGATGTCCACAAGGTATCACAACCAGTACTCCAATTTGTACCAGGTTAAGAGCCAGCAGCCCCTTATTTTAATATACGTCTAAGAAGAAAAAATCCAGCAGACAACATGGAACCTGTCCATTCTCTGAGGAACTGGACAGGATTTTACACGGGCGCTCAACCCAAGCAGCTGGTGGAGCTTGCTGGCTGCCTTCTCCCTAGACAAGCATGAGAGCAGTTAAGAGATCACCCCAAAAGTTGGGATCTCTCTGGGATTCAGGACCCTGATACCAGTCGGGTAGACTGTGAGCCTCAATCCTGCCCTGCATCATGCTGACCCCAATTCCTTGGTTGTGATAAAGACTGTAATTAAGGTGCTGATTCTATGTGTGTTTTAATTTATTACAGCGTTATGTGGCCACTTCCTCTCTTGGTGCCACTCAGCCCAGCCACTGTAGACTCAAATGAACTAGAAGTTCTTCTGAGGCTTCCATCTTCCTCCCTTAGTACACATAATCCATTCCCTATAACCGTCCCAAAATAGCCGCTGTGCTGGCCAGGCAATCTGCCTCTGTCTCTTGCTAAAGCCCCAACTCCCAGACCTTTTCTGGTGCAGACACATGCCCATGTACTGACTTTCCTTTCTCTTTCACTTAACTGTTTGGTCCAGTGAATGTTACCCTCCACACAATACCCGCATTTGCCACCTCCAAAATGGCAGCCAGCTACCAGCATGGCATAGCCACAGCCTCAACTCTATCACTCGCTGCTCCAGATGTGAATACGGAAAACATTTTTCTGTGCAAAGCACAGAAGTTTGAAAGCAGTTACAGGAAAAGACATTAGGTCAGTCTTTTGACTCTATGTGAGGTTGACATGGACAATGCATGCCCATCAAACTATGAACAGTACTGCTGCCCCACAAATGCCCTCCAATATTCAGTCTCACATACTGATAATGGCAGAGGTTACAGGCAATCGTTGCAGAACTCAAGCTATTTTTGCACTTTCCACGTGTCTATGGGGAAGTGGAAGCAAAATCTAAGCCTGAGAAATTGCTCAATTTTTTTGGAGGTTTTGAGGAATATCTGCACAGTCATTCCCCCCAGCTACAGCTTGCAGTTCCCTTCCACTCATCCCAGTGCTTTGGGGGGGAGGGGACCATTTCAGTGAATAATTTTGCAGAATGCCATGCTGGTCTACTCTATTATCTTTTGAGTAAGGCCATTCTGCGCCTTCCACAGATCCAACTCAGCATAATGTCATCCAGAGTCAAGACACCCCAATGGGAGTTTAGGGGACCGTTCCTACCCCACTCACCCCCAGATGCCCTCCACTCATCCCTCCAGAACTGTACAGGCAGGTCCAGGCGCAGCAAAACTACAAAGCCAGACCAGAATCCTAATTCCCAATCCCATCTCCTGACCAAGAACATGATGCACAATCCTACTCCACCCCCAGCCTCTGAGGCCCAGTGACAAAGCCGCACCAAATGCACCGCACAAACAAAAATCCCAATTTATACACTACCATCTCCAAGGCTCCCTCAAGACCAGGAAGAATCCCAGAGAGGTAAAACTAGAAATGCATGTTTTAAAATAGCGATCACAGACTCCCTAGAATATGAACAGTAAGGGCCTTTTGTCTTTTCTTTTTCATTTTTTTTAAATATCTCTACAACTAATATAACTACAGCAGCCAGACCTTCAAGGACAGGGACCTTGTCAATGGCAAAGCAGCTGGAAGACCTAAGGGGGGAAAAACAGAAAACTTATGATAAAAAGTTTTTGGACATCATTACGGAGCACTCCCTCCCCCACCCCCCGCCCAAAAAAAAAAAAGGGCAAAATCTAGAAAGGCGGAGGCAGTGCATGTGGCAGAGAAGGAATCTGATAAGAAGCTTTCCAGGGAGACCACCGAAGTCACCAGTGACAGCTAGGCAGTTTCCAAAGAAAGCCATGTCCTGGCCAAATACAACACAGAAAAAGTTAGGGATAAACAGAGGCAATTCCTGAAGGAAATACAAAGCACAAATGCCCTGTTGCAGCACGTTACTATTAGAGCAACAGGCAAGCCAATACTAAACAAACCATGTAAAACCCTAGACCAGTGTTTTCGAAAGTGTGGTCTGCAGCCCAGTACCGGTCCTTGGGAAGGAAAAAAAAGAAAAAGAAACCGGTCCTTAGAAAATATACAAATTATCACATGATACTATTAATTTGGTACCTTTCATATTTTTCTGTGTGATTAACGTAACAACAATAAATTAGGCACTTAAGTATTTCATATCAAGATTTATATTATTATATACTATTGTTATTGTGAATAAATAATGAACAGTGAAAATTTATTCATTTTTCACTCTTTTTTCTGTGTTTATATTTTTGGGCCACAAAAATGGCACTGGAAAAAAAAACAGGTTTCAACTATATAAAGTTTAGGAAACACCGCCCTAGACAATACAGGCTACTGAGAACAACAGAAACTCCACCCTTCTGTACTTCTGCAGCATAGGCCACTCCCCTCCTAAACCACAGCTCAGGGCAGCATGAACAGTGATGCTTGGCTCCATACTTCTTTTGAGCCTTCTGTCATAGATGGTAGTTTTGAGCCTCAGCACGCCAGGCCAGAATTCCCATGAGCCAGAGCCAAGACATATAATCACCTGTGACTTTAAACTCCCCTCCCAGTGCACTATACCCTACACTCTACTGTTGTGTTTTGTTTCACTGCCACTTTAACTAAGGGGTTCTTTGAGCTAGACGACTGATTTTTAAGATACTGTTTCATAATTGTAAACTGTTTTTGATTGAAGCTGAAGGGTCATCTTGGTTTGTTATATGATATATTGTTCAATAAGAAACTTTAGAGCGGTTTAGCCTGAACGAATGACACTCTAGTCCAGCACCCTCAGGACCTGACTGGTGCTGGACAAGAGAATTTGCCGAACCACAGGAGGTCAATATTGTCGAGCAGCGTTACCAACACTTCCACTGCTTACTGGGCTCTTAAAAGACATTGGGGGTAAATTACAGTTAAATAATAGCACAGAACACTGAGAGCCAGGACTGGTGGCTGAAAATAAACTTTATGGGACCAAGAGAATCTTGGCCACACCCATGGTAAGAGGTCATCTGGCTAACTAAAATCATGCTGGATTATGGATGTAGCCAGACAAGAGGGTTCCAGATTAAAGAGGTTCAACGTGTAGAGATTCAGCAGCCCATTTCACATACAAAATAATTAAATTTGCACTAATTCACCAGATTTTGAAAAGAGAGAGAGGCAAAAAACACAGGGTGCAAATAGAGATTTCCACAAAGTTGCACTTCTATTGCAATGCTGAACCACACAAAAAAACTTCCACTCCACATGTTAATTGCTAGAGGGACAGATGCACCGTTTCAGGCCTGAGATTCTGAACGACAGTAACAGGCACCCCTGACAGCTTCGCTCTGCCTATTTCCATTTTATACTGGATTCCTCACTGCTTGTGCAAATCACTAAGTAAGTCTCTGCACCTTAGAGCCCCACTAATCACTAAGGCTTTCTCCCTTACTCGCACAAATAGCATGCAAAATTCAACACCTGCGATAACTCTTTTGCACTGCTTGCAACCTATCCCACTAACAGCACCCCACCCAATGCACATGCCACTACCATGCAGCAGTACTGCGATGACAGTGATACAGTTCCTCCCTTTTGTCTAACCAACTTGTGAATGGCCTCATTAACCAAGAAAGCAGAGAGTCAGCCAAGGTACCCAGGACAACCAGAGCAACATCCATACAATTAGTATCTTTGGTATTCCCCAGGTGCAAACACTCCTTTCTCCATCAAAACAAAAAGCCGTCAAGTAGCACTTTAAAGACTGGCACAATAATTTATTAGGTGAGCTTTTGGAGGACAGACCCACTTCTTCAGACCATGCTAGTCTTTAAAGTGCTACTTGACTGCTTTTTGTTTTGATAGTATATAGACTAGCACGGCTCCCTCTCTGTTCCTTTCTCCATTAATCTAAACAGAGCTGAATTTTTCTATTTTTACTATCATGGACCCTTCCAGATTGCCTAACATTCACGTTCGTAAACATGCCATAGCAGCCAACCAGCCCTTGGATCACTGAAGAAACATACTTTCTGTTTAAAAATTTGGAGCCGGCAGGGCTGAGGGGACTAATGACCAACAAATGGGTAGGTATATGATTCCCATCAACTGTCTAGTTCAGAAACCTCATACATGAAAAGCCATTAATAACGTCCTGAGCATTACCAGGCTTTATCACCCTGTGCAACTGTACCTGGCACCACATACCGGCATAACAAGCACCGCAACATCTCTCCCCCATGCAAGCTCATCTGCTACAGATCAGTAGCATTCAAGGGGTGATCAGCTTCCAGATAGCAAGGGCAACCTACTTATGCAGGGATAGGGGGCACCATGGGTTGGCAGGCTGCCACTTGGGGATTAGTTCAGCCTGTACCTCTAGAAAGACTGCCTTCCCTTCCCTGAAACTCTCTCATCACTGCTAGCCCCTCAAGTCTGCAGAAAAATCCTTTCCCAGCAGCATGTGGCCAGAAACGGCACAGCACCAGAACTGGTCATCTGCCACCAGCTGCATGGTGTCTTCCTCTTCTTCCTCAGACACGTCCGAGTACCACTGCCAGTGAAGATCCACCTTCTGCTAGATAAGCAACTGCCTCTGCCACGTCATCTGTTCTGTGGTATGGAAGGCAAAGTCCCAAGCCAAATTCATCCAGTTTTAAGTGCTGGAATAGTACCCAAGCAGCCTCTCATCACTCCAGTTGCCAGCAGAGCCTTGTATGAGTCCATGCTAGGCAAATGCAATTAGAAAACAGTGCTAGCCAGACAAAGGATATGTAGGGCAGAGACAAAAATCAATCAATCATGGAATGCTGGGTGGTTGTGGTTCTTTTTTTAAAATTATGAACTAGCCTGGCTTCCCTTATGCATCCCATAATGCAAAGCAAGAACAACACCAGAGGGACAGTACACAGCAGCCAAGAAAAGGCGCATCCAAGAACGCCGCTCCCTGAAGCCACACAGCTTACTGCTATCATATGCGGAGAGAAGCAACGTTATCCCACGCGCGCACGTTGTTACTGCAGCTTCTGTAATGCACATTACCTGACATGCAGCAAAGAGTTGCAGATTAACCCCTGCCTTTAGTCTGATCTAGTTTACAGCGTTAAAGTAACACGAAGGTGAAGAGTGCCTTCGATCTGCAACTGCACTTGTAGGCTGTACAAAAAAGGTCAGAGTCTTTTTGACTGTTTGGTTTTCCTTGCTACCATAAACAATAGTTTTATAATTCAGAGGAAGTGTGATGTTCTCATGTCGTCAGCAAACATCACTGGAAGGCAGACTCATAAACTGACTGCCACTTCTAACCCTTTCATTTAAATAAGTGTTCCTTCCTACATACTACAGGAGCAGTATCTACATGGTATGCTGCACTTATTAGAAGAGCCTGATTAGGGATTGGAACTTTGGATCAGGTATCAGAAGTTACATTTTGAGACAAAACATGTCTTTGGAAGAGGGAAGTATCAGACGTTTCTTACTATGTCGAGATTTCTTGTAAAAGGAAGAAAAATACTGCTGCTAGCAGTAATCCTACCTGAGAGGAAGAAACCCTGATGATACACTGGCCTAAAAAACAACAACAAAAAACCACCACACAGGCCATCTCATAAAGGGTGAGGGATTGCTCAGGGGTTTGAGCATTGGCCTGCTACACCTAGGGTTGTGAGCTCAATCCTTGAGGGGGCCAACTAGGGATCTAGGGCAAATACCGGGGGGGCGAAAAAAGGGATGGTGCTTGGTCCTGCCAAGAGAGCAGAGGACAGAACTCAATGACCTCCTGAGGTCCCCTCTAGCTCTATAAGATGTGTATCTCCTATATCCTAGAATATACGATCTGCCAGAAATATACCTTACCAAGACTTAGCTACAACTAACAAGTCTGTTCAAACTTGTTCTGGCATTCAAAATACTAGTAATAGCTGCTGCTCTGAAGTAGGATTACCCAGTACAACTGAGGTGGATTCAACACAGTTTCAGCATTAGTATTTACAAGACTACATTTTTTTAAAGAAATGTTTTGCCAGGATTTGTTTTTGGTTGGGAGTGTCCTTTCTTGAAGGGACTAAATAAAACAAACGTTCAAATAATCACATCAGTTCTTCATCACTACCATTTTTAACACAAAATAACAAGATTTTAAATATTATATTTCCTGAGATCAAAACATATGGAAAATTAACAGAAATCCTCATTTATTATTCAATCTTTTTATTTCCACCGGCAGTAAATGCTAGCAAATAATAATTGAGAATGAGGAGTTTATTTTTCAAGAAATCGAGAGTAACAAGGGAGCTCCACTACACAAGTGTTGGGCATCACAAATAAAAAGAGTACCTTGTTGAACAACTACACCCAATATGGACTGGCTTGCTATGACATCAAATTTTGTATGAAAAAGAGTTTGGAAAAACAATATAGAGTGAGCTTTAATAGTTAAAAAGGAAGAAGTGTCTTGTGAACTGGGAGTCATGAAGATCTGAGTTCAGTTTTCAGCTCAGTCTCAGACTTAGTTGTGTGACCTCAGCAAAACACCTAATCACGCTGCAGCTAATCTCCATACCTGTATAAGAGGAAAAAGACTTTTCTTCCACGCTTTTCATTCTCTGCTTGGGCTGCTAACCTCCTGACATTCATGCATGTAAACTTGACTCTTGTGAATAGTTTAATTGCAGTCCATTGAACGACTGGTGCGTACAGGTAACAACCCCAGGATTGTAAACTCTTCAATGCAGGGACTGTATCTCATAAGCACTGTGAACAGCACTTACAATCACAGGGCCTCAATTTTGATTGCGGTCTCTAGGCACAACTAATGCACTGAATAGTCTTGTTACTAAACAGCTTCTTAGAAATAAAAAAAGCAACATTTTACACGTTCACAGCAAGCTCCCCTGGAGTAATCTAAACTGCTGTACAAACTATTTTCAGACACAATACCCTTGTGAGATAGAAGAGGGATCTATATACAGAGCACTCCAGACACCAGTGAAATGGCACATCACCTAGGATGGAACACTGTACCACAACAATAATAAACAGAGATAAGCAAAGCAGAGCACAGTAACTTACTGAAAGGGGAATTTAAGTAGAAAAAATGAAATTATGGTGGTTAAAATCTCATCGGGTCAATTAGGATAACATCCCATCTAATGCATGCTATGTGAAAGGCAATGACCCAGGTAGGAGTATTGTTTTACCCAAAAGTTCACAATTCCAGCAGCAAACTTCTCCTAAACACTATGCTGGAAAAATGATTCAGTAGTGCCTCAAAGGAAAGAAAGGCTGCCTATTCAGTCACCAGCATGACCTCCCTCACCACCTGCGTGTTTCTTGGAGATTCCCCACTCAAGTTCTAAACCAGCATAGCCCTTCTCTGGCTATGTTTACACTAGAGGGTTATGTCGACAAAACTGGCATTTTGTCAAGAAAACCTGTGGGACATCCAGATTCCTAAAGCATTCTGTTCACAGTAAATAGACAGAAAGCAGCATTTTTGCCAACTGTCTTACCCCACTCCCACAAGGCAGAACTCTTGTGATCCACTTGGTAGTTTGGCCATTCTTTTGACAGAAGTTTTGCTGGAAGATATCTTCAGACTAAAAATCCTGTTGACAGTTTGCTGTAATCTAAACAGTCTTAATAGTAAGAGAGTAAGCCGAGCTAGTCTATACACTATCAAAACAAAAAGCAGTCAAGTAGCACTTCAAAGACTAGCAAAATAGTTTATTAGGTGAGCTTTCGTGGGACAGACCCACTTCTTCAGGCCATAGCCAGACCAGAGCAGACTCAATATTTAAGGCACAGAGAACCACAAACAGTAAGCAAGGAGGACAAATCAGAAAAAGATAATCAAGGTGAGCAAATCAGAGTGCGGAGGGGTGGGGGGGGAAGGTCAAGAATTAGACTGAGCCACGTATGCAGACGAGCCCCTATAGTGACTCAAACTTTCTGAGTCACTATAGGGGCTCGTCTGCATACGTGGCTCAGTCTAATTCTTGACCTTCCCCCCCCACCCCTCCACTCTCTGATTTGCTCACCTTGATTATCTTTTTCTGATTTGTCCTCCTTGCTTACTGTTTTTGGTTCCCTGTGCCTTAAATATTGAGTCTGTTCTGGTCTGGCTATGGTCTGAAGAAGTGGGTCTGTCCCACGAAAGCTCACCTAATAAACTATTTTGCTAGTCTTTAAAGTGCTACTTGACTGCTTTTTGTTCTAAACAGTCTTAGTGTGTGACATCTGAAAAGATCACTGCTCAGTTTGTAAAGTTACAGGCAAGCTGTCTCAATTACAAACTAAAGCATGCACCAATATTCTCCACACATCAGAAAGTTACATACAATTGCACTCTTTACAATCCTACCATGTTTATTTTTCATATCTGTATATTTAAGCCACAATGTTACATGAGCCATATCAAATTTGACAAGGGAAAGAGTTGAAAAGGAATGAATCATAGATCACAAAGATATTTTGAGCCCATTATAATGGGACTTCATGGTTTTAAATATGGAGAGTGCAAAATAACCTAATATGTGTTATCAGATATTCTGCTGTGTCTTACTTTCCCCTTACAGAATATATGATAGCATTTAATTGAAAATAGAAGTCCACCTTTTGATGGACTTTGTAAACAGTCTATTTAATGAAGTATCTGCTACGGATCCAGAGAACGGATAAATATTTACATAAGAGATACAGATTTGAGTAACTTCTACAGAATCCTAGTATTTTATGGAACCCTGCAATGTTTGTCCATAAAGATATTAATACAAAATAATATTCTATCAAAGCATGTAGAATTACGTATCCTTATTGTGTGCCTTTTGTGGTACTTTTGTAATTCTTTCCTCTCAAAATAAAATGAAAATGCATAGTCTATATATTTTACATACACTTGTCTTATAGAACTGGAAAGGACCTGGAGAGGTCATTGAGTCCAGTCCCCTTGTCCTCTCAGCAGGGCCAAGCACCATCCCTGACAAATTTTTTTTTAAATCTGTTTTCCCCAGACCCCTAAATGGCCTCCTCAAAGCCTGACCTCACAACCTTGGGTTTACAAAACCAAAGCTCAAACAACTGAGTATGTAACTTCCAAAAATAAATTAGAAATTATTCATATGCTCACACTTACAACCATTCTTTTAATCTTCACTAGTACAAGGTGGTGCATTGCCTTTTAACCTACTGTTTCGATCCTCTCCTTATGGAATAGGTCAGTGAATGTTAAAATCACAGCAAGAGAAAAAATAAAAGGTTGTATTTCATAGTGATCTCGGAGAGACTGCAACCTGAGCACCAGAACTGGTGAAGGGCTGGGGGCATTTTTAAAAATGGACGGGCACAGCTTGAATATGGGGACTGGGGATGGCACTGCTCCCTGAAGTTCAAGTCTGGGGTGGGCATGAAACGATCAGCTTGCACAGCACAAAGTGCAGCCCCTGAGAACACTATTCCACTTCTGCCCAAGGCTTGTAGTCTGGGCGGGGGGGGGGGGGAGGAGAGAGAATAACATGCTCCCAAACTACACCCATGCTAAAAAGGGGGGGGGGGAAGCATAGCTTCAACTCATCCCCACTCCTGTTCTCATGCCAGTGGCCCTCCCTCTCCTACAAAAGTTTTGTCCCCCGAAAACAATACCATTTATATCAAGCAGGTTTGCAAGAAAGGATCCAGGTCTCCCCTATTTTCCCCAGTGTAACAAAAGCTTTGCTGATACAAACAACGCTGTCTTTGCAGCTAATGCTGCCATGTAACAGATGCTGTTGCAGGCCTACACTTTGCATTAGCTGACCTTTCTGTAAATTTACACTGTGTGTCCAGTGCATACCTTTTTTGCAAACTTGAGCCTTGGCTACAGCAGAAAGTTTTGCCAGCAAAAGTTCTGCCAGCGCCCTCGTAATTTCAGCAGACCGCCTTCATGTTTGTCTGCCTTTGTTAGGACAGTATGTAGCTTCACTTCACCAAGAGGCAGAGGCAAAAGATGCGTGGCACTGTCATGATGCATCTTTGTGTCCCCTAGCTCCACTGTCCGGTGTGTTACCTCATGGGAAATATCAGCAGTTTATTATGGGACCGGTGCCATGTACTGTGGGATGATACCACTTCTCCCAGGGAACTTTTCCTTCTATCATAAGTTTGAGAATCACCATCTAAGTCTTTTTTTCATGCTACTTTTTCCATTTTGCAGCCAAAATACAAGGATATCAAACCACTCAGTGGTGCTCTCAGCCATTTTAAAAACAGGACGAATGATTGTTGTATATTTGTGGAACGACAGCAAGCACACGACACATTAATACAGAACTTCTTTGTCCCATACAAGATCAGTCGTCATTCTGGAATTGTTTTGGGAGCCTTGGGGGAAATAAACAAAATGGCCTGAGTTAGAGGAGATCTTACTGAATTATGCCTACCCAAGCCCCCTTCCTCAGTGACAGTGAGAGTCTATGGGGCTGGCTGGGTCTCTAATAGTTTCTGGCTATCGGACTGTCCCAACACAATCCATGGTCCTGTTGTCAGTGATCTCTTCTTTGGTCACTAGTTCTGGGATGAGCTATGCTACAGCTCATGAGGTGTACATTGTTCATCCCAGGGGAGCATCCCAACTTAGTATGACTATTACACGGGCAGGTCTTGGGGCAACACCAGACTGGAAGCAGTACACCTTTATCTTCTGGTAAGCCTGCAAAGCTCTCCCCACGCCTACCTTTGCAAGAACTGTCCCTTGTACCTAACTGCACCCCAGGTTCTTCATGGCACTTACAACAGCTGTGTATCTTTATTCCTTGGGAATGCTGCCGCTGTATCTGCTCATGTTCCTCCCCAAAGCTAGGAAGGAGAAAGCAGCATGTCGGCAAGCTGCAGCAACAACACTTGTACAGGAGTACTTGCAGAGGGACAGGGCAAGAGACATTTCCAAAAACAATGTGATTTTCAACTAGGGGGTGGGCTTCTGGTCACTGTGACCCCCTGGGAAATAGCATTCACAAATTTGACCAGCATGGTCACTGCTGCAAAGTGATCTACTCCGCATGCTTTTTGCTGGAAGCTTGCTTTTACCTCTACAGAGTTACTTCTGCATCCACATGGGCATGCTGCCAGTCAAACTATGCTAGAAAAGGGCATAGTCTGTCCGGGGATTTTCTGAAATTTTGCTGACAAACGCTGAGGCTGTTGACAATCAATTCTAACAGTGCATGAACACAGCAAAGCTGTGCTGACATTAGGAAAGTTTGGCCAATAAAGCTTTCTAATGTAGCCAGGCTTTATGCTTCAAATCTGCAAATACTTACGCATGAAAAAATCCCACAGAACTCAAAAACACTGATGTGCTTGAAGTTACTCACATGCAAAGGTATTTGCTGGATTGTGGTCTTAGGATGTGTATCCAACAGTGCACTTTGCAGTTTTTTTCTTCAAGTGGAACTGATGAAAATATTTATATGTGCTTAATTGAAAACATCCTTTCTTCAAATAGTGAAATCCTGCAACCTGATTGCATTTTCTGTGCCTACAAATGAGATGTACAACTTCATGGAGAAACACCAAGAGTAAGCACCCTGCTTGGCTTTCATCCTACAATTTTTTATGTCCTTATGGATCAGACAGAGATATCTAAGGAAATGCCAAAGTATTTCTGCAGAATGCTGGTATCTCACCAGAGGCTTGTACCTTAAATTTGCCCTACAGGGTTAGTTAAATCCCCATTATCCTTACCTAGACAATAAGTCTTCATGTAGATTAAAATCTGGAAGGGGGTTGTTTTTAACTGTTATCCTAGAAAAGGCTCTAATCATTACTTTACCTGACAGGCAAATAATGATGGCTGTTGACAGGGTTGCATCAACATTTGTCCCAGGATATTAGAATGATGGGAATAAGAGCTGTATCTCTCAAAAGCTTGTCTCTCTCACCAACAGAAGTTGGCCCAACAAAAGATAAGGTCTCATCCACCTTGTCTCCTAAATTAACTTAGGGTAACTGACATTTGAAAAGGTTAAATCTGGACACCACTCAAACATTTATTGTAGGTCACAAATGTCTGAGGAGTGTCCAGCGAAGCCTTTAAAAAGTGTTATCTACTCTTGAGATAGCTAGCAATCAATGAAACCCAAGATAAATTTCTGGTGTAGTCAAAATCTTAAATGTAAATTCTGGGAGGGGGATGCTGATTTGGTCTGGGCTCTTCTATGACAGTTTTTGCCCAGGACAGAAAGTCCTAGAGAACCCTAGAAGTTCATTTAAACCAAGGGCTTGTTTTAACACAGGATACAGCTACACTAGCGAGTTTTGGCGACAAAACTCGCCACACATCCACACACAAAATGCATTTTGTTGACAATCTATCAACAAAACTCAGCACTTCCACCAACAGCCTTCTGCTTCTCCCAGATGAGGAAGAGCACCTTTGTCAAATCTGTCAACAGAAGGAGCTGTGTGGATGCTCTGTTGGGGGGGGGGGCCTTCTGTTGACAGACAGGGCTTCCAGGACACTGGGTAGTCCTGTTGGCTGTGCTTCTGGTCAGCTGTTTTCTTGAGAGGGCAGCCAGGCAGCGTGGCCACTCTATCGACCGAGCAGATCACTAGATCACTCTTTTGATCTGCTTTAGTGTATGGCCACCCTCTGTTCACGGACGTGTTGTCAGAAAAATCTCTTCCGAAAGAAACATCTGTTGACAGGGGTTTCTAGTGTAGCTGTAGGCACACAGTACAGCTGTGCTGCTGTTGTGCTTTAGTGAAGATGCTACTGCACCAAAGAGGGAGCTTCTGCCATTGGCATAATTAATTCAACCTTTGTAGAGGCAGAAGCTATCTTAACAACAGAAGCTGTTCCATTGAAACACACACACTATATTTACATGGAGTGAAGAAGAAGGTATAACTAGGCTGCTCAGAGGATGTGGGTATTTCACACTCTTGTGTGACACAGTTATACCAATATAGGCCTGTAATATCGACATGGCGCTAGCCTTTTCTTCATTGGATGCTTCTGGCTATATCACTATCTATTGATCCCAGTAGCCAATCAATTGCATCCCAAACTGCTGCCAGACAAAAGAGAGTGAGAGGTTAACACATTATGGGCTAAGGAAACTGCAGATTCAGAACACAAAAAAAAAAGGCAAAACTGTTTTATGAGTCAAGGGAAACCAGAAAAAAAATCTTATTAATTATGTAGCAAAGGCAAGTACTAAACTTCAAAAGGTGCGTGAGTAAGTCAAACACTGTTGACAAATGTGATTGGAAGCAGTCTTCAGCCATTATCCAGCTACAGGAATAAAGTTCTCTACTACTGTTAAACGTTATTGTATCTGGGGAGCAACATAACATTTGATCAAGACTCAAAGAAGGAAACAGCGACTAGAATAGCAAAAGCAAGAGCGAGTTTGAAGGCGATGGATAAGATCTGGAAAAGCAAAGTAAATTAGCTTAGGAACAAAGCTGAGCATCCTGAAAACATGTATTCAGTAGCATGTTGCACGGATATGAGACATGGGTGATAATGAAGGATTTGAAGAGAAGAATACTGGCATTGGAAAAGAGTTGTTACAGAAAGATCCTGAGAATAGGATGGATGCAGAAGGTCATCAATGAGAAATTTATATAGAAAGATACAGCCAAAAGAGAACTACTGCAGAAGGTTACTTAACGCAAGTTACAGCTATTTGGGCATATTTGCAGATTGAACAACGAACGAAAAATCAAGACCCTCGTATTCAGCATAATGGAGGGTTCAAATAGGAGAGGCAGACCCCACTGAGAATGGGTAGATGATATAGTAGATTGGTGCAGAACTAGTCTACAGAAACTAAGCCACACCACACTGGACAGGAAAAGATGGAAGGAAATAGTGAGAGAGGCATCAGACACCAACAGGTGCTGAGCCCATGGCTGTTGATGATGATTAAAAGTGATGACCTTGAGCCACTAAATTGTCACAAAATGTCATCACAACATAAAGGTAATTCTATGACAATATAAAAGAGTTCTTTCTATTTTACTCACTATTAATTCCATCCGAAAGACAAGGAACTGGTGGAGGAGGAAAATAAAGTGGATTAAGATCAATCCGTTCCATTTCCACCAACAGAGTGGACTCAAATGGATGGATGGCATACAGAAGATGGGGAAATGCTATTTCAATATTGTGCTTTCCTCTCTCCCTAAAATGCCTTTCTACAGGTGCAATATGGTATCTTCATGAATCCAGAAATGATCACTATGGGGCTTCACCCTTCCTTGTTCCCCTCAAGGGCATCACATGTGAAATAACGCTGTCAGCATTATCTTAAGTGAGGGAATGTTTCACACACTGATGGGAGTTACTGGTACTGTACAGCAAAAGCAAAGAGGTCCTGACAACATGGCTCCTGAGTGAAATGGGAGACCATGAGTGGCGGGGAATGATGCAGAGTTGAGAATCTCTAAATTATGAGACATCAATTGTTTTAAGTGGTAGTAAGGCCCAGCTCTCTTTTCCTCATGACAGCAAAAGAAAGTCTGAAGAGTGTCTAGCAATTGTAAATTCCTTCTTACATGTCTCTATTTTCTCATGTAGGATGTGGTCTTACATATTGAAAAGAAATCCTCTTAATCTGTTCAGAACTAAAATATTATCTATGTTTTACATTAGCTGGAGGAATGGACTTGCAGGCCCTGTATATTAAAATTCACAAAGTCGCTTCTTGGCAAATTGAAATCATGTTAAATTTCCAAGCTAGCACCTTCATGCTGCCCCTTTCATTTGAGAGGAGCTCCTCACAAACATCCATAAAGCTGCCTCATTAGCCTCCTCAAAACTCTGCTTTGCTACTGTGCCTACAAAATCAAATTGACAGTGGTTAGGCTGTTTGTGTGTAGAAGCCACTGCCTAACTGTTTCCTTGAACATCCCCTTCTGTTTGTATCCATATACCTTTCTGCCTTATACTTGGACTATAAACTCCTTGGGACAGGGTCTTTTTGTTCAGTGTTTGCACAGTTACTAGCATGATGGAATCTTAGTCCATGACTAGGGCTTCTTGGTAGTATTGCAATTCTAATTAAAGTAATTTGTAACACTAAAAAGAAATATGCTCCCAGCAAGCAACCACAATTTTGAGAATATGTATTTTGGGAGACCTGGACAAGATGTGTGCTGTGGCACTAATGCAGCAAAAGCCACTATTTTAATATGCTTGTTTCTTGCACTCCTGCAATCTCTTTGTGTGGAGTAATAAGTGTTGTTCTTACACTTTCTTCAAGTTGAAAAAAATCAACAAAGATGCAATATTCAACCAGGAAAACCCAGCAAACCCTGCCTGTTCAAGATTAAGGGATGAATAACGTGACCCTCAGAGAAGTAAATGAAATGAACACCTGTGAGTCGTCCCACAAAAAATGATTTATAGCAAACTTCCTTTTTTCATTTATCTTTATTTTTCTTACAACTGGGACAATATTAAAACTTTCACATGGATTTGCAGGCCATTCTCTCTGGTACAAAGAATATTGAAAATTGTGACCAAATTTCCAATACATCTGCTACATTAACCCATTGGTATAAGTAACATACAGTAGTAACAGACAGAAACAAATTCTCCCATGCACCACAGATACATTGAGGCAGAAGGCGGCCAATTGGGAAGAAACCCTCCTCTAAGGTCATGGGCTGCTCCGCACTCAATTGCCGCTGAAGATGCCAGCAAACTGACTCACAATCCCATAAACAGGCTGTCACCTAAGTGTTAAATTCTGAATAACACCAGCCAATGGTTTAGTCTCTTAGAGAACTGCACCATAGCTCAGAGGCACTCTGCACACAGAGCAGGAAGAAGCAGATTTTACTTAACTAAACAAGAATCATCTTCATCTTCATTGTGTGCAACAGAAAACCAATTAAAACGGTATGGAGTTTCAGTGGATAAGCGAGCTGTGATCTTTAGTATTGTCTAAGACAGGTGTTTCAAACTTCTTCCACATTTTAACACAGAAATATTGTCGTGGATTGCCCTTCTTTCAATTGTACCATTTCCTCTCCCATTCCGAACACAGCACAGAACCTCTCTCGAGCTACCAAAACTGCCAACACAGAAAAGTCATATCAAGAACTCATTTAATGTATTTTACATCCAACACTTTTGTGCCCAGCTAGCTACCTCCACAGACTATTATTTTGTCACTCTAAAATTCAGTCCCTCACGCCAATACACACACACTTCATGGCAAACTCGTACAAGGAGAATGACTAATCTGAATAATCCCCAAATTATTACCTTTAAAATAGGTCTGAATTAAAACCAAACATTTAATGTTTATCTCTGTATAATGGGCCACATCACAAATGAGCACACCTAATTATGGAGGCTCAAAATCTGTATCCAAACTTGAATGCCACTTAACAAAATACATTGGAAAAAGGATTCAATAATCATGCATGGCCCCATAGAGACGCACATCTGAACTACAAAATTAGACCTGGACCCCGATCTACAGTGTAGGCCAAACACTAATTTTAATATAAACAAAATCTCGAATCCAAAGACACTGGCAATCCCTGGAACAGCAATACAACTAATTCACTTTTTGCCTCAGTTTTGTTTTCATATTCATTTGCTTTGTTCTCTCGCCATATATGCTCAATTTCTTGAAGACCACCCTGCTCTCTTTCCTTCACTATACCTCTGTTTTTGACCACATACCACATTTTCCCTTTGCTATAATAAATAGGTCCAGATCTGATGTCAGAATAAAAAGATGAACTGATGTTCTTTCTACATAAATTACAAAAGCTCCACCTATTAATAGAAATATGAAAGCTTACATATTGCAAACAAATACATTTAACAAGAAGATGAAAATAATTTCTCTTGTCAAGTAACTGACAATATTTGCATTTAGACCCTTTGGGTTCCATGCTCCCTGTTTAACTGGTAGCAATGAAAGGAATACAACTCCCCTCATCTAGGTGTCAGTGTTGTCTCCAACCGACATGAGAGAATCACACAACCCTGAGGGCCTGAACAATGCCCTTTGCAGGAAAATCCCTTGTAACTGACCTTTACAATTAAACTGCATCATTGCTTACTTTAAATCATAAGGTGAAAGTTTCGTTACTTGTTAACTACACAATACACTGTAGCATTTAACTGGTTTGCATTAAGTTTTTGTTGTTAAAACTACTCAAGCAGGTATGGGTTGATGTATAGCTTGGGTGCATAGTATCGTCCCTGCCTGTTCTCAGGAAACTATTTTTTTACTCTTAGGTAGAGAGTAAATCCATACGCGACAGACATGGCAATTACCTGCAACACCCTTGAATAGCTTATGGTATTAAGTTTGTGTATTATTGTGGGCCATGGAGGTATGTAACCTCTCAAGGGGAGAGATGAGATAGATGCTGCAATGCCATGCAGCATCTTTGTGGTCCAATAAATGATTAAATGCAAGTTTTATGCATGACTGTTATACTCTACATGGGTACAGAAATCACAGTTCTACATTAGGAACTAAGCACTGTGGGTTTTGATTATGGCTAATCAACCAGTTTATAAAACTCAAGAGGTACCATATATACTCGTTCGAATGGATTTTCCAGAAGCCAACAGATATAAAAAGGATCTTTGGATACATCGTCCACTTTTGAGCAATCTAAGGGCCTTCTGATCCACCTAACAGTCAGAATCATCCAATTAAACAAAGGCCCCAACCTTTGTGAAAGGGTTGGAAAGACTTTTCGCCTACTAAGGGTTGGCATGTGACCTCTGGTAAGCTGCTTCCATGGGCTTAGGAATATTTGTGGGGGGGGGTGGTGTTGGCCTTCTCTAATGATTTTTACCTGAAAAGTAAGTCTGCTTGTTTAGAAGGAGCTGTGTTGTAACTTAGAACTGTGGTCACTACATGGATCTTAGCCTCTGGATGGTAAGCAAAGCACAAATGTTGGCCTGTTCCAACAATGTAGCCTGTTGGGAGTACCACACTGTAAATCCAAGGGACTGTGCAGCCTTAAATCTCTTGTAACAAGAGCCTGAGGGCATGTCTATACTTCTAGGAAAATTGACCGGGGGTCAAGGTCAATCTTCTGGAGTTTGATTTTGCACATCTACTAAAGATGCAAAAAATTGATCTCTCTGGGGTCAGCAGTCGACCCTCGTACTCCTTGCTATTGCAAGGAGTAAGGGAGATTGATGGGAGAAACACTCCCACTGACATTCCTTAGGACGGTCAGGTAAGTTGATTTCCAATATGTCGATTCTCGCTATGCAATTGCCATAGCTAAAAGTGCGTATCTGAAATCAACTCATTTCCCTACTGTAGGCCAGCCCTGAAATGCTAATCTCTGCCAAAGAGAGGGAATGTCTGGTAGCTGCAACCCTTTAAGTGGGTGCCCTTTCTGGACCAAGGGGAAATCAAGTGGAGTTAGCTTGAAACTGTGACACAATATACCAGGTTTTCTATCCATTTTGTATGTCCAACTACAGACAGACATGAATGTCCTTTAAATTTACTTTTATTATAGCTACAGCAAGTATCTACAACTAGAGGTAAAAGAACAATGGCCATTTAAAACACACTTCTGACAGATTTATTTTTAACCACTATTGTTTCAAGTGACATGAAAAGTTCCTATGCACTAAGAGATGCACCTGACGAAGCGGGTCTTTGCCCACAAAAGCTTATGTACCAATAAATCTGTTGATCTATAAGGTGCCACAAGACTTCCTGTTTTTTGCAGAGACAGACTAATATGGCTACCGTTCTGATACTTATGCACTAAGAGTATGTCCACTCTGCAACTGGGAGCATGTGGACTTTGTGGCAAAGGCAGCGGCAAAGACTAGCCACCGGAAACAAGCCTGTCCCCATGTTCACACTCCTAGTTTCAGCATGCTGGCTGTAGCACTTAACTTTCTAATCGAACTCACAGGCATACATTCTAGGTTACAACACAGATACACCCTAACACAACAAAACAGCGTTTCCCAAAGAGTAGTATGTGTATCACCAGTGGTACTCGAAAAGATTTTATGGGGTATAAGGCAGAAAATAAATTACTAAAAATCAGGAATAAGTACGGGGATGGCACTGAGAGAGAGTGTATGCCAATAAGGCCAAAGTCCCAAAAGGGGTACGCCAATGTTTGAAGTTTGGAAAACACTACAATAGAAAAACAAATATTTTCCCTGTTTTTTAGTTTATTTCCTTTGTTAATCTGACAACATTCTATGTATAAACAGTTTAACCTTTTTCCCTGTTAAGGCACTAAACCATGTATATTCATCTTTCCCACAGTAAGAAAAAAAAAAACGTTTTAAAATAGAATGATTACTAAAAAAAACCACATCCATTTTTCCACTGCCTAGAGCTGGAGTGGGTTAACGTTTTGGCTTGAGAAACACATCTTGATATCGAAATTATGTGGTGGACCATGATGGCTCACGAAGTTGGAGACTAGAGTGCAGAAGAGAGTGAAGGTTCTGGCTGGAGATATAGACTCTGGGGTGGTGCCAGAAACGAACAGTTCAGGATGAAGAAGGTGGGTCCAGGTTGGGGCAGAAGGTTGGGATGAAGGAGAAAGTGAAGGGGACCCACACCATGTGAGGAGAGCAGCAAGCGCCTGGTGGGAGTTTGAGAGCTAAATTTAAAAGGTCCGAAGGCCTGTAGTTTGCCCACCACTGGCTAGACCCAAGTGTTAAAACAGTTCAGCATTTAATCCGGGGGGGGGGGGGGGGGTGTCACAATTCTCTAATATTAAACCAGTATTTTTAAGTAAGCATGTTAGTCCAGTCCTGCTAACTAAATGTAAGAAGCAGATGCAGATGACCACAGCAGAGCAGTTGGAGTCAGAGCCCATGTCACGCACGCTGAGGACAGTACCGGTGCCAGGTTATAGGGCACCTGGAAACTGGCCCACAGTCTGTAGGGTTGGCACTGGAGCACTCAGCACCGAATATGGTGCTGGTGCCAGCATTGACGTGAGTGCAGGGGTTGGCGCCAGCGTCTCACACCCATGAGCTCCAAATCGCTCCGTTTCGGTGCTATGGCTGTTAGTTAAAACACTGAGACTAACTAACTATCAAGTACTAACAAAACAAAACAGCAGTCATAGCATTTTGAAGACTAAAAATAATTTATTAGGTGAAGAGCTTTCATATGACAGACCCACTTCTTCAGATCATCTGAAGTGGGTCTGTCCCATGAAAGCTCATCACCTACTAAATTATTTGGTTAGTCTTCAAATTGCTAAATGACTGCTGCTTTGATAGAATACAGACTAACATGGCTCTCTCTCTGTCACTTATCAAGTACTAAAACTATTTACATTTCCTCAAGAACTATTTGCACTACAATAGGCTACTAGCTAAAGAATTGAGCAGAGAAAGCAAGAGCTCCAGTGACTGGCAGTGTGGCAAGAAGGAAATGGGGGGGGTTGCACGGTGCATATATTGGTCACCATATTGATGCCACTCCAGGGGCACTGCACCAACCCTATGCCTACTGGCCTGGGCAAAAAGCTTCTGGCGACTAGAATGGACATGAGCAATCACTCAAAGAGCTAATGGATTGCTAAGATTTTAATCGAGTGTGGATTTTTTTTTTTTTTAATTGATACTCTATAGTTTCCTTCTCAAACTCTCAACACTTCTCTCTGGTCTGGTAGTTTTTCCTGTTTGAAGGCTAACAGAGACCAGATTTGTCTATTGTGACACTGTCTGTTATGAACTTTTGAGAAACTTTTTGTTTTGATAGTATATAGACTAGCATGACTTTCTCTCTGTTACTTTTGAGAAATCCTTATACAATTCTGAGCTGCATACCAGTTAGTTTTGTATTCAATTTAAGCTCCTTTGGCTTAAACAAGTTCCTACAACATCAAACAGTACAGAAACATTTTTTCTCCCTTCACATAATATTTCTAGTACAGAGAAATATGTAAAACTGGAAAACATCATGCTATAGTCTATGATCCCAATATTACAATGTGATCTACATAGGCATACCTACAAGCTCATGAAGTTCTGAATAATATTTTAAGAATTAAAAACATATTACAGGTTGAACCGTCTAGTCCAGCACCCTCAGGACGTGACTGGTGCCAAATGAGATAATTTGCTGGGATGCAGGAGGTCGATATTTTCTAGTACGTGACTAACACTTCCATGGATTACTGGGCTCTTAGAAGACATACTGGGGTAAATTACAGCTAAGTAAGAGCACAGAACACTGAGAGCCAGAACTTGTGGCTGTAAACAAACTTTATGGGCCCACAGAAAACTTGGCCACACCCATGATAAGTGGTTGACCAACTAACTAAAATCACTGCAGATTATGGATGTTGCCAGATGAAAGAGCTCCATATTAAAAAGGTTCAACCTCTACACAAATCACATAAGCACTATTATGAAACCAAACAATTCAAAACCATCATACAAATCAGAGGAGCCTAGTTGTTTTAATTCTTTTTGAAGTAAACTGACAGAGCTGTGTAGGGTAGCTTACATGAGACCGGTTTTTTAGCCAATTCACTTGGCTGTAGCTAATGGACAAGTCCCTCGCTTTGGTGAATACAACATACACTCAGGTTTGAAAACAAAAAGACTATATACAACACTTCAATTAAGCCCTGTAAATTTTTTTAGAAGTGATTCAAATAAAATTCTTACAAAGAATGTTGGGGGGAAAAAACAACCTTGGAAAAAATTAATCTATGGGAAAGTACAAGTGGAGTGCAAAGTTTCTATGAGCATGTATATCAAATACAGCATCTTTGGAAAAGGTTTTAATGTGTAAATGCTTGATGCTTACAGTCACTCTCTTCAGTAGTGGATCCCATAGCACTAAATCTGTTCCGTGTAAAACTTCATGTTCAGAAGTTATTAGTACTATTAAATTTTAAGAAAACACGTTTGAGTGGGTAAAAAATGTCTTCCTCCAAGATCCATACCTGCTATATTTAGAATTAATAATTCTTACACTGCATTGCATGCATGTTATGATGAATGTTGGTCAAGCATCATTCTACAGTCTGAGGTAAGGGCAAGTCCCCAAACACCAGATGCAATTCAGAGCATACAGAGACCAAAAGTCAAACTATGCCTACACAGAGGTAGTGGCATGCCTGAGCTGCTGCACAATATTGATGTATTTGTCATAAACACTGCCAGAGAAACTGGCGGAAGAGTAGCAAAGGACAACTCTTGTTGTAATTCAAAAGCTATATGTCGTGCTCCTCCTAGGGTTGCTTTATTAATGCATGACGGGCCAAGCAACGCTCTATGGCCGTGTCTACATTACCCAGAAGATTGATTCGCTCAGGGTTCACCTTTGCACACCTGGTAGAGATGCACAAAATTGACCTACCAGGGTCGGCAGTCGACTCTTGTACTCCTCCTGTCGACCTTCCCTCAGTGAGGACAAACAGGTAAATTGCACATAAGTCAAATATAGCCACACAATTGCCATAGCTAGAATCGTGTATCTGCAATTGACTTTACCGCCTATTGTAGACCAAGCCTATACTGCACATACTATTACTGTGCCCAAATATACCATTTTGGTGCCAACAACAGACAGCAGCAGTACCGCCCTTAAACTCCCTTTAGTCAGCAGCCAACTTCTGACTTCACTTACTCAGGGATGTAAGGAAGAGCAGAGGCAGAGTTTCTTATGCCTTCTTCCCCACCCATGCTAGAACAACCCTATTCTGAGTCAAAGCCTAAAAACTAGTACAAGAAACAGCAAACCAAAGTCCGAATATCCTGAGAAGAACTAGGGGTAATACACGTGACTGACTTATTTCATAGCTTTTAATAAACCCAGAAAAGTAGCAGCAGTCTAATTAACTTAAGTTGGTAAGGAATACAAACGAGCTAAAGACTGTCATGCAACATCAACCATTTAATTCTACAATTTAAAAGTGAATTAAATAGTGTTTACCTTGCAAAGACAAAATTCAGGACAGCAGGGTAACAATTATTCTCCTGCAATAGTCAATGATATCACTAATACCAACAATTACACCACTTCAGGTGTCAGCAGTGTTGCCAGTGCAGCAGGGGAGACATGGAATAAGGAAGAGACAAATAAAATGAACACGGTCTATAAATGAGACACTGTTGAGGAAAAAAGGCTTAAAAAATTATACATCTGTCACTTGATCCTTCTGCCTCACTTTTCTCCTACAGTCTGAGGAGCCAGTGTGGGTATAGAAGTATCCTGCTCTCCAAGCCTTTGTCTACACTAACAAGCTCTTTTGGAAATTCTGGCCAGATCAGAAAGAACACCTTCCTTCGAAAGCTCTTTTTATTTTTCTTTTTAAAAAGCGTGTGTAGACACTCTGTGGGCCCGTTTTTCAAAGGAGCAGTCCTCATGGAGCTGAATTTTTTGATCCTTGGGCCATTCTTTCAAATGAGAGGGGGCTGTGCAGACACTCTCGTTTGAAAGAGTGGATCGATCTTTGAAAGAGTGGATCGATCTTTCAATCTGCTTTTTTGTGTGTGGACATGATTTTACAAATGTTTTTTGGAAGACATCTTTTGGAAGAACTTCTTTTAAAGATCGTGATAGTATAGACACGGGCCAAAAGGAATTATGTACAAGCCCCACTGTAGGAAGCCATAATTTTATCTGTACTGTTGGCAGAAGGGACCGAACTTTTCTTGAACACGTGTCACGAGTGTGTTTAAACATTTTAGACTGTAATAACCTGAACAAATCCCTTTCAAGTTTTTTTTTGTTTGTTTGTTTGTTTTTTTTAAAAACAAGCTGCCTGTTCTGCTGTTGAGTGTGTGTACAGCACTTGAGCAACTGAAGACGTTAGGAAACCTCAGAAATAGCATCCTGGTAAAAGCATTAACATTTGCTTTTCATTTGGCTTAGCAAACTACACTTTTTTTTTTTTAAAACAATCTCCTTCCTTTTTGTCATCTGGCTCCTCTATTTCATACTGTTGGTAGAAACATATTAAAATTCAGCATGTGGAGGTAAAATAGGGTGAGGTTTTGTTTGTTTGAAGTCTAGACATTTATATTAACAAATAAAATCTTGGTGAAAGGGAAAGATTTTGTTACAAAATCCCATCTATTATCAGGTGTGTTGAACCAAGGCAATTAAAATAATGATCCAGAGCTTCTTTTTACAGATTTCATCTGATTGTGTTTGTTTCTATTAGTCATATGCCTGAGAACTGTAGCCCAGCAAAGTAAGAGGTGCTCTTATAAAGCAGGAAGTGCATGTTTGGGAGGGAGGTGATGGAAAAGGAACTATGCACAATACTCTCTGGATCACACAGTTTTGTCAAAAAGGAATTTTTAAAATTTGACAGTTTTGTCAAAAGGGGGTTTTTAAGTCACAGCTGGACAAGGTCCTGGCTGCAATGACTTAGTAGGGGTTGATCCTGCTTGCAGCAGGGGGCTGGACTAGATGACCTCCTGAGGTCCCTTCCAGACCTACGATTCTGTGAGTTATGCTGCTACCTTCCTGAATTGCCAGTGCAAAGGTGCTTTTCTCGTATAACCCCCAGGAAAGGTGAACGTATTTAGAGAGTTTTATTACTGCCAACTTTTTTCCAGGGGGGGGGGGGGGAGAGAGTTGTCTCTTGCATGTCCCTAATGTCCCCCTTACTTAAAAACATCTTGTTTACAAAATCAGACATAAAAATATGAAAAAGCTATTGTTTCAGAGGAATAGCCATATTAGCCCGTTTCTGCAAAAAAAGGAGTCCTATGGGACCAGAAAAGCTAACTAAATCATTTGAGCATCAGCTTTCATGGGCTGGAGCCCACTTAATCAGATGCATGCCATGGAAATGTCAGTCTGGCCAGTATGAAAAAACATGCAAAGATGGGCTTTATGCTTTCTCTGTCTTACTGAAAAGTTGACATTACATCCTTCCAATCCATCCTTAAAGGATACTAGCCACTTTACCCTCTAGCAGCTCCGTTTCCTCTTCTCCCTTAAAACATCTAACCATTCACTGCTCCTTTCTGGTAAGACTGGCAGGTCCCTTCCTTCTCCAGTCCTCTTCCTTCCAGGTCCAAATACCTCTCTCTTGCACCTTCCTGGTTGCTGCAAAACCTTTTTAGAGCTTTCCTTATCACCCTTCCATTTTCTCTGTAGATCAGCCTTCTTGAGGAGTAATTACCAGCAAAGGCCTAGTTACCACAAAAAAATTAACCTTTGTTTCTGTCAACACTACAAAATAAAGTCTGTTAGGAAACCATTTAAAAAAACGTGACTTAAAACATCTGAAAACTAACCAACAAGGGCATCTGAGGAAATAAATAAAGGACATAAATACACAGCACTAAGGTAGCTTTAGAGAAACAGAATGTGGAAAAAATACGTGTATCTGGCTTGAGCACTAGGCTCTGTCCCTCCAACCTAGCAGTTCAGCCAACATAGGTTTGCCACTTCCATGCACAGAATAGAAATGTGTTAATTTAAAAAAAGAAAACTATACATACACTTGTAAAGCTAGTTTCAGTTATTCCAGGCACACATGGGCAACAAACTACGTGAGGTGGGAATGTTAAATTTTGATTTGTGAAACTCTGTGTCTATTATTTTCCACCATTTCAATAAACAAGCCCCTGTCTCTCTCACACGCCGCCCCTTATTTGCACCCACGCAAAAGTTTAGGACACAAACGCTTCTCCTCACCAAAGTTTTTCCCTGCCATCCCATACATGCTCTGGTTTTTGGTTTTCTGGTCCCTCTTACATGCCCCAGCAGGCGACTCTGGTGTTTTGAGCACGCTGGCCTTAGCCTTCTTGACCTTCTCCTTGCTGGTGTCGTCCATGAACTCGTGCCAAGCGTCAGGCAAAGTGCTGCTTCTGACACGGGGGGCAAAGTGCAGGGAAGCACCAGATAATCGGCCCTCTCAATAGAGCACTGCAATACAAGTTGGGACAACCCAATGCTGCAGCCTTCACCCAGGGAAGCACAGACTCCGCCCTACAGATGGTCTGCCTGTAACTGACGAACTGACTCGTTCTAGAACTCTCTCTTCAGGCCACTGTGACATCAGCATCTCCTCCCTTCGTCACCCCATGGATTCTGAGCTCTTTTCAGCACCAGGTGACTGTAAAAAATGTTTAAAAGGGCACTGCAAGGCTAGATGTCAAACTTACAAAGCCTTTTATTGTGCTAATAACACTGTCTGAGATAACTATATCTACAAGTGTTTTAAAATTTTAAGCTAATTTGCTTTTCTCTATTCATGCAATTGGTTCCTGTGTCACACTTCCCTCAGCTAAGGTAATATGTATCACATTGCTCACTGCTCCATCACTAAGTAAAAAACTTACTCTGTGAATATGCAAGAGGGAAAAGGTCACATTGCTTTTGGAAATCACATTTAACGAGACTAGAATGATAACCCTGAAATGTATCAACTTTTTGCATGTTATTTTTAGTATTATGTTAATTAGGCGGCTCAGTTTTTTTTCCCTGGTGGGACTCCCTTTCCCATATGAGGGCATCTTTCCCCCTGCTTCCTCAATCCAGCTGGACCTCCCTGACAGTGCCATCCCATATAATATGGAAAGGGAAAGGCTGACAAGACCCCTAGATACCTGTTTGTGACATGCTTTCGCGGTATGACTTCCACATTGAGAATTCCTCCATGAAGCACTCGCCAGGAATGAAAACAAAACTGCAGAAAGATCCCGTAGGAGACAAAACCAAGGCAGAAGTCTAATGTAACAAAACACACAGAGGGGCTCTTCCCTTTCTAACACTGACATTCTCTGATCCACAAGGTGGCCATGTTTGACTTTGCCCTGCTGAGAGACCTGGCATAGCTCGTAGTGGTCCAGCTACCAGCTAGCTCTGTAATAAAACAGAACAGTCTATGTGAAGATTTGAACAAATGTGGCTATGTTATAACCAGCCAAATATCACCTACCGAACATGCACAGAGCTTGTTCAACACTTGTCTTTTTCCTCTCAGGCTGTTCCGACTGAACTTCACGTGTTCCCAGATCCTGCTGAGATGCCTGAACTATGCACAGCTCCACAAATGTAACAGAAAAAAAACCACACTCCTGCTCCTTCTCAAAATACCCCCAAGCCTTGTAGAAGCAGCACCGTGTTTGAAGCCACAAAATCATTCTACTCCTCACTCCTCCACTGATTTCTGAGAATATTTTCTGTGTACTTCACAAGCCTCAATACTAAGCAAGCCCTCCTACTCCTAACTCAGGAGGCTGGCAAACAGAGTGCCATTTCCCTCATTCACAAATGAAAGAAGAGGTCTCTTACAGTTGCACATAACAGAATTTCTTTCATTTTTCTGTTTTAAAAAACTTTGGGTAACTTCATATTTCAAAAAAAATCTACATTGTGAGACATGAGCTCTGCTCCAAAAAACAATGGGAATGATAGTTAAATACATGCACAAAGAACAAACAACTGTGTGCAGGGGGAAATGTTATATAGAGCAGTGTTTCTCAACCAGGTGTATGTGTGCCCTTGGAGGCACACCAAAGGCTTCCAGGGGGTACATCAACTCATCTAGACATTTGCCTAGTTTTACAACAGGCTACATAAAAAAATGCTAGTAAAGTCAGTACAACCTAATAGTTAATTCAGAAAGTAATTTGTTTCTACTGCTGCATGCGTCTTATGGTGAAATGGAAGTACAATATTTCTATTCCAATTCTTTTTTTTTTTGAAAATAAGATAGTAGAAAGCCACTAAGTTTTCAGTAGTAGTGATATTCTGTGGTATTTTTGCATGCTTTGTAAGTAAGTAGTTTCAAGTGAGGTGTAACTTGGTGGGATGCACAACAAATATGACTCCTGAAAAGGGTACAGAAATCTGGAAAGGTTGAATGACATTTGTTTCAAGACCTCAGTAACCATGTTTTCCAACCAGTGGTATGCATGCCTCTACAGGTACGCAAGAGAAGTCTGGGGGTACTTATATATAATATATATTTTTAAAGGGATACTTTATAAATAAAAGTTTGAGAAACACTGATCTAAAAGAATGAGAATGATCAAAGCTCACCAGGTGCTGTTAGCAGAGATGGCATTTCTAGAGAGGAACTGGCTTCCACATGATTTGTAATGATAACATCATTGCTCACCTAAGTTTATTAGCACAGTAGCTTAGCTTATTAAAGCCAAAGATTGTCTGTGACCACTACAGATTTGCCTGCATGGCATCATAAACTTAGCTTGCACCACAAAACTCTGTAGCAGAGTTTTATTCATCTCAAATAAGGATTGTTGGTAAAAACAACAAGTAGTCCTGCAGCACCTTATACACCAGCAGAATTTTTGGAGCATAAGCTTTCATGGGCAAAAGCCCACTTCACCAAATGCAGCTTACTAACACTAACCCCTCTGACATTGGACACCATGCAAGAATTATTTGATTTACAAAACCCTGACATCAAAGTCCAAAACTAAGGAACGATTATCATCACAACAGAGATATTACCAACCTTTAACATTTTGACACTCTCAGATAACACCACTGACTTTAGAATAAAATTATTTATCACTGCATACATTTTCTGAATGCTGTATTACCACTGAATTACAAGTACATCCGGAAAAAGGCTACTACACTGAACATAATGCAATCTTTCAACAAGTATCACTAGTGCCAGGGATCATTATACTGTTCAGAGTAAAACACTAAGAACTATTTCTGATCAAAGCCAACATGCCCCTTCAAATCATTGCAGCTATGGTTACCTGTTACCTCACAGATAAGAGAATGACTCGCTTTTGCTGCGGTTAACTCTGTTAATGAAGAAAGAAAGGGAACAGTGAAACTGCATTATTTTGGGGGTAATATTAATCATAAAACATACCCAGGAGTTAACTCCGCCATGAAGCCTCTAGGGGTTCCTTGTCAGTCCCAAGCCTGGATGAAGGTTGATCAGATGAGTGACAATGTACTGATCGTGAAACAACAATATGAATGAAATCCGATGCCAGTATGACTAAATGATAAAAGATGCCAGCTTGGACAAACAAGGTCTGCGACACCAATCGAGCGACAGGGGTTGGGTTGGTAAGTTGGCTACCAAAAGAAAACTACAACAAATCAGCTATCAGTTGGAATGTGGAACATCCGAACACTGTGGTTGACTGGAAAATTAGAGCCGTCTCGGAAAGAGATGGAGAGATACTGATGTGATAACTTAGACCAGCGGAGATGCTCTGGATGGCATTGGGAGAGACATGCAGTTGCGAAGTCATTTGGTCAGGGAATGAAATGAAGCATGAGGCAGGAGTCAGATTCCTTCTTAACAAAAGAGCAAGTGGAGCCCTGTTAGGAAACAAACTGGTGAGTGCAAGAATGATGTTAGCAAGTTTCAAATCAAAACCATTCAATATCTCAGTCGTTCAGGTGTATGCACCCACATCTGACTGCACGGAGGAAGAGACTGAGCTACTCTACAAAGACCTGACAAAGACATTGGAGGATATACCAAAGAGAGAGGTGTTGATCATTAGAGGAGACTGGAACGCGAAGGTCAGAACAGATCATGAAGGTTAGGAGAGTCATGGGAAGGTTTGGATACAGAAAAAGAAACGAACAAGGTGAGAAACTTTTAGAATTTGCTGCGGAGCAGAAGATGGTGATCTGCAACACAAGAGTCTAACAAAAAGACTGTAGGAAATAGCCATGGAGGTCGACTGATGGGACATTCAAGAACATGATAGATATGATCTTGATAAGAAGATGGGTACCATTGGTACAGCAGTGCCAAACTTTCCAAGGAGTAGATATAAACCCAGATCACTGTCTAGTGATTGCAAACATCGAGATAAAACTCAAGAAAAAGTATAAGAAACTGTTTAAGAAAAGAGGAGGTATGGCAAAGCTAGGTGAGGAAGAAATCGGGAATGCGCACAGAACAGCACTTGAAGAGAAGATTAGGATTATGTGCACAGAGGAAGACATAGATAAGAGAGTTGAAGGGATAGCCATGGCAATAGAAGAGGCAATTGAACAGACTGTTCTAGAAAGAGAGAAGATCAATAAGAAGAGGATTACTCAGGAGACACTGAAGTTGGTCCAAGAGAAGAGACCGTTGAAGATCAAAAGGGATGTTTCCAAGATGGCAGAACAGCAATATAGGGTGAAATGCAATGAAGTAAGGAAAGTGGCCAGGAAGGATAAGGCAAAATGGTTACAGGAGCAGTGTGAAGATATAGAGCGGTATTATGGTGAATGTAAGATGAGGGAGGGTTATAAGATGATTAAGCATTTTAATAGGAAATGGCAGCCAAAGCAGATGGTGATCAAAGACAAAAAACAAAGAGGTGTTCATGGACAAGGAGAAGATTGTGCAGTGATAGAGGAGATATTGCACTGATCTATACAAAGCACAGTTAGACGTGAGTCACCTAGGCAAGATGCTGATGATGATGCTCATGGAGATACTAAGACTGCAGGTAGAAGAACATTTAGCAGACAAGCAAGTGAGGTTCAGGAAAGATAGAAGTACCATACAGCAGATATTGGAACTAAGACTGATAGCAGAGAAAGACTGATGACAGAACAAGAACATCTACACTTGCTCCATCGATTTTCAGAAGGAATTTGACAGGGATTAGAAAGCGACTTGGGCAGTGTTGGAGTCATACAGAGTGGATAGCAGACTCATACGGTTGTTGAGAAATATCAGTGACAATGCAGAGGCAGCAGAGAGAAAGTGTGGAGAGTTGGAAAGTTGATTTAGAACAAGTAGACGTACCAGACAAGGAGATGTGATATTGCGAGTATCTTCATCATGCGTATAGAGAGAGTGATGAACAAGATAAAGAAAGAGGTAGAAAGGATTCCTGTGCATGGGATGAGAATTAACAACTTGAGGTTCATGAATGATATAGTTATCATTGAGAAGATGAGGAGAAGCTAGTGAAAATGGTGCAGGGATTAAATGAGGAAGGGAAGCAGTATGGACTGATTATGAACACCTCTAAAACAAAAGCAATGGTATTTGGAGATAAGGAAAAAGGAAGGAAGATCAGTGTAGATGGGATTGAATAACAGAACACAGAAAAGTTAACATATCTGGGAAGCAACATAACATATGATCTAGACTGTAATAACACATGAACTAGACTGAAAGAAAAAGAGTGACTATAATAGCGAAAGCAAGAGCAAGTTTGAAGACGATGGATAAGATCTAGAAAAGCAAAGCCATTAGCTTAGAAACAAAGCCGAATGTCTTGAAAATGTGTGTATTCAGCAGTTTGTTGTACGGGTGTGAGACATGGGTGATAACGAAAGATGTGAACAGAAGAATACTGGCATTTGAGAGGTATTGTTATAGAAAGATCCTGATAATAGGAGGATGCAGGTGGTCACCAATGAAGAATTACATAGGAAGATACAAATGAAAGAGAACCTACTGCAAAAAGTTATACAATGCAAGTTACAGCTATTTGGACATACTTGCAGAATGAATGACAAATGAAAAATCAAGACCCTGGTATTCAGCATAATGGATGGTTTGAATAGGGGAGGCAGACCCCATAGAGATTGGGTAGATGATACAGACAACTGGTGCAGAGCTAGTCTACAGAAACCAACACACTCTGCACTGGATGGGGAAAAATGGAAGGAAATGGGAAGAGAGGCATCAGACACCCATGGGCACTGTTGATGATGATGATGCCGCCACCCAAGAGTTATTAATATGCTTTCTAAGGTATTCCTTTTCATTAAAACTATTAAGAATGTTTCTATTTATATATTTAAAATAAATCCCAAAAGGATAGGTAAGGTTCCACTCATTTCTCATTTACTATGTAATTTAGGCTGCAACTACGCTATGAGATAAATCCAAGTCTAAGGCAGTTAAGCTCATTACCATGTAGCCGTCTTCACTGTAAATACCATTAGCTCGATTTAGGGAGCACTAATATCAAGATTACAAAACTGCAATTACCTGATGGGTTTAGCGTCAAGCTTGAATTCAGAAGTTCAATTAAAGGCCAGTGTGGAAGCGCCATGTCTTAAAATTGACTTTAGTAGCCTCCAGAGGTGTCCCGTATGTAACCCACAATGCTCCCCACTGCTCCGCTCTGGCTGCTTCTCTCCAGTAACAGGAAGACCATGAATTTCAAAGCAGGAGCAGGAAGCCTTTGGCTGTGGGCTCATGTTTGTATGAGAGCCTGAAAATATTTTTCTTTCTTTGCTATTCGTGCTGTGAGCTCATCTACCCATTACAAATAGCCCCTGCAGGAAATTTGTGGCTCTGTCTCTACACTTGGGTTTTTTTCTGCACTGCCTGGCACCAGGCGCTGTCCCACTGCACCATGTGGCAACAAGTCTGTGGTGGGGGTCATGCCTGAATAAGACACCATGAAGGTTCTTCTGAGGTTTACATTTGTGAGAGAACCCTCTTCCCTCCTGCACAGGTGCCACACTGTCTGGGTCTTTCCTGCACTCTGCCACATCATGTGGGCAGCCTCCAACCCAATAAAAGAATGTACCTGCTGTTGGATTCTGACCATGCTGCCAGAGAGCACCATGTCACAGATTGAGTGTATTTAGGGCTCCAAGGGCAGAAGAGATATTCAGGGGCTTGCAGCCACCATGGGGAAGTCTCCCCCAGCAGCTAAGACATTCAGAGTTTTGCTGCTGCCGTGGGGAAGTCTCCTGTAGCGGCTAAGATACTTGGGGGGGACCACTTCAACTGCACCCCCCCACTGAACCCCCATATGCCTATACTGGGTCTTGATGCCATCATCAGGTGAAAGTCTCCCTTGGCAGCTAAGATATTCAGGGGGAATACTTCAGCTACTTCAGCAGCTGCAGACCACAGCACCCCCCCGCACCCCGCCAAAACTATTTCTGGGAGCTTGCTGTACATTGCAGACTCTTCTGGTTTTATATTTTGGTTATAAAATCTTTTTGCTAGTATCCGTCTTCATGCCTTGATCCCTCAGAATCACAGGGGGTGGGTGTCTAGTTGAGATTCTTGTTTGTGTTATAAGTTCAGTGTCTGATATTTCACTGCCATCACCTGTGTTGGCAATATCTGTGTAGTGAAGGAGAAAGTCAAAAATTCTTTTTTTCCTACACT
The DNA here is from genome assembly GCF_033958435.1 of Carettochelys insculpta. Taxonomy (NCBI): domain Eukaryota; kingdom Metazoa; phylum Chordata; order Testudines; family Carettochelyidae; genus Carettochelys; species Carettochelys insculpta. The sequence continues at coordinate 84,112,063 of NC_134139.1, read as the reverse complement.
TTTTCTGTCTCTTTTTCTTCTTTACAACACAGTCTGGGCCCTGTACTATTTTCAGGGATCACACACAATGATGGGAGGTCGGACACTCAGTGGATGGCCAGTTGAGAACAGTCACTGCACAGAAGCCTTAAAAGTGCACCAGAAAGCCAAAGACTCTCCCCAGTGGCAATGTAATGATGGGGAAACCAATAATACTTTTTTCTTACACTTTTCTATCCCCTTTCTTCTAACTTTACAATATAGTCCAGGCCTCTGTATTATTTTCGAAGATCACATGCGATGATGGGAGTAGGACACTCAGTAGATGGCCAGTTGAGAAAATATTCATTGCACAGAAGCCTTATATAGTGCACCTGAAAGCCAAAGACTCTCCCCATCAGCAACTCTCTTTTCTGAAAAACTTTCCTGTCTTTTCTTTCTTTATGCTTTTCAGGGTCCCTGTATTAGTTTCTATAAAGTCAAAAATCTTTTTCCTAGACTTTTCTGTCCTCTTTCTTCTAACTTTGAGGATGCTTGTATTATTTCCAGGGATCAGCATATGTTCAGGCATCAGGAGGGGACTGAGGAAAATGCAACGTGGGAAGATGATGTCAAAGACCAGCGAGCACACCCACAATGCTACGGGGAATGAGGGAAACTGTGAGATAAGTTCCCACAATGCACTACTGAAACAGTCAATGTTAGTCAATTTGAGCATGGCAGAAATCAGTTGAGTTTGTGAGGAGCACGTGGGAAGCGAGGACAGTCAAATTCAAATTTATTAATTCCAGAATTTCAAAATCAATATTAATAAATTTGAATTTCTCTCATAGCGTAGACGCAGCCTTAAAGAGATAGAGTTCATGAGGCTACTCCTTTGTAATCAACTTAAGTTTCACTGCTGACTTCCGTGGAAGCAAGCCCATGTTTATTATGGAATTTTGCATAAAGTTTTTAGAATATATTTTCTGGACAGCAGAATAAAATTAAAATAACAATATTTACCTTAGTAATGACACCACATTTCAAACTGCAGCGATTTTTAAAATAAACGCTGCTTGCATATGCATACTGACATACCTACCTGAACTCATTACTTGAGATGGCTCTTCCAGTTCTATTCACTAGGCCTATTATGCAATTTCACCAAATAGCTTATACATATTTTAATACTGTAGTCACTACTTTCAACATAAAAACTAAAATTGTATTCCAAAGGCTATCTCATTTATCTTTCCAGGCACATGCTTCTGACTCATTTGCTGAATGAATCCAACTTTGCACTCTGTCCAAAGTTATTCACATTCCCTACACTGACAGCTTACTGTAGAACAGGCATTCACAAAACCTACAAGGGCAAAGAATATCAACTTTTCACAATGTACTGTAAATACAAAAGCAGATAAATATAAGCAGCATTATCTGGTGACTACAATTACAATGACAGAATGAAAATGCACATACCACTTAAGGAATAAACTAAAAGTACTGCATAACGAAACATTAGAATCTTTTTAAAAATACACACAGAAGATTTTAAATAAATTATTAGACTTAATACTTAGCTAAGATTAGACTTTTTTATTTTGTTTGTCAATTTCCTAAACAAGTTCTGTACAATCCATGTAACTAAAACTGTTTATTTTAATACTGTTGGGATGGCATTAGGTTGGGAATTCATTCATGACTGACACACAAAAGAAGATTAGAAATCAGAAATGAGAACAAGTGATATTATTGTTGGGTAAAACAGACAAGAAGATAAACTTCTCAATACCAACAACTTTAGTGATGTAATTCAGTAAAGTATCGGAGGGGTAGCCGTGTTAGTCTGGATCTGTAACAGCAACGAAGGGTCCTGTGGCACCTTATAGACTAACAGAAAAGTTTTGAGCACAAGCTTTCGTGAGCACAGACTCACTTTTCACTTTTCGTGAGCACAGCATCTGATAAAGTGAGTCTGTGCTCACGAAAGCTCATGCTCAAAACTTTTCTGTTCGTCTATAAGGTGCCATAGGACCCTTCATTGCTGTAATTCAGTAAGTTACTATATAAGGCAGGGATTCTACGAAGAGATCCATTGGTATGCGTCTAAATTTCAACACTTACCTGGACTACTTTAGTAGAACTCTAGGGATCATATTGATGTCCAGTAGTGGTTCCTTTTGCAGGTCAGGGCCCTAAATTGCTACAGAAATCCAAAAGGATAGTATCTACATGTTTTGCCAGATAACTGCAAAACAGTCAAAAGAAAACTAACCTAAATCACTTAAAAAATAAATTGTCACAGTAAGCAACCAAAGCAGACAAATTACATTTAGCATTTAACAATTCTATTATTTGTGCTGTTTACTCTTTGCATGTAATTTACCGTGGACAATGACATTAGCAGGGTCACTCCAACTGAATGGCTCTCAGACAACAACAGCACAAGCCTGAAAGGAACAGTTACATTAAAATGAAAAAGAAAAGACTACCTTCACTGAAATTATATTTAAAATTTAAAAATCTAAAATTTTTTTTTTTTTTAATATTAGCAGATCCTACATCTTGGGCCTAAATCAAGCACCTTATGACTTAGTGTCCTTACAATTAATGCTTGTTCACTAGAAAGACAAGTGTTCAAACTCCTGAACTTATTTCAACTTTGTTTTCCTTCTGCATTGCTTTCCCAGTTTCCTTTCTACACTGCTTTCTAAGCACTCAAAAGTACTGCATAATAGTTTGGTAGTTTGACAATTTGTTATTTTACAACAGATGCAGTAACTACCTAGCACTGAGCTTACATAAAGACATGAAAACAGCTCTGCCAGAGCTGCTCATTTACTGGACCTGAATGTAAATGCAGAAAAAAGCCTGCCTTACAGATAGCCTCTGAAAGCAGAAAAACAACAAACTATTAGCAGAGTCCATGGCACACTACCACTCTCTAGGGTGTAAACCTTTGCAGACCACTTCTGCTAAATCCCAGGTATGGGAGCTCTTGGCAGGTTTTACTCTAGGTATAGAATCTAGGATGACCATCCATCCCATTTTGGCCAGGACAGCCTCGTATTTTGGGCACCAGGAAAGCATCCCAATTTATTTTAACAAAAGAGGCTAACTGCCCTGGATTTGTAGGGGGAGAAGCTGCTGCCTGGTTCCCGGCTCCCTGCCGCTACTCCTGGAGGCATCCAGCATGGAACAGCCAGCAGTAAGGAGGAATCTGCAATGGCAGATCTAGAGCAGGTGGGAGAACTGAGCACTGGGGACAAATGGTGGAAAGCTGCTTCTGGTTCTTCATGAGCCTGGCCAACCACCTCCTTCAGCTGTCCCAGATCTGCTGCCACTACTACACGCAAACTCCTTGCCCAGGGCTCAGCAACCTATCCAAGGAAGGATGCCAAAATTTGACCTTTTGACCTCTATGCATGGTCCAGTGCCAGTGATAGTCTTAAAGCTCACAAATAGTCCTAATTACAACAGCTTCATTAATAAAGAAATTTAGACGCAGAACTTTACTGCTTAGGTGGTGGTAGGTGGCTGGTCTTTTGTTAATTCACAGGTGGCAGGGCTTTGAGCAAGCTCCCAACTACATAGGGGAGCAGCCCCCGACAGGGGTGCCAGTTCCCCAGCCAAAGGACACTTCATGGTAGCACAATGCTCTTCTCTCCCAATAACTACTCTTCCCCAAAATACTCCCCACTGACTTCGTTCCAACACTTCCCTCTCATCACCCTACCCCAAACTTTTCACATGACACTCAGGCCTTTGCAGGATTTCTCAGGTCTGCCTCCATATTGTCATAACATGTAGTTCTGGGACAGCAAATGCAATTAATGGACAGCAGGTTCAAAACAAAGGAAATTCTTCTTCACACAGCTCACAGCCAACCGGTGAAACTCCTTGCAAGATACAGCTGTGAAGGCTAGGACCATAACACGGTTTTAAAAAGAGCTAACTAAATTCATGAAGGTTAGGTCCACTCATGACTATCAGCCAAGATGGGTAAGTAATGGTGTCCCTAGCCTCTGATTGTCACAATCTGGAGATGGATGGCAGGAGGGAGATCACTTACTTGATCGTTTCCTGTTCGGTTCATTCCCCCTAGGGCACCTGGTATTGGCCACTGTAGGAAGACAGGATACTGGGCTAGATGGACCTTTGGTCTGACCCAGAATGTCTGTTCTTTTGCTGAAAGGAGGTCAATGACAATAAATTCCACAGAAGAAAAAGACAGCAGAGTCTCCTCTCAGAGCAGTCTGCAAAGAAAATAGTTCTCAAACAATTTGGGTGGCAGATCTTGAGTTACAAAGTCAAGAAACATATTATTTTATCAATGGCAAACCTTGGAAGAAGAGGACAGTGGGAGTAGTTGCTAAGATGAAATAGGGAAGCAAACAGCAGTGGAGTGCAAAGTGACACAAAGAACGAACAAAACTTGAAAGAGACTCAGAGATCTGAGGAGAAAAGAAATAAGTAAACAACTTAGATGGGACATCTCCAGAGAAAACAAGGAGGGGTTCAATCCTTCTGGGAATGAGGAGAGCCTCTACTGAGGTTGCTGCAGGTGGCAGACCAACTGCCCCCAAAGATGTGGAAATCAGGGAGAGAATGCTTGGTGTTCAATTCCCAAAGAGCATGTTTTATTAAAATATACACAAATTAGCAATTACGTCATATGCATCTAAAGGATTTGACTAGAGTAGACAAAAATTCTTCAAACTTAAGTCAACATGCCTTAGCTGAGCCTGACCTAAAACTACAACTTTCTTCCAGAGAACTCAAGTCCAAATATTGACTCTATCCCTTAAAGGGTTCATGCACCACACTTCTGAAGACAGGAGAACCAAAAAGTAATCCAGTAGCACTTTAAAGATTAACAAAATAATTTATTAGGTGACGAGCTTTCGTGGGACAGATCTGAAGAAGTGAGTCTGCCCCACGAAAGCTCGTCATTAAGAAATTATTGTTAGTCTTTAAAGAGCTACTGGACTACTTTTTTGTTTTCATAGTATATAGACTAGCATGGCTCTCTCTTTGTTACTGAAGACAGGAGGTTGCAACAGAAACCATTTGGTAGCCCTAACTGCATGTTTTGCTTCTAGCAAAAGTTACCAGAGCAAAACCAAAACCATTAATGATGTTAAATTGTCCTCCTCTCTATTAAGCTAAGCCAATGCAGTGATCATTTTCCAATTCAAGGTCTCCCAGTTAAACTAATGGGATATAGATTAAAATCTTAAAATGACCATGGCTTTTCTTCTAGAAAAAAGGTGCCACAACTCAGGTCTGATAATTTCTCATAGGGGTTAGGGTTTTCAATTTTAATGCCCCCATCCTGGTGCTGCTGTGGGACCCGGCAGGGAGAGAAGGCACCTGACCCAGTCCCTGCACTGGTGCAGGACCTGTAGACACACGTGCCCCGGTCCCCGCGCTGCTGCAGAACCAGCGGTGAAAATTTTTCTAGTATTCTAATGGTGAAAAAATAAGTGTCAGAACCCCATTACGGTGCATTCTGCCAGAAAAAAACAGCCCTGAAGATGACCAGGAAACACAAACATGCTTATTACAGATAACAAAGATACTTACTGACAGATATAAGTGGAAAAAGGAGATGGCATAGAAGCAAAAATTAAGCACAACCCTTGCGGGGGGGCACGTAAGGGGGAATATTATCACAAAGGCTCACAACCATAAGATATCCACTCATGGAATGAACAGACAAACAATGATGCTTTCCCCAAGGCATAGACAGTGCTAACTGAGGAGACTAAAGTTAACACATTTAAAGACAGACTACAACAAATTGCATTATTTGATCTTATTCCCAGTTAATACAATCTAGGCATTGCTCCTTTACTTTTGATGCCACCAATCTCAAAAACAGAAAAGAATCTTGCTTGCCTCTTGAAATTGCATTCAGTTTGGTATCAAACAGCATGTAAGGCTAGCTGGTTAATCTTTTTTCAGTTAACTCTTTTTTTAAAAAAAAATAATAATTTTAAAGGGATTATACCATTTTACACTAAATCACTGCTGTTCTAAAAAAGAGGCTATTACATACCAAACTAGTGCCATGCCTTCCTGAACTATGCAAGCACATTTAGCTGTTGTGTAAGGCAGGGGTGAGCAAAATAGGGGGAGGGCCCCCTGGAGGGGCATGAAATTTCATAAAGGGGGCCCAGCAAGATTGGCTTCTGGGTCTCAGGTTCATCCATCATATTAAAAATGTTGAAATATGTTACTGTTTTTATGTATGCATACTCACATTGATATACCAATTAATAAACTTTTTACAGACTTACTTTGTTCCAAATGCCAAAAGGGTTGGGTTTTTTTTTCTCTCTTATGAACATAACTGAAATTACATTAGACAGGTTGGGGAGCCCCTAGTAATTCCAGGGCTGAAAAGTGGGGCCCGACATGAAAAGTTGGCTCTCCCCTGGTGTAAGGAATACAGCTCAGACTGTCAATGGTGCCCAAACAAAATAGCTACCCAAACGATCCTGACATCCCCGCTGCCTTAGAAAAATCCCATCCACAATCTTAATATTCCTTTTCCTTAAAAGCCCCGTATTTATAAAAATGCCACCTTGGACTGTGATTTCATAAGATCTCATATGCTTAAAGAGTGTCCGTGTTGGTCAGTTGTTGAGAAACCATTCAGAACAATTCCAATTGTTATAGGAAGTGGTTTGGTGAGTCAGTTAGTTGCACATTTCCCTTTGAAAATGCTTCAACAAAGCTCTGCGACAGTACTTGTGAGCAGAGGGCTAACGGTGCAAATCATTTGGAAGAGGCTTACAAATGAGGTCCTGGCCATTAAACATCCCAAGGCATTTTAAAACAATAACCAAAATAGGAGCAGAGATGTTAAACATAGCACACTGGCCAAACGGTGGTTTGGCCGATTACATTCTGTGTACCATAAATATACCAATTTAGTATCAATTGGCTACACCAGTGGATCTCCCAATCTGGGGCCCATGAGACTATTGCAGTGGGTCCATCAAAAATAAAATTAAGAATTATCATAGAGAAGTTTTAAATAAATTGCAAAGTTACAAGGTATTATTTTTAAATTTACTATATTCCAATGATGTTATTTATTGCTGTCCAAAAATCTATGATGTGGTTGCCTTTTTTCATTTAATGAAGTGTACATAGTGGCTAGAACAGGTTTGGATGAGGTTCGGCGTACTTTTTGGAGCTACTGGGGTTCCACACTAGTGAAAAGGTTGGTAACCACTGGGCTACAGTATTCTTCACTTCCTGTCCTAACTGTAACATGATGTTCTGGTGTCCTTAGACATAGCAGCTGTGTCTTTCTGTTGAGACAGCTGCATTTCATCACCTGTTAAAGGAATTTCTAAACATGCCTTAGAAATCAGCTCATAGCATTTTGGGATCTTTCTGAATGAAAGTTCTCTCCCTTCGAGCAGCTTCAGACACCTTTTGTACATACAGAAAAAAACCTGAGGTTAAAGCCTACAGAACCAACTCTACATGTCAGCCTTCTGAGTGACTGAAAAATAACATCAGGCTCTGGGATCAACCTGAAACTGTCCCTATATGAAGATCAAGATTCCAGGAGGCTCCTGAATCTCCTGTATGGCAGTACTTAACGTCCCCCAAGATCATGCCTGATGGCCTTTCAGAAAAGGGTAAGTACTGAGCTGGACGTGGCCTAAGACAGACATACAGATGTAGATATGATTTTTGTTTTGTACTTTCTACTTCATCACAAAGAGCCAAACTGAATTTCTATCCAAATATTAAATTTAATAAAAACAAAATATTGGAAACGCACAGGTCCCATCTGTATCAGCGGCAATTTTGATTTTTCTCAACATAAAAACCTGCTAAATAACTAGTGTCAGGGTAAACGTATTTGCACTTATTTACAGCAGTAATTCTTCGAAACAAACTGCAGCTACAAACTTCACTCCACATGTTCTGAACATCTAGTAGCCACCTCATTGTTTTAAGCTGGACCTCTGCTTACAAACCCTTCACACTTCCCACAACGCTCTAACATTCTATGCTCTTCCAAAAACTAACTGCTTCTATTCAGCTAGGCAGAAAATTTATCCATATATGGATAACTAAAAAGATAACAAACGGCTGTTTTCCCAGTCTATTAGGACAGGAAATTAGAGGGCCTGAGGTAGTCTGACTTATTTTGTTCAGAGTCCTCATGGAAAGTTTCATGAATTAGCACGCTTCAATAAGAGACTGATATTCTGTGATGTTCGCTGCTATCACCACTGTCAATTTCACACCAGAGCAGACCACAGGGCACTCATGCAGATTCAGAGAAAAAGGGATAGTGACTGCTGCCATACTCCAGCAAGGAGTATCTCTTGATAAAAATGCCCATCAATATTTCCAGAAACACTTATGGGGTGGGGGGCGGGACTAGCATCATGGGGAAAGTCAACCCCTTGTCTGTTGTTTAACGTGCTTCAGATATTTCCTCCTGATTGCTAAAATTATCCTTGGTTCTTAGTACATGCAAAATCTGCAGAATTCGGTCATTTTGTCCACTGACACTGAGTTAACTAACAGCAACGAAGGGTCCTGTGGCACCTTATCGACTAACAGAAAAGTTTTGAGCATGAGCTTTCGTGAGCACAGACTCACTTCATCTGATGAAGCGAGTCTGTGCTCACGAAAGCTCATGCTCAGAACTTTTCTGTTAGTTGATAAGGTGCCACAGGACCCTTCGTTGCTGTTGCAGATCCAGACTAACACGGCTACCCCTCCGATACTTGAGTTAACTAAGTGTTTTAACTTTTTTGCAGTAAATTCTAATGGAAGTTGTTTTCTTCTGATATGAGAAAGTGCACTGGCTAAAAAACAACCAAATTATGGCACTTTGAACCTTTCTCAAAACAGATTTAAGATCTGAAAAACAGGCCAATATTTCACAGGTATGATCAAAAGGCACAGCTCACTCACACGGTGATCCTGGAAAGAAATTCCCTTCCAAACAGTCAGCACAGCTGCCTGGAAACTTAACAGTATGCTGCGCCTTGCCTTTTTAAGCTGTAACAGAGGAAATGATTAAGGAAGCATTAGAGCCTAAATGCACCATAAAAGGCATCTGCTGGGAAACTAGCTGCTATTTGCAGGAGGGAAAGTATGTTATTCACACAACATAAAAAAAAAAAAAAAAAAAAAAAAAAGCATTGTCCTCTAAATGTCTCTAACGAAATAAACATGTCACATGAAGCATGAACAGAGCATGGCATTTCAGAGTCTCTGACTGGCAGAGTTTATTTTAAGAATGTGAGTAAGTGGGGCAGTATCCCTCCAGTGACATAAAACATGAGTCGAAGTTTTAAGAAGCGTCATGCCCCAATTTCATTTTGGTGGGTCCCCCCTCCCACATCTGATGTCACAAAATCATTCTCGCTCCTTTAATTTTCTGAATCCTGCAGCACCAATTTTCTTACGAGCAGGGAAGCACTGAATTCCCTGCCTTGTTTCTTTTTGTGTATTGTGTCTTTTCTTCTACCTTCCTAGTAACATGCCATCCTGCGGGTCACGCCACTCTCAACCTTTTAAAACACCTCTCATGGTACAAGTTAGCAGACATTCTAGTATCTTGAAGGCTGTAAAATGCTTAAAATACAGATTATTATAGATATGGAAGTCATTACTAGACAAAAATTCTTGCAAATTTTTCCTAAAACTCTTCTTTGGGGGGGCGGGAATTAAGATAGGCCAGAAAAACAGAAAGCAATGAAAACGTTCCAGTATAAACTGGATTTGATCAAATGGATGACATATTTGGACTCTCCATAAGGGCAGTTTAATTTGCATGGGATTTTTTTGTACAGCTCATAAAAGCAAAGGAGGAAAGCCACTGCACACACCATGAAAATACACAGAGCAAGCGCACAGTGAATAAGTTGCAGCTGTGCAAAACTGATGCGTAGTAATCTTAACTTCAAGAGTTAACTGCCTCACTAAGTTCGTTCAGATAACAAGTCCAAGAGCTTCTAAAAAGTCTCTGTTCTGCACAGTTCTGGTTTTAATAATAAAAAGGTTTGCAGATTAATATATTTATATTAAAATCATGCTCCTATTAACAGGAGAGATTGCAAAATCCGCTTACAAAATACAAGAAGTGGGGAACGGGGGGGGAGGTCTAAACCATTAATGATGGCAGCATTTGTACTTTCATTTTTAAAATGTGCATTTGCCACTACACATCCTCCACACGAGAGCTTACTGTAAACAAATTCAGTGCTGTCTTCCTGAATAGCAAACAGCTAGAAAGAACCAGGGCCTCTGCTGCTTCTCATCACAGAGCGAGACTAAGGCCAGGTCTACGCTAGGGAGTACAGTCAATTTCAGATACGCAATTCTAGCCACAGCAATTGCATAGCTAGAATCAACGTACCTGAAAGAGACTTACCTGTCTTCACCGCGGGAGGTGGATGGGAGCATTTCTCCCATCGACCTCCCTTACTCCTCGCAATACTAAGGATTACAGGGATCAAATGCTGACCCACAGACAGACTGATTTTTCGTGTCTCTACCCGATGCATAAAACTGAACTCCAGAAGATCAACCCTGAGTGGGCTGATCTTTCCAGAAGCGTACACATGCTCTAAGTAGACTGTGAGACCTGTCAGCGTCACTAGTCTAAAGATTTTGGGCAACCATTAAACTGCCAATTTTTATCAATTTTATGCAGCTTCTGGTTGAGAAAGGGGTGACAGAATGCTCAGGATAGTGGGAGAGGCAGAGCATAGAGTGGTTGGCCTTCCTCTGGAGATGTTATATGGTTAACTAGTAAGCATGAGGCTTACCAGCATGTCTCTTGGTATCCTGGCTGGTGAACTCCAGAGGCAGTCAGCCGAGCCAGGCCAGAGCAGTCCTAGACCTGGAGGGGCCAGCGGGCGAGGCAGCAGCACTTTATGACCACAGCTGCAGTGGGGCGCGGCAGCAGATTCAGAGTTACAATGTTTAACCAGTTCACCATTTTAGCATCCCTACCTCCCACACTCCAAAAAGGAAGTTGGGGTAGGAAAGAAAAATGAAAGCCTGTCACCAATGCCTGATCCTGCCCACAGCAGCAGGAGGCTCTGAGAAAATTAAGCTCACATGAATATACACAGATGGCAGGAGTTCTGGAAGGAGACAAGGAGACAGAAGACACACTGTCCCTTCCCACTGCTAGAGGGCAACCTAACAATGCACCTGCCAGCCTCAAGCCGATATCAACGATGAAGCCATGAATCAGAGTTCAGGAACAACAGCTACGGATAGAAATCCCAGCATGCCATTCTCCCATCAACTACAGGTGATATGGATACGATTAGGCTGCATGCAAGGACTACACCTCTTTCCCATCTTCTGCTTGCTGTCCAGGTAGAAAGTGTGTCATAACTCAGTTTTTATACTGTTACCTAAATCTTAATAGTTAACAGACACACACACACACACACACACACACGGTACCTAACACGTATCACGATCCCATACCAACAGCGTATATTTCTGATTTAGTAAATAAATATTTTAGCGGGAGAGGGAGAACAAAGAAGATGGGCAATGCAACATCTCCCGTAGTTAACAGTTTAACAAAATATTTACTTTTCAAAACAAACCTTTTCTTATCACTTGACCTGCTGTGTCACATAGTGTAATACCATAAGAATAGCCATACTGGGTCAGACCAAATGGCCCATCTAGTCCAGTATCCTGTCTTCCGAGAGATGCCAATGACTGATGCCCCAGAGAGAGAGAGCAGAACAGGTAATCACCAAAACGATCCTTCTCCTGACATCCACTTCCAACCTCTGACAAACAGAGACTAGGGACACCATTTCTACCTATTCTGACTAATAGCCACTGATGGACCGAACCTCCATGTATTTATCTAGTTCATTTGAGATTTTTAAGAACGGGTTAGACAAACGCCTCTTAGGGATGGTCCAGATCACTGGGTCCCAACCTTTTCAATAGTGCAGACCCCAAAGCACCTGCCAAACTGTTCACAAGACTCCCATCAAAGCTAATTCTAGCCACCATGTGCACTTCACTAAAGGAAAAAGGAAACAGCCACAAAGATTTTCAGACCACAATTAATATTATTGGAAGATGTTTAATTTAAAAATAATTGATTGTAACTGTGCAATTTCTTTAAAACTTATTTTCTATGAACAATTTTATTTATTTTCCACAGACCCCCTGCAATAACCTCATGGACCGCTCAGTGTCGTGTTATTTACCCCCTTCACATCTCCTTATTCATCATTTTCCACACTATTCATGATTTTACAGATCTTTATCATCTCTCTCCTCTTTTCCAAGCTTAACATTCCCAATCTTTTTAGTCTCTCATGTGGAAGCTGTTCCATACATTTTATCATTTTGGTGCCCCGCTCTGTACCTTTTCCAGGATGGATCACCAGATGCGTATGCAGTAGTCTGGGTGCAGGCGTACTGTGGATTTATACAGGGGAATTATGAGATGTGTTCTCTTATTATCCATTCCTTTCCTAATGGTTTCTAACATTGTCAGCTTTTTGATTTCTGCTGTCAATTGAACAGGTGCTTTCAGAGAATCATCCACAATGACTCCACAATCTCATTTTTAAACAGTAATGACTCATGAAGACCCTATCATTTTGTATGTACAATTGGAATTACATTTTGGAATGTGCATGGATCAGAGGGGTAGCCATGATAGTCTGTACCTGCAAAAACAACAATATTTCTTGTTGCTCCTTTGAGACTAACAGACATTTTTCAACATAAGCTTTCATGGGCCAAGACTCGCTTCGTCAGATGCATGTAGTGGAAATTCCAGAGGCAGATATAAACAAACATACAGGCACATGAACAGGAGGAACTACCAATCAAGAGGAAGGCCAGAGCTGACGATGTCAATTCAGTTAGGAAGGATGTGGCCTACTTCCAGCAGCTGACGTGGAGGTGTGAACTCCAAGAGAGGAGAAACTGCTTTTGTAGTTGGCCAGCCATTCCCAGTCTTTGTTCAATCCTGAATTGATGGTGTCAAATTTGCAAATGAATTGTAGCTCTGCAGTTTCTCTTTGGTATGTGAGTTACTTTGCATGTATCCATACCGAATTTCACCTGCCATTGTATTGCCTGGTCACTCAGTTTTGTGAGACCCTTTGCAAATCTTCACCATCAGCTGTGAGATCTCTGTCTTCAATAATTTTGTTTTATCTGCAATCTTTGCCTCCTCACCATTGGTCCTTTTTTCCAGATCATTTATGAATATGTTGAACAGCAGTAGTTCCAGCACAGAACCTTGGAGGAGACTATTATTTAAATTTTCTGCACTGTGAAAACTGACCATTTTTTCCTTCCCTTTGTTTCCTATCTTTTACCAGTTCCTGATCCAGGGTAGGCCCTTCCCTCTCGTCCCAGGACTACTTACTTTGCTTAAGAGCATTCAGTGAGGGACCTTGTCAAAGAATTTCCGAAAGTCCAAGTGCACAATATCCATTGGATCCCCAGTGTCCACATGCTTGTCGATCCCCTCAACGAGCTCCAAAAACTGATGAAGCATGATTCCCCCTTGCAAAGTCATGCAGACTCTTAGTCAACTTACCATGTTTCTCTGGGCATCTCATATTTTTGTCCTTTACTCTAGTTTCCACCAACTTGCCAGACACTGAATACAGGCTTACTGGCTGATAAACTGCCAAGATTGCCTCTGAAGCCCTTTTTAGAAATTGGCATCTCATTACCTACCTCCAGTCATCTGGAACAGAGACTGATGTAAGTGACAGGTTATATTCCACAGTTGGTAGCTGGGCAATTTCACATCTGATTTCCTTCAGAACACTTGAATGAAGACCATCTGCTCCTGGTGACTATTACTATTTTATCAATTTGTTCCAAAACTTCTTCTGTTTACATCTCAGTGTAAACAATTCCTCAGATTGACCGCCTAACGGCTCAGACTGTGCGACTCTCCCTCACAACCTCTCCAACGAAGGCTAATGCAAAAAAATCATTTAGCTTCTCTACTATGGTTTGTCTTCCTCGAGTGCTCTTTTAGCACCTCAATTACCCACTGGCCCCACTACCTGTCTGGTAGGCAGTGCCATCGAGGGCTGCTGTAGGCCCCAGGGCAAAGTAGGAGGGAGACCTGGCTCCCTCTTAACTGTGAGAGCTGGAACCATGCTCCTACAGCAATCCAAAGGGGCCCAGAGCTTCAGCTGCCGCCACCACCACCACCACTACACTTTGGCAGCAGTGGTGGCTGGAGCTTCAGGCCCCTTTAAAAGGCTGGTCACGGGAGCCATGGCCCCCTTTGCCCACCCCTGTTGGTGGGCATGTTGATAGGGTTTCTGCTTCTGAGATACTTGAATTTAGCTGTTAGGTTTTTGCCTTTTGCTAGCTGCTTGTCAAATTCTTTTTTAGCCTAATTATACTTTTATATTTGACTTGCCAGAGTTTATGCTTTTTTCCATCTTCCTCCGCAGGATCTGACTTCCAGTTTCTAAAGAATGCCCTTTGTCTTTAACCACCTCACTTACTCTATTGGTCAGCCATACTTGGCTTTTTTTTTAATCCTCTTACGACTTTTATGTGGGGTGTAAATTTTATTAGCCTCTATTATGGTGGGTTTTTTAAGCCTCCATTCAGTTTGCACGTATTTCACTCTTGTGACTATTTCTTTTTACTTCTGTTTAACTGTCTTCCTTGTTTTTGCATAGCTCCCCATTTTTGAAGTTAAATGCTAACATGGCAGGTGTCTTTGGTATTGTGCACATATATGAAGAGGTTCAATTTAATTACATTATGGGTGCTATTACTTAGCTGTTCAGCTATATTCACCTCTTGGACCAGAACTTCTGCACAACTTAAAACTCAATCAAAGACTGCCTCTCTACCTGGAGCTGCCAAGACGAACTTCTCTAAGAAGTAATGGTGTCTAGAAATTGCACCTCTGAATCCTGTCCTGAGCTACATGCACCCAACTGAATATGGGGATAGCTAATATCCTTCATTATTCTTTTATTTTCTATTTTATAGCCCCTTTATTCTCAATTTGCATTTTACAAGCTCAGCGACTTAACCAAAGTTCCACAGGTTAATCCTCTGTAGCCATGCAGGGTCTGATTCTGCTCTCACTCTGGTGTGAAACAAGAGTAACTCTACAAGAACAATGGATAAACAGTGGTGCAACACAAGTATGCAGGAGATGAGAACTGTCCCAAAAGTTGCTAGTTTCCCAAAGAGTCATGAGATTTCCTCTATTTGTCAAGGTTAAAAAAAAAAAAAAGCCATTTACTTTTAAAAAAGTGGAAAACCAGCTTGCTTCAAAATCAGTTTTTGCATTTTTATCATGAGTTACGTAGGCCAGATATTCACTTTCTGAAATATGGTTGGTTTACTTATTGATTTTCACATTCAAGACAGAAAAATGAAAACAAACTAAAAATTATACAGAAATAAAATACTCTGCTTGAGCTGTCACACTGGGCTGTCTTCCACCATGAAATGAAGTCAGTCTTGTGGTGAGGTCTCTCTCCCTCAAATTGGTGGCTTGGCTGCCTTTTGACCTGTGTATGAAGCTCCCTATGTATGACCATCATCTCTCAAAACTGTTCTCAAAATTTATTTTAACAAATTTTCATCCTTAAGCATTGCACAACTGGCTAAAAGGCAAGCAGAGAGTTGTCAACCTGCAGCATCAGATTTGATGGACCAAATGTGTGCTTCAAGATGGGAACAGATAGATTATTACCATTATCTTCCATTTTTAATTGTCTTGATCATAAAAAAAAGAACAATTATTTTAGGTATAAAACAATGACTGTGATTTTGAAAAAATCAAAAAAGCAGTCTTGGGCACTTTAAAGACTAACACTGATTTATCAGGTGATGAGCTTTCATGGCACAGACCCAATTTGTTTTATTTTGTGAAGATACAGACTGACATGGCTACCTCTCTGCGTTTCAAGAGTACCTGTAATGTATCTCCAGGATCTCTGCCTCTTTACACAGTAACCACTTCCAAACTTCCCCCCGCCCCTCAATCACCAAAAAATATCATAGCCCTTTATAAACAAAACAGAAGAACCCTCACATCTGCCATCTGGCAGGAAATGAAAAGCTTCACTTTCATTCAAATGGGGTGGAGAAGGGAAAAGAACATTTTATTTTCTAAACAGATACATACGCCAGAAAAAAAAAGGTAAAATCTTCATTTCAACCTCCCTCTCCCTGCCCACCAATACCACATGAAATGCCCCTTTGGTTTCTAGCTGTATTACAAATATGTAATTCAGCCAAGGCTTTTGGGAATATTCTTGAAAATGATCCAATAATAACTAGGGATGTTAAAGTGTAACCAGTTAACTGGTAAGCCTCTTCCTAAACGGATGAAACTTACTGGTTATGGTTAACCGATAGAGGCTGGTGCAGCCCCCACCCACCGGCACAGGCAGGGAGTTCCTCCAGCCCCACAGGGCCACTGCGGGTGAGGCTCTCACTGGCCTGGAATAGCGCCATCTGAGATGGCCAGGGCCAGCAAGGAAGCAGAAGACCCAGACTGCTCCAGCACAGCTGGAGCCCCTGCCCCACTGCAGACAGGAGCTACTCCAGCTGTGCTGGGGTGCTCTCCAACCTGTGGAATTTAACATCCCTAACAGTTACACATCCAGGCCATGCAAAACACGTAAGTTAACATGATTTCAACCAAAAAAACACAGCTGCAATATCACACACATGCTAACAGACAATGGCCGCGTCTACACGTGCACGCTACTTCGAAGTAGCGGCGCCAACTTCGAAATAGCACCCGTCACAGCAACACGTGTTGGGCGCTATTTCGAAGTTGAAATCGACGTTAGGCGGCGAGACGTCAAAGTCGCTAACCCCATGAGGGGATGGGAATAGTGCCCTACTTCGAAGTTGAACGTCGAAGTAGGGCACGTGTAGACGATCTGCGTCCTACAACATCGAAATAGCGGGGTCTGCCATGGCGGCCATCAGCTGAGGGGTTGAGAGACGCTCTCTCTCCAGCCCCTGTGGGGCCCTATGGTCATCGTGTGCAGCAGCCCTTAGCCCAGGGCTTCTGGCTGCTGGTGCGGCAGCTGGGGATCCATGCTGCATACACAGGGTCTGCAACCAGTTGTCGGCTCTGGGGATCTTGTGTTGTTTAGTGCAACTGTGTCTGGGAGGGGCCCTTTAAGGGAGCGGCTTGCTGTTGAGTCCGCCCTGTGACCCTGTCTGCAGCTGTTCCTGGCACCCTTATTTCGATGTGTGCTACTTTGGCGTGTAGACATTCCCTTGCAGCGCCTATTTCGATGTGATGCTGCCCAACGTTGAAGTTGAACGTCGAGGTTGCCAGCCCTGGAGGACGTGTAGACGTTATTCATCGAAATAGACTATTTCGATGTCGCTACATCGAAATAAGCTATTTCGATGTAGCGTGCATGTGTAGACGCAGCCAATGACACACATGCACAGAATAGTAACAGAGAGGTAGCCGTGTAAGTCTGTACTCCAATAAAACACAGCAGCAGCAATGTGGCACTTTAAAGACTAACAAAATGATTTATTCGGTGATGAGCTTTCGTGGGACAGACCCACTTCATCAGATCAAGAGCACATTCACGTGAAAGTCAGTAAAAATAAGCCCCATTTTAAAATTTTAGGTGAAAGATCTGCCACAGAATTGGAGAAACACCTTTGGAGCATCAGCTGCTCACAGGGGAATACAATTCTGATCAGTAGTACATTTATACAGATTCCAAGCTTCCTGTACCTTTTGACCAGAATTACAAGAACCAAGAAGGGGACGGAAACGTTAGACTCAGATTGCTGTATTCCAGATGATAGCTGGCCTAATATTTCTCAATCAACATCAGAAGCTAGAGACAACTTTTTGATACACAATTTACACAGCAATGGTGCTTAAATGCCTGGACTGCTTCCTCCCAGCAGGAGTTCAGATTATCAAGAAACATGCTTAGCTTCTATTAAGTGGTTTTAAATATTATTTAGTAGAATTGTTTTTTTAAACAGGGAAGAAATATTTTTATCACTAGAAATACAGATTCACTTACTGAAAGTTTTACTACATTAGACAGACAGGTGCCAGTGGGCTCCAACTGTATTTAAAAATATTTGGTAACAAGTTCTTAAGTCAGTTTTATGAAGTGGCTTCTTGGAGGGTAAAAGAAAGATTAACAATTCTGAAATGAGAACAACAAGAAGTTTTATGGCACCTTATAGACTAACAGGTATTTTGGAGCATAAGCTTTCGTGGGCAAAGACCCACTTCATCAGATGCATGAGTGGGGGGAGGGGTGGTTCACTTTGTTTAAACAACCCTCCCACTCATGCATCTGATGAAGCGGGTCTTTGCCCACGAAAGCTTATGCTCCAAAATACCTGTTAGTCTATAAGGTGCCACAAGAGTTCTTGTTGTTCTCAAAGCTACAGACTAACACGGCCACCTCTCTGATAATTCTGAAATAATAAAATAGCTGTTCAAATACCATGGTTCCACAGTGGAAAATCAAAGTGTGACCAAGCACAAAACTTTCTCATAAGCTTCACTTGTATTATCCTTTAGTTCAGAATTATTGATAGGATACTTGTGAGTTTACATTCTTGCAAAGTAAAATAAATACAGCCTTCACTGAACTGACAAAAAGCATGTAGAGGCAATATTTACGCCAGCTCAGGCCAATCCAAGGTCTGTGCATCACTCAAGTCCTTCTTAAACCATATATTGAGGGTTTTAGTGGGACTTTGGCACAAGGTCTGTGTACCACTTGACTGTGCAGAAGGATGTAGGTCCTCTTACATTGCAAAAAGCTCTCTCAAAAACATACTTTATTTCTTTATAAAGTTTGTTTGGCCATTTTGACAATATCGTACAAAAACGTTGTGCAAAGTTGACCATATGGGAAACCTCACATCCAAGCATGTCAGTGTAGAACCTTCTATCTCGAGGTGGTAGCTGAAGGCACAGAAAGAGCAGTTTAGCCCTTTTCTTCTTTTCATTGTAAACTGGGGATAACACTTGCCATCCTCCCTCACTCAGTTGTGGTGACACTCAACAAGTATTTATTAAGATTAGTCATTTCAATGAAAGTATCATGCGTTAGACTTGCATTATTTCAACACATTAAATGTTTATTCTATCTACCAAACTGATGAAGTTTTATGCATTTAGCAGTTCCTACTGCTGAACCAATCATCGAGGATTCCCTGGTACAGCACAATGCAAAAATAAACAGAGGTTTTACTAAACTCAGCAAAATAAATCTCTTTCACTGGTTCTGTAGGCAGCTGTAAAAGTGAACAAAGCAAGAACACCTGAAACCTTGCAATGAGGGATCAAACTCTGGAAACTTGTTTCCTTTACCAGCTGACAACCAGAAATAACAAGGTTAAACACTGGGGCCATGTCTACACTCGGCCAAAATTTCAAAAGGGCCATGCTAATGGCCAAATCAAAGAATACTAACGAGGCACTGAAATAAATATTCAGTGCCTCATTAGCATGTTGCCAGCCATAGCACTTCAAAAGTGCCGCATTTTGATTGTGCATGGCTTGTCTACACGGGGCTGTTAGCCAATGGCCAGGTGAGATGCCACTTATGCCCTTGTCTATGGCAGAGCCCACCAGTGACCAGGCTGAGAGCACCTGGGTTCTTTGTTTTGTGTTCAGTTTGCACAGTAACAGGAGGAGTCAGGTTACCACAATCAATTACTTTGTTTATTTATCTAACAAGTTAATCTCTTACTGTTACAATGTATGTTTGTTTACCTAGTGAGTTAAGCTCTTGTGGTTACAATTGTTACAAGGTTTATACTTTGATTACAAATAGCTAGCATACACTAATTCATAGATCTACACTTGTTAAATGCGTGCAAAAATGAAAAGCAAAAGATAAAATACCTAGCAGGTCTTATTCTCACCCCTGCGTTACCAACGTGGCTTAGCCAGTTTCTCTCTTAATCCCTTGGGAAGAAGTCCTTTGTCCCCTTTTCTCCAGGAGTCGGGCGTCCCCAGGGACCTGGGGAGACCCCCACCCTCCTGTCCGGCAGGAAAGATGATTGGAGCTCAAATAGGGGGTCTGCCGGACCCCTCTTTTATACCCATTGAGTCACGCAGACTTCTTCCTTGGTTTAAAAAAAAAATGCCAATTGAATTAAACTGTCTGATGCTGGTTCTCACAGGGAGTTCAAGGGCATAGTTCACACCTGTGAGGTAGACAATTGAGGGCATTTGTTTTTTAATGGGCTGGAGATTTTTCCTCCTGTCTGGGACAGTGTGGGCGAATCAACTGATGGTACTTAACCAAGGGCAGTCCGAGGCCCAGCTGTTAATTAGCCCATTGTTCTTAGCTTTGCTCCAGAGCTTCAAAGACCGTGGCTAAGATAAGGCCATCTGCACTCTTGGGCATTCCAGGGCTGGGCTATTCCTTTTAACCCTTTCGCGCTCTGAAGCGCCTAGGGAAGGCAAGATGTAGTAGAGCAAAAGGGGTGGGGGTTTCTGTCTGGCTACAGGGGCCCTTTTCAAAAGGGCCCCACAAACACTGAAATTATAGGAATAAGGGGATTTCGACATTTGCGAGGTTCTTCTGAAAAGGGCCCCATATAAATCAAAATGCGCGCAGGAGCATTTCAGCGCCTCATTAGTATTCTCCAATTTGGCCATTAGCATGGCCCTTTCGAAATTTTGGCCCAGGGTAGACACAGCCTGGAGGTGACATTCTGGCCCCAATGAAATCAATAACAAATCTCTACTCAATTCAGTGGAGCTGAGATATTGTCCTTACTTTGAATGGGATAAGAATGAATTAATCAAAGAGGCGGCATTACTGCTATAACTTTAAAGACAAATCCAAGAATGAGAGCTATTTAAGGGAAGTTACACTGGCGAAGAACACTGGGAAGGCATGGAACCTCCTTAAAGGTCATGGGAACTCTGACCACATTCTGAAGCCTACTGTGATCATATCCCAAAAGAACAGAAAACTCTGGGACCCTAAAGGGCAAGAGTCACCATTAGAAATACGGGCATATTCTTAAGAGTTCTTTCTGGAAATTTACGTGGACACTTTCCGAAAGGATTTTTTTTTAAATATTGCTGAAATGCTTTATCATGATTGCATACATGCAGTTCAACAAGATCTCTGCAGACAAAACATGCAGTCAAGAACATGGAAAAAACACAGACAACCAGTGAAAGGAGGACAGTGATTTCGGAGTATTCAAACAAGCTGTCACGTTTAAGTGTCCATAAAACAAAGCATGTCACCATGGTGTGTTGTACCCACAGATACTCAACTTTCATAACAGAATAGATGAATGGTGTAGCTTTTTCAGAGAAGTACTGTTACCAAAGAAGTGTGGCTAAGAAACCATCTGAAAGTGAATCTTAAAAAAAAACCCACACAACTAATACGCACCATATATGGAGATACACATCTCACAGAACTGGAAGCAACCTCTGGAGGTCATCGAGTCCAGATCTATTTGCACCAGATCCCAAAGGGCCCCCTCAATGATTGAACTCACAACACTGGGTTTAGCATGCCAATGCGTTTAGCAAACCACTGAGCTATCCACCTCCATCCCTATGTGACCTTTATCTGACAGAAGGTGGAATTAATTGCCAAAGGATTAATCCTCTGCTCAGACACAATAATGCAAAACCATTCAATAAAAAACAAACACCAAGAAGCATAGGACTGTAGACAAGTATTACTTCTAAGTTTTACCACACATAATTGCCAATAAATCCACTGCAAAGCAGATTAGAAAAGAACCGACAACCAGCAAGGTGGGATCTGAGAGCAAATTTCCAATTCTCCAGCGTTGCACTGCACAATGTTAAACATGAACATCCAGTTTATTTCCTTCCTCCTCTTTGTCTTCTAATCTAGGTGAATATATGATGATTTTAGGGCAAGAAAAATCTCTTTAAGCTACATCTACACATCAGTATTACTTTGAAATAATCCATTCCAGAATAGCGAATCCAAAATAGCTTATTTTGAAATAACACAGCTGCTGCAAAAAATTGCATTTTGAAAGAGCATGTCTGGACACACAGCGCGTATTCTGAAATAGTGCCACTGGATGCCATTATGCCATATTTTGAAATACAGTAAACTCTTTTGTATCTGGCAGCCCCGGGATTGGTAGATATCCAGAATATCTGAATATCTGGTAAACAGAGAGGTATATCTAGAAATGCATAATACTAAAGAAAAACAAGATTAGCTATTACAAAACAAACAAAATGTGTGCAGAGTACTTTATTTACCAACAACAGTAGTACTGTACACTGTAAACTTGCAGGCCACATCTACACTAACAAGGCCTTTCGAAGATTTTTTTTAAAAGAGGGGGCTTTTTCAAAAGATCCTGTGGAGCACCTACACACAGAAGTGTTCTTTTTAAAGTAATTTCAAAGAATGTGGCCCTCCTTTCGAAACTGCCCTTCCTTTCCCACTTCAGCAAGAGCACCTTCTTTTGAAAGCTTCGTTCAAATGAAAATGTATGTAAATGCTCCACAGGCCCTTTTTCCCCTGAAAAGTGGTCCTCATGGCACCTCATTTGGCAATCCGCAGCCTGTTCTTTCAAAAGAGCGGGGGCTGTGTGGACGTCCTTTTTTGAAAGAGATGATCACTCTTTGGATCCGCTTTTTTGTGTGTGGACATGCTCTTTCAAAAGAAGATCTTTCAGAAAGGCTTCTTTCAAAAGATCTCTGGAGTGTAGACATGGCCACACTGTATTTCCTGTGTTATTTGTGCTTACTTTCACTATGCTGTACTTATGGCAAACGCAACTGTAATTTACTTACGGTTAAAATGGCAGTTGTTATCTGAGAGTTCTGGATGGTAGAATGCTGGTTAAGACAAAGTTCACTGTAGCACTCACTACTCCATATCTTAAGAAAGTCTATTTCAAAATAGCTGTTTCTAAATAGGCATTATTCCTCCTGCAATGAGGGTTATAAAACTCGAAACAACACACGTGCTATTTTGATTTTAACTTGAAATAGCCTGTGTAGTGTGGTGCAGATGCTTGCAAAGTAATTTCAAAATAACAGCTGTTATCTCAAAATACCCTTGCTGTTTGGCCATAGCTTTACAGTTTCTAAAGCCTCTTCACAAAAAACTTTGAGCACAAGCAGAGAATGCAGACTTAGATACTGAGAATGACCTTCAGAACAATCAGCTTGTATACCCTCCAGTTCTACATCCCTCAGAATGAGCAGGACTTTCACTCTACAAGTTACACCTCTGAAATCAACAAGACCACTTCTGGAAAAAGGTTCCAGTTAACACAAAAAAGGAAAAACTGGATTCTTCATCTGAAAGCATGAGGCAACTACCACTGTGGCAACTGGAGTCTGACAAGGACAGGAAGAACCATGAGAAGAAGCAGAAGTTGCTATTAATTATGAAGGTCAAACAGAAGTGTGGCAGAAGAGACCAACTGTCCAGAAACCTTCTGAGCCACACACACTCAGGCTGCATTTTAATGTTCTACCTCCCTGTTTTAACCTCCTTTGTCTTGTTTATTTTCTTATTTGCTTTTTTTAAACAGAGTTTATTGCCCAGGTAAGATGGGCTTCATTATTTCTGTCATTTCTCAGCAAATATATCAGCAATTTCTGTAATACCGATTGCTTCTAGGGAATGAGGACATGTCTAAGTCAGAAAACTAGCATCAGTGTAATTCAACTGATCGGATTACACCATTTCCATACTCTAAAACCAGTTTCTATTTGCCTAAAAAAATCAGTGTTTCTCAAACACAGAGTCTCAACCCATTGCGGGGCATGGGCAGGGTCTGGCTAGGTTGCATGTCATTGCCAATCCCAATCCACATCATTCCCCACCCTGCCTGTGCCCTGGAAGCCTGCCCCTATTGCAGGGCCAGCCAGGGAAGGGGCAAAAGAGACAGTTTACCTCACAGTCCCATTTGACAGGATTCCCAAACTGAGGGATGTTGCATTCCGGTGCTCAGGGTCACAGTGCCATTCGGTTTTGGCTTCCCCACTCTTCCGTCAGGATGGAGAAGTGACCCTGCTAGACCTGAGCAGCACAGAGACCCCCTGCAACGGGATGCAATGCCCAGCGGAACTGGGGCATACTCACTCTTCAAACCACAGCAAGGAACTCTCCCGCCAGGCTACGGGAGAAGGGGGAGCAGGAGGCCGTGCAGGGATGCTCACAGTACAGACAGCACATAATTTTATGTTTTTCTTTTGCTTCTTTCATGTTTGAACTTTAAAAAATAAACCATTCAATTACCATTACCACACTTATATACCAAACACATACCATGGTGGATCACCTTAGAAATTCTGCAAACCACCCGGTCTAAGGAGTTCTAGAGACATTTTGGATTAAACCATAACAAAACAAAACAGCAGAAATGTAGCACTTTAAAGACTAACAAAATGAGCTATTCGGTGATGAGCTTTCGTGCACAACGTTTCGTTTGGATTAAACTATGTGCCTCATTTTCTGGGTGCTCAGCCTGACACCTCTGGAGCTTGAAATGCAGAAGTTCTGAGCCCTTAGAGCTGCCATGGAAGTCAATGGGAGCTGTAGATACATAGCACCTGCGCCAAGGCAAAGCGATTTAGTGAACTGAGCTCAAAATAAGGTACAAGGAAGGCCTGAGTTCTGATTCTGTCTCTTCACTGATTCATTGTGTGAGCTTAAGCAAGTCCTTCTGTCATTCTCTCCGCTGCCCAGCTTGTGAAACAGGGCTGACAACAATGCCTACCTACTTGCCATCCAAGTATGCGCCGCTCAGCCAATTTCCATACAATGTTTTGCACAAACACCTCGAAAAAAGCCAGTCCCTAAGTATCTCCAATTGAAGAGCAATCACTGAGTTAATGGAGACCGGCACAGTGGCCTCAATCTCCCTGTTCCGCAGCTGTACTATGGAAATTACATTACTATCTCGCAAGGGAGCTGAGATGATAAATTCATTAGTGCTTGTGAACCTCAGCTATTCTAGGGCTCAGTACCATAGAAATGCACATGGGCAACTAATAATTGCAAACTCCATTCAGTGTTCAGATGGTGTGCATTATGCAATGTCCTTTTAGTGAGGAAAAAAATAAGCACTGCATAATAATACATCATCTGTGTCTTAGTGCTTTTCATCCCTAGATCTTAAACTGCATCTTTAACTGCTTCAATCTGCTTTATTCCCAAAGTAGTATCTATTCAAAGGATCAGCAATGTTCCTGAGGTGCAGTGTCAAAATTTGACCTTAACCGCTGTACGGTCCAAGCACTGGTAATACTTTTTAAAGTCACTAATAGTCCTAATTACAACAGCTTCATCTATAAACTAAGAAGCAGAGCTTTACCGTTTAGATGGTGGTTTGTAGCATTAGCTGGTCTCTTCTTAATCCACAGACAGCACAGCGTTGAGCAAACTCTCGGATGCCTGGGGGGAGATGGGGTGGGTCCAAGCTCCTCCCTCATATGCCACTCCTGGCACTCCCCCAACCCCTGGCCCAAACTCAAATGTGGATCAGCTTCTAATTATCATAAACAAACCAAACTAATCCTGGTTTAAACTAATATTAGTCCCACCCACACTAAATTCTGAACCAGTTTAATAAAATCAAGTTTAGGTTAAACCAGTATAAGCCCTAAGCCTCCCCTGGACTTTGTGCCTATGAATGAGCTGGACAATATGCATCTTTCCTCTCAGTACTGACCATTTTAAGTAGGTGACTGACTTTTGATCATCTTTTTCTTATTTGTAATTTCTACCTGAAGAGTTCAGCTTCCCTAAAGCTCTTCTTTATACAAAGCCAGCATCAAACAAAGCCAGTGTTTTCAAAAACAAAGCACCCCTCCTTTTGTAGGGACTGGAAAAAATATTTTTTGACTCTTGAGAAGAGCCAGTTGCTTGGATTCAGGCAAAGACTTTAAAGAAAGGTGTTGGAGAATGCCAGCAAAGTGATTCATGACATTAAGGTGCACGTGCTGAACACATCAAAACAAATCAAAGTTCAGTTCTGACAGTCATATTGGAAGTGAACGAAAATAAATGCAACTTCGTATTTATGATCTTGTCAGTAAATATCAACACTTGTCTTGAAGCCATAATACTTTACATACTCCCCAAACAATTATCAATATTCCTCTCTATTTTTGGAGTCTATATTAGTAACACCTAGTACCCCACACTAGGTACTTTACATCAGTGGTTCTCAGCCAAGAGTACGCATACCCCCAGGGAACGCAGAGGTCTTTCAGACAGTACATTAACTCACCTAGATACGTGCCTGGTTTTACAACAGGCTATATAAAAATCACAAAGTGAGTACAAAACTAAATCTTTATACAATGACTTGTTTACACTGCTCTATACAGAAGATACTGCAAGCCTACTATAAGGACTTATTTTATAATTATGTGGTAAAACGTAAGCAATTTTTCAGAAATAGTGTGCAGTGACCCTTTCGTTTTTCTGTGTCTTATTTTGTAAGCAAGTAGGTTTTAAGAGGTGTAAGTTGGGGGTAACACAAGACACACCAGATTCCTTAAAAGATATACAGAAAGGTTGAAAGCAACTGCTAGGCTGTGCCTACGCTAGCAAGTTCTTTTGGAAAAAAGCAGGCCATTTTTCGAAAGTACACGCTGGAGCGTCCACACACAAAACGCACTCTTTTGATCCAAAATTGAATGAACGTGGCTTTTTCTTCCAGGAGCCCTCTTCTGCTCCCGCATCAGGAAGAGCACTTCCTTTCAAAAGTTTCTGTTTAAAAAAAAACATGCATAGAAACTTCCTGGACCCTTTTTTTCGAAAGGGCAGTCCTCATGGCCCTGGATTTTTCGATCCTTGGCCCATTCTTTCAAAAGAGCTGATCAATCTTTTTATCCTTTTGTGTGCGTGGATTCACTCTTTCAAAAAGAGTGACGCAGCCCTACAGACAAATCAGATTAACAAATCAAAGACTGGCAAGCACTATGTATGTTACCATGTTTGTACTATGCATAGAGAAACTGTACAAAGAGGAAGGAGAACAACATGCACAAGTCACTGTTTTACAAATAAAGGATACAATGAAATGCACAGAAGAAAAAACGTGTAAGTTCTAGGAAGATTGAGCAGAAATATGGTATAAGACTAGGCCAGTTTACATATACAAAGATTTGGTATAAAGAAATGAATCAAATATGAATAATAATATTCAAAATTGCAAAAAGGGAATACCCAATTCAGGAGTTCACCATAAATGTACAAATACACCTAGAAACAATATGTCGGCATGGATTTTTGGAGACTTACAGTCGATTTTAAAACAAAGGAAAATATTTTTTGTTGAAGTGAAGTAATTGTTACAAAAAGGGCTGGAGCTCTTTCTTTAGCAGGAAAAAACTTCACCTTACTTCAGGGAAAGGATTTTGTAGATATTCTATAAACAACTTGTTAATAGGTATCATTGACACAGTAATGGAAAAGTTGTTTCTTCCATCCCTAAAACATACGATTACAGTTCAATTATAACCCTCTCTAAGGGGATGAACCTTTTCTTCCAATGTAATCACAATCTTTTTATTATCAAATATGTTGCAGTCTCCTATAATTTCTTCACTTTGATTTCCAATTTCTTTGTAATTGCACCACTTTTAACACACTCCTGTCATTGTCTTCTAATATCTGCAGTCAATACTATTAACATATTCTAGGTTCCTGTCATGAATAAGATTATTTATAAGTTGGGGAAAAAGTTTAACACTCACATAGCAGCTTTCATGAACAGCTTTCAAGGAGTTTTACGAAGTATTATCAGATGGTGCAACAGACACAGGTAAGCAAAATGATTTGTTCACAGTCACACAATACATCAGTCTTCCACTTAGGTGCTGTATCATATGGAGCACTCTACTTCGCCTACCAAATTTGCAGACCGTATGGCTCTGCTTTAAAGGTGAAAGACTGGCCTATGGTTTTGTGGAAGTAACGACTGCATTAGCCCATTCAAGAGCATATACTAGCTCTTTACTGGCTCAAACAATTCCAAGAAAAGTCAGGCCAGGTATAAGAGGTGCAGACAAGTTTCAAAAGCAGAATCTGTGCAACTGCTCTGCTAGCAGGAGGCCTCTGTGGATCACAGATTGTTTCCTTCCTATACAGTCTATAAAGGTTTCCCCCTCTACGCAGAGCAGATACACGAGGAGGAAAAAAAAGCTAGAGGAAGATCCCATTCCCCTAGTTAATACCTTGCCCTATGCAGTTTTCACTGAAGAGAGTTTGCAAGGACACTAGGAGAAGCAATGATCTCCCTTCCCCCTCCCCGCCTAGGACAGACATTCCTGCAGGCATGTACGTTTCCCAAGCTACTGAGTTCTTACCAGACTCTGCATTACATCTGGAATTTAGCCTTCAGTTCTTAGAAGAGTACATAATATTACGTACAGTCATGACCCTGAGTCACCTAGAGTTCCTTGTCTCCTAGATGTAGTGGCTGGAAAGAAGCCAGTACTGAAAGCCATGCTGAAGCTGATTATGTTCATAATCATAGACCTACAGATCAGAAAACCAAGGTCCCTGAATTAGGAGCTATGCTAAAGATCAGCCTCTCAAGAGGAGTTGATTCGAAACACAGTATTTGTGAACACTGAAACTGAAGAAATATGGAGACAACCTCCTCCCCAACAGGTTTGCGGCGAGGCACAACAGATGGTTGGTATGAAGAAACTTGCATGCTAGCTGAGGCAGTGCCAGTTATAAGAAGAGATTACTTCAGTTTGCTGTTACACCAGACTTCATCTTTTTTGAGAACTGTTTGCTTCAAGAAAAAATACTAATGATACTACACTTACAGCAAGGCAGACAGTACCAGTTTAGGAAATTCAGTGAATCACAGGAAACATGCAACACGTGGGAAGGGTTTTGAGATTGCTGCATGAGACCTGCAATTCTTGAAGAGAACAGTGCACAGGTGAAATGAACCTGAACTGATGAAATGCCAGTGCCTTGGCGCAGAGGAAAAACACAGCTGTTGGAAGAGGAAGTGGGGAATTAAAGCATCTAGGTAAGGTTAAGGTAAAGGGAAGAAATCTCTACAGAGTCCACCAATCAGGAAGGAAACAGCAGATAAAATACACTGATAGGTGGATGAAGAGGAAATTATATTAAGCAGAGACACATAAAGAAGAGAGATGGGGGAGACAATCGTAAAGACAAAACACAGGAAAGAGGGCAAAATTCGTAGAAAGCAGTAAGAAGTTCACTTGGAAGCAGTTTCCAATATTTGTGAAAGAAATGAAAGAAGCGTACCAAAAATAAATACAATACACAGTACAGGCAAACAGGGAACATAACCAAAGCTTGACATGAAGCAAGTTAGGGAGGGGCATAACTTTGCTCTTAGGAAATCTCAGTGTAGAAGGATGAAGAGCAGCTTTAGACATACCAAAACATTTGGAAGTAAACACAATAAGACATCATGGAAGGAACTTCTCATGAGGTACAAAGATTAGACAGACCTGCAGTGGAATAAGAGAACACATATCTAGCTCTCGCATCAAAGGTAGGAGAGTTCAAGTTGAGCCTCTTGGTATCTGGGAATCAACAGAATTTCTGAGAGCTGCAGAAATGTTGGTGAAATATCCAAGGCAAGGAAAAGGTTATATTTTCTGCTTTTATAATGTTACCCTACAGGTTAAAGCAAATTAAAGATGCAATCGTAAGAGGTACACGTTCTAGTTTTCTTCAACAACCAGAAACAGCTGTCATTGCATAAGCCTAATTCAAGACAGGTCAGGAAGGTGGTTAGAGAGGAAGTTGATAAAAGGCCAATAGTCAGGGGTTCCAAGATTACTCTTTTCTTTTATTAAATATCCATGACTTGTTATTTGGGTATTTTTGTGTGTAAGTGGAAGGGTGAGAGGGAGACAGGATTACTGTGATTATTAGCAGCTGAACAAATTTTGTTAAGACCAATGGCACTAAACTACAAACTGCATGGAATAGTAGGTTAGTGATAACACTGCAATGACAAGACAAAAAAAAAAAAAAAAAAAAATCACATAAATAAGCCCTTCATAAAAGCATTACATTCCTAAAAGATCAGGTGGTCCCAAACAGGAAGAGGAATTAGATGATATAAGAAGTCCTCATTATCTCCAAGTTCTGAAGTTCCCTCCGTCATGCAAAATCCAAAATATCCTTTAATAAGAATAATCTAAAGAGACATCTTAGTTTTGAAAAGCCACTTTAAATCAAACCAAACCACTAACATAGTTTAGGTTGCTCTACTGAGCTGTGATTAACAACCCAAAGTCATTTATTCTGAGATTTTTTTTTTTAGGGCTAGTTTGACATGGCTAAACCTCCCTGGAATCTGGGATTCTCCTTCCCACTTGTCTTGAGCTCCCACTTCTAGTGCTTTGGGGCTGAGAGATACCACTTTTTGCAGATGTGACAATTTAATATACTGAAAAGTTGTTGCTTTCCCAGGACTAAATCTTGCCTATCTCGGCATACAGACAGATGTTTTTCAGTGGAGTTCAATAAATTTGGAAAAGAAACCATTATTCTGTCAGCTGCCTTTTTTTTTTTTGGTACCTGTGTGAAGCTGTTCAGATGTTTTAAATTTTAGCATAAGTTCTAGGCACTGGGGTTGAGTACATAAATCAGTTCAGCCTCCATTTATGTAGTGCATACATTCACGATGATCCAAACTTTTCACAACAAATCAGTCTACAAAATCCATCCCTAATTAACAATTACCCTAAGGTAAATGATATTGCTTGTGTGAGCATTAAAAGAATGATTCATTCTTTTTCTCCAGGATAAAATACAGCATGGTGATTTCTAAATTAAATTTGTAAATAGTGGATTTGATATGCATAAGGTAGGTTAGTAGACAATGAGTCTCCCTTGCATAATGAATGAATGTTAGGAAATAACCATCATCTAACTACCTTCATGTACACAATACTGTTTTCCCACAACAGGAGATGCCATATTTCATTGATGTTCCTCAGTACCGCCAACCCCAAAAATTCAAAATATTGTGGGCCCAACCCTAACATAAAACCCCATAAGATTTGAAAAGATAAAATGATAGGATTTGGTCTGTGTGTGTTGAATTCTCTAACTACTCCCAGTGTGTAAGCATGACAATGAACAGTGGGAATTTATTCTGTCATGCACATTGATTCCAGCTCATTCTGCCTCGCCAAAATCCACACGCGCCAAGATCGTCTGTCAAAATAAGCTGCTGATCTTTAATTTGCATAAAATTAGAGAAAAGAGTTTCAAGTGCTTCGGGTGGGGTGGAAGCTTTCCAATTTCTCCCAAAACTCAAAAATGTCATTGAAATAAACCTCTCCAATCCCCTCTCCCAACCCGTAGGCGGGCTGTTTTTTCTGGTTTTGAGCTGGACAGTCAGATATTGTCAAACTCTGTTTGCTGTCCAGTATTGGTATAAAACCAGGCACAACTGTGCCTAGCATCAGTCTTGGAGGATGCTACTATGAAGAGCAAGCCACACAGCTTCCACTTGCAGCCTTCAGGAGCAGGGTAACATAGGCAAGGTGGGCCCAGGCCATTCCTGGAAACATTGGAACATCCAGTACTCCATGGATGTACAAGTGGCCACCTTCCTATCCATTAATTATCCATTTCTACCTCAATCGATTCTGCACCTTAATCCCAAATAACATTATGTCTGCCCTCAGCTCCATATCAATTGTTTTGTGCCCACCCAAGACAACATCAATTCTGCCCACCCAGTCACACAACTGCCCTTTGCCTCCTGGAGCTGTGGGTGGCGTACACTAGCGATTCTCCATCTATGGTCCATGGACCATGGGAAAGCCATAGAGTAGGATTTCCAAAGGGTTTTGCATCTCAGTTTGAAAAGTTTAGGAGTTTGTGGATTTAAAAAAGTTTAAAACTATCTGTTCTCCACCGTCTACCAAGCTGTAGGAAGAAGAGCAGAAAAACACGAGAGGGTCCAGGCATTTCAGCATTCCCTACTGACTCCTAGAATAGCTCCAATAGCAGGCCTTTTCTGCCCCTTCCCAGGCAAGATTCTGAAGGAGAAAGTGGAGAAAAGGAGCATAAATGAGCTGACAAACACTTTACAAGGGTAGATGAAAGAGTGAGCAGAGCTATCCTGAGCTGCTAGATTTTGACTTCTCCTCACACCTCCCCTTTCCCTCCCCCCGGCTTATGAAAGTGGTATCAGCTGCTCATTGCTCCCAAAACAATTCTGTCAATGCTTGAGGGGACAGAGAGCACTGCCTGCAGCAGATGCAGCTGCCTGTACATCCCCAGGAAGCAGAGAGAGGGGAAAGTGGACAATCAGAGGACCTTCTGCCTAGGCAGGCCTGAAAGAAAAAAAATAAATAAAAAAAATCACATGAAGTCTAGAGTTATTCACATCATGGTGTGACTGGTCGCAGGACATGCCAAAACCACCTGTTAGAGCACACGACCTCAGTTCTTTCTGGAGTCTCTCTTTCTGCTATTCTTTACGTAACAGATCACTACAGACCATAGACCCAGCCTAATTAAGGTGTTCTACACCTTAGGACAAAAAAGGAATCCAGACCCTACCAAAAATAAATCTTGGAATAATGCCATTTCATTTTCTTTAAACAACTATTGTGACAATGAACATAAATACCTACACTGAAAAGAAATCTTCCAGAATCAAAACTCTGTTTCCTCACTTTACCTGAATTAGTAAAAAAAAAAAAAAAAAAGCGTCACTAGATTCTGCTTAAGTGCCACATGCAACCACACAAATCTGTGGGGGGCGGTGCAATTAGATGTCACAAGCTAAGCCAAGTTCGGCATGTGAACATCTGAATGAAAGGAGCACCAAGGTGTTGCAGGGAGGGATGTTTGTGATTTGTCTATCAGAATTCAGCTGGAACAGCACAGATATATAAAACAATGGCCTGCACCACTAAAGATTCTGGAGACATTCACCCACCTGTCCCAGGCAAGTTCCATACCTACCGAAATTTCCCCTTGCTGTTTCAACTTAATATGGTGACCCTTACGTCTTACCCAGAAACGTTGCTAGAGTTGCCTTATTCCCCTCCAGAAGCAGCTGTATTTCAGCAGTAGATGAAGGAATCCCTGGCCTAATTTGTAAAATATTTCAGGATGGAAGGTGCTATGTGTAAGATAACCATTGTACACTGGTGCACCAATCAAGTTTCCTGGACAACTAGCTACCCCATTTGTACAAGTTATATTTAAACAGATGCCTGTACAGCTAAATATAATATTGAGCCCTGACTGTGGTAACCTTACAAAGTTTAGAAGTAAATGGCCTTTTCTGCAGTCGATAAATGTCATAATAATGACAGAATAGTATTTGTTGTATAAAGCAATCATCTGAAACTTTACAGTGTAGTGTGATGTTTAGTTACCTTGATGTTTATTTACAATAAGGAGATGCTAACTGCAGTCACAGGACATCTATAATTGCTTTTCTAAAGTTGAAAATCAACATAAAGTAGAGCAAAAATGAGAACACTTCTTAGAAATCTGAACATATATTCCTTTTCTACCCATTTTCTTTAATTTCCTAACTGTAATTTTTTCTGACTTTCTAATGACAATGGAAATGAATAGGGATTTCTCACATTTCTGAAAACCAGTGTTTCTGAAAGCACTGGTAATATCAGCACATTTAATAATAGGATTTGATGTTTATTTACAATTTAAACAGCCAGCAGAGGGAGTGGAAAGGCCCAAAATATATGGAGTCAAATAAAATAAAGGCAGTTCAGTTTAAACAATAAAAAGAAAATTAAGTGTTGTTATAGCCACGTTGGTCCTAGGACATCAGGAAGACAAGACAGGCAGAGTAATATCTTTTGCTGAACCAACTTCTGTTGGAGAGAGAGAAACTTTTGAACGTACACAGTTCTTCATCACCTCTGGAAAAGGTACTTTTTTCTCCTTCTTGTAGGAATCGTTTAAGGTGAGGTGAAACACCTCAGTCATATGAGAAACAAGGTAAGGGAAATGCTGATGGCAGGGTAAAAGAGTTACAGGTTGTTGTAATAACCCATAAATCCAATGTCTCTACTCAGCACATGGGTTTTCATATCAAGCAAAGATTAAATTAAGCTCCCAAATTCATCATTTGAAGATGTTGTGAAGCTCTCCTTTGAAGATAAGGACTAAGACACTGAACATGGAGTGACTGTTTTCTGAAAAACATTCCCCCACAGATCTGAAGAAGTGGGTCTGTCCCACGAAAGTTCATCACCTAATAAACTATTTTGTTAGTCTTGAAAGTGCTACATGACTGCCTTTTTGTTTTATAAAGATACAGACTAACATGATTACCTCTCTATGATTGTCACCCACAGGTGATAATGGGGAGGGGAGTGCTCTTACTTTGTCTTTTAACATTTTCCTGTATAAGCTGGAAAACGTACTGATAAAAAAAATTACTAACACCTTCAAATAACAAAAGATGTAAATTCCGTGCTAAGGAAAACATGCCATTTTCTATTTTAAAAAATATTAAACCCAAAGCCAGAAAGACTACTTGTTAAACAGCATTATTCATTTAACTCTCATTGACCTAGCTACTACTGAACTGAGCATATGTATAATTTGGATATATTCAAGCCAGATGCTTGTCAGCAAGTTATGCTCTGCTTTTAAATTATAAACATGCATTCAGAGAATGTCTGATGGGCATATTTTGTAACGCTAAATATAAATTAAAACAATTTAGAAAATTTACATATACTCTGGGTATTAGAATAACAAATTAAAAATTTAAAGCTGAATAAGGGGAAGTTCTGGCCTGTATAACAGATTAAAAAGTTGGTAAGGACAAATATTTATTGAGCTTTAGCAGAGATAAATGACTCAGTGGTTGGGTTTAAAGTTATATAAATGTACTCATATATGCCCATCCTAACACTCTAATTTCCCACCAGCCCAGCTTAAATGATAGTGGCTCAAATACCTGATACCACTAACAAAGGGAGAAGAAGGTGTGTAAGGGAGCGGGGATGCTACATTACTGTCGTAAAGCATTAAACTAACAATACAAACATAAAATCTGTCCAGCTCTGAAAGGTTGTCAATTAAAGCGGAATTACCTTCAAACGGTAGGATCACAGTGTCCATTGTTTTGCTTCTCCCACTTTCTTCACACTTCCCCTACTACAAGGAATGTGCTCCTTAACAGATCTGACACCACTACATCCCCTACTCAAGACCTACTTCTTCCGCAATGCCTACAAGAAATCAGTCTATAAGTTATGCTAGTGAACAGCTGAGTCATAAAACAAAACTACAAGACATATATTCTTGAAGTTATTCAACAGATAACCTACATAACTGCATGGCCTTTTTATCATTACCCTGGTCTTCACTGTTTCCATTTCCTCCTACTCTGATACAATCTTTTTTTTGAAAGGCACAAATGAATGTAAGCCCTCCACAATGAGGCCCTGCACATTCCTAAAAGTCTGAACAATGTCTAGAACAACAGAATAATTCTGATACGACCTTTGAGCGATACCCCAATCATATCAACAATTGTTTAAATTATTTCAGTTAAGTTTCGACACAACCAGAATATTTATGATACTAAGAGCAAAAGCCTATGCTGGCTACTGCATCAACTGAACGTTAAAGGAAGATTCAATTACAAACTCTAGTTCCGCTCATAGTTACATGTCTGAATCGCTGCTGAAGACAAACATTTGTCCGACAGAATCTTGATGACAAGTGACCATATGTAAGCCAGAGATAAAACAGCTTGATCTGGTTGAGTTTGCCATTAGCCAGGCTAACAGAAGCATTCAAGATACTATTTTAGCTAAAATCTCACTTTGTCCCACCCTTTCATGTCCCTCTGCATCCACCCTTCTTGGACAACTGCTTCATAATGATGCTTTAAGTTTGCCATATTTGAATCAACAACAAACTCATCACATCCTAACAAAGCATTATTAATATATGAGGTTGCAAACACCAGGCCCAAAATATCAGTGTCAAAATACTGCAGGGGAGGGCAATATACAGCCTGAACAGGTTTGCCAGGTTTGCATCTGGCAGCACACCAGGAACGTTTATGCGTCTATCTGCATGACCAGAGGTACGGCTGCTCTCAGCTCTTGCTGGCTGCAGATTGCCATTCCAGGACTATAGGAGCTGCAGAAAACGGCAAGGACTGGGACACCTGTTCCCATAAGCCCATTGGCTGGGAACAACCACCTGCTGCCAACCAGCAGCTGTACCTGCAGATGCTCAGGTAAACAGTGTCTGACAGGCGCTTATTGTCCACCTCTGCGATAGCATTCCTACCAGTAGTGGACTCCAATCTGCAAATACTTATGCACAGAAGTAATTTTCTGCATGCAAGTTGCCCCCTGGGGGACATGCATGGAAAGTTGAGTGTATGTTTGCCAAAGGGAACTCTAGGAAGTTAAGACCATTCCACAAAAAACTGGAACAGGTGGCAACTTACAATACCCACAGCTCTTGTGGAATTCCATTGGAAGATGGACACAAAAATCAAATCTTAGGGAATTATATTACATGTTTCCCAAAGTTTATTATTGTATATCCCAAATTTTCTCAAATATATTGTTTTTTAAAACTTTGAAAAACACAATATAATGATAAAAGACATTTACCTGACCCCACTGCAGGCCAGTGCAATGCTCTACTTGAGACAAACCCAGTACTGGGCATGTTTAGGCATCAGTGGCATGACCTGATAGTGCAGGACCTGAAATAAAAAATAATCAGCTTTTAGCTAATATTTTGAACGCCACTATTAGCCTGGTTAGCATGTGTGTGTGGGGGGGGAGAGTGGTCAGGGAATAAATCCCTAGCAACTTCACCTGTTTCACAATGCTGAGAACTGCAACTAGGTCACCTCAGTGTCTCTTTTCGAAGAAACCTGTCCCAATTCCCACAACCTTTCTGCCTGTAAATTGCTGTTACTCACTACATTTTGCATTTTTTCCACATATTTTCACACACACACAAACATTTCGCATAGAAAATAATAAATTTTGAGACATGCATCAGATAAATCAGACTCATTATCCTCCCCACCTTACTGTACACTATCTTATCTTCATAAATATCCTTCTTATGGTACTGGAACCACTACTTCACACAGTATTCCAAAGATGGACTGAAAGCGTATTTTCCAAACAATAATGGCCTGTCTTTTTCACTAGCCCTGCTAAAGCTGCCTACCCTCTAGTATTTTGTTTGAGTTTCTTTCATATTTGTTTATGAAGAGCTTCTCTGTGAACTGGACCCAAGTTTCAAAGTGCTTTGCATAATAATTCTGCAAATCCTTTTGCGGAGAACTGCCCGACTGGCATAAAGTCTCTGGTTTAGTCTCTTGTTCTCAGACTACTTATTTCAAAGTACCTAACTTGTACTGTAAGCATGAGCAGCCTTTTACCATCTCTCTCGAAGCAGGAAAAGGAATACAGACAGCAAAAAGCTCCAAGGGTTTGGGTGTTTGTTTTGTTTTGTTTTTTATTTCTATGTCTACAACCACTTCAGGAACCAGCTATATGTTTTTAGTGTGATAACCGTATGACAGTGAACATGCATAAACAACTATATATAAATTTGACTTTATGGCACTGTGACACATTCATTAACACGGAAAAAATGGAGAGGCGAATATAAGTGTACTTTGTCACCATCATACCCCAAAGCAACAAATACTCGCTAGGCTAATCATATTAAAATCAGCAAAGTGTTACCACAAAACGGGGTGTGAGTTCAGAGGGCATCCCAGCAATTTTTACTTTCCTTCCAAAATGCGTATGTCAAACATGTTTTACACACACCCAAGAAAGTCAAGGTAATCCACCTGAACTTATTACCATTCAACATCCTTCCAGCTATCAGAACCCTATGGCAATAAAACAACTACCGTGATTTTTCAAAAAAACGCAATAACTTGGTGTAAAAAAATCAGCGCTAGAGCATTTTCACACTAGTACATTTACAACTGGGGAGGGGAACGTGCAACTCCACTGCCAAGTACAACGGAGAAAGTTCAATACAGTTCTACAAGTATTTACTCCGGGGTGAAGTGACTTTCTCCTCGACCAGAACCAGGGGCGCTGCAACACACTAGAAGCGCCGGGCAGCGCGGAGACCTACTGAAGGAACAGCCGGCGCAGAGCGGCCACCGCGGCAAGTCAGGGGGTGCGGAGCGCCCCCCCGGTCCCGCCCTTGGGGCCAAAGCCGAGAAGCAGTCCGATCCCTGCCCGGCGCCTGCTCAGAGCTGGGCTACTTCCCCCGGCCCGCTGAGCAGAGCGGCCCCTTTGTCCTTCCTCCTCCTCCTCCCGGCTGCGGACACACACGCCCACCACGCTCCCCGGCCGCTCGGGCAAGTGCCCCGGCCGCTTCCACCAAC
This sequence comes from Carettochelys insculpta, assembly GCF_033958435.1. Taxonomy (NCBI): domain Eukaryota; kingdom Metazoa; phylum Chordata; order Testudines; family Carettochelyidae; genus Carettochelys; species Carettochelys insculpta. Next base: position 84,073,675 of record NC_134139.1, on the reverse strand, counting down.
CGAGGCCGGCCGCGACAGCCCCAAGCGAACCGAGTCCCCCCACAGGCCCCGACCCTCGCACCCGCGGCCCCAGGAGCCACCTCCGCCTCCAGCCACCCCACCACGTGCTCCCGGCTCCGCCAGCCACTGTCCCCTGCCCAGCCTCGCTGCGGCCCGACCCACCCCGGGAGCCCCAAGGAAGGCAGCGGCGGGCTGCGCTCCCGCCACCTCCCCCCCCCCGCACCTGCCGCTGCTCGGGCCCGGCCGGGGGCGCTCCGATAGCCGGGGAAAGTCTCCGCCCCCCCAGGGGGCAGCCTCTTGCCACACACCGGCGCCACCGGCTCGGGGCCGGCAGCTCCAGCGCGCACGTGGCGGCGCGGCGGCCCGGCTGCACAAGGAGCGGAGCGATCGGGAACGGAGCGGGGCTCCGGGCACAACGGCCAAGGGGAGCGTGGGGGGGGTTGTCTCCTTCCCCCCCTCTCCCTCGGACACCAGCTCCTACCCCCACCCCACCCCCAGCACAGCGGGCGCTTCCCAGCCCCGCGGCGAGGGCAGGCGGCGAGTCGTGAGCCCGCCTGGCCCGGGGGCCGATCCTGCCCCACGCGAGCGGTAACGGCCCAGGAGCCGGGCCCGAGGCAAACGCCCTCGCTCCGCCGCCGCCGGGCAGAGGAACTCGGGGCGCTCCCGCGCCTGCCCCAGCTCCTACTCCATCCGCCCCCCCGGCCCAGCCCCCGCGCGCAGCCGGCCGCGGCCACCTACTGGTGCCTAGGAAGCAGTCGGTGAAGCGCCGAAAGCAGCCTGCGGACGACGGGCCATCTTCCATGTCTGGCCGCAGCAGCAGGGGCGACGAGAAGGAGGAGAAGGCGCCTCTGGGCCGCTGCCGAGGGGTCCCGCGCCGGCCAGGGCCGGTTCCGGCTCCGCTAGCGGCTGCTGCTGCCGCTGCCGCTGCCGCAGCGCGCGGGCGATCGGAGGCGGCGAGCTGGAGCCGCTGCCAGGGGCCGGCGGCTGGGGCTGGGAGCGGCGATCCCGGGCTGGAGGGAGACAAGAGCCGGCTCCCACTAGAGAGAGCCGCTGCCGCTTCTCCTTGTCTCTGCGCCTCTCCTCCTCCTCCCGCCGCCGCCGCGCCGCCTCCCCCCCTGCCTTGGAGACCTGCGGCGGGGGGGAGCCGGGGGGCAGGCGGCGGCGCGGAACTGAGCGAAGCTGGAGCAGGGGCGGGAAAGGCGGGGGCCGGGGGAGCGGCGGCGGCTCCGGGGACGCTGCCGGAGGAGGAGAAGGCGGCGGCGGCGGCTGGCCCCGCGGGGGGGCGGCGGCGGCGGCAGCTGCTGCTGGCGAGCAGGCGAGGGGAGGAGTTGCAAACAGCCGAGCCGCTTCCCGGAGCAGGAGCAACCCCGCCGCGGCTCTGGCCATAGGAGCGCACTGCGCCGGAGCCGCGCTGCTCCCCTGCGGCTGCCGGCAGAGGGGCGCGGGGGCGGGCTGGGCGCAGCCTCTCGGGGCCGGACATCTGCCCGCCCGCCCCGTGCGCTTCCAGGCGGCGCGATCGCCGGAAAGGCGGGAGCGGAGGGCGGGGGCGAGGCGAGCCAAGAGGCGGCGGGCAGGCGGGGCCGGTTCACATCTCCACACCCCCCCCCCCCCCCCCCGGGAGCTCTTGCGGCTCCGGACGTGGCTCCGCTCCGCCTGCCTGAGCCGCCCACCGCCGCGCGTGGGAGCCGCTTCCCCGGACCTGCTCCCAACGCCAGCAAACTCGCAGCCGGCCGGGGCTGCTCCGGGTGCCTTCTCCCAAGGGGGGCGGGGGTCATTCCTCTGCGGGCCGGACTAATGGCCGCAGCTGGCCGGGCCCACGGGGCAGAGGCCGGTCTCAGTCCCCCCCGCCATCTTATTGGTACCGTACATGGCCAGGGACTTCACCGCCTGCAGAGCAACGCCCCTGCGCTTTCCTTTCCCCGCCGCCGCCCCGGAGTGCACAGCTGAAGCCGAGGCAGCCCAGCCAGCGCCCTGACTCCCGCTTTACACGGCGCGGAGCCGCTACCAATGCGGAGAGCGGCGCTGCCGGGCCAGGCGCCTTAAAAAGTTGGGGTTCGCCGCGGCCTGGTGCGCAAACCACCGCAGAGAGGCGGAGGAGAGGGGTTGGCACCCCAGCCCAGCCGCCCCACCCCCACCTCTGCTCCCGGGGCTAGGGCCCTCCTGGGGCCTCCAGGACGAGCCCCGCGGTGGCTTTGCAGCCTCTCTCGGTTAGCACTAGGGGGACTTACCAGCGCCCGGGCTGGGGCCCCCTACAATAACGCCTGCTCGCCAGGTGGCGGTGGGGGCTGGACGCTAGACCTCAGCGAGTCAGAGCAAAGCCGCCCTCGGCGCGGAGGACGGGGAGCGCTGCCCCAAGCGCACCCTCAGGGAAGGTTTGGCACGAGGCAGGGGGAGGAGCTCCCCCCCCAAGGCTTCACCGCCCTGATTTCGTTGTCCCGGCTTTTCTCAGCCCCTCGGAGGAAAGCTAACGCGGGGGGAGGTGGCAGCAGCCCCTGGGGGCCCTCCCCCCCGGAAAGGAGAGGGGCTCCTGGCCGGTCCAAGCAGCTATGACCAAGTAGGGAAAGGAAGCCACCAGGAAGCCGACCAGCATCACGCCCAGAGCTCCAAGAGGATGGAAGAACTGGTCCCTAGTCTCCTCCCGTTTCGAGAGCCTAATGCTGGCCCCGCTCCCCTGCAAAATCCCCCTCCCTGCACGGGCCAGGGTTGATGAACTACGAAGTCCAGCTGGTTGATACTCGCTGCCGTAAAAATCAGCTCCTGTAAGGTGGCTCCTTCGTGAAACGCTCCATCCTTCCCCCCGCTTCCAGAGGGATTCTATCAGTTTCGGACCAGGGCGCAGCGAAACTTCATTAACTAACGGAAATCACGCTCAGCGGAAATCAGGGCCCCAGCACACCTGGCCAGCCAAAGAAACCACCGCCTTGCCTACCAAAGAGCGGCGGTTCAGGTTCTTGCATAACTTAAAACAAGTCCTCGCAAGGAAACCGTTTCCCCCAGATAGCCAGCAGCGTAAAACCCACCAACTGGCTAGTGCACCCTTCCTGTCTTATTCTCGACAGTCGAGGCCCCTGTGCTGGGGCATTTCTTTGCCTTGGTGAGTGTGGGGAGGGCGCGTTGCAGCAGTCTCGCGGGTGCGGGGGGGAAACGGTTCTATCCTATACTCGATGAAAAGGTATTAACTACAAAATATAGCATTCGTAGTAGTAGCCTCCAAAGAGCTGTTTTGCAAACGCTTAGCTCTACTCCCACCCCTCCGAAAAGAGAGAGGAAAAAATAAAAACTTATATTACAACTGTGTCAAACAAAATCAGCCCAAAGTAAATATATTTTTCTCTGGGAAACACGCACACATTTTTGCGATACTGTCCCAAACTAAAAGGGAGTCTTCGCGAGTCTAACAAGCGTTTACTATAAACCCCCTTCTTTACTAGATTCAGCAACATCTTCAGTTATTATTTACTCCCTCTCCGTGTTTGCCAATTTCAGTGCATTGAGCAAGCTCCCTCCAGTTCTCTTGTTTTGCAAAAGGGGTAAGAAAGGTCTCCTTTGAAGAAGTCGTCATTATAGCAATGCCTTGTTAACTGCTTTAACAGCTACTACTAAGATTAAAAAAAACCAAACTCCTTAAAGATGATTCAAATTTACTTATCTTCCTTCCTGCACATAACCCACTGCAAAACTGACTCAACAGAAAAGTCAATCTCTAATTTGAACTCACAAAAAATTATTCTTCACTTACCTGTTGTGCTCAGACACTGGAACAGGTTTAGCATTTCTGCAGACTAATTTCCTTTGTTTTGATTATTCTATAATAATGTAAAATAAGGGAAATCTGTTTAATTACAGTATGTGGACCAAAAAGATTTTCAGAACAGATGAAGACCTGTTCAGTTTTGTCCATTATTCTTATAGTAAACACTATATGCTGTACAATCAGATCACCCTTAGTAGGTGCATAATGGATGAGAATTACACAACACGGCTCTGCATTTTGCATGCTGACTTTGAATTTGTACCCAAACAGTGGATCACATTTGCATATTATGACTTCTAGTACTAATCCATAAGTATCTGTGTATTAGCACTTACCTGTTATGTGTATAGAGTGTCATACATACATAACCTATTGTATATCTTATATACTTATTGATAAGTTATATGTCACATGCAGTGTTCCCTGTAAGCTGAGTACTTGGGTGGCCACCCAGGAGAGAGTCAAGGGCTGCCCAGCTGATTAACAGAGTATCCACTGCTGGCAGTATGCATTGCTATTGGTGGTGCACATCTGCACATGCCTTAGAGCACATAAAATTTATTTCACACAGATGGAAAAAGTTAGAGGGAACACTGGTTACATGCATCTTTTATACATGTAAATGAAAAAAGGTCTTGGTCTGCACAAGAGACTAACCAATTTGTAAACAGTCAAATTAAAATATCTTTGTCAGACACTCAGAATTGCTATAATGAATACATCCACCTTTACCTCTAGAAGAACCAAAACTAATTGCCAAGTTTCATTTCTGAGTCAATTGTTATGGTTAATTTATTTATAAACACTTGAACACAAGAATTTATATTAGGAATCTTGACAATGTTGACAATTGCAGCTGAGAAAGATCACTACCCATAATCTATTTAACTCACAATATTTACCCTTCCCCACAAAGTAGCTATACATTTTTCCACTAAAAAACAACAACACTGAGATTTTTGTCCGTTATTATAACTATTTTTACATATTACTTCAGGTACAATTTTTTAAAGGGTAGAGGACAACTATTTCAGTTTAAATCTCAAAATCCTAATGTATCATCATAATTAACCCTGAAATATTTATACAAAAGGAGATATTTCTCTCAAGATCATACAGCTCTCCTAGTGACATGTTTCTGTCATTTAGCAGAATGCTTTGTAACTGTGGGAAACAATCCACTCAGTCTGCAAAACTTCAACATGTCAAAACAGATTAGACAACTTATTTTAAAAAACAACAAACAGAGATGGGCAGGTTTTGGTCAAATTGCTATCATACATATGTTTTAACTAAAATGTTGAATTGAAATACAGAACAACAACAGCAGAGGATTTGCTTTCATGAACTGTACTTTCCATTTCATGCAATTTGAAATATCAAAATAGTTTAACTGCCATTTTGACATACTTATTGAAATTGAATAGAAAGTACATACTTTTCTGTGCTTGAACAGAAACGTCATTTCTTTCTACATCTAGATTTTTTTCCTATAAATGCAATCAAGATGCTTCGTTTTTATATATTAATTTAATTCCTTTACAAAAGATTGTTAGTTTACAGAAAGAAGAGATTAGTAAATGGTATTTTACTGTTGCAATCTGTTCTTAAATGCATGTATTTTGCTGACAATTTGTAAACTCTTCAGGCAAAGACCTTGTCTTTATTTCTGCGTGTATACCACCTACTACAATGGAATACAATAAATTGTCAACTGCTAAGCAAATATCTGTTTTTATGGCTACAAAATAAGATATCATAAACAAAAAGATTATCAAATTTAGGGTAAAACTGACAACAGGGAAAAAGTGATAGCACTCCATCCAAAATTCACTGTAGGGTTCTTAGTCATTGCAGACAGTGTAAGAGTAAATTAATTACTGAATTGCTACCATTCCAGAGTGTTTTCAGAAAGCCTACAAGACTCTGAAAATCTGTTAAGTCCCTGTGTTGTTGATTAATCTGGGATAGTTTTGGAAAAACAGTTTTAATCAAACCAAAACACTGCCATCCTTTGGCTTCTTATATTATGTGTGTGTGAGAGAGAAAGAGAAAGAATGCTTACCCATTAAGAATGTATTTTTTAAAAAATTATCAAATACTCCAGACAAATAGTTTTCTGGCCATGAGCTGTTTGCTGTTCTCTTCAGGTATGTATTATTCATTAACTATTTGTTTTACATGGATGATTGGTCCCATAATTTTGTTTCTGCCTCCTGACCAAATGACTACAGCATTATTAGAACAACAAATCATGAATAGCAAATTTTACAAGACTTACATTTAGGAACATTTCTTGCTTTGAGAACATTTTCATAAATTCCTGTTGATTATCTGAATAATCAGGAGTCAATCAATAGCATGTCCGTTTGTGAATCTAGTTTTTTCATTATTGGACCAGGTCTGTTCAAAACCAAGCATAATATAACTACCAAGTTGTTCAGGACAGTCAAAACCACAAGGGATTGTGAAGAACTACAAAAAGATCTCAGCAAACTGAGTGATTGGGCAGCAAAATGGCAAATGAAATTTAATGTGGGTAAGTGTAAGGTAATGCATGTTGGAAAAAATAACCCAAATTACACGTACAACATGATGGGGTCAAATTTAGCTACGACAGATCAGGAAAGGGATCTTGGAGTTATAGTGGATAGTTCTCTGAAGACATCCACACAGTGTGCAGCGGCAGTTAGTAAAGCAAATAGGATGTTAGGAATTATTAAAAAAGGGATAGATAAGACAAAAGATATCATACTTCCCCTATATAAAACTATGGTACGCCTACATCTTGAGTACTGCGTGCAGATGTGGTCTCCTCACCTCAAAAAAGATATATTGGTATTAGAAAAGGTTCAGAAAAGGGCGACTAAGATGATTAGGGGTTTGGAACGGGTCCCATATGGGGAGAGGCTAGAGAGACTGGGACTTTTCAGTCTGGAAAAGAGGCGATTGAGGGGCGATATGATAGAGGTATATAAAATCATGAATGGTGTGGAGAAAGTGAATATAGAAAAATTATTTACCTTTTCCCATAATACAAGAACTAGGGGACACCAAATGAAATTGATGGGTAGTAGGTTCAACACTAATAAAAGGAAATTTTTCTTCACACAGCGCACAGTCAACCTGTGGAACTCCTTGCCGGAGGAGGCTGTGAAGGCCAGGACTCTATTAGGGTTTAAAAAAGAGCTCGATAAATTTTTGCAGGTTAGGTCCATAAATGGCTATTAGCCAGGGGTAAAGTATGGTGCCCTAGCCTTTAGTACAAGGGCAGGAGATGGATGGCAGGAAATAAATCACTTGATCATTGTCTTCTGTTCTCCTTCTCTGGGGCACCTGGCATTGGCCACTGTCGGCAGACGGGATACTGGGCTGGATGGACCTTTGGTCTGACCCAGTATGGCCATTCTCATGTTCTTATGTACCAGGGCCACTATGGAACAACGTGGCTGTTACAAGCAATAGTACATAATCCTACATGTGTTGTATATCATAGAAAAGCCCATTGTCCTGAACACCACTTTTCGGCGTGAAAAGAACGCAGAACCAGGCCTTAATCTAAGAAATCAAACTCTTCTTATGCAAAAATAAATACAAGTTTAAATGATCCTCTCCATCCCCTTCATTCAGATGTGTTCCCTCAGAGAGCAAATGAAGCCAATACAATATGGTCAAAATACATTGTAGATGACCTTAGCATTTGCGGTTACCAGTGCCGATTCTTATCTTTTAAGAGCCCCCATACAGAATTCCCATTGAAGTCATCAGTTCTATACTGAGTGCACTTACATCACCAAAATGTGTTACAAAAAGCAGTTCCTATGTCTGTCCAGCAACTACTGTGCAAAGTGTTTTGTTATGTAAAGTTAATGAACAAACTCCCAGATCTTGCTTAATTCCACCTGTAAATTGATACCTTAAAGAAAAGTCAGCAAAATAAGCTGTCACCTGTGTCCCCCCAATTCTCTGTTCCTCTGCCTGGGAAATACTCCTTTCTTCAGATGCCACCATTCTGGAGTCTACTCTATGCAGCCAGTCTACTGCCTTAATAACGGAGAAATAGCCAATGAAGGGGGAAGGCAAATTTGGCAAAAATATTGAGGTGAAGTCATACAGTATTCAAGATTCAGCAGATGGGAGAGGTTTTCTCCACATGGGTTAGGACAGGGTAGCTGCTGGAAAAGTGGAGCTGTAACCAGAAAGAGGGCTGGGGATTGGAGGAAGGAAGACAAGGCAGAGATAGGAGGAGAGGAAGAAGATGATAAGACTGTGGCAACACAGAGCAAATAGCACCTTCAAAGCAATCCCTTATGTAAAAGTCCTCTGTAATTATTACATTTTCAAATTTTTATTAAATTATAGCTTTTTAATAGTGTTTCTGCTAAATTACCTTGCAAAATGTAATAGTTACATCACAGCTACCAAATTCTATAAAGGTGATTATACAAAGGATGTTCTTTATTAAAATCTGTAATATTTCTTGCAAAATACATCTAGATAGAACAATATGGTTTCATTCCTATACCTCTCTACAGCACACTCTCCAGAGATGTTTATAAAGGTTTACAAATAAAAAGCAAGTATTCAGTGCAAGTGCACACATTGGCTTTTCTATTTGCATCCCACTGTCAAACAGGCTAATTTTTGTTCCCAAGGTCATTGACTACTAGAAGAAAGGTTTTAAATACTTATGCAAATACATACTTACATAACTGTTCATGCTGGTGGCCATTTTACAGGCTCTTTATGAGTTTGAGTGCCATCTAATCCAAGAGCAAGAACAATTCAGTCTGATTTATGTGCTCAGAATCACACAAAAGGTACAAATAGTCTCAGAGAGCTAGCCCTATTAGTTTGTAGCTTCTCAAAAAGACAGGCAGTCCCATAGCACCTGAAAGACTAATACATTTAGTTATTAGGTAATGAGCCTTTATGAGTAAGACTCACTTCTGAAGTGAGTCTTACCCAGGAAAGCTCATTACCTAATAAATAACTAAATAAATAACTAAATAAATAAATAATAAACAACAGGACTGCTTTTCTAAAGGTGCAAATAAGTACAAATACCAAAGGAATACTTTCAGCAAATTTGTGAGCATCCCATAGGCTGCAATATGTTCACATAAAGCTATTAACTGAATAATTCAAAATAATGCATATATTTTTAAAAATATCAGATCACTGGTAAATAGGAAAAGAGGGACTATATTGTTCATTCTGAATAGTAACCCCAGCTCTGTTCATCTGACTCTACAATATAGCAGCTGATAGAATCTGCAGCTAGCGTTACCAATACACAAAATATTTGAAGCTTCAGACCCAGAAGTCTGTTCAGTTGCAGTTATTTTTTAATTTTGATGGCATACTCGTTTTCATAGACTTTTGTTATAGCTGCTTGGAAAACAGGTTTTTTGACTTGGGGAGTGAAGGGACTGAAAACAAAACCAAAAGTAGTAGTCCGTTTTTATTCAACAAAAATTCTTATTTTTCCCACAAAAACAGACTTGTGCAAAAAATCATGCCATTTGGTCAAAAAATTCCATCTTCCATCAAAAACCATTGATCTAATACTGCAGACACTGTTTAAAAAGAAAATTGAACACCAACAATTTATTAAAGTGAGAAAAGGTTAGGACCAATGCACCAAGAGACATCTGAGTTTGAGTTTCTTTTTAATAATGTGCTTGGATTTGTTTAATCTAGAAGATTATGTAAACCTAAGAAGCCAAAGAAAATCTAAATTTTGTGGCTTCTACCACGTTTGCCACCATGAATTCATAGCCAGAGACTGAATGGTTTTTAGGTGTTTTTTTTTTCCAGGGTTTTGTTACGAGGTGGCGGCAGGGAGAAGGGAGAGGTTTTTTGTTTTTTTTTAATCTCAATGGTCAAAATAAAGGATGTAAACACCACTCAAAAAGGACTGATGCTTTCTAACAAATGAAATCTTGAAGCAGCAACAGCAGCAGCTGCCACTGCTCATACAGTGAATTTTCTGGCAGCAAACAGCTTTATAAAGGAGGTTAGTACTATTCCCTGCCACTTTACAAATGGGGAAACTGAGGCACATAGGTGCCATGACTTCCCTAGGAGGGCAGTTGCATAATTACCAATACAATGCAGCTTGCCTCTGTTCCAGACTACTGTTCTGTCCACCACCCCCAGCTTTAACAGTAACGTTTAGAACATACCTCTTAATTTTATAACAAAAGTTCCACAAACAAACAATGTAAGTTCCTAGAGGGAGGGTTGTCTTTTTCCATTTGTATAATCCTACAGCACGATGGGATCCAGGATCAGGACACATGGATACTCTTGCAATATAAATTCTAAACAAATACAAAACAGCAGCAGTTCACATTATAGACAGCAAAATCAGAGACCCGACCTGACTCAAACAGCCATTTTTATTATGAAAAAAAAATCAATAAAAAAGGCTACCTGTATTTTTCTAATTCTACTTTTCAACTCTAATATGCAGAGAATTTATTGAAAAAAGCTAATGATTAATTCATGTTAATTCAATTCAGTAATTAATCAGACAAACAATAGGGTGTGTGCATGTTAGCTTCCCTCTGAACATAACATACCTAAGAAAGGAAAAACAAAACAAACAAACAAAAAAAGAGCAAGGAAATTAAAAGCTAAGACATCTAACATGATTTCTCTGACTCCTTCACCCAAAGAAATGTGTGTCTGATCACTACACAACCTCTACACACCACAGACAAATCCAACGCATCACAATTCAGCAGGTATAATTTCCAGTACTCCCTTTCCAAAACTCACTGTTCACCACAAACATCCAGAGTCCCTTTTATTTGTTCTGCCGTGTTCTGGAAAACTGCACTCCTGTTTATGAAATTCTTTATTAGACTCTGAAACATCACACACACAAATATGGGGTTACTTGATACCACTCTAAGGGGTTGTCTACATTAGCTCCCTACTTCGAAGGGAGCACGGTAAGTAAGGTGTCGGGAGATTATTAAGGCAGTGCTGAGCTGCATATGCAGCACTTCATTAAGCTAACTTTGAGGAGTAAAGGGACTTCGAAGTTGCCCCAGCGCTTTGAAGTACCGGTGGGTGAGCGGCAGCTAGACACGAGCTGGCACTTCGAAGTTTAACACTTGGAAGTTGCTGTGGGGGAGAATTAGCTTAATGAAGTGCTGCATATGCACCACAGCACTTCATTAATAATCTCCCAACACCTTACTTACCATCCTCCCTTTGAAGTAGGGAGGTAGTATAGACAAGCCTATAATGTTCTACCAATTTCTCACTGATGTTGGTGGGAGATTTGCATGAAGATCTAGGGTGGAATAAGGTTTTTATGTAGTACCTAAGATATAATTTACCATCACTTGTTCAATACCCCGCATTCAACATCACTGGAGGGGTAAATAAGCTAATCTTCAGCATCACTATTTTTTTTGTTTCCCTTCCTTCTCTCTCATCTCTTTTGTTTTTCCCTCTGTATTTTCCTCCCTTGCACCAACTCCCAATTTCCCCTATTATGGGCTTTACTCCTACCTCATTTGCAAACATGATCAGAAATAAAATAGTTATTGTTGACAGGCGAGATACAAACATCCTATTGAGACAAACAGGGAGCATGGGCTGCAGCACGTTCCTCAGTCTCTGCCCCTGAGACTTCCTGTGATAGCACATACCTCAACTCTCCTCCTGGCTCCTTCAACAGCAGAGTCACAAACCTGATCCTATATCCTCCCTTAGCAAGAGGGGAAATTGCCAAAGCTGTTGAAATCTTTCATCCTTCTGTGGTGGGACATACCGAAATTGCTACTATCTGTTCACCTTTCTGGGCCTGACACGGACTGTGGTTGCAGTATGACAGTAGCAGACAACAGTGCATCAGACCTTGTTTCAGTCAGCCAGATCCAAGAGAGTGAGCACAGAAAAGCTGTCTGTGTGCTCTTCTCCTTCCCTCCGTCTAGGGCAGGGGTACCTTGGAAGATTCAATGGAACTATGCCTGAAGTGAAGCTGAACGAATGAGATGTCTCCACTGCCTCAGGTCTGACAAAAAAAAAAAGAAAAGCAGTGAGCCTCAAAGCCATCCAGCGGCAATAGGACCTGCTGTTCTCTTTGTCTATGTTTAGAAATCGGTTTCTATTTCGGGATACAAATGTATCCCAAAATAGCAACTCCACAACTTTTCCCCATGCTGGAAATGGCAGCTAATAGCAGAACTGTATTCCTGTTCCGCTACTCCTTGTTTTGAGAGGGGTAATGCAAACTTCGAAACAGGCCCTTATTTCAAATTTCAGTGCTGTTCGGACGGCACCAAGTTTTAAATTAGGGATCTGGAAATAATCTATGCAATTTGCATTGTGCAAATCACATAAATTATTTCAAGATATGACTGCAGTCTAAAAGTAGCCTTTGAAATTTCTCTTCAACATTAAAAATAAACATGTAAGTTCACATTATGCAGAAGTTGATGGCATTGGTCTTGCTCACGCAGAGAAGCTTATTATTCACATCACACAAGCAGCGGTGTGGGATCCTGCAAAATTATTTGATATATAATTGATATGAGATATATCAAACTCTTAGTATACTGCAAAAATGGCAGGAAAATTTGGAGAGATGAGATCGAAATATTGAGATCCTGCTGTTTTTTGTAATCTATGACAGTTTAATTGTAATAAAGTGCTTATTTTTGAAGGAACTTCTCTAGAGTCCTCACAGCATAACGCAAGTCTCAAGTGTCCTCAGTGAAAACTGATTTTACTGGCAAGACTATGCAAGGAGAAAGTCCTGCAATTAAAAGGATGTGGGTTTTATATTCCTAATCAGATGAGTGCCATACTGCTGCTAACAATGGAAAATAGTCAAATCCACAAGTTGACATGAGGTAATTGACAACTCCTTCAATTTCTGGTTTCCAGGCAGCAGTAAAACTACAGAAATACAGCAGATCCAACACCTTCATCACATTACATGGTCCCTATCTGATCTGGCTAAGGCAATCACACTTGTGTGCACACGTCATTACATTTTTTTTTAAAGGCAGACTGACACTCAGACTAAACAGACTAGGGTAGGAGCAGTTTTGGGATTTTATTTGCGAAAACATGATTTATTTGTGAAACGTAGTGTTGCAGTTTTCAACAAGTCATCCCCTAACTTTTGGTTTAACCAGATCTGACTTCAAATCAAGGAGTGTCAGAAAAGCCACACTGATTTTACAGCCAGTAAGTCACCCACCTTTCAATATCATAGCCTAACACAATATGGATGCAGAGTTCAATGCCCATCATCACTCACCAACAAAAATGACAGAGCTGATTCTCTACCATCACAGGAGATTAAATCTGTTGATCTTTGACCAGTTTCTCAGACAAGGCTTTTTAAAAGGAGGAGTCATGATGAGCTTTAGATGGGACAAAAGTAAGCACATATTTGAAACATGAAGCAGCATAGATAAATGGAACATTGAGGTGAGAAAAAACTACCAGGTAAGACCATTGGTACATTAAGTCATGAATCCTGTCTCTGACAGGAGTTAATGGCAAAGAAAGGTCACAATGCTGTTTCAGATTATTGTACTTATTTATTCAGAGGTATTTCTAAGACACTCATGATTGCAGTACTTAAGTGCTTCACAAGCATTCTTGAATTTCATTTTATAACAGCCCTGCAAAGTTTGTTTGAATTACATATAAAAAAACACCCAGACTCCATGAGGCTAAAATGATTTCCCCAAGGTAATCCATGATACCTGTGGTAGAGACAGGAAAAACATAGGCGACCCAATTCCCCGGCTCAGTACTTACAAAGCCACCTAAATGCCCTTACTCTCTCTTCTGGGCCACGTCTACACATGCACGCTACTTCGAAGTAGCGGCGCCAACTTCGAGATAGCGCCCGTCATGGCTACACGGGTTGGGCACTATTTTGAAGTTGAAATCGACGTTAGGCAGCGAGACGTCAAAGTCGCTAACCCCATGAGGGAATGGGAATAGTGCCCTACTTCGAAGTTGAACGTCGAAGTAGGGCACGTGTAGACAATCCGCGTCCCACAACACCAAAATAGCGGGGTCCGCCATGGCGGCCATCAGCTGAGGGGTTGAGAGACACTCTCTCTCCAGCCCGTGGGGCTCTATGGTCACCGTGTGCAGCAGCCCTTAGCCCAGGGCTTCTGGCTGCTGCTGCGGCAGCTGGGGATCCATGCTGCATGCACAGGGTCTGCAACCAGTTGTCGGCTCTGTGGATCTTGTGTTGTTTAATGCAACTGTGTCTGGGAGGGGCCCTTTAAGGGAGCGGCTTGCTGTTGAGTCCGCCCTGTGACCCTGTCTGCAGCTGTTCCTGGCACCCTTATTTTGATGTGTGCTACTTTGGCGTGTAGACGTTCCCTCGCAGCGCCTATTTAGATGTGGTGGTGCCCAATGTCGAAGTTGAACGTCGACGTTGCCAGCCCTGGAGGACATGTAGACGTTATTCATCGAAATAGACTATTTCGATGTATCGTGCATGTGTAGACGTAGCCCTGGAGTGCCTTACATGAAGACAAATTAGTAATTCCTTCCTGACTCCTGTAGTGATCAACCTACAGGCAAAAGCATGAGTGTGTGTTATCCTTATGTTAACATGCCCAGCTGCAAATTGCATTACTCATCCTAGAACTACCCAGATATTTTAAAAATTCAGCCACGGTGTTTGTTCGTGGCCTCCCATAGGAGCAAATGGTAGAGACTTTCATGGCACTGTATCCAAAGGGGTAGACAACTGAAGCACGCTGGGACCAAATACCCTTTCAGTTTTTAAGGAAATCTTGAGTAATACCCTTAAGATCCATTTTTAAGAAAGGGAATTTAATATTAAAGTTTTGACCAACTCTTCCATACAGACTTTCTTCTTAGTTCTACATCACACCTGGCAGCCTTTTAGCTCAACATCTGATCTAACAGAAGTGTGATTTTTCAAAGCCACTTAATGGTGGAATCCAACTCAGGTTCCCCTCCTGTGGAATACCAGCACATTTTCTCAAGGATGCTCTACAAACGGTTAAGTTACGCCATGTGGGTTAGATTTTTAAATTTCATTTCACATGAAATTTTAAAACTCCTAGCAACAGTAACTGCACTCTAATCTCAGAAGGAGCTTTTGTTTCATTTGTGCATTCACCATGGGATTTAAAGCAGTCAAGCTTCACAGATACCTTTGCTTAAACAATGGTGTGTTCTTTGGATCTGTTATAGGTTGAACTTCTCTCATCTGGCACCCTTGGAACCTGACCAGTGCCAGATGAGAGAATTTGCCAGATGACAGGTGGTCAGTATTTTCTGGTACATTACTAACACTTCCACTGCTTACTAGGTTCTTAGAAGACCTTTAAGATCTAAGCAACAGCACAGAACACTGACAGCCAGGACTAGCTGCTGGAAACAAATTTTATGGGACCAAGGGAAACTTGGTCACAACCACAATAAGCAATCAGCCGGATAACAAAAATCATGTCGGATTAGGGAATTTGCTGGATGTGAGTGTTCTGGATTAAAGAGGTTCAACTTGTAGCATGCAGAAAAATGTGCAGGGATTCGTGCAGAGACCAAAAAAAAAAACTATTTCCAGATCGCCACCCAAGAATTAGTAATATACAACAACTGATTTAATAACATTGCTAAATTAGGTTAGATTTTCCTCATACATAGGAGAATTAGTTCAATAGTTTAATAACATTTTCATATATTAAAATGTGTGGTATGGGCACAGCCTTGAAACACTGCATTGCTTCTAATGCAATTTCTAACACTTCTGACATGTTTCTGGGACCTTGTACACACTTGTAGCTACTGGTGTGTAGCTATGCCGCTACAAAACTCCAGTGCAGATATGAGTCACACGGGAAGGACAGAATTTGCCCTATTGCAAAATTGTATTCACCTCAGGGGTTTGTAGCAGTGCAGTTGCCTACACTGAGATTTCAACCCATGGAGTACAGACTTGTCCTTATCTGAACTGATTCTACATACTAACATGTTGCTTATTCCACCACACCTATTTGAAAAGGATTGTCAATATGACCACTCTTTAGTGCTGAAGCAGCCACCTCCACCTCTTTTGCTGGGGCGCTTCTCCTTCTTGTTTCTCCCTCAAGTATGGTTTCTGCACTTGCCCGGAGTTATCAACCAGCTCATCTGTTTGTCACTGCACATACTTCACCTTCGGCGCTCTGCCCCAGCGAGCTAGTAAGCACTCTCTCTTGCCTTTGGGACTCTCTCTCAGGCTACATCTACACTAGAGTCCAAACTGATGCTCTGAAGTCCATCCACTGGCAGCCCATTTAGCAAGTGTAGGTAAGACCTATCAAATCAACTGCAGATTGCTCTCCCATCAACTCCATTGCTCTACTCTGGATGAGAAAAGTAAGGGAAGTTGACATGAATGTTTTTTCCCATAGATTCCCCAAAGTACAGACCCCACAGTGACTCAGAGGAGAATACGTTTACTCCAGGTATTTTATTCACATAGCTGGAGATGTGTTGTTTAAATCTACTTTGTGCTGTACTGTAGAGGTAAGCTCAATTAGAACTCCTAAGGGCAACCCTGCTCCCTTCAGCACACCAAACTAGGAGGCACTTGGACTGGCCCAGGACAGCTGGGCCCAATTTCACTTACAGGGCCAGCTACCTACTTATATTGTGAATATTAATTTGCACAGTTATTCCTTGGTGAAAATAAGCTGACTGAGCAAGAAAACCCTATTAAATGGCCTCAACATTTGCAAATATTAAAAATCTGTAGCACAGAAAAATAGCTTTATCATCAGAGGTCAACTGCAAAACAGGGAAGAGAAAGGAATGTGGGGGAAGTAATGAATAATAAGCTTCACCCCACCCCCCTCCGGTTTCCTATAAGTGGTCTTTGCATAGGCTATCTCCCTCTTTCTTTTTAAAAAGCAGAATACATTAGTTAATGGTTTAACCAAGGGTTTCTTCCCTAAAATCATACAAAAAGTAAAGCACTATAATGTATATGGCCAAACAATCAGATACATGACTTTGAGTTCATACCCCAGCCATCATTACTATGGTACCCCAGCAGAGCCGACAGCCACTGCAACCCCCAGGGCAAAGTGGGAGGGGTCCCAGGTCAGAGTCCTGGAAAGAGGCGGGACCAGAGGCTGCAACCCTTAATGCCACCGGGACTGCAGCACTGGGCCCTGCACAGCAGCACAGAGTGGCTCTACCAGCCAGCACTTCAAAGGGGCTCAAGTAGCAGCAGTGGTAGTGGCAACTGGAGCTCCAAGTCCTCTTGAAAGGCCGGGCCCCAGGCCAACTGCCCCTTCTCCATCCCAAGTCTGGAGGCCTGTGCTACCCAATCAGTCAATCTTCCTGAAGGAGGAGGAGTTAAAGGTGGGGAAATAGGATTCACAAACTCAGATAGAATGAAGATTACCAGAAGAGGCATACGCCATCCAGATTGTCCAGGCTGACCCTGCACTCAGCCATAAAATGTAAGAAGTCATTAAATAAGGATAATTGATTCAAGAGCAATTTAATCACTGTGTAAACAACACAAACTCTTCCTCTGCTACAAATGAAACGTTAGGACTAATTTTTATCTCATTTATACCATGTAATACTATTGACTTTAATGGCATTGCTTATTTACCTATGAGGAAAAGAAGAGAATCAAGCCACAGGTCTTCACCACTTCCTTCCAGTCATTCACTGGCCTCCATTTCTCTCTCATTCTCCATAATAAATTCAGCTATCACCTGTTGTTTCATCATAGATCACTATGGCCTTCCAAAAGCTTGCTGATCAGTGGGTGCTGTCTCCCCTGTCCTCCAGCTCCCTTTCTCTATGCTATTGTCCTTGGTTACACTAGCTAAAGAGCATTAAAAAGATACCTAAAAGTGTTCAGTTTTCCTAATATTACTTTTCCAGATATGCATTTACTGTAGATATCCCATGTATATTATGTGCTCAAGAATGGAAGAGTAAGTGCTTAAGCATTTAATCTCTCAACACGCTAAGCCCCACACTATGAAAAAAGGAAGTTTCACTTTTAGTTCACTGGGTATGATGTTCATCTGTTTACACTTGGAGGGGAAGATGTCTGTATCTGTGTGAGTCTCTTCGTATAGGTGATGGATTTCCACCTCCTTGCATGGTAAATAGTCTCAGACTATGGAAAAAAAAAAAACGGTTTGAGATCCCCTGACATCCATCTGTGGGTTACACCGAAGAACTATGTGAAGTGACCAGTAGTCCCAGTTCAAGTGGCATTGCTTAAGCAGCATGAATCCGTCAGACAAAAAACTTGCTTCATGCCAGAGATCATGCCCCATTCAGCATATGCCTTCTGAGGAAGTTTCAGTTAAAAAAAACAAAACCAAAAACTTTAGAGAAGTAGGAAATGAAGAGCTAAGATTGTATATCTCTCACAAAACACTCAAACAAACTGGCCTGAGTTGTAACTTCAGTCCTCTCAGGCCATGTAGAGATCAGGGAGGTGCTTTGTGTAATTTATTAGATTAATGGGATTTTCCTAGAATTGACCACTGTAAATGTTTTAAAAAAAAACACACTCAGAGATGGGACAAACCACACAATAAGAAAGCCCACTTGTGCTTAATATACTGAAGAAAATGGTCTATAAATCATTAATTCCCATAACACTGCCCTGGTCAGTGTCCAATTAGGTAACTTGTTGCAACCAGTCAGCCTAGGGGCAATTCTGACTTGCACAATCAAGAGTTTCAAAGAGATTCTGTGTTCTGCATTTAGGAATAGGCCATCTTGTTTGGAAGAAAGCAAGCCTCTCAATCGCCTCTTTTTCTGTTTGCAGCTTGACTGAAAATACTCTTCTGCAATGTTTAACCCTTTGATCTCCAACACTGTGCAGTCAGGGTCAGTAGGGGTACCATGGATATGAAATTTTAATCATACCAATTGCTGTGCACATTAAACTGGTACTCTCTTAGTATGGGGATGACTATGGTAATACCTGTGGGCACACCCAATGTGGGCTGGATGTGTTTAGAAAGCTGAGCAGATTCAGGCTGAGCTAAACATTTGTACAGATGATTGTTATGCTTTCTTCTCCTGAAAGATGACAAGTGTTCTACTGACACTTGATGATAAGTGCAGTGCTTTTTCTTTGGGTTTTTTTTTTTTTTTTTTGGGGGGGGGGAAGAGGAAGACAATACTTGCCAGTACTGAGTACCAGCACCTCAGCCGCCCCAGCTGTGGGACTAGCTGGCAGGAGAGCCAGCAAGGTATTGGCTCCTGTTTTGAACACAGATTGGATTAGATGACCTCCGAGGTCTATTCCTACCTTAATCTTTTAGGGATTCTACATGCCTGACTGGTAACAGAAAGACAAGGTAAGTGAGGGAATATCTTTTATTGGTCCTGATTCAGTCTGATGAGAAACACAAGCTGTTAAACTTACACAGAGCTCCTCTTCATGTCACCAGTGTCAGCTCTCATTCTTCAGCTTTCTCCAGTTCTCTGCTTTTCTGACACAGCTACAGTACCACTGCATAGAACTAATAACAAAACATGTTTAAAATATGCAATGCATAATTAACCTGCAGAACTCATGGCCACTAGATTTTATTGATCCTCAAAGCACAGGAAATGTCAAAAATGATTAGAGATTAATAGCGAAAATAAAAACCAGTCACATTTAAATTAGGATAAAAATAAGCAGCATTACAAACCTTTATGCTTCATGTTATTATAAGCCAACTATTAAATGAAAGGGGTGAGGAAAAATCTTGTGGGGCAACTCAGTCCATAATTGTCATAAATGGAGTTTCTTGCACCTTCTTCTGAAGTATCTGGTCCTGGCCTCTTTCAGAGACAAGGCTCGGTACACTAGACATTGTCACTTGACATGGCACGTCTTATATTTCTGATAAACCTGACTCCTGAGCACTTATTAAACATTACTGTGCAGGAACATGGAGACCTATGGCTTAAATCAGAGTAGAGGAACAAAGTTAAGGAGAGTTTTGCCAGCATTAAAAAAGTGAGTAAGAACTTCAGCATACTGACCTTGAAACCCACAGTACTGCAAATGATGGTTTCTGCAAGAACAGTTGGTCTAATGTATCCTGCATGACAAAATCATGCCCCAGAACAGATGTGACCAGCTGTGAAGACTAATGCTCATACAATGCTAGCAATCATATTTCTACAGCACAGTAAAATATGGTCAGGAAGAAGATAGGAAGACATGCAAGATACTCTTCATGACTGCAGTCTCACATTTTTGGACCTCTAAAAGGTACACCTTCCATAAACAAACACTTTCCAGACAGGAATCCCCGAAATCAATTTTCTTCTCCAGCTCACATGAATCACTAAAAAATTCCCAATTCTAACCGAAAAGGCAGTTGGGGACCTTGCTGAAACCCTGTACAAACAAAGCCCAGCACTCAAGCTGTGACTGTAGACAGTACATGCCTGGTTGTGCCATGTAAAGAGTCAGAAGAAATAGCTGTGCATCTTTAGCCACATTATGCCAGTTGTCCTCATGCAGGGGCATTATGCTGCATTTTAGGCAATTTATCTATTTTCCCATCAATATCTACCCAACAGCGCATGGGTTTACCAAAAACTCCTCCACCCCCCACACTTCTTTTAGCCATATTGACTAAAGGAATGTCCTATTACAGCAAACAAACATGTTGGACAAACATTTGGAATTAAGTTAAATCTTTCTGAATTAGGTTTAATACCTCTGGGATCCATTGTATTAAAAATGTCATATGGTATATGTTATTGTGCAGCTGTAACTCCTATAGGTAGAAGGGGATAGTAATATAATTCCTCTGGTTGCCAGACCGTAGAAGCCACCCCCTGGAAAATTTCACAGGCACACAGCAGGGCTGATAGCCACTGTAGGCCCTGGGGCAAAAGTTGGAAGGCAGTCTGGTTCTGTCCTCCCAGAAGGGATGAGGCAAAAACAGAAGGGGCAGGGCCAAATACAGTCACCTTTTGCACTGCTGGGACCGTGACATTGGGCCCCCACATCTGCAAAGACCAACTGGCATAACTAAGGGGTCTGGAGCTCTGGCTGCTACTTCTGCTGAAGTAGCAGTGGTGGCTGGAGCTCTGGGCCCATTGAGAGGCTGCACCACAGGGCAATTGCCTCCTTTTTCCACTCCTTCTGTCAGTGGGTCTGCAGGTACAGGTTTAAATGGGATCCTCCAGGAACCACTAGACAAAGAACAAACGTTAGCACAAATAGCCTGGTTTTCAACAGACTCATGGTTTTCCTCCTGACCCAGCACTGGGACAGGACCTCTGGTCCAAAGAGGGCCCCAATCTTTCAGAAAGATTTGGAAGGACTGAGCCTACTGAGACCCCGTAAGACTGGGCGCTTGTTTCGAGCCGAACCTGTGGAAAAACTTGAAACCACAAGGAAGCCCTTGGATGGGGAAATGACAGACTACTGCCAGAGCTCAGGCTAGGACTGAGGTGATCTCTGCTAAGTTTATTAGCAAGCATGCAGGTTCTTCAATTGTTTTTAATAGATTTCTCTATACTGCTTTCACCTGACTAATAAAATAGGCTTGCATAGGAAGTGCAGCATGGTGTCTTAAGCCATGAGCAATTACTTTGTAATTAGCCTCTGTAGAGAAGGCAAGCTTCGGTGATCAGGCCAGAATCTCTTGCTGGGGTGCCAGAGTAGAGTCAAAGAGCTATGAAGACTGGAACTATCCCAGGCACAAGGGACAGAGGTATGCATTTCCACCCCTGGGTGGAGGGCCATGGGAGCCTTAAGCCCCTGCTGGACCACAGAGGGGGAATAAAACTTCTCTCTCCAACCCCGTTAGTGAGTGTGGCATATTTTGTTTTGGAGGGTATTGAGGAATCTTAACCCCGTCCAGGCTGCAGACCCCCTTGCCTCTCATCATTCATGCCTCCTTGTTAGACTACCATTCTTCTTTTTTCATGTCCCACCACTGCCTTTTAAGTCAGCAAGCTATTATAAACTGTCTGCTGTGCACAGCCCCAGAAGATGGAACTTATTCTTCCTTGACAGATATCCATTTGAAGTTCCTCTCTCCCCATTTACAAAACATTAAAAACCTTTGAAGTATGATTGCTTTTTATTTATTTATGAATACCATTGACCTCATGTTTATTATCTGTTATCTTCCTTTTCACCCCTCAGCTCCCTTCACTTACATCTTTTCCTCCTCTCCTTTCTCCCAGGGGATCTACTTGGACTGCTTCAGTTTGTTTGGATTTCCAGAGGCTGGCATTTCACTTTAACGTTTTTATGCATGTGTTTGAGTTATGGTTGCTATGTGGCACAGCACACTAAGAATCTCCAGAGGGCATGTAGTAAATCCTGTGGGTTTCATCGCTGAAATCCAGACACTCCTTTCTATCCCCACTGCGAATACCCTTTTGACAAGTCTTGAATCTCCTGTGCACGGACTGCTGCAGTTTCATCCTTTCAGGTTTCCCTGACACTCACCTCATACCCCATCCAAACCTATGCTGGAAGGGCCATCCACCTCTACCTCATTCAGCACCTCTTTAATTCTCTTCACTCGGCTTCCCATTACTCACACCTCAAGTCAAATACACACGGTTTTCACAAGTATCCTCTACAGTCTAGCGCAGGGGTGGGGAATCATCTTTGATGGGCGCCCATTCCAAGAGTTTGGTTAGTGGTCAAGGGCTGCACTTTTCTATGGAGGAGATGTGGGGGCAGGGACAGAGGTTGGGTGTAGAAGAGGGGTTGGTTGCAGGAGGGAGTGTGGGATGTGAGAGGAAGTTTGGGTGAAGGAGGGGGCTATGGCCTGGGGCAGGAGATAGGGCTCTAGGGTCTGGGATTGATACGGGTACAGGAGAGGATTCTGGCCTGGGGAAGAAGTCTAGGAATGGGGGCAGGCTCTGACCTGGGGCAAGATGTGGCGGTGACCTGGGACAGGGAGTTGGCGTACAGGAGGGACTGGAGTGCCAGAGGTAGGCTCTGGGTGGGAAGCACTTACTAGGCAGATCCCAGCCAGCAGCCCTGCAGGATCCATAGGCAGGCTCTGTTCCTGCCAGCAGCTCCAGACCATGCAAAGCTGCTGGCTATTCCATGTGGCTCTCTGTACCACGCACTGATGGGTGGGGGAGAACGGTTTGCACGTGGCAGTGGTGGGGAGAAGGTTTTGCACACTCCTAGTCCCGAGCACCGTGTCTCAGCTCTCATTGGCCGGTTTTTCTGCTACTATCGAGATTTGTGAGATCATCATAAGAGTTCCATTGCAACAGTCCTTGTTTTGTCATTGGCTGCCTCTGTGAAGTCACTTCAGCTCTCTGCCTCAATTTCCCAATCTGTAAGTTGGCAATAACAACTACCTACCCAACAGGTGGGTAAGCTAGCAATATCCTTTTACCTACATACCAATTCCTTCTTGCCCTAGGCACCTAAGTAAGGGGGTATAAGGCACTCATTTATTATTTATTCGCATTGCAGTAGCACCTAAGAGTGCCAGTGGTGGATCAGGATCCCACTGACCTAGACACTGTACAAATACAGAAGAAAAAGAAGGTCCATGCCCCAAGGAATCTATAATCTTGACCTCTTGGGTAAATAACCTGCATCATAGGACCTAACATCAACCACACCAATCAGGGGGCTTCTTTACCTGCACATCTACTAATATAATATATGCCACCATGTGCCAGCAATGCCCCACTGCAATTTACATTGACCAAACTGGACAGTTTCTATGTAAAAGAATAAATGGACATAAATCAGACATCAGGAACGGCAACACACACACACACACCTGTACGAGAACACTTCAATCTCCCTGGACACTCAGTAACAGATTTAAAAGTAGCAGTCCTACAACAAAAAAAAAAATTAAAAAATCAAATGGAGAGAGAAATCTCTGAGCTGCAGTTCATTTGCAAATCCTCCATCAACCAAGGATTAAACAGAGATTGGGGGTGGCTGGTCCCCCGAACAGTTTCTCTGTGCTGGAAGTTCACACCTCCACATTACAATCTGACAATGGGCCACATCCTCCCTTTGTGATCTGATTTGTTTTCTCTCCTCTCTTGACCTAGACTACCGATAATGGCCATTTCCACCCTGACTGAATAGACCTTGTCAGCTCTGGCCCTCCCTTTTACTGGGACCCCACTCTTTAAATACCCCTCTGAACCCCCCCCCCCACTCATGCATCTGGTGAAGCAGGTCTTTGCCCATGAAAGCTTATGCCCCAAAATATCTGTTAGACTATAAGCCTGCAAAAGAGGTCACAACCGTGCGGCAAGTAGCCTGAAGGGTGGGATAGGTCTACCATTCCTCCTCCCATACAGGTGGGCTGGCACAGGGTGGAGCCTGGTCATGGTCAGTCCCCAGTAGCATCTAACGTACTGAGCTTTTACAAAAACCAAAGCACTTATCACATGGCCTACATGAAAGCTACGCTCTTTTGAAGATCCGTTCCTATTTGCTTGTCTCAAACAACTATTCTGCATTTCCCCAACTCCTAAAAAATGTATAACTGTAGAAGCAAAATATAATGACTGCTTATTCCCCAATTCACTCAAGCACACACAGCAGCACACACATACTAAAGCAACTCTGAAGTTTGTTAATATTTTTATTGATGATCATTGATACATTCAAGAGTGACAAGGAAGGAGATTTAATTAACCTGATCTCAATCCATGGACCAGTAGCCCAAATATGCCACAGAGAAAGGGAAATGACAATAAAGGATACAGAATCTCTTGGAATGTAGATTAATTTATGTAAAAATTAATTTATACCATGTTATCCTTAAACAACATAAACAACGAGACTAATAAGGAGATGAAGGAAAAGAATGATAAAGGAAATAAAGAGAGAATAAGGGGAAAAGCTGATATATGAGCTCTTCCTTATTTGCAGTAAGAGTGACTAACCATCTCCTACGTTTGAATTTGTTAAAAATTTCCAAGCATTATTCCTTGATATCCTGACATTTTGGAAAATTATCATTAAGTCAAAATATTACAGCTTAGTCTTTGATTATGTGGATTTCTTCCACAGGCACAACAACATTCTCTTCACATACAGCATTGCTAAAGTGAATCACTACAGCTCTGATCCCGCAATGCGCTCTGTGCATCTGCATGGCTGGACTCTCTACAGTGTCTTGTAGATTGGAGTCTTACTGGTTGTCGGTAACACATGGCTCAGCTCTTTGACGCAATGCAACATTAAAAAAAAAAAAAAAAGACTACATATTGCTCTTGCCATTACTTGGGCAATTGTGTCTGACTACAGTCCTGGGCTTACAGAGCCCCTAATTTTAAGAATATATTTTTGTGTGCCCTAATATTTATCTATGCCAAATAACCAAACCAAAACACGGACTTTGTACTGTCAGGCAGTATAAACAAAATATAAAACAAGAAAATAAACAACTAAGTTTTATTTAATTTTTTCATTTAATTCAAATAAAATTAAAAAATTACTTTTACACTTTATCATGCTGATGGCTCATATATATTATATTTCTGTTGCATTTCTTTACTTATATGGTGCTGTACTGTAACCATACCAGTAGAGCCAGCCAAAACTGTGTTTCTGGCTTGCAAGAGATTTTAGCATGTCAAAATTTGTTTCTCTTCCAAACTGGGTCAAAACCAATATTTTTTAAAAAAATTCTTATGTATTGGAAATACCGCACTCTCCTATCCCAAATTAATTTTGGAAACGTATGGTGTTTCTGAAACAAAACATGGTTTTGTGGACCATCTGCTGCTGAGTGAAACTCTCAAGCATTTCAGTCAGCAGCTCCGGAATGGAAGGTCTGTGGTTCTAAAAACAACCCCATGACTTCCAGACTCCGAAAAGAGCTGGCGCCTTAAGCTGCTCTCCAGCACTGGGAGCCAACTGACCTGGAAGATTCAAAGTCCTGGAGTTCCCAGCCCAGGCCAGTCCTTATGACAGGACTGCCCCAGAGCTGCAGACTTTGGAAACCCAGCTCAGGAGGACTTTAGGTTCCCAGCTCTATGGGTGCAACTCTGGAAGATGTGGTATGGCCGGGCTGCCCCAGAAGCAGGAATTCTGGGGTCCCAGGTGTTAGGGAAGACAGCGGGGTGGGGCACGGGGTGGAGTCTGGAGCTAGGAACCCAGGCTTCTCCAGCATCCTACCTGGCAGGCGGCAGAGAGTTGGACAGTTTTCCAACACAACACTAGTTGAGGATAGAAAGTTTGTTGAACTCAGGTTGCCTTATTAAGACATTTCAGGTCCTTCTACTTACAGTCCCACCCATTTAGGAGGCAGTGCTACCGCAGAAGCACAGCAGAAACGAGACAGTGTTACCAGGTGTCAAGCTACTTGGTGATGTTCATAAAATCCCAGCTCCTGGACTCAAATGAGGATGGGGAAAACCTCACCTTTAATTTCAAGGACATAAAAATAAGTTTGTAGGCCTCAAGGTGGTGGCAAAGTGCTTGAAAGGGATGCAAGTGCACCTTGATTGGTTTGCAAATGAGGAAGTATATACAAAACTCCAAAAATATGTTCTTTGGCTTAAAAAAAAAAAAAAAAGATTTTTAAATCACCATTTTGGGGCCTGACCAATGATTTTTGAATTGTCAGTACTGAGAGTGATTGAGAATCACAATTTCATCCTGGCTTCCTTGGCTCTAACAGAGAACTCATCTGCTCTAGTCCTTTTGCTGCCACAGTTTATTTCATCTCTGTAACTAGTTCAGTGTCACTGGCCACTGTGCTGAGAGGGCAGAGGCAAGAATCACCCACCTTCCACTCCTGGGCTGTGTCTACACTACAAAAATAACTTCTAAGTTGCTTACTTTGAAGTACAACTTCCAAGCAAGCAACTTCGAAGTTGAGCATCTACACACACACCCATTCCCAGGAATGGAGTAAGGACTTTGAAGTTGGGCTCCCTACTTTGAAGTTAACTTTGAGGTAAGGGAAAAATGTGTGTCGACTCTCTGCTGGCTACTTCGATGCAGTGCCTAACTTCGCAGTTAGTTCTTAGTGTAGCTGTACCCCTGATGAGCTACAAATAGCAACTTGGCAGCAGCATTTCTTCCATGCTGCAGTGACTGTGGGCTGTCCACAAAAAAAGTAAGGGGAGGCTGTTTTCTCATTGCACACTGTTCCTCCCCCCTGCGCAGCTGGGCTCACAACTGAGCACCGGACTTAACGTAGGTAAAATAAATCTAATGTTGATCACACTGGTATCTATTTTTGAAAATTTTGGCCTGCAGTGCCCAAGTGTACATTTAGGTGCCTGAAGAGAGACATTTCTAAAGCACTTCCGTGATATGGGAGCTTAAGGCTGTGTTTGTCAACACAGAATTCCTCAAATTCTACTGATTTTCAATATGAGTTGGGCACATGATAACCTCCTTTTTCCCCTTTGAAAGTCCCAGCTTGAGACCCATTTTCAAAAGCAATATGAGGTTTAGAAGCCTAAGTTGCTGAGATAGTAATTAAAATGCCTTTCCTCTCCTGAAGTTAGACTTTGAAAAATTTAAAAAAACCCACACTTCTCGTTTTTAAACACCAACTGAATTTTTCAAGGCAGAAGACAAAGGACAGGGATCTAATTAATCCAACAACATACCTGACTTCAGAAATGGGTTACAGTCTAAAACTCCATTTCGGGGATTTGTAAAGCCTGCTATATATTTATAAAAGAATTCTGTAGTAATGACCCAAACCAATGGAGGTAAATTCAAATCTTGGTCATACCACTGCAATTATAAAGTAGAATTTCACCCAATTGCTGTGCTGTGAATTACAGTGTTTTCCTCTTTTTAAAAAATATCTTTGAATGCTACTGTATTCTTGTTTAAGGAGATGCTTGAATAGCGGAGACAGTTTTGCTGAGTTCAGCTCTATGTTTTCTTTATATTTTGCACAGAATTTATGCATTGAGCTTGTAAGCTCTTTGGAACAGGGACTTTCTGAGTTTGTACAGTAGCTACCATAACGAACCTCTAATCTTGGCTGGTTCCACAGCAATACCATAAGTAGTAATAAATATGATTTAATACTAGTAATGATGTATAAACAGCACCATTTTTGTCTTAAACCCCCTTTTGATATTCTCTGATGGAGCTCAGGAGCATATGCATAACTAATGTTAATAAGGCCTATTAATAGTGTTCATGCTGCCATATTTATTATGGGGCCACATACAGGCTTCTCCTGTTGTGGGATATTTGGGACTATGGGAGAAAGCACACAGCCTTCGTGTGAGCATGGAGCATGTGAATGTTTGGGTGCAGAAGAGATTATTGAAAAACTGATTTAAAATACCACTGAATTCCATAACAGCAGTCCAAAACACTGTAGCCATCACATCATGTTAAGATATGGGTTTTTAGCAATTGCTATATAATACCACCCATTTATTTTGGTGTTTTTTAAAAAGAAGCAAGGAAATGCGTTGCATTGCTCAGCAGTGAATCCTTTGGGCAATTAAGATTGACATTAACAGCAGGGGGAGCTTTGGCCAGAAAGATGGAAGCTACAACGGGGAAAAAGCAACAACAGAGCCAAAGGCATCTGAAAAGCACATGAAAGATACCCAGAGGGAATGAAAATTGGGAATCAAATTCAGTTGGGGAAGTAGCAATAGCTGCATAAAGTTTTTTCTATTTTCTGGTTTAGATTTATAAATCCTTCTGCAAATGAGTAAGCCATATGAAAATGTTACAGTTACACAAGGAGTAAACTCTGCTGCATCTGTGTCACAAACAGCAATATGCTGCATTCCTAACTTGGAGATCCTGGATACATTTTGGTAGATACCCAAGCTATCAGGCTCTAGGCCAGGAGAATCTGGTTGGTGCCAGTTACACTCCTAAAACAACACCCACTACAAGCTGACCTATGGAGCATAACAGCATCAGTTTTGGAGAGATACACTGCTCTGCGTTCCAAACTGGAGATGAAGCGTTATCATACTGGCAGAAGACAGCAGGATGGAAGGAATTAAAAAAATGGCTTTGCCTCAATTTTAGGTAAACTCACACAAATTACTTTTTGATGTTAAACAGTATACTAATGAAAGATCTGATGAGAGGGTCAAAGACACGGTTAAAATGATAGTATTTCTAACATCCACATTTTTAGGAAGGAACGGAAAGCAAGTAGGCTATTCAAAGAGCAAGAAGAATAAATGAAACAGACAGATGTAACAAGAGGCTGAATAAAAAGAATAAGTGGTGCCATTAGCTGGGCAACAAAGTCGAGAATTATTGGTTACTGAATAAGAAAATGAAGAATTAAGTCATTTTATCAAAACTGTATTTGGTAAAGAGATATATCTCCAAATTTTTTTTTTTTTTGAGAGCAGATAATGACAAATCAGAGAGAACGAGTTACTAACAGAGTAATAGGTATTTGGACTCAAAATAGGTTGTGAAGCATCACTTCAGGATAAGTTACAGTTTTGGATTATTAAATAATGTACTCTACTAATTTGGTAATACATTCTTAAGAAATGAGCTCCTATTCTTCAGCACAGATGCTAACAGAAATCCTCCTGATAATTCCCAATGGGAGTTCTGTCTACCTAAATAACGTAAGCTAGCAGTTGACGAGAAGGCTGGAATTAGTCCTGTATTCTTCCTGGAAGCTCAAGAGAAGTGGAATTTTTGAGACCCTGTTTTGATATAATAAAGTAATAATGTCACTATGTACATCTGTAGTACTTCTCACACCAGGATCTCAAAGCATTTTACAAAAGGTGCATGCTGCTATCCCTATTTTACAAATGGAAAAACCGTGGCCAAGAGAAGTCATAGGACTTGCATAATAGGACAAAGTGCTGTGCACCATTAAATCAATGGTTGTTTTGCCGAGTTCCATGGCAGAAGCAGTGGCATCCAAATCAGTCAAGAATCAAGAAGAGCGCCCTTCATTTTTCCTGTTTCAAGTCCAAAAGTTATCATCTTCCCTCCATTCCCACTCAAACCAGATCACCTCCTCCTTGAATCCTTCTATTAGCTTCTCCTCCCTTGCTGTGTAAAATCCACAAACTTGTGCTCATAGACAATAGTTCTTCTGTCTACATCTGCTCTCCTGTACTCTCCAGATTTCTCAGTCCTCAGCTTACTCTGCTTTTCAACTCCTTTCTTGTATTCACAGCTTTATATCTTATATTATCCACACCCACCAATAGGGCCACACTACCTAGTAAGTGCCCTCTTGCTTGTCATAGAATCATGCATTCTAGGGCTGCAAGGGACCTCAGGAGGCCATCTAATCCAACTCCCTGCCTAAAGAAGGATAAACCCTAACTAAATCATCCTAGCCATGACTATGTCAAGCTGGGACTTTAAAACCTCTAGGGATGGAAATTCCACCGCCGTCCATGGTAACACATTCCACTGCTTCACCAACCTCCTGGTGAAATAGTTTTTCCTAATATCCAACCTACACCTTTTCCTCTGTAACTTCAGACCATTGCTCCTTGTTCTGCCATCTGTCACCATTGAGAACAGTCTCTCTCCATCCTCTTGAGAGCCCCCTTTCAGGGAGCTGAAGGCTTCTATCAAATCGCCCCTCGATCTTCTCTGCTGCAAACTAAATAAGCCCAAATCTTTCAGCCTCTCCTTCAAAGCTCTTATTAAAACCCACTTCTTCCAGAAAATCCCTCATACCTTCTTCCTAAAATGATTAACATCAGCCCCTCTCTTTCCAAAATTCTTGTCCTAGGTCTTGTCTTGACTCAACACTCAGAGACGGGAAGAGGTCTTATCTATGTTATGTAAAGTTACTGGTAACTTTTTGACAATGCAAATGCTTTAAGAACCACCACTGCCTCCTTCCAGGTCTCCTGGCTCCCAATTCCCTACTCAAATCACTCTGCCACATTATACCACCAGGTTTTGGTGGCAATGGCTCAACTCCCTCCTCAGCAGACAGGAAAGTAGTTAAGATTTAGAGGCACACTGCTGTTATAGCACATAACTAATAGATTCGGTGAATGGAATCAGAAAGGGACTATGAAATAAAATGTTTAACTGCAAAGGAATGTACTTATGCTAAATAAAGTTTAAATGGGACTGGCTGGATTTACTATTACCGTGGAGAAAAAGGGATCTGGGTATTTTGGTATATCCAACATGCACATACTACATCCAGAGAGAAGCACCGCTACAGAAGATCAACAAGAGGTTTGTCTGCACCGAAGGAAGCAATCAGGGAATAATTAGTTAACATAAAACAGTGCCCATTCTGGGTCACCTAATTTAAATAATACTAGGGGACAGCACTCCCTGCTTGCTACACTTGCCCACCCTCCTCTTTTCCCAGGGAACCAGGGAGCCATATATCCAGCCCCAGGTTGCCGTATGGCCAGCCCCTGGTGGTGATGGAAGCTGCCTCTCACAGCTAAGCTCCGGCTGCCACTACTGACAGGGGAGCCGTTCTTGCTACCTGTCCAACAAATTAGGGGAGTCAGTAGTGGCAGTTCTGAGCAGCATCTTCCCTCCCTGCCATGGCCTGGTGGTGGCAGCTGCTCCCAGTTCCTCACCTGTGACTCTGAGATCTGCCCTGTCTCCCTTACCACCCTGCTGGAGCCTCCCACAGCCACCTCCCAAGTCTTCCCAGGTGGCAGATGGACATATTTGTGTGATAACTTCATTGGGTCACTCAGGAGGAAATTTTTTTTTTATATAGGGACATTTAAAGAGAACACAGCATAAGGCAACTAAAACTGAATGGAGTCATGTGAAAGACCGACAAAACTGATATTTAGCTTTAAGAAGGACTATTAAAGGGGAGGTATTTGAAGTACGTAAACTAGTTAAGGGACTAGTTTAAGTTATTAATGTAATTGTAACAAGCCACAGACACATTTCTATTGGAAATTTTTGTACCTAATATAATCACAACTAAGATTTAAAGATGGCTAAAATGAAACAGGTCAGAAAAAAAAAACTCTCTAGGTGTTTGTTTTGCAGATTTGTCACCACTTTTATAGTACCACATCTAAACTTTGCAAAGACCCCTGAGCAGAAAAAAAAATAAAAAACCTCATGTATCTTTTAAATAATTTTTTAAATGAGGTCATACTATATAAGAGGCACTCACACAAAATAGCTTCTTGCAATTGGTCAGTTTTTAACAATTCAGATTTTCCACTATCCCTTTAAGCTTGATAATCTAAGTGAGATAGTGTGAGCAGAACACAGGAGCATAGGTCTACAAATGAAATGGAAACATCAGAACAATTAAAAACCTATTATACATTAGAGTGCTGAGTAGTTAAACTAGACTTCTGGAGGACTGTATGCAATGAGACAAAGTATATGTTTTCTGTTTGGATGCAGTTAGGCTCTCTACTGGGATTTCCCCTGCTTTCCCTCTCCCCTGATTGGCTATATGGTATTTTTCTGGGAGCCATCTACCAAAAATATGTTACAATGGAGAATGATACTACAGCGGCAATTTGCACCTTCTATTTACAATTCACTTCACTCCCCAGCTATGTTGCACTAGTGTAAAATTCTTCTTTGGGTTCACATTACAGGGGTCTCAAAATATATTTAACCGTGCCCCACCACACCCCCTCCCAAAATATTTACAATAACAACTGTATTCATAACAGGGTTTCCAGAAACATTGGTGGCTCCAGTCAGCACTACCCGCTGGACCATTAAAAGTCTGATTGGTGGTTCAATGGTGGTCCAAGGCTAATGCAGGCTCCTTACTTACCTGGTTCTGTGCAGCTCCCAGAAGCAGCAGCCAAGTCCCTGCAGTCCCTAGGCACAAGGGGGCTCTGCACGCTGCCCCGACTCAAATGCTGGCTCTGTGACTCCCATTGGCTCGGGATCAAGACCGATAGGAACTGTGGGGTTGATGCCAGCAGGTGCAGCACTTGAAGTATTTGGAGACTCCTTGTGCCTCAGGGTTTCAGGAACTTTACAGCTGTTTCCTGGAGCCACAGTACTGCCCCAATCCCCAACTGATCCAGCCCAGGACCCTCATTTCCCCTTCCACCTACACCTCAAAACCATCTCAGCCCTATTCAAGCGTGCGAGGGTTAGGGAGAGTGAGTGATGGGTTGGTGGGCGGAGTTCGATGGGGCTAGCAGGTGTAGGGCATCAAAGAAGGGGAGCACATGAGGCAGGATGTGGGGAAGGCATTCAGTTTTGTGCAGTTATTAAGTTGGCAACCCTAATTCCTAACAATTTTTAAACCAAACCTTTCAGCTAAGCCCACCAACTAAATTTAAGGCCTCAGCTAAATTGAAACTGTCTTTTTAATCTTCTATAATAACTACTCTGAAAGGGGAAAAGTTACAAGTAACTTTCTCAGATTAGTGCGTAGGCACTTAACTAGGTTCCACTCCCCCGCAACACTATTCAATCAGTTCTCCACCTAGAATCTCCAAGGAATTTGCATGTGAAAACATCACAAGATACAGACAACCTTTGAACACTGAAATGTCTTAAGTAATTGGTTTTAATATGTACTTTAGAATAGGGGGTTTTAATAGAGAGCTGTTTGGAGGTTGTTGCCTGCGCCCTTGAGTTTCTCCTTATGAATATTTATGTTGCACTGGGTAACAAGAAAAGGTGTCTGTTAGAATTCAGCCTGTGACAAGCCAATGAGTCCCTTGGCTATAGCCCAGGTAAGACAGACATAAAATACGTAGTTGACATGCTATCACCAGTTTCTGTGTTCCTTGGACACAGCTTAGTTATCAGCTCCTGAATTCAGACCTTCCCTGTCCCCCCTCCACAGAATAACCACCAAGTCTAATCACACTTGGAGGCTCCTGTTCTCTTCAGACAGGGCATAGGCTTGTTAGAAGTAGCACACACCAGTGCCCATTCCATCTGACTACCATCTCCAGACTCAGCCTGCTGCCTAAATGGTCTTGAAGCTTCTCTTTCCAAATCACTGCCAATAGGTTCCGATAAGAATTTCACAAAGTGACCTTTTCTAGCTCTCTTAATGGCCTACAGGCAGGCACTTCACAGCTGGAAGACAGCACAAGATTCTGAAAGGGATCCTCCAAAAGGTTCTTGGCTTCAAAACGGAGGCAACTCAGAGAAACTTATGGCCTGTGTTACAGACAGGCTAGATGACCACTGTGATCCCTTGTGGTCTTAAAAGCTATGACTACCCTTCACAAATGGCACAGAACAGAGTGTTCCAGTACTCTCTTGTCAAATGGCTATCATCTGATTATTCTTTACAACAAACTTTGAAGTGATGTCATGCAAAAACACATGAGAGATGGTGAACACTGCCGGGTGAAACTTTCTAAGAAAACAGGCACTGACAACGTTAAGATTGTATCTGCAGCTTAAACTCTCCCACTTGGGAGACATGCATTATAATAGTGTTGAAATTATACAGGATCATGAACAGTTTTTCCGAATAATGCAATGTAAAATTTTGTAAATCAACACATACATACATGAAGCATCTTGTATTACTAAATTCTGTGCCAGAAAGAGTTTGACAGTCTATTTTAATAAGTACATATTAAATCATTTAGTCATCACATACAACAGTAGTAAACATATATACAATATCTAATTTTGCAGTTAAATTCACTCAGGTCTTAACTGCCTCATCCCATAAATTGCATCTAAAAAAACTACTAAGTTTCAGTATCTCCTGATGGGCTGGAGTATGGAAAACACTGTGTTATTCTGGGAAAAGAAGGGTTTCAAGGTCCACAATGGGCTGGATAAAAATGTCAGGGTTGAATTTTAAAGAAGCTTAAGATCCTGACTTGAAACGCCTTCCTAGCAGAGAAGTGAATATTGCTGAACGTGTAATTTTTTTGGGGGTGGAAGGGACACGGAGGGGTGGATTCCACATTATGTGAAGAAAGAAAAATGGCTTTGGGGGGGAGAGGGCTTGTCTTGTTTTCATAGATTCAAAGAGTTTAAGGCCAAAAGGGGCTCTAGCTTATGTCGTCTTATCCACTGTATATCATAGGCTATTAAACTTCATCCATTTACTCCTGAAATTTGGGTCTGAGTAAGCAAAAAAACTTTGTTTGACTTCCAAAACAACTTCCAGAAAGCTACAGGTTGGACTTCTATGATCAGGACTTCCCACATCTGGCAATATCTGTGGTCTGGCATCTGTGGGTGTTCTGGGGTTGGAGCCCTACAGGAGAAAGCTAGGAGCCTTGCACTCAGCAACTCCTCCTCTAGCCTCCTTGAATGCTGCAAATAGCTCATTTGTTGTATTCAAGCTCAGGGAGGTGTAGGGATGGGGGGATTTTCAGGAGAAGAGGCAGAGAAGTTGCAAAGCCCCACAGTTAGGGGCCAGGAGTGCAGTTCAGCAGCCAGCAGAGGAGGCCCACAGCTGGGGGCTGGGATCTGGGAGTGCAGCTCCAAAGTCACCAAGCAGTGTTTCCAGCCCTTGGCTGCAGGGCTCCATACCTGCCTTGCCACTTTACTTGAGCACCCTGTCACCCTCATTCCATAAATGCTGGCTCCTCTGCTACTGGTGGAGTGGGAGCCCCACAGCTGGTGGCAGCAGAGGGGCCAACATTGACCTCATGTGGTTCAGCAAAATCCCTAGTTTAGGACCAGTCAGGTCTCAAGAATGCCAGACAGGGCGGATTCAACTTGTATTTAGCCTTGATCTGGAGGCATCAAAAAGAGAAAAATCTACCTTTCCCTTCAGTAGTTTCAATGATTTAAAAAATCCTGCCCTATTTCCAGGTGGAATTGTTTGGCTTTATCTACCTGCCATTGGTTTTTGTTGTGTCGTTCTCTGCTAGATTTAAGCACCCTTTAGGATCTGCTATTGTCTCCCTATGAAGGTCCACATACATGTTGATCATGTCACCTCTTAGCCTTCTTTTCCGTATCTTAAAACAGATCCATTTCTTTACATCTCACACTGCAAGTCTTTCTTTAATTGAGTTAATTTTGTGGCTTTTTTCCTGTGCTCTTTCCATTTTCATCCCCAATATCCTTGCTAAGATGTTGGACACATTGCAAGAATTGGACACGCTATTTCAGTATTAGTTTCACCTTTGCAGTATACAGAGGCATCACTTCCTATTTCTACTGACTACTCCACTGTTTATATATCCAAAGATTGCAGATTAGCCCTTTTTGGCACATTATCACACCATGAGGTCTTGTTCTGTGGCTTGTCCACTATGATTCCTAAATCTTTTGAGTCAGCCACTTTCCAGGATCAAGTCCCCTCTTCTGTCAGTGGGGCCTGCATTTCTTGTCCCTAGATGTGCAACTTTGCATTTGGCTGTATTAAAAATATGTTTCACTGTGACCAGCTTATCAAACAATACAGATCACTCAATAGGATTGCCCAGTCCTCTTCATTGTTCACCTTTCTAGCAAACAGGTCATCCATAGATTTTTATCAGCTACGATTTTATAAGTAAAGCCAGATCAAAAATAAAAATGTTGAATAGCTCAGGACTTAGAAACAATCCACATGGAATGCCACTAGAAACTTCTCCATTTGAGGTCATTTAGACAATTTTTAATCCATTTAACATGGTTCTCTATTGATAATGTAGAATACCACGCACCATTCTGACAAAAAGTAAGTCAAATGTCCTACAAACATTTTACATCGATGAAGTTGGCTATCAACCAAGTTTCTAATCACTATAAAGAATTACATCAGATTTGTTTTGACAAGACCTATTTCCGTAAAATCATGTTGACTGGCATTAATTATATTCTATCTTTTCTTTATCAGTTGAATCCTATCAGTTTTTCCATTATTTTACCCAGGATTTATGCCAAACTAGGCAGCTTATTGTTACTTGGGTCATCCTTCATGCCTTCTTTGAACACTTGCACAGCACTCTTCTAATCTTCTGAAACTTTCCCAGTACGCCAAAATTTATTAAAAATTAACATCGGTGGCCCAGTGATTGCCTTAGTCTGCTCTTTTAGTATTGCTGTGTTCATGTTATCCAGTCCTGACAATTTAAAATGTTTATCCTTAGTAGATTTTGTTTAACATCCTCCTGAGTTATTAATGGACTAGAATGTACATCAATCTCATATGATACAAATGCATCATCTTGCCTCTTTTCCAATAGAGATCAGAAATATATACAGTAAGGTCTCAGAGTACGCAAACTCAGAGTCCACGACCCCGCTCTTATGTGGCTGACCCCCGATTCCTACCATAAACCCTGGCAATGCACGATTTCCAGTTGTGCATAACTTGCTCCCTCCTGGCCCTGGCTCAACCTTCCCAGCTCCATAGAGCCCTGGCTCAGCCCCCTACAGCTCCGTTCACCACCTGTGCATAGCTCCTGCCTATCCCTGCCTCTGGTGCTAGCTCACCACCCCTCAGGCGCATCTGTGGCTCCACCTCACCAGCCCTGATTCACTCCCTCCTGCCAGCTCACCACCTGGGCGCAGCTCTGGCTCATTCTCCACGTCCATGCGTGTTCTTTAAAACTGAAAGTAGTGAGTTAATCCACAGTTGAGAGCAAAGACTGTGGAACCCAGATTTAACACATAAAGCAAAGTTTACTTGCTTGGCTCTCTTACAGGTAAAACTTAGAGGAAAGGCCTCACCTTTTTCTGCACCAGAAAATACCTTGAGGGAGAAAAACCCTCTTATCCCTCATGTGTTCCTTTATCTCCTCAAGAGCCCCCATGAGAAACTGTTTCTCCCTTTCTGAAAGTGGAATGTCCTTTGGAGAAGCTTCCCTGAAAAAAAGATGTGTAGGGAGAATTTACAGGGGATAGTAAGTCAAAAGCATAGCCCTGCTATATAATCTAACAAGCCCCCATTTGGTGATACAATAGCCTGTCTCCAAACAGAGAAAAGGAAGAGTCCTTGCTGACTGAGAATTGAGAACCAATCCTCACAACAAATGGGGGGCCTGGTAAAATTCAAAGATAACATAGAAGGAGCAGATTCTTAGATTGAGGCCTTCGTTTAAAATACCTCCTTTTTGTGCTTTTTTTGGAAAGATGTAGTTTACCGTTATTACTGTTGACATCACTGATTTGATGAGAAATAAGCTGAGGAAGATGCAGGACCATATTGTCTCTGATAATGCAATGGAAGGTCTGCTCCTACAGGAAATCAAGTCCAAAGAGTCTCTTTCAGCTTTTCCAGCAACTTCTCAGTCAGTGAAAAGAACATCACCTTCAAAGGGCAGATATTCCACATTGATGTGCATATGCAGCAACAGAAAAAGGGAGCAGAGCCAAACATATGTTCTCAGAGTAACTGTAGAAGTCAACAATCCAGCAGAAGAGTGTGAGGCATCAAATAAAGCCCAGAGAGCACATTTTGCTATATTTTGAGCCTTCATTAGGATTACATTAGCTAACTTTATATCCAGCAAAATCTGCACAAACAGTTAATCTTTTCCCACAAATGGAATTAGAACAGGGCCATAGCTGCTTGGTATTTTGCCATCCTAATACCAAAAAGGGGAAAAAAGAGAACCCCTTTCTCCCAAGAGAATCAATCATTTTCACCCTTTTCTATCAGCAAAAGTGGAATACTTGTGTCCAGATTTCAACCAAATGGGAATAAGGGGCTTTCGAAATCAGGGGGTCCTTATGAAAGGCCCCTGTCTATATGGGCGGTGTACATTTAGAAAGCAGCGCCTTTGAATTGTGCACAGCTGCCATTATGCTAATGAGGCACTGTATATTCATGGCAGTGCCTCATTAGCATCTGCCCAAATCCCTCACTACCATGCCACCTCCAAAAGGAGTGGACTAGTGTAGACAAGGCCAAAGAGAATAACTATTTCCTCTGCTCTTCTATTCTCAGATGACAAAAACACAGACCTTCGGGCCCATGGAAACTTGTCTCCAAATATTCTGTCTCTCACTCAAGAGCATTCATAGCCAAACGATATACGTCAGACACTAATGTGAAAAAGTCACCTTCCAACACAAAATGGAACCAGAACCAGAGCAAGTGTGTCCTGGAGAACACAAGAGCTCATGAAATATTCAACTGCATCTCCTCAGCTCTTGAAGCCAAAGCCAAAGCCAGAGCCAGCTCTGGTTTCAGAGCCACAGAAGCCGTATCAGAAGTAGACAGATTGTGCTCATCAGAGATGTCCAATCTGGCACTTGTAAAAGTGGAAATCCTTTACCATGCCACCACTGTCTTCTGAACTGACAGGTCCCAGTTCTATAAATGTACCTTCAAAGTCATGACTGTTCGAGCAGAAGGATCTGGAGCCAGATCCAACCAGGGTTCTGATTTCCTAGAACTTTTAAGCTGCTTCAGTTGCTACAGAAACTCACGGGAGCCGAAACTGGCCACTTACACCTTGGATCCAATGTCTGCAGGGTTTTGTGCCAAGAATGCCAAACAGAAATATCTCCATCTGTTCTGTCTCATCTGGCAAGCTTCAGATGGGAAAGAACATCAGATGAAACACTAAGAAGGAGAACAGCCCTCTCCTGAGCACTGAAGGGACTTAACATGGTAATTCAACACAGAAGGTGCCCAGGCACACAGCACATTTCTTGAAGCTTCTATTTCTTCAGTTCTACCCTAAGTTGGAATTGAGCTACTTACTACCTAACAATTATCTCTACTTATCTAAACTACATTAAGTGATTAAGAAGGCACCACAAATGGAGAAAAACCCCATCTCCAAAAGGACCAGAGCAGTTCTCTTCCATCTGACACAGTGGTTGGAAGGTAATGAGGTGGCAGAAGGCACCGTGCCCTCTGATATAATCAGACTCTTACTGTGCCTGAGAGGTTGAAAAGCAGATGTAGGTGGGGAAATGCAAGCTTTCTGACACTGCTTGGGGAAGATTCTACCATTAGACACCATCAAGTAGTGCAGGACCTGAACGAACTATGTAGAACTATGTAGAACCTGAACAAACTTGAAGAAGAAAGGTTACTTTAAATATAGCAAGACGACAAAATGTCATTGACAAGAAATTAAGTCATTAAAAATGAAAAAAAAAAAAAAAAACATCAAGAGCCTCTGAAATGAAGACTGAAAAAAGTATCAGCCACCTCTAGTTTTCACTCACTGGTATAAATCAAAACTACTTATTTGCTATGTACTGTAAGGCTTATGATTGGTGGGCTAAACAATAAACAAGCTAGACTACAATAATGGTAACATGCTAATTGCCTAATCTGTTTCATTCTCATAAGCCAGAGTGTTTTTCTAGTGCAACTTATTAAAACGAAGGAAAGAAATAATCACCACTTATTGCACTAAGTAGCAACCCCCAAGCCTACTAGAATTCAGACCAGAAACTTATAAGAAAACAGAAGGCAGGAAATAGATGTGATTTATAATGATAATTATAAATGCTATGTTTTTTTTAGTGAAGAGTCAAAATAAATATCAGTCTTTTAATCATTGGACTGCCACATAAGTCAATAGGATTTCCTAAGAGAGAGAGACTACATTACTGTCATACAGAAGAAGAGGATTCAGTCTTTTAAAGTTAATAGAAATAACCTGCAACAGATATTTATGCTTAGTGCTTTAACCTACATCCAAACAGTGTGTGCCTGGGGCAAGAGCAAACACACTGCAATACCTAAAAAGCCAAAAAAGTGAGAAAAGGAATCTTATCCATGACATTTTTCACTTTGAGTCTACTCGTCGTGCATTTTGTTACGATTATTCTCTGCTCGTTTCTCCAATACATTTTTGCAGATACTTGAAGTTGTGCCTGTTTGATGAATTCCATTCCAAAGGCTTACGCATGATAGAAGTAAAAGGGCAAGGGGAGGAGGTGGGAAGAGAGAATTTTACTTCCTGCCCCCTTCACTGGAGCAGGCTGAGGCGCAGGATTGTTTTGTTCCCATTTTTTCATCCTAGCTTAAGACAACAGAAAGGGTTAATCCATCATTGCTTGGAAACTTCATCTTTATCATAAGGAAACATGCAGATATTCTAACTCTGGTATCTGAAATTGTGTCCTGTCTTATATACATCACAAACACTACCATGCTATTTGGCCCTGCCTCTGTAGACAAAATTAAATGTTTCAACAATGTTGCAGACTTTTGCTATAGCCTTGGACTTCACAAGGCTATATTATGATATAGTGAGGGGGGTGCAATATCATCTTTAAGAGGTCAAACTAGACAATAATAGAGGTAGGTCCCTGCTGGCCTTAAAAATCCATCCATCATTCCCAGAGGCAAAACCAAGCCAGGCTTTGGCCATGTGGGGTAACTATCACATGGCCAACATGGCCCTTTGTGCAGTAAATGAGGCCTGACACCTCGTTTCAGCAAAGTACTTAAGTATATGAGTAGATCTAAAATGGGAACATGAAAATGCTGCAACTAAGCGTGTGGTTAAAGTTGAGCATGTTCTTAAGTATCATACTTAACTGAGACCAGAAACTATAAACACCAAGGAGTTTAATTTTTAGCTTTGACTCCTTACAAATATTTTAGAATGACATCTTCTCTTCCAACACATCCACCCAGCACACAGTTTTAAATTTAGACACCATATCAGACTGCTGAATTTTGTTATTTAGAAGGTTCCTGTCTAACCTGTAAGAATTTATGAGACGCCTTTTAACTTGGTCACCATTTAAGGTATTGGAACATGCTACAGAGAGGGCTCCAAGCCACTATGCCCCAAGGCAGTACTTATTATATAACGGAGAAGGCTGGCCGCGACCGCACAGTTAGAGAGTAACAGAGAGTGAGCCATGCTAGTCTATACACTATCAAAACAAAAAGCAGTCAAGTAGCACTTTAAAGACTAGCAAAATAGTTTATTAGGTGAGCTTTCGTGGGACAGACCCACTTCTTTCCCACGAAAGCTCACCTAATAAACTATTTTGCTAGTCTTTAAAGTGCTACTTGACGGCTTTTTGTTTCGCACAGTTAGAGGTGTGTTCTAAAATGTTTTTAAAATAGGGCAGAAGATCCTGTCTCTCTAAAATTACATGCCTTATTCAGTGTGAAATGTCATGCAGATCGTTTTTAAAACTTCACAGAAAATTCAGAGTATAATTTATAGTAAAGTTTTTGAACTTGGTTTCTGTCTGAATTTTTCCCTTGGCAAACCTACTGTTGCTCAAGCTCTCTTGAAAATCTGTCCATAAAAATTAGTAGAAAGATGGATTCTGGTGCAAACGTGAGGCTTTTTTTTAAAGATACACTCAAATAACATTTTTCACACATGATTCATGCTATATGTGTAGATGCTGTGCGATGTGCACCTGACTGGCTGATTGGGGCTACATGTATGCATTTCTGATTTGTTGATATAGGCCCTTTTCTGTCTGACTGTCCCACACTGGAAGAGGATTCATGTGCAGCTGCATTCTTTACCAGAACCTGTACTTTTACTCACACTCTCAACCACCTTCCACTGCCAGTAATCCATTAAAAATAATGAAGAAAATCATGTGCCTTAAAGCAGTTTGGACTGCTTACATACAGAATGCCTCTCTCTCTCTCTCTCTCTCTCTCTCTCTCTCACACACACACACACACACACACACACAGAGGAAATGAAAAGATAGGCACATCATCTACTTTACCTACAAATTACACACTTGGCTATCATCCCGACCATCATGCCTCGTGCAGACCATACAATGTACCCTAAACTGCGCATCCCCAGGGAAGTCAGTCTTTTATCACCCCGTTTGCATACCCACATGCAAATAATCCATTACTAAAATATCCTCTCCCAACACAACTGACTACCACAAACAGCAGCCACATCTGACAACATTCAGGGGTGGGGTGGAAAACAATCTAATAAAGGCACATGTGGGGAGAAAGATAAAAATGGAGGCAACATTAAGGTTAAGTTGCACACACTATACAAGGAACAGTAGAATCATGGCACCCTAGAATTAGAAGGTATCCTGAGAGGTCATCGAGTTCCATTCTCTGCACTCAGGGCAGAACCAACCACCCTCTAGATAAACCCCAACAGTTAAGAGCAGGTTAGACAAACACCATCTCCAATGATGGCGACTCCACAGCCTCCCTCAGCAACTTATTCCAGTTCTTAACTGACCTGACAGTTAGAAAGCTTTTTCTAATGTCCAACCTAAACCTGCATTGCTGAAATTTATGCCTATTGCTTCTTGTCTTACCCTCAGAGGCTAAGGAGAATTTTTTTGTCCCTTCTCCTTCTAACTACATTTTAGGTAC
Organism: Carettochelys insculpta; assembly: GCF_033958435.1. Taxonomy (NCBI): domain Eukaryota; kingdom Metazoa; phylum Chordata; order Testudines; family Carettochelyidae; genus Carettochelys; species Carettochelys insculpta. Next base: position 84,030,811 of record NC_134139.1, on the reverse strand, counting down.
TTGAAAGCGACCATGTTCCCTCTCAGTCTTGTCTTTTTCAAACTAAAACTCATTTCTTTCCATCATCTCCCATAGCTCATGTTGATTATTTTTGTTGCTCTTCCATGAACCTTCTCCAAATTCTTCTTGTCTCATGAAATTTGGTGCACAGAACTGGGGTGAGTACTCCAGGTGAGACCCAATAAGCACAGAGTAAAGTGGAAGAATTACTTTTCGTGTCTTGCTTATGACACTCTTGTTAATGCATCCCAGAATGACGTTTGCTCATACTGTATTTAGCTTGTGGTCCACTATGACCTCCAGATTCTGCAGTACTGGTGAGATGTGATCTTACAAATGGTGAAGCAGCAATAGATATGTACTATCAGGAGGATTAACTGTTCTTTCCTTGGTTTTGTACCTGTGAACCACACAAGGTTGCTATTCATGTAACGGATCTGCTTCACAATATACATACAGACACCACCATGAGCAAATAGAGATGATGAAATCCTACCCAGCAGAAGTTTAAACAATGTGACAATGGGAACACAAAGGAAAAGTGAATATTGGATACAACTCTTGCCAAGAAAGTTATTAAACAGATTGACAGACTGATTACATACACTAGATGAAATCCATCCCTGACATAACTCCATCGACTCCAGTTGCACGATAGGGATGTCTGTGGCCTGTATTGTTGAAAATTGCTGTACAGTCACTCTCATGTGGGTGTTATTTGAAAGTTATAGTGAAAATGAAGCTGAAAAATAGAAGATATCAGCACTTTTTTTGGACTCCAGCAACTGCAGATCATACTTTTTATATTGCATTTTATTTCCTCCTAACACATGCCTTAGAATTTGGAATTTTCAATTTTGGAAATTGCAAAAAGGCTTGGGTAAGCTTCTGAAAACTAGAATTTTTATTCATATAATCCAGAGTTTTTAGTTTGGACTTTCTTGGAATGTCAGATCTTCAACTTACACCCTGGAGAATGGGGACAAACAGAGTAATGTGAATAGAAAATTATTACGTGCACTTGCATTGGGGAGCATCATCTACTGAAACACATGGCCCACCTCCAAACACCTTTATGCAAAAAGGGTGCACAAGCTAGATTCAGGTCCATACTGGTTTTATCCAAATCTTATGACCTCTTCCTACTCTCAACAAGTCAATCAGCATCCTGTTTATAGGATATTAACAAGGCCAAAGCAGCAATTTAAGGTACAATCATGAATATTTATATGTTCTAATATGGTTCACTTGATAAAAGAACCACAACATCCTTATGAGCTCAGGTTATCTATTCAATGACTGGGCTGTTTTTATTCCATTTCCATATTGCATATGACTGTGCAAAGCTGAGTTGTGGTAAGGAGCTCCAGATTCCATCAAGTAGCCCACAGTGAACTAAAAAGCAATATAATCAAAATGTGGTCTACAGTAAACACCTTTCTTAGCAAGGTGAACAAATGCAAAAGTTATTAAAATGTTGCTCCCCATAGAACATTTATTTTATGGAAGTGAATGTTGAATGTAAAATACTGAGAGTGTCTTTTCTTTGAACACAGTAGTCTTCAGACTTACTTCTCTGCAGTATCCATGTTCTAAGGCACATTTTTGAGCACACAAATCATTCATGCAATTAAGATATATTTGTCCATAGAGATCTTTTCAGCCTAAACTTAATAGGACTCTTACAATCAGTTTTGGCCTCCAAACCTTGCAACACAATTATTAGTGTTTTACATTTGTAACTAGAGATAGGAACATGAAATTAACTAGAAATTACAATAAAACTGAGTAGCATAATTATTATCTAAGATGAGAAAGATGTAAAAAGTATCCCAAATTCATTAAAAGCTTATCTATTGCAAAATAAATACATTATTTCAAAATATTTTCATTTTTAATTACCTACAACTATTAGGTGTACCTGATTTAGGTTATAAATATAATTTTTAACCTCAGAAAGTCACTTTAAAGGGACCCAAATTTTCTCAAAGTAATTTAAGCATGAAATTTTAGCTGAAAAAAGTGTTTAACAACTTAGGATGACCTAGGACAGTATTTCTTAAACTTTTTCAGACCACAGAGCACCAAACAATATTTTTAATGCAGATATGGTATGGTAGGCATCCTTCAGTCTGCATAGACTATGGATCGCGCCCTTTATAGTTTCAATTGAGGTCTTCATTTACAGCGTCTACTGTGACTATGAAGACCCACATGAGAGTGACAGTCCTTGCTGCATCTCTCGCAGATGTGGTGGGTGTCTGGCAAGTCCTTAGTGTGCTTTCTGTGGGCTTGCTTCTCCTCTGCTAGCTGTCTGATCCTCATCTCGCCCTTCTGAAGGCCCTTGTGTAACCCCTGCCTCCATCTGCTGCGGTCGTCTGCTAGTTCTTCCCAGTTGTCCAGCTCAATGTCTACCTCTCTGAGGTCCCTCTCTGGCAGACATCTTTGTAGCGCAACTGGGGGTGTCCGGGAGGTCTTTTGCCAGAGGCTAGCTCACCATACAGGATTGTCTTTTGGAATCCTTCCATCATTCATCCTGTGGACGTGGCCAAGTCAGCGGAGCCGACGCTGCCTGAGGAGGGTGTGCATGGTTGGGATTCCAGCTTGCTCGAGGATGGCGGTGTTGGTCACACTGTCCTTCCATGATATTCCAAGGATGCGCCTGAGGCGGCGCAAGTGGAAGAGGTTCAGCCTCTTTTCCTGGTGAGCATACAGGGTCCAAGTCTCGCTGCCATAAAGGAGGGTGCTGAGGATGCAGGCTCTGTAGACTTGCATTTTGGTGTGAGTGTACAGCTTGTTGTTATTCCACACTTTCTTGCTGAGTCTGGACAGAGTTGTGGACGCTTTTCCGATCCTCCTATTTAGCTCAGTGTCCAACGACAGGGTGTCAGTGATGGTGGACCCGAGGTACACGAACTCGTGGATGACCTCTAATGTATAGTTGTCAATGCTGATTGATGGGGATTCAGCAACATCCTGACCGAGTACGTTTGTCTTCTTTAGGCTGATGGTAAGCCCAAAGTCCTTGCACGCTTTGGCAAACTGATCCAGCAGTTTTTGAAGCTGGTCTTCTGTGTGAGACACTACAGCAGGATCATCTGTGAACAGCATGTCTCTGATGAGGACTTCCCGCACCTTAGACTTAGCTTTCAGCCTTGCAAGGTTAAACAGTTTCCCATCAGATCTTGTGTGCAGCAAGATGCCCTCTGTTGAAGATCCAAAGGCATGCTTCAGGAGGAGTGCGAAGAAGATCCCGAACAATGTCGGAGCAAGGACACATCCTTGTTTGACGCCGCTCCTGATTCTGAAAGCATCTGATAATATGCCGTCATATTGGATGGTTCCTCTCATGTATTCGTGGAACGACTGGATCATCTTGAGTAACCGTGGAGGACAGCCTATCTTGTGGAGCAGTTTGAACAGACCATCCCTGATGACCAAGTCAAAGGCCTTGGTCAGGTCGATGAAGGCTATGTAGAGTGGCTTCCTCTGCTCCCTGCACTTCTCCTGCAGCTGCCTTAGAGAGAAGACCATGTCAACGGTAAACCTCTCTGCACGGAATCTGCACTGCGATTCGGGGTACACCCTCTCAGCAATCTTCTGGAGTCTGCCAAGGATGACGCGAGTGAACAGTTTACCAGTGACGCTTAGGAGGGAGATTCCACGGTAGTTGTTGCAGTCGCTTCTGTCTCCTTTGTTCTTATACAACGTTACAATGTTAGCGTCGCGCATATCGTGTGGAACCTCACCCTCTTTCCAGCACAGGCACAGTAGCTCATGTAGGGGTTCCAGGAGTATGTCTGCGGCACACGTGATTATCTCTGGTGGTATACCATCCTGACCAGGGGCCTTTCCTGCTGCAATGCTGTCAATGGCTCTCTTGAGTTCATCCACAGTCGGTTCTTGATCCAGTTCATCCATTACTGGTTGGAGCTCAACAGCATCGAGGGCTGCGTCAACCACAACATTCTCGCGTGAGTACAGCTCGGAGTAGTGCTCAACCCAGCGCTCCATCTGTTTGGCTTTGTCAGCGATGACTTCACCAGATTTGGATTTCAGAGGTGCCATCTTGTTCTGGGTGGGTCCTAATGCCTTCTTCATACCCTCATACATTCCTCTGAGATTACCAAAGTCAGCGCAGGTCTGGATGCTGCTGCATAGCTGGAGCCAGTGGTTGTTGGCACAGTGCCTGGCTGTCTGCTGTACTGTTCTTCTGGCCGCTCTAAGTGCTTGCTGGGTACTCTGGCTTGGTGAGCGTTTGTACTCCAGGAGTGCAGCGCGCTTCTTTTCAATGACTGGAATCATCTCATCGGAGTTAGCTTCGAACCAGTCGTTCATGTTTCTAGCTCTTCTTCCAAAGAACTCTTATGAAAATTTACTTCACTTGTACTGGTACTGGTTCCTCAGCAGTACATTCATAGAAACATAGAATGCTAGGACTGGAAGGGACCTTGAGAGGTCATCGAGTCCAGCCCCCTGCCCTCATGGCAGGACCAAGTACTCTCTAGACCATCCCTGATAGACGTTTAACTAACCTGTTCTTAAATATCTCCAGAGATGGAGATTCCACCACCTCCCTAGGCAATTTATTCCAGTGTTTGATCACCCTGACAGTTAGGAACTTTTTCCTAATGTCCAACCTAAACCTCCCTTGCTGAAGTTTAAGCCCACTGCCTCTTGTTCTATCCTCAGAGGCCAAGAACAACAAGTTTTCACCCTCCTCCTCATGACACCCTTTTAGATACCTGAAAACTGTTATCATGTCCCCCCTTAATCCTCTTTTTTCCAAACTAAACAAGCCCAATTCTTTCAGCCTTTCTTCATAGGTCATGTTCTCTAGACCTTTGATCATTCTTGTTGCTTTTTTCTGGACCCTTCCAATTTCTCCACATCTTTCTTGAAATGCAGTGCCCAGAACTGGACACGATATTCCATCTGAGGCCTAGTCAGCACAGAGTAGAGCGGAAGAATGACTTCTCATGTCTTGTTCACAACACACCTGTTAATACATCCCAGAATCATGTTTGCCTTTTTTCTTTTTTTTTTTGCAACAGCATCACACTGGTGACTCATTTAATTTATGGTCCACTATCACCCCTAGGTCCCTTTCGGCCTTACTCCTTCTTACACAGTTGCTTCCCATTCTGTATGTGTGAAACTGATTGTTCCTTCCTAAGTGGACCACTTTGCATTTGTCTTTATTAAACTTCATCCTGTTTACCTCAGACCATTTCTCCAACTTGTCCAGATCATTTTGAGTTTTGACCCTATCCTCCAAAGCAGTTGCAACCCCTCCTAGCTTGGTATCATCTGCAAACTTAATAAGCGTACTTTCTATGCCAATATCTAAATCATTGATGAGGATATTGAACAGAACCAGTCCTAACACAGACCCCTGAGGAACCCCACTTGTTATAGTTTTACAGCAGGATTGAGAACCATTAATAACTACTCTCTGAGTACGATTATCCAGCCAGTTTTGCACCCACCTTATAGTAGTCCCATCGAAATTGTATTTACCTAGATTATTGATAAGAATATCATGCGAGACTGTATCAAATGCCTAACTAAAATCTAGGTATACCACATCCACTGCTTCTCTCTTATCCACAAGGCTCCTTATCCTATCAAAGAAAGCTATCAGATTACTTTGATGTGATTTGTTCTTTGCAAATCCATGCTGGCTGTTCCCTATCAGCTTACAACCTTCCAAGTGTTTCCAGATGATTTCCTTAATTACTTGTTCCATTACCTTTCCTGGCACAGAAGTTAAACTAACCAGCCTGTAGTTTCCTATGTGTTCTTATTCCCCTTTTTATAGATGGGCACTATATTTGCCTTTTTCCAGTCTTCTGGAATCTCTCCTGTCTCCCATGAATTTTCCAAAGATGATTGCTAATAGCAGTATTTGCACTCACTTCTGGCTTTTTAAAAAGAGATGTAACTCACTCTTGTGTACTCATATTGGTGAATATAATACTCACCAAATCATCACACGTCACACACTTGTATTGGCTGACATCATGCAGCTGATGGACAGCATAGCCATGATAGCACATGCACCGCACATCGTTAGTTGCTATGCCACTGTATAGATAGGAGAAGATTAGAAGAAAGGGGAGGCTACCACAATGTTAGTCAACCTTGCTGTATTGCCAGACAACTACCACTCTTGTGAGATGTAGAAATAAAATTATGGTTCACTATTTTCCATGACTGTTATTGTAAAATGATTATTTAATGTAAAACTTTCAATTATTTTGCCAAACACTCACGGATCACCAGTGTTCCACAGAATATAGTTTAAGAAACATGACCCTAGGACACCACTTAGGTGCATTCTTCCCTTTAGAATCCCTCAACTAGAGTACCTGGGTACTTGTGTTGGGTCCACTGACCTCAGAAGGGATCCAAGGGGCGCAGGTGGATCCAACCGCAAACCTAGGACCAAGTTGAGGCTTCAGTAAGCCTGTTTGGAGAAAACTGGAAGCCAAATTCTTCCCTGGATGATACTATAAGAGGACTGGGCAACAGGGATAGATGCAATACAGTGTGAGGAATTTGCTGTGGTTCTGAATAGGAGCATATTTTATTTACTAGGGCCACAGCACAGCAGCGAAAGTTTGTCACCATCTGTTCCTACATATACCTGCTTGCCACCACAGCGTATCAAATGGAAAGACTAAGCCCCAAGTATCAGCAGATTTCACTCACTCAGTAGAAAGGGCATCAGCTTAATTTATGCAATTCCTGTTCTATATATGTTGTGCCACAGATGCCCTGTCTGATCACGCAGCTCCAATGGTTTAATTCTATGGAGGGAAATAGTATGAAAGAGAAGACACTTTAAAATGCTATTCTTGCTGAAGCAGCTTCCTTAGCACTGTACAGGGGATTGATTGCTTCAGACAATGCCTCAAATCAGTGTTTCCCAGAGTGTGGTATATGTACCACTGGTGGTATGCAAAAGAATTTCAAGGGGTATGCAGCAGGAAATAAATTTCTAAACATCAGGAGATAAGCACTAGAACGGCACTGGGAGAGGGGAGATGCCGGTAAGGCTGAAGTCACGAAAGGGGTGTCCAAATGTTTTAAGTTTGGGAAATTCTGCCTTAAATAAATGAAACTGTGCTACATCAGCTCATTTGCCTAAACAGAGTGATTCTGCAGTGCGAATGAAATCTATAAAGCATCATGCTTCTTGATTTAGGATTTTAAGTTAAAAAAAATCTTCTCTCATGTAACAGGTTTTTAAGCCTACTTCTTGAAAAACAATGCAAGACAAGTGTAAAAAACTGAAAAGCTCAAGAGTCCTTTTAATACCCACATATTCCATACAATATCTACAGGATCAGCAACCATCTAGCAGATTCTAAAATATCACCATAACTTTTACTTTGGAGCAATTACATTACATGTAATAAATTGAAGGAAAATTAAAAAAAAACTGTTATTCAATCCACAAAAATGTTACAAAGTTTAATGAGGCACTCCTCGGTGAAAGATATCTTATATAAATTGAACTTATGTAAGCGATCATAATCATTGCTCCATTCAGCATTAAAGGAGATGTGAAAATCTTTTTGCCAGCCAGAATCTGACTTCATTGCTTTGAGTTTCTTCTGTTAAGGCTGATATCGCTACCACAAAGAACAGACCATTTTTCTAGCCTTCTGCAGTTTTTAGTTACATTAAGACAGATTTATTTTAACTAACTATTCCATAAATCCAGAGTCTTTGCCCCTGAAATAATGGAGATATTATAGAAGCATACCACAGAAACGTATCTGCAATCTTGATGTCCCAGGATGAGACACACAAAGATGTTGAGGTGATATTTTTTATTGGACCAACTTCTGTTGGTGAAAGACTTTTAAGCTTTTGAGCTCCAGAAAGCTTTTTCAGATCCCGAAGATATCAAACACCAAACGTCACTATAATAAGTAAGCGAAGAAATTACTTAAAAACATTATTTTAAAATTGGATATTTGTGGATCTCAAAGCGCATTTTTATAACCCTATACAGTTTAGAAAATCTGTCTCTAAGTTACAACATATATTTGGTCAGAGTTATCTAGGAAGGTTTTTTTTTTTCCAAAGGAATTATTGAAAAGAAAAGGAAAACACCTTTAAAAGTGGTTTGGATAAAAAGGAATGCAAATTTCTCAAAAAAAAACAAAACCCACAAACAACAAAGGCTTATTTGATGAAGAAACGGGTTGATTTATTCCTTTCCCTTCCCCTGCAGCCTGGTCCATGAAACATACACAAATGATGCAATCCCTCTGGGGGATGGGGAGAGGACAGCAAGCCAAAAAAAAGAAAGACTATTTCACTGTGTAGCATATTGCTGGCATGTCTGAAGTTACATAAGCTGTTCCTGAAGCGAATGCAGGCACTCTCAAGTTCACTGCACTGCAGGCAAAGCTGAGAAACAGGGTACTCAAATCTTCTTTCTGGCTGAGGAACTTAGAATTATCTAGATCAATAAAGTACCTATTAATTTGGTAAAGCGTCAGAAGTAGCCAGATCTTCTAAATTTTTTAAAAAGTGTTATCTTGATCGTTTGTTTATAAGAGCGGGCAATCCACAACCAGAACAATAATGATAATCTTCGATTCAGAAAAATAAGCTTTTGTTCTGGGGTTTAAACTTGCCAAATGTGTTTACCCTTAAAAAAAAAATCAATCAGACAGGAATTATAAGGCTCTTCTGAATTTTCATGCGATCTCTTCCAATTCTTATATAACATGTTTGCAAGAGTAACTCACAAGTCACATACATCCTCTCTATTTATAAGTGATTAATTAAATGGTATTTATTTACTTACTTTACAAATTACACAGAACAAAACCCCTTGTTAAGCAACAGATGATTCTACAGTAACAGGTTTAACCTTTCAGCGTCAGGAACACATTGCACTTCATTTATGTTTGTCATCTGCCAACCGGCCTGAATCAATTTGCATTGAAGTCAATGGGAGTCCTTCATGCATTGCAGTGGGCTTCTGGATCAGGCCACGTATGTCCAGATCCAGTGTTGCTCATCACAACTCATCTTTTTTTCTTAAAAGCCCAGGTGCTAAAGAGACAGCACAATTTCAGCTTTCATTTAAAAAACTAAATATTTAGCTCTTCCTGGTTGTGGAAAAAGCTGGCCGGTGTAAAGTGAGTAAACATTAAAGAACGTTCCCCACATAGACCAGCAACACTGTTTTAATCTCAGAATTTTGGAGGACTTGATTCATGATTTTTGAACATGGACCAGGCAATATGGTACAGATATAGGTCAAGGGGTAATGCTGCAAGAGTTAAAGGGCCTTAAATGGAATTCACTATTTGGTGCTAAACGAATCAGGTTCCGATTCACTGACATAATTTCTACCTCAAAGAGGTTTAGTAATTTTAAAACTAGCCTCCCTCTATATTTAGCTCACACTACTTTTTCCTGCCCAATAGCCAAAAGGGGTCATGACTAAGGACATCTGTCACAGTGTTGCTGAACTGCACAAAGAAAATAGCGTGATCTAACAGAGCACCAGATCGGGATTCAGGAGAACTGGCTTCTATTCCTGGCTCAGCCACTAGCCTGCCATATGACCTTGGGCAACTTTCTTCAACTATGTGCCTCAATTTCTCCATCTATACAATAAAAATGAGGATACAGACCTCCTTTGTAAGGCACTTTGTGATCTAATGGGTGATAAAGGGCTCTCCTGCAACTAGATATTAATATAATTTATTCTAAATTAAAATGCCAGCTAAAAAGTATTATTAAAATAATATATAGTGTGACATGCTTGCCAGAAAGGATCTAAACTATTTTCTAAGCTGTACTTTATGCAAAAACTACACACAGAAAACATGGCAACTACTTAACAACGCATAAAAACACTACAATAATTTCAGACAGAAAGTGAGAAACACGGTATTCAACAGAAACTGCTCACGTAAATACGGTAGAGACAAAGTAGCTATTCAGCAGCATTCTTGTCAATGGAACCATATGCCGAAGACACAATGAAGCACTTAAGAGCATCAGAGAGCAGGTGAAAAGAGAATATTACATCGGACAAGCAAAAGGTGCATTTATAAAAATGTATTTTCAGACCAAAGTGTCAGCTTATATCTTGTAAAATCAAAGCAATGTTGCAGATGTCTAACCTGCTTTATCTCCTCTTATAGTTTCCAACTTCATTTTTCCATGGAAAGTACTTACAAAATAAGACAAGAGGATTGCCTGGGGGCACCATCATTGAAGGCATCTGAGGTCATCACATCACATTTTGCTGAATGCAGAACAATGCTGGACTTTACTTTTTACTCAGAACTTGTGGCTAACGTACACACGTTCCTATTTGCAGCTAGGAAGATTCAAACCAATTCAGCAGGCTCATTGTCACGTTGTAACCCTTCCAAGTGGAAGTCAGTCAGATGACAAAAATAGAGAGAGATTTGCAGATAGCAACATGAACTTTAGCTGGCATGTGGGCTTGCAAAGGCTTGCATTCTGTTCCCTTCACCATAATTATTGATCACCAGACACAGGTAAATCCTTCTTAAAATACTAATGCCAAAACAGGCAGCCAGGACTAAATGAAAGGACCCATGACTTGAAGCATATACTTTTGAAAAACTTCAGGTCTGGAAAGACCAGGCCTGCTGACTCCATCATCAGACACTGCATAAACACTATAAATCACCCTCAGCCAACCGCTGAGAGAACATCGATCATATTATCATTGACGTAACTCCAAAAATCTCTGACTACGAAGGAAACTGCAGACACATTATTACAGATCCCGCACTGACCTTCATTGGACAATAAAGACAAAACAAATAGTAGCCGATGAGAAGATCGGTGGCTAGTCAGTCCCTAACTTGCGTGTATATATCTTGTTTTCCTGCTATACCAAGTGAAAAAAGACATTTGTGTAACTGCTCCAGAATATTGGCTTGAGCCCAAATAATCTCCAGATAGTAACTTCAGACAAACATAACCTGTTATTGGGCAGCATTTTGTACCCAGTTCATACCTGTGTAAATTACTACACAAACTGCCAGAAAACAGAGAATCTGGCCCAAATTTTGAACTTTCCCTCCCAACTTCTCTCACTCCTATACACCTCTCTAACCCAGTTACCCTCAAACTGAAGATCACAAGTGGCTCTTTAATGCACCTCCTGCAACTCTTTGTAACACAGGATATTAAAGCACACTGACTATTAGCCAATTTAAATTACCACCCAATCAGGATGTGTTTATATGCTAATAACCAATTGTAATAGTAACCGAGAAAATAGTAGTACTTGGTCAGTCATTTTGTGGAGGAAATTAAATACATACACCCACACACACACACCACATTCATGTTTAAATAAGACTATACCATAGAAATTTAGTGTACTAAATGCAACAATGAAGTCATATGATGGTGCTCTTTTGGGTAAATTTGACTGTTAATTTACCTCCTGAACCACTGAGGTCTTAGTATCACTGCTCTAACCCCTTTCAACCAAGGAGATTTTTTTTTATTAAGATAAATGTCAAACTCAGGTCCATGGTGGATGTGAAAGGAAGCCAACGGGGCAAAATGAGAATCCCGGCCTTCTATGGAAAGTTGATTGAGCAAAAACATTGGATGATATTGTACCACTGCATGGGTGACAGATGTTAAAGACTTGGATCCAGAAAGAGATATTTTCAGAGCTTCTTGTAGGGTTTGCATAATCATATCTCAACCTAAGAGTCCATCATGGGTGGTTTTGAACCGGGGGGGTCGGGGGGAAGGAATCACAAAACCTCATAGCCATATGTTTCTTGCTAATTTGTGTCCCCTAAATATCAAAGTTAATCTAATTTTTGTTTAAATAAATAAAGCCCATCTCTGCCTCTTCCACCCCCCCGCCAAAAAAATAGTTTTGAAACTAAAATTGATCATTATGGTTGAAAGTTTTGTGGCTATAAGCCACAGCCTATTTGTGTTAGTGAAATACTTAAAGGTCCTTAGATGGATGGTGTTATAAAAGCACAAGATTCTGTTATGGTGGTTAGTATATTTACTTCCATGGTACTTAAACCTGAAAGTTTCTGCACAGCTAAGAAAAGCCAACAACTCAAGAATTCCAAAAACTCAATAGATTTGAATGCCAGTAATTGAGAAAGTAGAAATACCCACCTCACACCCCATACAAAAGATGATTCTTGTACAGCTGCCACAGAATATTAACCTAGACAATAAAAACAGAAGAAATAGAGGGGGGGAAAATCCACTAATTCACAGCATGCAGACTGCAGTCTTAAATGGGGATGTTAAAAGGCTTTTGGTCATTGCCAAGTGCTGTACTACTATGTTTACCTCTGCACAGTGTCAGCACAATAGCTGATCTGGTTATGATGATTAATGCAGAAGTAAAACTCGTTGAACAGACCACACAGTTTCTAAGACAATGAATCAGTTTGTGCATGATCTGAGCAGCAAACAATGTCTGTTTTAAAAGTTCAAGGGTGAAATCCCCACACCACTGACATTAATGGCAAAACCTCCACTGATTTCAGTTAGATTGGGATTTCACCCCAAGGATATATAAGATTATGTCTCCTGTAAATTTAAACAGCTGATTTCAGATAAGCCAGGCAAACCTTGGAGGTCCAAGCAAAACACAAATAAGCTGACTAAAAACACATACTTCTTCTCCATTTGAAAAGGCTTGTCCTTTTGAAAACATTTCATTTTAAAAGTGAGTCAAGTCGAAAAAAAAGTGCACTTTACTCTTACAACCACCATTGATTATGGGCAAGTGACTTCCATTTTCTGTGCCTCATAGCCTCCATTTGTAAAATGGGGATAACAGCTTTTAAAGCCTTTTTTGTTCTAGGAATGAAAAATGTCGGACAATTACTACAGTATCGCCAATAATAAAGTTCACAATAATCAGTCAGTCAATCCCTTCTTATCTCAGTATAGTTGCTTTTTCTTTTCTGTTGTTTCACACAGTCTTGCCTCAGTAGTGGCAGGGTGCTCCAGGCCTCGGTAATATATGGCGTCACACAACTGACAATGAAAAGAGGAGCCAGTTTTTGGGATTAAACATGTCAAAATTCATTTTTTATAGAGCTGATGAGTCACTTAATTATCTTCAAAACAAAAAGCAGTCAAGTAACACTTTAAAGACTAACAAAATAATTTATTAGGTGAGCTTTCATGGAACAGACCCACTTCTTCAGACCATAGCCATACCAGAACAGACTCAATATTTAAGGCATAGAGAACCAAAAATAGTAATCAATGTTGACAAATAAAAAAAATTATCAAGATGAGCAAATCAGAGAGCAGAGGGACAGAAGGGCAGGGGGAGTCAAGAATTAGATTAACTAAAGTATGCAAACAAGCCCCTATAATGACCCTGAAAATTCCCATCCTGTTTCAAACCACGTGTTAATGTGTCAAATTTGAATATAAAAGAAAGTTCAGCAGCCTCTCTTTCAAGAGTGTTGTGAAAATTCCTGTTCAGTAAGATGCAGACTTTTAAGTCATTAACAGAATGGCTCCCTCCATTAAAATGTTGCCTGACTGGTTTGTGGATCAGGAGTGTTTTATGTCAGTTTTGTGCCCATTAACTCTTTGTCTAAGAGAGTTTGAAGCAGAAGCAAACAAGGCTACAATATTTGGGGCTGTATCTAATGCTATATTCTGTACCACACTCAAAATGTAGCTTGGTAAGTAACAGAGAGGAAGCTGTGCTAGTCTATACACTATCAAAACAAAAAGCAGTCAAGTAGCACTTTAAAGACTAGCAAAATAGCTTGATGTTTGTCTTTCGAATAAGTTTTCCCGGACAAACATAGTGGGCTTAAAAATTAAAAGTGAAGGTACTTTAAGAGTCTAACATAAAAATATGCACTGCACCATATATATAAATATATAGACAGACTACGGTTACGCTAGCAAGTTTTGCTGGCAAAACCTGGGTTTTGTCAACAAAATGTGGGGAGTGAGCACACGCAAAATGGGATTTGTCAACAGTATCTCAACAAAACACTACTCTTGCCACCAGCGTTCTGCCTTAAAGCTTTGAGGCATAACGCTGCTGTCAACAGATTCTATTGACCAAAAAGCTGTGTGGATGCGTTGTGGGGCCTTCTCTCGACAGACAAGACATCCACAAAAATGGGAGGCCCTGTCTGCTGTGCTTCTGGGTGCCTGTTTTGTTGAGAGAGCAGCTGGGCAGTCTGGGGGCTCTGCATACAGAGAGGAGCACTTTCTCTACTTGCTTTTATTTGTGGCTGCACTCTGACAACAGGAGTTTTGTTGAGAAATCTCTTCTGACAGTGACTTCTGTCAACAGAGCGCTGTAGTGTAACCATAGCCATAGAGAAAATATGGGATCCAATTTGTCCTTATAACAGAAGAATCCTACTATTATTGCATATATTGGTCCAAGAGGACCATTTACGCTATTTCCTAGCTACATGGTAGGAAAACTAGAGTGGAAATATCTGGTAATGGACACCAATAGATAATGAGGATGACCAATACAGGGATATCTGATTATAAATGGCACTTGCCAATAAAGATGGATATATGTCCATGGACAAAACTTTTCAAATTATCATCAAACAAGATCATCATACCACCTAAGAATATTTCTGAGGAAGGTAATATAAAGGGATGCCTATGAACATACATTTCAGGTTCTTGCAACAACGTCAGTATAGCCTACTTAAGCAAAGTAAGTTCCAGTCCATTTACTACAGTAGCAGATCAGTAATTATTTAATATTTATTAAAGGCAGACAAAATGCCGAGTATGGTATAACATGCAAGCAGCCCAGAATCCACCACTGAGGCTTCTGCAGCTTTATACAGTACTTAGAATGCTTTATAGGAACTACACTCTCCTGTCAGGGAAAACGTTAGGGTAATCTAAGCCCAAAATTCAAGATTTATGTACAGAAAGTTATAATGGCTCCTATGATTAGAAATACATTCATGAATTATTTTAACATTTCTACTTGACCCACATATTTTCCTCTTATCTATCTCAGGAGGTATTTCAGAACAATTGCTCAACCTTAAATGGGATACCCCATATCTTTTCTACAGCTTTACAAAGAAAAAAACAGTGCTGAAGCTGTATTCACAATTGTCCAGTGTACCCATGGCAGGGGTATCAAAGAATGTTAATATCTCTCTCACTAACAGGACACAGAAATTAAAAGAAGTTGCAAATCAAATGTATTAAGAACAAAAACTGTTGTTATGAAAAGGAACACAATTTTAAATTATTCTTACCCATGTGGACAGATTTTTGGACAGACTCTCCTTTTAAAGGTAGATGTCAAAACTGTGCATCAAATAAAAGGCTGAAGAAAGAATTAAGTAAATCAAAAGAAAAAAAGCAAAATCTAAACTTTCTACCCTCGATCATAAAACAGTGCAAACAACAGTCAAAGAAGAGAATGAGAGCATCAGAATAAAATCAGTATAATTTTCTCCTGCATCGTTATTCATCATGAGATTCCAGAAATAGAAGCCGAGATACATTTTAACTATATAGTTATCAAACTTGGGTATTTCTATTACACACACCAGTATCTAGACTACTAAAAAGACTAGATGACACACAAAGGGAAAATAGGAATAGAGTGTAAGAAAGAAGTGCTGTACTGCAAATGCTGTAAGGACACAGGTATCCAAAATATCCTGAAAGGATAGCCACATGAAAATGGGGGTGGAAACCCAGAGGCAAAACTAGCCTCCATTTGTGCTACCTCTGATCTCTTCCCTGTCAACAATCCACGGAGGACCTAATACACCTCATTTCCACCAGTGTAAACCTGAGCTGGAAACCTAAGTTACAGGCTTCTAGATGCCTTGCAATTATATGGAAGAGGGACTTAGCTGAATTGTTATTTGGGGGACGAAATCCTGGCTCCATTTAGTTAATGGCAAAACTCCCATGGAGGCAGGATTTCACCCCAGATTTTCACCTCCTTCTACTGAGGCAGATGCAGAGCTGAAGTACTGCGTCAGAGATGCTGACCCACTAAAAGGGCCATGTAAATTTGTTTTTCTGTTTCCAAGCACTTCTGAAATCAACTTAAAGCATTTCTGTCTAGTTTATTTTTAGTGTAAAGCTATTTGCCATAGATAGCATCCTTTAAACTATTCCAATATATTTAATTTCACTGTACTCTTCCAGAGGAGTCGCACTCATTGCCTACACAATGCCTGTGCAAATACAAAAATCTGTGTCCGCATTCACTTTTGTAGTCACAAAAGAGTTGTGGATAGCTGCACTGACATTTGCAGCTGTGGATACCCAACCATACAAAGCGGGTATCTGCAAATTTGCAGGGTTCTAGATAGCAATATCTTCTTCCATAGCTGCAAAATTGAGCTGCAACTATCTACATCCACATCCTCAGATGCGGATTCCTGAGGCTATAAAATGGCTACCCATGGATTTGCAGGGCTGCACTTCCGAGCACTAGAGAACCAGACAGTTCTGTAAAGGGAGTGCTTTGTTCTGACCCACATCTTCCCCTCTTTATGCCATCCTCCTGACAAAGGGAAGAAAGTTCAGCTGTGTTACACTGAACTAGATAAAACCTCAGTGTCCTTCCTCTCAGTATGAAGAAGCTGTTTGCGAACAAGGGAGAATACAGGCAACAGCTGAAATATCAGTAATTTTCTAACTGCCTATAACTTACTTTATGCCAAGTAAAAATCTTCAGGGGAGAAAATGTCATCCATGTTTTGGTTCCTAAAGCGTCAGTTTAGCACTCTTCCCCTGTTTGTTCCCCATGTTCCAGCTTGTTCATCCTGGGTGCATATCCTTCCTTCTAGGTCAAGCGGGTGGCAGAGAGAGTAAGTGATGGGAAGGCTAAGGGCTTGTCTATACTACAGGGAAGAGTGACCTGTTCAGGGTCAATCTCCTGGAGTTTGATTTGTCCATCTGGTAGACGCGCAAAATCAAACTATTTGGGGTTGACAGTCTACCCCTGAAGTCTTCACAGTTGTGAGGAGTAAGAGAGGGCAATGGGAGAAACTCTCCTGTTTACCTCCTCAGTGAGGACAGCCAGGTAAGTTGATTGCATTAAGTCAGTTTGAGCTACGCAAGTGCTGCAGTTAGAACTGTATCTGTTTACACTAGGCAGGTAAGTCAATTAAAAGTCTAAGGGAGGGAGGAAAATAGGAGGCAGGTGTTTCCAGACAGGCAGATACAAAAAAAAAAAGTTGTCAATATTTTTTGAGGTGACTCCTGTCATTATTGCCATTGCTGTTATTGCTTCCAACCCGCAAACCAACCGTGGTCAGCAAAATGAAAACAATCTGTCAGAACTTGGTCTCAAGCAGAAATTTAATAGCAGTCTGATGTTTAAACATGGTTTCACGAGAAACCATGAAAATTGTTCTCTTCTCTGATAAGTGATTCAATAATTTTAGTGATTATTTAAGGGCTGTACAGGTTGAGCCTCTCTAGTCCGGCACCCTTGGGACCTGAACTGCACTACATGAGAGAATTTGTCAGACTACACATGGTCAATATTGTCTATCAGTATTACCAACACTTCCACTACTTACTGGGCTCTTAGAAGACATTTTTGGGCAAATTACAGCTAAACAACACCACAGAATACTGAGTCAGGATTGGTGGATGTAAACTAATTTTATGGGACTATGGAAAAATTGACCAAACCCATGATAAATTGTCATCCAACTAAATAAAATCATGCTAGATTACAGATGTTGCCTGACAAGAGATTACCAAACTACATAAATTCAACCTCTATTACAATAGTAGTACAATGAAATAATACACATGCCTACTGGGCCTTCCATGCAAGAGGATCCCACATATTAATTCAAACTAACACCCTGTTAAATGAGCTGATGTTGCACATGGAGAATTGGGTCTCAGAGAGATTAAATAAATTGCCCAAAGGTCACCAAAAATCCATTGTTGAGCTAGAAAAATAACTTATTCTGACTCCCAATCTTTTTGTTCTAGCCAGAAAACTATCCCTCTTGACCATAACCTTTCAACAAGTGTGAGTTATAAGAGTGTGTGTGTTGTCTACCTGGGAAACTAATACTGTTATATGATATGGTATGGATTTAAAATTAAATATATAAGTTCCCATACGGACACTCCTATCCTGCAACAATTTTTTTGGCTTACCCCATGTCACTTTGAAAGGGATTAAATCACACGTCACCCTTATTCTGGAATGAGAGCATCCACAAATGGTGTTATAGACCGAGAATTGATAAAACCTTCCTGTGTAGATAAGCTCTTGAACTCTTGGCTGGCAACACAAAATTCTACACATGGTTTCATCAGAACTGATTTCTAGCAGAGCGGCTAAATTTTACATTGTGTTGGGTTTGCATTTTAAGTATCCCCTCAATGCAGCAGCATCCAATGCTCACGTACAGAAGGTGCTGGCTGCCACTAGCACCCTAAGCACCATATTACCTTAATTTAGATTAACTCTGAGTAGGGTTAGGAGACCCATTGGTTGACATATCAGTTGTTGCAGACACCTTGTTTATATTATCACTCCCACTGTTGCTGTTTCCAGTGGGGCTGACCCATCACTGTTATTGTGAGAAAGGAGAGGGACAAAACAATCTGAACAAAAATTCAGAGTGTCCTAGATACTCAGGCTTTTTAAATAATTCAGTCATGTCCACAAGGCCAATATCAGAAATCAGTTTTACCTGCAGAGGTGTAACACCGCCATTTTGTAACTAAGCTCACTTCGAAGCCTCTTGCAGTGGGGACCTGTTGGTAACAAGCATCACCCACCAAAGTGTTTGCACACTCCGTGGAAGTGGCAGGGCAGGATGGGAGAAGGAAGAGAGGGTGGGCAAGTATTTGAGTGCTTTGTAACTAACGGCATCAAATTGAATCATCAGGACAAATCAGATTAAGAAAAAATAAAAAAAAAAAAAAAAAAATACTTCCCTGGATTTTTTTCACCTGATATATTTTGAACTTCCCACTGAAATTTAAGTCTCATGCCTTTACAGCAGGATAAACTACACATAGGACAAGTAGACTTGCCTGGATCTAAGCCACCGTGAAAGCAGAGTTTGAATGAGATGCAGATGCATTTCCCTCTCTACCAAACCCAACACAAATCCTCTTGATATGAAAGCGTTTTTGGACGAGATGACAAGAAATTTAAACACCCACTCCCCTTCAACGGTAAGTGGAGGGCAGTTATCACAGAAGAAAAGATTTTTAAGAAAGCTGAAACCTTGTTAACGGCGCCATTTAGAACCCTCCAGGTTTGATAGGACACCAGAATATGCTGCGTATGCTGTTATGTCCATACTTTTGGGGTTATACTCGAGCTTCCTGAACAAATTTCTTTACCTGGGTACTAAATATGCACTGATATAGGCAGGCAGAATAAAAGCTGTGGTGGTATATTGTTATGGGTTTGATTTTGTAATGTTATTTATAGAGTCTGTAGTTAGTTTTTTTTTTTTTTTTAATCTACATTAAAAGTAAGGGTGATCACTGCTGCAGAGTTCTGTGAATATAGCCATAAGGCTCATCTGAAACTTAGCCTGCAGACTCAATTCTCTCTCATGTATAAGGTTTTAAGCTTATATTACTCCCATTAACCTCAATTAAATTTCCTCCTGATTCACACAATGATAGGTGGAACTAGATATCAGGCCATGAGGTTTTTATACAGACAAAAAGGAATTGGAGGCATTGAACTTATAACCAATGTGGCTAAGTTGTTCTTTGTGTTAGTTCATTAGCCTTTCAAACTTGGACATACAGGTCCCAAACATACTATCAGTCACATAAAAATAAGTTTAGTGTCTAAGTTGCAAGAAGATTCTGGTTCACAGCACAATTTAGTACCGATGCTTCACGCTTACAAAATGCTTTTCATCTTCAAAGACTTTTGAAAAAAAACTTTAATTAAGTGTCAGCATTTCTCAAGGTAGAGCAGGTGTGGGTGGAACAAAGGCACTACCAGTCTCCTTCAAACTGTTCTGCCTACATGACTGGATCAAAAGGGGACATGATTAGATTCACTTTCAGAAGAACTACCACATTCCATAGGATAATTCCATATAGCCTGGGAAAAGGGTCTTTGAAAAGACTAGGTTGTGACAAAAAAAGGTGACTGTACAGAAATAATAATGCATGGAAATAAAGATCTTGTAGAACTGGAAAGCACCTTGGGAGACCATTGAGTCCAGTCCCCTGCCCTCTTGGCAGGAGCAAGCACCATCCCTTTTTTAATCTTGTTGCTCTCCATCCCTAAACAGCCCCCTCAAGCATTGAGCTCGCAATCCTGGGTTTAGCAAGCCAACGCTCAAACCACTGAGCTATCCCTCTCCCTAAAAGGCAACATCTTTCTTGAGGACTTGAGTGCATACACTTAAACCAGGGTTTGCTTCTGTTTCGTGAGACTCAATTGGCTCTTCTTGGGATAGCAAGGCCAGATGGTTCTGGCCCACAGAACTATGGAATGGCATTGCCAGAGTCTTCGGTTATGAGTCTGTGGAGCCAGGCTCAAGCTGCAGCCATACTTCAAAAAGATCGTGTTGGAAGCACATCTTTGTGAGAATCAAACTCTGGAGCCTTCCACCAGTGGTGCCCAAGGCTTCCTGACTCGAGTTAAACTGATCTGTGAGCAGACAAAAGCAGGATTTGGCCTAAAGCCTGAGTTTACATTGCAGTCTAGGCAATGGGGCCAACAGCCTCACCAAGGCACCAGACAAGGAGGGGAGGGAGGTCCTATTTCACACATCAAGAAGGGGTGGGATGGGGCCCCTGGCAGAATACAGGACTAGAGTAGCCAGCCCCAATGCCACCTGAACAGCCACGTGCCCCACCCCTCAGCGCTCCTTACAGCGTGCAGTGCGGTGCTCCAGCAACAATTTAAAGGGTCTAGGGCTCTAGCTGTTGCTGCCGCAGCAGCCAGAAGTTTTGGGCCCTTTTGTATCGCCAAGACCCATGTCGGTTGTCCTCTTGGCTCCCCTGCATGAGCAGGCCTGAACATCGGCTCAAACTGTGCAGTCCACCACACCTGGGAGAAGTAGTGCACTTCCCACAACTCCAGAATCTCTGCAGTTTCAGCTGCACCACTTTATAGAATACACTTACACTAACTCCACCAATGCACGGGTAGGAGGTGCAGAGTCCTGGATGGAGCTGGGTGAAATTTTGGGGACAAATAGTAAGTTCATTTAAAAAAATGCATTTTGGGGGCACTGTAATTATTCATAAATTGAACAGATGCTTTCAAATGACATTTCAGAATTTTTGTTTTTCAGTTTTTCCTTCAGCAGAAACTGTTTGAAATCAACATTCAAAATGTTTTGTTCAACCTGAACAATGGGGGGAAGGTTGGTTCATCAAAAAACAAACAAAAAATCAATTTTGGTTCAAAATGAATCAGATTTTTCAGTTTCGTCATAAAAACACACACACACATACACGCACACACACCCCAATTGTTTCTCCATCTTCATGCCTGAGATAATCTTCCTTCCCTGTTGCATAAGGGGAGACTTTCCCACATTCCTCAGAGCACAGGGCCACCAATTCTTACTCCTTATGCCACCCTAGCAAAAAGGCAAAAAAGACTTCTCAGGATACTTTTTGTCCTATAATAGTGCCCACAAGCTCCAGTCATAGGTCCAAACCCCATGGAGCTGGGCACTATAAAATAACACTCAACCAGCCCCGTGGCTACCAGTGCATACAAATTAACGCAACATGCCAGTTATCTGGGTGCTGGATAACTGAGCTTTCACTGTACGTCGATGCCCGCTATGTGATTAACGTAGCTGGAGTTGCTTACATTAATTCGAACTTATCCCCTCATGTAGGCCTGGCCTCAAGCTGTTGAGAAAGAAGTCAGGGAGTGTTCCACTGAGGACGCTGTATGTCAGGACAACTTCTTTGAATGGATTCTCCATTCAATCGGAGTATCAGTAGAGTCAGAGCATTAGGCTGGTGTGTTCACAGTGAACTGCACCATTTCACAAAGAGGCACCTGCATTTTATACTAACTAGAGCCTTTTCGGCATGTGTGAGACTCATTTCTAGAGATGAGCTACACTTACCAATCTTGGAGGTCATAGATCATGGAGGCTGGGCCTGCATCGGACAGAATTTAGAAGCGGGACAATGATTCTGTGGTCTGTTGTAGATGGAAGTGGATCTTTGTGACTCGGCAATCTCTGAATGACAGTTGGCCAAAGGGTGCAGAGGAGTTACAGGAATCTCCTGAATCTGGTGTTACTTTCTGGTTAACTAGGAAGTAACGCAAGGTTTCAAATAAAACCCAGTGTCACAGTAGGTCTCCATATCATCATGAACACATGTCAGGAGTTAGGTATATACACACACTGAAAATGTGTTTTTACACCTGTGTCTGGTCATCAGCTAAGGTGAAAAAATAGGTTCTCTGTCAGATAAATATAGAGCCATCTATTTACATGTAAATTGAGTTTGTTTCATTCAGAATGGGCCTCTGAACTGACTCTAAAATGAAGCATTAAGGACTGCAGAAAAAAGAATGAAGAGAAAAGGGGGGCCAGAGAAGAGAGAACTTTGTCTTGAAGGGCATATTAAATGTTTGCTCATGTGTATTTGGGGACAGGGGACAAAGAAGCAGCCTAAACAATGTTCACTGAGGAAGTAAAAGGACAGTGGCTCTGCTTCATGAAAAAATGGTCTCAGGCTGGCATGGCTGAAAATGTTGCAAAGAACTCTGGGTCAGACAAGTTCTTTCCAATAGGAGGTTAGCCTGTCTGTCACGTTTCGTCCCTAGCAAGTGCGATAATTCTGTTTTACAGTAAAACTGCCAAGTTATGTAGATCAGAGTTACAAACAGACCAGTCAGCCAGACACTGCATCTGGAACCACAAGTCAGGCAGCAGCAGAGCCACACCAAAAGAATAAATAAAAAAGCAAATACGATATAAAACTGTGTTATATGAAAAACGGGGAAGTTTTAAACATATTTCACAATGTAAAGAAACTTTGTGCGTGTTTAATTTAAATTAGGTAGTTAAAAGCAGCATTTTCCTCTGCACTGTAAGGTTCCAAAACCTGCTTTAAGTCAATGTCCAGTTGTAAGCTTCTGAACGAAGCACCATAGCAACATTTTGTTCAGCATTACAGTGTTCCCTCTATTTAATTCCATCCATGGGCAGAACACATTTTGTTATGTGCACCAAGGCATGCGTGGATGTGCACGATCAATAGAAACACATGCTGCTGGCTGTGAGCACTCTGCTAATTGGCTGAGTGGCACCTGAATTGCTCAGTTCACAGGGAACACTTGCTACAAATCACTTCCACTCCCCAGGTGTCTGTAACTCCGAGCTGGAAACAAGTGGTACAGAAGCAACCTTCTAATTCACTACTAACTCAGTCTCTTTTCTTTGACAAACTTATTCTGGTTTTCACTAGAAATATATCAAAGTACTGTGTGATCAGCAGACTTCTGTATTAGGGTATAACTTGTGATATAGGGTGTGCTGCTCCTTTGGGAACAGCAGGCATGGTCATTCTGTGAGCATTCAGTCGATAAAGGGTTGGACGCTAAGGAATATTGAGGAATCAGGGATTGACCTGAGCTGTTGCTACCTGCACACAGAGGGTGAGGTCTGCATTAGGGCCTAGAAGAGCATGCAGATGTGTTGTCAGAAACCGGCGACCAGAGGAGCTGATCCACAGCGAGTACAGACAAGAACTTCACACAAAGGGCAGGTGGTCAGTGAGATGCCTCCTAAACCCGGGTACCCCCAGCGATCATCATGACAATTCACCAGGACTATCTGAGTATCAAATAATACTGAGAGATCCAGAAGGACATCAGATTTGTGGGCCAATTGAGTAATGGGAAGGATGATGTCCTTGTAACAGAGAAGTCAAGTTCTATGAAGAGACTCTTCCCATCTGTCAGCATCACCTCAGTTTTGCTTGGATTCAGCTTTAGTCTGGTCTTCAGCCAGGAGATGATTTGGGGTGGGCATTGGGAAAATGGTTAGAAGGTACTGTTTGTGTTTGAAACCACAGGAGAAGTGGAGCTGGAAAGAGAGAAGTAGAGAGCATTGCTCACACTTCATGTCGTGTAATTTTAACAACTCTCCAAGTGGCTTGCAAAAGCAAGGGAATACCACCACAGTAAGGAGCGAGCCTAATGGGTTACTGCAGGTAAGAGCATTGGGGAGGGAAGAAGAGTGACAAGCACATAACCCATTAACTTTGTGGATTAGGTCTGAGTGACAAGATCTGAGTTATTTCAGGTCATCTCCCTCCATTCCTGCACCTTCTTGGCAGTGAGCTAGGGTACTTCTGTGATCAAAGGACCAAATGCTGTACAAAAGCCCAGTAAGATGAATGCTGATGCAACTTGTCTTGTTCACAGACAAAAGGAAGTCACACAGCAGAGCTACAAGTGCTGTCACTGTATTGTATTTTGGCCCAAAGCCTGACTGGGAGGGACCAACAAAACTAACAACTAGCAGGTGATCTGGAGACTTTTACCCCAGTGTCTTCATTAGCTTGCCTAGACAAGTGGGGTTATGGACTAGATGGTACTTTAGACTGGATTCCGTCCCCTTGCCCACTTCCCCCAGAGGAGACAGTAGGCAGGTTGACAAAGAATTCTTCCAATATCCAAGTGCTATCTACAATTAGCTTGCTTTAACTATGGAGCTTCACCCTCCCACCCCACGCCCCAAAGCGACATAGATGGGTCAACCTAACTTTTTGATGTAGACCAGGTCTTTGTCAGGTGCCTAGGTATTCTCTACCCTTTCTTCAGAGTCCTAGGTGGTAGCACCAATTGCCATCTGTTCTTCCACACAAAGCCTTGTTATTTGTGAATTCTTTATTTAGACAAATACAGAGAATGTTGAAGATCTGATTATTTATGTTTTTAAAAAAGCAGTTCTGCTAGGACAGATGAGGCCTGCTGCTCTTATTAAATGGATATCAAATGCTTAGTAAAAGTAAACAAAACCAAATATCCTAGCACTCCCCACACATTGGATCAGAGAGATCAGTATTAAAATTTAACTTGAGCTCTTGAACCATAGGACAGAAGAATCCTCTTATTTCCAGGTTGGTGAGTGCGCATATACATTATTTACACACACACACACACACACACACACACACACACACACTAAGGAACGTTGTTCCATTTTAGAAGGCAGCCTCTTAACAGGAATCAGCGATGATGTAGGTATATGCTGGTCGATATGCAGATCCATCTCATAATGGAAAACCATGATTATTTTGACAAAGCAACCCCACTAAGATAGTAATCCCAAACTGGAATGAATTGATATATAGATTTCAGTCCCTATAAAGATAAATACCTTAATCTAACAGTCTAATGGCCAGGGCTTTCTTTCCGCCAGAACACCACAGAAGGGCCTTCCAGCTCCTTTTTTTTTTCCTGGCACCACCAAGCCACATGTGGCTCTTTAAGGAGCCATTTGCAGCTCCTGACACTGCCATTACCACTCTTTTCTGGATCTGTGCCTGCTGTGCTGAAAGAGGATTCAATTAAATTGAGTGATTTCAGCATGGCAGGGCACTGGGAGCTGTCCTGGCCATGCTCTACATGGGGGGAACTGGAGGGTTGGGGGAAGCTGCGTAGCTGCAGTGAAGAGCGGATGGCCTGGCGAAGGAGCAGTGGAGGGCAGCAGTATGCAGAGCTCCTGGGCTGGGTAAGGTAAGCCACTGAATCCTGGGTTTGGGGTGGGGCACGGTTTGGAGCTGTGGTGGGGCGGGAGTTAAGCCTGGGGGTGCAGGGTGCGGTTTGGGGCAGCAAGAGGTTGAGCCTGGGGGTGGGAAGGCATGGTTGGGGTTGTATTGTGGGAGGGTTAAGCCAGGGGCGGTGGGGTGGTTTGGGGGCAGCAAGAGGCTGACCAAGCCTCAGGCCAGGAGGCAGGGCAGTTTGGGACTGTGGGGAGTTCTGGCACTTTTTTCCCTAAGGAAAAAAAGTACCTGGTAATGGCTATTTTGAAATGTATGTATGATTAATTCATCTTTATAAATATATTTGTTAATATAGTTGGGATTTTAATGTGAGCTGGTTTAATTCCTTTACATGGGAATCATAAGAGAATTAGAAGCAAAACAAGAGCTACATGTTAGGAGACCTTATTTCCATTCAAAAGTTCAAACTTGTCCTAAAAAGGGCTGAATCCATGATGAAAATCCCAGCCATCTGGAAAACTGTAACAGCATCAGTGAACTTTCAAAATGGATCTTCAGATCTGAGCTAGTTACTGGAAATGGGTTAATCCACAAGGCCTGCCAAAGATGTAAGCCATAATGTGTCAAATTCTGCGACCACACAGGGTGCAACGAGAACTGAATTTGCTCCAGACTGCTCTCTCTGGAACACACTGCATGCACATCCTGAAATTGTACAACAAATATTGTTTCCTAAGGGGATTAATTTTTATTACCCCATTGTATTCCTGCTCTTCGCAGTTCCCATCCTACATTATCTGCTGTAGTCCTCAATTACTGACTTTGTCATGCTATGAAATACATTTTAAAAATAATCAAAAATCACTTGATACGTCAGTACTCAAGGAAAGACGAGTATGTGATCTCACTGCTTGTTCAAGATGTACTCTTTTTTCCTGCCCACATTTGAGACGCACATTCCTCCCCATTCCAACAATGTGATCTTATCGCAGATGTTTGGCCAGCAATCTACACTTTCATTTTTATTGTGTGGGTTCTCAGCCTCAGATGCAAACAGTCTGCCAAACATCCTCCCTCAATCCCGTATGATTTCCCCCTCCCACTTCAAACTCCTGCCATGCTGAGAGCTCTAGAGTCACACTGGCTCCAGCCAGCTCCCATTGTTTTCATGTCAAGGGCATGGGAAGGATCCTTTTGCCAGAGCAGCAGTTTAAAAAGAGTAGTCCTTGAAAGCATACTTGATGTCTGCACAATAGCTATCGGTTTCTTCACAAGGCCAGAAATGAGGGACAGTTCCTTGTGGTTTAAAAAAAAGTAAAGATGGGCAAATGGAACTAACTGCTGAGACCAATAGGCACCCCAATTACAAAAGCATATGAAGCACCAAAACGAAAATCATTTCTAGAATGGTATATATTGGAGGAGTGGCCACAACAGATGAAATTACACTGCCAAGTTGGCTGATGCGCTGACTCCTGCAATAGTCAGTACTGGGTGCTTCAGAGAGTGAATATTTGGGAGTAACACAGGGAGGATAATAAATTTAACTAATTATGCAGTGCCAAACACAAGTGAAGAGGAATTTCTCATTCACGTGAGCTTCAGTTTCACTTACTTAGCTTGCTTAACTAGAGGTATCAATACAGGCCACAACACTGTCCAACCTTTTAAAAATAAATCCACACACAGTATTTCCCATTTGTCTAAACCTCCTGGGATGACAAATTCCTAATTCATAGTCAAATTCTGGAAAGGAAGTGTATTCTTTGATTGGCTCTAAATTTATTACACTAGATTCACTCGACATAACCTTGTTTTTTGCATTCTACAACAGGGGAAGAAACAGCAGGAAATGATCATTTTTCTCTCCTTCATACTTTTTTACTTACTGTTCTCCTCCATCGTTTTAAACACCCCAATCCCATCTCCTTTAGCTTTTCTCCTTTTGAGCTCCTCCTCATGTGCATACCCTACCATCCGTCTACAAACAACTATCAGCTCTTTAATTTTTCCTAAAGAGGTGACCAAAATGGGACATAATATTTCAAGCTATCATATACGCTTTCTATTTCTTTACAATGTCACTTTACATTTTCTAGTTTAATTTTTAATGAAGAGAAGTATATTTGTAGTATTGTTAATAGGTGCTATTCACCCCAACATAGGTCTTTCTTGAGCTGAACCCTTGTGACCCCAAGATCTTTTACTTCAAAAACCTTGGAGCCCTTCATGTGTGTTTGGGAAGTTCAGATGATTTTGACAAAGTGAATCCTCTGATACTTTTCAATTAAGTTGAATCTCCATTGTGCTATTCAGTCCAAGATGATGTTTACCTCCAAATTCTCACAGTTTGGCACATATTTTACTGACCAAAATACAAACACAACAATTATGTTAACAACGCACTTCACCAAACACTTGATTTAAAGCTCACCAAGATTAATAGGATTCTTCCTACTGACTTCATGGTTAAGAATCAGATCCCAACTCACATTCTGCTCACTCTTCTAAATCAGTGGCTCTCAGCCTTTCCTGACTACTGTCCCTCCATATTACACTTCACTTAAAATCTACTTGCTTACAAAAATCAGACATAAAAATACAAAAGAGTTATAACACACCATTACCGAAAATGTTTCGATTTTAACATATAATTATAAAATAAATCAATTGGACTATAAATATTGCACTTACATTTCAGTGGATAGTATATAGGTCAGTATAAACCAGTCATTGTAGGAGATTGTAATTTGCACTGACTGCACCGGGACATTTCAGGTAATCTTTTGTAAAATTAGGCAAATATTCTAGATGAGCTGAGGTTCTGCCGGAGGACCTCTACGTATCCTGGGTCCTGGTTGAAAATCACTGCTCTAAATCATTAATCTACTATACAGCTATTCATTTATGAACTTCTCACTGCCTACCCACTGACACACCTACCAACACACTATTAACTTCATTCTACTTTAAGGACCTGCCATAATAATCACTTATTGTATTGTTCTGTAGAGCACACAAGGGTGAGGCATAGCAAATATATGTGGTTCTGAATTTACCGCTTAGCCAAAATGTAATCCATGCCAGGACCTGACCTCTTATCCTGTGATTATTTTCCTTGACCTCTCTTATAAAAGACTTCACCAAAGGTTTCAAAAGTCTATGGCTACATCTACACTACAGAGATCTTTCAAAAGAAGCCCTTCCAGGAGATCTCTTCTGAAAGAGCTTTTCGAAAGAGTGCGTCCAGACACGAAAAAGCCGATCAAAAGAATGATTTACTCTTTCAAAAGAGCGTCCACACAGCCCCGCTCTTTCGAAAGAACAGTACAGGGATCGAAAAATCAGGCCCCATGGGGACTGCTCTTTTGGAAAAAAAGGGCCTGTGGAGTGTCTACACACATTTTCTTTCCCTGAAATGGGAAGGGAAGAGAGATTTCAAAAGGAGTGCCACATTCTTTCAATTTACTTTCGCAAGAATGCTTTTTACGTGTAGACATGCAGCTGGAGCGTTTGAAAGAGCCCCGCTTCTTTTGAAAAATATTTTGAAAGATCTTGCTAGTGTAGACGCAGCCTATATGCATCATGTCTGCTAAGACATCACTATTGAACTGACTTTTTCAAAGCAAGACAGTAGGTTGGAAAGACAATGGACCATCCCTTCAAAAACCACACTAATTTGGCCTTATCTGGTTGCATGAACCAAATGTTGTATGTTCCTCTACTTACAAAGTCAGTAGTCTCAAAGTAAAGCAGAAAATCAACAATCCCTATTAGTGTTCCTCTGATTAGTTTCTGGACCATTTGGAAAGTCATTAATGTGGTGCGTGCCTTCAGAAACTCTTCCTGTTGTTACAGTTATTTCATATGTATTACATGTGGAGGCTGATCCAGAGTACAGTTGGGAGAAAAAAAATCACTGGGCATCTTTCAACTGACCCCATTAGGCTTTAGATCAGACCCATACTGAATACTTAAGTATTTTTTCTGATGCACAATTTATTTACTTCAGAATTCTTGGATGAATACTGGTACCTTATAGACCTGGTGATTTACTGAACTTTGGTTTCTCAAGTGACTTTCTCTTCTTCCTTAAACATCTCAATCTCTGTTAAAGAGACAGACATTAAAAATCATATTTTAAGTGTCAAAATTTCCTTTAGAGAAACAAGGTGAGAGTGACGTGATACCTGTTACTGGATCAGCTGCTCTGGGTGAGAGAGAGAAGCAACCATTCTGCATCTTATCCTCAAAGGAATCCTGAGCAACACTTTCCAACGACTACTTTAGAAGTTTAAATTATTAACTGTGCTAGATACTAAACACCGCACAACATAGACTCAAGAGAGACGATTTATGGATTTGCTTCAATCTATAATCCAACAAAAAGCTCCCCAAATGTTTTTTCCCCCTTTCTTTTCTTTCCCCCTGTGCCTGGAGGGTTGTTAATGGGTCACCTCCCCTTAAATAGTCCCTCCACATAGATGTCTTATGCTGAACAATCTGTTCTTCTTGGTATTTAGCTGTGACACCATTGATGTGTCGAGATGAGCCCCCTCCTTTCCGAAGGGGCATGTTAATAAGGGAGTTTGGAAGATGCTAATGAGGCACTGCCATGAATATGAAGTGCCTCATTAGCATAGCGGCAGCTGCAGCAATTTGAAAGTGCCACTTTCGAATCGCATGACACCTGCGTAGCCAGGGGCGTTTTGAAAGGACCCCTCCCCCCAGTCTTTGAAAGCCACTTCTTCCCAAAATGAATGGGAAGAAGGGTCTTTCAAAGCCCTATGCTCAGAGTGGCTATTCTGATTAGCTTGCAGTTAAACTCTTTTCCTACCTCACCTTAATTCTACATTGTACTTCCTCTCTGTGAAGGGAAACAGGATGGCAGAATGGGGGGTTGCACTTCTTTATATTCTTAATCCAGTCCCTGGCAAGAGTTAGAATAGGCTTGAAGCTGATCTAACTCACGCTCAGCAGGAACAGTTAATTCCACAGTTGGAGCATGTAGTGCTCTAGCCATGATCCTAGCACATGCCATAAACCAAAGGCTGTGACTGGGCAGCACAGAAGTAATCTGCCAGCTCTACCCTATTCAGACCCCATTTCACACAGGTTGCTGCCCAGGGGCTTGTTCTGACAGATTCCCATTCTCTTTATGCCACCAGAATTACATGATGCGGGGTAAAGCCTGTGGGCCTGATTCTCTCTTTCCTGGTGTACAGAACATACCTACCTACAGCTATACCTTTTTCAATGTTCTTCTGTGCGCACCATGCTCCTTTCCTAGCTCAATGAAGATTTAGCCTCTTACCTGCTTCTGAGCCATATATAAGCATGTGTAGGTCTCTGCTTAATCATTCTGTTTTTCCCCCTCCTTCAGCTTCGAGGCACACCTCTTCCTTCTGGCTCCAGTACAGTGCTCTTAAAAGCCTGCATGCTGGTTAGGTTCTTACGGCCTTTGCTTCGCTCATTTGCTTGACATTTTCCTCAATTTTAATATATGCCCCTTTAAAATCTATTGTTGTTTTACTCCCCTTAGAAAAGTTAGCATCTATCATGACGCTCTGTCACCATCATCATTTAATGAGGTAATGCTCACAGGTATCTCAAGCAGCTCCCGTGTTTACCTCTTATGTACTATGATGACCTGAGTCCCTCCATAAAGTAAAAGCTAGCCCCCCCATTATATACCTAGTATCAGTTCTTCCCAGACTTCCTTGGTGCGGTCTCATACCCACCCTCCCCAGATCGGAAAGCGCATTTACATCATACTAATGGATGCTTGGGTCACTGCTCTCCATGTTGTTTCTTTACTCCTAATATGCAAGGGAAGCCGCAGCCGGCATGGAGTTTGACATTTGTTCTTTGCCTCTGGATCTTGTCAACTGCAAGTTATCTAGTCCTGTGCACGGGCAAATGCTTTGAAGATGGTCCCAAGCCCGAATGGTTACATTCGTATGCAGCAGATATACTCAGACAGCCCTCTCTAACAAGAACAAGGCTACGCTTCAATTCTCAGTGCCCACCCAGGTGCAGGAAACAAATAATATTCAGGTCAAACACAGAGCCATCCCCTCCCTCCTAGGCACTACAGGTAGCAAGACTGGTGGTCAGTGATGGACATCTTGCCTCAACGATACGTGGACCATTTTAACTCAAACTTCTTGCTGAGACTGGTTTTGTTCATCACACCAATGAATACAGCTCGTCAGGCCAAGCCACATGGGATACAGAGTGAAAATTGATCTAAAAATCCATGTACTATACTAACTACAGAACTAACAGTATACCTGTCACCACTGTCTTCCCAAGTGTTGGTCTGCTAAAATTTTAAATGGTAAATTCCAAGTGAAGTGAAAGAAAAGACAAAGTAGAGGTTCTACCTGGGGCTGATGTGTACCATAGAACCCTGTACAGC
Source organism: Carettochelys insculpta (assembly GCF_033958435.1). Taxonomy (NCBI): domain Eukaryota; kingdom Metazoa; phylum Chordata; order Testudines; family Carettochelyidae; genus Carettochelys; species Carettochelys insculpta. The sequence continues at coordinate 83,998,659 of NC_134139.1, read as the reverse complement.
TATAAAATTTATATCCACATCCACATCTGTATCCACAAAAATGAGCCATGGATATCTGCACTGACATCCATACATGCAGATACCCTCAGATATAAAGCCGGTATCTGCCGATTTGCAGGGCTCTACTGTTGCACCTAAGAGGGGCTGAGGTGGCACTGCTATACATACTCAACTCTGAACATACAGCTCTGCCAGCTGGCAAAAGTGCAGCTTCAGCTAGGATTCCCTTCTGAAGAGTGTTCTTACCCAGTGCCCTTGGGTATATGCACACTAAGGAGTAGAGATCCCCACTGACAATACTCAAATGGCAAGGTAATACACACCACTCAGGAACACATCCACTAGAACCAAGTAGTTCTGCTGTAAAAAGTCAAGACTGTGCATAACATGAAATAAGTTGCTGATTATTTTTCAAAACATTAAGCTTTGTTGTTCCTATTTTACAGCAGCGTACAAACACCATCCAAACTCATTAACTTCTGTTTTTCCTAAACAACCTTTTCTCCTAAACTTCCTTTTGTGCAGAGACCTTGCATGCCAAGTTTCATTTATTTCCAAAACAAACACTGATTGCTCACAGCCTCTTGAAATCAACCAACATCCAGGCTGCCCCTGAATCATACATTTTACCTTTTTGTAACATTGCTGAGAGCAATGAGAAGAAACAGTTGGAGTGGAAAAGTGCAGCAAAAAAAAAATCTTTAGGCTAACCATTCAACATGACAAATACTACTATTATTTGTTTGTATTACTGTAGCATTTCTGAGCCCCACTCTTGGACCAGAATCATTTTGTGCTGAGCATTGTATAACTGGAGCAAAAAACAGACAGCCTTACCCCCAAAGAGTTCATAATCCAAATAGTAAAATGCAGCCTGAACTCATCTCTGTATGCCTTAATTAGCCACACTGAACATCCACGAGAGGGTGTGTTGATGTACAGATGAAGGTTTGAAGTAGAATTGAACTAAACCCAAAATTCTGGATTCAAACATTGACAAACTTCAGAGGTTTCAAAATCCTAACCCTGATCAGGTTCTGAATTTTGTAAAAAGCCCCTACTAAAACCAGAATTCCAGATTTAAACACGATGTGAGTGAGAGTGTTTGAAGTTCAGATTCATTCTTCAGCTTCAACTCATCTTTTTATTTCATTAGGCTCCAGAGAAGTGGTTCCCAACCTTTTCATTGCTGCAGACCCCAAGTCGCCATCTAAACCATTCACGGACCACCATCAGCGCCGAGTCTAGGTGTTATGTACACTTCCTTAAAGGCAAAAGAAACCCCCCCATAGATTTTGAGGCAGCAGTTAATAACATTATTGGAAGATATTTAATTTAAAAATAATAAATTGTAACTTTGCACTTTATTTAAAACTCATTTTCTATGATCATTTTTATTGATCTTTTATTTTTTTCCACAGACCACCTGCCACGCCCTCATGGACCCCCAGGTGTACACTGACACCAGGTTGGGAACCACTGCTTTAGAGGAATATTTTTGGAAAAGGGATGCCTTGTGCCGCAAACAGACATTCCACCAGCAACAAATGGCCAACAGTGGAAAAAAATAAATCCATCATTTTGAGGGAATTAGATTCAGCAGAGCATGGATAGGAAAACTGTCAGGCGTTGACGCGTTGCTGGCTGAACCATGAACCCTGTTTGTAGCTAGACCGCCACAAAGACTTGACAGACCAAACTGAGCCAAATAGTCAATTCAGATTTTCATGCACGTTCACCGTTTGCATCTCTACCTGCTTCTGCACAGTTACTGCAAATGCTGCTCTGTTCAAGTCTCCAGAAGATATTGCGCATTGGTAGGTCCATTTAGCTTCAGCACAGTGCTCGGTAGGAGACAGCTGAGTGATGAAGTAGCAGAAAAGGGACTGTCATTTTTAAAAAACGTGAGATGGTTTTAACCTGAGTTAGCAGCTTGCTTCAAAGACCAAATACCAGCAGAATACTTTCCCTTTCTGCCCACCTTGTTACACCTCCAGGACCAGCATTGGTTACATATGGAGCCACTACCTCTGAATGTGCTCATCCGCTCCCATTCCCTTGTATCACCCTTTGCATATTCTCTCCCTTATATCCTTTTCTCTGTCATAAAAGGGAAAGGGGAAGCTGTGAGGATTAAACAGGCTACAAAATTCCTACTGCAAGGTGAAAGGCACATCTCCCAGTTACTGGTGAGTTGAGCCTTCTATGCCTTCGTTCTTAGGTTTTGTGAACAGGAGCTTGGCTGGTCATACAGCAGAAACACGGACCACTTACGCCCAGCATAGCCCTTGTGATGCACACCCTGACATGCAGCCAACCTTCCACTGAAAAGACACCATTACGCTATTCACTTGGAGCTACTGTAAGTGCAGAAAAAACACTTAAAAATAGCAATAGTAATAATAACAACACTTTGCACTTGGATGAAACCATGAAAAGAAGGCAGTCTTCAGTGTCCTGTTTCCCTCGTCCTCATGTAGGTCTGTGGAATAGATTCCCTGACAAAGGCAAACCTTCAGTTATCTGATACTACCCAATAGTTCAACCACCAAGAACATTTTCTTATTCTGTTTCGTGGATTACACCTAGAAGGCTCTGCACCTACTCACAAGTTCTTAATCTGCACAAACATATACACCTTCTGACAAACGAAATCCACAGCAAGGAGAAATGCTTCCCAATATCAAACCTTGTCTACTTTGGGGTGTTAACTGCGGGTACAACCATGCATGCACAAAACTCTGGTAAAGGCAACATTCCCCGCAGTCCAGCACCAGTTTGTACTGAGGTACGATAGACCAATTTAAATACCGTTTCCTCTGCTATGTGCCCACACATCCCAGTCTAGACATCTTAAAAGAAACCCATATAAGTCTAATTTTCACGAGCATATTTTTAAAATGCCCCAGTAATACCTTAGGATCCGTCTTAGCAATTAAGAGTGGCTGAATTATGGAATATTTTAAAAACCAAAAGTGGTAAAATGTCTCATTAAATTCTTTTCCATTTTCCATAAGTGACACTAATTGCACTGGCCAAACTACTCTCAAGATTCCATAATAAGAACAAGAACCCCTTCAATGTACCATTTCATAACTCAGTATACAATCGTTCTGCATAGCTGCTTCATGGTAAATTATACGCCAAAAATCAAATCTCACACACATGTTGATGCAACTAGGTTAATTACAATCTGGAATGATACTCTCTCCTATGGCTCAACCACACTGAGTGAGCGTTAATAAATGAGGTCATGCAGTACTAACATGCTAATCCATAACACACAGAATTGATGGCATGAGACAGAGAGAAAGAGAAGGGCCTGCAGCAGAGGGAAAGATATGGACTGGGGAGTGGGTGGGGGTGAAGGGGTGTGGCAGAAGAGGGCTGGAGACTTGTTGGTCAGAAGGAAGAGCTTGGGAAAGGGAAGGAGATACTTTTGGGTTGTGAGGAAAACATATCGCAAGGGTTAAAGATGAACTGTGCAAGGCTGGTATGAGACAGTGTCCATATTTATTGATTTTCTGTAACAAACTAAAAGGCGACAAAACAAGGCCCTGGTAATCATGACCCACTTGGGTGAATAGTCCAATAAAATACATAGCAAAATATTTGAGATTCACCCTCTTAAGCAACACTAGCATGGTCCTCTCTCCTTCATTAAAATCATAACCCAATTCCTGAAAGGATATGACACAAGAACGAAGGCCAAATAATTCAGTCATACCAAGGGAATCCAATTATTCCTCAGGAAACAAGAGGGGCAAGGATATCATTACTATTGTCAGACAAATTAATGCAACAGCGAGGCTAAAATTATGGACAGAGTCAAGGTTTCATTTAAGCAGCATAGCAGGGAGGAAACTGGCTTTATTTATGAATATCTTTAGCCAGGGAAAATTGCTGACTCCCATCTGCCTTCCCACACATGGAAGTGGATCAGTTCATAGAGATCAGCTCCATCTTTAGCAAGTGACAGTGATCTCTCGCTGTCTTGCCTCCTCTTGAAAGACACATCTCCACTGTACAATCTCCACTGCCCCCATCCTCTACAATGCGAAGGAAGGAAAGAAGACAAAGACCTATCCCCAAATAGAGCAGAGCCGGCCAGATGGTTCCCCATGGATCAGACTAGTTAAGCAGGTGGCATCAATCCCTGCCCTGTTGGGGTAGCATGGTTGAATGCTCTTTAAATTTGTGCAGTTTGCAGGAGAAAAATCTCTGAACGCTGACACACTGAGTCCGTTTCTAAAGCAAGAGATCTCCAAAAGGCAAGCAAAACTCAAGGATCCTGTAATTCACTAGTCATTTGCTCCTATGTTTGGGAGTGCCACCTTCACAGAATACACCAAGGAAGTCTGTACAATAGAAGAAGAGAGCTGCAATTACTGTTACTTGGATTACAGTAGTACCACCATGTATGTTAGGTGCTTTCCACACACAGAGGAAGCATGCTCCTTGTTTCAAAAAGCGTTACTGTTAAAAAATCCCAACAGATGAGGTGTGGGAGGAAACAATAAAATACATCATCAAAGCAATCAGGACGTAGACAACCACGTGCCTTGCTAGTCCCATTGTTCCCCTCCAAAACTATTCAAAGCATCCAACTCTCCTCTCCATCATTGTCCATCCATTGATCTATTAGTAACAAATGCATTTCCGACCTATTACCATTCCTAAACCCTTCTAGGTACTATTTAATAGCTTTGATATGTTTGATCACTTGTTTAACTTCTAAATTTCTTTTTTCTCCTTGGGTGGGGGATTTTGTTTGTTTTGCAGGTCACACTCCAGTATTATCATCACTTAAGAAAAGGTGAGTGTCAGGAAAAGTTGAAATTAACTAATCAAACGCTTCTGTTCTTCTACGGTCCCATGAAAAATGGAATCAGATCTCATTTGACCTCCATTTTGGCTTTGCAAAATAACCAGTGCTGCATAACAAAAGCCATCACCTCTCCTTTGCCCATCTACAAGGTTACACAAAAATCTTCATATTATAAGAAACTAGCAGATGTACCTGGCATTACTCAGGGCCTTTTTCTGCTCCCAGCACTACCCTGTGTGACCTTGTGTGTGTGGGGAGTGGTACAGGCCGAGGCCAGCCTCCTCACCTGTCCTAGTGCTGGGTAGAGCCAGAGCTCCTGGCCCCCTGCCTGTCCTCAAGGGTGAAGGGGGCTGGTTTGGGTCAAGGTACCTGCCCAACCCCTGCTTGTCCCATGTTCGGGAGCTGGGTCAGGCCACAGTTCCCAGCGTCATCACCTGTCCCTGGGTTAGGGGGCTGGACTGGGCTGCAGCTCCCAGCACCTTGACCTGTCCTGAGGGGAGAGGGTTGCACTGGGTCAGGCTCTCTCTCCTGGCCCCTATGATGGGCCTGGGCTGAGCTTCAGAGATGCTGGGCTGTGGTGCTGGGGCTGGCTTCACCCTGAAATCCAGGGTGGGCGCAGGAGGAATGGAGAGGTCACAGGCTGCAGATATCTCCTGACCACAGTTTAAAGTCAGGGGACAGGGGAGTCAGGGTTCCTGGCCCTGGTGTCTAGATGGGGTGGTGGAGAGCCCTGTTTCCATGTGGTCAGTGGTGAGTCTGATATATGTCGCCCCTCCCCTCAATGTTCTGGAAGACTGTGGGATATTAGTCACTTCCCACTTTCCAGGCACAAGCAGAATCTGACTTCAGTTAAAGTTAGGTAAGAGGAAGTTGCCTATCAAATTTTAAGAGGAGAGGTTTAAGAGGAGTTCTTGAACAACCACAGCTCAGACAGACACTCTCTAAAACACATTATATAAATATTTCTGGGAAAAGCAAATGCAGCCCTGAGAGATATTGGTTGCAAACGTTGATAGAGAGTGTCCATTGTTATAGTTTCTAGGCACACTTGTGTCTGTGGCTACCCCAAAACTTTGAAATGGCCATCCAAATGGCCATTTCGAAGTTTACTAATGAAGCACTGAAATACATATTCAGTGCCTCATTAGAATTCCAGTGGCCGCAGCACTTCGAAGTCCCCTTACTCCGTGGGGTCCTTTCGAAAAGGACCCTCATCTGGATAAGCTGTGTGGCAGCGAGCCGCAGCAATTTTGAAGGGCCACAGCCGCCGAATATGTATTTTGGCGCGTCATTAGTAAACTTCAAAATGGCCATTTGCATGGCCATTTTGAAGTTTTGGGATAGTGTAGACATGGCCTGTGTGTTTTATAAATTTTACTGTAAGATAAACAAACTGCATTTCAAAATAGCACTTATCTATTTTGAAATACAGCCTCTACATTCATACAGCCTCTTTCAAAATAGAGTCATTGGACACAGTATGGTTTATTTCAAAACAGATACCATTCCCCGTCTTAACAGTACCCATTTCAAAATAGCTATTTCGCGCAAGGTGCTATTTCTTGTGGAATGAGGTTTACCTATTTTGATGTAAGATGAACACTTGTTTCAAATGTATTTCAAAATAGCGGTTGCATTATGTTTACTCTAGCATAGTTATTTTGCGTACACCTACCCTTAGACAGCAGATACAAGGATCAGCTGAAGTAACCTGGCACTTGTACCATTTTGCTGTCCTCCAAAAGCAATCTAAACCAGAGAGACACCAGCCCGATTTATTTAATCTGCAAACATCTCTTGCACCAGCATAGTCCATGGAGATTTCCTCTTGTTCATCATAACAACAGGAGCAGATCCTAATTCATCTGTGCATTTGGCTTCTTGAAAGGACAGCCATGGTGTTCAGTCTCACAGCATGAAGGAGAACTGCACTATACAAATGCATCAATAATTTAATAAACTGAAATTATTTTTAATCCACACAGAATTCGCATGGACAAAAATAGAATCAGATTAATTAGGTCTGACTGGTTTATAATAGTTTCCCCAGTAGTAGACCAAGACAGAATCAAAAAGGGACTGCTCTGCATTTACACAGTGTCATCAGATGACCATGTCTCCTTCCCAAGTTTCAAAGAAACACTGCAGTGGTTAGTCATAGTTTGAGTGTTAAAATAAATAGCCAGTGCCAGATGGCATCTAACCCACGTACACAGATCAAGCGAGTACGAAAGGGAAGTACTCCTTAAAGGACATTGCCTCCTTTGTCTTCCCTGATTCACTTGTGGTATGCGTATACTGCTCACTGGAGCTGCCCCTTGGTAAGTAAGCCATTCTAAACAGGGCATAAGCATGGCTTTTACAATAGCATAACATGTATTTTCAAACCATTTTAGAAGCATCTGAGACCACTTTGGTGGCTGCAGAGCTCTGGTACGTTTAAGTGGTAGACATTCAAATAGTTAATATATTATTTTGCAGCTTCCCTGTGAGCACACTCTGATGAATATATCACTGTGGCATGTAGCTGCCAAAATACTCTACCCCCTGCACTCTCTTGCGTGTTTAATCCTTATGACTTCACTGGATAAGTAAAGGTTGTGTTCATAGAACATACTTTATACAGTCATTCATCTCAAATTTTCTGCCCCTCCCCACCAGAGTCCTTACATTTTAGCTACAGCCTTTCAAGTTCTAGCAGTATTACTTGGGATTTCTTACGTACTTCTAGGAATAGCTAGTGAGCTACCTGCAGGAAAGTCATTGACTAAGAAGCCTGACATCACCACACTGACAGTTTGCAAAAACAGCTGTCAGGCCCCCACCCCCACCATGCAGAGGAACATAAGTATATGATTTATTCCAAACCCCTTGGGCTAGACCCTGGACGTAACCACAGCCGTTCGGAGCCAGTCAGCAAGGACAAAACCACCACAAAAAAATCAATTTATCTGGCTGTATAAGGATGCTCCCAGCATAAAAGGGAATCACTGGCTGATGCAGACCGGGTATAGCTGGCTCTCCATTATTCTATCATGGTTCCTCCATCACAGGAAATACAGTGGGGAGAAAGGAGACAATGCTAAAAAAAGACTCTTCTATTCCAGGATGCTGCCAAGGATCAGAGTATCCCACTGGGGGATACTCTAGCTGGACACAAATTTGAGTAGCCCAAAAGCTGCTGTAATGTGAAATGGGAGCCAAATCGGCTTCCAGTGAGGATGAAGAAGACATGCTCAGGTCTGATGCCCAGACAGACCCGAGGACCTGGCCCACTGTTTTCAGGTTCATAGTCTTATGATGACTGTTTTGTACATAGCTTCTAACAACAAGGTTTAGACACAAAGCAGAACAAAATGGAGCCAAATATATTATTTAATGGGGCTATTACCGTCTCTCAGTAATCAACCTTGCCTCTGCTAAATTCTACCCCCACACAGCCTTTTTTGTCTTGCTGTTTTACTGGAATTAGTGCACACACTAATTTTCCATTCATTTCTTCGCCATCATCCTTTCCAACTGTTTATGATTATCACCTTCTTACTCTAATCTTCCTGCCCAAGGACACTCTTGTAAAGAAGATGCAATTTACAGCGGGAGGTTGTTTTCCGAAATCTTAAAGCTAACAGTCACTTTAAAAAAAAATGGAGAAAGGTTAAAAAATATAGGCATGGCGAGCAGAAAGAACAAAAGCTCAGGGGGCTCTAGCGCATTAAAAAACCCAATAGCAGCAGTCTAATCGTTGCTAAAGGTTGATTCACGTAAAAGGTGATGCATCAAATAAATATAATTTCTGCAGTTACGCCAAGGGCTCAATCTACACGTATGCTCTCTTGCACAGTCAAAGCCTGGAACGCAAAGTAAGGTTGAGTCAGACCATTAAAAAGGGCTGTTCCCTTCACTGTATGCAAAACAAAAGAAGCCAAGAAAAGAATATACCCTTTTAAAACCTTGGCAAAGGCAAACTGGGTACACTAAGTCCTTGTGTAGACTACCGAGATTTGTCAACAAGTCAATCTTCATCGGCAAAACAGTGGCGGTGTACCCACTACAGTGTTCCTTCTGCTGAGGAAACTGTTCTGCTTTGCCAAAATAAAATAAAGTAAAATAAAACCACTGATGAGTGGAGTGGAGCTATTTGTAGCAAAAGTTAAATCAAAGTGTCAGGGTCGACACTGTGCTTGATGTTGTCCCTGTAATGGCCTCCACAAGGTGTCCCACAATGCCCATCCTGACTGGTTTGCTCAACAGTTCTAACTCACTACTCTGCACTCAGATACAAAGGCACAGCCCCACCTCCTGCAAAGGCCTGGGAATTTCTGGAATTCCATTTCCTGTTTGCTCAGCTCAGAGAGGTCATACCGCACCTCCTCTGCTGACCATGGGGGCTCCATGCAACAAATGCTCTCCATTATAGAGCATACCAAATTTGTTGGCTCTGTTGGCACCATGGGGAAAGATGAGTGTGCAATCCCAGCTCCATTCAAGGCATAGGAACTTCAATACCCACGGTCAGATTTATCACGGCATGGGAAAGGGCTGGAACGGGACGTGCACCAGTGCCCTGCGAAGATCAAGTCTCTGAGGCAGGTGTACGCTGGGCAGTGGGTGAATTTAGGACTAGGGAAGGGAAGCCCCCAGCATCTTCCTTTCTCACCAGGGCCCCTGGTGAATTCATGCCCCGCAGGGGCAGGCCCCCAGCCCACTTGTCGACCCCTCAGCAGGTGGCACGTGGTTCGTGGCACCAGCCTCCCCATCTGTGCAGCATGGGAAGGGAGGGAGGGTGGGCAGTGCACTTCCCCAGAGGAAGGGGATAGTGTGATTTCCCAGTGTGGGTGTGACTGAAGTCCAGGCAGTCCCCAAAGACTGGGCAGGAGCTGTGAAGGGGAAGGCTGGGGGCAAAGTCTGTGTGGAGCCAGCCTGACACTCGGGGAAGCACTACCTTCCCTTCCTCCAAAGCACACAGGCCATGAGCATATCAGAAAGCAAGGGAACCAAACCTTCCCTCAGCTGAGGGCATGGCCATTTCTATAAGCAGCTGAATGCTATCCTTGCCAGTAACAACAAGAAGTCCTGTGGCACCTCATAGATGAACAGATATTTTGGAGCATAAGCTTTTGTGGGAAAATACCTGCTTTGTCAGATGCATGGAGGGATGGGTTCAGAAGAGGATTTAAAGAGGGAGTCTCAGTCAAGGGGAGGGCCAGAGTTGACAAGGTCTATTCAGTCATGGAGGATGTGGCCCATTATCAGCAGTTAATGTGCGGTTGTGAACATCAAGAGAGGAGAAATCAGGTCAGTTCAGGTAGGGGGAATGCGGCACATTATCAGTAGCTAATGTGGAGGTGTGAACATCAAGAGCAGAGAAACTGCTTTAGAAATAGGCCAACCACTCCCAATCTCTGTTCAATCCTTGGACTTTGTCCTAACACACAACTATTTCAGATTTGAGGACAATTTATACCTTCAAATCAGTGGCACTGCTATGGGCACCCACGTGGTTCCACAGAATGCCAACATTTTTATGGCTGACCTGGAACGACGCTTCCTCAGCTCTTGTCCCCTAGTGCCCCTCCTCTACTTGTGCTACATTGATGACATCTTCATCATCTGGACCCATGGGAAAGAGGGTCTTGAAGAGTTTCACCATGATTTCAACAGTTTCCACTCAACCATCAGCCTTAGCCTGGACCAGTCCACATAAGAGATCCACTTCCTGGACACTACTGTGCAAATAAGTGATGGTCACATAAATACCACCCTATACCAGAAACCCACTGACCGCTATGCTTACCTACATGCCTCCAGCTTCCATCCAGGGCACACTACATGAGCCATTGTATACAGCCAGGCACTAAGGTACAATTGCATTTGCTCCAATCCCTCAGACAGAGACAAACATCTACAAGACCTTTACCAAGCTTTCCTCAAACTACAATACCCACCTAAGGAAGCGAAGAAACAGATTGACAGAGCCAGACAGGTACCCAGAAGCCACCTGCTTCAAGACAGGCCCAACAAGGAAAACAAGAGGACACCACAGGCCATCACGTACAGCCCCCAGCTAAAGCATCTCCAGCGCATCATCAGTGATCTACAACCCATCCTGGACAACGATCCTTCAGGCTCACAGACCTTGGGAGGCAGGCCTGTCCTCACCTTCAGACAGCCTGCCAACCTTAAACAAATCCTCACCAATAACTATGAACCACAACACAGTAACTCTAAACCTGGAACCAATCCTTGCAACAAACCTCGCTGCCAAATCTGCTCACATATTTTCACCAGTAATATCATCACAGGACCTAACATCAACCACACCATCAGGGGCTCTTTCACCTGCATATCTACTAATATACTATATGCCATCATGTGCCAGCAATACCCCTCTGCAATTTACATTGGCCAAACTGGACAGTCTCTGCATAAAAGAACAAATGGACATAAATCAGACATCAGGAACAGTAACATACAAAAACTTGTAGGAGAACACTTCATGCTCCCTGGACACTCAGTAACAGATTTACAAAGTAGCAGTCCTACAAACAAAAAAACATTCAAAAATAAACTGCAAAGAGAAATTTCAGACCTGAAATTTCAGAGTTGCAAACTTGACTCCATCAACCAAGGACTGAACAGATACTGGGAGTGGTTGGCCCATTACAAAAGCAGTTTCTCCCCTCTTGATGTTCACATCTCCACATTAGCTACTGAGAAACAGTATAGTTAGGCACCTAAAAAAAGAGTAGTCCAATATGCAATGACACTAAGCTCTTGCAGCTTTTATTATACAGGTTGAACCTCTCTAACCTAGAACTGGCTTATCTGGCAACACCTGTAATCCAGCATGATTTGAGTTAGCTGGATACCCATTTATCATGGGTGTGGCCAACTTTCCTGTGGTTCCATACAGTTTGTTTCCAGCCACGAGTCCTGGCTCTCAGTGTTCTGTATTTTTATTTAGCTCTAATTTACCCCAAAGGTCTTCTAAGAGCCCAGTAAGCAGTGGAAGTGTTGGTAATGTGCTAGATAATATTGACCTCCTTTAGTCCAGCAAATTCTGTAATTTGGCACCGGTCAGGTCTCGAGGGTGCTGAACTTGAGAGGTTCAACCTGTACCTGTATACAGCACCTCAGCAGGAAGGGAAAGCAGAGGAGACTAAGTATTTCAGGAGACCAAATGTGACATTAAATCTATAATTTTGGCCTACTACCTGGCATTTCACACTAGCACTTCATCAGCACTCAAAATGCATTCCCAAGTGATAAATTTAATTATCCCCGTTTTATATAGAGGGGAACTTGAAAAGCAGATTACTCTAATAGAATCAATCTAGCACTGACTGTTGCCCTATACTTCAGCCTCTTAATTTTCAGTTTAAAACCATTTTTACTGAAGAATTCTTGGGGTTTACAAAAAGCATTATTAAACTTCCTGATTTTCACTTTTTTTTTCCCTTTTGTATCATTCCAATACACAGGGATGGGAAGTAGCAACTGCACTCCCAGTTGTTGGGCATCCCAACCCCATGCCTCTGCCATCCAGGATCCTGGCCACTGACCCCCCACCACACTCATACCTCCTACTCAGCCCTGCTGCCAGCCCCTGGTCTCGGTCCCATCCCCTTGCTCAGCTCCGCTCTGCCCTGCTAGGCTGCTGGCTCCCCACATGCCCTGTTCAGCCCTTGGGTCCTGGCCAGCGGCCAGTCCCATATTTGGGGTGTATTAACCAAGACAATGAGATACTTTCTAGCAGTGTTTTGATATTCTGCAGTTTTGGTTGGTTCATTGATAGGTTGCTTTGAAACCCATGGGTTGGCTATTTTACAACTAACTAATTTCCATCTAGTTGTCTGAAATTTTCTGATTTGCCGCCTGCTTTTTGTGGTTATGAAAATGATCAGTTGGGAAAATACTGTTTACAGAATGGAGGAGGAAACCATAGGGAGAGTAACAGCATGCAAGATGGGGAACGATTTGACAGAAGACTGCTTTGGCTACGATAGCTCTTTTACAGTGAAAAATTAAGTGCTCTTCTGACTCCTTTTCATAAATCTTGCTCCTGGAACTGGCTCAATGTTATAAGACCCTACTGATATCAATAGCATTTTAGACAGTACAGGAGTGTGTTCCCACAGAGACAACAGCAGGATGGGTCCCCATTACCGTGTCCATACCTATATACAGGGTGCCAATTTAGGTTCATTCCACTTGTTTGATCTAAACTAACTCTGTGAAGTTACTCCAGATGTACCCCTTTATATGTGAAAGCAGAATTGGGTCCTTCCCAAGTTATTAGTAAAGCTTTGGGCAGGAACACAATAAGAAGTGAACTGCCTCCTTAACCCACTCTGTGGGCAGTCAGAGGACAAAAGCTAAGCATCCTTAAATGCCTGCCTGTATCCCCAGTCTTCCCCAGACTCTGCCCTCGCCATTTCCTTCCTCTTCTCTAATTGTTCCCAGTTGATAGGTCACTTGCTCTCATTAGCCTGCTAGCGTTAGGCCTAATCAAGCCATTGTGCACCCATCCCCCAAATTAAATCTGCTCTGGAAGGGAACAGTTAGTAACTTAGCTATCACAGTGCTGGGGCTGTGCTAGGTTCCTAGTGCTTGCCACCTACTCCAGTAAGTATTTTTTTCCATACAGGCTGCATTCATAACAATAAAGCTCAGCTCAAAGGGCCATCTGAATGCTTCTGCACAGGAAACCAGGTAGGGAGGTTGGCTGGGAATCCAACTGTGGCATTTACCAGGCTTTGCAAATTAACGTCAATGCATCATGCAATTGTTTTTTCAACCTTGTCAGGTTTCTCTGAACTCTGCAATTGTTCTCTAGCAATGTGGAAAACACTTCCTGCAATTTGTTAGGAAGTTTGGATTTTATATAACCCAGGAAATAAAGTCATCAGGCATGTAGACAGACTGTAATGATTCAGTCCCCTGGCTCCTGAGAGCAGAAGACATGCTGGATCCATAAAAAATATTCACAAATAATGACAAATTAATTGGAAGAAAAAATATGCGTAACAGTTTCTCAACTCCATCTGGAAAGTTGTCTGGAACTCCTAGATACTCTGAGCCATTTATTTTATTCTGGAGCTGCAAGCTTATACACTATGTGTCATTTCAGCTCAAAACAATACTGATTTTTTTCCATGATACCAAGAGAGTGGAAAGAAAACCCGGGTGTCTGTTCTTTATTTGTCCTTCTGGCAAATGCTGATTTTCTATTCTGCATTTCTACTTGGTCTGAAATAAAGATGACTTTTTAATGTACTTCTCTGCTTGTGTATCACCACCAACAACCATTTAATCACAGTTCAAGGAAAAAGTAATACAGGTTGAAACTCTCTAGTCCAGCACCCTCGGGACCTGACCAGTGCTGAATGAGAGAATCTGCCAAGTCACAGGAAGTCAATATTGTCTAGCACATTACTAACACTTCCGCTGCTTACTGGGCTCTTAGAAGACATTTCGGGGTAAATTACAGCTAAATAAACAGCACAGAACACTGAGAGCCAGGACTGGTGACTGTAAACAAAAACTTTATGGAACCATGGGAAACTTGGCTACACCCCTGATAAGCAGTCATCCGGCTAACTAAAATCATGCTGGATTACGAATGTTGATGGACAAGTGTGTGCTGGACTACCTGTGCCTACTACCTGGTGCAGAACAGCAGGGGGAGTGTAACAATATTAAAGCCCTTCTTCAGAGGGCTTTCTGGGTGATGGAGGTAGAGTTTTATTAAGCTATCTGGAATTTGGAGGACTTTCCAACTAGAGTGTAAAACCAAACTACAGCTCTCTCCTGGACACAATGCCACAGCTTTAAGAAGTACATGTACAGTAGATCCCACTCAGTGGGACAGAAGGGGCTGCTACCTAACATTCTCCGAAAGAGCTCACGGGCTCAAAATAGCTCCAATGCTGGTTCAAAGCACGCTGGATTTTGAACCATGGTGAACAATTGTGCGGCTCCCATTTGTTTCACCAGGCCTCAGAGGCAAATCTGGGAAGGCAGAGATGCTGTCTGATATGTAGGATTATTATTTTATATTAAGCTGTATGGCTCTGAATTGGCCTCAATAGTACAACATTTTGGAGATTTAAAGAATGGACATGGGGCGTAGATCCTGCATGGGTAGGGGAGGGTGCTTTTTAGTGCTGCAACTCAAAATAAATTTGACAATTTCCAAAATACAGTCACACATTGGCTACACGTGGCAGCATAATTTTAAGAGGTGATCTGGGTCAAATAAAAACTGGTTCTACCCTTCATGCTCTTGTACGATCTGTGACAAAGCACTCAGTTTCTTTGTTTCCTGTGGGTTTTTTAAAGCATCTTCTTGCTTTGTGCATTAGACACACCAGGTCCTGCGTGCTCTCTTTTTCCTGAAAGACCATTACAAACTGAGAAGTACTTGTTTTCCTGGAAACTAATATTTCCTGTCTTATAGATCCACTGAACCATGCAATGTCCTAGTGCTGAAGGTCTAATGCACATTGTTCCTTCTAGCCAGCCCTTCACCTCCATAGAAATGTGGAACCTGACCTCAGTCTAGCCATCCCTCTAGGTACTGTAAGTATGTCACACAGGAAACAAAGCAGCTTAGAAGCACAGAAACATTCGGTCCAATGGCCACGGGTGGGAAAAAAAAAACAAATAGGTGCAAAAAGATGGTCATTATCCCATGCTACAAATCAAGGAGAGTCCTTCCCAGCCCAATACCCTACAAAACAGTGCAAAAGCAATTCATCTATGGGGAAGTTAAACAGTACTCCACATTTAATGAGGAAAATGCTTAATAGAACTAACATCAGAGCTTTCGGGTTTCCTCAAGTTGTTTGGTTCAGACAAACTTGGATTCCTAGACGGTACCAGAGAAGAGGGCTTTTTGCTTTGCTTGCTAGCAGGCCTGTCTCAGATTGCCCCCCTCAGGGCCCTGGGGAAGGTATCAAGAGGGATCTTGGAGGTACCCATTTTGAGATATGAGCTCACCTACCTCTTTCTGGAGGATTTATCTGGAAGGGGAACTCCCTTTTTACAGGACTTTACCTGTGAAGGCATCTCAGTAGCCACTGAGGTTCTGGGAGGAGCGGGGAGAAGATCAGACCCCTCAGCTCTGCAGGAGAACTCCCTGAGGAAAGGTTCCAATCTCATCTCCCTTTCCTTACAAGGCCCGCTCTTAGACCTGCTGAAGACTGTGTCATTCCCCATGTTTGAGAATCTCAGCGAGACTAGGGATAGCTTTTAGTTTTTTGGGTTTTTTTTGGGGGGGGGGGGGGGGGAGGGCGCAAAATTATTGCGCAAATGGTAGTGTTTTATGCCTGGAGCTTTGGCATGCCTCAGCGTAAGGCCAGTGGGAAGACCATTACTCCCCAAAAAGAAGGAAAGATGGGGCAGCTGAGGGTCTCTAACACAGAAACTGGGCCAGGGCAGGAGGGGCACTAAGTAAGAGGGGAAAAAACCAAAAGAATAAAATAAAAGCGAAGGGAATAATACATGACATAGCTTCTAGAAGAGGAGGATATGCAGTTGTGCCATCTTGAGCCTCAGGTGGCTGACAAAGTGGAGTGGCAGTAGGTCAGACAGTGCCAAAACAGAGCGCCATTCCAAATGTCTCCATACCATCCCTTTTCTTTAAGGTTTATTGAGAAGCAATCCTATTCCAAGTTTATCCTATTTTTCTGGCTCACCTTGGTTAACTTTCTTTCAACATTCACTCAGTTAAGTCATTTTTGAGGCCTGTACTTGATTTGGTGATTCTGTCTCTTCTCTGTTTGGTGTTATGAGAAGCAATCCCATTCTAGAGACATCCCATTTTCCTGGAATGGCCAAACCCTTATGTTGCTTTATGGTATGATAAAAGGAAGCTGTATACCAAATTTGGTCATCCTAGTTCTTGCTGTTTAGGGTGAGTTCTTGATCAAAACAGACAGATAAAAATCACTGCTACATATAGTACATTAATAAATGGTTATTGATAACTGGTAATTATACTCCCAATATTTACTGCACTTATCACATTTTATTTTCATTGGCATTTGAGTCTGTCATTTTTATTAGCAGCCTGGTTTGGAGCCAATCAAGTCAAACAACAAAACTCATCTTCAAAGGGAGTACAACTGGAGCAAATATATTTTTATTTCAAAAACTGAAACAACATTCTGGAGAAAAAATACCTTACGGATGGGACAACTCCTGGAAATAAAACAAACTACTGTTGTCCTTTTATTACCCGGCATATTGAAATTTGTTAGTTTCAAAGCACAGCATCAATTTTATTTAGATACGAACACACACACACACACACACACACACACACACACAATCCCTTTCCTGAGTTCTTCCCACCTAAAAATCAAATTCAGTGCTTCAGATGGGTGAAAAGGCAAGTCATAAGTAAATCCTCAGAGAGAAGTAAAAGGACTTAATACCAGGCTATTATTAAACGCTATTTGACATATTAAAAAAATCACAAGCATGCCTGTCAAAAAAATTACCATGCTCAAATAAATTGCAAGGCAAACTGTCAGTCACGACATATGAACAGGTTAGGAAGAGACATGATGGAAAATAAAGAGTTACAATACCAGTGAAAAGTCAGCATTGTAACAAGAAACAAATCACTGTCCTGTTGTAACTTCCTTGTCCCAACTAATCCTGGTCACCTGCCACCTTTATAGGTTGGCCATCTCTAGTTGTTGGCTTGGTAAAAGTAAAGAACATAAACATGTTCCAGTGAAAAAGCTCACTCTAAATAACACTCAGTCTTTTGCTTAAATATCCGTGCAAACTCTTATCTACACAGTGTGCTAACTTATAACTCAGTGCTTTGCAAATTGCTTTTGGGATTCTTTTGGTGGCTTATAAAACCAATGACCATTCCACATCATTGTAATGTCTTATAACAGTGCCTTGAACAATGGGACACAGAGAGAATTTAGTTTAAATGTATCACTTTCCAATATAAAAAGCAACCTTACTTCTGATATTTGTCCCTGACCAATGAAGAGCACAATAGATCTAAGGCCAAAAGAAAATAAAATCCCCCACACAGTGCTACACCATGGTTTCAAAGTTAAACACTCAAAAGTCAGAAAATGGGAAAGTCAACGGTGAATGGTGATGTAACCTTATCTCTGCCATTTGTGCATTCTCATTATGCTAATGGCTGGAATCATGTATCATTACCACACCAACAAATTAACTGCAACAGCCTCTGATATATATGCATATGAAAGAGAATTGCACAGAATTGAAGACCATATCATAAGGCATATGGGGAGAAGGGTAGAGCTAATGAGATTAAGAAGTGAAGGTGAACATTTAGCATATTTAGTATTTTCCCCGATTTCATTTACAGAAATCTCCGAAGATACGTGAGGGTTGCGTTCCATGCAACCCTTGCATACCCCAAAATTCCCGTAAGTTGGGGGCTTGGGTGGTGTGTTGGGGTGTGGGAGGGGACAGGAAGGGTCAAGCCTGGGTTGGGTTAGGGCTGCGGAGTTGAACCAGGTTCATGGGGGTTGGAGCCAGGGCAGAGGGGGCAGAGGCTGGAGGCCCCCACCCCTGGGGGCACTCAGGGGAAGAATTGGCTGCTGCCAGCTCTGCTCTCCTTTGACAGGGGAATCTCCACACCCCCAGTACCTCAGCTGCTGCCTGGGGCTGGAGCTTCCGGGGTCCCCCTCCAATCACACTAATGTGAGATAATCTTGAGGATTTACTGTATATGCATGACTCGGGGGTCAGCTGCGTAAGAGTGGGGTTGAGTACTCTGAGACCTTACTGTGCTGGACATAGTGGAAGGAAGGAGAAAGAAACCCAAAGGGTCCACTGGTGCTTGAACAAGCAATGCACCTGGGGGGCTTACAGGGATTTCCGTTACACGCAAGGTTTAGTTTACCTCAATGGTTCTCTACATCTGCACTAGAAAATGTTTCAAGGGTCCCAGTTGCATATCAAGGGCATTCAGCCAACTTGTGCCGATCACCACATTGTCAAAACAGAGCACTTGAAGATTTTACAGACATGAGTCACTAACAGAGTGACTAGTGTCTGTTAGCACAGCAGACTTAGTGTGCATTTCTATACAACCATCTAGGAAGAAACAGGTAACTCTTCAATTTAAAATAACGATGAAAGGTGGAAAATACTCTAGTTTCACTCTGCCCAGTCCTCTAAAACCTTGGTGCTCTCCTCCCACTCCCAGACAACACTGAGCTAGGATGATCTTAAACTGGAAAAATCTCCAAGTCTTAATTTGTCTGAAGCAGCTTTAACCCACCTGTCATGGGGCCCGGCCCTCTGAGGGTCAGGTATGTGGCTTCCCTGTGACAAGGCACTCATTAATTGGTAAGGACCACCTGGGCATTGTTAAGGGTTATGAGGGCTCGGAACACAGATAAGGCACTTGCTCCTTAGGACAGCTGGACAGAAAATGACTCCCAGTGGTGGCTCCTTGGAGAGCCCTGGCTCCCAGAGAGACGAACAGCCTTCCCCCCACAGAATACAAAGAAAGCAAGCATCAGCAGAGAGAGACAACAAAGCTGTCAAGGAAAAGGGGGTCTGGGAGATTCTGGGTGATTACAGAACTCCAGGCTATGGAGACGCTTGGAGAACTGCAGCAGAAGGCAGCTTATTTACATACGACTGCTAGCAACCGATTAAATAAATCAGCCCCCTGAAGGAGGAACTGTTCACTACACTCAGTCATTCAACTTATTGAAAGCGCAGTAGAGGAAACTGAGGCAGGAATACACCTACCATTCCTGGGTGGGGCACTCCAGAGGTGAGTGCCTGCCCCTGGACCATCTGAAAGACAAAAGCTGGTTTGCTTAAGACAGAAGAGCTAGTGAAGTCAGCAGAAGCATTGACATGAAAAGCACAACTGTGACTTGGCCTAAGAATTTGGAGTTGGGGTTAAACTCCATACTTTAAGACCTCAGATCAACAGCTGAAACTTCAAAAAAGAAAACCAACAAATCACGGCAGCAAGGGAAGACAATAGAACAACTGCAGTTTAATCGGTCTTGCAAAGCGGGCACTTCTTCAGTTCCACATCTGTATTGTGCGCGTCTCCCAAGGAAAAGGCCACCACCCTATTCAACATGCTCAGGTTTTCAGAACACACCTATTTTTTTCTCTTTCTTTTCAACCAAGCAAAACCTTTAGTCTAGAAAGCAGAGCAACAAGGGCACACACAGAGGACCCAGTTCCACGCATGCGCCTAAAAGAAAGCCTGTGGCAGATAGAAGCTATTGGTACAGCACTGCCAGAAAACAGCTGGGTAACATCCCAATCTGGGTAACATCTCACCCATTTCAAAGGGATATGGCAACTAACATTGAGAATCCAGCCAAGCTGGACCCCTCCCCCTAGCAGTCTAACAGGTAGCCCCATGAGACATGACATGTATTTCCTCCAACATATGCTTGATCTTTGTGATGGAAAGAACATGCAGGGTATTGGACTCCAAGGCAAGGTCTAACCACGTACTGTACTGAGGTTGTGATCAGCAAAGTACTTAAATATGTGAGTAGATAAAAATGTGTCAATGTCTAAATGCTTTGCTGAATCAGGTCCCCACAGTGACAGAGGCTCAGCTCTTAACCCAATGCACACATAAAATAGCTGAGGTGGCTTTTGTACCTCATGCTTTAACAAGCTGGGCACTGAAGAGCAATTCTTCGCAGAGTGGACTTTCTTCCCTGCAGCCTACTTGTGAGCAGGCTGCAGACCCATCTGGTAGAGAAACTTGGGTTTCCCTGACATTTGGAGCAACAAATTCATTGTCACACCATTAACTTGCTTTTGTTTTTTTATCCTGCATAAGCCTCAACCTAGCTATGGTGACCTCTGAGGCAATTAGCGTGCTGCATGCTGACAGTGGGCTTGACATGGTGTTGCTAGAATAGTCTTCTGTTCCCTACTAAGGCAGAATCTTCTGAACCCCAAATAAAATGGCCCATCTTATACAGAATGTCAGAATAGATTACAATGGTATCTTCTGGTCTTAAAAATAACTCTGTGAATCCAGTTAAGTGTCCTGTTGCAGATCAAGGGCTACAATATTTCATTGGCTGTACTTCCACTGCTGCACTATGCTTGTACCTGCAACTGAACATGGGGTTAGCAGCCAGAGAGACTGTCGGACCTTCCTACGTTCTCCATTTGCCCTGCCTCTCTGCTTCCAGGTGGAGCTCTGTAATGCTGAGGGCTGTCTAAGAGAATGTGCAACTGACTTAAACATTCCCAAAAGAAAAATAATTTTAAAATGGAGTTAGTTACTGACACCTTGTCCTACCGTAATGTAAACAATATTAAAAGGGTAGTTGTAAGCATCCGAAAACCAAGCCTTATGAGGTCAAGCAATCCAGACTGCCTAAGGTTACACTTAAAATCCAAATCATGTTAAAACTAGGAATGTGCTCTGATAGCACACAAGCAACTTTAAATGTGCCCTAGAGTGACATCAGGCAATGAACTCTATGAAGAAGACTTTCCTTTTTGTGGTTCCAGGATAAAGTAAATTGATCTTCACAAGCCCCTTTATTTCACCTCCCACCCCCAACACACTCTTCATAGCATCACTACAGTTCATGTGGCATTTCTTTGGTCTTCCTAATTTAATACATAACAAACTCAAAGAAAATGCTGTGATGCCTTCAAATCATTAGAAATAGCTATTATAAATTTTAAATAACTTTTCAAATATTTTAACACTTGAAAATGAAGTCACACTACATGCCTACAATGCACTAAACAATTAAACAGTGGTTAGAGCTGCTTTCTTTGATGTTAAGGCCAGAATAGATTATCACAGTAATCCAGTCTAACCTCATGCATAATGTAGACGATAGGATTTCCTTGAATTAACTCCTACTTTAATTCCAATAGCTCATATTTATTAAACACTTCTGCCTTTTCTACACTGACAGCTCTAACATTTTCATCTGGTAATGGCCCAATGGCATTGTTCAGATACCTTTTGTACCTAAGCTACTTTAACTCTTCCTTATACTCCTTAGCTCTGCTATTATAGATGATATCTTGTGTCCTCTTGTAGAAAATTTATACGGGAAACAACTCCTAAATTTTCATTTGCATTCATTGTCATCATCTTCCCTTGGTTTCTACCTGTAAAGTCATGATAAATATTTTTACTTCCCCTCTATTGTAGCTTTTTTTAAAAAAAAAAAAATTAAAATTAAAGTGGCCTTTTCTCTTGACTGCGATTGTGGCTTTTGGAGCACCTAGTAAAAGTTTTTTCTATTTGAATTCTTCTGATTTGGCTAAAATCGTTTTCAACTTTGTAAAATTAGATCCTGAAAGCCCCAAACTTGTGTGTGTATTTATATGAACTGTTTTGGACATGATCTCTTTACATAATCAATATAATTAAGATAATAATGTGGCACATCCACTGAAGGTTGTGGCTGGCTGCAGAGATCAAAGTCAGGAGTTGTGCTGTTCTGAAAAGAGCTGGCCATGGCCAAAACTGTTAAAAAGAGGTGCCTGGGACACAGCTTTCAATGACCTCTCCCAGCTGGGCTTCTGCAAACTGCTGTTAGTGGGTGCATGCAGCCAGATGAAATGGGCCAGCTAGGGTATGCTGCAGGGGACCCATATGACAGCCAGCCTATATACCATCCCTGGCATGTGCTGTTGCCAGTGGCCCCTGGGAAGAAACCAGGGGGTCTCGCTGGCCAGATCTACACTAAGGGATAAAATTGAATTTAAGGGTCTTAGGTCAATTTTATAAGCCAACAGTCTTCACCACAGTGTTGAATGGGTCGATTTTAAGGGTCTCTTAAGGTCGACTTTTGTCCTGCTGAATTCACTGGGAGTATCTCCTAAAAATCAATTTTTCAGTGTTGACCTATGCAAATACAGACAACAGCATTATTAAAATCAAATTTTATTAGCCTCCAAAACTATTCCACAATGCCCCTCAATGTTGTCCTTTCTGGTCATTGCTTCACCTCCATTGCTGTCCTGGTGAGCAGGAAGTAGGTGACAGGAAGCAGTGGTCATCAGCCCTGGAATTTTGAATTCATTTCCTTTCCAAATTGATTTCCCACTGACCAGTAGCTGTCTGGCACTGCAAACTTCCACAGAGCAATTGCCACCCACTTCTCAACCTTCAAAGCAAGTCTCATTCTGGTATTGCGCTCCAGGGTGGGAGACAGCACTTCACAAATTTCCACGAAAGAAGCCTGATGCATGCAGAAGTTTTGCAGCCACCATCGATCATCCCATACCTGCGAAATAATGTGGTCCCCCAAGCTTGAGCTAGTTTTGCAGGTCCAGAACCAATGCTCCACAGTATACAGTGACTCCAGTGCTGCCAACAACTCCACCTTCCTATTCTCCAAATCTTGACATCTGTTAGTGCCCCCCGCTTCAATTCACTCATTCTTCGTGGGCATTAAGTTCAGCGTATACTGCATCATAGCATGGGAAGTCATCACAAAACACTGCACCAAAACACTGAAGCATCTCCACATCCATGTTATTCCTTGTAATGGCAGGTGGCAGTCAATGTAAAAGCATCAGGAAAATTCCTTTGTCCATTTCTTTTCAGCAGGGAGAAGGAAGCGAGGAAAATACAGTTTGAGATGACGACATAAGAAACCTAGAGCCACTTGTGGTGACTTCCTCCCACCCCCAATACATTATCACAGAATCCCAAAATGCAACAGGTCTGCTGAAACTGTGGGATAGGCACCCACAATGCACTGCTGCCACAGTTGAATTTAGGCAATCTAATGGGGATAGACTAAGTCGACTTTCTGAGCAGTTTCAGAAACTCACCTTTGACTTTATAAAAAATCTAGTGTTAAAAATTTGACTTTAATAAATTCAACTTTATTCCCAAGTGTAGACCTATCCTCCCACTGCTGCCAGTTTCCCTGCTGCAGTGCTCACACATAGATGGCCCACAGATCCCTTACAGCAGGTAAAGTAATCTATCCCCAGTTCCCAGCTTCCTACACACCCAGCTCCCTGCCCTTCTGTCAACTCCCTCAGAAACTTCACTGCTTGCCATTCCTGTTCACCTGAGCTGCGTCTACACGTGCACGCTACTTCGAAGTAGCGGCAGTAACTTCGAAATAGCGCCCGTCACGTCTACACGTGTTGGGCGCTATTTCGAAGTTGAAATCGACGTTAGGTGGCGAGACGTCGAAGTCGCTAACCCCATGAGGGGATGGGAATAGCGCCCTACTTCGACGTTCAACATCGAAGTAGGGACGTGTAGACGATCCGCGTCCCGCAACATCGAAATAGCGGGGTCCTCCATGGCGGCCATCAGCTGGGGGGTTGAGAGATACTCTCTCTCCAGCCCTTGCGGGGCTCTGTGGTCACCGTGGGCAGCAGCCCTTAGCCCAGGGCTTCTGGCTGCTGCTGCTGCAGCTGGGGGTCCGTGCTGCATATACAGGGTCTGCAACTAGTTGTTGGCTCTGTGTATCTTGCACTGTTTAATGAAAGTGTGTCTGGGAGGGGCCCTTTAAGGGAGCGACTTGCTGTTGAGTCCGCCCCGTGACCCTGTCTGCAGCTGTGCCTGGCTCCCTTATTTCAATGTGTGCTACTTTGGCGTGTAGACGTTCCCTCGCTGTGCCTATTTCGATGTTGGGCTGAGCAACGTCGAAGTTGAACATCGACGTTGCCAGCCCTGGAGGACGTGTAGACGTTATTCATCGAAATAGCCTATTTCGATGTCGCAACATCGAAATAGGCTATTTCGAAGTTGGGTGCACGTGTAGACGTAGCCCTGCTCAGCAACTTGAGATGAGGAGGGATGAAGTGGGGAAAAAGAGGAGAGAATAAGAGAAAAAGGTGAGAGAAACTACTTCTGAAATCACAGCCTGAACTCAGTGTTTAATGGGTACCAGATTCCTCTACTTACTGACTGTTCACCTCACCCTTTTGAAAGCCACGTATGGATGGAAGTTTTGTATTGAAGGCCCACGATTAAATTTAAGAAACAAAGTTGTATCTGCTGAAAGGTAATGTCTGAATGGGCCTGACCATTTCAGAACTGAATTCAGGCTATAATCCATTCCATACATTCTCCTGAAAAGTCACTGTGCTTGTATTTATTTTCTCTTTTTTAGTATTCTTTCAAACATCTGAAAGCTATTTTTTAACAGTGGCTATTCAGTTTCTGTTTGGATCGATCTTGGTTCATCACAAGCTACGAGGTCAGCATGAACTAGAACAATGACTTGTTGTGTATCACTCTGTGATACAAAACAGATTAAAGGCTAGATTGTTACTAATCCTGAATGCAGCCATATAGGGGAATGTGCCCCAAACCTCTCTGCATAGACCAAATAGGGCAACACAGATCTTGGGACCAGGTCATGGGTATAGCACAGGTACTGAGGCCAATGCTTCCAACTACAAGCAAGAAAACACAAAGAGGATGGGGAAAGAAAATAGCAGGAGGAGCATTTATTCTGCATCTCCTCCTCCTCCCCCCAAGCCTACTGGTTCATCTGGCTGGGCACACATAGTGGAGGGAACAAGGGAGCGTGATGCACTCTTCCAAGGATTAGATTATTCACCCTTCTTTGAGTCATAGTACATTGTAGGCCAGTGGCTACCAATCAGGGGTCCAAGAAGGTATTGCAGGGGGTCCAAGAAAAATATAAAATGATCATAGAAAATAAGTTAAATAAATTGAAAAATTACAATCAATTATTTTTAAATAAAATATCTTCCAATAATGTTATTAATTGTTGTCCGAAGTATCTATGTTGTAATCTCCTTTTTCATTTAATGAAGTGTACATCGCAGCCAAAACTGACTTTGAAGGGTGGGTCTGTGAACAGTTTTGGGGGAGGTGATTGGTAGTCCACATTAGCAAAAAGGTTGGGAACCACTCTTCTAGGTAACGCAGCTTTGAACCACCCCTTTTGGACCTGTGCCTAATGGCAAAATCTTACCTCTAGCATGTTGGTATAAGATTCTGTAAGATTACTCCACCTGCAGGCAATGTACTGACAAAAAGAATCCCAAAGGAAAGTTCGAATATCTCAGAGAACGACATATCCGCAGAAATTTACGAAGCCATAACTCCTACCAGGAGTGGCGGGTGGTGGTGACAAAGACCAAAGCTTAGGGGCTGGCAATATCACAAATACCATGCTGGAGAGGGAATTAAAATTTGCACTTTGTCATTTAATTTGCTCCCAAGCCTTCCAGAATATCTTCGGTGAACCTGAAAATCAGTTTCTGTTCTCTCCCTCCCCTCTCTTTACATCCTCCTCTTCAAAACCCACTCCTTTCCACAATCTCACCAGCAATGACTCACATCAGCCTAATAAGAAAATGTAAAAATCCCTGAAGTAAAAACCTAGTACAACACAGGCCTGGCTTATGAAAGCAAGTTCACGGCTCTACTTTGTGCAAACCTCTTCTTTTATGTAACCTCCCCATAAGCCACATTATGTTATATTGAACCTGGATTATGGCATCAAGCGCCATCGTGATACGTAACATATCTGTGTTTTCCAGGTTGGCAGATTGACCATTCAACAGTCCAATGCTCTCTGCAAAGTAAAAGGTACAGCACAGTTAAGGCAACTGCAATGCAGTCTGTCCTGTCAGCCTGCCTCAACACTGATGCAGAAGGACCGATTCAAGGGGGTGAATCTCTAGCCTCATCCAGTCCTCAGCCTCTGTAATTAGATGGTCAGTTATTTTTTCAGGAAGCGTTTTCTTGTCATACAGAGTAAGGAGAATGTTCTTGCATTTAGAATATATCTGGTTTCTTAGGGGTGAAATGTGGTTTGTGCTGATGATGCAGAACTCGATTTTCGAGTCATGGTACTGCTTAATGGCAGGCCAATGACACTTGCTGGCAACAATCTCCTCAGCCTTCATGATCTCAATAGAATGAGCACAGGCATGATGTGGGGCACCCATGTGTTCCCGTTCATGAGAGTTTTGACCATAGTGCATCAGGAACGGGGCTCAAGCCACCAAAACGATTTCACAGCAACTTGATATTAATGGCTTCCAGTAGGTGCTACCCTAGGATGGAGCTCATCCACAGGGGGAAGAATCCTGACTCCATACCTTCTTATAAAGTTCTGGTGCCCCATAATAGTTTAAGAGCAGTTGTGGAAATATTTAAATTATGATGTAACAGTTCATTGAGGTTATTTTAAAATAACCTTAGACAGTACTATGCAATAATATTTCCAAAATAATCTACTGTAATGGCTCAACAAACTATGGTCCTGTTCCCCAACTACAGTGGAGGAGCACACAGGACAGCCCAGGAGGAGCATGTATACACACAGATAGTTCAAGCATCTTTAATTTACAACAGTGTACTGCCTCCCTTAATCCAGTGTCAGGCAGTGCACAGCTATGTTACATCAACTGCCAGCAGCTCCAGTGGCTGTAAAGGGCTGCAAGGGATTGTTGTGGTGAACGGAGTTCCAGACACAGACAGGATGTGGCATGGAAGCCATTATATTAACTCTAGCACACTGGAATATCCCCATATGTTGAGCAAATCTTTGAAGCAGTCGTGATGTAGCCAAGGATCAAATTTAATAGCTTGTCTGTTACAAGAAGTGGTATCTTGTGTGATTACTATAAAATGTTGCCTTTAATAAAACAATTTAGCACACAGAATTATCACAGTATTTGTATATGTGGTTTGCCATGCTGCACATTTACAGTTGAATTTGTCTTTGTACATTTCTAGCGCACAGAGCAAATCATGTTTCCCACAAGTATTTAATCACATTAATCAAGAAAATGGTCAATGGAGGAAACAAGATCGGACATTTTGGAAACCCGATCTGTTACCATAACAGAAAGGTACCATAGAAATCAACATCGTCAAATTGAATAACGGTTAGACTTAAGGAACTGCTCCAAAGTAATTGTCCCCAAAAGTTCTCCTTTCTACTCTAGTATGGCTATTGCAACCAGAATTTCACAACAGTAGTAACCAACACTTCCTTAGCAACCAGCTTAACATGATTCTCCCATTATCCATTATTATGGCAACAGACTCATCTTTCCCCTATTTATCAACTTTAATAAAAGAAGTCATCAGAAAAAAAAAATTAAAATGTTTTTCTTTGACTCTTCCTGGCATACCATATCATGAAGCTACCAGAAAAACAATTTGTGCTTCTAGACTAGTATAAACAGTGTTTTTTGTTATGCAAAAACAACCAACCAGCCCACACTACCTTTCCTATACAGAACAGATAATTCTCCTTCTACTCATCTTATCACAGCTCTCTCTCTCTCTTTGTTACAGACAGTTCAATTCTTGCACACAACTAGGGCTTAAAATTAATTTTGCTGCAAAACTGCACCTAAATGCATCAGGTGGACATCCCTCAAAATCAGGGGTTTTAGCATTAGTGAAAGAGGATGCACTTTGAGGATTGATCTATGTTCACAACTTGGGTTTATCTAGCTACCTTACTCAGGGCTACCAAAAATTCTACACCCTGCACCATGTAGTTTGGTTGACCGAACCCTGGTGTGGACGCTGCTACCATGATGGATTATGGCATGGCTATAGGACTGTCAATTTTCCAATTCCATCCAACTGCACGACAGCTATCGTCAACATTTTTGATGCTGAAGGGGACAGTCTCTCTCCTGGTGCGTCCAGCAGTATCTCTGAGGCAGAGTTTTCAGGGAGTGTGAGGGGAAGCTAGTGGGAGGTTCCCAGAGGTGGGTCTAAGACCTAGCCCCAGTTACAGCCCATGCAGGGGAAGAGGAACTGTCCCTTCCCAGCCGTGCTGGGATTAGCAGATGGGGCACAGCCATCTCTTGCCCTCTACAGCTCAGAGGTTAGCACTCAGCGGCAAAAGAGACTTTGGGTTGGCTGAGGGTGGGCTTATAGCAGGATTGTGACAACTAGACTTTTGGTGTCTGGTCAATACTTCTGAACAGAGACTGCACCGGTCCCCTTAAAACTGGACTTTTCAGGCAAAAGCTAGAACGGAGTCAGCAACCTTTCCGAGGTGGAAATTTGACCTTTTGACCTCCACGTATGGTCTGAGTGTCGGCGCTACTTTTTAAAGTCACTAACAGTCCCACTTTCAACAGCTTCATTAATAAATGAAGATGCAGGACTTTAGCATTTAGATGGTGGTTGGTAACATTAGCTAATCTTTTGTTAATCCATGGGTGGGGGGACGGGGAGGAGGAGATGAGCTCCTGCCTCATGTGCCGATGAAAATCAGCTTGTACGCCACTGTTGGCACCTGTGCTGAGGGTTGCTGACCCATGCATGAGACAAATGGCAGCTGTAAATAGCTGCCACTTCTCAAATGGGTTGGAATGACTACAGTGATACCAGGCCTGTCCCTAGCAGTTCTGGTACCCTCTGCAGTCCCCCTGACCTCCAGTGCAAGTCTGCACTCAATGCCCGCAGGGAGGCAGCTGGGGTTGGGCCTGCCCCCACACTCACCTGCAGCAGCAAGAAGCAACTTGGCCCCAGCTTTCTCGGTTCCAGTGAACTCCACAAGCCACATTGGGAAAGGTGGAATGGCACTCATCGCCCGAGTCCACAACTCTGCACACCACAGCACACCCCTGCCTAAGGTGCCACAAAACGTGAGGCAATGTGGCACCCCAAATGTCATGCTACCCTTTGCAGCTGCATATTTTGCATAGTGGTAGGGGCAGCCTTGAGTTATGTCATCACTGTAGCAAGTTGTTATACTTCAGCAGTACAGCTAGTGTGCGGCAGCAATGCCTGGGATGCAGGCACCTTAGATGGATGGTCAGGGAGCTCAGCCCCACTGGACCTCAAGCAGCTGGGGAAAAGGTGCCTCCTATCTGGACCCCCATCTAGCCCAGCTCCTGACCTGCAATGGGACCCCACTCTCACCCCCGCCATCTTGGAGCTACTAGGATACCAAATGAATGTGGTTGATTGAAAAAAAAAAAAAAAAAAAAAAAAATTGTAGCAAGTATTTGCACATTTTACTGATTTTGAAAAAAATCAGAACAAAAATCCATCCATCTTTATAGTTGGTTAAAAAAATTAACATTTTGTGTCAAATTGTCAAAAACACACTGAAGTTAACAAACTTTTCCCAAACAATTGTGAAATTTTTACCAGCTTCATAAATTAATATTTTACCAGACAATAAATTTATCAAACTTACTTCCAGGATCTTTTATGTTCTTTAAAAAGCAGTCTATTTGCTCTTAGCGTGCTCAGAGAAACAAAGAGGGCACTCATCCTGAAGCATCCTAAGCATTCCTGCAAAGTGCTGAGGATTTATTTATACCTGTGATGAGTTTTGGGTGCTCAGCAGCACACTGAAATGTGCAGGGCCCTGAAGGATTAAGCCTTAACCATGCCACCTTCTCAAAAGGAATTGCCTCAGGTGGCTGTGGCATTCCGACAGCAGAGAATTTCATCAGAAGGTGCTTTTGTAAAATATCAGAGAAGAGTAAATAAAACAAATGCAAAAATGCATTTATGTACCCTAGCATTTGATGATGCAGGGCTTTGCTGTTTAACTTCTCCCAGCACACTGAATATAAAATGTGAAAGATGCACAATTTGGAGGGTGTCATCACTGGATTCCATTATGATTGGGCGTGTGTGAGAGAGCTTCAGTTTTTTGGTTTGGGTCTGAGTTTGAACTACCCAAATGTTCAAAGTAACCCTAACCCAGACTTCCAGTTAGGGTCCATGTTACAGAGCTGGCCTGAAACCAAGACATTTGGATCCAAAGTTCTAGGGAGCTGCATCTTGAACCCTAGTTTGAGATCATCCTTACTAATTATCCCCTATGCAGAATGAGAATACCTCTCCAGTAACTAAATTCTGAAGTCACACACACAGAGATTAGTAACAGGAAACATGAGAGCAAAGTTTGAGCAGTTTACAAGGTCAGAAGAAGTTGTACAATATAATGGCTGATCTCCAGTCGGAGCTTTGGCTTCACAATTGAGTTCCATAGCCTCAGGGAGTTTAGGCTCATTGCACAGCTAAAAAGAAACATTTTAGAGTCACAACATTAAATAAGACATACTACAAACTAATGTTTTTTAAATAAATGGTGTGAAGTATTTCATTTGCTCTACATGAACTACTCCAGGGTAGTTCAGTTTGTTGTTCCATCTTAAGCAGTCAGAAAAGAGTTGAAAGTTATTTTTGCTGGCTGCTAGCCTTATTCTATTAGAGATGAGAGAGCCAACTAATACATTTCCTGAACAGTGTATTAACCTTATTCAACAAACCACCTATTCTCAATTAGTGATTTTAAGCGTGTTGTAAGTGTGGTGTCTGGAGAACAAAGTGGCTACTGGTTTATTCTTTTCAGTTTGCTTATTTCTGGTAAGGGAAATGAAGGCAGCAGAGGTGGGGGGTGGGGGGGAAATCAGTAAAATGGTTGAAAGTGAGGCCAGAGGGAAACTGGAACTTCACATGGTCCAAACTGCAGAGAAAGAAAAAGAACAGAACCCTAAAATGAACAAAATGAATCCTATGGAATGAACAGAGGCTAGAGACAGAAGGTCAAGTTACCAGGGAACAGGCTGTCCATGAGAAAAAGAGCCATGGAAACCCAGAGGTTAGTTCTGGAACCGAAGAAGAAAGAATTAGAAGCCCGGAAGGCTGCTCATGAGAGTGCCCTGCAAATGAAAACACTTGAAAAAGACAAAGCAGCAGCAACCCGAAAAAAAACTGTCTACGAGCACCATGGAAGCCCAAAAGCACTAATTAGCTGTATTGGATTGAAAGAGACAGCACCCCAATACAACTGGATCCACCTCTCCAACTACTCGTAAGTGGGAGTGACTATTCCCAAATTTATGAGGGGTCTGCTGACATCACAGACTATTTCCTCACCTTTGAGAGACTGTGCACCATCTGTTAAATTATGGAAGATCAGAAGATGACCATGCTGGTTGCAAAACTGACTGGAAGAGCCTTGGACGTATTCAGCATGATGCCTATTGCTGATGCTTCAAATTGGGGTAAATTCAAGGATTTGGGTTTAAAGTCTCAGATTACCCGGAAACTTATGGGTAAAATTTAGGTCCCTAAGAGAGGGTCTCAGCTATGTAATGTATCTAACATGAACCAAATGAAAGATATTAGATGAGTGAGAGGGAAGGGTATTACATCCTTTGCAGATGTGCTATTAAGTTGTTCAGGGGAGTTGGGTCCCCCTTTATCCCTGAGACAAAGGAGGGTGGATAAGTGGCTGGGAATTCTCTCCAGGTTCACTTCCCTGATAATCATCCACAGTCTCCTGTACAAACAGGGGAGCCCAAAAGATGCTTCACGACAGTTCCTCTGGGCACCTGAAGAACAAAAGGCCCATTGTATATGGTGGGGGATGAAGCAAAGGGGAAATAAGCAGCAGGTACCTCATGGAAATGTTGCTTCCCAAACTGTGGCTACCTATGACACAGAATTTATAAAGCTGGCTAGATTACACCTTCAGTAAATACATAATGTCTGTAAGGGTGAATGGCCACATCCCTGCATGAAGGGATACTGGGGAAGATGTTTCTCTAGTTTGGATGGAGCTGTTTAATGAAAAAGATCAATTCCTTGGGGATTTGGATGAATTAGAATTGGTTGGTGGCCATAAGATCCTTGCACCTTTAGCCACAGTACAGGTTCAGCCAGGGCCAAAAAAAACCACAAACCAACCTCAAGCTAAGTTAACTGTAGCTGCTCTGTTGCAAAATTTTGCATACATTTATTTTGGGAAGTGACTTTTTGGATTGGCTGAATCCATCCGAGAAATTGTTAGCAGCAAGGAGAAATTTTATGCCCTGTTCCTGAGTTATTGCCTAATGCAGAGGTGAGAGAAATTTGAACTGAACACAAAAAATTCCACCTTGTCCAAAAGAGATCTGCAGGAAGCAGGTGGGAGGGGAGGAGACAAACAAGAGGGAATGGGTAGCCAGACACCAGGAGACCCCACATCTACCACTGAACATGCCTGATGGAAACATCTAAGACTGAACAGAGGAAAAGTTGGGCCCAAGCCAGGAGGCTGCCTCGCCTGTGAGACAGCTGATCAGAACAACTTTTAGGGTAAGAATTCACATGCAAATTTATGGAAGCTCATAACCCATCCTTGACTTTTACTAAAAGTAACTGTGATAGGGAGGGCACGACTACCAGGCAACTCAGTCCCATGAGGTTAAGGTTGGAGAAAGGAATAACAGCTCCAGCCACAGCAGTTGAAGCAGTCACGCTGGCTCACTAAAGTCACAGAATTAGTGACCTCTATGGCTAACTCAGATTCTTAAAATACAGTATACCCAAATGTAATGCGTGCAACTTAAAAATTATACCATGCTTCAGAACTCATCTTTCCCCATCAACCTTCCATTTTCATGGCCTCCTACTCATCTTATATTGACAGAGACCAAATTCCTCCAGTGAAGAGCTCGTTATGTGTTTTGCACTGTTTTACTTATGAAGGTCCTATGCAGGTCTAGGTCTCTATATAAAGAAGACACAATGCTGATCATAGGTGAGTTTACCAGATATGTGTTCAATATTGGGTAACTGCAACTCCTTACTGGACATCCGGATTTACATCATGGTAGTTTAACAGACATACAGGCCTCAAGCTGCAGTTGATCTGGGCAGGGTAAGAAAATAGGAAGCTGGTGTAAAGGAAATTACCAGAGAAGGTGGAGTTCTCTCCACAGCCAGTGCTGGAAAGGTGGCAACATTATTATCCAATAGTTTGAGTTGATTGTATTTTCTCATATGTTTCAGCATACGACACCCAGTAATAGAGCAGTTTGGTCTGACTTGCAAACTCAGACATACAAAGCACTATTTCCATTTAACAGTAACAGTCTAATGCGATACTGAAACCCTAAGCAAGTTGGAAATTTGAAAATTTAGGCTGACCCAGACTGGTGACTTGGTCATGCATTTTTGCCCATGTATCTCAAGCACTAATACTGGAAACATTTTCCTGTAAAATAAAATCCTGTCATTACATTAAGAAAATTAAAAGCTAAGACTTGGGACTTGCAACCTGTCCAGTATTACAGGTTGAACCTCTCTAATCCAGAATGCACTCATCTAACCACATCTGTAATCCACAATAATTTTAGTTTGTTGGACAACCACTTATCATAGGTGTGGCCAACTTTCCAATGGTCTCATAAAGTTACTTTTCAGCCACCAGTCCTGGCTCTAAGTGTTCTGTGCTGGTATTTAGATGTAATTTATCCCTACATGTCTTCTAAGAGCCCAGCGAGCAGTGCAAGAGTTGGTACAGCAAACTCTTTCATATCTGGAAGCCCCAGAACCAGGAAGTTGCCAGATATTCAACTATTCTGGATAACAAAGTGGAATACCTAGCAAAGCAGACCACTAAAGAAAAACAAGATTAGATATTAACAAAAAATGTATGCAGGGTACTTTATTTACCAACAGTAGTACTGTACTCTGTAAACTTATACTGTATTTGTATTTACTGTCACTATCCTGTACTTACAGAAAACATAACTAAAATGTACTTACAATTAAAATGCTGGTTATTTGAGAGTTCTGGCTAATAGAATGCTGGCCATGAAAGACATGTAATATGCTATTGAACCCCTATGGTCCGGCAAATTCTCTCATATGGCACCAGTAATATCCTTGGGTGCCAGACGAGAGAGGTTCAACCTGTAGTAACACACATTTTAAATATATATTTCATGTTTTCATCCCTCCCAAATATTAAATAGGTAAGGGATTTTACTTATTTTTTCTTTTAAAAAACTTCTTAGGAAGACGTCAGCTTTGAATGTTTTAATGCCAAACAGTGAAAGTTTCAGTAGGTGAAGGTAAACTGTTTCACAGCTTTAACTGTAGTATCATGGATGCTACCAGCTGACTAACACAATGCAGTACAACTGCAAAGTTACATCAAATATATTATTTATGCTTTGTCCGTCCATCTGTCTGGGTGTGGTTCTACCATGTTCCCCTGCCCCCTGCACTGTGCTGGCTCCAGCCCCTCCTCCAAAAGGGAGCCCTCCCTCCCCCCACAGCATGCCAGCCCCTCCCCTTCACCCAGTATGGGGTCTGCCCAGCACTCCAACAGAGCCCCCCCACACACACACTGTACCAGCCCCATCCTGTGCAGGGCCTCCCAAATGGAGCCCCCCGCCCCACACACTATGACAGCCCCAGCCCTTCCCCAAGGGGCCCATCTAACCCCACCAATTGAGTCCCACACACAATGCGCCAGTCCCAGCCCCTCCCCCAGCCAGCAAGGGGCCTGGCCAAGCCCCCCATCAGAACCCCTCCCATAGTCAGCACAGAGCCTGGCCCAGGCCCCTCAATGGAGGCTACCCCCACAGCCAGCTCCAGCCCCTCCCCCACCCAGCGCAGTCCACCCCCACCCCCAGCACCATGCCGGCTGCTTCCACACCCAGCATGGGGCCTGGCCCAGCTGCCAACAGAGCTCCTCCCCGGCCAGTGCAGGATCTGGCCCATACACTTTGGGGGTGTATTGCAACAGGTTTCTGTCTAGAGCTTTCTTCCAGCCCAACTTCTGCTTTCAATCGGAGATGCAACAGGGCCTCTAGTATCAATGAAGTGTCCTTCAAACATTAAAGGCCATGTCCAAAGGTTGCTGAAGTCAATGAATAGATTCTAATTAACCTCTCTCCCTAGCATTACAGGTGACTTAACGATTTGCATATCCACTTTGCAAAAGAAACAAAAGAATTTTTAAGGGTAGAATTTTTATGACAATAAATATCATTAGTGAAGTTACTGTAAAACACAAAGAGCATTAAATCATTAGATGAATCACTGACACATTAATCAGCTTCAGAGTCTGTCACTGTAGTCAGGAGTCAAATGCTTTCATAAAGTTGCTTGTCTCACAGTTTATGAGTGCACTTAACAGAGAAGGCACCAACTGATTCAGTCATGGTCTCGGTCTCTCTCTCTCTCACACGCCTACCATATATGTAGCTCAGAATACCTAGAGAAATGAATGCAGGTCCTGGAAGAGTAGCTTGTAACTAGGTGGCCTGCTGCCTTATAGACTCATGAGGCGGACTGGCTCCAAGTCACAATTAGCTTGCCTGGTACAGTTGGGATGAAGCATGAGATTTAATTAGAACCAGTGAGGTTCTAGAACAGCATTTCCCAATGTGTGGTCCATGGCCCAGTACCGGTCCTTAGAAAATATACAAACTTTTGCTATGTATTATTATTATTGTGAATAGATAATAAACAGTGAAAATTTATACATTTTTCTATGCATTTATATTTTTGGGCTGCAAAAAAAGGTACTGAAAAAAAAACGGGTCCCAACTATATAAAGTTTGGGAAACCCTGGACTAGAAGATTGCCCTTTAAACGGAAGCAGGGATCTGCAAAGGGAGGGAGACGCTCAGGAGGTGGGAAAATCTGAAAGAAGAGTGTTGCTCCAGTTATGAGGTGCTGGGACAGACCTACTAAAGCAGGACAGATCCTGCCCAGACCAAGACTGGAAGGAAAGCTATAGTATTCATTTCTGAGTGATAAATGAATGAATCAGCTTGAAAGGAGAGCTGGTGTGATCGGATTTAACATTTAAATTTACTGAGGAACAAAGAGGGTCACGGAGATGGGAGGCCATAATGCATTGAACGAGGCCACTTGTTGACCGGTTGCAGCCTTCTTGCAACTGAGAGGATTCCAGAGGTTAGGTCACTATTACCCCAAAATGGAGTGGTGATGTCTGGGGAGCATGTGTGGCCAATGCATGTGTGCATTTAACATGTCCTTTCACCAGCCTTTGCTGGCAGGTTTCCTGTAAACCCAACAGCAAATTAAACTACCTTTTCCCAATGGAAGCACCAGAGATATATTCCCTCCTCACCATACATACACTGAAAGAAATGTTGCTGAGGCAAGGAGGTGAAATTTGTTTCTCCTGTGCTAGAACTATTAAATCTAGTCATATATATCCACGGTTTTTGGACAGGAATTTGAGACAGTTTTCACACATTTAAGGCGTTTTCCAGAGAAGTGTTTTAAAAATCATCCAGCTCACTAACTGGATTTGAAATATCATTTGGCACCTAGAAGGGACATGTTCCAAAACTGGAAAGCAATCAGTGAGTGATGTGGTGCCTTGGCACATTATTAGGGTACTCCATGACCTACCACCATAAATTTAAGACCTCCAGTCCTGAGTGTTCTGAGCACTAGGCTTCCTGATTACTCTGACAGTCTGAGCAACTCCTCAAATGCCATAAATCTAGTTTTTTCTCCCTTCTAAACCTCTCATTTTAATGTTGTTCTTTACAGTACGTTTAGTGCCAGGTAACCCACTGCTTAAAGTTCTCAGTGTCCTTGGGGGAAGAACTTCGCTAAAATCCCATGAATTGCTAGGTTAAGAAATCAGACCTGCTATATTTTTTTCGGTATTTTCAAACAAGTTTTCCAGATCACCTTTTAAAAACATAAAATTTTGAGAAGTTGGATTTATTTTGCAATTCACCAGTGGATGCAATTTTAAAATCAAGCTCGACTTACACAGTGATAACTTGAACAGTGTTCACTAGCACATTCTTTCAGTAGTTGGCACAATACTTCTTCCAGCTTTTGTTAGTTTGTAAGGCTAGCTTTACATTGCATGGCTATTTGGGATACTGAAGTATCCCAAAATAGCTTCTCCGTGTCTATAAAATATGCCTGTTATTTGCAAATAATGGGCAGGCTATTTCAGCATCCCTCCACACCTGGTTGCAGGAAGAGTAAAGGGATGCATTGAATAGCACAGTATTTCAAAATTTGCCACTGTGTAGACAGTGCCAGATCCTAAAATAGCCTATTCAAGTTGAGGGGGCAGCATAGCTGTAGCCTAATTGACACTTGTACATAAACAAGATCAATAAATTTGCCATGCATCACCTTGTTTTCTGTCCTTCGACTTTATATCACCGCTGGATGTCAGTAAGTCAGACTTCTTCCACGCACTAATACCTGCAGTGCCTTTCTAAAGCTGCTCTAATTAACTTGATAATGAGACGGACAAATTTGTCCTTATAGAAATTGGGATTTTTGAATGTTCTCTCACATTTTATTTAGCATGTCTGAAAGCCAGTTCTCAGAAAACCCAACCTTAAAATCATTTATTCAAATAATCACATTTCACATTTCAGTCATTACCACCCTCTGGGGTTAGATTCGCAACACTGGTTTGAATTTACATTCTGCTTTTCTCCACACCCCCACAACCTCTGATCACAGAAAAATTGAAAACAAGCGATGTGGTATTACACATATAAACTCAGTCCACTAACTGGAAGAAAACGGCAATTGTAAAGGAAAGCACATGGGCATACACAGAGGCCTTGGCATTCAAAGAGACAGCATCTGGAATACTATAACTAGAATATTTTATGAATTGAATTAAATGATTGATCTAAACCAGGGATCAGCAGACATAGCAGCAATTTTTCGATTTTGATAAAAACTCAATACAAACACATGTCAAGTGTAAGGAAGTCGACTATGTAAAAAGTTTGTGACCATCCTGCAGTAAACATGTATCGTATCACCAATCATTGTGTGTGCAGTGCTTAAAATAGGGGTTACAAAAAGTAGGGTTTGATGTTATTTATTAAGGACTGCCCATATTTACGTGCATTTTGGCTCTTAAATTATTTTTTACATAGTCGACTTCCTTACACTTGACATGTGTTTGTACCAGTCTTCCTTTCTTTCACTCCCAAACCCAATTTTACTTCATGTTTCATTTCAGTTTTCTTTCTTAAAACGCACGTTGCCCTTCATAGCAGGAATGTCACAAACTTCCTTTTACAAAACAAGATTTTTAGTAGCAACACGATCAAAACACAGATACAGACTCCTAACCCACAACGCACCACTGCACACTTTAAAGGGGGAGCTTTCCAACATCTCGAGATCGCATTGTTTGCTATTTAGATACAAGCTGTTCATTAAGGGGCTTTTAGATGTTCACCATTTATTAACTAATCCGGAGCCTTTTTAGGTATTCATTTTTTCTAACTTTGCAACTATAGCATTTGGAGCCACAAAGAAGTCCTTAAAGAGTTGCATGCACCTCCAGAGGTGTAGGTTGTAGACTCCAATCTAAATCCCACCTCAGCTGTCATGAGCCATAGCTGGGTTATATCCCTCAGCACTCATTCACACTGCAGTGTGCCACCTTTGTGCACAAATCCAACCCCATGTGTACCTACAAACTCAATGTTATTCCACTGTACTTGAAGAAATTGAAGCCCCTTATAATAAAAACCTTAAACTTACAGATTCCCATATCCTATTATTTAAGTATGTTCTACCCATAAAACAAGAAACATCCAGTATAAGGATCTTTCAGTTTTGTTCTTGATGTGTATAGCATTGTAGACTTTTAAGAGAAAGGGACATTTATGTAATTTGCCTTACATATTGCAATCTCTGAACAGTGCACTTCAGCACAACGGAATCGTCTAGTAGTGTGAAACAATTTGTAACTTGTTTCAAGGTGTAGCAATGGGCAAACTAATTCCAGTTAGGGTGAAATCACATCTGTCCCTTCCTCCCCCACCCCCCAGATAGCACTAACAAAATATTTGGAGATGATACTGAATTGTATCCCCATATCCCAATTGCCTTGTATTCACGCAAGATTAATTTACAGATCTGTCTCTGAGACAGATGGCTGAAATACAAAAGCTCAAAAATAATTCTCTTACACTCTGAGCGAGCTAGTGCTTATTGAGGGCAGAAGTCTGTGTGAAGGAAACAAGTCTGTTGTAAAAATCTGGGGACTCACTTACTGTTCCATTACACTTGTTTTATGCACTGATGAAGTAACGCCACCGTAAAAATGATTTCCTGGGGGGTAAAGGAGACCCTGGCCATGTCTACACTAGCCCCAAACTTCGAAATGGCCACGCAAATGGCCATTTTGAAGTTTACTAATGAAGCGCTGAAATGCATATACAGCGCTTCATTAGCATGCGGGAGGTCGCGGCACTTCGAAATTGACGCGACTCGCCGCCGCGTGGCTCATCCCGACGGGGCTCCTTTTCGAAAGGACCCTGCCTACTTCGAAGACCCCTTATTCCCATCATGGAATTTCGAAGTGCCATGGCCTCCCGCATGCTAATGAAGCGCTGAATATGCATTTCAGCGCTTCATTAGTAAACTTCAAAATGGCCATTTGCGTGGCTATTTTGAAGTTTGGGGCTAGTGTAGACATAGCCCCTGTGTGCCACAACTCTTCATTTACCTACATCAACTTTTCATATTTGGAGAATAAACTTGGGGGGAAAAAATACCTTCCAGATCCGACACCAAAAAACTGATAAAACAGTTGAAAAACCAGTACATTTTCTAAATACATTTCCTCCCTGCCACATAACCCCTAAGACAAAATTCTCTTTCCCCATTGACCTAATTCTAAACAGTGTTAGAATAAATGATGCTATAAATCACCAAGCTACAGGGCCCCTGTATATGGATACTACTTTTCCCACAAAACACAGCTCTTACTTGTTTATAAATACGTCCTCATGCAGATGAGCCTCTTCTGGTGACTTGCCCAGCTCAAATCCCGGTCCCACTGAAATAAATGAAAATTTTGCCGTTGACTTCAACTGGATTAGGATGTAGTCTCAAGTCCTTCTGTTTCTGTGCTTTCTCAGAAGCAATATTTAAACGCATACAACTTCTCACAGGTTTTTTCAAAGTGTTGCACAAATGGTCACCTCTCTGTTTTAAATTTGAATCAATTAAGACACTTAATTTTCACTTTGTTCCAGGTGCTCATTTCTACTTCTACTCAGCTTTTGCCCAGATGGGGGGTGGGGGGGAATCTCAGTTACTCCCTGCCCAGTGCCTTCAGTGTCACCATCAACTCCTCTCTTCTCACCTTCTCATGTTCAGTCAAATATTCCACCTCCATTATTTAAAGAACTAAAATAAAAACAGGATTTTATATATATATATAAATAAATGATATGATTTGGGTTTCAAGCACGTAAGAATGTTCTAAAAACAGATCTAAGATCATGTCTAAACTAGAGGGTTTTGTCAACAAAACTCGTGGAACATCTACATACAAAATGCATTTTGTCAACAGAAACAGTTGACAAAAAAGCCATGTAGATGCTCTCGGGGGGGCCCTTTTGTTGATAGAGTGGGTCAAAAGATAGATTCACTTACATGTGTAGATGTGATCCTTCAACAGAAGTTTTGTCAGAACATCTCTTATGACAGTAACAAAGAGGAAGCCGTGCTAGTCTACACACTATCAAAACAAAAAGCAGTCAAGTAGTACTTTAAAGACTAGCAAAATGGTTTATTAGGTGAGCTTTCGTGGGACAGACCCACTTCTTCAGACCATAGCCAGACCAGAACAGACTCAATATTTAAGGCACAGAGAACCAAACACACTAAGCAAGGAGGACAAATCAGAAAAAGATAATCAAGGTGAGCAAATCAGAGAGTGGAGGGGTGGGGGGAAGGTCAAGAATTAGATTGAGCCAAGTATGCAGACAAGCCCCTATAGTGACTCAAAGTTCCCATCACGATTTAAACCATGTGTTAATGTGCCGAATTTGAATATAAAAGCCAGCTCAGATGTTTCTCTTTCCAAAACGGTGTGATAATTCCTTTTCTGTAACACACATACCTTTAGGTCATTGACAGAATGCCCCATTCCATTAACATGTTGACTAACTGGTTTGTGGATCTGGAGTGTTTTGATGTCTGTTTTGTGCCCATTGACCCTTTGTCTAAGAGAGTTAGAAGTCTGTCCAATATACAAAGCACCTGGCATTTCAGGTATTGGCACCCTTACCACCGGGCTATCCAGTTACGTGGACTCCCTCCTCAAACCCTATGCCACCAACACTCCCAGCTATATCCGAGATACCACTGACTTCCTGAGGAAATTACAAAACATCGGAAAAGTTCCTGATAACGCCATCCTTGCCACAATGGATGTAGAGGCTCTGTACACTAATATTCCACATAAAGACGGATTACAAGCAATCAGGAATACCATCCCTGATGCCACCACAGCCAATCTGGTGTCTGACCTCTGTAACTTTGTTCTCACACACAATTATTTCTGTTTTGGGGACAATTTATATCTCCAGATTAGCGGAACTGCTATAGGCACCCGCATGGCCCCACAATATGCTAATATATTTATGGCTGACCTGGAACAATGATTCCTCAGCTCTCATCCCCTATTACCACTCCTCTACTTAAGATACATTGATGACATCTTTATGATTTGGACCCATGGTACAGAGGCTCTAGAGGAATTCCACAGAGACTTTAACAATCGACACCCCACCATCAACTTATGCCTCGATTACAACGTGCAAGAGAGACATTTCCTGAACACTACAGTACTAATCAAGGATGGCCTGATCAGTACCACACTGTACCGAAAACCTGCCGATCGCTATACTTATCTGCACCCTTCTAGTTTCCATCCTGCACACGTGACTAGATCCATTGTTTACAGTCAAGCTCTTAGGTACAATCACATTTGCTCTGATCCAACTGACAGAGACCAAAAAACTACAAGAACTTTACCAAATATTCATAAACCTGAATTACCCACCAGGAGAAGTAAAAAAACAAAATCGACAAGGCCAGACGAATACCCAGAGACCAGCTACTCCAAGATCGGCCCAAAAAAGCCAAGAACAGAACACCACTGGTCATCACCTACAGCCCCCAACTCAGACCACTGCAATGAATTATTAAAGACCTACAACCTATCCTTAATCAGGATGCCACACTCCAGAAGGCCCTGGGTGACATGCCTGTTCTCTCCTACAGACAACCTCCCAACCTCATGAGGCTCCTCACTAAACAGCCACAGTCTATACCCCAGGAATACCAGTCCTGGAACCTTTCCCTGCAACAAAGCCCGCTGCCAGCTTTATCCACATATTTTCTCTGGAAATACCATCACTGGACCTAACCAGGTTACTCACAGAATCACGGGCACTTTCTCATGCTCCTCTACTAACATCATACATGCCATCATGTGCCAACAACGCCCAGGTGCTTTGTATATTGGACAGACTTCTAACTCCTTTAGACAAAGGGTCAATGGGCACAAAACAGACATCAAAACACTCCAGATCCACAAACCAGTTAG
Source organism: Carettochelys insculpta (assembly GCF_033958435.1). Taxonomy (NCBI): domain Eukaryota; kingdom Metazoa; phylum Chordata; order Testudines; family Carettochelyidae; genus Carettochelys; species Carettochelys insculpta. The sequence continues at coordinate 83,955,681 of NC_134139.1, read as the reverse complement.
TCAACATTTTAATGGAATGCCCCATTCCGTCAATGACCTAAAGGTGTGTGTGTTACAGAAAAAGGAATTATCGCACCGTTTTGGAAAGAGAAACATCTGAGCTGGCTTTTATATTCAAATTCGGCACATTAACACATGGTTTAAATCGTGATGGGAACTTTCTGAGTCACTATAGGGGCTCGTCTGCATACTTGGCTCAATCTAATTCTTGACCTTCCCCCCACCCCTCCACTCTCTGATTTGCTCACCTTGATTATCTTTTTCTGATTTGTCCTCCTTGCTTACTGTTTTTGGTTCTCTGTGCCTTAAATATTGAGTCTGTTCTGGTCTGAAGAAGTGGGTCTGTCCCACGAAGGCTCACCTAATAAACGATTTTGCTAGTCTTTAAAGTGCTAATTGACTGCTTTTTGTTCTGCAGACAGATGCTTCTAGTGTAGACGTAACCCAAAAGTTAAAACTATTGCCTAGGTCATCCCATATCTGCCAGCAGAATCCTTTGAAAGGAGGCTCTAGAAGAAGTTGCCACAACAATCTGATCATCCCCTCTACGGGGCACAGGTTGCCTTCTTTACCCAGGAAAAGGAAACTGGATCCAAGCCTGGTAAATCTCTGCACTCAGGCAGGGTAACGAGCACTCCCCTGGGAAAGTGCTGAGTACTCTGATTTCTTAGAGCACCTTGCAAGCTGGGTCTGGCCTCTTAATTTATACAGCTGTGAAAGAATCAGTATGCCTCACACTGTTGCATGTTACCACAGCATAGCCAAAAACACCCCCCTCATGCACACAGCTGGATCTCACTTTAACATTATGGTAAGAAACTGAGCTTCTCTTCTGCAATATATATGGCCATAGTTAACTAGCAACTTTCAGAACTCAGCAAGACTGGTCACTCTCCAAGGACACCAGACAATGAGAACATCTTCTGGTGATAGAATTTTGACACTGAGTGAAGTCTGCCCAACTAAAGCTTATTACCAATAAATAAAATAGTTAATTTTTAAAGAGCCACAGGACTGCTTGGTTGCTTTTTTGGGATGGGGGATAAGCTAGAGACTACCACAGCTGTCCTTCTTTGGACACGCTATTACCTGATGCCCGCTTGAGGTACGTTCAGGAGCTGGACTCTGTGGAACAGATCAAGAGGTTTTAGTAGTAAGCCCTAAAAGAATTTAGTTTTCTAACGTACCTCAACATGGTTAGAATCAAATTCTATAAAGTGCAAGAATTTGAGATGTCCTCTGACTTCAGAAACAAAGAGGTGTTCAACTCATGTCAGAATCTGGCCTTGAACTGGCTAATGTTTCATGAAGAAAACCAAATAACCACAGACAACTCCTTCTCCTTCCCGCCAGAACCACCCCACTATACATACATTTCTATTATTTTGCTTTTATAAACCTATTCAAAGGGTGCCTTCTTGCTTTCATATATTCATTTCAGCCGGCTGTGGAAACTGCAGGTGATTTTCTATTTAGCATCACTGTTCATGTGAGTGAGCAGATGTGTCTAAAATATGGAATCACTGCCAGGCAATTTCCTGGTATGTTCAGGGTCATCTCTGTGACCCTTTGCCCTGTACCTTGGACAGGAACATTTTTTGTTGTTTATTTTCTCTGGCAGGAATTGCTGTCACTCACTATAGCTCCACATGAGGTTTCCGGGTTTAGAGAGACCATTTCCTCAACTAACAGAGCCCTGTCTGGCAAGCTCAGGTGTGAGAGCAAGATTTCTACCTGGGGGTATAAAACACTGCTAGATAGTATCACATACATCACATCTGTGCAAGTCTTCCCTGGTCACAGAGAGCAATTCTCAAGAATACCTTTATCATACACAAGCTCTACAACGTCAGAGTTTACTGAACGTGAATACGCCTACAACATTAACTACATAAGAACTTGCTAGTAATTGAACTGAGTTAATGATCAGTTAATAAGTGACATCTAAAAAGGACAAATATCCAAAGAAGCAACTTTGATTGAAAATAATTAAGAATGGACTGACACTAGAAAATTCTGCTCCAAATTTCAGGACTACAGAGTCGAAGGGTGTTGAGGTCTGGAACATTCGTTCATGGTGCCTCATTATAAAAATAAAAGTGAAGCATTGACTCATTAATAGCTGGTTATAGATACCACATTTAGACCCTTCAAACTGCTAACGCAGGTATAAAAGTGATATTTAGATTTTTCTGAAAGTAAAGTAGTTTCTCATTTTAAAGGCAAACATAAGTTGAACTTCTTTAGCCCAGAGAACAACAAGAAGTCTTGTGGCACCGAATAGACTAACATATTTTGGAGCATAAGCTTTCGTGTGCAGACCCGCTTCATCAGATGCATGAGTGTGGGGGGGGCGTGGTTTCAGAGGAATATTTAAAGAGCGGGGTCCCAGTAAGAGGGAGGGCCAGAGCTGACAAGGTCTATTCAGCAAGGTGGAAATGGCCCAGTATCAACAGTACTTATCAAAAGAGAAAAAAAACAAGTCAGATCAGACAGGGGGATGTGAGCCTTTGTCAGAGTCTAATGTGGACTCTGACAAAGGCTCACATCCCCCTGTCTGATCTGACTTGTTTTTTCCTCTTTTGATAAGTACTGTTGATACTGGGCCATTTCCACTTGCTGAATAGACCTTGTCAGCTCTGGCCCTCCCTCTTACTGGGACCCCGCTCTTTAAATATTCCTCTGAAACCACCCCCCCTCCCCCCACACTCATGCATCTGATGAAGCGGGTCTGCACACGAAAGCTTATGCTCCAAAATATGCTAGTCTAAAAGGTGCCACAAGACTTCTTGTTCTCAAAGCTACAGACTAACATGGCTACCTCTCTGATTCTTTAGCCCAGAACTCTCTTGCCCAGCAATATCTGTAATCTGGAAGGATTTTAGTTAGCTGGACAACCACTTATGCGGCCAAGTTTCCGGGGGGCCCATAAAGTTTGTTTACAGCTAAACAACAGCACAAAATACAGAGACAGGACTGGTGGCTGTAATTTACACCTAAATGTCTTCTAAGAGCCCAGTAAGCCGTATACGTGTTGGTAATGTACTAGAAAATGTTGACCTCCCATGTCCAGCACTGGTCAGGTCCTGATGGTTGAAACATGGAGATTTGCACATCATACCTCATAGAACTGGAAGGGATCTCAAAGGGTCATTGAGTCCAGTCCTCTACACTCACAGCAAGGCTGATGACCATCCCTCAGATTTTTTTTTCAAACCTAACTTGTCCCAGACCCTTGACAGACCCCCTCAAGGACTGAGCTCATAACCCTGGGTTTATGAAGCCAATACCCTAACCACTGAGCTATCCCTCCCCCCAAAATGCTGCTGGATGAGAGAGGTTCAACCTGTGGCATATTTTACAGGCAGAGGAAAAAGGTGCATTGCCCATGGGTACAAGCCCTTTTGTGCTGAAAAAGGAGGACATTTGATCATTCCTTACTTATAACTCTCAAAAAAAAAAAAAAAAAAAAAGGCTAATGGGAAGGGGGAGAAAGAACAAGGCTCCAAAAAGTCAGTATGCTTATAAATGGAAGTTACATGTTATATAAACATTATTATAAGCATACTGATAAATTTTGTATTCTTGTAAGTACTCTGGCCAGACCGATCTGGTTTGTACCATATTTTATACGGTTTCAACTGAGCCAAAATGCCCACAGTAAGCACTGTGTTAAATGGGCTGTCAAGCTGTCTAGTTTCATTTTACATGCAGTTCTTTATCTTCTGCTAAATACCTTTTTTTAAAAACAAGTTTTTACAAGGTCCTCAGTGAATTACTTCAGATATGCCCACGCTTGCTGCGGCAGCTTTTATGTAACACAGCCTACCTCTGTGGTGCGATGTAAGTGACTGATTAACATCACCACCTATTTCAGAGATGGTTAACAGCAGCACTAGGGGCAATGTCTTAATGAGTACCACCTACCAGCCAGATCTTTGGGGCAGGGACTGTCCTTTACTCTGTGTTTGAGTCGCACTTAGCACAGTGAGCCTCAACTTGATTGTGGTCTTTAGTTAGCACCAGGATGTAAACGATACATTTCAACAACTCATTTAAATGCCTCACATTTGAGACTCCAATGGTTCAGTGGTCTGCGAGGGTATTGCAGGGGGTCCATGAAAAAATTTAAAAAAAGTTAAATAAATTGCAAAGTTACAATCTATTATTTTTAAATTAAGTATCTTCCAAGAATTTTATTAATTGCTGTCCAAAAATCTGTGTCATGGTTTCCTCTTATTTAAATGAAGTATACACAGTGGCTAGAACCGGCTTTGATGGGGGTCCAGAAGAGTCTGGGGGGCAATTGGAGATCTGGGAACAGCTTGAGGGGGCAACTGGGGGTCCACACTAGTGAAAAGATTGGGAACCACTGGCCTAGTTACTCAGACTTCAATTTGTGAAACTTGAAAATGCAGATTCTCAGCAAGTCTAACAGGGTCCATGCTTCTTAACTTGAGCCCTATTCACGTGTTGGGCTTACCACCTGGCCAATATTTGACTGGCATGACCAGTTTCTTTTCTTAATGGGTTTGCCAGAAAATTAATTTAAAGTGGTCTACAGATTTGCACCATCACCAAATTCCCTGGTATACCTAATGTTTAAAGTTTGTGTGTCCAGCTGAAGATGCTGCTGTATTCCCACTCCGTAGTTTAAGAAAGAAAATCATAGTCTCTCTTTAGATACTATAAGTGGCTGTTGAAGCAAGGGAGTTGTGGAGCTGCCTGTTGGTTGTGGCATTTTTGCATTTTGAAAGTGGTAATATTGGGCCTGAGGCACCCCAAGTGAGTGGACACTTGTCCAAATTGCATTAGCCTAAATTTTTGAAAAGTTCACACAGAGTTAGTGTCTCATTAGTGACTAGAATGCAGGTGGTTTCATTCCCAGTTCCCTACTTCAACCAACAAACCACGCTACCTCCCCAACAAGGGTCATGCTGGTGGACAGGTGATCCCTGATGGGATAATATGCCCTGCTTCCACAGGGGAAGGGGTTTATTGGACATACCTCACATCAGCTGTGAGGTTATGAATTCACAGAAAGCACCAGAAGACTTAAGACTTATTTCATAAGATAAATCAGGCAATTAGGAAACCTCATTAAATTCCACTTTCTATTAGATTCTTCATAATCTGTATTAATATTGCACTAAGATAATTATGGCCAGGTCCAGACCAGGGGATAAAATCCAATTTAGATACGATGATTCCAGCTATGCAATTTTCGTAGCTGGATTTGCATAGCTGGAGTCAACTTATTTAAAATCGATTTCTGACACTGTACACACAGCAGGAGCTCTCTTGTCGACTTCCCTTACTCCCCAGCTGCCAGGAGTAACAGGGCTGACAGCACTGTCATGAGAGTTCAAATTAACACATCCTTACTAGGTACATTAAAATCAGACTCTGGAAGATTGACCATGACAGGGCTGATCTTCCTTGGAGGGGAGATGTATCCTAAGCTACCCTGGGACGTGCTTCATTGTGGCTCCACCCCGCACTACTCATTGCTCCCTAGCCCTAGTTTGATCCTGTTGGAAGGCCTTCTGCTGCTCTAACTTCTGCCACTCCTGCAAACTGAGTTGATATGAGCTAGGGATCAAGCGCCACGGGGCAAAGTTCTACCACGTCACCCCACTCACGTTACACCACTGGTGGAGAGATGGCAGAGGAAAAGCCAGCACAGGAGGAAGACCCTCTGCTTCTGTCAGTTTTGCATTTGCAGAGATTCCTCCAACAGAATTTCTGCCCACAGAATTTCTACTGTGGAAGGGCAAGCTCTGGCCAGTTTAGCACACTCTCCACTGCCTAAGTCTCCAAGGCACAAAGTGAACTTTGCCAACAGAGAATCCAGCCTCAAAACTTGTTAAAACTGTTCTCTTCTTAAAAGAATAAGTACTTATATCTGACAAATATGTACAATGTAACTTTTTAAATACTTTATTATACAGTGATTCATAAGACTTTAAAATACTTTTGAAGTGGGTACAGAACAATGTTACAGTGCACCTATCAATTTTTCTTAAACCGACAAGTTGTTACACCTATAGTGATCTAAAACTAGTAATATCTTTAATATTAAAATGAACTGTCATGAGTTTTATTCAAGTTTATAATGTATATTTGTACAGTATATTATAAACTGCAGAGTATTATACATTAGCAGAATAGATATAAGCTAGTTAGATTAATATAATGTGAATTTTCTTATCTGAAGTTTAGTTTTTAACGAACCTATGATATGGCAATTTGCAAGTCTTGAAAAATAAGTCACAAAAAAGGCAGGCAAAAAAGGATTTTAATTAAAATTAAATGAAAATTAAAATCTGATACACAATATATAAGGGCAGCCAAGTGGTACAGAAAATTCTTTCTTGATGCCTAAAGTTAGAAGATATTCCTAGGAATGCAAAGAAAATGTACAGTAGAATATATAGGTTTAAATCTTTGCAATGTTTCCTATAGTAGCCATAATAGAAATCACTCAAATACTGCTTTTAGTTATCTCAGATAATATAGAAGTCTGTTTAATTATTTTAGTTGTACTAATACCACTCAAAGCTACATTGCGTCTGGCATCTCGCAGGCATGAGGGGTGAGGACGAGGGAGGAAAGAAACAAAGCAATTTGCCTTTCCGCTATCCTATTTCAAGGTCCAAACAACTTCAGTCCATTGAACCAGAGAACAGGAGGCATTTCTCTCTTCTGGAGCACCCATAGAAAGAACCACCCCCACCCCTCCACGAGAACTGAGTGGAGGTAGGGCTATAGCCTTGTCTTCGTTTTTCCACCACTAGGCATATACACAAAGCTGTATAGATGTTAAGTCAGCTGTAATACCCCTTAGCAACTGAGAACTCTAAGAGATTTTATCTCAACAGCTGCTTCTCCAAAGGAGCATTCTGTACTACCCTAAGTAGGATCCTGTGCCTAAAACACATCTGCTCCTGAACTTGGGTGGCCAAGTGCCTGGTGCATGACTTGAGCCCACGTGAAAAGGACACCAGAGAGCATCCAGTCAAAGCGACTGACTGGACACCCAAAGTCCAGTTACTGCAGGAGTGGGAGACAGTGTGGTTGGGTCATCTCACCCATGCCAGCTAATCCTCACTCAAGGGAGTCTTCCACCTGGATTTTCAGGTTAGACCCTGACCCGGGTGGGGAGGTGGGAGAGAGAGGAAAGGAGCAGACAAAGATGAGGCCTCAGGTGAAGAGGCAGGGCAGGCAAGACTCCAGCAGTCCTGCTGCAGTGTCCAGTTTTTAAGTATAATCAAATGTGCATCCCTAGTCCTAACAGCGTACAACAACAACAACAAGCTGTATAAACAAGTTACATCTGAAAATTGCACTAAACACATTGGAGATTTGCATAGTCCACTCCCTCAGGATTCATTGTCAAAGGGCCTTTATTGTTGATCTATCCTTTCATCACCTAAAACCTACAGTCTGTAGAGGTTGAGGGTTGGGTAGAGCAGAAAGAACAAACATCAATTCTGCAAACACATGGAAAACGAAAAATGTGTTTGTCATCTTTGCAACTCTTGACAAAGGATTTCCAGTGTGTATAATTTTAGCAATAATCCCACGATATCTGGTATGTTTCTTGAGGTCCCACCTTCTGGAATCGTGCAGTTACATGAGCACGGCAGCTTTGGTTTAACACACACAACAATATTTAACTCTCCTGGTTGCAGAGAAAAATCTAAGAGCATGACCAGAATGCACTTTAAGGTAAGTAAGAATCACCCCAAAGTTATTAATTTTGTTTAAAGCTCATGATTTTGGGCCTGATTCATTATATTTGAATGTTTGGGGCTGACGTTTCCCAGTACATATCCTTCATTTAGGGTTAATGTTAATCCTGCAAAAAAATTCATAATTGTTTAAATCCCACTGAAATCAATGGGATTACTCATATACTTAAAATTAAGTCTGGGCAGGTCTTTGAAGGCTCTTGGTCTTTGACTATAAGCTATTTGCAGATAGGGAATTAACTTCACTGCTGTCTGTAAAGGACTATGAAGTTTACTTCATTAGACATCTTATTTTAAAGACCCATGTGAAATAGATAGGACCAGTCCGGCATTAGTTTTCCTAGTCTGCTTTCAAGATATACATATAAACATAAAATCTAGTTCATTGCAGGTTAGTGTGCTGTGTATTCAAAGCCTCCCTTGTGGCACATTATGGTTATGGCTACCCTAGCAAATTTTGCCAACAAAACGCCAGTTTAGTCAGCAAAACTGGTGGAATGTCCACACACACAATGCATTTTGTCAACGGAATTTTGACAAAAGTCAACACTTCCATCAACAACCTTATGCCTCTCCCAAAAAAAGCTGTGTGGGTGCTCTGGGGGGCCTTCTCTCAACAGACAGGGTGTCCCAGATAATGGGCAGCCCTGTCTGCTGTGCTTCCAGGGCCCCTTTTGTCAAGAGAGTGGCCGGGCAGTCCGGTTGCTCTGTCGACAGAGTGGAGCGGCTCTTCCAATTGGCTTTTGTGTGTGGCTACACTCTGTTGAAAGAAATTTTGTCGGGAAATCTCTTTCAACGGTGATTTCTGTCCACAGATTGCTGAAGTGTAAATATAGCCTGTGTGTATGGATGAGCCCTAAGTTTTACTAGCAAAGGCAAAAACCACCAGAAATAGGATAGATCTGATTTTAAGCAAAGTATGTAGACTTCATTTGGTGGAGGATAAAAAAGCCACCTGTGCAACACAATACTTTCAATCTGCAGTAACATACCAATAATCTGTGGGCTGCATTTTCCAAGAGAATATAAAGATAACATTGTTCACTTCAGCATTCTACAAATACTATTGCACTGTTTATTTCAATGGAAGCCTGGTCCTGGCTTCCAAAGCACAGTAATTCATAATCTACACTTTTTCTTACTAAAGAAGTATCTGAAATTTTTCCCATTCTTTCCTATCAACAGGTGTTTGGGAGAATGAAAAATAGCCTTCTTGATCTTACAGCAATAAGTTATAAAGAACAAAATATATTCTACATCTGTCTCGACAGATCTGAGTTAAAACAGAAAATGATGATTCACAACAGTTGTGTAACATATTACAAATATTTCATGTAAATAGTTCAATATCTGTATCACATCCTCAAAGTAGTTTACTCATTTCTTTAAAAAGACTTAAAATAGTTTTGAAACCTTCCTAAATCATGTTAGCATTGAGATGCAAACTGGAAGACAGCAGGTGGTCAATCTTGTATCTGAACATTACAAATATATTGGTGTATTTGATCTTGATTATAGAGCAATAATTTCAATTTCAATGCAAATAGAAATCAAAACATTTCACACCTCCAAAAAAATCGACTGTCATTCAAAAGCCCACACATATCCCCTTGAAGGCTTGCATTCGTTTTCTATTATTGAATAAATTAAATATTCTAATTGTATAGAACCATACCCTCAGCAGGTATGAGCTGGCATAATTCTACTGACTTTGATACAAGTGATTTGGTTTATATCAGTTAATCTGGGCCTCAGTGTTTAAATCAATGAGCCATTCCAAATGGATGGCCATTTCATAACAGCTAAAACCCTGCATTTAGATGTTTGTTTTCAGAATATACTTGAACTGTTGCATGGGAATTAAGCTCTCAATATTTGCCATTTTTATTTGAAAGTGTACAAAAACATCCTCCTCCTGGTACAGTCAGTCACAGTCTATGGACGTAAGTAAGAGTTGCAAAACTGTTTACTTGGTGGTCACATCTTTTTATTTTACAGATTTTGTATTTCCAGACAGCCATGGTGTGATGCAAGTCCAGAAGCCCAAAAATGTGAGCAGTTCAAAGAAGCAGGGGTTATACGTTATACACTTTGAATTGTATTATAATCAAAAAGTTTAGGCAACAGGAACATGAATATAAATATGGCCTTATGTTGCATCAGAAAATGAAACATTAAAGGTGTTGTAGAATAAAATTATCTTTCAAGTTATATATTGATATCATTCATATGGGACAGTCTATATCAATTTCAACACCGTAAGCTGAAGAAAAGCTGAAAGCTTTGAAATGAAATCTAGGTCTCTCTTAGCCAAAAGTAGATTGGACACCAGTAAAAGACAGGGCCCCAGAAATACCATCCAAAGCAGAAGAATAGAAGTTGCAGAGCCTGTCTCTTGGATATAGGCAAGTAATGAGATTAAGTCAGAGGATTTGCAAAAGATATGACAACTCAAACACTACTACAACTCTTGAACCATTTGGTCACTCGCATTCCAAAGGTTATGGAAACTGGCCATTTCCAAGGTACATGTGTGTATGCCACACAGAACGTAACTTCTATGCTTTTTCAATTACTTATTCTTGGATGAGATGAAACACACACGGCACACACTCACAATTCTGAATTTTAAACCTAAACAGCACCAATACTTTCAACCCTTTGTTAACCTAAAGGAGCACTGTTACACTATTAGACACTAACAGTTGGTTACCACCTTTCTAAGGGCTGGTAACCAGACCTCTGAGGTTCCCCAGCTGCTCTGCTGCTTCCCAAAAGACTCCACCCCTCCCTACCCCCAGATTTAAAGAAAAAAAAAAACCCTCAATATCAAGACTCATCAAATATCACCCGCAGACACAAGCTGTAACCCTGAGTAGGACAACAGTCAGCCACCAACCTTTATAGAAAACTTTGGTTATCTGGCTTCCTATAGTATAGATAAAATAAAACCGGAGTTTTATTTTAATCTTAATTTTTCCCTTGTCCCCTTCCTGCCTGTTCTTCCAAGGATTGTATCGCAATTGTGTCATTCAATAGTTACATCTTCTTCATTAGGGCTATGCCTACACTAGCACACTATGTCGAAGTAGCCTATTTCGACGTTAGAACATTGAAATAGGCTACTTCGACGCGTATCGTCTACACATCCTCCAGGGCTGGTGCCATTGATGTTCAACATTGAAGTAGCGACAGAGAACATCGAAAGGAGCCACCCTGGAAGGAAATGCAGAGTACCCACACACACAAGCACTCCCCATCAAAATAAGGAGCCAGCAAAGTCCCAAGCCGCTCCCGTAAAGGGCCCCTCCCAGACACACTCGCCCTGCACAGAGCCGACAACCGGTTGCAGACCCCGTGCACACAGCATGGACCCCCAGCTGCAGCAGCAGCAGCACCCAGAAGCCCTGAGCTAAGGGCTGCTGCATGTGGTGACCATAGAGCCCCACAGGGGCTGGACAGAGCGTCTCTCAACCCCTCAGCTGATGGCCGCCACGGAGAACCCTGCTATTTCGACAAAGCAGGATGCAGATCATCTACACATGCCCTATTTCAATGCTGAATGTCGAAGTAGGGCGCTATTCCCATCTTCGGATAGGAATAACGATTTCGACATCTCGCCGCCTAACAATTTAAACATTGAAATAGCTCACAGCACGTGTAGACGCAATGCGTACTATTTCGACATTGTGCCAGCTACTTCGAAGTAGCCGGCTAGTGTAGACGCACCCCCGATGTTTTACTGAGCTGGTCATTAGACCATCAGTCAGAACCATTGCCTACATTGTCCTCTGCAAGGTCTCGTCCAGGTCTATTCTCTTTTATGTTATTTTTCAGCATTACTTTGTTGATCTGTTGTTTCACATTGTCTCGCGCAAAAAGTGATACAATCTTAATTCCACTGCACATAAACCCAGTGAATAAGCTCCCACCTTTTTCAAAGTGGTTTTTCTTTGCATTGACTAAATTGTGCCATTCCTGACGCCGTAAAAACAATAGTATGCCATAAAACTCACGCTGCCACGTGGGTGAATTTTAATACCTGCAGTGTAATCCGTTGAGTGTACATGTCCCAACATGCCTGACTTTTGCATGTATCTTACGTTTATAACTTGTGTGGTAACCACCAGCACCCCCCATTTGAGAGATGTCTCTCACTGATCACCTGGTTCTCCCCACCAGCAGCCACAGTCTCCTCTCCTGTCCATCCCTCCTTCTCCACATCTTCAAGCAGCAGCATGCTTCAGTGGGATAAGCCATCTGACTGGGAATCAGGAGTCCCAGGTTACGTTTCTGGCAAAGCCAATGAGCTGCTGTGTAACTCTGAGCAAATCATTTCACCTTTTTATATTTGTGTTTTCCCTTCTGTCCCATCTGCCTTGCTTGTTATGCCCTCGAGGGCAGGAACCATGCATCAGTAAGACTTTGAACAACAACATGTAGCACCAGAGAGTTTGGAGCTCACCTCCTTTCCCCTGTTTCAGGCTTGAAATAAAGAACAATCATAGTTATCTGGATACGTGAATTTTATATATAAATGGTCTGGTTCCCTCTGCACAATGCAGTTGCAAAAACTTTCAAAGTAGCAGGGGAAAAAGTTGCACAACTTAGAAAGTGCAACTGTCAAAAATAAAGACATTAGTAAGCCAAGTGGGGCAGAGAGCAATTTAGCATTAGGCATGTGTCCACAGGGGCCAGCACAACAGAGCATAAGCCAGGAATGTGAGCCCTAACTGTAATGCTGTGCAATCACTGGAGCTGCTGACATTACTACAATTTACATTGCAGTGCAAAGGGTGTCTGAGCAACTGGGACCACATTGTCTTAAATTTTAAATGCAACCAAAAGCAACTCTCCCTGGGGGCGGTACAGGCAGCTGCACACCCGACACCATCTCTCTTTCTCAGACTCAGTAGGAAACCACCACATTATGGAGCTCTGGAAAGAAATAAACTTAAAACTTGTCGTGGCATTGCCAGCACCCTGGGATGGGGAAGTGGCTTCAAAGTCCTTCCCCCAAAACAACTGGACATACTGTGGCCACACTAGCCCCTCCTTTCGGTGGCACTTCGGAATATGCTAATGAGGTGCTGCCATGAATGGGAACCAGATGGGAAGAAGGGGCTTTTGAAATGGGGGAGGGTTGTTTCGAAAGGCCCCCAGCTACATGGGTTGCACGCATTTCGAAACCGGAAGTTTCAAAGACTGCACAGCTGCCATTAGGCTAACTAGGTGCTGCATATTCATGGCAATGCCTCATTAGCATATTCTGAGGTGCCACATTACCACAGCCCCTCCAAAAGGGAGGGCTAGTGTGGCCACAGCCTGCCTGATGCATTGATAACATCTTTTTCACAAAGTTGTTTATGTTTCATTCTTTGAACTGCATGCACAAAGAAGTACGTACATTTGTAGCCAAGGCAGAACGAGCAGAAAGCGATCTCCCTCTTGGAACAGCAAGACTTCTCAGGAGATATCCCATTAATAAGGCTTTGAAAATTAGGTTCATCCAACCTGAGTGTTTCTTGAACTCAAGGTTACGTCTACACTAAAAGCATCTTTCTACAGAAGTTACAGTCAAAAGAGATGTTCTGACAAAACTTCTGTTGACAGATCGCGTCTACACATAAAAATGGATCAATCTTTTGATCTGCTCTTCTGACAAAAGGGCCCCCAGAGCATCTACCCGGCTCTTTTTGTCAACAGTTTCTGTCAACAAAATGGATTGTGTGTGTAGACTCTATAAGGCTACGTCTACACTAGCCCAAAACTTCAACATGGCCATTTGCATGGCCATGTCGAAGTTTACTAAGAAAGCACTGAAATACATATTCAGCGCCTCATTCGCATGCTGGCAGCTGCGGCACTTCAAAATTGTTGCGGCATGCCACCATGAGGCTCGTCCAGGCAGGGCTCCTTTTGGAAAGGACCCCACCAACTTCGAAATCCCCTTATTCCTAACAGCAGATAGGAATAAGGGGATTTCGAAGTTGCCAGGGTCCTTTCAAAAAGGAGCCCCATCTGAACAAGCAGTGCAGCGGCGAGCTGCAGCAATTTCTAATGAGGTGCTGAATATGTATTTCAGTGCTTCATTACTAAACTTCGGACTGGCCGTTTTGAACTTTTGGGCTAGTGTAGACATGGCCTAAGAGTTTTGTCTACAAAACTGTCTAGTGTAGATATAGCCTAAGGAGCAATTCTTGATCTTAATCTCCCACTTATTCTGCAGATGTACTTTTCCGCATTAAGGCTTTAAAGACCATCAAGGTTGGTATTTAATTCAACATAATCACTACATTTAGAGTTATTTAAAGGAACACATCACCCTCAGAGAAAAGACATCCTTCTTTTACTCAATGCTCTATAAAATGGTGCTTGGGCTACAATCTATTGTGTATTTTACAGACATGGTACCCTATACCATTTGGAAAAGCTTCATATGTGGTCTGAAACACAAAGGAAAACCACTGATTTACGAACCACCCTCGATATTCAAGCATCTGAGTACATGGAACCTAGTAAGAGTTCTGATAAGATAGGACTGTGATGAGTACCACATAAATGCCTCTGAACAAATAAATTTCAGGACTACTCGTAGTGCATGGAAGACAAAAATTCATTAAGGGGGTAACCCAAATACATTTGCAATTTGAATAGCAATCCTCCAATTCTATGAGCGCTTCATATGTTCAGCACCACAGATGAGGTAACAGCTTCAATGAAAACAGAAAATATGCAGCAAGACTCAAAGTTTTGCAAAGCACGGAAATGCCCCTAGCTCTTCCAGCAGATCATATCTAGGAGTGAGAAAACATATGCTGGGAAAGCTCCAAACAGCACAAAAGACAAAAAAGCTGTCAGCTTAGCTATACAGGTAGCTATGAAAACATCACCTTAATGTTCTGCTTTCTGTGCTGGCTCCCCATTCAATACCAGGTTCATTTCAAGGCCTTTACAAAGACAGTCAAACAAAATAGATTCAGGAAGAAAATTCACAACAGATCAACCACAAGGACCTTCTCTAGTGTGAACTCTGACGAACAGGCCTCCAGGCACAAACATCTTTATTTTAAAGATGGACAAAGAATGACAATGCTACTTACAAACAAAAAGATGATGCCAGCGTCGGTCTACCTTGACATCCTACAATAGCGTATAAAAGTAGCACTTTGTTACTCAGCTTCTGTTTGCATACCGAGATTTGAAAGAAAGTTTTTTATTGCTCAGTTATTCCCCTTAGCCCTGCAGGAATGCCACAGCTAAGGAAGAGCAAGCAAGATTCCATTTTCCATGGGAACTGAAGAGATTGTTTAGGTTCCAGCCAGTGGGATCTGTGTCTTTCCAGGCCTTAAAGTGGCTTTGCAAGGGTGTTGCAAAGAGTTTAAATGGAAGTACAGAATCTAAATCACTGCTGACACATGCAACAGGTCCCCTGGTCAATTTGCAAAGCTAGGAGTTGGCTGGAGGGGTACTTAATTGTAAATTAAACATTCTTGATCTGGAAATCACTAACATGCAATAAACATGAAATTTCACAATTCCCTTTTAGAGCCATTTTCCAAAACCAAATTCAATTTTAAAGACTCAAATTCTGCTCGAGTTTGCTTTTCAGAAATCAGTGAAATATAACAAATGTTGCAGTTTATACCACTGTTCTTATCTTTCAAAGACAAAAATCACCGGCTCTAACCATTAAAGGTACACCTACACTAGAGTGCATTTTTGAAAAGGCACCTTTTGAAAATGAGGAATCGAAAGATGCCCTTTGGAAACACAGCATCCACACACAACTCAGGGCTGGCGCTGTGGAGTTGCCCTTTTGAAAGGGCTATCCATCCACTCTTTCGAAAGAGAGCTTCTACACCATCCCACGCTCTCTTTCAAAAGGAAGGGCCAGAAAATGCCATGGACAAGGTCGCAGGCTTCCCTGCTCCAGGAGGGGTTAGAGGCAGCCGCAGCCAGCTGCTCCTTTAAACAGCCCCTTCCAAACACCCTTGCCCTGCACAGCACGAGGCCTGTGGAGCTGCACATAAGCCCCACAGATGCAGTCCCCACAGGGCTAGTCATTGAGCAGCAGCACCTGGAGACCCTGCTGACTGCCACCAGTGGCTTGGTCACACCTCCTGTCACCATCTCCTGCACACTGAATGCCCCCAAGGAGCACACAGCATGCGGGGATGTGGGCAAAAAAACTGTTACATTCTACACAACCAAAACACGTTCTTACTGCCTTAGATGCATAACACAACCACAGAACTACGTACATGGGGAAGGGGACTTGGGTAGTTTGCATGGGGAGTCCTTGCTGCAGGGCAGGGGTGGAAGACCTATGCCGTCCTTGGCAATCCGTAATCCTCCACGCCTGGTTCGAGGTTCCCAGCAGGGCTGGGATGGGGGTCCGCCTCAGCCAGGGGATTAGCCACAACAGGGACCAACAGGCAGGACCTCTCAAGGGGGGCTGATGAAAGCAGCATCCATGCCAGGAGCTCCTGGAAGGCACCCACCACATCATGGAGGGTCCCCATGAGCTCTCCCCAGGCCGCCTGGCACCAGGTGGCCTCACCCGCCTCCAGGTGGAGGTGCTGCTCTGTCACCTACATCTGGCTTCAGATGGAGGCAGAAATATGGAGGTCCTCCGCAGCCTGCCTCTACCCCCTCCTGGAGCGGGGATGCCCCAGCGCCAGTGGTAGTGCTGGCTGGTTGCAGTCCCTCACCTCTGGAGGGGCTGTCCAGCACCGGCGAGGATGCAAGGCTCTCCTGGCCCTCTGATTGTGCAGATGCAAGAATGGGAGGGAAGAGAGGGATGCGCTGTGAGTCCCGACGCCAGCCTCATGGGCCACCCCCCCCAGGGCAGCAGGCCCTGTCCCCCATCCAAGGGCAGGGTGGCCCCAGAGGACCATGGTAGTGGAGGTGATCCCTGTCCCCCGAGGGCAGACCATCCACACCCACCCCCTTCCTTCCCAGGAGTAGTCTGCAGCATAACCTATGGGAGCAGGTGCTGAAGGCCACTGGCAGTCATGATGCCATCCTGTGGGCCCCAGACCTGCTGGACCTTGGCTGGCCAGGGTCTGCTGGGGTTGTGGGAGGCCGTTGGGCAGGTATGGAGCCCCGCCCTGTGATCCAGGGTGAATGCCCTGTTGGGTTCTTATCTGAGGGTCTACCCCCAAGGTCAGGGGATGGCTGGCTGGTGCCTAGCTGGAGGTGCAGGAGAGGAGATCAATCACCAGCTTGCCCTCCTTGCTCAACCACTCGGCCGCTGGCTCCGGCTCTGACCCTGGTGTGGTCAGGCTGGCCAACAGTCCTGGCTCATTGCCATCCCAAGGCTGGGGCTCCTCAGAGGATGGTTTGAGGATGGCAAGCAGGGAAGCGGTATCCCCTAGCCCCATGAGACTCCACAGATCCTTGTAAAAGGGGCACAAAGGGGGCGCTGCCCCCACCTGGCTGGCCGAGTCCCAAGCCTGGGCATATCCCTACCACAACTCCTTGACCTTGCTCCGGACTTGGTCAGGAGTGCAGACAGGGTGGCCACAGGTACTCAGGCCCTCAGCCAGCCAGGTGAAAGCAGCCATGTTCTGTTACTTCGTGCCCATTTCACGAAGGACCTCTTCCTCCCGTAATAGGCCCAGGAGGTCCCAGAGCTCATACTCCATCCAGGAGGGGGCTCTCTTTGGGACCCCTGCAAGCCCTGGGCACACTCAGGGGGGCCTTAGGGCTCCTGACCTGGCTGAGTGCTGGCCATGGTGCTCTGCGAGCTGCTGGGGGTCTTGCTGGGGCATGCAGGGGCACCATGTGCAATCGATGCTGCCTGCATGCTCTCAGCTTCCTGCAACAAGGTTTCTGGGTCCACATGGTTTTAAGGACTGCTGCACACATGGAACACAGAGCCCCGCAGGCACTGGGCTGCACGTCTCTGCATCCCAGCTAACCGGACCCATGGCAGACCCCGCTTTTTCGAAAGAGTGGGTCATGGAGCGTCTACACACTTCTATCAAAAAAGCCTTTCCAAAGGGCAGGCTTTTCCTAACAAGTTTGGAAGAGCAGTTACGAAAGTTGGGGTGCATTCCTTCGCTTCCGTTTTTGAAAGAAGACTGCTGGGTGTGTAGACGCTCCACGCTCTCCTGAAAGAGGGCCTCAAATTTTGAAATTGGTGGCTAATGTAGACACGGCTTAAAAGAATCCTGCAATAGGTATGGTGTGCGCGCGCACACACACTTGTAGTAGACCGCTGCTTATTTAACTGATAAAGTTGCTCATTAAGTCACTGATTTCGATGTAGATCATTTTCCCTATTGAAAAGGCAGGGAGAACTGAAATACAAGAAGTTTCTGCAACTTGCTTAAAGTCATACATCAAGGCTTTTCCTTCACCAGCTTTTCCTCACTATTCCTCTAGCATTGCTGCAGCTGTGGCAATGATGGAAATGCTCAGACTCAGCACAGGTCCTTTTAATTAATATGGGCCAGATTTAAAAAGGTATTTTGGTGCCCTGTGGTCTTTTCAAAAGCATCCACATGCTTAACACCCAGTAAAATCAATCATTGATGCTCAAGGCAGTGTAAGCACACCTGCAATCGATCCGTACTAGCATAGGAGAGTCACACTAATGCCAGGCCAACTGTGAGTAAAAGACTGAAAATCTCCAACAGACATATGCCCCAGGAGTAGGGTCACCTGACCCAGTCCAGTGCTCTAAATGGGCCTAACTCTGAATTTGGTGCAGGTAAAGAGCTGACCTCAAAGCTGTCTGTAAAGGAAATGTTCATTGAATTCTGGGATCAGGGTAACCATGGGTCTTCAAAAGGGTGCTTTTAAAATTAACTAGTGCCACTAGATTAAAAGCAGCAATAACGAGGTATTTTAAAATTTACCTCCAATCAACTGGCAGACATCACACAGAAGATGTGATCGTGGACTGTGTAAAAATGAAGGTTTTATATCAGTAGGTGCCCATCATAATGGGAACAATAAAATTTTAGTTTCAAGTATATTGAATAAGAGGGTATGGAAAAGTGAAACATTTAAGGATCATTTAAGGAAAAGCAATTTTAATAAGGTTCCAAATACCAGGTGTATCATATTTGTAGCTGAGTTTCTTCCAAAGCAATGGGAAAAGAAGTGAAATAGCCTGGCACAGTTTATAGAAGTGTTGTAGTTAAGAACTAGTTACAGTTTAAAGAAGCGAAGGAGTTAGTTCAAAGGGAGTGCATTCTATTATGCAAAATTAAGCACAGAAATTTCAAAACGAATGAGTCTGAATGACAAGTTGCTTAAGTTAATTGCAAGTAAAAATGGAGCTCTAAAAAAAATTACAGGGAGCATAAGACTACAGCATTGTTAGTTTTAAAAGGAAAATCAAGAGGAACATAAAGATCAAATTTGAAGTGCATAAAGAAATAATGAAGCACAAATAGCTAGGAGTATTAAGACTAACAATAAGATTCTTTAAATATATTGGAGAACAGAAAAATGAAAAAACGAACAAGAGGTTCCTTAAATAAAATGCCAAAGTAAGGACATGTTTGTTGTTGGAAAAAAAAAGAAATAGGAGAAGAACTAAATACTTTTCACCTCTGTGTTTGAAAAGGTTATTAACAACAAATTTGTGGTGACTATTTGTGGTTACAAAGGAGGACAAACTGAAGCTGAGATTGAAATTAATCATTGATGTTTGGTTAGTAAACTGCTGAGACCCCGTTGTGGGGAAACATTTAACTGTGCTCACATTTAGGTAGTTTAATACTCTTCATTAGACATAAGTTTGATTTTTAAGAAAACCACCACTCAGTTTGTAGCAAGAATTTGAATTTTGGCAGATGACTATTCTCCATGTACAAACTTATCTTACTAGAGAATATCACCCAGACTAGACCATGTTATAAGCTGGGAAGAAGCATCCCTCCCCTTTTGCGGTCCACATTTTGTTCAGCAGAAGTTGCTAGAGAGTTACTCAGTTCTACAAACATTCCTTCTAGACCTTGCATGCTCCATCCCTACTAATCCCACAAGCCCCATCAAACTGAGCACACTCACCAGCATCAAACCTGAAGCAACCTACAGGAGCAACAGGAAAAGAGAATGTGCCCTGCAGACTCCTTCTGTAATTGGAGCCAAACCCTTCTACCTCTCCCCCTGTTGTGGACAGGTGTGACACAGCAGCCCCTTGCTAAGCAAGTACCTCCTATTGACAGTCACTTTCACACAGTGGTGGTTGCTCTGTCAGATAACTAAGGACTCCGGGCACCTTGCAGTCTTTCCTCCACCCTTCCTGGTCACAGCCAGCCAAGCCAACTTCAAAATTATTTTTTAACAGAGGCAACAAAACTTCCCACCCCATCTAGGGCTTTTCTTCAGCCAGTACCTTCCTGGTTATTCACAGTTTCATTCAAAACCCTCTTCTGGAAAAGATTACCTCCCTGTTCACTCCTGAAAGCCCTTCAGCAATCTCTTCCCCTCAGCCTTTTCCCAGACGAGCTGTTTCAGGGCTTCAACCTGGCTTCTCTTCAACAGGCCTCACCTGATTTCTCTCAGGTAGGGCCCATTGTGTAATCAAGGCTAGCTTAGCTCAGGCTCTCCAGACCTTGTTACACCTCTCTATAGTGATTTTCATTTCCACTTTGTTGCACTAGGCAGTAAAATAAATAAATAAATAAGGCTCCTCCTTTCCCTCTCATATGCTGTCCCACTATTGCTAATCTCCCTGGAACCAAACCATTCACTTACCATCTTTTGGGGCCAGGCAGCTTCTAGATTGTGGAAGCCAGCAGATCGTGCAGGCAGGGTTGTGTGGAACCCAGGAACCATAGCTCCTCCGCTTACTGCGAAGGTGCAGGTGAGGGGAGAGGGAATGCGTTGAGGAGAGCAAAGAACGTGCTGGGAGAGGGACTGGAGTAGGGCAGGACAGCATTTGGTTACTTATAGAAAGATTATCATCATATAGGCAGGTAGGGGGCAGAACTGAAGTCACATGGGAAATGCTGGATTTAAGGCTGCCCAACTCCTCCAGGCTCAGTTGCAATCTATGTAACTTGGCACAGTGGGCTTTTTAACCCACCAACCCTTCCTCTCCGCTTTCAGCCCACTGACTGCAATAGTATTAACAGGCTACTCTACTTCAAATGGTCCCTCGGCATATGTGCTAACTACTTACACTAAACAACCTTCCAATCTGCATTTGGCTGTGATACTTGCAGCACCTTACTCAGAGCTGGCACACACTACTGCTTGTATCACTATCACAGTAGGGCCAGCCACCACCATGGGCCCCAAGGCAAAGTGGGATGGAGGCAGGTGGCTCTGTCCCCCAGAAGGGGCAGGACCAAGAGCCATCACTCTTAGCACCATTAGGTCAACCCCTCCCCCAGCCACCTGGAGCAGCACAGGAGCACTTCAAAGGGGCCTGGGTCTCTGGCTGCCACTGCTGCTGATGTAGCAGCAGCCAAGGCTTTGAGACCCCTTGAAAACTGGGCCCCAGGATAATTGCCCTCTCTGCATCAGCAGGCCTGCACTGTCACTTATGTCACTCTGGGGCAT
Organism: Carettochelys insculpta; assembly: GCF_033958435.1. NCBI lineage: Eukaryota > Metazoa > Chordata > Testudines > Carettochelyidae > Carettochelys > Carettochelys insculpta. The sequence continues at coordinate 83,934,397 of NC_134139.1, read as the reverse complement.
GAATAAACCACCCCCTGAGCTATATAAGTTACGCTGACCTAAATTCACAGGGCTGCATCACTGGGTGAGCTTCTCCCACCAAGGCAGAGACTGGGGGTGGTTTTATTATGCCAATGGGAGAGCTTCAAGGCAGCTGCACAGATGTAGTGCTTCTAGCGTCAGCTAGCCCACAGGTGCAAAGAGCTGTGTGTGGCTTGGAGGCTTCTCTCTCTCACCAAATATCCTGGGACTGACACAGCCACAGTGACATTGCTTTTTAAAATGTGATTTGTGCACAGCTAAAACAGAGAGAGTACAGCATAGGGAAATATTGATGAGAGAAGGGACAGGGGTTAACCACAGAAATGTCTGGGCAGGCTGACCAAACGAATTGCTTTCTCTCAAGAAAAGACAATTAAAAGATGACTTGGTTAAGTCTGGAAGCTAGGCTAAATACTGTTTTTCTAAAAAACTAAGCTTCACAGATGATTAGGGTTGGAAGAGACTGATTTACCTGAGATCACTGGACAAACCAGAACTAGAGGTGTCAGAAAAGCTCATGGAAATGATGTTTTAGAGACGGAGTGCAGAGGGCAGCTAGAGGGAACTTCCACCTGACCAAAGGGCATCATGTAATATTAATGTGTTTCAATAGGAACCGAATGATTATATGGAACGTAGTAAATCTAGAGAAGGGCACATAAGCTTGGTACTTGGGAGTTGCTAACTCGAGCCAGCTGAAAAATTTTTGTTCTTGTTGCAGAACTTTTCATGGGAAACCTACTGGTTCAGACAAAATTTTAGCCGGGAAGATTTCTCATATTTCAGAGCAGATTCTATGGATGCAAGTACCTACAACAGCTAATAACTCAGCGTCTAGGGCATTCACCTGCTGTGTGGAAAACTCACGCTTAATTCTATATACTGAATCCAAGGGTAGTTCTACACAGCAAAGTTATTTTGAAATAGGAGCTGTTGTTTTGAAATAACTGTCCTTGCGTCTACACAATGCAACTCCTATTTTGAAATAATTTCAAATAGCCATTGGCTTATTTCAAAATTGGTAAACCTCATTCTACAAGAAATAGTGCTATTTGTAGCTACAAAATAGCTATTTTGAAATAGGTTTGGGTAAGATAGGTAACACAGCCTATTTTGAAACAAGCCATAGTGCATCCAATGGTTTTATTTTGAAATAGGCTCTGTGTGTAAGGTAAGTGTTAAGCGCTTTTTTGAAATGCATTCTTGTGTGTAGCAGTGCTGTTTTGAAATAACTTATTCCAGAATAGCTCTGCTGGAATAAGGCTGTTGTGTAGACAAACCCCAACAGAGCAAGGATCTGAAGCTAGGTCTCACTCATCTGAGGCAAGTGCTCCTTGGCTATTGATGACTGTGGAACGTGGGAGTGTGTCTCCTTTTTAACGAAAAAAAAAAGAATTGAGCAGTCTCCCTTTTGGGCTGATGGAGAAAAAAAATTGTGGAATAGAGTTCTGGTCAGCTCTCTTGCGAACCTATCTTTTGAGGATAAATCACAAAAAAATTTCCCCCACTGATTTTATTATTCCCTTCTTCCCTGAGGCTGGCTAGAATGTCTGCTTTATTCCAAATACGTTCCTGGTGGTGTGCCACAAAAGGTTAAGACATTTTTTTACAGTGAGAATACAAAAAGCTGAAAAACAGAGTAGGAAAAGAAGCAGATTGGTATCAGTTATTCAGGAGATGAAAGCCTCTTGGCTTGCTTCTCTTTCCAGCTACGCAACTGTAGATCTGAGGTGGTAGCATAGGATGCTGCTGTCTGAATTAGTGGGTCAGCCAAATCAAACACAGAGGCAGCAAAAAATGACGAAAATGGGACACTGAGACATAAACATTCTGATCTTTAGACAGCAAATCAGTCAAGCCACTACAGGCTCTTAATCAGGGTACTAATTCTTTCCACTTTCCACGATATTGAAAAGAAAGTGACCGTTCAGAAGTCCACACAATATGGTACACATTCCTCTCCTGCAGATTACAATAACCTTTTATTTGGGAGTATATTATCAAAGCCTGCATCGAACAAAATAGTTCAATGACTAAACCACTTACTCCTCTTTTCCTTTCTTTTAGTTCAGCTAGAATGCTAATACTGCTTCAGGAAAACAATGTACCGCCTGGTCCTTCAGCTTTTACAGCCGCAGAATGGATAAACAGTTTTCTTGCCAAATAGTAGTGGATTAGGTACAGCAGTAATGACGACAGCATGGAGTGTGGATGGATAAGAGTTATAATAGATATTCCCAGATACACAACATGAGATGGGATAGGAGGGGCTGAAGTATATCATTCAGGCGAATATTCACATGCAGTGGAAAGGATGACCAATATTTGGTCAGAGCAGAAGGGTGAGCTCAATGTCAATCTCATCAAAATGCACTGGATAAAAATTACTGTGTTGGTCTGTAACGCCAAAGAGGCCACTTCAGCTTTCTATCGGAAGACATAAATGCACACTACACTGCTGTCATAAATTCCATGTTGTTGGTCCCCAGTATTCAGGATTGCAGCAGCAATAAGTGATCAGGAGTTCTGACATTTTCTTTGGTGGCTGAGGAGTGGAAAGTGAAATATTCGGTCCTCCATATTTCTTTACTCAGGGTTTGAGCTTGAAACATGCTCAGCACTTTCAATTCCCATTCACTTCAAAAAGCTGCCAGTCCCCAGTTTTTACTAGGATCAGACTTGTAAATGGATTATATTTTGGTATGAATTACACAATTACAGAGTCTGAAATAGCTGGAAGGAAAAACCCCCATGAGTATTGTATTACAGCAGTATTTCTGCAAGTATTCCTAGAGCTGCCCAATCTAATGCAGTACTTCACATACCAAACATCACAAACAAAACATTTTATGGGTTGGTGTGTGGTCCTTCCTTTAGAATGAAGGTCCACTCAAATACCCCTGCGGCTTTGGCACCATTTTACATATAGGAAGAATGGAGTACAGCACGGTGAAGAGAGGTTGGTTCAGTGGTTAGGGCATTAGCCAGGAAAGGTACTGTACAGATTCTGACAGGTTCTTCCAGTGCAACTTTGGAGCAGACACTTCACTTCTTGATGCCTTACTTTCTCCAACCGTAAAATGAGGATTTCCGCACTTCCCCTGACCCCATCCCTCACAGGAGTGTTGCAAGAGTCAATATATGCAAAGACTGTGAGGTGCTAAGATACTATGGCAATGAAGTCCTGTAAGTTCCACAGGCCTTTTCCAGGAGTTAAGATACACTCTGTGGAAGATGTAAAAACAGAACCCAAACCTTCCATCTCCCACTTGTACGTTGCCTATAAGATCATCCCTCTCCTTCCTCAAAGTATCTGATTGATTTATCTTATGACTGGAGATGGCCCTTTAACATGGAGATAGACATATCTCATAGAGGTGGAAGGGACCGCAAGAGGTCATCAAGTCTGATCAGCTGCTCTCTCAGCAAGACCTATCAACATCCCTCACCTATTTTTTAAATCTAACCTGACCCCAAGGATTGAGCTCACAACCCTGGGTTTAGAAGGTCAATACTCTAACCACCGAGATATCCCACCCCTCCTTTTATTTCACTCTTATTTGGGGACTTTGTGTAACTGTATATTACTCTAGTTAATTAAACTGGCACTGGAAGTATTTAGGACTCGTGAAACTTCCCACAGGTCTGAGAAAATTAGTTGAGAATTTAAGTGTTTTCAGAAGTTATTTATTTCAGCATTTCTGAAGAAAACAAATATTTCAAGCTCTAACTCTTTAATGTCCTCCAGCTTTTTTCACCAGGTCGCTTATCCTCTCAGACACATCACCTCCAACAACTCTGGGGCTCTTCTGGGATTCACTGCCAGGGTTGTATTTCATTGCTGCTGCCACATTATCTGAAGCAACCATCATTGCAAAGGTTGCTACATTATCATGAGAAGATGAGCAACATTTCAACAGCCTCAAGTGCTGAGTGCACGATAGGTGGGTTCCTGCCCCATCCAGCTAATTTCCAACAGCTTCATTTTTTCATATTGGCTTTCTCATTTTTAGTTTGGGTTCTGCCTCTATCTGGTGTTCTCAGGTTTTGCTCTCATTAGGAAAGCATTCAGACAGCATTTTTGTCAGCTCGTGCTGGAGAACTTGTTCCAGGTCATTGCTGAGTTTTAGATAACATCCTTGAACATGTAACCTGTGATGAATTGAACCATTCTTTTATCAGTTGTTAACTCTTTATCCAGGACATATTTTTCCCCAGACATTTTGTCTGATTGGTGGACTGGCTACCCATTGCACTGGCTGAATTCATCATGGTGGGGTGAAAGGAAAAAAGAGGGAATAGGGAAAAAATGAGAGCTTTAAAATAAACTGGCACCCTGACAAAATCTAACTAGCAAATTCATAAACTGATCCCCTTTCACACTTCCATGTAGTCTGAGGAACACAAGAATGAAGATCACATCAAGACCTGAAGCTATATCTATCTCTGTATATATCCTATTTAAACTTGCCCATTAAGATAGTTAACTCTTCTAACTTATCTGTTTTTTAAAGCAACAACATCTTTATATGACTGAACAACTTCTAATTTGGCTTTTTTTTATTTGTAGGGCATGCATGTGAAAAATATTCACAGCAACAATATGATAGATGGAGTTACAAGACAGACCCTTTCATGAATTATGAACAAACAGCCAAGACAAAAAATTGGGGTTTCACTAATTAATTTGCCTCTTTGTTTGTTTTTTCCAATCCCTTTATGTTTTGACACTCCAAAGTCTACCAGTTACATGGGTCTCCCAAAAGAAAGAGGGAGGTGGAAATACAGCAGTGAGTGTACTGCAGCTATTTCCTTGTAGAATTTTCTCCCCCTCCAAAAGCATTTAAGTTAATTTCAGCTAGGTTTGACAAGAGTAGGCTTAAGCCTCTGTGCTAAAAACATTTTCAATATGACAGCTCTGTCAGCATGGGGAGGTGGGGAGAGAAGGGGGAGAGAAAGAGCTCTTGAAGTTGCACAATAAATGTTACTTTTAAAATGTCATCTTTGCTTGAAGGCAACTTTCAGCCCATGCCCTGAACAAGCCCATTCTGTCAAAGGACAGAAACAAGGTGCTTAACATAAGCCAGCTGACGAAGCCTGCTGCTTTTCCTGTAAATAAAGCTGACCTTTCGGAGCACTGACAGAAATTGATGCAAGGCAACAAAATAAACTCCTTGTTTCTCTCCCTTATGCGCAAAGATACTTGAGTGGGAGCATGTATTTATGTACACCTCATGCTATGAAGCCAAACAGCCAGCTTTCATGCTGAACAGCGCACAGCTTCAGCACTCGATGCACTGTGCAGGCTAAGCTCCGTGGCAAAACAAGTTAATGTTCACAGCATAATGTGGGCAGTCTGAAATCCAATGACAAGTTAACTACACAATCACTACTGTAGCAGAGGAGTCCTTTAGCTCACTGCCCCTATTTTTTTTTCCTGCAGTGTGCTGATAATATATTCAGAGTGGTTGGGAAAGTGAGGGAGAGAGAAAGAGAATGTGGGCACAGAATAGTTTAAAGATCTGTCTACTAAGAGGAGAAAAGAGCTATGGAAAAGATCACAAAGGGACACCACCACTTGCAAACTTTCTTACTTGATCCAGAGAAAACAAGTAAATTCCATGGAGACAATCAGTTTTCCAACTTCTCACAAGTTTGGGCAATAATTGAGAGATTTGACAGACAATAGGAACACCTGATGGGGAGCAAGATGTCAGAGGGACGAAGAAGGCAGTTGCCCTGGAGCCCTGTGACACAAATGGCCCGGAGCTCCTGGCCGCTGCTGCTACTGCGGAAATGGCTAGTGTCTGGGCCCTTTAAATTCCTGAGTGCTCTGCACTCTGGGTAGCACTGGGGGCAGGACACACTGGGCTGTAAGTATCAGAGAGGTAGCCGTGTTAGTCTGTATCTTCGAGAAAAACAAGAAGTCCTGTGGCACCTTATAGACCAACATATTTTGGAGCATAAGCTTTCGTGGGCAAAGATCCGCTTCATCAGATGCATCTGCTGAAGCGGGACTTTGCCCACGAAAGCTTATGCTCCAAAATATCTGTTAGTCTATAAGGTGCCACAGGACCTCTTGTTGTGCTCTAAGCGGTGCTATGGGCTGATTGCCATATTCCTTCTGCCCAAGGTCCCATCCCTTCTGGGGGACATGGAACATGGCTCCTCCCTGCCTTGCCCAGGGACCAGGTGAGCCTGTCGGGCCAGCTGTTTACCTCTGGGCTCTCCTAATGACAAAGCAGAGTTCATACTTGCCACAGCAAAACTTAGTCATACAAGGGCGGGTGCGTGGGTGTTAAGCACCTGTGAATGACAAAACTTTTGTCAAGCAATTGCAAGTATAGAAGCACCCTAAGATTGTGTGCTGTTCCAGAGACCTGATGACACATGCTCTGGAAGTTTCAGGTTTGTCTTTGTATGCTCAGTGAGGATAGGTCTACAGAGCAAAGTTATTTCAAAATAACAGCCCTTATTTCGAAATCACTTTGCTAGTGTTTACATGACACAACCACTACTTAGAAATAATTTTGAAATTGCGGTTGTCTTATTTCAAAATAGGTAAACTTAACTGCCTGAGGAATAGCACCTATTTTGACCTATTTCAAAACAGGGGCTCTGTAGACAGAGAATAGAGCCTCTTTTGAAATAAACCATAGTGGCTACATCTACACTAGCCCCTTCCTTTTGTATGGGGCATGGTGAAGAGTGAGTTGGGAAGAGGCTAATGAGGCACTGCTATGTATATGCAGTGCCTCATTAGCATAATGGCAGCTGCACGCGATTCAAAACTGCCACTTTCGAATCACACACCACCCACGTAGACCGGGCCTTTTGAAAGGATGCCCCTGACTTCAAAAGACCCTTTTTCCTAAAACCTATCCTCAGAAGGTGGAGGGGCCAGCGGGGCCCATGGCTCCTAGCTCCTTCTCCCACCTGTCTTTGGAAAGTGGGGCTGGTTTGGGCTGTGGCCTCTGGCCCCCTCCACTTGTTTCTGGGTTGGGGAGCCATTTCAGGCCATAGGGTGACATGGGCGAGGGGAGTGGGCAATGCTGGGCCACTTTTCCAGGCCCCGGGAGAGGCTCTGTGTAAGCATGTAACATAAAACTGACCATTCCACAAGGAATAAATAATCTAGGTAAGGGTCCACCATCATTAGATTAAGTACCCAAATGCAGAGCATACTCATGAGCACTGAACAGCCAGATGACTAGTCCTATTCATGGACCATGGAAATCAATTCTCCTTAGGTAATGAGGTGCAGCGCTAAGCAACCAAACATTTAATATATTTACAAGCTGAAGTGAAACATAATGAAACATTTTTAGGTAGAAAACTAAATATTCTAGAAGCAGGTGAGAATTAGAGTCCCCATTCAAACGAACCTTCATTCATGTGTTCCTCTATTTATTACACTTAAGCTAAGGCCTCACTCAAAGTTAGGGTTAGTTACAGCATGACTGACCAAGGTTTAGTTCTGTCCCATCATCACCTTGCTCTCAAGAGAATTTATTGTTTTGTGCAGGAAAGAGTTTCAGAAGAATGTGTCAGGGTGGAGGGGCCTTTCAATGAGTTGAAGAAAACACACAGATAAATAGACAGGCAACATGATCCAATAACTTGTGTGCCTTTGCTATTGTAAGTTACTTCTTCACACAGTATCCTTTCTTGAAAGACTAAATTAATCTCTTCCAAAGAATGTGTGTTCAGAAAGAGCAACAAGCACTAATATGGACTATGCTGTCATCACATTAAAAAGAGATTTTATTGTCATCCAGGTTCACTTTATGCCACTTGGCAGCCACTTTGAAAGTAGTAGTGTACTTGCCCTCAGCTTCATATCACTAGGGAAAGTTGGACAGTGGTGAATTAAGGAGACGTGGTCCTGTAATTTTTGACAGAAAGCAAAAGAAAAAGGGTTTTACAGGAAAGTATTTAAAAAAAAAAAAATCAATGAAATCACTGAATTAAAATATCCCCATGTAATCAGAAACCTAAAGCACATGTGCTAATGTAGGGGTTAGCAACCTTTCCAAGGTGGAGTGTGGAAATTTGGCCTTTTGACCTCTCTGTACAGTCCAAGTGCTGGTAATACTTTTTGAAGTCACTAATAGTTCTACTTACAACAGCTTCATTGACAGATAAATTGAGATGAAGAGCTTTACTGTTTAGGTGGTGGTTGGTAGCATTAGCGGGTCTTTTGTTCATCCACAGGCGGCCTGGGTTTGAGCAAGCTCCCAGCTGCATGGGGAAGAAGAGGTAGGGCAGAACTTCCATCTCACGTGCAGAGAAAATTGGTTCGTGCCACTGTTGGCACGTGTGCCAGGGGTTTCTGACCCCCTGTGCTAATGCATGAGAAGAAATTGAAATGGACTATTGGATTCTCCAAATCAAACTTGAGGAAAAACAAAAAGTAAACAATATAGCATGATTTTGAAGACTTTTTTCCCTTTCAGTCATGAGGTATTACTAGGAACACAGAGATTTATGATTTTTTAGATTTCATTTATAGGTAAAGCTGCTCCCATGTCATCAGTGCAACTATTAGTTACAGAAACATTTGCATCATCTGCTTCATTGAGGGTCTACGGCTAAAAGCAAGTAGTAATTCTGGGCCTCATTCACAGCACTTGTGCATATCTGAATATACTCCTAAACCAAATAAAAAAGGTCACAATCGAGTAACTCATAAGCAAGAGTGCCATGTGGGGGAGGGTACAAAAGCCACTTGAACCAGGACACTGCTTGCTTTTTGTCCTCTTCCCCTCACGATCCACAAGAGAGAGGAAAGTACACAACCTCCTTAAATGATGCCCTTGTTCATAAGGCATCTTCTCTCCAATTTCCAGCCCAGCCATTTCATCTCATGCAACTCACCGCAAAGCTACAGGGCAGCCTTCAAACTACAGAGACAACCAGAATACAAGTCAAAGTCCAGAGTCCCATCCAATGAAGAGATTTAACATCCTGTTTGGAAGAGGAGTGCAAAGAGGCCATGGAACCAGTGAGGAGACGGGCTGAGTTATGGTCCAGTTCTGCAACAGGAGTTTCTGCATTTATAAAGAAGGCTACTCTATTGCCACATGGTCCATATACAATGACAATATGGAAGTTTGTAGATGATGCTAACCATACTGTAGTGTAAAAAAACAACAGATGCAGTGCCCTCTGTAGAGAGCCACTGCACTCCACTACCAATCAGTCGAACAGAGATGCTAAGCAGTGACACATTTCAAAATAAAAATTACACTTTCCTCCACACCCATAGAATCATCAATTTAGGCATTCGTATGGCCTCATCATCATCTGGGGCCATTTGTTTAGTATTCCTAAATCGAGTATCCACAGGGACGCAATTTCGAAAGAAGAGCAAAGCTACCTTCTCACCTATCAGTGAGCTCTTAGAAAACCAAATTATTAACAAAAGTCTGAAATTGACAACCAACATTATTCACTAGCAGATGTATATGTTGTTGCTCAGGTCCGTAACTCAATTTTTTTAAATAAAAGGAAAATGTACGTGCTTTATTTAAGTGGTTGTATTTTTCAAAAATAGCATTATTTTATGAAGCTAATTTTTTATTTCAGGTTTCTTGAAAAGGAATTGTTAATTTTTTTCCAATTTTTATTTGTAAATTTTAAAATGGGAATTTCATCAAGTATATTTTTTCTTCATCCCCATGAACTGTGATAATGCATTATGTTTTAACAAAAAAGGTCTGTAGTCTATTTGGTTTCCAATAACATTTTCTTCTAATTTTCAAACCTTAAACATTGATTTAGCTGTGCTAAAACAGAGCGCTACTCCAAATTTCTCCATTTTATCTCCTTCCTGTTAGGTTTATTGACCCTATTCCAGGTTCATCCTGGTTCAGTCTCTTTCAACACTCACTCAGTTATGTCAGTTTTGAGGACTGTACTTGATCTGGTTATTCTATCTTCTATGTGTTTGGTTCTAGAAGAAGCAATCCAATTCCTGGTACAACCAAACCTTTATGTTGCTTTACCTTGTAATAAGAGGAAGCTGTATAATGAATTCGATTGTTTAGCTCTTGCTATTTAGGAGAAGTTCTTGATCAAACAGGGAAACTCTATGTAAATTTGGCCATGCGAGAGAAGCTGCAAGAAGATAACAAAGAGCTTTGAATGCAAGCAACATAATCTAATGCTTTTACAGGAAGCCGATAGAAAGACCATAGTTATGATTCAAAAGAATCCACCAAAAGAACATTTATATCTTTTCTTTTGAAATTACAGTTGGACATTACTGATGCCAATATGGTTACAGATAGCTGAAAATAAAAAATTAGATACTGAAATATTTGTGAAATAGCTGAAGTTTGAATGGCTAATTCAGATGTAAGAATTAGAAGTTGGAAGAAAGGGGGTTATAATTCTCTAGAACCCAAAAGTTGGCATGATGTAGAAATGGAGAGATCAAACTAGTAAGCACGTCCAATTCCTTCTGTAGAAAGTCATAGGGATTGAAAGAATGTATGAATCACAACTACACATTTAAAGTGGATTCTAATGCTGTGTGTGGCCTAGAAAATGAAAAAAGTGCTCCCATCTATTACAATTAACTTACATTTGTTACAAATTCATAAAGCCCAATTTAAGGCATTTACACTTATCCACTGAAAGCAACACTTTTGAAGCTCCAGGCATTAGATTACCACAGACAGTAAGTATTGTCTGTACTAATTTCTGTCAGCCCATCTGCTAGGTCACAGAGACTCAAACTAGCTCTTTTTAGCTTTTACAGGTATGTGATGGTCCAAAAGGCAGCTATGTAAAAGTATTAAATGTCCCATACTTGCTCCGCATATGTATTCATTTTCAAAGTCATACTCTTGCTGTACTGACAAGCAAGTTTTTACTATTGTTAATCCTGAAAAGACAACGTGATTCTTCTTCGGCCAGCAACAAAATTGTCAGATAATTACAAAATATCATTACAGGCAACTATTGTAAGAGGCAGAAATACACAAGCCTTGTTTTGAGATGGGAGGGAGGCACTCAAGAGTGTTTTGCTAATACTAAGCCTCTGATTGAGTTCAAATACACTCATGCTGGTGAGAATTCACAAATTTACAAAGCTTTAGAGATGTTATGGATTAACTTAGTTGAATGCGTGTATTTCATGTCTAGTAGATGGATTTATGTACGCTTGCTGTGTGTCACACACCAGTGTGGGAGTTGGGAAGCTAGAGAAGGCGTCTGTGAGTCAGAGTGAGAAAACTCTTAAACATTACTGTGTTCAGAGTTTGCTATTCTATCACTCAGAGGCAGTGTGAGTGTCACTCTTTGCAACAGTGCAGGAAGAAAAGGGGTAGGAAAATAACAGTAACCAACACACAGTATCAACACGGTCTACTTGATAATTATCCTGAGGCAGCTAATTTTAAATTTTATTAGTTGCCTGTGACAGTCATTGGCTTATGGCTATACAAGAGGGTTTTACCAGAAGAACCAGACTTTTGTCAGAAAAACTCACTGAGCTTCTCTATGCAAACTGCGCTGTCTTGACAGTCCGTCAACAAAACTCAGCAAAACTGCTGGCAGCGTTATACCTCCCTGTGTTCACATATAATGCCTTTGTCGACAGTTTCCTGTCAACAAAACCGCCATGCAGATGCTCTGGGATCATTTGTCAACAGACAGGGCTTTTGGCAGCCCTGTTTGCAGAATTTCTGGTCAGCTGTTCTGTTGAGAGAGGGCCAGGCAATCTGGCTGCTCTCTTTCGACAGAGTGGATTGCTCTGTCGATCTGCTTTTGTTGCAGATGCAATCTGTTGACAGAAGTTTTGCCAGGTAACTCATTCTGACTGTGACTTCTGTTGACAGATGCTTCTCGTGTAGATGTAGCCATCAACTATTTTGAAAGTCACATATATCTACAAACACAAGAGGACGTCCACAAATTATTTGTAAAGACAAAAATCCAAAAGTGGGCCTATTTTGTATTCAGTCAGTACATTTCACACAGATCCCACTGAAAGGTATGTTTTCAGAATATTTTTAAATGGCTAGCAGACTTTCATGGAAGAAGACAATTTGCAAATGCCAGAGACTTCATTCTGACAGTTTACTATGAAGGTGGCTACCGACTATGGATTAGAATTAAAATGCAAAAGTATTTTGGCATGTTATTCCATACTGAGGGTACATATGTTGACGAACTTTGAATATTAAATAGCTGTATACTGTACCACTAACTGCAACAGATTGTGTTGCACTGAGCATTTCTACAGCACAAATTGACTTTTTGGTCCTATAAAGATAGCATACAAAGAAAACAGCTACATAATTAGGGGTTACACTGTCCATGCCTGGTGTAAGGAAATTCTCCTTTCGACTTACAGAATTTTCTCCCGCTTGAATATTCCACTGGGAAGGATGGAGAAGTTTGTTGTTCACCTCCCAATCATGGAGACCCCAAGATCCACAAAGGCCTCAGTACAACCCCAGAGAGCTTGTGTCTCTGCACTACTTCCTGTCGTCACAATACTGTCTAGGGTTCCAATGACTTTCTGCTAGTTGTTGCCCATAATCTCCAAGAGGTTTACTCAATGCAAGAAGAAAAAATTCTGATCCACATCGGCTTACACAGACAGTAAACTGTCATGAATAGTGGTCAAACCCACCCTCCTACCTATGGATTCAGCCTCCTCCCAGATTACAGAACCATGTGTGAGACACCTGTGGAAGGACTTCTGGACTGGTAGATAAGAGTGAGGATAAAGCCAATACCAGACTGCCATTCACCTAGCTCAGACAACTCCAGTGTTAGGCTCCTCCATTTAACAAAGGGAGCACCCAAATGTTTCATTTATATATATTATTTAAATGTACAACTTCTGGATGAAAAGGCACCATGTGTATAAGTGAATGAAATATCCTTGACAAAGGCTTTCTCCTCAGCTCGTACGACTTCTGATTTTCCCATTCAAAATAAAGATTTCACTCCCAGTGGCCGCATGAAAATTTAATAAATGGTGGTTGCCCGAGCCCACTTGTGACAAAATGTTGCTACATGGGAAGGCTCCCTTGCAGACTAATCTTGTTTTAGACAAATCATATTGGACACTGATTTTAGTTTAGCGCACTTCAGTGGCACTGTGCCAGTGAACTGCACCCAGAGCTAGGTTACTGCGTGCTAATAATTTCTCAGTGATTCCGACATGAGATGTTTATCAGCTACAAGTCAACGCACAATTATAACTGTTTGACAGACTTGCCACACTCCAGGGCAAGGTGGGGTGGCCAGCTCCGTACACACAGAAGGGGCAGGATCTTGTCCCGAAGGAGTGGGGCTGGGGGCAGCCAGCCCTCAACACTGCCCAGAACGCACTGTGTCATGCCCCCTCTTCCCAGGCAGCCCTGAGACCTGCCCAGAGTGTGTGCCACGCGGTAGCATTCCAGTGGTGATTTAAAAGGCCAAGGGATCTGGCTGCCACAGTAGCAGAAGCAGCAACTGGGAGCCCTGGGCCCTTTAGACCTGCCAGGCCCCAGGATAAGTTGGCCCCTTTGCTCCCCATGTTGCAGGTCTGAACATATGCGATATTTAAGATCAGACCATAAATGGAATTTTTAAAGGAGTGTGATGTACCTGGCTTGAATTATAGGCTGGCAGCTAAGGAAGGTGAGCTTGTCTTTCACTGCTGAATTCATGCCAATAAGCATTTTAGGGAAAGGGTATCTCACTACATCCTTTTCATCATTGTTTATCTACTTTTTACTACTGGTGGAAGGTGGCGGGTGACAGCTCTGAAGACTGAAGTCCTTTATTTTACCACTGTCTGGGTAACAGAACAGCAGCTCTACATCTTATATCTATATCTTTATATATCTTTATATATATATTCAGCTTGATATCAAGGTGCACCACCAGTGTTCCTGAGCCCTGACCCTTTTCTGCCCTCCCCACACCCCAACGACCACTTAAAATTATAGCACCATACTTAGGTTCAGTTCCCCTCAAGTCTATGGTCTCACTGATAAGATTGTGAATAAGGATGCCTGCTGGGGGGAGATGGTTCTGGGGATAGGTATTGAGCACTACCCACTTCACAGAAAACACCAAACAGAAGCTTACAATTTCTGTTCTCTGCTAAATTTGGACCTGAACCAAACCCGCTAGGGCTGACCGTTCCCAAACTTTGTGGAAAGAAAAACCTTTGTGGAATCTAAACCTTGACCCAAGCTTGGTAGCTAGTCCCCGTCCCTAGTATAGATTGCACCAAAATCCTGGACTGAAGCAACTTTCAACATTTGAAATCTGAAGCCAAACCTGAACTGCTTTGTGCAGAGCCAATGTCTGGTGACAGACAACTTAGTCTAAATTTGAACTTATCACCTATGCAAAAAGTATATCGGAGCCACTTTGTTATCAGAGTATGCACAGCAAAAGTATGAAACCCAGTTTAAAAAGAAACCACCAGTTTATTCTTGGAATGGAATTGTCTCGGTCAGTGAGACTTCAGGGAGGCAGCAGAATTGCTGGTGCACAACTTCTCAGGTTTCTTTCCAGATATGCAATACCCCACCCCCACCCCCCAACTGACACCTTGTTGTGGGTGTTCAATTTGCATCATCACTCATGATATTCCTGAATAACCACATAGCACCCAAATCCCTATACTTTGCCTGAAGGGCGCTATTAAGCAATCAGGGAACAAGAGTTTTCAAGGCTTTTTACGAGCAACAAAGAAGATACCTCTTGTTCTTCCTTCCTTCAGCTAAAGGATAAAAATTGCAATAAGTATCTCACAGGAATATATGTACAGCAAAAAACAAAGAAAACAGGACTGTGAAATCAGACAAAAAGATTTTACTTAAATTTAAATTACATGAAATCTTGACATTTCAGTTCTTTCTCTTATTCCTATACCCAATTTTTATTACCTCCTCCCTCCCTGTACAATCCATCAGAGTTAACCAGAATATGGTTTCTGCTTCTGGAATACATCAATACAACAAAATATTTGACAGGAACAATCAAAATGTTTCAATAAGGTCCAGACATTTCAGTTTGGACTTCTTCATTTTGATTCCCTGTTTCCACTGGAAGGAGAGAGACAGAGAGAGATCATTATACCCTAGAGTGTTTTCACATTATCAAAAAGAAAAGATTCAATGATTCCTATGCAACCTTTTTCAGACATTTTGTGCTGGAAATTCCACCTTTTTGTTCTAACAGGGACTGAAAATAATATTTTTAAAACTTCCATACTGACTACAGAAAAGCAATTCCAACCAGCTCAAATCTATAAGGAAAACTGGGCAGTAAAGCAAATTTTACATCTGCAAAAGAGGTCAAGGCTTTGGGGTGCAATTTTGTTCTGAACTGGGATGAAAAAACAAATCCTTGAAAGTTTTCATAGCAGTGAAAGTCTGTAATACATGCCAACACTCTGGGTTTCAAAACAATGTAAGTTCCCCAGGAACCTGAAAGCCCTAAGGGATCTGACTCTGTGGCAGTTCACCAGGGAGTTTCTGAGGGTTCAGTTTCCCAGAAAGCCTCAGCTCTCTGGCAGCCCACCAGGCAGGCTGGAAAGGAGCCATGAGATGAGAGGGCAAGCAAGTAGGAAACCGGGCAGGAGAAACCCTGCCTGATTTTCTTCACAAAATATATTGAGTTAACAAGCTTCTGTGGAAAATTTCTGATCAGGGCTCTCTGTACAGTTGGAAGACAAAGCTATACAAATTCAGGCCAGAGAGAAGATGTAATGTTTTCTGCAGTGAACATAATAACCCAGTACAACAGCTTGCTGAGAGATGAACTCCTAACCACATGAAGTCTTTAAATCAGTTTGGGGTATCTTTCTAAATCATATGCTACAGCTCAAACAGAAGTTTTTGTCTTGATGTAGGAATCACGGGGTGAAATTTTACAGCTTGTGTTCTGAAGGAAATTGAAATGTATTTCTCATATGGGCCTTTTACACTTCAGAACTATCTGTGTCAGTAAAGTATCGGAGAGGTAGCCATGTTAGTCTGTATCTTCGAGAACAACAAGAAATGCTGTGGCACCTTATAGACTAACAGATATTTTGGAGCGTAAGCTTTCGTGGGCAAAGATCCGCTTCAGCATATGCGTGAGTGGTGGGGTGGTTTCAGAGGGGTATTTAACGAGTGGGGTCCCAGTAAAGGGGAGGGCCAGAGCTGACAAGGTCTATTCAGTCAGGGTGGAAAAGGCCCATTATCAGTAGTATGTATGAAGAGAGTTAAAAACAGGTCAGATAAGACAGGGGGGATATGGCCCATTATCAGTCTAACATGGAGATGTTAACACCTAGGGCAGAGAAGCTCCTTTTGTAAGGTATGAGCCACTCCCAGTCTCTATTTAATCCTTGGCTAATGGAGTCAAATCTGCAAATAAATTGCAGCTCAGAGATTTCTCTCTCCATTTGATTTTTGAAATTTCTTTGTTTCAGGACTGCCACCCTTAAAGTCTGTGTAAATTTGTTCCTGTGTTTTACAGGGAGGGTCTTGAGCAGATGCTGTAGTTTCTTTGTGTATTCCTCAATGATAAATGTATACAGACACAGCCCTTGAACCCATACCAGGTTTATTCTACCTACTACCCAAGATCCATAAACCTGGGAATCCCGGGCACCCCATCATCTCAGGCATTGGCACCCTCACCACAGGATTGTCTGGATATGTGGAATCTCTACTTAGACCCTATGCTACCAGCACCCCCAGCTTTCTTCAAGATACCACTGACTTCCTCGGGAAACTAAAATTGATTGGCAACCTTCCTGAAAACACCATCCTGGCCACCATGGATGAAGAGGCCCTTTGCACCAATATCCCACATGAAGATGGACTCCAAGCTGTTAGGAACATTATCCCTGATGAGACTGAGGCACAAATGGTGGCGGAGCTTTATGACTTTGTCCTCACCCACAACTATTTCAGATTTGAGGACAAATTATACCTTCAAATCAGTGGCACTGCTATGGGCACCTGCATGGCCCCACAGCATGCCAACATTTTTTATGGCTGACCTGGAATAATGCTTTCTCAGTTCTCATCCCCTAGCGCCCCTCCTCTACCCACGCTACACTGATGACATCTTCATCATCTGGACCCATGGGAAGGAAGCTCTTGAAGAGTTCCCCTGTGATTTCAACAGTTTCCACCCCACCATCAACCTTAGCTTGGACCAGTTCACACAAGAGATTCACTTCCTGGACACTACTGTGCAGATAAGCGATGGTCACATAAATACCACCCTATACTGAAGGCCCACAGACCACTATGATTATCTACACGCCTCTAGCGTCCATCCAGGGCATACTACACAATCCATTGTATACAGCCAGGCACTAAGGTACAACCGTATCCAGCAGACAGAGACAAACATCTACAAGACCTTTACCAAGCTTTCCTCAAACTACAATACCCACCTAAGGAAATGAGGAAACAGACTGATAGAGCCGGATGGGTACCCAGAAGCCACCTGCTACAAGACAGGCCTCCCAAGGAAAACAAAAGAACACCACTGACCATCACATACAGCCCCACCTAAGGCCTCTCCAACGCATCATCAGTGATCTGCAACCCATCCTGAACAATGATCCTTCACTTTCACGGACCTTGGGAGGCAGGCCTGTCCTCGCCTTCAGACAGCCTGCCAACCTTAAACCAATCCTCACCAGCCACTATAGATCACAAAACAGTAACTCCAAGCCTGGAACCAATCCCTGCAACAAACCCCGCTACCAACTCTGCTCACATACCTACACCAGTGATATCATCACAGGACCTAACATCAACCATATCATCAGAGGCTCCTTTACCTGCACGTCTACTAATATAATATATGCCACTGTGTGCCAACAATGCCCCACTGCAATCTACATTGGCCAAACTGGACAGTCTCTCCGTAAAAGAATAAATGGACATAAATCAGACCTCAGGAACGGTAATGTACAGAAGCCTGTGGTCGAGCACTTCAATCTCCCTGGACACTCAGTAACAGATTTAAGGGTGACATTCCTGAAACAAAGAAATTTCAAAAATCAAATGGAGAGAGAAATCTCTGAGCTGCAATTTATTTGCAGATTTGACTCCAGTAACCAAGGATTAAATAGAGACTGGGAGTGGCTCATACCTTACAAAAGGCGCTTCTCTGTCCTAGGTCTTAACATCTCCATATTAGACTGATAATGGGCCATATCCCCTGTCTTATCTGACCTGTTTTTTCCTCTCTTCATACACACTACTGATAATGGGCCTTTTCCACCCTGACTGAATAGACCTTGTCAGCTCTGGCCCTCCCTTTTACTGGGACCCCACTCCTTAAATACCCCTCTGAAACCACCCTCCCACTGATGCATCTGATGAAGCGGGTCTTTGCCCACGAAAGCTTATGCTCCAAAATATCTGTTAGTCTATAAGGTGCCACGGGACTTCTTGTTGTGTTGGTAAAGATATACTCATCAGAAACATGTACTTAAGCTTTTTGTATTTAAAATTGCATGCTTCTTTCAAAAAGACTAATTCTCCCAAAGCAAAGGTAACACTTATCTGGGGGACAGGTGTTTTGCCGCTCAGTAAGATGGGATCAGATGACACTGTGAAAGGGAAGGAGGTAAATGAAGACAAGAAAATGAAAGAAAGGAAATGATAAACAATAAGCAAAAAAGGATACAAGATTAAATTTCAACAAATAAAGTTATTGGACAGCTCAATTTTTACCATTTTAATTTATATGGTGTAAATTAAAATTTAAGTTTCAGTATAATAATTAATAGCACTAAGTGAGAGTGCTTCCTGTTCACTCAACAATAGATTGGGCGACTATACTTTTGGCCTTTCATCCTGCACTATATTCATTCTAGGGTAGGGTTACCACTTAAGTGGAAAGCATCTAGAGTTATCATTGTAATCACAGATATTATGTTAATCAAAAAGGCCAAGTAAAGGAGCAGGGCTTTTTTTTTTTTTTTTATGGCTCAGTAATTTGGCACTCAACGTTTGTCAGTATTTTTCAAGAAATCTGGGTCAATTGTCACTGTCACTTATATGTATAAATATAGGCTTGTTTGTCTGTCTGTCTTTGTTTTGCCCTGCCACTTCTCTCAAAGCAATTGCCATACTCTTACCGTGATGACATACAATTCATTACTCAAAAAAAAAAAAAAAAAAAGTGCCATCTGGCATCTGAGACTTCAGGGGGCACTTGCTTCACATTTTCTAGCTTTCCTCTCCAACCATGAGAACTACAAAAACAATTTTTTTTAAAAACTGAAAGCATACACTTATTTCTGGTGAGGCTTTCAGAAAAGAAATGCAAGTCTTACAATAAAAATCACAAGTGGTAGCACCACTGGGGTAGGGGAAATGTACAACATAGCTTGAGTTCCACCACACTGATTAAAACCTGTTCTTGACAAGGGCTGGTTGACAATTTTTGAAGGAAAACTGTGTCTTTATTTGCTTTCCTCAAAAAAAAAAGTAAAAAACAACTTTTTTTTTTTAAGTTGGCTTTTCCACTACTGAAAATTTCAGCATTTTTGGACCAGCTCTAATTGTTAACCATGAACAAACTAGAGTAAAAAGCTTTGGTATGTGACTCCCTGCTAATTTTCCCTTACCTCCATCTTTTAAAAACTGTCAGAGTGAGTTTTAGGCAACCCAGAATGTGATACAGTTCTTACTGATGATGAAAGAACCTCCAGAAGGAAGAATGAAACATAGAATCACAAAAAGGTAGAGGAAAGAATCCTCAAAATCCCTCCAACTAGAACAGGCTTACCATGAAGTTAGAGGGCACCAATATTCAAATGGTGTTCTGTGTGCTCATAATTTGTTTGCAGATGAAACCTTTCAGTGCTGATCACTTTGTCGACTATTACAAAGGCCCAGATTTCAGCACACAATCGTAGTGCAGTGTTTGTATGCTTGCTAACATTGCCACCCTATGTCATTTGGAGGGATTTGCTTCATGTTTCATTTTCAGATGTTCTGCTATTGCCATTATTGTCTGTACTTCACAGATCTGCGCACATTTGTTTTTGATGCTCAGATCCAGTAGCTTTACCTGTGCTCCTCTTGTATGGTCACCCGGCGAACTCATTTCAGTCTCTGTATAGGCCAGCTTTTCTTAGCATTGCCAGCTGTACTGATACATTACTAACATGTCTGCTCATTTGGTCAACAGCTTGCTGCACTCATGCCCTGCTGACTGTTAATACTCTGCCTTGAATTACCTATTTCTCGCATTACTGCCCAAATTAATTTTTCTGCTGTGCCAAGTGGTCCCATTTTCTTCATACAGTGCTGTTGATCACTGTATAGTCCTGTTTACTGGAGTACTGTTTCCCTTCGTGATGTAGAGTGGAAAGGCTTCCTTTCTTGCTGTGTTGCTGAATCATGCTCTGTATCGCTGTTGCAGTATTCTTATTCTTAGTTTCTCAAGTCACTGTTAAAACAGGTTACTTTTTATTGCCTTGGCCATTTCTCACCTAGTTCCCGCACATGCCCAGTTCTTATTACACTTCAAACTTGGTACACACATTAGGAACACAAGAACAACCGTACTAGGTCAGATCAAAGGCCCATCCAGCCCAGCATCCTGTCTGCTGACAGTGTCCAATGCCAGGTGCCCCAGAGGGAGTGAACCTAACAGGTAATGATCTCTCTCCTGCCATCCATCTCCAGCATTGAACAAACAGAGGCTAGGGACACCATTCCTTACCCATCCTGGCCTTTTCTAATGTCTAGGAAGAAGTTTGGGATTGACAATCATGGACAGTATAGACTCCAGTTTACTCACAAACCAGGTACAAGATTCCCCAATCATTATTCCTCTAATATGTTCACTGCTGGCCTGGAAAGAGCATCTTGAAGAGATCTGAAAGTACTTGCATCTCAGTGCCCATTTACCACATTTCATACAGGCTGCCAAAGAGACTAGGAATGATACCGAGTTTCAGCCAATGCTGAGCTAGGCCAGATTTAAAAAAAAAAAATGTGCTACCTAGGGACAACTGACTCCTTATTCCATTGCCAATTCCTAGGGCTAGCCAGCTCTTTTCACTCCGCCCCTCCCCTCATTAACTTTCTAAATGATGAAAAATTACTTTTTTCCTTCCCATCTCCAAGAGCCAACATCAGCAAACTTTAGAGACCTGAAACAGGATTAAAACACTATCTAGAATTCTGTCTCCACTGGAAGATATAAACATTTGCTGTATTCAATCCCAATAGCCCTTTTCAATAAACAAAATGCTCGCTCCCCTTGGAGCTTGTGCTGTGACACTATCATCATATAAGGGTGTCTTTAGCAGCTGCTGCTGCTATGATTACAAGTTCTCTTAAAAAGCATTGTCTCTCATTTAAAAAGCAGTCCTTTCCCAGCCACAATATTTTGTTTTCCCCTTGAAGATGAAACGTGACCGTAGTTCTAAGGTAAGCATCAGGATGCTAGCAGCAGCACCTCTTATGGTAGAGAGAGCTCAGTTTACGTCATAGCCTGCACTTCTTCGAGATTTAATCAGAGCTGTGCAGTAGCCCTCAATTGCTTGAGTGGAAACCAGCCCACATTTTGCAGTAGCAGCAGAAGGTGAGTAGGGGGCACAACCGTGTCTTTCTTAAATAACACTTGTAAGATATTGACCTTAACAGGGTGACGACACACACACGAGGCATGCGTTAACACAAATATCAGGTAATGAAACTTTTACGAAGCCTGTCCTCCGAGTCAACCCATTCCATGGCAAGAGGAAAATAAGGTCATGAATCCAACTATACTGTTGAAATGAAACAGGATGGAGAGAGGGAAAGCAAGACACAGCTTCCATCAGAACAGTGGCCGGTGGTATTACCTTACCTCTCTCTTTTCCCACATTCCTTTAAGGTTCTTGTACCTGAGTATAAAATACCATACACCTTACTGCTCAGAGGCATTGTGGAAAAAGCATATCAAGGAAATGGAATGGATTTATGAGGGCCTTACCTCTGCAGAGCCCTGTTATCATTGTAGCGTGTAACAGCTGTAGAGTGTAACAGCTGATGTTTACATTGGCACAGCCATTTGTTATTCAACATTCAAAGATTGCTTGTACTAAGCATCTGAACGTAGCTTTGATGGACTGGGGGAATTGGGAAGGCACGTTTTCACTGGCTCCATGAGACAGTTAAGAGGACAGATGCCAAGTTTTTCTTTGTGTCTATACGTTCAGAGCAAAGAGTGATTAGCAATGTAACCTGAGCCCCAAAGCAATTTTTGCAACCTTTCACCATGCAAAATGCTGAATGGCTTAATGAAAGGAGATGGATAGACTGGAAAACAGAGCCAAAAAATTCCTAAATGATTTATTATGACACCTGCACAAAAGAATGTGATACCTCCTGTAGCCAGCCAGGCTCCGGTTGGCTACAACTGGCGCAGCGAGCAGGGTTCTCCAGGTACGATGCCTTTTTTTGGTCGAAAGCAGGGGAGGCAGGGAAGCCAGTGCTGTCCCTGCAGCGCATACCAGGATGGCCCTCGACAGAGCGATGGGGGCCAGTAGCGCGGATGGTGGCCTGTTGGGCAGCCCCAGCAGACTGGCCAGAGTTGAAGGAGGCAGCAGACGTGACACCGGTACACGTTGAAGGGGCGTTGCGTTGGCTGCGGCTGAGCCACCAGCCAGGGACAGAAGAAAGGGCGGTGGGAGAGGTAGCATGGCTTTTCTTAACTGCCCTCCAGGCCCTGGATGATGAGCTTCTCTGCTTGCAGAAGGCGCTGGCGGGGAAGGAGCAGGAATGTCGCGATTTGGCGGATGCGCGGGCAATAGTGCAGGAGGTGGTTACCTTGCAGTCTGAAAGGACGCAAGAGTTAACCCATCGCTGTGAGGTGTTGGTGGCGAGAGTGGTGAATCGGCAGCGTGTGAAACTAGGGAAAGAATCAGTGTCAATGGCCCAAGTGCGTGCGGTCCTTGTGCTAGCCACTTGGGACCCTGAGACCTGGGAGGGGAACATTTGGAGCTCTTCCTCGTCTGAGGAGGAGGTGGTGACCGGGGAGGCTGTGCAAACCGTCCCGAGACAGGCACGCCCCATTCGGGAGCTGGGGGCAGAAGGAGGTTGCTGCAATGAGGTCTGGCGGATGTTTAAGACAAGTGAGTTGCAGGAGGTGGTGAAGAGTTTTAAGCAGGAGCCAGGGGAAGGCCTGTTGGCCTGGCTGGTGCGTGTGTGGGACAACGCAGGCAACACTGTGTTGCTGCTGCTTGCGAAACTCCACCAGATGAGCGTGTTGTCTCAGGATTCGCAGGTCAGACAGGCGCTGCAGACTATGCAAGGTATTACTGATGCACAGGGAAACGCCCTGGAAGCGCCGTCCCTGTACCGCTGGTTGACTGCGGTGGTGGACCAGGTCTGCCCCTCCCCGGGGGAACTGGAAGCACTAGTGAGGCCCTGGCGTATGATCCCAGAAGGGGTGAGTGCACTGCGGCAGCTGGGCATGGCATGGGCTGTGGCTTTCATCGACATAGGACCGGACGATGTAGGGGGTCCAGAAATCCATCAAAGCCGCTCTGTTACGCCTTGCCCCCCTCGAGCTGAAGGCCTCCCTTATGGCTGTGGTCATGGCAGTGGGCGGGAGTGCAGGTCACTTGGTTGGAACGTTGATGCAGTTAGAGGCTGTCATAGGCGCAAAAGCGGTCCGTGCCACAAAAGGAAAAGGTGGTCGGGCGGGAGCCCCTGGACAGGAGAAAGGGCACACTCGGGTGACCCGGAGAACCATGTGGACGGACTTGCTGAAGGCAGGAGTCCCCTAGGAGGAGATCAATGGTTTGCCAACAGCAGACTTGTACAAACATTGGTTACAACTGCCGCCTACTCAGCGGAGTGAGGATGTGGGTGCCTCCAAGAGAAGGGGGCAAGACCCAGGCACCACAAAAAGGTACAGGAGCTGGGGGGAAGACAGAGCCCAGCACCCCCGTTGACTGGACCCTTCCCCCTAGGAAGTGACGGGGAGGTGGGTCCCCTGCGGTACGGGCTGTGGCTGTGCGACAGGTAGCAGGGGACCGGCGCCCATTCGTCCTGTTAACCATCAAGTGGCCCCGGGGAGGGGAGCAGCATGTGTTAGCTCTGTTAGACACTGGAGCTGAGGTGACCAGTCTGCATTCTACCCAGACTGAGGGTTGCACGGTGGTCGTGCAGGGCCTCGGAGGAGCAGAGACCACTGCTTATTCATGGCTGTCACCCTAAAGCTGGGGAAAGCCCCTCCCTTTCGGGCAACTGTGCTGGCTGCACCTTGGGATGAATACATCATTGGAATGGACGTCTTGCGTGGCTGGTGTGTGGATACGCAGTATGGGCTGTTTGCCTTTGGGCACCCCCGCTACATTCGGGCAATCAGAACTGTGGAGCCCCTACTGCGGGGACATCCCAAATGGGACCCTGTGCGCCTGCCGGTCCCCCAGACCCTGGTGTCAGTCAAGCAGTACCACATTCCTGGTGGAGAGCACGAGATCGGTGACACTATTGCTGCATTGCTACAGGCGGAGATTATTCGCCCCACGCTGAGTGCTTTCAACAGCCCCATCTGGCCAGTGAAGAAGCCGGATGGATCGTGGCGTATGACAGTGGACTATCGAGAACTCAATAAGGTAACCCCGGAGCTTACAGCCGTAGTTCCAGACATGGTTACCATCCTGGAGCGCATCACCGTGGCGGCCTTGCCATGGCATGCAGTCATAGACCTGGCCAATGCGGTTTTCTCTATTGACATTCATCCCAAGAGTCAAGAGCACTTTGCCTTCACATGGGTAACAAAGCAGTACACATTTACCGTGTTACCACAGGGCTTTAAGCACTTCCCGACGATCTGCCATCAGCAAGTGCAGGCCAATCTGGAGTGTCTGGACCTCCCTGACCAGACGGCCTGCTACCACTACATCGACGACGTTATGATCTCGGGACCAGACGAACCGACTGTTCAAGCTGCCCTAGACACGATCGTAACAGGTTTGCAGGAACGGGGGTGGACTATTAACCCCAAGAAAGTGCAGGGGCCAGCCACCAGTGTGGTCTACTTGGGTGTACTGTGGATGGGTACGGCAAAGTGCGGCATACCATCCAGGTGTTCCCCAGACCCGCGATTAAACAGCAGTGGCAAACTTTTTTGGGCCTTCTCGAGTTCTGGCGTGCTTTTATTCCGCGCCCTGCTCGCTGCACAAATTGTAGCCAACCAGGCTCGGGTTCCCCAGAAACGAGGCTGCGCCCAGAAGGCGAGTGCTATATTTGGTTTATTGAAAGCGCGTGACACCCGCGACGGGAGCCCCGGAGACGCCGCAGTCACCCGTGGGGGAAGACCTGATGCGCCAGAGCCTCTCCCTAAGCGAAGCTCTGGCGCGTCGGGTCTTCCCCCACGGGTGACTGCGGCGTCTCCGGGGCTCCCGTCGCGGGTGTCACGCGCTTTCAATAAACCAAATATAGCACTCGCCTTCTGGGCGCAGCCTCGTTTCTGGGGAACCCGAGCCTGGTTGGCTACAGCTCCCCACCACCCTAGAGCAATTGAAATGGGAGAGTCAGTATTTTGTAATTAAAACAAAGAGATATGAACAGCTCAAAATCTAGCCGGAAAAAATGTCTAGTTATTATTTTAAAAAAGAAAGGCAAAAGGACATTTGTCAACAATGCACGCATCTAAGAGCTATATGTTGTGTGTCTACGACTGGAAACAAACAGAAGGTAATTATACTTACAGTCCCCCGTTATTTTTGGCCAGTTTCTCTCCTGGTGTACTCCAAGGGCTTGGCAGTGAGTTAGGTGATGTATAACTCCATGTGCTAGGGTCATTATGCAGTTCTTCACATTGGAGAAACTCCGTGATTATTCCACAAAGGCTAAGAATCAAACCAAGGGTACATCTACACTATCACAAAGATCAACAGGCTCAGGGTTGATCTTCTGGCATTTGATTTCACATGCCTAGTGGAGAAGCACAAAAATCAAACCATTTGGGGTCGGAAGTCGACCCCGGTACTCCTCGATATTGCAAGGAGTATGGGAGGTCACTGGGAGAAACTTCCCCATCGACCTCCCTCTGTATGGACGGCCAGGTAAGTTGACTGCCGATAAGTCAATTCTAGCTACACACTTGCTGTAGCTAAAATTGCATATCTGCAATTGACTTAGCTCCCTAGTGTAGGCCCAGCTAAAAGTAGTCGCAAACAATCGCAGGCTCTCCATGCTCCCAATTCTGGATTTCTAGTCCAGAATACAAGCACTGTAGTTACTTCTGGAAGAGGGGTGATTAAACTGGCAGGAGTAGTATTAAAAGCCTCTGTGCCCTGCAGAACTGACATACATGATGCAGAGTGAACTGTCTTGCAGTGAAATTTATAATTAGGACAGGAAGAGGCGGGAGATTAGGTGGGAATGGGATGTTACCAACAGAAATGAAAGTAGTCCTGCTGCAGTGGTCAGCACGGTGAATTAGACACATTATGGCAAAAGGCAGGATGAAAACCAAAGTGAATGAAGAGTAATATTAATCTTAAAGCATCTAGAACAGTGGCATCCAACATGCTAGCCACTAGCCACATGTGGCTATTTGGCCTCTTGAGTGTGGCTAGTTGGCTTGAACAATAATTTATTTTCAGAATAATGTGGCTAGTTTTCTATATCAATAGCTACTACAGTGGTTGCTGCTTTGTAACTGGTTGGATGCCACAGATCTAGTACTTAACTAGTGACTTTCATCCAAGGATATCAAAACATTCCACATAAATCAGTAAATGTTATTGTGATTTTAAAAGAAAAAGTGAGATTAGGAAAACTCAATATCCCAATTTTCTAGTGATCACCTCAATATTTCTGAGTTTACCTTAAATCAGCGCCTACTCCTCGCACTCCTGCATCCTGATTTTTCACACCTGGCCCACGTCTATACTGGCAAGTCCTTTCAAATTATTTTTTGAAAGAAGGGGCTCTTTCGAAACAGCCCACAGAGAGTCCACACACAAAACGCTTTCTTTCAAAAGTAATTCGGAAAGCGCAGGGCGCTGCCTCTGAAAGCGCTCTTCCATTCCCGTTTCAGGAACGGTGCCTTCCTGTAAAAGAAAACGCGTGTGGACACTCCATGAGCCACTCTTTCAAAAGAGCAGTCCTCCATGGCACAGGCCACCTGGCACATGGAGATGCCCCAGCCAGTGCGAGTGGGGTTCTATGCTCCCTGTGTCCAGCTGCATTTAAAGCCACAGGGACCCCGAAACCCCATGGCTGGAAGTTGAGCGCATTCTAGCAGCAACACAGGCAGGAGCCCATGGAGGCATTCCCTTTTGCCCATTCTGCAGCCACTCAATGCACATGAATGCCCCATGGCCAGCAGCTCCGCACTCCCCACAGGGCTCCCCACTGAGCTGGCAGAGGGCTCACAGGAGCCCAGCCAGGGCACAAAGAAGAGGGCCCTGTCTTGGCTGACGCCAGAGCTGCAGGACTTCTTCAGCCTGTGAGGGGATGAGGAGGTCCTGCTACAAATGACCAGCTGACACCAGAATGCCATGGCATTCAGCTGCCTGTCCGCCAGCCTCACCGCCTGGGGGCACCTTCCCGCACCCCGGACCAGGCGAGATTGTAAAAGAAAGTAAAAGAAACGAGACAGGCATATGTCAGGGCCAGAGACATGGCTGGCCACTCCAGGGCAGCGCCCACCAGCTGCCCACATACAAGGAGCAGGACTGCCTCCTTGAGGCAAAGGAGGCAGCTCCCCAATAATGGTGCTGGACACCATGGGGCTGGAGACAGAGACCGAGCCTGAGTCAAAGGACCAGCAGGGACCGTTGGGCCTGACCACCCCCCAGGAGCAGAAGCTGGAGCCCGTTTCCAAGGATGACAGGGTCCAGTGATGGGACACTTGTGATTGCCCTCCCATCTGGGTCCCAGGTCCCAAGCACCTCAAACACCCCAGGGTGTGAGGAGGGAATACCCCACCTCAGCCACAGACAGCAGCAGGTTGGCCACACAGCCGTCAGCCCCAGTCCAGAAACACCCCGGATGGCTGCATCCCCTGGGCCATGGAGAGGGTTGCAAAGGGCACTCAGCACCCACTCCCATGGACTGCGCCACCAGGTGCATGCCCAGTGGGGGCCAGAAGGTGCCAGCCACACCCACCCACATGGGGACCCCTCAGCACCTGGGGACCCCCAGGGCCACTGGGCCAGCAGACAGCCAAGGTGTCTGGGGCACCCCTACCTACTGTGCCCACGTGGGTCCATGGCAGGAGGCCACACCACCTCCACGACAGGGAGCCCACTGCCCACATAGCCGCCTGGCAGGAGCAGAATGCCATACTCTGGGAGTGGCTGGCAATGGAGAGGGAGACCTGGGGTGAGGTGGCTACCACCCTTCCTGCCCTCACCTGGGCTGTGACTGACTGCCTGCCCCAGCCTCCCATGGCCCCCACCTTCACTGCCCTGCTCCCGCCCAACCTGCCCCGACCCACCCGGCCGGAACTCACCCAGTGGCTCGTGGCCAGAGCGGGCCACACTGAGCTAGCCCCCTCCCTCCCGAACATCCCTCCCATGCTCCCCATTGAGGCTGACGCTGCTGCACCCCTCCCATGCCCTTACCTCCATCCACATCTCACCCCCAATGGGGATCCCAGAACCAGGGCAGTAGGGGGCTCCTCCAGCCAACACACCTCACCCCAGGCCTCCCGCTCATGGCCCACAACTCCCGCAGATGACTAAGGCCCCCCCATCCCTGCCCCAGGACTCCCCTCCAAGTTATGGTGCCCACCCATCCCATGCCAGAATCCCACAATCTAAATAGTTCCCCCATCCCCCCGCCTCGTATATAGTCCCATGTACAGTTTTGTATTGTAACACAGTTCTAATATTTCATTAAAGAGTTTATTTTTCACCACCCCCCGTGTCCATTGTTAAAGGTGGGGGAGCAGTGAGAGGTGGATGGGTGGGGGGGGGGTCATGGTGGGGGATGCCTGAGGGAGGGTCATTGGGGGTCCCCTAACAAAGGCCTCCTGGGGGGCCTCCCTGACCTGCACCCCATCCCAGTGTGCCTGGTGATAGGGACATGGGCCTGCTGCTTATAGCCGGGGCTGGACTTGACAGCCTACCCCTGCACAAACAGCTCATGCTTGTTCTCCACAACATTGTGGAGAGTGCAGCATAACCCACCATAGTGGGCACATTGTGGGGGCCCACCTCCAGGCCCATGAGCAGGCACCTACAACAGCCCTTCAGTTGCTCGAATGCACACTCCACAGGGTGGGGGCATGGTCGAAGTGGGCATTACAAAGGGCTTAGCTCGGGTCCTTGTGTCCAGCGTACAGCCACATGAGCCACAGGTGCAGGGCATAGGCAGTGTCAGCATTGGCCACCACGTATGGGGCATGGTCATGTCCTCGAACAGGAGCTCCTGCAGGGGTATTTGGGTCCCCTTTTCTATCCTGCACCCAAGCCATGAGTTCCAGAAGATCCGGGCATCATAAGCTCAGCCTGACCAGCCCACATGTGAACGGACACTTCCTGGATGCATCTACGAGGACCTGGAGCACCACCTTTTCCTATTGATGAAGCAGCCCACACTGTGGTCCAGGGCCTGGACGGTGATGTGCGTCCCATCTAGCATGTCAAAACAGCTGAGGAACCCCCACGTGGTGAATCTCATGAAGGCAGCATCAAGGTCCCTGACACAGACAACCCTCTGCAGGAGGATAGTGTTGATTGCCCTGAGGACCTGCAAGGGATGGAGGGTGTTTGCGCTTGCAGTGTCTGGTGGGGTGCTCCAGAGCCCCCTGGCCCCAGCTCCTGCTCCCCACTTCCCCTCCCTTCCAGCCCCTCCTCCCATGCCCCCTCCAGGGCCCCCTGCCCCCAGCCCTGAGGGCCTCCTTTTTCCAGTACCCTCCTCCCCCCTCCCTGTGGCTGGTGTGTGACCTGAGCATACCTTACTTCCATGAGGACAGCCCCAGTCGTCGCCTTGCCTGCCCCAAACTGGTGCCCCGTGGACCAGTGAGTGTCTGGGGTGGCCAGTTTCCATACCATGATGGCAACCTACTTCTCCAGAAGGAAAACAAGCAACCTGTGGGTGTCCTGGTGCTGGAGGGCGGGGGCTAGCCACAGCCAGTGACATAGCTCCAGAAATGTCTGCTTGGTCATGCAGAAGTTCTGGAGCCAGCAGTCATCAGCCCATGCTCCCATCATGAACCGGTCCCACCAGTTGGAGCTTGTGCCACATCTCCAAAGGTGCCGGACAGCCCAGGGGAGGGGATGCAGATGATGTTTTGCGGAGGCAGCCTGCAGGACCGTGGCTACATGGGTGCGCTCCCGAAGGGGTGTGAGGGCAGCCCGGAGCGCTGTGGCCAGCAGGAGAACCACGGCTTTGAGGAATTCCCTGTCCGGGAGCTGCTGGGGATCCATGGCGGTCTCCTCAACAGATCCGGTCCCTGCACGGGGTCTGCTCTGCTGCAGGCAGCCTGACAGCCCACAGCATGTGCAAGGCGAGGGTGTTGGGGAGGAGCCCTTTAAGGGGGCAGCTGGCTGCAGTTCCCAAAAGGGCTTGTTAGCCACATGATCTCGTCCATGGCATTTCCTACTCCATTCTTTTGAAAGAGCGGCCGGGACTGTGTAGACACTCTTTTTCAATAAAACAGACCAGTCTTTCAAAAGAGCAGATAGAGCTTTCAATCTGCTGTGTGTGTGTAAATGTGTTCTTTCAAAAGGCAATCTTCTGGAAGATCACCTTTCCACAGAACATTGTAGTGTAGATGTAGCCCTGCTGTCTTGTCCTTCTAAGTGAGATGCACGAGCTATGTGATTCATGAATGGCTTTGGAACTAGTTTAGGAATACTGTGTGATATCCTGGTTTTGGGGATGTTTGGTTTAATTTAATGGGTTTGTAAGTAAACAAATAGGAGGGAAGGAGAATGCCAGAAGACAATCCACCTCTCCACAAACATGCAAGGATTGTTAAAGAGACAATGCCAGGACAGAAAAAAAGTCCACAGACGCCAGAGAGCAAAAGGAAAACAGTGGTTTGAAAAGGCACTCTCTTTTTCAAGAGAAGAGTGAATCGTTTAGACAAGGGGACCCTGGTCAGGTATCCAAAAATATTAGGCCTGCCTGGGTCATGGTGATATCCTGGATCTGAACCCAGGCCTGGGGGTCCCCAGCAGCTGCTGCAACTTGGCCTCCAGACAATACCTACTGAACCTAGGTGGGCTGAGAAGCTACTAAGGCTACAGCCCCAGCCAAGGCACCACCTAAGGGAACTCTCGGAGACTAATGGTACCAACTAAGGGTCCGTTGGGATTGTTCCCCAGTGTGCTGATCAATCCAGTGATACATGCCTTTTTGCTTTTTGAGGCTCCTCACCACCCTGTCCTGCTGGTTCTTTCCCCAAACAAGTCACAGAGTGGGGTTACCACCCCTGTGAAGAGCAATGCAGAGAGACACTGACCCCCTTCAGCTTGGGGAGGGTGCAGTTTTAGGGCACAGCACCCTGTAAACTAACCCTCCCAAATTATCAAAACCTCACATAAATGCATCTCTTTTGGTGCAAAAATTTTGCACAGAGTGAGCTTATCAGCTAAGCTCCCTCTATCAATGAAAGGGAGATAGGCACAGTGGCGGCCTTCCCCCAGGCAACAATTATTTATATTGGGCTTGATCATAAACAAAAGAATCTTTATTAAGCATAAACAGTAGGATTTAAGTGGTTATAAGTGAAAACAGACAGATCAATGTAAGTTACTAAATTGAAATGAAAAGAAAAGAAAATGTATAGCTAATTTTAACTTCCCTAAGAAACTTATCACATACAGACTTTTACCCTAAAGACCCATTCTCGTGTCAGGTAAAAAATTTTAAATCGGAGCTCTTCTTTTTTCTCTGATTTGGGTCAACAGCCTTCCACAGTTCTTTGTTTCCTCTTAGGGGTATGTCGGGAAGATGCCAAGGCAGACTGAAGACAAAAACTGATACCTTTCCATTGTTATAGATTTGCCCGTAGGGTGGGAAACCTTTATTCTATAACCCCTCTCCTCATGGAAAAATACGGGAAACAGTTTTCCCATCACAGTCTTCTTTCTGTTGGGACTTCAGTGACATAGAGGAGGGCATATATTAACCCGTACATGAGTCACAACAGGTTTATCTCCTGTTTCTTGTTCTGTTAAACCATAAGAGCCTATACCAATCACCTAACCACTACAAAGAGGCCCATTGCCAGAGTTTAGCACCAACAGAAATTATTTAAGAAGGGCTCCTCAGGGAGTCATTGGGAGTGGGGCCATAGAAGGAGCACAACATGAGCTTTCAAAGCTTAACACAAGAAAATCACCTAATAAATCATTTTGTTAGTCTTTGAAGTGCTACATAACTGCTGGTTTGTTTTGTTAGAACAGACTAACACGGCTGCCTCTCTGCTATAAGAAAATAGTGTTAATGTGTCATAAAAAACACACAAGCCCACTGGGATATGGGGTGTGGGATTGGAACCAGGCCTCATTCAGGGTCCAGCCCTCCACCTGCAATCCCTTCTCTGCAGCAGTCTAGCCAGCACCCACTTGGAGACACTAGGTCCCGCTTCCCCCCATGTACCTGGGAAAGCTGTATCCTCACCAGCATCCAGGTCAATGTCTTAAAAGTCCTTGCTGGATAAAAGCAGCTAGCCACAAATGGCAGGAGCCTGTGAGAAGGGAGATGTCAGTGATGTCAGCTATTTGCTAGAACAATGAAGGCAGCATAACCAGTTATGATGTTCTCTTACATGGGCTTTGTTAACTTTGTTTTCATCAGCTGTCTTTAACTACTGAATCACAAATCCTCCTGTCTTGCCTAACTGGCCTCTGGGAGTCCCAGTCATGGACGAGGACCCCACTGTCCTAAGTACAATAGCAGTGCACAACAAAAAGATGGGCCCCACCCCACGATCCTTACAGCGCTGTACACATTCACAATACTATAAAACCATGAAATATTCTGACTACTGCCTTTTTCCTGATTTTCACAACTCACTATTAGTGCGATGATGTTTGATTTGCATCTAGGGGTGGTTGAAAGATGAGACTCATTTTATACAAAAATTCTGGTAAAAAAGGGAGCTAATTTTTAAGTCAAAAATTTTTGAATTACAAATTTCCTGATCATCTCCAGTCATGCTATTTTTTTATGGTCATTCTGAAGGACATGGAAGCATTTTAAAGCCAAACAAAACAAAACAAAACAAAAAAACCACAACACATTCACCACGTGGTGAAACACCAGGCCATTTCACAATGAATAGCATCACCACGCAGATGGTTTACAATTTCTTTTCCTCCTTTAAATGCCCATCACCATCTCCCCTACTTCCTGTCCTGAGAGTCCTAAAGATCTGAAGGCTAGGAGGCTGTCTTAAACGGTCCTAAAAAGGTCCATCTTCAGTTAATACTGACGATAAAGCTTTTGATAGGAAGTGGACACTGCATAAACACTGGCATGGGGGCCTGAAAAATCTACCAACAGACATCTTCGATATGTTCTCCACCTGTTTGCAGTAGTTCTGAATTTACTGCAGGATTGGCAGAGCCTCTGTCTATCTGCATCCTTCAGTGCTCTGTTAATTCTCTCTCAGCTTATGCAAAGCTGGCTGAGCAAAGATCTGCATGCCTTCTGTTGATTCATCCTGGGCAAAGACTCAGTATCCAATTTCACTTCATCTTAATTGGTGCACCACCCAATTACGTGCCTTCTGAGCCTGAACAAAAATTGTTTTGGAACATTGCTTACCTAGTGCATTTCTAGAGAACTGGTCCCTGAATATTCCTCTGGGTTTTCAAAGAAAGCACAATGACAGCTTTTAGTAACGCTGGATGACTATGGTTGGGTAAAAGGACTTTCTACCACTTGGAATCCAGTGAAAATTATAGATTTCAATTTTGTGCTGAAAGAAGAGGAGGGGTTTGAGCCAAAATACCCATTTTTCTCCTCTATAATTACCCATGAAACTCTGTTCAGATCAGTGAGGGGCTTAAATTAAATGAAACTGGAAACAGTTGTGAAACTTTTCACCACTTCCATCAACTATTTTGAAATCTGGGTTGGCAGTCCTGCCTTCTCGGTAACAAGCTAAAAACAAAGGACAACTGGCTCTATCCCCGCTCAGAAAACAAGTCATCCTGTAGCACCTTAAAGACTAACAAATTTCTTTATTAGGTAATGAGCTTTCGTGGGCAAGAACCATTTTTTCAGATTTTTCAGATTAGCGTAGACAATAGAATCCAGGGTTAATATAGCAGGGAGGGGCAGGAAGGAAGGGAAAAGGGTGGGTCACCCGTCAGTAACAGGACCAGTGGAAGACGGCTATAGGACTGTTGGCTTTCGGTGAAGCTACAGACTAACAGGGCTACCCCTCTGAGTCTATCCCCTCTTGGGATTCAAGCCACTCCCATTAACCACCTCATGTGAGGTACAGCATGTTGCATTCCAAATCAGGTCAGAAATCTAGGGGTGATTATGGTTGATAAAAGCAGTGTATAGGGTGTCACTCAAAGCCATCTGTGACCCTTGCACATACCATGAAGGGTCTTACAAAGGCAAGTGGTGCAAGCCCCATTCCTGGAGACATTTCAAACAATACTCATGGATCACTAGTAAACACAGTGAAAGAAATCACAGTAAGGAGGAGGAAGCTACTTCGCCATAGCATCCCATTTTCCTATTAGCAGCACCCTAGGTGGAAGAACTCCCTACCACTTCTGCGCTGCAACCTGTGCAACTATAGGAAAGAGAGACGCCACCAGCTTCCTCACTCCAACACAAACGGTTGTCACTTGCTTCAGTTCTCTTGGATTTAACATTATCAATTTATTTCCCTTCTCTTGCCCTACCAGTTGCATTTGTCCATCTGATTCTTGCTTCTACCATTCCCATGCTGGATCCCCACTCCACTTTTGACACAAGATTTCGATTTCCAAAATAAGGAGGGATTCTAGAATATGGCTTGGACTTTCCCTGTTTAAAAAAAATCAATGCTGACCTTCATAGTTATGAAAAATACAACCACTGAGCCTCTCTTTTTCCACTTTAACAACTTTAAGGACACACTATTTTCCAACATACTTTTGGAAACAAATTAGCTCTTGGGCAGAAACTTTAAACATTATGTTTAAACATGCAGTGAAGTCTTATAGCAGAATTGTCCACCCTTGCTTTCAAGACTCTTGAATGCAAGTGACAACCTAAGTGTAGCAGTGCAAATGGTCTTGCTAGAATAGACATTTGACTTATTTATAACGGGAAATACTACTAGATTTAATCAATACCATCAGGGTTTTATTAATGTACTTAAAACTTGAAATTTGGGCAGACACGGTAAGCCTGACTACATTTGTTTAAAGTTCAAGGTTGTTTATTGAATGTTATTTATATGCTGCTAAACCTCAGAAAGAGAAATATTAAACATGTCTGGAGTTCGTGAGCACATGAGACAGGCACTAAATTGTACTATTTGTTATACAACCTCCTACAGCAAATAAATCCACCAACAAGTGCTAAGCATATAAAGGATTTATTACATTTTTGTAAGGTTTGTTTGTTATGGAGCCATCATGATTTGGCAAACAAAACTGAATATGAGGAAAACTGGTATTTCTGAGCTTTTTAATGCAGATTACACAAGATGCAAAAATATTTCTTCATTGCTGTCCGCCGGATAGAAGGAACAGCCCGAAAGCTGTAGAACCGGCTGGCTGAGCAAGAGAGAGAAATGGCATCTTAGGTTCTTGTTTACTGGACAGCGTCTTTGTGCTTCTCTTGGCAGTTACCAGAGCAAGGTACAGCACTGCATATTATCAATCTCCAAAACCCTGCTGCTGCACTCAAAGTCAACAACGGTTAGAGCACAGCGCGAAGGCCCTCCCTGCCCCTGAGGGAGAACATGGCAAGCTCTCCTCCTGAAGGATAATGAAATCAGACATTTATTTTGGCATTGAGAGAGCTCTCTCTTAAAAGGCATAAAACCTAATAAGTCCCTATATGCTGGGAACCTTTGATTAAATGCTGTAACTTTAGCATATCACTAGGCAATAATCACATACACTGAAAATAACATGGAAAAGCTGGGTACAGTAAAATCCTGTTGCCACAAAGTCAGGGAAATCCCATTACCCCTGCTACCCCTTCATCCTCACTCCACCCCTCCACTTCCCCCTTCATGTATTGCTGTTCATGTAAATGAAGAGTTATGCTTCAGCATCTTGGTAAAACTGATTTCTACAGCTTTATAGGAGAAAATGAGAGACAGACTGACAGAAGCTTAATTAAAAAGTCATGAAAGCAAAGATTTATCCTTTTCAATGGAGGAATAGAGGAATAGCTGTAATTACCAGAAACATCTGCAATTACCAAATTAGAAAATAAGCTAACGCACAAGGGATAAGAAACTACATATCTGAGGCCAAACTGGGTCCTGATCCCTCTGGCTTCAATAGAAATTGTGTGTCTGAATTGAAGAGCAAAATTTGGCCCATGAACTCTCAGAGACATGAATGAATTATTCTTAAAAAAAACAAAAACAAAAAAAACAATTGTATATTGCTTCCTCTCCTGACTTTATTTCCTTTATTTCCTAATTGCTTCTCGCTAAAATCAGGTGTAGTAATGTAGCCAAATAATTGGATGCTAATATCTAAACTATTGTTTAATTTATTCATGTAAATTTGGTTAATGCTGATTATGTATTATATTTACTTCATGGCTTTTTAAACACTTTGGCTGGGTCTACATGGACCAGTAGTGCTGGCACCTTCATGGAAATGAGCAGTCTTGCGATTGCAATTAGCTGCTCATTAGCATAATATCACAGCTAATTAGCATAGCCATGTGAGGTCTCCCTGCTGGCGAAGGCTGCTGCTGGCAGTAAACAGGCCTTGTAGATGTGCAGGCAGAGGCACATCTACAAGGCCTGTTTACTGCCCGTAGCAGCCTCTGCTGGCAGGAGATCTCGCATAGCTATGCTAATTAGCCATATGATTATGCTAATGAGCAGCCATTTGAATTGCAAGATTGCTCATTTCCATGAAGCTGCCAGCTCTAAAGGTCTGTGTAGACCCAGCATTTGTGGATAACAGAAGCACTGTACTCAGATGTACAGGAACTCTTTTCTTAACCTGTGTATTATGTAGTTTTAACATAAGCTTTAGTAGTTTTTTAGAAGTCACTTGAATATTGGATGCAGCCCACTTTGGGGTTAGCGTAGCCCATCATTGCAATGTGATGGAATTTATACAATCAAACTCATTTTTTTCCATTTCTGTTCTCCTTTATTTCTCTAGTCCCTGCAACAGTTCATGTCAATCTTCAAGGAAAAATTTCATACAACTTCCTGTGAAGCAAAGTTCAACAAGCATTTCACAGGCTTCTTTGGGAAGACACTGGTCCTGAGTGAAAGCAGAAGTGTTAGTCCTGTCTTCTCAGTAGTTTAATAGCCAAACAATTGTCAGTGCGGGAGCCGTGAATAAGCAACTCAATGGGGTGGAAGGGCAGGAGGGCAATTCTGAGTTACAAACATCACACTGCCAGTAATGCCAAATTGCCAGTACATCACCATTCCCACCGATGCAACTTTTTACAGGACAGTTGTAAACATATTAAGGCTATGTCTACACTAGCCCCAAACTTCGAAATGGCCATGTAAATGGCCATTTTGAAGTTTACTAATAAAGCGCTGAAATACATATTCAGCGCCTCATTAGCATGCTGGAGGCCACGGCTCTTCGAAATTGACGCGGCTCCTTTTCAAAAGGACCCTGCCTACTTCGAAGTCCCCTTATTCCCGTGAGCAGGTGGGAATAAGGGGACTTCGAAGTAGACAGGGTCCTTTCAAAAAGGAGCCCCGTCGGGATGAGCCGCGCGGCGGCGAGTCGCGTCAATTTCAAAGTGCTGCGGCCGCCCGCATGCTAATGAGGCGCTGAATATGTATTTCAGGGCTTCATTAGTAAACTTCGAAATAGCCATTTACATGGCCATTTCGAAGTTTGGGGCTAGTGTAGACATGGCCTAAGAGACATAGGTTACACCCATGGGTAGGGATGGATGCATGTTTGTCTCTGATTTTCTGATCAACATCTATACAAAATCCTGAATCATAATTTGAGGTCATAACTTACAACTAAAATTCTCCTTGGCAAGGATGCTCCTAGTTTTATGAAGTGCCATGCTCATCTAAGGCATTGTACAATGAATAAAAATAATTCATTGCTAGTCACTAGTATTGTGTATTGTAGCCATACAGATACCAACAACAGAAGTCTGCCCTTACTAAAGTTAATGTCCTACCACACTGGTGAAAAATATTCCCTTCTTTCATTCGGAAAAGCCTACCACACACTTTATATCAACATATGCTGCAGCAATCTAAAGTAATTTCATTACTTCAACAGCACTGCTTCAAGAAAGAAGCACTTATTTTATTACTATTATTTAATATACGTAGGTTAGAACCTCATGTGTGAATTGACAAGGCAAAAGATACTGAAGGGAAACACTGTTACTCCTTGGGCAAACACATCCCTGAATCCATGTCTACACTAACACTTATTGCAGTATAACCTATGACACTCAGAGGTGTGAATTTCCTCCTCACCCCCCCACCCCAAATGTGAACAGTATACTGATCTACAAGCTGGTGTAGATAGCGCTAGGTCAGTGGGAGAGCTTTGCCTGCAGACATTGACTAAAGCCACACTGCAGAGGAGAATGTACCTGCTCAGAGTCAATCTTCTGGGGCTTCATTTTACACATGCATGAAATGACACTCCCAGGGATCCATGTTGACCCCTGTACTCCTCACAAGAGGCAAAGAATAAGGGAGGTCAAATTGATTTACCCACAGTCAACTTCCATGTCTGTCCACACAGCAGAAGGTTGACCTTCCTGTGACTTCCCTTATTCCTCGCCTCTTCCACTATAGTATGGCTCTAGTTTCAGTTACATTACCATCTCATACTGCCCAAATGGAATTACTCATGATCTTCCTGTGGTTTGAGAAGTATCATCTTGCATGTGGCCAACTGAGTAGCAGATCAAGTCGTGTTAAGCAATGCACAGCAGCTAATAATAAGGAAATGGTGTTTCTAGGGCCTGAATCAAAGCCTGCTGAAGTCAACAGACACCAAATAAGCAGCAGTGCAAGTACCTGATGGCTATTCTTTGGAAAAATGCCAATGAGGAGTGTTAAACCATTGGGAGTTACTCCTTCCAAGACATTAATTTTAATTTAAAAGAAGTGGGGGCAAATTCTGATCATCATACAAATCTAGAGTAATTCCATTACTTCAGTGGCACTGCTTCAAATTTACACTGGGTAATTGACTATAATTTAGCCCATTGTTTCTATCTAAGATTATGCCTTATTATAGTTGAAATGGCTGCAGCATATGTTGATATCAAGTGGGTGGTAGGTTTTTCTGAATGTATGTAATGCATAACAGAGTTAAAAAATCAGTACTTAGGAAAGTTGCAACAAGTTGGTACCTGCATGTGCCTTTTCCCAGTAAAATATATACATTCATCATCAAGTAAAATTATTACTAATCATTGATTGAGAGCACTACTGTTATGGCTGTTGGCAAAGTGCTTCACAGACATATACTGTACATTAGGTCTGTCCTCCCAGCACTTAACAGTTTAACTCAGCCAAATACAAAACATGGTTGCAGAAGGATTAATGCCCAGCATTTCTTTCCCAAGTTCTTTCTTTAAGCACCTTCAACCATTATCACCCTCTGGATACCTGTAGGGTCTCAGAAACAGTTACTTTTGTGTTTCTTGCTAGATTTGTCATTTCATAATAGTGTATGTTTATGTGATGTATGCACACACTGTTCTGTGTGAACAAACCTAGGCCTTATGAAAATGAACAACCACTGCTACTGCTACTAGCACAGAGTCATGACTAGCACAAGTAAACTCTTTGCAGGCTTCATTTCACACATGCATGAAATGACACTCCCAGGGATCGATGCTGACCCCTGTACTCCTCAGCCCCCCACTTCCGTTATCCACCTCTTTCGTATACACCAAGCACTCCCAGATCCTCTTGAATGCAAAGATAACCAATAGCTAATAACAGGTTAAATTAGCAGTGTTGACACAGGTTACAAAAAAAGTAATTTCGTGGTATTTTTTTTTTTTTTTTTTTACAGTGGATACAAAAGGGCTAATAGAATTTGTGATTTAAGAAGGATTTTGATCTCAGAAGTTTGCATACGAACCAGAACACAGCTGATGTTGATAGGCACAGAAAAACAACCTGAAGTTATGCTAGAGATTGCAGCTACCTCCTTAACTCAAGATGTGCACCTACCATTCATAGTCTGAGGTCTGGTTAGAAGCAGCCATTAGTTTAGAGGACCAGCAGCTATGGTCAGACCTCTTGGCGCCTCTTTTCACTCTTGATCCATTCCTTGGTCATCAAAGCAGTGCCTTCTCCATGAAACTACACCTTAAATCAGTGTTTCCCAAAGCATGGTACGTGTACCACTGGTGATATGCAAAAGGATGTCAAGGAGTGTGCAGCAAAAAATAAATGACTAAAAACCAGGAGATAAGAACTGGTGTGGCAATGGGAGAGGGGATATGCTGAAGTCCCAAAAGGGATATGTGAATGTTTTAAGTTTGGGAAACACTCCTTAAATCATTTGGGAAGCTGAAACTGGTGCAGAATGTAGCTGACCACTTTCAGAGTGGAGTGTCTTGCCAGGAATAGGTGACATCAGCATCCCATGATGTGCGGTGCTTGTTAGCTGGCTCCTGGAGAGAATTCAGTGTGATGGTTCTGACCTAGAAAGTCCTAAACAGCTGCCCATGACTTTGCCTGCCAGGAAAGACTACATTTTTCCATCCACCATCCCACTACAGTTTAGGTCAGCAAAGATGACTGTGCCGGAGCATCCTTGGTAGACACAGCAGAAAGCAGCCAGCAAAACTATTTCACTAAGTGGCCCAACCATGGAATGCACAGCCTCATTTGTCCAATACAGCCTCAATTATTAATATTAAAATAGCACTCAAGGAGCCTAATTAAGGTTGGAAATACTGTGCTATTAGGTTAAATTAGCAGTGTTATAAGTTACAAAATCTAAATTTCATTGCACTGTGTAAATAACTAGTATAATACTGTTCTTGCCCTGAAGGTCTCAATCTTCTACAGGCCCTGCAGATCAATCTCTTGCACATCTGGAAATAAAGCATAGATGGCATCTGTCACTTAAGTAATGTATAATATCCCTCATTAACATGGTATCTGAGCCACTTAGCTAAAACACTTATCAAAATACCTCACTGAAATACTGATTTCCAAATATTCCCATTCTAAGATTCACAGCCCTGTACAGCTTGAACCACAGCTGTGTGCCATCAGAAAGGAGAAGTTTCGAGCTCTGCAGTGGGGTATGCTTCAACTGCCTATAGACTTTAAGCCCCTAGCTCCATAAAACATGCATTTTTTAAGATCCACTGATGTTATTGGCACTTGAGCACAGGCTTATGGTAGCCACAGGTAAAGAGATACAAGAAATAGTGCAAAAAAGTGTGTTTAAAGCTCTCCAGCCTACTTCTACACCACTTTGTGAAACACTTGGAATGCTTAAAAAAAAAGACGACATTGTGGTCGAGCTTTGATTGGCAGTCATTTAGAATGACCTGCCTAATTCATCTTTGGGTTCATCACTCACAAGGAGTACAATCATCAAATTCCTACAAAGATATTCACATCACATGTATATATGTATATTACAAAATCTACATACCCTAATAATATAAACATACACAAATGCAAGCACAATGTTATGTAAGATATATAATATAAAAATGTATGTGTATAAAACACATTCCTCATACTCCATTTCCCTTTACATTTCCATTTAAGCTTTATTTTTCACTCTTCAGAGCCTGATTCATTTAGATTTGTTTAAATGTTTTATCACTGACAAAGACTATCGACAAGGCCAACTTCTAGCAAATTTGTGCCCTCTGCTGTTCATTGGAAGCTACTGAATTCACAAACGATTTCAGATTAACTGCTACTGCTACATTTTCTTCTTGACAAATCTTGGCTTGCTGTAATACATATAATTTTAACAGACTACATTAATTTAAATGCTGCCCACTTAATAATAGGAAGATTAACAACAAACTCTTGGGCAAGTTTTAATATATGTATACTTTATACAGCTAAAGGTCCCATTAATAAAGCATTAGACAAGCTATCAAGTATTTATTTCAACAAATGATATTCTGATTTCAAAGAAAAAGTGAAAACATTTCATCGATCCTAGGAAAGGTGTCCTTTTACATATTTTTAATTCAAATACAAATAAAAACCATCCCAGTGGGCATCACTAAAGTATGATAAGGTTGTCAATTGATTTAATGTGTTGCAAACATCCAAGTTTTTCCACACACCATATACTGCATCATTTGCAGATGCTTCTCTCAGCAGGGCTGTTCCTGGGTGGTATTTTCAATAAGTTAAGGCAGGTTACAACTTCACACAGGCATAGCTGAACTATGAAGTCTGCAGTCCAAGCCTGATCACTTAAGTAGGCAACTTGATTTGAGGTTATTCAGTATTAATAATCTTTGATTCACTGATGATCTTGAAATCCAGCTATATTTTCAGTTAGTTAATCCAGTGGCTCACAACCTTCCAGGCTATAGTTACCCTTTCCAGGGTCTGATTTGTCTTGTATACCACCCTCTCACCAATGTTTCACCTCACTTATAAAAACTACTTGCTTACAAGGCCAGACATAAAAATAAAGGAAAAAAGTATCCCAGCACACAATTAATTTCTCATTTTACCACACAAGTATCCCTGTTGTAAATCTAGGCATATATCTAGGTGAACTGATGTACCCACCGGAAGACCTCTGTATATCTCCAGGACTATGGGTACTCCTGGTTGAGAGCCACTGAGTTATAAGGGTATGTCTACACTACAAAGTTATTTCACAACAGCAGCCCTGATTTCAAAATAACTTAGCTAGCATCTACACAGCACAACCGCCATTTCAAAATAATTTTGAAACAGCTATTGGCTTATTTCAAGAGAGATAAACCTCATTCCACAAGGAATAGTGCCTATTTCAAAACAGAGGGTGCACAGACAGGGAGGAGAGCTTATTTCAAAATAAGCCATAGTGCATCCAGTGGCTCTGTTTTCAAATAGGCTCTATTGTGTGTAGACGCTCTATTTCAAAATAGCTGAGAGCTATTTTGACATGCACGTGTGTAACAGCGTTATTTCAAAATAAGCTCTTCTGGAATATTTTATTTCGAAATAAGGCTGCTATGTAGACATACCCTTAGTCTAAGGAGACCAGGAGAAACATTTTGATCACTGACAACTTACTATCTTTTACTGCAGTCAGATTTTTGGGGACCATATCATTGTGTTTTGCCATCTTCATTGTTCTACCATCTCCACTGCACTTTTAAGCTGCTCCCTAAAAGCTGCACAATCTAAAATCAAAATTTGAAAGAACTGTCCTCCTTAAACCTCTGCATAGGATTTCACAGGAGTTTAGAAGACTATTTCTGGTGTTCATCAGCACAGGCAGCCAAAAGGTGGGTTTTAGAAAGAGTCCCAGGAGCGTTCACAAGGAATCCTGCTCATTGGCAGTACTGCACGATATGTCCTTCTGCCTGCATCAGAGCCAATGGGCATGAACACACCATGTTAGTGAGTCTCACTTTGCATTAGCGGCCAGTTGAATTCCGGGGGCGACTTAACCTCAACTTCCACACCTAGAATGGTAGGAGGCCCATTTGTTGTACTCACAGAACCATCTCCCTATGCTCCTTCACTATCCTCGCTTCATTCCAATTGTCACTGCAGTGCTGACAGAGCTCACATTTCCTCAGTGTGACAGGGAGAGTAAAGGGAAGGGTATTCTCAGTGGAAGTCCCATTACGATAAAAGAGATTTATCTTCAATCTCATCCCCCATCAGGTGTGCTGCAAGATACTACACTGAACAAGGACATCCCCAAAGAGCTATATCATAATGACACCCGACACAGAAAGCATCAGCCACCACCCCAAACACTGAATGGAACTGGTTTAAAAAAAGAGGAGGAGACAAAGAGAAAGACACAGAAATCCCTATGAACAAAATTCAGTAAAACACTAAAAGCCCTTTGCCATAATTGCATTAATTTGACAGCTGGTGTCTGTCATTGCAGGAGTGCACTCAGACAGTGTGCTGTGGTAATAACTCATGCACCACATTTCAACTTCTTCTGTGGTCTCCTAACCAAAACACCACATTTAGATACTTTATAAACATAGCAGATTTCTTTTACCATGAAATTTTATGGCAATGAACTCCAGTCCCTTAAGATCTCAACTCCTAACTTCATTATTGTAGCATCCTGGGAATAAATTGAACATATACCACATACTGGCCGTGTCTACACTAGCCAAAAACTTCGAAATGGCCATGCAAAT
The DNA here is from genome assembly GCF_033958435.1 of Carettochelys insculpta. Classification (NCBI taxonomy): domain Eukaryota; kingdom Metazoa; phylum Chordata; order Testudines; family Carettochelyidae; genus Carettochelys; species Carettochelys insculpta. The sequence goes on along the minus strand of NC_134139.1, from coordinate 83,889,923 downwards.
GGCCATTTCAAAGTTTACTAATGAAGCGCTGAAATACATATTCAGCGCCTCATTAGCATGCGGGCGGCTGCGGCACTTCGACATTGATGCGGCTCACCGCCGCGCAGCTCGTCCAGATGGGGCTCCTTTTCGAAAGGACCCCAGCTACTTCGAAGTCTCCTTATTCCTATCTGCTCATAGGAGCAAGGGGACTTTGAAGTAGCCAGGGTCCTTTCAAAAAGGAGCCCCGTCTGGACGAGCCACGTCAATTTTGAAGTGCCGCGGCCGCCTGCATGCTAATGAGGCACTGAATATGTATTTCAGCGCTTCATTAGTAAACTTCAAAATGGCCATTTGCATGGCCATTTCGAAGTTTTTGGCTAGTGTAGATGTAGCCACTGTTTTCATAAATAAAAAAATGCTGTCATCCCGAGTACGTTCGTGATTGGTTTCGTGAAGTGCAATACTGGCTCATCTAGTAGGCGTATAACTGTCCATCCCTGAGACTCACTGGAAGCTTCAGACTGAAGGCTTCCAGGTAGCACAAGATCAGCTTTCCAAGTTCTTGCAAACTTTAGATTTATTTTAAAAGCTGCAGCATCACAAGTGTGGTTGAATCATTAGTCTGGCAAGCACAGCGAAAGATGTTTGCTGCACTGGCACAGAATTAATTTTCACGCCCATGGATCATTTGATAAATTTTCCTAGCCCATAATTACAAGCAAGCAAGTGCAAGTTGTCTTCTCAGTTCCACATCCTCCATCAAACAAGAATGATTCTGACTTGCAGAGTTCAAAGTTTGGGGAACTAAACATTTCACTAACATGCAATTCATAGCTCAAAGGAGCAGGTGGGAAATTCACTCAGCCTAGAAACAGTTTCTTCCAGCAGAGTGTGTTTGAGATTAAAGGTGTGTCTACATGTTCAGCGCTGCAGTGAAGCAGCCATGCTAAGAGCTCTCTCGACAGTACTGAAAGGAACAAAAAAAAAAAAAAAACCTCTCCGGGAGCAGCAGAACCTATGTTGGCAAGAGAAATTCTCCCACCACCATGGAACGGTGCAAAGAATGCTTATGTTGGTGAACAGCAACGAAGGGTCCTGTGGCACCTTGTAGACTAACAGAAAAGTTTTGAGCATGAGCTTTCATGAGTACAGACTCACTTCATCAGATGCTGGTCTTGGAAATCTGCAGGGCCAGGTATAAATAAGCCAGAGCAAGGGTGGGGGTAACAAGGTTAGCTCAGTCTGCAAGGGTGAGGCTTACTACCAGCAGTTGATCTGGAGGTGTGAACACCAAGGGAGGGGAAGCTGCTTCTGTATTTAGCCAGCCATTCGCAGTCTTTGTTTAAGCCAGAGCTGAGGGCGTCGAATTTGCAGACAAATTGTAGCTCAGAAATTTCTCTTTGGAGTCTGGTCCTGAAATTTCTTTGCTGTAGGATAGCTACTTTTAAGTCTGCTACTGTGTGGCCTGGGAGATTGAAGTGCTCTCCTATGGGTTTTTGTATATTGCCATTTCTGATATCTGATTTGTGTGCGTTTATTCTTTTACATAGAGACTGTCCAGTTTGTCCGATGTATATAGCAGAGGGGCATTGCTGGCACATTATGGCATAAATTATATTGGTAGATGTGCAGCTGAATGAACCCACGATGTTATTCAGGGGAGTGAAACGATCGCACTCCTGAATGACAACAATTATGCTGATGCAGTTTGCAGTGTAGATGTAGCTTAAGACACACTGGAAGCATTGCATGGTGACAAGACTTCTGGTTCTTATATGAGTTTCAAGCTCTTGCCTGTACATTTAACCTCAAAACAGCTGGCAGGATGTGATGAACAAGCATCATTCACTGACTAGTCGTCATTTCTTAGAAAGCCTGTAAGAATGAGTCTGGATCAAATACAAATTTCAGGGGGTTTTCCTATGTGGTTTTTATCTTAACGGACACAAATGGAAAAACTCTGGATTAGTAGGTGGAAGTCTGATCCATGCAATGGACCTATTTACTACCATTTCTTGTATAGAATTGGGGCATGTCTTTCCTATGGGGGCAAGATCTGTTCTCTTGGTCCACTGCCTCCAATTAATGGCACTAGTGCATCTCCAGCAGTGTGGTGTTTGTTGTCATTGCTTTTTAAAAAAAAACACTGATCCCTTCCCACTAGATGAAGGGGCATCAACGCCAGCATGCCTGCCAAGATGGCAAACAAACTGACTTTCATCGGCACATGAGGCAGAAGCTCGGCCCTGCCTCTCCTCCCCCATGCAGGCGTGACCTTGCTCAAAGCCACACCACCTGGGGATTAACAAAATGCCAGCTAATGCTATCAACCACCAACTAAACACTAAAGCTCCGCATCTTAATTTATTTATTAATGAAGCTATTGTAAATAGGAGTGTTAGTAACTTTAAAAAGTATCACCAGCACTCGGACCATACACAGTGGTCAAAAGGTCAAATTTCGGCGCTCCGCCTTGGAAAGGTCACTGACGTCTGTAGTCGATAAAAGATGGAGTGCCTTAAAACCAACAGTCAATAGAGTAGCCACCAAATTCCTTTTCTCACGTCCAACCAAACAGCTCCTCATGATTCATGGATAATCAGTAACAACAAAAACAAGAGGGGAGACAAGCGCCAAGAGTGGGAATCTTGTATCACAGTCTGACTCCTAGCAACACAGAACAGCACTTGAAGTCTTACACCATGCCTGCGTAGAAGATGAAAAATGTTGACCTTCACCACAATGTCTGAAATCAAGTATAACAGTAAAAAACACTCTTGATAATTGATAAGCCCAGCTAAGCCACATGTCTCCATCTCAGTGGTATGGTATTCACATCAAACATCTATGTGCTATTCACAAATACATAGAGATTTTCATACAATATTGTTTGTATGTTCATAAACAGTCTTGTTTTCGCAAGAACATGAACTGTATATTTTCCAGTGACAAAAGGACTTCCTTGACCAGGCATACAAGTTGGAAAACAAATACTGAATAGCAAACAAAACACTCACACCCAAAAATCTGTGAGTAATGCATAGTCTGAAATTTATTTATCTAGACCTTCAACCTCCTCTCATGATTATGTCCTCTTCCTTGCTGTGTTTTTTTTTTAAACAGGAAGTGAACAATACCCTGAAAATTCCTATGTACTTCAGTAAATTTGCCCAGGACATTTCAGTTAAACTTGTCCTTTTGATTTCAGATGGGGTTTGTTTGATCTTTAATGGAAAATTTGAGCATCTCAGTGAGAACTTCAGGCATTCCTTACCGTACCTGTTTACAATTGCTAATGAGGACCAACCATCTCATAAAAAGCTTTCCCCTGAAGAGCAAACAGCCCTCAACAATATCAATGGGCCAACTGTCTCTCTCTTGTACGCAACAAGTTGAAGGTAGCAGTCTTGCACGAGCAAAATAATTCACCTTATGGATACAGTTTTAGTGACAATGTTAAAGATATTGTTAATTCATGCATTTGATGTTGACGATTCCCTTTTAATGCTATTTCCTTAAGTTGGACATGAAGAACCCCATCATATATTAGACATCTTTTAACTGATTGAAATATGACTTAGAAATAGTCAGATTCAAATACCATCCACAACTTTCCAAAACAGATAAAACCACCACCACATAAACAAAGGAATGGTCTTAGAATTCATGGATGTAACTGACTGCAGCATCATCTGCTTGCCATAATTCATGACATTTTTCCATGTCTGTATTCACTCTGACTTCATTTGAGCTGAAGATGTTCCTGTAGCATTTCAACAAAACCTGCTCCAGGAAGATTTTGGAAAAAGACATCTGGGTGCAGAAGAAGAAAAAAGGCAGAAAGAGGTAATTTAAAGTATGAGTTTATATCAAAGTAGTTATGATACAAATAGAAAAAACTGAACAGTGGAAGAAAACCAGGCAGTCAGTCAGTCACTAATTTCATTGAAAAACACCATAGGCTTTAGATGAAATTGTTGAATTACATAATCCATTCTCAATTCCTAAACAAGAAATTAAGAGTGTTTTCATGAGACTTCATAAACTGACTCCGACGTTGAGGCCAGAAGAGACTACCATGGTCATTTAGACTGTAATCCTCCACATTGCAGGCCACAGAACCTTGCCCATTCATTCCTGTTATAGACCCACTATTTGTCTGAGTTACTGAAACCTTCAAAATACAATTCAAAGGCTTCAAGTTAGAGAGAATCAATCCACCATTTAAATTATTTTAAATCTGCAAGTGACCAATGGCCCATGCTGCAAAGAAAGGTCTCTGTCAATCTGAGCCAGGGGAAGATTTCTTCCTAACCCAAACTACAGCTGAACTATCAAAGCCAAGAATCATTAGACTTACCATATTCCAACTTTCAAAAAAAGGGAGTGTATCAGTATCTACATAATCACATTGCATTAATGTACTATATATCCTGGAACACATTAATACAACATGAGTTGAAAGATAGTGATGCAGATACACTCCCTCTTTTGAAAGGTGTCCTATTTTGAAAGTTCAGATATGGTAACCCTAAGCGTTACGCTAGTTCAGCGGACTGCATTAAGGTTGGCAATATCATGCAAGATAGGACATAACTAGATAGTGACCATGCTATTCAACTCTAAGAAGGATATGAAGAAAAAACGTCCATTACAGCTTGCTGGTATGGGAGAGAAATGCTCGGCATGTGCACGTAAATATTTTGCTCCTGTCTGCTGAGACCTGCTAGATATTCAACTGATACAGTGCTGTTTCACCTATTGTAACTTATTTGGTTATGGTGGGACCACAAACTATGTTAATGCTAAACACAGGAGTTGTGAAATGTGATCACCCGTTCTTGTAATTATTTTGGGAACACAGAAAACAAGGGATGTATTTAACTGTTTTTTTTCCCCAAAAGGAAAGAGACCGTCAGTTTGAACAACCTGCAAGGGACCCTTGGTAGAACTCTGAAACTAGAGGGAGGGCAGGGCTCAGACAATGGGGCACATGCCCTCAGGTGTGAGCTGTAAGAATGGCTTAATGTCTTTCTCCCCACCTTGCAATGACAGAGCTAAAACAGGCTCTATGTTTAGTCTCCCATTTTTTTAAATTGACTCCATTGGATGCTGGAGCCCCCTTGTGGCTGGATTGTGCTATGGGCCAAGAACTGAAATCACTGAACTTTGCCCAGTGTCAAATCCACCACAAGCTAGTGGAAGTAGTGAACAGTTGCCCAGTGGGAACAGCAGTGCAGTCAGAGGGATGGCTGGCAGGAGCAGCAGTCTGACCGGCGGGAGCTGCAAACTATAGCAGTGGCACATCGAGCAGCCAGAAGGCAGATGGTGCAGAGCAGTGAGCAGGTGAATGGTGAGTGACCAGTGGAGGGAGTAAGTTGCTGTTTTACCTCCCCTACTCAGGATGGGAGGTGAACTCTGCACAGGCAACCCTGAATTCTGGAGCTGCCCTGACCAAGGGCAGCAAGTGTAAGAGGGGTGCAGAGGAAGGTCAGGCATGTAAAGGGACATTTGAGTTGCGGCACTTAAGAACGTCAGAGGAAGAGGACACCATCCAACCTATTTGGGTCAGACTTTTACTCATGGTTTTGTTTATGAATTCTGTTTGTGGTGTTTTCTCAAATTAACACCAAGCTACTTTCCTCTCTTTTAATAAAAGTTCTTTCCTACACTCAGACTCTGTGCTTGAGAGGGGGGAAGTATTGCCTCTCAGAGGTGCCCTGGGGTGGTGCATGAATTTCCCAGGTTAATGGGTGGGGAGGTTGAGCCAGTTTTGCATTGTATGGATGGAGAGGAACCTCTAGAAATGGAACTTGGCCCTGGCTGCTGTTGCTGGTTCTATCTGGCAGCAGGGTTACACAACCAAAATGAGGCAAACCACAAGGCTTATGGAGATAAAATCCAATGGTTAATGTCCCTTGGCTGCACATGTGCACTAAAGCCATTCTGATTACTTGTCATTTGCTGTCTGTTTTTGCTAACTGAAAAATTAATGAAGTTTGATCCTTTTCTACGTGGCCTGTGTTACAGCTACTTCAGGACAGATTCCAGAGCTCTTACTTACATACAGCTTCAATAAGCCAGCTCATGTGAGTAACTTTACACCAGCTTGAATCAGGATCGCACAATCTGACCCTTAGCAGAGGAACATGTTTCTTAGTTATAGCAACCAATGGTGCAGGCAAATTGAGTTGAAATTCTTGTGTGTGATAAGAGATGAGACAGTTTGCAGAACACACCTTGGCAAGTTTAGCTTTTTCACACAGACACCATCCACCCAAAAGGGAGAGAGAGATCCGGTGCAATTGATCATACAAATACATACACAATCTTGACAAGAGAGGGAAGACTTTCCAAGCAGGGAACTTTGTCCATGCCCTACCTATTAATTTGTGCTTTCAGAGACTGTTTTGTTCAAAAGGAACAGGATAAAACTAACTTCAGGGCATTAACAAAAGCATCATTGAAACAACAGCAGTTCACTCAATGAAGAAACAATAAGCTAACTGGTAAGGAGACACTGAAAATAAGTTGCTTTGGTGACCAAGATCAAGCAATGTTTGTTAAACAAATTCTTTTACCAAGTAGAGATTATGCAGGGTTTTGTTTAACCTGTCACTTTGGCTTGAACACCAAAATAAAAGCAGAGTTGATCAGTTTAGTTTTATATTGTTTCTAATCAACTTCTAGCTCTCAGAGCAAAATAGAACTTCATCTAGATTTGCAGCATCCTAGGGGAATCATCGGGAGATTCCCTCAAAGATAATTAAAAATTAAAGTCAGTGACAATTATGAAAATATTTGTTTGTAATATATTTTGAAAACCTACTTGGATCGCATGGAAATCCAGTGCTAGCTACATTCCTTGTTTTGTGGCATGCTGTTCTTTCTGGCAGACTATTTGTAGTTCTATAACATGATATAGAGCTGTGACCGTTTTGCTACCTATTCCACTCCTATGTCAGTATTATCATCTCCTCCACTTCTCTCTCAAATCACAACTAAAATTTTAGCATAAGATAATTTGGAAGCATCCATTTGAAAAGTTTCTCCTGGGGCTGGGGCGGGGGTGGGGAAGCCTCAAGGTCATGTTATCTGGGCAATCCTTTCTCTCTGGTCAGGATGCTGCCTTAGACCATTATACCCTCAAGTGGTGAAATCCTAGAAAATCAAGTTTCATTCTTGCAATTCCTGTGCGACAGGCTCAGGCTGGATGGCTAGATTAGAAGGGGAGAAAGGTATTGCCAAACAAAACAGAAATGGCCTGGCTAATTAAGAGAGGGATACTTCAGGGCAGGGAGGAGTATCTGACCCATGGAAGCAGCAGCAAAGGGGCTGGTATGAATCAATTGGCAAGGGTGGCCATCCCATGGCTCTCAAGCTGCATGCAGCTCTTTGAGCAATTTGAGCTCAGAGCCATGTGCAGGGAGTTCCATCCACCACTTTGCTCATGTGCCCCAACTCTCGGTGGAAAACACGCACAGCAGCAGAGGCAGTGGCTCTGATGAGTCACCAGCATTGAGTCTGAGCAGGGGACTGGAGGTCAGAAAGGACATTGAGTTGGAGTGGGGGAGGGGTTGGGGTGCCTGGCTCCTGGCTGGGGAGCATTGTGTTAGAGCAGGGAGTGCTTGGTTGTGGGGGAAGGAACTGAGTTAGAGCAGGGTGCTGGGGATGCCTGGTTCTGAAGGAGGGGAGAGGGATTGGGTTGGGAGCGGGGGGGCCGGGAGTGCCTGGCTCTGTGGTTAGGGGAGGGCATCGAGCCACATGTTGTTTATTTTATCTATCTAGAAATAGATTAGAGATAGATAGATCTTTGAACTCTATCCACATGGCTGTTTGCACTCTTGTCCACGGCTCAGTCCATAGGACCTTTAAAAAGCCTTCCCTGCTGGGGAAGAAGGGCAGAGTGGAAGAGAAGGTTGTAGAGAGATGAGGATATTTGTAACAGATAAGGGGATAAAATGGAGAGTTGATAAGGAGAACACCAGTGTTGCCAGAGACAGCAGGGCAGGCGAGGAGCTCCCATAAGGAGTGCTTGGACCTCAGTGGCTGGGAAGGACTATTTACTCAGCCCAGGCAGGTGTGGGGTGCCAACACAATGCCCTTCTAGCTGAGGGACAGAAGCCCGAACCCCAGCAAGGGCAAGGAGAACCCACAAAACAGTACCCAAATCCTCTGCAAGACCATGGACAAAACAGAGGTTGGAGGCCCAGGAGTGGGACTGACTTGGCCACACCTGAAACAAGATTTGCACAGCCTGTCTCAAGAGGTCAGCAAGCACTTTTGCAAAAACAACAGAATCTGGATCTTTATCAACTCGTCAGCAGGAGGTCACTGTATGTAAGTAACTACAAACTGCAATGTGATCTCCTAGAGATCTTTAAATTATATATTTAAAACAAAAAACAAAGAGGAATTTTCAGGGTTGGAACCGTTTGTCTGGAGTCTGGTGGAATATACTGCCTCTCAATCTTCTCAGGTTCCTAACCAAATGATCGTACCCCCAGAATCTTAGGAGCTGTCCAACTTTGGCCTTAACGAGGTGTCTTTGTGAAGAACCCTTGCTTCCTTCACTGTGCATCTTATAAGACAGGCAGTAAATGCAAGGACTTTTCTGGGATCCTACCTCATTTCACCATATATATGAATTATTGGCCCAGATCAAAGGTCACTGAAGTTAACGGAAGATTCCCATTGACCTCAATGAGCCTTGGATCAGAAACTCTATTATCCAATATATAGGTATGTGAATCCTGTGCAATAAAGTCCATCTTCACTCCAAAGAGTGCTAAAAAGAAATAGATGTGTTTCTACCACTTGTATAGGAAAAGTCTTTCATAATTAAGTTAAATAATAAACAACGGTAACCAGAATACTGAAGCATTTTTTTGTCAGGAGGGCTATTTCCACCACACATTTCAGCTTGTACCCTCAGCCCTCTCTCCAGAGCTGGTCAGAAAAGCAGATATATTAATGAAGAGGAGTTTCCTTGCTGCATTGTGCAAATACCTCAATCATTTTTGTTCAAATGTTCCCAGTAAAATTTCCCTCAGGAAGCAGCCACACCTTGGAAATTTTAGACAGGAATGTGAAAAAAACCAGTGTTTATAAGCATCTGAAAAGAGGGGATTAAAATAGAAACCTTTACACAGGCATAATTACACCTATAGTACGTGCTGGATATAGGAAATGTAGGTTTGACAACAAAGCAGGAAGAGAAGTATTATATACCCAGTTCTGTGTACTTGACATGTCCATTCCCACGGGATTTGCTACAGAATCCCCCCTTTGCTTTCAGACCTGAACAAGTCCGCCCTACATTTCTCATCCATTTGCTTTCTGAGGGCAACTTCCAGTCACAAATTGACTGTACACAGATGCAATGTTGCCAGCATGAACCTGAACACATTCGGGAACAAGAATTTGAGAACTGTGATCAGCTTCAGTCATCTCAGTGGGGTGTCAGTTTGGAAACCCTCCCCAGGTATCAAAATCCCTAACTAGCCCTTATTCCATAACCAAGACCTCCATCTTCTCCCAACCAACAGGTTTCTCCATCAAATGGCCAGACAAGCTTTACTCCCTTCTGCCTACATAATGGGAAGGAGTTTCCCTTGGGATTGAAGGGCTGGATCTGGCAACACCCAGTCAGCATGTTAAGGTGGCCATGTGCCTTCCCCTGAATGCTGCAGTGCTCTTAGTGGGTGGGAGAGTACGGACCCTCTAAAGACAAGGAACTAGCCACAGACTCTTGGGGAAGGTCATCAGCACTCCCCCTCTTCAGGAAGACGCCTAAGCTGAGGTACAGCCAGGACCCAAAGGTTAGATGTCAGGGAATGGAGGGATGAGAGGTTCAATACAGGGGGTGGAGGGAATCCCCTCAGCAGCAGTCACCTCTGAAGCGGGCTATGGTTGTAAAGACCTCATCTCCTACTTGCGCCTCGCCATGCGGGAGAGGCACAGCCAGCATGTTCACTGCCTCCATGGCCTGATGACCAAATTAAATTGGAAAGCAGCAGGAAGTTAGATAGATCCAGACAGTGAGCAACTGCTGCCCAGCCAGCTCTCAGACAAAATAGCTAGACTGAGCCTCAAAGGTTGAATCCACACTCACCCTGACTTCCAGAAGGGGCATGGTAATGAGTGGAGTAGAAAATGCAAATGAGGTATAGATTAAAATATCTGGCACCTCATTTGCATATTCCCATGAGATCTCACTTCTGGAAGATGCCCTTCCAGAAGCAAAAGCTGCTGTGTAGATGGGTTTCCTTTGGAAGGAAAGGGGGTCCTTCTGAAGGAAATCCTTCTTCCAGAAGATCCTTCTTCTGCAAAGGTTTGTGGAAGTAGTATCTTCTGGAAGGGGGATTTCCTTCAGAAGGACCCCGTTTCCTTCTGAAGGAGCCCTCTCTACACATCAGGTTTTACTTCCAGAAGCAAGATCTCACAGGAACATGCAAATAAGGTGTGAGATATTTTAATCCACGCCTCATTAGCCTCTTCCGCTCTGCTCATTACCATGACCCTGCAGGAAGGGGGTTGTGGGAGGTGAGTGTAGATGCACCCAGAGGGATCCAGCCCTTTGCACACAAGCCTGGGAAGCAGCAGGTAGTGTTCTGTCCATTATACCTAGCAAAGGACTGGGTCGTCTGTCACCACAAGTGGCCGGTGAGATTGGATCTCTTTCCACAGGAGGTGGGTGAATGTGAAACAGACTCCGATGGGATTTCCCTTGCAGATCATGGCTTTTGCTGACTGACAATTAAAAGGACCTGAAAATTCTAAGTCTGTGCTCAGGTTTACACTTGACACTTAGGTCAGCATAACTATGTTGCTCTGGGGTGTGGAAAATGCCCCCCTGCTGCAGTGAAATACATACAGACAAACCCTGTGAGAAAAACCTGTAGCATTGACAGGTTTATTTAAATGCTGGGAGAGGTCAAAGAAGTAACAAACTCTCCTGGCACAGTCATAGTGCAAGAACTTTAACAACCTCATAATAAACGGGTCTACCAGCATATCCAGCCCTGGTTTGGCAGTCAAAGTTCCTTCCTTCACGCCATAAAGGATTGTTTCTTGGAAAGATTAGTCCTTCATCTAATAAAAGGAGGAAACATTCCTGACTCATTCCTGAACAACACACGGGGGATGAGTCTATGAAATACAATAAGCCACTAAGTAACAGTGACCAAAACATAATTAAGTGCGACATCCTCTCTGGAGCAATTCATAGCATTTGTAAATACTGTGATCCTCTGTCAAGAAGTCTGGAAGAAATTTTCTGAAAATAAGGAAGAGCTAAAAACTGCACAAAGGTAGGAAATTAACATCTTTAAGATCACCATGAAACACTTTTCATGCCAATTTCACTCCCAATATAAGGGCACTCATCTAAGGCTTCCCTCTGACTTCACTTGCAGCTGCACCCTGCAACCCAGGGCTGATGTAATTGTGCAAGATTTACAGAAAAAGTCACAATACATAAAACACTGACTTCAAAATAGAAGAGGGAAAGCTATGATTAAAATTTTGAGTTATGAGCATTGCTGTATCTTTTTAACTTTACTACTTACTTAACTAACTCTTTCCTAATAGGGCTGCTTTGATAAGCACTACATGTCAGATACTGTACAGAGCAGTAGTCCCTCTCTGCACTGACTTAAAAATGAAAAAGACAAGTGAAATCACTTTTGATGGATTTCCTGATCTCATTTTAAAAAAAGAGCTAATCTTCAATTGCGAGGAATGAAGAAAGGAGAGAGTACCATATACACAAACTATTAGAAAACAATTAGAATAATGTATACAGTTAGATAACCTAATCTTTAACATTCCTGCAACAGTGTGGCTACGGGGAAGCACGTTATCTGATACACTGATTGTAATCTACCTAGATCTGGACTGACATAGCCAGGCACTTCTGTCTATACCCTTTGGTATGGAAGGTGCCCATAAGAAGTTGTTTGTTTGTTTGTTTGTTTTATATTTTACTTACACACAAACACACATGCACACTTCAGCTCTATGACAGAATAAAATATTACAGGTTGAACCTCTCTAGTACATGACCCTTGGAACCTGACTGGTGCCAAATGAGAGTATTTGCCAACCAAGGCAAGTCAATACTGTCTATCAGCATTACCAACACTTTCACTGCTTACTGGGCTCTTACATTCAGGGGTAAATGACAGCTAAATAACATAACACCGAGAGCCAGGACTGGCGGCTGTAAACAAACTTCATGGGACCACAGGTAACTTGGCCACACTCATAATAAATGGTCATCTAGCTAACTAAAATCATGCCAGATTACAGATAGTGCCAGAAGATAGAGTGCCAGACTAGTGAGGTTCAACTTGTGTAAAGAATAGGAAGGACAATCATCATCATCTCTCCTTTGGAAAAGAAAATGTTTTATAAGTGTCTTCAATATTCTTTAGTTCTGTAGCTTGATGTTTTCTAATTTAAAGTATCTATTGCTTTTCCATAGCAGGGATTGTCTTACATGTTTATACAGCCCCATTAGGCTTTACCTCAATAAAATACACACACAGGAAACACAGGACATTTGAAATCTTCTCCAGGGGTTTCTCTCATATAATCCATTTTTAATAAAAATCAATTTTTAACAAAAATGTATCTCAAAGGTTCCTTGTGGCAGAAGAGCATTTACTAAGTCTCTGTATCTTTTGAGACAGTATGTTCCAAACTGCGAAATTGCAAGAATATCTACAACACTGCTCAGGGTCAAGCTAAGAACCCAGTGGCTATTGTGTACTTGAATTTTCAGAAAGCCTTTGACAAGGCTCCTCACCAAAGGCTGTTAAGCTAACTAAGCCGTCATGGGATAAAACAGAAGGTTCTGCCATGGATTGGTAACTGGTTAAAAGAGAGGAAACAAAGTGTAGGAAAAAATGGTCATTTTTCAAAATGGAGAAAGGTACATAGTGTTGTTTCTCAGGGGGTCTATACTGAGATAAGCACCAGTCAACATACTCAGGAATGATCGAAAAACAGATAAACAGTGAGATGGTACAATGTACAGCTGACACTAAACTATTCAAGATGCTGAAGCCCAAAGCAGATTGCCAAGTGTTTTACAAATGAACCTTACAAAACTGGGCAGTCAGGCAATAAAATGGCAGAGGAAATTCAATGTTGACAAATGCAAAGTAACATACGTTAGGAAACACAATCCAAACCCCACAGAAATAAAATAAACAAGCCTCAAATTGAGAGAATTTAAAACAGGGAAATCCAACAGAATTAATTCACTCAGAAAGAAAGAGTCAAATCTGCTAGGGATGACAATGAGAGCTGATATGCAGACATGGCAATGGATCACAGACTCACCAAATCCTAGGGATGGAAGGGACCTCGGGAGGTCATCAAGTCCAGCCACCTGCCCAAAGCAGGATCAACCCCAACTAAATCATCCCAGCCATGACTACGTCAAGCCAGGACTTAAAGCCTTCTAGGGATGGAGAATCCACCACCTCCCTAGGTAACACATTCCAGTGTTTCACCACCCTCCTAAGCTATGTCTACACTACAGCCCTCTTCCGGAAGATGGTCCTTTGAAAGAGCATGTTGACATACAAAAAGCAGATCGAGCTTTTGAAAGAGAGCATCCATACAGCTATAGGCGCTCTTTTGAAAGAGCGGAGCAGGAAATGCCACAGACAGGGTCACATGACTGACAAGCGCTTCTGGGGCCCACAGCTAGACTCTCTCCTAAAGGGCCCCTCCCAAACACCCTCGCCCTGCACATTCTGAGGCCTGCTAAGCTGCTCCAAGCAACGGAGAGTCTGTACAGGGACCAGACAGCCAGCAACACCCAATGGATCCCCATTAGCAACTCATGGCACTAGAGCTGGCCATCTGGGGCACCCTGGTCGGCCAGCTGGCCACAGTGCTCACAGTGACCCTCCACCTCCTCCCAGGGCTGAGCCCCCCCCCCCCCCCCCCCCCTCCCAGGGCCCTGGAGCCCCTCTATCTGAGATCCCACTGGCACTCCCCCAGAGTGCCCCAGTGCCTGATTGGTGGGAGCAGCTAGTGTTGGGGGAGTGGGACGATGCTGGATGGCGGCAGAATTTCTGGATAAGCAAGCAGACTTTTCAGGAGCTCTGCCACTGTCTCGCCACCACCCTTAGAGACCAGGACACCCACATGCAGCCCACTCTGCCCCTCAAGAAGCAGATCACCATTGCTGTCTGGAAGCTGGCGTCCCTACTCAGCTTCCAGCCTGTGGGGCATCCGTTCAGGATGGGTAAGGCCACCATCGGGGCTGTCTTCATGGAGGTAAGACATGCTCAAGTCACACATCTGTCACAGGGAGGGGGCTCCAGGGCAAGAAGGACCCTTGGTGGCTGGGGCATGGGTGGAAGGGTTGGGGGGGGGAGAGGGGCAGGCACACCCTGTCACACCCTCACAAAAGTGCACGCCTTCCCTCCCACGCATGTTATCCACGCAATCAACACCATGCTGCTCCACAGGGTTGTCTGCAAGGGCGATGTGGACATGGCCATCGCAGGATTCGTTGTGGTCAGCTTCCGGAATCACTTCAGTGCCCTGGATGGGGGCACATTCCTATCCATGCTCCTGAACACAGCTCTGGCAGCTACATAAACCACAAGGGCTACCACTTGGTAGTGCTCCCGGCGCTGGTGGACTCCAAGGGTCAGGTCATGGACATCTGTGTGGGCTGGGTGGGCCAGATACATGAAGCTTATGTGTTCAAGAACTCCAGCCTCTGACACAGCATGGAGGCCAAGACATACATCCCCCGATGGGAGCCCCAGGTTGGGGATGTCACCATGCCCATTGGCATGGTGACGGATGCTACCTACCCCTGCAGCCCTGGCTAATGCGCCCTTACGCTGGCCACCCTGACCCCACTCAGGAGCTTTTCAACTCTGGGCTCAAACAGGCCCACAACACAGTTAAGCAAGTATTCAGGCAGCCGAAGGCCTGGTTCAGGTGCCTCCTCAAGTGCCTGGAAGTCAAGCTGCAGAACATCCCCCAGGTGGTGGGTGCCTACTGCACCCTCCACAACATTGTGGAGGGTAAGGGTGAGGCATTTGTCCAAGGGTGTGTGGCCAAGTCCAGCCCTGGCTACAAGCAGCCAGCCGCTGTGCTGAGTTGCCAGGCCCATCAGGATAGAGCCCACATTAGAAAGGCCCTGTGTGAGAGCTTCACCCATGGGCTCCAGTGACCCCACTCACAGCCACCCCCTGCAGGCTGCCCTGCACATACATACCCTCAACAACCCCCCCACATAACCATCCCCCCAGCATTTGCACAGGACACGGGGATGGTGCAAAAACAAACTGTTCAACTAAAAGTAAAAACTGTGGTTTTTACAAATGGGGACCAGAACTATTTACAATGAGGAACAGGGGACAAACTATACATATACAGGGGCTCGAGAAGGGGAGGGCAGCTCAACCCGGGGCTGAGGGGACGTCAGTCCAGGACAGCGGTGGAAGGCTGCGAGCCATGTCAGCTTCAGGATCCCCACCCACCCTTGGTTCAGGGTCCCCAGCAGGGCTAGGATGAGGTGGGAAATATGGGGAAGAGGGCCGTGGGAGGGCTTCAGCAGAGGGGTGGTGGGATGGGCGTGGGGGGGACCAGGAGGGCCAAGTGCTCCCTCAGAACCCCGGTTATGGCCCTGAGGTTGGACATGAATTCCTCCCAGACCACCCTCTGCCAGGCAAGGTCCACCTCCTCCAGGCAAAGGCACTGCTCGACCACCTCATTATCTCCCAACCGATAGCAGGCCCTCCTGGTGCAGATCCACCTTGGTGCTGGTGGCGGGGGGGCTGCCTGGACCCTCTCCTCCACCTCCGGTGGGCTGCCCAGGATGACTGAGGGGATGGGTCTCTCTTGGCTCTCTGGTGGTGAAGCTGTATGGATGAAAAGGAAGAGACTGATGGCATGTCAGCCACTGAGAACATCCGCTGGCCTGTGTGTCTGGCCTGGGGCCACTGGGAACGTGGGTGACCCACTGGCAGCTGTAGCACCCCCAACCCCGTGAGCTGGGGTGTGTGTCCCACTCAGTACTTACCAGAAGTCCCTTTCCAAGGTCCAGCAACGCCCAGCTGACTGTTGCCCAGCTCGACAAAAGTGAGGGGAGGTCAATGACTGGGTCCCCCTCCTCACTAGACCACTCAGCGGGTGGCTCCAGCTCTGGTTGGATGGTGTGGCCTTAGGGTCCTGGCTCCTCCTCTGCCTTGGAGTGCAGCTTGTCCGTCAAACTGTCCAGGATGGCAGGTGGAACTCCTGATAGTAGGGGCAGATTGCGGGACCTGCTCCCTACTGGCCAGCTTTATCTTGGGCCTACGTGTAACCCTGCCAGAACTCCTTCTTCACCTTGTTTCTCAGCTGGCCTGAGGTGTGGGCAGGATGTCCCCAAGTGGCCAATCCAGTGGCCAGGCAGGCAAAGGAGGCCACTTTACAGCACTTGCCACCCATCTCCAGCAGGACCTCTCCCACTGTAACTTGAGACCATTGCTCCTTGTTCTGCCATCTGTCACTGCTTACAGCAGCCTCTCTCCATCCTCTTTAGAGCCCCTACTTCAGGAAGTTGAAGGCCGCTATCAAATTGCCCCTCGCTCATCTGGAGGGATGTACATGCCATAAGTTGATATTCATCAAGCCAAGAGGTAAAATCCTCCCTTTTATATTAGGGAAGCTTGTCTACAATTTAAGTTCAGAAACCCCAGTTCAAATAATCGTATTTTGTCAGCAGGGTCTGGTTACTGGCAATTCTCATTTGAAGAGTTGAAGTAAAATATTTTTTCTAGCCAAATATCTATCTTTTTAGATTCTTTGTCATTACTTTTTGTTGGCTGTGTCTGGACCTCTCATTCATCACAGTGATAAATAATGACCCAAAGTCCTTAGAAAGCCCTAGGTTGCAGTGGTCTGTTCTCGATGTTAGTGCCAGACATATGTTCCTTGTTTTCCATTTGAACATGTATTTCTTAAATTGCCAGTAACTGGTTGTCATTTTACCTTTTTCCATTAGATCTCTCTCTCCTTGGAAATATTTATATATCATAAGCAAGTCTTTGCTCAATCGTCTTGTTGATAAATTGAGCGCCTTAAGTCTTTGACTATCTGGTACTTTTTTCTAGGCTTCAACCAAGTTTTATGGCTCTTCTTCACACCTCTTTGATTTAACGAGACTCCATGTCTCTGTGCCTCATTTCTAAACTTTAAGGGAGTAATTGCACATCAGACATGGAAGAAACTGTGGCAAGACTAGATTATATTACCAACTATCTTTTTCTTCTCCATCTCTAGAGGAACAATTCTTTATCAATAAAAAAGCAAGACTTCCAGGTCCTCTGCATATATCTAGCTAAGCTACCTACTTATACTACCTAGCATGGAGGTAACAGAGAAGTCTTTTGAACGCTCTAATACTCTTCTGATTGTCT